>NC_064819.1:77671435-78981435 GCF_024166365.1 Elephas maximus indicus
TATTCTGGAAGCTTTTCTATAAATCAGAAATTATATCAACAAAAAAAGTTAAATAAGAAGTTAAAATAAGAAAATGATGTCAACACGATGGCAGAAAAAGAAGCTTCACACTTTGGTCTCCCCATAGCAACATCAAAAAATAAGCAGAAACTGTCAGAACCAACCTTGCCAGAACTCTGGTAAACAATCAAAATTTCACAGCAGCCAATTACTCAGCCATAGATAACCCATTGCCATCAAGTCAATTCCAACTCATAGCTACCCTATAGGACAGAGTAGAACTGCCGCCATAGAGTTTCCAGGGAGCACCTGGTGGATTCGAACTGGCGACCTTTTAGTTAGCAGCCGTAGCACTTAATCACCATGCCACCAGGGTTTCCCACAGCAACCCCATAAATGCTGAATGAAGAAAAAAGGCAACAGCCCTATAGGATTTCCAAGGCTATAATCTTTACAGGAGCGGACTACCACATCTATCTCAGGAGGAGCAGGCTGGTAGGTTTGAAATGCTGACCTTTTGGTTAGCACCGAGCACTTAACCACTGTCCCACCAGGGAGATCCTTCAAAAATGGTAGGAAAGCTATTTGATTTTTTTTTTTTTTTTCCTGGCTTGTGCTCCAACCCCCTTCCCAGCTTGGAAGCAGCCAGTGTTTTCAGCCTGGGATCCTGATCCCTGGCTCCAGGGGAAGCAGAGCAGACCTATTCACAAATTATTGTGGTTGTTCCAGTCTCTTAGGTGGCTCATTAAGGTAAAGAAGCAAACCACATGTATCTGTTTCAACCATCTCAGAATTCATGCAAGGCAGGAAAGAGTCAAGCATTCCTGGAAACTTTTTAAGGCCAACTATCAGCCTGTAGCTGTCTAAGCAAAAAAGTGCAATAGGGATGTACAATAGAAGGTCCAAGGCCAAGGAGAAAAAGCTAGAGAGATTTTCTTTGGAAAATTAGGGCACTCAAAAGCACGCATGTAAACAGGGATTCTAGAAAGCCATACACATGTCCCAGGAAAGACAAATGCTCAGGAAAAAAAACTGAGAAAAACCCAAGTTTTCACTTCAGGCGATCTCTAGGCTTAGTGTAAGCCTGGCTAAGTGTTAAAGGAATACCCAAGCACTAAATCAATCTGCAAAGACTGCAAGAAGTGGTTTTATACTTTTTTTCCCTATTGTTTTTATTTTTAACTCTTGGGATCAAGGAAATCTCTGTCAGAACACTAGCTGAACACAAGCTAAAGAAACAGAGACTTCAGTGGCAACACTTGTCAAGGAATCTACTCTTTGCAAAAATAGTTTGGAAAAGTATTTAAACCAGTGGACTACTACAGCCTTCAAAAATAAAAAACAGTAACAACAATAAAAACAAAAACAGCAAATCCTGAAGAACGGGGAGAATCTTATTTCCAGATTTACTACATTATAATATCCAAAAGTCTCATTTTCAACAGAAATTGCCATTGCATGCAGAGAAACAGGA
Organism: Elephas maximus indicus; assembly: GCF_024166365.1. Lineage (NCBI taxonomy): Eukaryota > Metazoa > Chordata > Mammalia > Proboscidea > Elephantidae > Elephas > Elephas maximus. Next base: position 77,672,910 of record NC_064819.1, read on the forward strand.
AAAAATGGCCCATTCAGGGGAATAAAATGAAGTGACAGAAACTGTGAGGAAGCACAGCCATTGAACTTACAAGACAAAGACTATAAAACAGCTCTCTTAAATATGCTCAAAAAGCTGAAGAAAAACATTTAAAAGCTAAAGGAAATCAGGAAAACAATGTATGAACAAAATGAGCATATCAATAAAGAAACAGAAATTTTTTAAGGAGCCAAGCAGAAATTCTGGAGCTTAAAAGTACAATAACAGAAATAAACAATTCACTAGAGGTATTCAGCAGTGGATTTGGGCTGGCAGAAGAAAGAATCAGTGAACTTGAAGATAGGACCATTGAAATGATCTGGTATAAGGAACAGAAAGAAAAATATACAGAGCCTAAGGGATCATTTGGACACCATTAAGAGGGTCAACATACCATTAAGAGGATCAACATTTTTATTGTGGAAGTCCCAGAAAGAGGAGAGAGAGAGAGAGAAGGGGGCAGGTGGAATATTTGAAGGAAAAAAAAATGGCAGAAAACATTCTATGTTTGGTGAAAGACATCCGAGAAGCTCAATGAACTCCAAGTATCATAAACTCACAGATATTCATATTTAGACACACACACACGTATATAAAGAGAGAGAGAGAGAGATTTATCTCAAGGAATTGGATCTTGTGATTGTAGAGGCTGGCAAGTCGCAAGTCGATGGGTCAGGCATCAGGCTGGAGGCCTCTCCTGACTCATGCAGCTGCAGGTGCTGATGAACCCAAGACTGGCAAGTCAAATGGCAGGCTGCTAGCTCATGGGCTGCAGAGGCTAATGAATCCAAGGTCAGCAGGCTGCTGGCTCAAGTTCCACAATCCTGAGGTCAGATAATGATGAGCCAGATGCAGGATCCAGAGCAAGCAGAAGCCAGTGAGCTTTGCCAGAAGGTCCATATATATTGGATGCAGGCCACACCCCTGAGAAAACACCCTTTACAACTGATTAGTTAATCACATCATGAAGGTGATTACATTATATCACAAAATAGAGGATAACTATGTCATTACATAACTGCCAAACTACATCATTACGTAACTGCCAAACCACTGAGAATAATGGCCCAGCCAAGTTGACGTACAACCTTAACCATCAGAGTCCACCCCTTCTCAACTTGGCACCCGTACACATCTCCTTAAACCATACACAATCTCTAAATAAAGACAATTACAAAGTCATACTTGCACCTAACATGATACAACTAACATGTGTACAACTGAAAGGGCACTAGCCATGTTTACATCTTATATTTTATAAGTGAAGTAAACAAAAATATTTCATGCACACTGTCATGGATTGAATTATGTCCTCCCCTCCCCCCAAAATGTGTGTATCAATTGGGCTGGGCCATGATTCCTGGTATTGTGTGATTTGCCTATATGTTGTAAATCCTGCCTCTGTGATGTTAATGAGGGAGGATGGGTGGCAGTTGTGTTACTGAGACAGGACTCAACCTACAAGACTGGATTGTGTCTCGAGGCAATCTCTTGATATATAAAAGAGAGAAGTGAGCAGAGGGACTTCATACCACCAAGAAAGAGGCACCATGAGCAGAGTGTGTCCTTTGGAACCAGGGTCCCTGTGCAGACAAGCACCTAGTCCAGGGGAAGATTGATGAGAAGGCCAACAGAGAGTGAAAGCCTTCCCCTGGGGCTGACATCCTGAATTTGGACTTTTAGGCTATTTTACTGTGAAGAAATAAATTTTTCTTTGTTAAAGCCATCCACTTGTGGAATTTCTATTATAGCAGCACTAGATGACTAAGGCACACACATACAAGGAAGAAATACTCATAACAATTACAGTCTTCATTTCTGCAACTGGTCACATGGCTGCAACTGGTATATAGAACCACCTTCTTCCACTATCCATTCCGTACTACCTTTGCCCCCAACAAACACCTCAGCTGGTCATGGTTCTTTGCCTGGGAGGGTGACCCAAACCTTCATTCCTGAAGGGTCTGGGCCACTAGTAGTCATGTTGGCATTGGGTTGCTGTAATTTTCCATTGAATTTAATCACAGGGCATGGTAGTACTAAGACATGCCCTAAGGGATGTCCTGTTTTTCAGACATACTCTTCTTTATCTCCATTGTGTAATATCGATCCAATTTCTCCTTGATAATCAGGATCTATCACACCAGCGAATACAGTAATTCCCTTCTTTGTTAATCCGGAGGCATGAAGATCCCAAAGTGGCCGGATGGCATTGTTAATTTCCAGTTCAATGGAATAATTGCTGTGTCTCCTGGTGGGAGCATTCCTCCCTTTGGAACTAAGAAGTCTAGACCTAGAGAGCATAGGGTTGCAGAAACAGGAAGCAAAAAATTTGTGAATGGGTCACTAGGGGGTAATAGAGGTGCCACTCCCAACTCCACCCATGAATCCTGGCTATCAGAGAAATGGCACCATATATTGGATGCTGATTTAGAGTATATACAGCCTCTTGGAGAACATTGCCCTAACTGTGCAAGGTATTGTCACATACTTGGTGCTGTAATTTTGCTGCTTCAGCATAATGGGGAACATGGTAAGACCAGTGAATTCCATGAGCCTGGGCCTACTGCCACACTTGATTGGCTATGAAGTGAGTCCCTTGATCCGAGGCAATGCTGTGTAGGATGCCATGATGGTAGATAAGGCATTCTGTAAGTCCACGGATGGTAGTTTTGGCAGAAGCATTGTGTGCAGGGAAGGCAAATCAGTATCCAGGAAAAGTGTCTATTCCAGTAAGAACAAAATGCTGCCCTTTCCATGATGGAAGTAGTCCAATGTAATCAACCTGCCACCAGGTTGCTGGCTGATCACCTAAAAGAATGGTGTCATATCTGGAGCTCAGTGTCAGTCTCTCCTGCTGGCAGATTGGGCTCTCATTAGTGACTGTAGCCATGGCAGCCTTGGTGAGTAGAAGTCCATGTTGCTGAGTCCATGAGTACCCTCCATCCCTGCCACCATTGCCACTTTGTTCATGAGCCCATTAGGCAATGACGGGAGTGACTGGGGAAAGAGGATTACTGGTTTCCACAGAACATGTCATCTTATCCACTTGATTGTTAAAATCTTTCTCTGCTGAGGTCACTCTTTGGTTAGCATTTACATGAGACACAAATATCTTAACTTCTTTGGCCTGTTCAGAGAGGTTTGTCCACATATCTCTTCCCCATAATTCCTTGTCTCCAATTTTCCAGTCACTTTCCTTCCAAGCCCCTGACCATCCAGACAAACCATTGGCCACAGCCCATGAATCTGTATACAGTTGCATATCTGGCCATTTCTCCTCCCAAACAAAGTGAACAACCAGGTGCACTGCTCGAAGTTCTACCCATTAGGAGAATTTCCCTTCACCACTGTCCTTCAGGGAGGTTCCAGAAAGGGGCTGTAGTGCTGCCACTGTCCACTTTCAAGTGCTGCCTGCACATCACACAGAACAGTCTGTTAACCAGGCATGAGTTTTCTCTTCCTCAGTCAACTGATCATAAGGAACTCCTCATGAGGCCGTAGGTACAGACTTGAAGAGGGTAGGTAATGTGACAAGAGTGGAGACCACCGACATTTGGACCACGTCCACATGCAACTTACTTGTGCCTTCAGGTCCTGCTTGGACCTGATCTCATATATACCACTTTCATTTAATGTTGGAGTGCTGCTGTGCACATCCAACTTTATGGCACTGTAGGTAAGATGACACCCAGTTCATGATGGGTGTCTCAGGCCACGTGGTGTCTTGGTGTTCCATGGTTAAGCATTCAGTCTCTACTAAGGCCCAGTAACAAGCCAAAAGCTGTTTCTCAAAAGTTGAGTAATTATCTGCAGAGGATGGCAGGGCTTTGCTCCAAAATCCTAATGGTCTGTGCTGTCATTCACCAGTAGGGGCCTCCCAAAGACTCCATACAGCACCTCTCTCTGCCACCGACGCTTCAGGCACCATCGGATCGGGGGATCATATGGCCCAAGTGGCAGAATGGCTTGCACAGCAGCCTGAACCCATTGCAGAGCCTTCTCTTGTTCTGGCTTCCACTTGAAACTAGCAGATATATATTTTTTTAATTTTTATTGTGCTTTAAGTGAAAGTTTACAGATCAAGTCAGTCTCTCACACAAAAACTTACATACACCTTGCTACATACTCCCAACTGCTCTCGCCTTAATGAGACAGACCGCTCCCTTCCTCCACTCTCTCTTTTCGTGTCCATTTCTCCAGCTTCTAATCCCCTCTGCCCTCTCATCTCCCCTCCAGGGAGGAGATGCCAACATAGTCTCAAGTGTCCACCTGGTCCAAGAAGCTCACTCCTCACTAGCATCCCTCTCCAAACCCATTGTCCAGTTCAATCCCTGTCTGAAGAGTTGCCTTTGGGATTGGTTCCTGTCCTGGGCCAACAGAAAGTCTGGGGGCCATGACCACTGCGGTCCTTCTAGTCTCAGTCAGACCATTAAGTCTGGCCTTTTTATGAGAATTTGGGGTCTGCATCCACTGGTCTCCTGCTCCATCAGGGGTTCTCTGTTGTGTTCCCTGTCAGGGCAGTCATCAGTTGTAGCCGGGCACCATCTAGCTTTTCCCGTCTCAGGCTGATGTAGTCTCTGGTTTATGCGGCCCTTTCTGTCAAAACTAGCAGATTTTTTAGTCACTTGATAAGTAAGCTGGAGTAGAACATCCAAATAAGGGATATATTGCCTCCAAAATTCAAAGGCCCAGTAGGTGTTGCGCCTCGTTTTTAGTTGTGGGAGGAGCCAGATGCAATCACTTTTCCTTCACTTTAGAAGGAATATCTCGACATGCCCCACACCACTGGACCCCTAGAAATTTCACTTAGGTGCAAGGTGCCTGAATTTTTGTTGGATTAATTTCCCACCCTCCAGGATGCAAGTGAATATCCTGGTGGTGTAGTGGTTAAGAGCTGGGCTGCTTACCAGAAGGTTGGCTATTCAAATCCACCAAGCTGTCCTTGGAAACCCTATGGGGTAGTTCTACTCTGTCCTATAGGGTTGCTATGAGTCAGAATCAACTTGACGGCAATGGCTTTGGTTTGGTTTTGGTAGTGTGCAAATGTTTTACTCATACGTCCAGAGCTGTTGACACTTCTTCCTTACTATGTCCAATTGGCATAATGTCATCAATGTAATGAACCAGTGTGACATCTTGTGGAAAGGAAAGGTGATCAAGGTCCCTGAAGACTAAATTATGACCTACGGCTGGAGAGTTTTTATACCGCTGAGGTACGACAGTGAAAGTGTATTGCTGGCCTTGCCAGCTGAAGGCAATCTGCTATTCTTTTGAAATCAGCATTGAGAAAAATGCATTGACCAGATCAATAGCTGCATACTAGGTACCACAAGATGTATTAATTTGCTCAAGCAATGGAATCACATCTGGAACAGCAGCTGCAGTTGGAGTCACCACCTGGTTAAGTTTACGATAATCCACTGTCATTCTCTAAGATACATCTGTGTTTTTGCACAAGCCAAATAGGAAAGTTGAATGAGGATGTGGTGGGAATCACCACCCCTGCATCCTTGAAGTCATTTCTGGTGGCAGTAATCCCTGCAATCCTCCAAGAATGCAGTATTGCATTTGGTTTACTATTTTCTTAGGCAGTGGCAGTTTTAATGGCTTTCACTTGGTTTTTCCTACCATAATAGCCCTTATTCCACTTGTCAGGGATCGACTATGGGGGTTCTGCCAGTGGAAGTGAATAATTAAAATGTCTATTTCAATTACTTTTGTATTCTTTAAATTTTTTATAAGCATTTTATAAGCATCTCCACTGTGAGATGGACATGAGCTAAGACTCCATTAATAACCTGACGACCATATGCCCCCACTCGACTGGTGGCCCACAGTGATGTTTTGGGTCTCTTGGAGTTAGTGTCAGTTCAGAGCCAGTGTCCAGTAATCTCCAAAAAGTCTGATTATTTCCTTTTTCCCAATGAACAGTCACTGTCTTAAAAAGTCATAGATTCCTTTGGGGAAGACAGGGAGAAAGATTAACAGTATAAACTTCTGACAGTGTAGTGGGGTCCTTCCTCAAGGTGACCCAGCCTTCCCTTCATTCAAGGGGTTGTAGGTCTGTAAACCAGCTAAAGTCTGGGCCGTGACTCTCTCATTCTGGCAATTCTAGTTAGGTTGTCATTCACTTGACCTAGAATTCTTCAGCTTGTACGGATCAAGTAAGTCTTTTGTAGATTTCCTATCTATTTCACTCCTGAATATTTGAGAGAGAAAAACTGAAAGAAGAAAATACCCCAGTAAAATTAGTATTATTTTCCACTTATACATATCCAGTTTTCTTTTTTTTTTTAATTTCCGGGTATGTAACGTTATGCTGTTTTTAACATACTTTTTCCATTTATATGTTTTTTCATTATATAAATGATGTAGAAATCAATGCTTATAAAAAATTTAAAGAATACAAAAGTAATTGAAATAGACATTTTAATTATTCACTTCCACTTCACTTTGCTCTCTTATTAGATGGTTGGGTATGCCTTCAGATGTTTTAAATTTCTTTATTTAATTTGGGTTCTATTTGATGTAAATAGAGTTATTTATATTTGGTTTTTGTTTTGTGTAGTAATATTCACACACATTTTTCCAAGTCAAAAGACAAGGATCTACCTTATGTTTTAGAGGATGGATGGTATACAGCACTAGAAATGCATCATAATATATTTACCATTCCTTTGGTGAGTCATATATGTTACTTCTCCCCTCCCCCTCCCCCCCTTTTTTTTTTTTTTGCTATTACAAACAATAGTGCAGTGGACATTCTTACATTGTAACCATGTAAATCCCCAGTTGTTTCTGTCCTGTTTCTACCTTGGACAAAGTAGTGAGGCTTTCCCTTCACATCCATATGTCACACAAGCTATCCAATCTCCGACCCTCTCTTCAGTGTGCTTATTAGTGTCCGGGACTATTGAATGGCAGGTTGTTCAAAGGCCCATGACAATTGGAGGTTAAGGTTTGACTCCACCTCGGAGTAAGCAAAGTTTTGTTCCAGTTACAAAGACCCTAGCTCCCAGGACTAAAGCACAGCCTGGTCCCCGGAGCCGGCAGGCGCACTCTCAGTGTTTACTGAATTGAAGTTTGCTCGAAATGCTGATGGTCACGCGGTAAAGACTCTCATTCCAGTGCTCCTGATTGCCGAAGCAACGCGAAAGATTTGCTTTTTCTTGTTGTTTTAAACCAAACACTCAGGTAAAATGAAGGTTTGGTTTGTGTTCGACTCCAAAACCGACTTTCTTGAGCACAGATCATTTTTACCCTGATTTATGACTCTTCGGTTTACGGCTTGGAAAAAACCGTGGAGCGTGAGTAGTCGTGGCCGAGTGGTCAAGGCGATGGACTAGAAATCCATTGGGGTCTCCCCGCGCAGGTTCGAATCCTGCCGACTACGAGTTTCTTTTGCTAACTGGAAATTACTGGGACTCCAGGAATACTAAATTGTCGAGATAGAAAATTGAATCAAACCACAGTGTCTGGTTCTTCGCCCAGGTCAAAACACCTCTACCATGAGGAAGTAAGTTATTATTAATTACTTTCATTAAAATTATAGTGGTCTTGGTAGAACCTTAACCCTTTCCTCGGAGGCTTTGGTGCTGTGGTGTTTAAGTTCTATGGCTGCTAACCCCATAAAAGGTAGGCATTTCAAGTCCACCATGCCCCCCTTCGAAACTCTGTGGGGCAATTCAATTCTGTCCTGTAGGCTCACTGTGAGTCGGAATCCACTAAACAGCAGCGGGGTTTTGCTTTTTTTTTTAATTAACCCTGTTCTCGTCAGAGGTCCTCTGTACAGTTCTCCTGTAAGCCGCGCGTTTCCCTCTTCTCCAAACCCACTTGAAATCTACCCTTTCAAGACAAGTCTTTATACGGTGTTTTCTTCCCCCGTGGAACTGCGCCCTATTTAGAAATCACAGTCTTCGGTCAATTAGCTGAGAGGCTCCGTGGAATCAGTGGCTCAATTGCTCTGGTTGTCCGAATTCAAAGCCGGATTTGCGACTTACAAATCTAGAAAGAGAAACAAAAAAGAAGAAGAAGAAGAAGAAAAACAGTAACCCCAACTCCGGGAAAGGCCAGCTGCAGAGGGTTTTCGAGGCTGTCATCTTTTGGAAGCAGGCCATCAGGCAAGTCTTCGGAAGCACCTCTGGTTAGGTTCGAACCGCCATCCTTTCAGGTTACAGCTCACGTTTAGCCGTTTGCGCCACCCATTGATGCCTAATTGAGTTGTTATTTTATCACTGCCTGTCACTCCGGATACCACGGTTATTCCGACGGAGAAATAGTTCTACTCGTTTTGCACTTCGTCATGTATTTTAGGATTCCTGACAATTGTATTGTCACTTTTCTGATCAAATGTTAGATACCGTCTTCCTTTAACTTGAAAGCTGGAAAAATCACTCAAGCAGGGCCAAGCGTGAAAGACTTGAGATTCTACCGGTTGGCTGCAGCTTCTGCGGTCCTCTGGCGCGCGCTCCACTATGGGGGTGGGGGGGTGGGGGGCTGCTCTTCCTCTGTCAGGACTTTTCCACAGCAGCTCTCTCGGTTCCCTTTCCCTCACCTCTAGTTCCGGCTGTTTTGATCAGAGAAATGTTTCAGTACAATTCTAAAATGTCCTGCGTTAATGCTCAGAGGAGAATCTAGGTTTAAATGACACAGGCTTTAGAATACTCATTGAGAGTAAATAAGAATATGGTTGTCTGGCATCTGCCTCCCTTTTGCATGCAGAAAGGGCAGCTGGGACAGTGTGCCAAGAAGATCAAAAAGCCCGTGCGGGACCATAATCCCGTGGAACGACTCAGTCAATTGGCATAACAGTTCATAAAGTTACGTTCTACTTCCTAGTTTGGTGAGCAGTGTCTGGGGTCTTAAAAGCTTGCAAGTGGCCATCTAAGATACAACTATTGGTCTCTACATGTAAGGAGCAAAAGGGAAAGAAGGAAATCAAAGACTCAAAGAAGAAATTAGCCTGCAGGACAAATAGTCTGCACCAACCACCGCCTCATCTAACCTGAGCCCACAACTAGATGGTGCCGGGCTACCACTACCAACCCTTCTAATCAGGGCCACAATAGATGAACCCTGATAGGATGGGAGAAAAATGTGGAACAGAACCTCAAATTCATTTAAAAAAAAAAAAAAAAGCAGACTTACTGAACTGGTTGAGACTAGAGGACTTAACCCTAAAGTTACCTAACCCTTTGGTAACTTTATAGCTAAATAACAGATTGGCCTGTAAAATAGTGAATATCACCTGTAAGTACTGTGCTTTAAAAAAAAAAAATCACTTACATGGAACCAAACAGTCAACTATTTCTTTAAAACAAAGATTAGAATGTAAGAGAGCAGGGAAACTAGATTAACGGACATACAACAACCAGAATGGAAATAATTAGAATGCTCATGCTCTCTGAAGAAAGTAACCAACGTCACTGAACCATTTCTGTAGAAATTGTTGAATGGGAACCTAAACTCTTTTGTAAACCTTCACCAAAAATACAATAAAATATTATATTTTAAAAAGCTTATGCAGGTGTCCAAGTCCTCCATCATCCTAGACATCAATCCCTTGTGGATGATGACACCAACATGGCCCAGTTTGGGGCTTGTGTGTGTTATATCTAGCTGCACCTGCTAACCTGGGCAACTCCAAACTGGTGCCTGTGGACTACAGGGCCCACAAACTACAGATCAGATGTGTGGAGGAAGATGACAAAGAGATCACAGGCTTATTGAAAGAGGAAATCAGTAAGTTCTAGAAGCATGTGAGGCATGGTAACATCAGTGCTTTCAGCAAGATCTGAAGCTCCCAGCAATGTGTTTGTGAATGTATGTCGGACCGTAATGAATTGAAGACTGAGCCTTTTTTTTTTTTTTCCTTTGGAGGTGGGGAGACTGTTACAAAGACATAGCAGTCAAGACAGTGTGTTATTGGCTCAGAACAGAAGAAAGCAACCTAAACAGACCCACTATTTCACAATTACTTGATTTAAAACAAAGATAATCCTGAAGGGAAATGTTGTTCTTTTCAATAAATTTTGTTGACTTAGTTGGCTATCCATATGGAAATAAATGTAGCATCATCCCCACCTCATGACATATACAAAACTCAATAGAATGAATTGTACATCGAAACATGCAAGGTAAAGCAATAATACTTCTGGAAGATAACTTAGAAGACTATCTTTATGACCTTGGTGTGGGCAAGAATTTCTTAAGCAGAGCACAAAAAGCAGGCAACACAAAAGGAAAGGTACCATGACATTCACAACAGTTAATCTGTACCTAACCGTCATGTGCAAGACAAACTACCTAAGCTCAACTTCTTACATCACTTTATATATTCCAAAGTAATACCACAGTAAGAGTAACTCCACATGGACTCATATTCCAAAGATGAGAAGACTAATTGTTCCAGTAATTTGCTTAGTTTAAATCCTGATCACTCTCTTTACAGACCTCCTTTACTAATTTCTTCTCTAAAACCATTCTGCTCTAAAATGATCTTATGGTTAACCCTGGCCCCAAACTCATTTATATGTCCCCCTCCCTAACTCTCCCTTTTGAAACACTACTGAGGAGCTTACAGAATGGGGCTCTCCTTGCTCAGCAAGTTGAATAAACCCAGCATAGTAGGATCAACAGGCTTCCCTGGTGATTTTTATACGGAGGCTTCCACAGGGATTTTGCTTTTAGTTTCAAATCAGAAATACCCTAGGCTTGGCAGCCAGGGGTTGGCTTTAGCACTTACCTCCTATGGTTTTAACAAACCTTTTCCACTCTCGGGCTCTGGAGTTTTCAGGCTGATAAGATGTAGTGGATATGGTTCTGTTTATAAACTAGTCATTTCTGGCAAGCTACAATAACAATCACTGCTATTATTACTCAGAAACAAAGCTTCATCACCTGTTGAATGACATTTTCTAAACCCGGGCTAGCAAAACACTTAATACAATGGGCAACACCATGACACCCCAACCAGTAACTTAGATTTATCCATAGAGACCAGACTCTGAATAAGAGAGTCAGGCAGTGGTGTTAATTTCCACATTTAGACATAGCAACAAAAGGGCCACTGACCTTCCTCCTCTTCCCCAATTGTTTGGCTTCCTGGCTATAGACACAAATCCAGGCAGGGTTCAAGCTCAAGCCTGCCACTTACTAGCTTGCTCACCTTGGTCAAAGTATTTAACTCCCATGGACCTCAGTTTACAGGTTTGCAAAATGATGGTAGTTATAGTATTTACTTCAAAAGAATATTGTAAAGATAGTACAACTTAATAACACTTGGAAGAATATGTATGTAATCAGTGCTTGACAAATAGGGGCTAATATTGAAACCATTTTTATGTATACACTACACTAGAACTGAGCCAGTAATCGCCGGTTTCAAAAAAGTGTTCCTTGTAGTAATTGCAAAAAAGTGACTTCACAACCGTATTTAAGAAAGTCCTTAGTCTAGATACCACTTTACTGTAAAGTGTTAGACAAGTCAGTCCTCAGTTTCTTCATCTTTAAAATGGGACTAATAATACCTACCTGATAGTGTTATTTTGGTGATAAAATGAGATGATGCATGTAATGCCAGCTCAGTACCTGGCAAATTGCAAGAGTTTTAAAAACGGTAGCTGCTAGAGTAAATGCTGTTTTATAAATTCTGAGATCCCTAGAACAGATAGTAGCAATGAAAGCACCTCCACCCTACCAAAAGAAGATGGAGTTTGACTTTGATACTCAGACCAAATCCAGGTTGCCTATGGCTTGTAATTGAGGAAGAGCATTGCCTCCCTGAATCACGCTTAAGGTTAAGTGATGCTCATACACTGCGTCTACCTCAGGTGTAAGATTCACTCTTACTCTTGAGACAGTTGTCAATGTTTCAGACACAAACTTCTAAATGGGACTTGAAGTTATTTGACACAGGGAATGAGGAAGATGGTAAGGGAGGATGTGCAAAAAGGATGACAAGTAGAACAGAGTTTGGGTTTTCTTGGGTTCGCTTTGTTGTGCAAATGGTCAGAAACCTACAGAACAAAACTACACCGTAGCCGGCAGGATTCGAACCTACGCGGGGGAACCCCAATGGATTTCAAGTCCATCGCCTTAACCACTCGGCCACGACTACCAGATACTGGAGTTTCCTTGTTAACATCTTTGAAGATATAGTGAACGCTATGCCATTCTCAGTTAGTGGAGGTACTATAATATTGAAAGATATTTTGGGTGTAATTATTAGATCTGGTGACAGAGAATTTTCTAACTTCATCCAAGACTTCTTGTTGCCTAATGAAAGAAATTATTCATAACAGAGCAAGATTCAACCGAAGAAGCTGGAATTCAAAGGATACCACAACAAGAGATCAGAATTTCCTTTGCCCCAGAACTTCTCCATCACTAGTCCCAGATGACACTCCCGTTCACAGGTATTTCTCAGAAACCGTCAAAAAAGGGAGTTTGGAGCCGAAGATGACTCTTCTAGCCTCGGATTGAAAATGCCAGCAGGACGGGAAAAGGGCTGAAAGAAATTTGTGGAAATCAGAAACCTTGACGTCATCCGCGTTTGCTTTCAGCACTGAATACTAAAAGAAAAGTATCTTCGATGACTTTAAACTACTTCGTCCTTTCCCTAGCTCAAAGAACTGGCTGAAACCCGACTTGGGCGGGAATGCAGGGTGAGGGCGGGAGGGGACTGTCTAGCACCTGTCCTAACTGGAGAAGATGCTAGGAAGGTCTCCATCCCCTCAGGAAACGCTCACTCCTCTCAGCCTTCCCCAGTGAGGGAAGCACACAGACCCAGGAGCCTGGGGAATAGGGAGAAGAAACTTAGAGAACATGTTTTGCAAGTTTTTCCAGCTTGAAGACATTCTCTGTCCCTCCCAATGCACAAGAGCATATGAATGACAGACTAAATTTAGCTCTATTAGTAGGATTGTCTCTGGGCTTAAAGCCTATTGGTCCAGTGAGGACCAGGTTCTTTTTTATGGGTAAGTTCAGGGACTATAGCTTCAAATTATGAGAAATGAAGTGCTTCTCCAAAGCACCATCAAGTAGATTCAGACAGGCTTTCAGATACAAACAGGAGAGTTCCTTCCACATGTAAGGTCGTCAAACTCACTCTTGTAGTAAAAACTTCCAAAAAAAAAAAAAAAAGATGATTGCTTTGTAGTGGGTTGAAACATATGTCAAAGTCCTAATCCCCAGTACCTGTGAATGTGGTCTTCTTTGGAAATACGGTGTTTGCATATATAATCAAGTCAAGATGAAGTCCTACTGGAATAGAGTGGGGAGATTTGTAGGCACACAGAGATATAGACACTCAGGGAACATCCTGTGATGATGGACACAGAGAATGGAGTGATCCAGTTACAAGCCAGGCAATGTCAAAGATTGCCTGCAACCCCCAGAAACTAGGAGAGAGGCATGGAACAGATTCTCCCTCAGAGCCTCCAGAAGGAACCAACCTTTCCTGTTTCTTGATTTTGGACTTCTGGCATTCAGAACTCTGAGGGAATAATTTTTTGGTGTTTTAAGCCAACAAGTTTGTAGTAATTTGTAACAGCAGCCACAGGAAACTAATACAGCTCCCTTCACTGTATGCTCAGAACAAAATCCTTGCTGTTGCCACCTTGGCATTTCTACATTCCACCCGGGAAACTCATACAAACACTTACTCCCTTCAACTGTGGTAAACTTATTTTGGAGAAAACTCTCTTGGGGAAATAATCCAAACTAAGGAAAATCATTCATGTGCAAAGACATATATGAAAGTTGTAGTTATACTATTTAAATAATTAAAATAACAAATATTTCCACCAGTGGGAGATGGGATGATTACAACTTAGGCTACATCAACCTGGCAGAATATTACAAAGCCATTAAAAATGATATTTTGGAAGAGGTTATAATAACTCAAGGGAAAAGCATATGATATAATGTTAAGTGAAAAGAGCAAGATAAAAACATTTATGTACAGTATGGCCTTGGTTATGTAAAATTTTTTCAGTATGTGTAACTGGGGGGAATGGCTATACCAAAATGTTGCTAATGCAGTTTCCAGTTTGTGGGATTGTGGGTTTCTTTATTCTTTTCTTTCTTTCTTTTTTTTTTTTTAGTGTGAAGCAAACATCATCACTACAGTCTTAAAAATGAAAGCATACAGAAATAGTGATTTTATTGCTGAAACAAAAAAAAAATGTAGTCTCTAGACATGAGCACTTTGATGTTACTCAGTAGTAAAACATTTGGCTCAAGTGGTCATTGTCCAAAGGAACCTCTGGTTAAACATGTTGGTGAAGGCCAAAACATTATCTTTGCTTTCTTAAGAATCCATACTGAAGGTTGTGGTCTTTGATCTTCATCAGTAAGTGCTTCAAGCCTTCTTCACTTTCAGCAAGCAAGGCCGTGTTATCTGCATAACGCAGGTTGTTAATGAGTCTTCCTCCAGTCCTGATGACCCATTCTTCTTCATATAGTCCAGCTTCTCATATTATTTGCTCAGCATACAGATTGAATGATTATGGTGAAAGGATACAACACTGACACACACCTTTTCTGACTTTAAACCATGCACTATTCCCTTGTTCTGTTCAAATGACTGCCTCTTGATCTATGTACAGGTTCTGCATGAGCACAATTAGGTGTTTTGGAATTCCCATTCCCTGGGAGACTGAGGTGGGTTCTACAACAGGGAAGCTGCTGGTACCAAGCTGTAGAAATTGGTTTGGAGTCTTCATGTTCACTTATAGACATTTTATTTATTTCCCAACTATCTCCCCTCCTCCATTTATTTATTTATTCAATAATTCATATCAGCATGGAATCATGTATATTTATTTTATTCTTTGGGTTAAAATTCAGTACTGTTTTGTTTCTTGTTGCTCCAATTGTTCCAGTTTTGGCCGTTGAGGCATATATTTTTACACCTTTTTTTTTCAGAAAGCCCAGAACCTGGTACAAAATCTAGCCCTCAGAAATGCTCATAATAAGCTTGTTACCTGGACCTGAGGTTTTTCAAAAGCCTGCAGCAAGCTACGGTTATGTTGAAAGGGCTCACTATCTTCCTGTTTCTTATTCCTGAGGCTTCTGTAAATCACTTTGATTTATCCCACAGGGCAGGAAGTTTTCATTCTATTGTCTTCCTCCTCCTGAGCCAGTGGACCAGGAGGACGTAGGGGTTTGAGAGTTGGACTGAGATACATGGAGATGTTCCCTCTGCCAGCCTAGCGGCCACCTATCACAAAGCACACGGCCTTGCAAACGGGCTAGATTTAACAGGGTAGTGACGGTGGCCCCTCATTCAAGCGGGAAGGATTTCATTTTATGGAATCAGACGTCTTTATGCCACAAAAAGCGTCTTAGTAGAATTCCAATACCTCTCTTGGGATCTTGTGGGGAAGGTTCAAATCCTAACACCTGCGATTACTTACTCTTAGTAAAGGCTATTTTCTTCTCTCACTAGCCATTGAGCTTGACCGTCTGGGTCCGTCCCTGCCTCCTGCCAAGGCTGGGGCGGCCACGAACAAAAAGTCCTGTCCCGTCCTTGACACGAGTAAATCTTTACTGCTGCGGTGTTTGGGAGCCTCATAGTTGCTGCCGGTAAAAGAGCCCAAGTCAAAGCTTTCTCAGTGAGAGCCAAGTTACAAAACCCTGCTTTGAAAACATTTGGACTTTTTACAGTGTTTTTGCCCTTAGGTCTCCGCAAGGTGGAGCCTTTCCCGGAAGCAGAAGGCATCTCTAGGCAGCGCGCTTCCCCCCACTCCTCTCCCGGGGAAGGCCAGAAAGAGCCAGGACTGGTGGGTACGCCGTGTTAAATAAAATCATCCACAATTTATGTGGTCACGGAATTGAACTTCCAAAACTGTCTCTAGAGTTCGGGGGTGAGAACAAGGAACGAAGGCTCGGCAACCAGCGGGCCCTGCCGCTCCTCCAGCAACACGACTCGTTCTCGCAGCTCGGCTGAGGCCCTGCTGGAGCTGCTGCCCCTCGCCTGGGCAGCCTGGCTGAGCGCGGCCAAGCGCAGGCCAGGGGCCTGGCGAGCTGCAGAAGGCAGAGGGGCGCTAGGAGGCTGCGGGAGGCACAGGCCTGTTTTATCTATCTCTAGAAACAGATTTGCCTTTGGATTTTCACTGAGTGAGAGCACTGTGCGCAAGAGAAAAGGGACGTGTGCCATGGAGGCAGATAGTGAAACTAAGATACACACTTAAACTTTTATAAAGATTACATGCTTTTAGGAACGGAGATTATCCCATCAGGAAGGAGGACTAAGAAGCCTTCCAGCTGTGGGGTTCCATGGTGTAATGGTTAGCACTCTGGACTCTGAATCCAGCGATCCGAGTTCAAATCTCGGTGGAACCTGGCTTAGTTTTATTTCCTTTTTCCCCCACATCTCCATTTCAGGCATGGCTGGCAAGGAATTCCATGTTCTCGAGAACCCAGAGTGTGATCTAAAAGAGGTATATTCAGAACAGGGAAACGTCTCTCTCTCCCCTCTCTCTGTTAACCACGCACATATAAGGATTTTGCATTGAGTAAAAACTTTTCCTTTGATTAATTACCTTATAAAATATGGTGATCTCGTTTTGTGTAGGAGTGAGAAGAACCAATAGGACTGAGGGAAAAGATAGATTCAAATGCCCAGAGAAAATCAGGCTTTAAAATGCCCATTAGGTACAATGACCAGAATTGTGTTTCATTTTCCACTGAGAAACGAAATGTGTTAAACTGTTATATTTGTATTTTAAACAAAGAATTGCTTGAACTCTCTCAGATATTTGAACACAACTGGATTCCCCCATGAAAAACTGAAGCACTAGCAATAGAACAAGATCCAGGTACATCTTCTGAGTGCTTCCACGATGTTTCTTTAGGCATTTCTACACCCTAACCTACTATATAGAATTGCCCGTTTATGCTGAATATGTCCCACCGAAATCATAGTTTTAAAACTGTGTCCTCGGATGTCCCTGTAGTAATTTTGTTTTCATAAAAATAATGTCTTCTATTGCAAGTTAGTGTATTTTTTGGCAGATGTCTGGATTTGCCACAATTTAAGGCAAGACAAAGAAGTTACTGAGGTCCTCAAGAAGTAAGTCCAAAGTGCTTTCCTTAGTTTTATCTTCCTTAGTTTTATCTCACCTACATATACTTCCAAAAATTGTATTTTTAAATTTCAGGTAAAGTACAAGACTATAGACAATCTTATGGATCTTACGCTCTTCAATTAATAATATACTGCTAAAATCAATTTTTACTTTTGTTGCACCTAGCTGTCATTCATTATCCACGCTGGCTGCCGTATAACACTCTGCCTGTTTTCATTCCTGCTTTCCTCTGGGTTACTTCATTTTTTAGAATTCCAGGGTATGAATGTATCACACTTTATTTAACCATTCACCTGTCGAAGGGCATATGGGCTGTTGTGTGAATACATCACAATTCATTTATCCACTCTTCTGTTAATGGGAAACTCTCAAGTTGTACATAGTATGAATTTGAATTATATCAGCTCTGAGGCTACAAGAAATTAGAAATTGTCTTAAGGCAGAGGAAATCCTTGGTTCTGTAACCACACATTTAGCTGAGAATTCATAACTCTAAACTTGTCAATTTTTTCCTCCAAATGCCTTGGCACAGTAATGACCACTCACCGTTTTACATTACACTACTCAATCCTTCTAATTCATCATGCATTTCTAGAGCTAACTGCCAGCAGAATTATATCCCCATCATGGAATGCCATTACTAGGGCCTATACTATCTCTGCCTCTAAAACATAAATATCTCCCTGATAAACTCACTCTCTCTTAACAAGGAGCAATTCTGCATAAGTGTTATTGCACATGTTTCTTTCTTCTGAAAAAAAGAAATCTTGCTTTGGTACATCTGATTGGCAAAGCCTTGGGCACATGCTAGCATTTTCGCTGCACAAAAGCCTGGGGAATTTACCTATGACTTTTCTCTTGAGGACACATAATTCATTGCTAGGGAATTTTGCCTAACATATGAAGTCTTCATCATATTAGACCAACATGTTAATCAATTTGATTTTCATCTACAATTCTTTTTTCATAACTTTCCAAACTTTTCTTCTTCCACTATTTTTGTCTTCCACTCTGATTAAGCCACAGGATCTCTTCTAAGGGAAATTAATCAAACACAGTAAACAAAAGAATAGATCCTTAAGAATTTAATTATGAAAAAGACCACTTAATAAAGAATAGAACCATAAATGAAAAACGTATTCATTGATAATAAAAACTTAAGTATATAGTTCGGACAATACCTATAAGAAAAGTGATGAACAAATTAGTAAACTAAAAACCGCGACTAATGAATAGTATACAAAAAGCTATAAAGAACAGGGAAATTCAGAAACTTATGAGAATATCTAAACAGTGAATGCATAAGACAATATTACTAGTAATTACTAACTTTGAAATGTACAAACTTGACAGAACTAAAACAATAGTCACCAGTAATATATAAAATGGGATGTTGTGATCAAGGTCAAATTATAGTAGAGTCATTTATTATGCTGAAAGATTAAAACTAAAATTCACTGAATTCATAATTCATGCAAATGATGAATGATGACTATTAAAACCAGAATTTGTCTAAAGTTATGGCCAAAGCCATATAGCACCCTTTTGCAATAAAGGGATACCTTGCCAGGATATAAAAATAATTATGCAATTTTACTGAAAATTTAATTATTATTGGAATTATGTCATTAAATTTTAGTGGTCAAAATTTAAAAGATTGATATTTTTATACATCATTGCAGTTTACTAGATTATTCTTCAGTCATTCTACTATACAATTGAGCCCACTTTCAACCAGATGGATCTCAGTTGTTTCTAATTATTTCTTTTTTTCATAGATTTTATTAAATTTGAATAAGTGAAAATATCATGGATACTATACGTAATTTTGGAGTTTTTCTCTTGTGAAAGTTTAATATGGCAAAATTGATATTTTGCTTTTAAATTATCTTGACAAGATGGAGAGAATTCTTAAATAGAACTTTTTTTTTCCTGAAGACTCAAGGCCAAAATAAAAAATAGTTTTAAAAAGGTATTAAAAATATTCTAGAAATGAATAGTTAAGATACAATCACATCTTTATTGCTCCTCATTGTACTCTAATATAAACATAAACATTCGTTGGAAGTGAAAATATATGATGTTCTTTCTATAGTTACCTACTTCTGAAAATTAGCCAATGAAGGCCCTGTGGATCACAACAGACTATTGTCCACAATAGTGCTGGAAGATGAATCCCCTAGGTTGGAGGACACTGAAAATACATAGTCGCTGCAACAATGGACCCAAGCATATCAACAATAGTGAAGATGGCTCAGGACTGGGCAACATTTCATTCTGTTTTACATAGGGTTGCCATGATGGCAACTAATAACAACAACAACATCTATTGCTTTGAAGTCCCATCATCTGTCATTTGAGTCACCAGCCACCCATCATAATTATCATTTTTTTAGTCTTAGAATGGAGGACTTCGTATGTATGCATTTGTGGCAAGCTAGCCAGTATTTAGGTGAAGTGACTAAACCATTGTGCCCTTGTGTGGATTTTATCCCATTACCTTACTGATGTTCCTTTCTCTTAAAAGCCAACCTGGTACATAGGGAGTTGGCAGTTGTTCTATCCTGAGGTATTTGGGGGAATACAATGCTCATCAGTTTAATAATCTCTAGGACTGCTTGAAAGAAAGTTAGAATTTACAACTGACTGTCCTCCTCATCTCATTACCATTGGACACGTGGAAATGGTGGTGAAGGGACAGTGGCTTTTTTTTTTTCTTTTCCATGAGGAAAGAGCATGGCATGTGGATTAAAATAAACTTAGGGGCCACTCTAATTCCAGTAGTCAGTAATTGTAGGTATTTGAGCATTTCTCTTATTCCCTCATTTTCTTTCTTTTAAAAATGAGGATGGGAGCACTTAACAGAGCTGATGGCAGTATGAAATCAGGCTATGTTTGTGAAGAAATTTTGTGAAACTTGATGAACTAACGGAATGTTAGTTATTTTACTTAATACCCATGTCATGTCATTTCCTGTTTTTGTAAACCATTGACAATTGATGGAGAGTTATTTGGAGTTTAAAGGGAAGTGAGTGACACCTTAAAATACAAATACAAAAGAATACACATTCTTTGCTGAGAATCATCATAGCGAGGTTTTTGTTGTTGCTGTTCCTATAATTTTTCACTTTTTACGCTTGGGACACAAAGGAGTGGAAGCAAGTTCCTGTGTGAAACCCATTGCTCACTTTACCATGCATAGAGTACCCCTGGGCTACAGGAAGTTCCAGCACATTTGCTGGATCCATCCTGGCCTAGAACTAAGGTTAAAGCCTGGCTTCACCTTGGTGCAAAGAAAATTTGGTTGCCCAACCCAGAACTCAACTGAAATCCTGGAAAAGGCTATCAGTGTTTGCTGAGTTGATCTGAAGATTATTTGAAAGACTTGTGCTCACGTGATGAGGACTCCTGTCCCTGTGTCCCTTGATTGCCAGAGGTTGGTTTCCTTTTTCCAAGCCATTATTTCTAGACTCTGCTTTCATGTTCTGGTTCTGAAGGTAATGTGGGATCAAGCTAAAACACTACAAGGGTGCCCATTCGCATTCAAGTTTGTGCTCCCAAGAGTGAAATAAATAAAAGAATTGTGCTGTGGCTTTGTAAGGGAATACCATATGGCAGTATGAATCAAACTCTTAATATATGAATTATGGGTGACTCTTAAAAAAATTTTTTTTCTTACAATATAAAATACTTAATGAAAGAAAACAGACACAAAATGGAATAATCTGTATAATCCTACTTATGTACTGTTTTTTTTTTTTTTTTAAAGATAAAGTTTACCTATGTTGTTAGAAATGAAGACAACGGTTATCTTGGTGGACAGTGCATGGGAAGGAGCTTCTAGGGTACTGGTTGTGATCTATTTCTATCTGGGTCACCCTGGTTCGTGAACATTGAGAAAAGTCATAGGAACATACACTTAAGATTTGTGCATATTTCCATGTACGTTTTATTTCAATAAAAACAAAGATCATTATTTTCTTGATTCTAGAGAAAGTAATAATAAACCTCAGTATTTAACATAGATCTGTCTTGGAAGAAGTACAACTAGAATGCTCACATAATTTGGACATGTTATCAGGAGGAATCAGTCACTGGAGAGGGACATCATGCTTGGTAGAGTAGAGGGTCAGAAAAAAAGAGGAAGACCCTCAACAAGATGGACTGACACAGTGGCTGCAACGATGGCATCAAGCATAATGATTGTGAAAATGGTGCAGATCCGGACAGTGTTTTGTTCTGTTGCACATGGGTTCGTCATGACTTGGAACCAGTTCCATGGCACCTAAAAACAACATTTAATATAGCGGTTGTTCTGTGGCAGGATTTTTCTAAGTACTTTGCACATATTAAACCCATAAATCCTTATTTTAAAGAATAGGAAACCGGTTCAGAGATCTTAAATAACTCACTTATAATCACAGGTACCAGGTAGTAGAGTTGGTGTTCGGACTTGCCCGGGAACCCAGGAGTCTGGGCCCTGAAATCTTAACCTCCATTGCAGAGAAAAACATGAGCTTCTTCTGTGATTCTTCCAGGAAGTAAATCTAAGGTTGAGAATGATAATGGACTCAAGGAAGAGTCAATCTAAATATGATAGCGGTATAAAGGCCTAAGAAATTTTACCGGGAAAATGGGGAGGAGTGGAGAGAGATATGGAAGGATGAGGGTGAAGGACGTGAATTCTGTGAAATATCTTAAAGTTTAATGTTAATTTTATCAAGCAATGGTAGCAGACAGGCATCAGCAAAGCGAGGGCAGATGCTCAGATTTAGAGCCAGGAGACTCTTCTGTGTTTAGCGCTGACTGACGCTTCTCCTCTGCTCCATTTCTTTCTTCTCTTCTCTCTCCCACAAGGAATTTTCTTCTCATCTTTCTTTCTTTTGGTTGGAGACCAAACTAACTCAACGAATCTGCCATTTGTTTCCCGGAATCATTTGTGAAGCTCACAGAAGTATTCAAAGTCACTGAAAGTACTGAAGGTAGGGAGAACGCAGGGAGAAAGTAGCGTCTCTAGGTTGCGGGTTAAAGGCATTTAGGACTATCCTTACAGTTTTTACTGATGGGAAGTTGCTTTGCCTAATTTGCGACCATTTTTTTTTTACCCCCCAGCAGGTCTGGTTTTATGTTGCAGAATTTTTAAAATCTTGGAAATAAGTGTCAATTTACTTTCCACACAAACCCAGTAATAATCTTTCTCTGTTTTGTGAAGCAGGAGTTGTTTACTGGAATAAAAGATTTTGGAACCTTTTGTCAGTGTCAAACGAATATACTCCCAAACAGGAAACACGTGCAACGGCCAGGATTACAAGCTACTTAGAGAGATCTCCGTGAACTTCCACTCCACCACCTTGACTACTGGACCACGACTGCAGTAAGTGTAAAACGCACAACGAAGTAGACCTCATTTAGTTTAACAGCTGCAGAATCTTCCACTCTATGGATGTTTTAAAAGTCAAAAATTAACCGTCATTTAGGGGTTTTCAGGTCGTGGCTATACCATATAATTCTGCAATGACTATTAGAGCCTGTTCCAGTTGTGGGTGTATCTCATGGATCCTCATCAGAGGCAGACAGAACGGAAAGCTGGTCTTTTGGAATATCTTCTGTTTAGCTTCATTTCTTCAACACAGCAGGATAAGGAGTCCTCTCAGTTCTGAAGATCAAATGTTATCTGCCCGTTTGGTGTAACAGCATGACAATCGTCTAAATAATGTCAAAGAGTAAGAAACATTGACAGCAAATACACTTTCTGGTGTAAAATGTGATCTTATGAAAAGGTAAACCTCACGCCCACAAACCTCACTACAGCTATTTAATGCTAAGGAGAAGGGTGTCCTCCAGGTAGTCGTGGCCGAGTGGTTAAGGCGATGGACTAGAAATCCATTGGGGTTTCCCCGCGCAGGTTCGAGTCCTGCCGACTACGGTCCTTTACTCTTTGGAAAGTTAATTACCGGTCTTTTAAAAAGTAAGGTAAATTTGACCAAGAACTTCTCATTCATCCCAACCAGTAAAAAATTCCTTCTCTCCCTCTCTGTCTCTATATATAATTGGGGGGGGGGGGGGTAAGTTCAACCTCAGTCCTAATGATGTTTCCTTTTCCTTCAAGAAGAGCCGAGGTTTTGACGATTCTTCGTGTTCCTTGCAACCAAAACCCTGTTTGAAGGCAGCCCTTTCCTAAAGAAAAATGTTGGTAGGAGTGTTTGCATCCCTACAAAACCGTCCCTTGTCAGGGATCTTCTCCAATCATGCACGTCTTCGTTCACATAGACAAAATTTCAAGAAATTCAGGATCAAACCAAAGGGAAAGTCAAGACTCACAGCTATGGTCGCCTAGACACGAATACAAATTGGGGATCAATAAGCAAAGCACTACACAATTAAAGAAATTCAGTAAAGCAATTTTCTTTGTAAAGGGTGGACGACGTCACGCTGAGCCGGCTTGTCCTGCGGTCTAGGACCGTGGTGAAATGAGAAAAAAAAAAAAAAAAAAAAAATGAGAGCGGCTAAAAATGAGGTGATTTTGACTCACTCTGGGCACCAGTCCCAGTTCAGACGCAGAATGGCGATGTGTGATTAAGAAAGCATGGCTTAGGTTTCTACCAAAGAAATACTTGACTCTCTACTAAAACCTGGGCTTCGGGAGGAGGAGCCTGCTCCTTCTTTGCAAAACTTTTCATCGGCCCTCTCTCCCTCTCCCACACCCACTGCTGGTTGCTTAGACTCGGTAAAACAATCTAATTCTAGAAAGTCAAAGCTAATGAAATGTTAAGGTGCTTCTGCAAAATAACTCCTAATTTGAGTTGTGAGTGTGTCCTGCATCTTAGTACAGAATTTGAAAATAAAAAATTTTGTTAACAGATCCTTACAGTGTTGGTGGCATAGGCGGGAGCTCCTTCTGTTCTGGGTGCTTCCTCCTGGCAGAACCCATGGAAAATATTCTCAGGTTTTGGCGGCGGAAGCAGAGGTCCTGGGTCAGGACTGATCATTACATACAATTTTGCTTTGTGGAGTAACTGTGTCTGCTCTAGCTTCTGAGTACTTCCGTCAGGATTCAAGAGGGAATTCTTGTCTCCTTACTTTTTAACTACTGAGGTGGCTTGTAAAGAAGGAAAATAAAACTGAAAACTAGATATGGGTGGGCAGTGTCACCAAAACCGGAGTTGCAACAGAGATGTAAATGAGGAAGTGGAGACCTGCTAGAGCCACGCTTCACTACCTGGTCATTTCAATATTCAGAGAGAAGTGCTAGAGCATCAGTATATTTCAAAGAAATATACGCAATTCACATATGTAATGAAAACCTTTCTAGTAGCCACATAAAAAGGAAAAAGAAGCAGGCATAATTACTTCTAATAATATATTTTATTTCACCCAACATATCCAAAATATTATTATTTCAACATGTTAGCAATTTGAAAAATGGACAATGAGATATTTTACATTATTTTTTTGTATAAAATCTTCAAACTCTGGTGTGTATTTTACACTTAGAGCATATCCCAATAGGAATCAGTCACATTTCACTGTCAACAGCCCATGTGGCAAGTGGCTACAACATTGGACACCATGACTCTAGAGTGTGTGAAGAGTATAAAATTGAACTGATAGAAAATTGAAACAAGGTGTGCTCTAATGGAAACAACCTGCTACAGTTCAAGATGTAAGTCTCCTTGGCTACTCAGCCTGTTTGAGCCAGCTCTACTTGGTGCTTTAATGACTATTGCATCTACTATAGCATCTGCTCCCAGATACTAAACTCACTACTTCCTCACTGTGTCTGCCAAAGCCCAGTGTGTGCTGCTCCTGTCTCAATATGGTCGACAACTCCTTGGACACCATCATGGACAGCTCCTGTTTCAGTACTGTGGGCAGGGGCTATTTCTGGGAAGATAGAGGCCAAGAAGTCTATATACTGCTTCCACTCATCAGTCTTTTTTGTTTGTTTCAGCCATGCCCAGTGTTCATCCATTATTGGCTGGGTTGTTCTAGTTAAAGCCAAGGTAGGGGTCCTCAACTGTAGAAATTGAGAATTATCTTCAGCATTGGAGTCTGTCACTTCCAGCTTCTTTACTTTAAATCCTTAAAGACTGCTCTCCCATGTCCCATGTCCCCTACCCTGAAAAGTCTTTAAGTTCTTCCCTCCTCCACTTGCTTCTATGCCCTTATAGTGTCTTTGGAGATAGAATTGTTTAAGAAAATGTAAACAACAAAATAAGTGCTCCTATATACCCCTTTGTACATATCAAATTGTTTCTATATTTATGATTCATTCTGCCATGCTGGTGGGTGTGTTTATGGAGAGATGAACTGTTTAAGTCATATCTGAATGCTTACATTCCAGGTGGTCAGTTATTAAATAACTTTAAATGACAGTTTTATTCCATACAGAAACTAGCCCTGTTTATTAATCTTACTGGTCTCCTAGGTTGGTCTTATGTCCTCCACAAAATAATAAGTTCCTTTAGAGTGTTCCTTAATCTCTTTGGCATTCTTGGTGCTAGTAGAGGTCTCAATAATGTAGGTGACCAATTAATTCATCACTTTTTCTTTGTATGTTTTAAGAATCCTTAATTTTTCTTTTGCTTCATCTGTTAGTCTTCCAAAACAACAGAACATCCTAAATAAAATGTTATTTATGAAGTGTGTATGATTCTGACATGGAAAGTGCTACTTCCAAGTAGAAACTGCAGTAAAAACCCAGTGAAAACACAGGATTCAGAGTACTCTTTGAGACTTAATGGAAATAATGTTGCCTTGCATTGGCCTCTCTTTTCCATGCCTCATTCCTAAACAAGAAAGAAAGAACATCATAAATTAAAGGCTTCTCAGCGGAGATCTCAGACTAAGGGTTTAAAAGGAGCCGAAATGGAGGTTCCAATCATCCTCTCCCCCATGTGTCTGTTCGCTTGCCTTATTGTGGGGGCTTGTTTATTATTGTGATGCTGGAAGCTATGCTACTGGTATTCAAGTACCAGCAGGGTCACCCATGGAGGACAGGTTTCAGCTGAGCTTCCAGACTAAGACTAGGAAGAAGGACCAAGCAGTCTACTTCTGAAAAGATTTAGCCAGTGGAAACCTTATGAATAGCAGAGGAACATTGTCTGATATAGTGCCAGAAGATGAGCCCCTCAGGTTGGAAGGCACTCAAAAGATGACTGGGGAAGAGCTGCCTCCTCAAAGGACAGTTGAACTTAATGGCATGAATGGAGTCAAGCTTTTGGAACCTTCATTTGCTGATGTGCCATGACTCAAAATGAGAAGAAACAGCAGAAAACATCCATTAATACTCAGAATGGGTAATGTACAAAGTATGAATCTAGGAAAATTGGAAGTCATCAAAAGTGAAATGGAATGCATAAAGACTGATATCTTAGGCATTAGTGAGCTAAAATGGACAGGTATTGGCTGTTTTGAATTGGACAGTCATATGGTCTACTATCCGGGAACCACAACTTGAAGAGGAATGGTGTTGCATTCGTCATCAAAAAGAACATTTGAAAATCTATCCTGAAGTACAACGTTGTCAATGATAGGATAATATTCATACTCCTACAAGGAAGACTAGTTAATACAACTCATACTCAAATTTACACACCAACCACTAAGGCCTAAGATGAAGAAATTGAAGATTTTTACCAACTTCTGCAATCTGAAATTGATCGAACTTGCAATCAGGATGCAATGATAATTACTGAAGATTGGAATATGAAAGTTGGAAATGAAGAAGTATCGGTAGTTGGGAAATAAGCTTTGCCGATAGAAACAATGCTGGAGATTGTATGATAGAGTTTTGCAAGACCAAGGACTCCTTCACTGCAAATACCTTTTCTCACCAACATAAACAGCCACTATACACATGGACCTCGCCAGATGGAATACACAGTAATCAAATGGACTACATCTATGGGAAGAAAGGATGCAAAAGCTCAATATCATCACTCAGAACAAGGCCAGGGACCATCTGTGGAACAGACCATCAATTGCTCATATGAAAGTTCAAGTTGAAACTGAAGAAAATTAGAACAAGTTGACAAGAGCCAAAGTACATCCCACCTGAATTTGGAGACAATCACAAGAATAGGTTTGACACGTTGAACAGTGATGACAGAAGACCAGATGAGCTGTGGTATGACATCAAGGACATCGTACATGAAGAATGAAAAAAAAAAATAAAAGCCAAACCCGTTGTGGTCCAGTCAATTCAGACTCATAGTGACCCTATGGCGGGGAGCAGGGGGAGTAGAACTGCTCCATAGATGTTCCAAGAAGCTCTAGGTTTGCAGCCTTAGCACTTAACCACTAAGCCACCAGAGTCTCTTGAAGAAAGCAAGAGGTCATTAAAAAAACAGGAAAAAAAGAAAAGGCAAAAATGAATGTCAGAAGAGACTCTGAAACTTGCTCTGGAACATCGAATAGCTAAAGTAAAAGGAAGAAATGATGAAGTAAAAGAGTTGAACAGAAGATTTCAAAGGGCGGCCCAAGAAGACTAAGTAAAGCATTACATTGACATATGCAAAGATCTGGAGATAGAAAACCAAAAGGGAAGAAAACGTCCAGCATTTCTCAAGCTGAAAGAACTGAAGAAAAAATTCAAGTCTTGAGTTGCAATATTGAAGGATTCTCTGGGGAAAATATTAAACGACTCAGGAAGCATCAAAAGGAGACGGAAGGAATATAAAGAGTCACTATACCAAAGAGAATTGGTGGACGTTCAACCATTTCAGGAGGTACCATATGAGCAGGAACCAATGGTACTGAAGAAGTCCAAGATTCACTGAAGGCACTGGAAAAGACAAGGCTCCAGGAGTTGATGGAATACCAATTGAGATGTTTCAACAAACAGAGGCAGTGTTGCCAGTGCTTAACTCGTCTATGCAAAGAATTTTGGAAGACAGCTACCTGGCCAACTAACTGTAAGAGATCTATATTTATGCCTATCTCCAAGAAAGGTGATCCCACCAAATGTGGAAATTATTGAACAGTATCATTAATATCACACACAAGTAAAATTTTGCAGAAAATCATTCAAAAGCAGCTGCAGCAGTATATCGACAGGGAACTGCCAGAAATTCAAGCTGCATTCAGAACAGGATGCGGAACCAGGGATATCATTGCTGATGTCAGATGGATCCTGGCTGAAAAGCAGAGACTACCAGAAAGATGTTTACCTGTGTTTTTTGACTACATAAAGGCATTCAACTGTGTGGATCATAACAAAGTATGGATACCATTGTGAAGAATGGGCTTTCCAGAACACTTAATTGTGCTCGTGAGGAATCTGTACATAGATCAAGAGGTAGTTGTTTGAACAGAACAAGGGGATACTCATTGGTTTAAAGTCAGGAAAGGTGTGTGTCAGGGTTGTATCTTTTCACCATATCTAGTCAATCTGTATGCTGAAAAAATAACCTGAGAAGCTGAACTATATGAAGAAGAATGGGGCTTCAGGACTGGAGGAAGACTCATTAACAACCTGCTTTATGCAGATGACACAACCTTGCTTGTTGAAAGTGAATTAAATGCTTGAAGCTTTTACTGATAAAGACCAAAGACCACAGCCTTCAGTATGGATTAAGCCTCAACATAAAGAAAACAAAAATCCTCACAACTGGTCCAATGAGCAACATGATGATAAAACAGAGAAAAGATTGAAGTTGTCAAGGATTTCATTTTACTTGGATCTACAATCAACACCCATGGAAGCAGCAGTCAAGAAATCAAAAGATGCATTGCATTGGGCAAATCTGCTACAAAAGACTTCTTTAAAGTGTTGAAAAATGGAGACGTCACCTTGAAGACTAAGGTGCACCTGACCCTGGGATTTTCAAACACTTCCTCTGCATGTGAAAGCTGTATAATGAATAAAGAAGGCTGAAGAAGAATTGATGCCTTTGAATTGTGGTGTAGGAGAACCAAACTGAATATAGCATGGACTACCAAAAGAATGAACAAATCTGTCCTGGAGGAAGTACAAACAGAACGTTCCTTAAAAGCAAGGATGGTGAGACTACATCTCACATACTTTGGACATATTGTTGGGAGGGATCAGTCCCTGGAGAAGGACATCATGCTTGCTAAAGTAGATGAGATGGATTGACACAGTGGCTGCAACAATGGGCCTAAGCATAACAGTGATTGTGAAGATGATGCAGGACTGGATGGTGTTTCGTTCTGTTGTACATAGAACTACTATGAGTCAGAATCGACTCGATGGCATCTAACAACAACAACAACAATCATCCTCTGGTTAAAAAAAGAACTGGATTCCACTCCATTCTGCTCGAGCTACCTGTGTCTCATTCTAGTATTCCAAAAGTGTATTGTCAGGAATCTACACCCCAAGAGCCTTCTGAGAAAGGAGAGAGAAGCTCATAAAACTAGCATGACTAAGATGTTAGCTTCAGGAATGCGTACACCTTTGGACTCCTAACTTATAAGACTGAGGTTAATGACCCATTCAGCCACATTTCAAAGGTATTTCCTTAGCAACTTTGTGCTTAATTACAGTTTAATGATGGTGAACCTCATTAGTTAAATTTGGTATGTGACATAAAGGAGACACTTGAATGCACAGGATTCTCAGCTTGGTATCCATAATCTCTAACAGTATTTGAGAACTCCCCGACATGTTGCCACAATTGCTACTTTTGTGTCAGAGGTGTCTCTTTATGAGAGGATGAATAAGTTTTATTCTACATACCATGGAGTTTTGAGCAAAAAAAAAAAAATTTTTTTTAAGTTTTAATAGGCTTTGTGAGATTTTTCTTCTAGAGAGTTATCATTCGTAAACAAAAATACATCCACAAAACAACCACAAAGCATTGTGGGAGTAACAAAAGAAATCCGAGTTCTTAATCCAGCCCTAATGGTCATCTTAGACTCAAAAGGGATGACTGGCAAACCCTTGAAGAAAGAACTGAAGACTGTAAAGATTGCGAGCAAGAAGTTTTATGATGATAACAATTTGAGAATGACACTCATGGTAGAAAAGAAAGTGAGTAATGTGCATATAAGAGATGGGTGAAGGAGGAAGATGTCTTTGTTGTTTGTTGCCCTGGAGTCATTCCAACTCATGGCAACCCCACGTGTTACAGGATAGAACTGCTCCATGGGTTTTCTTGACTGTAGTCTTGCAAAAAGAGATCACCAGGCCTTTTTTACCGTGTTATCGCTAGGTGGGTTAAACCACCAACCTATATCAGTCCAGTGCGGTTTGCACCACCTAGGGACCTTGTGTCTCAGGTACTTTTTCAATGAATAAAACCAAAAAACCCAAATCCATCGCCATCAAGTCCGACTCATAATGACCCTATAGGAAAGATTAGAACTGCCCCATACAGTTTCCAAGGAGCCCCTGGTAGATTTGAACTGCCAACCTTTTGGTTAGCAGGCATAGCTCTTAACTACTATGCCACCAGGATTTCCTTTGAGTAAATAAGAATCAGAAAACTATCTCTCTCATACCTGGGAGCAGAGTGGGGAAGGGGAGGTATGCTGGGCCCATAACCCAGAGGTTGATGGATAGGAGCCATTCTCTGCTAGGTTCTTGCCTTTTGATCTTGAACGTACACGAAGATGTTCTTGCCACCCTCCCCAACTAGAAAATCCACAAAGCTGGAATGGTAGTCAAAAGAAAGGACTGCACCAGTAACAGCTTCACAACCATTCTTGCTCATGGATTGAATTACCTCACTTTCACTGCTCCTACTATTATATCCTCAAAGCTCACTAAATACTCCCCAGTTTCATTTGTCTTCTACCTCAACTGTTTACTCTCTTACTGCTTGTGTGACTCTCACTGTTATTGTTAGTTCCTAGTTGAGTAGATTCTGATTCATGGTGACCCCATGCTCAAAATATCTGATGAATCAGAGAAGCCTTACCATGACTATGGCAGTGCATGTTATTTCTTCAACTGTCGGGCTCTTCTTGTTTTTTAATGGGATGAGGTCAAGATATAGTGTAGAGGGAAAACATTAGAGAAAGACCTGGAATAATGTGAAAATCTTCGTGCGTTGAGTTAAGGAGGGTGGTAGATTAGCATGTGATTCCACCTTGTCCTTGTCAAAACCCGTAGAGGAAGGGAAATGGAGGGAAAAGTGTTCAGTTGGTAAATTCTGGGTAATGGCGGAGAGTGGGGTGGAAGGAGGAGTGGAAAGAAGTGGGAAAAGAATAGGAGAAGGGAGATTGGAGAGAGAGGGTGGAGAAAAGGGGGAGAAAGTGAGGACAGAGGGAGAGAGACAGAGAGGAGGGGCAATTGAGTGAGAGTGCAGAAAGAGGAATGAAGTATGGGATTTGGACAATGTGAGGCTTAAGGGAGTTGCTCCTCATCAACTGAAGTTGCTCTGGAGTCCCTTCAGGTAAGGGACCAAATGGAACTCCCAGCTTGAACCAAGAACCTCTTGATCTGCAATTAAATACTGCCGAACCATATCACCACCTCCCTAACAGGTATCAAGTGAGATCCTTATCCTCCTGTCTCTACCGTCAGTGAGCTCTCCTCCTCCTTCACATCAACACCCATTTCCCTCTGCAAATTTTTATGTGACTTGAGCCTTGTGGTTTTCTCTTGACTCCGCAGAGGTAAGATGATCCCCTTTGTGCAGTCATTGCTTCAAGGAATAAACTCTCCCGAGTCAATTTCGCCCAACTTACAGAACCAGACTTTAATCTACTTTGCCTCTGCACTTGCACTCACTAATCATCAGCAGTGCTGAGGCTCAATGATCTGTTCATTGAGAAATGCTGAGCTGCCCGGGACTTCCCCATTGCCAAGACCTAAGGTGAATTAGAAATTACCAAAACTTGGGAAAGACCTTGTATTCCCTCAATTCATGGACAGCTTAGTCAATAGACTGGCAAACTTTTAATCTAGATCTAGGGTTCAAATTCCTGTCTTCTTCCTTTTGATTTTAGGCTCAATAGATATGGCCCGCCCACCACCAGGGAGGATCCTACCCATTGGAAAATTGCTGGGAACCCAGTAAGTAAAGAGGAAGAAAAAGTACAACAGTTTGCAGATCCATCTCTGATGGTATCCATCATTGCTTTTGGGCTTATTTGATTCTTATTTAATACACCTAAAGGAAAAGTCAACACACTGACAGTCCTAGATTGTATGTGAAGAACTATCACACAAAGGGTTCCTTCTTTTCCTTTTCTTCCTTCCTCTCTTCTTCTCTTCCTTCCTTCCTGTCCTGCCCTGGATCTCCAAACTTGCAGAGACAGCAGAAAAAGAAAAAAAAGCAAATAAAGCAATTGCTTACAAGGCAACACTTTGGAATGATGCTAACATTCCTTGCTATCATGGCCTCAGTTAGTTCATGCTAACGATTCCATATGTTCATAAAATGACTAGGAAAACTTTGTAATATCTCTATTGATACTACATTAAATGTTTAATCTGAACATCAATATTTTACACTCTATGATTTCCTAAAAACTAAATACAGAACATGATCAAAAGAATACCCACAGATGCATCAAGAGACTTTCCAGAGATTTAAAAAAAAAACACACACACACAGTAAAAAACCTTTGCAGAAACTTGTTCTCCTGGAATGTACTCTGGACAAACATCTTATTTTCAAGACTTCTTTTACCGAGTGCTAAATATAATCTAGACTCTGATTTTGGGCCTAAAGACATCACAGGGACCAAAATAGACAAGTAAAGATTTTGGAGAATCTATCAATGAACGCAGAACAATGAAGGTCATCAATGGGACAGAAGAGGTGAATTTAGGGTGTAACTTAGTGGATGACTTCATTTGGTGTGGCGTGTTACCCAGATCTGGCCATTTTGAGGGCTTTATAAAGAAAAAAATACTTGTACCAGCAGATGCTTTCAATTTCTTGGAATGGGCTCCACCACTCCACTCTTTTGAGAATATACAGCCTTAAAATACTATTCTCATATTTCAGGCTTTATAGAGAGCTGTTTTCTAACAGAGTTTGGAACATAATCCTTACATGAAAACACTGTTCTAGGCTCTTTTTGAGCAATTACCATGAACCTCTTCCCGGCTTTTCTGCAACAAAATTTTTTTGGTACCAAGAACAGTAGAAGAAACATCAAGAACTGATCATAATTACTCCAATGATGACAAGGGAAAAGCAGGAGAGAGGAGCAACCTCGGACTGTCAACCTGAAGGGCTGCAGGGAGAAAGAAATGGTCTTTGCAAAAGACTAAAGAATCACAGGTGTCAGGATTTGAACCTACCCAATTAGACCCCAGTGGGCTTCACAGCCGTAGTGCAAAGACAATTTTATTGCTTTGTGAATGTTTTTTAATACAATGGGAGGAGACACTCCCAAGTTGAATGAGATGGCTATGACTACTCAGTAAAAATTTGTGCTGCACAAAGGACTGTGTGCTCTGTGATTTAAGGATAGCAGCCACTGGATTAACAGAGGAAAATATCTCTGCCTTCTCTCTCTCACAGTCCACTTGCCCACTTAGAGGGAGAGTGTAGAAAACAAAAAACCTCCTGAGACCTGGAATTAAAAAAAAAAAAAACTATGTTAAACAAAGGTGTCAAACCGTTTCTACCAGCAGTCTCAAGCGGAAAAACATACAAAGAGCACTTTTAACATTAGTTTCAGTTTACAGTAAATTTTAAATTTAATTCCATCCAATACATTTGTAGTGAACACTTGCTTAAAGGAAGCCCTTTGTGACAGGCTGTGGGCTCTCTGCAACAAATATGTAAATATGTATGATCTAGTGAATCAAGTGTTAGTCTATTCTCACTTGAATTAAGAACAAGAATGTAGACGAAGGAAGGAATTTCTCCAAAAGAAATTTAGAAACCAGAGCTTGCAACATAACACATACAATTTATCTTGCTTCAGTAAATCGGCTAATTTCCGGAACCCAGCAATAGTCAATGGTCCTGTAAGCAGCCATTTCTTGACAAGTTCAGAGCTGTTTTAAGGGAGAATATAGACCTAGAAAGAGGAGTTAAGATGAGAAGGAATTTGAACTGAATAACCAAGGGGTTCATGTATGGAAAATAACTGATCTAGGTTCTTGCTCCACTACCTAGCTGTCAGTTTGTCATACTGTGGTGGCTTGTATATTACTGTGATGCTGGGAGCTATGTCATCAGCATTTCAAATAACAGCAAGATCACCCATGGTGGACAGGTTTCAGTGGAGTTTCCAGACTAAGACAGACTAAGAAGAAAGTCCTAGTAGTCTACTTCCAGAAATTAACCAATGAAAACCTTATGGATCACAATAGGATATTATCTGACTTGCTTGCTTTGGACACGTCATCTGGCGGGATCAATTACTGAAGGAATATATCATGTTTGCTGAAGTGGGATGAGGCAGTCCCTCAGTGAGGTGGATTGGCCCAATGGCTTAAATGATGAACTCAGACATGCCACTGATTGAGGGGATGACACAGGACTGGGCAAATTTTCATTGTTATACATAAGGTCATCATGAGTTGGAGTTGATTCAACGGTAGCTAGCTATCTAAGCTCTTGCCTGTGAAACATACATTAGAGTAGAAGCTCCATCAAGGCCATTCTTTCTACAAATGGTATTACATTTTTGTGGTGGGTCAGGTGCTGTGCTTGGTGCTACAAGCACAAAAGTAAACAAGAAAAAGACACAGTCCCTGCTCTTGTGGAGATCAGTGCCTACCAGGAGGGATACTCTAAAAACATAAATAAAATAAAGCTCACACAGGAAGAGTTTGGGGAAACTGCTTGTGGCTGGCATAACGGTACAAATGCAGTGAAATGCATGGATAAAAATGAAAACTGTAATTTCTAGGTGGATGAATATTAGAGAGACTGACTGGAAGAAAACATGAGTCTACCACATCCCACATATATGATGTGCACAGTAGAGGGATAGCTTGTGGCCCCTGATTGTTAGAGAAGGTGCTTGATTCTGAGGAGCAACAGCATGAAAGAAGATAGAAATAATAAGTCTGGCAATGGGATCAGCAGCATGGCTCAGGCAAGGTCTTGAAAGTCATTTGCTTTAGGTGCACATGTATCTGCTTTAGTTTGTGAAGATCAGCAATTTACATGGGCCATGGTAATGAGCTCAGCCATTTCTAAAAAAGCTTTCCTCCCTGGTACAGTGATGAGGGTAGGCTTGTCACTGGGAAAACAGATGCTTGGCCCATGTCAGAAAAACTGTTTGCAACAGTTAGAAGACACTTGTTTGGACTCCGCCTATTCTCTCATAGTATTTTATGCATTTCCCAAAACAACAAAAAGCAGCTGGAAAATTCTTCTCTGTCCCATCTCACGTCACAAAGTTTTATCAGGAAAGAGATTCTTAACTTTTTTTGGGGGAGGGGGGGACATATTCAAAATCCCAAGGCATATAGAATAAAACATATAAACTCTATCACAGAAAGATGCTCTGGCACAAAACATACAATTGTGGAAACCATGTCAGGGAGATTACAGGAATTGTGGAAGACCATGAGTGACAAGGTAGGAATCCCCTTCATTTTGAACTCCCCTTCATGTCATAACCTAATTTAACCAATAAGGTTCGGAATCACCAAACTGTAGTTAAGCAGGAGGCTGCTTAAGAAATATCACCTTTGAATTGAGGCCAAATGATTCATTAACTTCAATCTTGTAAATTAGGAGGCCAAAAGTGCACCCAGACCCAAAGCTAAGATCCTAGTCAAACCAGTTCTTTGACCTTCTCTCTCTTTTCTCAGAGGGCTCATGGGGTGTGGGTCCTTCACAATACAGTCTGAGACACTAAACTGAGACACTTACAGGTCCGGGACAGTGGAGGCTGAATAGAAAGGTGATCGAAATCTCTACTGGAAAATGCGAAAATACCTACAGATGAACTTTTTAATGTATGCATTTAGAAAGGTATTGGATACGTGGACGGCAATAAAGAGTCAATTTTTAAATTCATAAAGCAGCAAAAAGTAATTCAAAAAACAATGAAGAGTTTTTACAAAGAAAGAACATGCTCATCTTCCCAAAGCTCAGGCCTCAGCACACAGGGCCAAGTCGTGTTTTCCCTGCGGGTGATTTTGCAACTCTAAGTTTTTTATTTGGAATCTGGTATTTGATCAATGATCAGGACCAGAACTGTGTTTGCAAAAACTTATTAAAGTATTCTTGGATGCGATGCAATAAAGTATGACAACTCTTCAAAACAGATGTAAGGACAAAGTCCCACTAAACTGTCAAGGCAGTGACTGGCCAAATTCTCCTAATAATCCCCATGAAGGTATTCACCTGTGGTAAGCCTTCCTTTGGTCAATACACTGATCCATACTTTGTTCCTCATGCAATGTGATTTTGCACCTGAGCCGGGGCTGGGTCTGAGTCCAGAATGCGTCAAAATCTCACCTCGATTTTCTCGTTCTCGCTTCACCACCATCTTGGACCCCAGGACAAGCCAACTTGGCATGAGGTCATTGACGCTTTTTGACTGGATTACGAAGAAAATTGCCTTAATTTCTTTAATTGTGTAATAGTTTGCTTTTTAATACGCAATTCGAGCTCCCATCTTGGATACCACTGCTATGAGTCTTGGCTTTCACCTGTATTTGAAACTTCCTTTTCAATGTGGATAGGGACGGACATGACTGGAGAAAGTCCTGATAAGAGAACAATCCCGCAAAGACGCAAACACTCATAACAACATTTTCCTTTAGGAAAGGGCTGCCTTCAAGCAGGGTTTCGGTTGCAGAAAACACAAAGACATAGCCAGAGCCTGGGCTCTTCTTAGAGGAAAAGAAAACACCATTAGGACTGCGGTCGAACTTACTTAAAATAATAATAATAATAACCTCTGTTTTGAGAAGCACTCGGCCAAACTTTCAGACTGGTAACATGCCAGTAAATTATCTTCCCAAAGAGCACAGGATCGTAGTCGGCAGGATTCGAACCTGCGCGGGGAAACCCCAATGGATTTCTAGTCCATCGCCTTAACCACTCGGCCACGACTACATAGCACCAGACTTTTTCCTCAGCATAAAGTAGCTGTAGTGAAGTTTAACTCTTCACAAGATCACGTTTTGTATCAGAAAGTGTATTTCCTGTCAGTGTTTCTTACTCTTTGACGTCATTTAGATGGCCATAATGCTGTTGCGCTGAATTGTCAAGTGACACTTTACCATCAGAACTGGTAGGACACCTTATTCTGATGGGTCGATGGAAAGAGACATTTCAAGAGGCCAGTTTTCTTCTCTGTCAGCCTCTGATGGGGATCCACGGGTTCTATGCCACAACTAACATTCCCTGAGGAATCATGAGTTATAGCAGAGACTTGAAAAACTCTAAATGATCCTTAGCTTTTTACTTTTTAAACAAATTTTGGAAAGTTCATATAGTGGAAGATTCTGCAGTTGTTAAAATGAATGGTGCATTTCTATGTACTGATAGGAAATGCACTCCAGGACATACTTTTAGGGGAAAGAAATAACCAAGAAGCAAACAGATTTGCTACCAATGGTACAAAAAGAGAGTGGAAAGAAGATTGAGCACACATTTATGTTATAACTCTGGAAGATTATACCAAGCCTGATTTCTACAAGTTTGCTGCTGTGGATAGAAATTTCATCACTGAGCATACAGTAGAAGGGAGATTTTAGTTTTCACTAAATATACTTCAATATAACCTGAGTTTTCTATGATCGGTACTTACTATTTTTAAAATATTTCAGTTTATAAAATGAAATTCTTAATGTGCAAGGAAAATAAACTTTATGCCAGTTAGTTATTGCTTTTTATTAGACCTGGTTTTCTAGTCACAAAGAAACAGGGAAATTTTGCTGTCCTGGCCCAGTATTGGAAACCCTGGTGGTGGTGTGGTTAAGAGCTATGGCTGCTAACCAAAAGGTTGGCAGTTCCAATCCATCAGGTGCTCCTTGAAAACCCCTTGGGGCAGTTCTACTCTGTCCTCTAGGCTTGCTATGAGTCAGAATCCACTCCATGGCAGTGGTTTTTTTTTTTTTTTTTTTTGTCCAGTATTTACTTTTGACCCTTCTTCCCTTCCTTACAAAACAGGCTGCAGCTGCCTGAAACCCCCTTAACCTTTATATAGACAAAAATAAAAAAAAAAAAACCTCAGCAAAATAAAGTTGAGAAAGAAACAGATTCACCAAGAGATTTGAACCTGCATCACTGAATTCAGAGCCAAGAGTGTAGCCATTACACCATGGGACTACCCTGAAAAGTCATTCCTTCATGATATAGTTAAAGCCCCGTTCTTCATTGTGTTTAGTGTTATTGATTGGAATCTAAAATTCCCATCTGTATTTATCTCTCTTGGAAATAAATCTTTAGTTAGGAACATCTGCATGCATATTCTGGAAACCCTTCAGAAAAAAAACAATAGTAAGAAAATATCTACCCCTTCCCACCCCTGCCCCCACCCCCAAACTCATAATTCCCATTTCTTGGTTTTCTCTAATTACTCATATACTCAGCCGTCTTGGGACTTGCTTTATTCACTGAGAAAAACTTATAGAACTCTTAAATATGAAATACCGGTGTAAATCATTATGTTATATAATATTTACATATTAGTGTCCATTGTGGAGATGAAGAAACTGAACCAAACATTATATTAAAAGCTCCTTCAAGGCCATTCTTATAACAAATATTGGTTGTTTCAGTAATGTTGTGGTAAGCCAGATAATGCTCTTGGTGTTGTAGAAACAAAGATAAACAGGTAAAGGACATGCCCTCTGACCTTGTGCAGATTAGTATCCACTAGGAGGGATCCGTAGGAACCCTGGTGCTTGGCTGCTAAGGGAAAGGTCAGTGGTTCTGAGCCTACCAGCTGCTCCATGGGAGAAAGGTGTAGCAATCTGCTTCCGTACAGATCACAGCCTTGGAAACCCTATGGCGCAGTTCTATTCTGTAAGGGCGGTTGTATTCTGTATGGAGTTCGACTCCATAAACTTGCACAAAAATACAGCCCACAAAGGAAGAGTTTGAGGAAACTGCTTCTGGCTAGCAGCTTATTGGCAGAGATAATGTGGAAATCACAAATGAAAATAAAAACTCTAATTTTGCAGTAGAATGGAATTGTAGATGATGATAGGAAGAAAGTGCTTACCTACGATAATTTTTTTTTTTTTTTACAATACACCATACAAAAGAGGCAAAGGAGGCAGACACCTAGCAGACTAACAAAGCCAAACTCTGTTATACGGAAATACTACTAAAGTTAATAAATTCCTGGAAAATTTGATTTAAAAAATTTTAAAGAAAGCAGAAACAATTAACAATAAAAAAAATCAGAAATAATAATGGCAGGTCTATTAACATAATTTTATGCATCCAGGCTAATCATAACACCAAAAGCTGGTAAGGATATTATAAAAAGAAAAATTACTTGTCCAATCTCACACATGACTTAGATGCAAATGTCTTAAACAAAAAATTAGTAAAACAAATAAACACAATAAATGTGTGTATAAGATAGTGTATATAGACAGAAGCATATCATTACATATTTAATTTCAGAAATTATTCACCACTTTAATAGAATAAATAAGAATAATTATAAGATAACTTCAATATGTATAGAAAATAATTAGGTAAAGTACATCCTTGTTTTATAAATTTAAAATACTCAAAGTAAACTAAAAATAGAGTACTTTCCTAATAAAAGGAGGGGAAAAAAAAAAACCCTACAGCAAACATCATATTTATGGTACAAGGCTGAACGAGGATACCCAGTTTCACTATTTTTGTTCAACATTCTACTGCAGGATCCAGTTGGTACAGTAAGGCAAGAAAAAGAAATAAATGATACAGGGCTTTTAAAGAAAGAAGAAAAATTGTCAGATTCATACATTGTATTATTGTGTATGGGGAAAATAAACAGAGGTACAAATGAAAAAAAATTTATTTGCACAAATCTATAAGTGAATTAATATGTAAATTTAGCAAGGCCATTAGATATATGGCCAATATAAAAAATAAATTATATTTCCATAAAACAGAAAGCAATTAAAATGCAAATAAATATCATTTAAATATCACCTAAAACATCAAATACATATAAATAAATATAGTAAAAGATGTATATTACCACCATAGAGGAAAATATAACAACTTATTAAGACAGACTGAAAAAGAATCGAGTTAATCAACATGTACTATATTCGTTGAGTGGAATGCTCAGCGTTGTCAAAAAGTTGATCCTCTATGAAATTGGTCTGTAGACTTTATGCACTTCTATTCTTGAAGGCACTGGGTGGGTTGGGTATTCATAAGCCAGCATTTGTGCGAAATTTGACAATTTAATTTTTATAAATATGAAAGAACAAAGGGCCTAAAATAGCCAAGACAACCTGGAAGGGAAAAACAAATTCAGGTGACTTACTTTACCAAATACCAAGACACGTTTTAAAGCTACAGTAATTGAAAAAATATGGTGTTGGTAAAAGAATAGGCAATAAAGATTGAGCTTTGGAAACCTTAGGCGACAGTTCTACTCTGTCCCATGTTGTTGTTAGGTGCTGTGGAGCCGGTTCCTACTCACAGCGACCCCATGTACAACAGAACGGGTTCTGCACCATCCTCAAAGTCGTTCTTATGCTTGAACCCATTGTTGCAGCCACTGTGTCACTGCTGAGAGTCATCTTCTTCTTCGCTGACCCTCTACCAAGCATGATGTTCTTCTCCAGGGACCGATTCCTCCTGAAAACATGTCCAAAGTATCGCTATCGTTGTTTCTAAGGAACATTCTGGTTGTACTTCTTCCAAGACAGATTTATTCGTCCTATTATAGGGTTTGCTCTGTCCTATAAAAAAACTGTCCTATAGTGACCCATAAACCAAAACCAAACCCACTGCCGTCGAGTCGATTCCGACTCATAGCGACCCTATAGGACAGAGTAGAACTGCCCCATAGAGTTTCCAAGGACAGAGCGAATCCTATAGGACGAATAAATCTGTCTTGGAAGAAGTACAGCCAGAATGTTCCTTAGAAACAATGATGGCGATACTATGGGGTCACTATGGAAACCTGGTGGTGTAGTGGTTAAGTGCTACAGCTGCGAACCAAAGGATTGGCTGTTCGAATCCGCCTAGGCGCTCCTTGGAAACTCTATGGGGCAGTTCTACTCTGTCCTGTAGGGTCGCTGTGAGTCGCACTCGACGGCACTGAGTTGTTCTTTTTTTTTTTTTTTTTTGGTGATAGGGTCGCTATAAGTAGTGGGTTTGGTTTTGGGGTTTTGGTTGACATCTCCGTAAGATGAAATCTGATGCAAACCATACGGTCTCTGACTCAAAAATCAACCCTATTAATTTCGCTGAATTTATTCTGACATTTACGTGCTTTCATCTCTCTTTGGTTTTTGTGCTTTGGGAGGGACAGAGAATATCCTCCCACGGAATTCGGGTCCTTGGAAAAGCCCGTTTTCTGAGTTCCTCCCTTTTCCCGGGCCTCAGGTGGCCGAGAACTTCCCTTTCTTGTGAACGATCTTGGTCCTTCATCAGGACAGACTGGAGTCACCTTTCCCTGAAGTGGT
Source organism: Elephas maximus indicus (assembly GCF_024166365.1). NCBI lineage: Eukaryota > Metazoa > Chordata > Mammalia > Proboscidea > Elephantidae > Elephas > Elephas maximus. Next base: position 77,714,523 of record NC_064819.1, read on the forward strand.
CGGAGACTTTCCCAGCATGGTCCTTTCTAGTTAGAACAGAAACTGCCCCCCCCTTCTCCCGCCTCACTCCCCGCTCCAGTCCGGTTTTAACCCTTCCTCTGGAGAGGCAAGTCACTTTCAGGCCCTGGAAGAGATTCTTGATTTAGATTTTTAACTTCGTAGGCAAACGCTGGTGACCCCGTTCTAGTACGTACTCTTCATTGCCGGTCCTTCTACCATTGGCATTCACAAGCCTGATGTTGTTTAGAGAGAACTGTCGACTTAAGTCTTTCTTTCTGCCTGTTTCTGAGAATTCGGTGTGAGCGCGCATGTCCGCGGGTATCAGCGGCTACTGGACGAGCTTCCCGGAAGGTCTAGTCGCCTGTCTAAAAAAAAGAGGCGCCATTTATTAAATTGCAACATCATCCACTGTTTCTGGATTTGCTCTTGATGAGCTTTTGCATTCATCAGAGGCCTGGACAAAACTATGAAATTCTTTGTTGTCAGTGTATTAGTTGTGAAAGCTCCGTTCTTCCGTTATTTGTTCACCTCGGTCCTTAAGACTACCGAACGGTGAGTAGTCGTGGCCGAGTGGTTAAGGCGATGGACTTGAAATCCATTGGGGTTTCCCCACGCAGGTTCGAATCCTGCCGACTACGGTTTTACCACCAACGTTGTGTGACCTTCCTGAGGTTTCTCAAGTCATTTAGCCACAATCAACCCAAGTTCCTGCACTCCAGTTGTTCCTCTCCAACGCTCATCCTCCATCCGTAAGATCAGACAGCGGCCTCTTTCCCCGTGTTTGGAGACTTCCTCAAGACATTCTGTGGACCCTACCTTAAAATTAGCATAATCTACCAAGGACAATTTCCTAAACTTCGTTAAATGCCTCAGGTCATAGCCAGCACGAATCTCTTAACATCCTGTCAGACTCCTGCCTCTCCTGCTGTACTAGCGCTGAGGTGGCACCCTCTTAGCCACTGTCAAGTCAAGGGCTGTCAGGATACACAGAAGGCAGTAGCACTGACGGATTTTTCTTTGGAGTACTTAAGACGTACTAAGACATGAGTTAAGTACCAATCACATAAAATTTTTTCCCCATTTTACAGATTAAGAAATTGAAAATTAGTTTGCTTGAGGACAAAGGATGAAATCTACTTAAATCGAGGACATCTAGACAGAGTTGTGAACCCAGGTTTTCATACATTCCACAAGGGATATCCCTAAAATTATCAAGTTGTTTGCATATTCAGGGTTGAATTTCTTAGTATACAAAACTGATACAGAGCAGATCCTATTTTTCAAACCCTTATTATATGTCACCATTCCAAAGGTTTTTACATGCCTTTTAATTTGTGGCATTCTCACCACATGCTCATTTTACAGACCATAGAGTCCCTTTTTAGGGGGTCGGTGGGTTTAGAGTCCACAGAAATAGTGGAGCCAAGACTTCAGAGCTACAGAGCTACAGAGCTGCAGGTCAGAACTTGAACCTTGCATGCTTTTGTCTCCAAGGCCTGGTGCTCAGCTGGTGTCCCAGTCTGCTTCTGCCTGTGCTAGGGATTAACACCACAACCTGTCTCTATCATTCAGAGTCGGTTTGTTGTTCTGGATTTCTCCTCCATGGTAAATGGAGTCTTTGGCAATTTCCTTATCAGGCCACCAGTGGTATGATTTAACCTGCTGGATTTAGCCTGGAGTGTGGTGTTGTTGCCTATCTAGTGCCTGGGCTTTTGTTATCTCCAGTGCAGGGATTATTATTACTTGTTTTCGAGCTGTGTGTTTCTTAACAGTTTATAAAGAGGTCTCCACACATTAGATCTTTTCAGCCCCTGGGTCCCAGAGCCTGATTCTCAGAAAGACTTTTTTAATCAACAGGATTTGGGTGCAGAATCCAAGACTACTTAGAGAAAGGTTAAAAAAGAAAAAGAAAAAAACTATCTTGGCCCAGAGATGGAGAGAAATTGGCGGTATGCCACACATGTTGGAAGGAAGTGAGATGTCTAGAAATCTGCAGAGCTAAGAACCACAAATTAGTTCAAATTACATTAGTAAAAATTAATGCCTCAATTCTGTTGCACAGAGATGCCAGAGAAAATTCTTTTGTCAACACTCCTTGTCTCCTCCAGTACTTTCAGGGGACAAAAGTGTTTCTGTGGGGGAGAGCAAGTGGGAGAAGGGAGTAAGATGTATGTAAACCTACATGTGACAGACTGATTGGAATGGTAAATGTTCACTTGAAGCTTAATAAAAATTTAAAAAAAAAAAAAAAGTGTTTCTGTGGGCTTCACAAATGATTGGAAGAAACAAATAGTAGATTCAGAGGCTAATGAGTTTAGTTCCCATACAGAATAAAGAAAGATGTTAGCAAAGTTCTGGGTGAGAAAGAAGAGATGGCAGGAATAGGGCAACATAAAAAGGTGATAGCATTAACTAGAGAAAAAGACTTACAGATGTGGACTATAGGAAAGGAGATAAGTATAACATAAAGTTTACAAGAAAAAATTGATCCCAACTGGTCAGACCAGGATATTTTCTTGTAAAATTACTTGACTTTGAAAATGAAGGAATAATCATTTAGAGAGCCAATAAAAAAATCACCTTTGGGGAAGAAAATTGCCCTGGAAACAGCTCTTTCTAGGTTAATATTCAATTTCAAGAGAGTGGAAAATACTTACAAGAAACTTAAGGAAACATAATGTGAGTCAAAGATTTCGTATTCAGCTAAGTTGTATTTTGTGCCAAAGACAAGTGGATTCACACCAGGAAGTATTATGCAGTATCGAAAAGGAATAGGTACGTACATATGGCTGAATCCAAAAGATATGTTGAAAATTTCAGAAGGAAAGTGAGATAGATAGCTAAACATTATTCAGGTAAAGTAAAATTAATTGTACATATAATACTAATATCTCTTTTGCAGGGATACATTTTAGTAAAAATGTAAATGTTACATACGTTTAAAATTGCCTTTGTGAGAGAGATTGGAGGGAGGGAGTCCATTATGGAGACAAGGAAGAGTCAATCAGTCAAAGAGAGGTCTTTACACAGACCAATTTACGAATGAGATAACCTAAAATTTCTACAGGTGCTTAAAATCATTGTAATCTTTGAGACACAGGGTAAAACAATGTCAGAACTTGAACTTTGCGTACTTTTGGCTCCAAGGTCTTGGTGCTTAACAATTGTCCCAATCTGCTTATGCCTGTGTATCACTTAAAAAACCAACCCACTGCTGTCGAGTGGATTCTGACTCATAGCGACCCTATAGGACAGAGTATAACTGAAACTCTATGTGTATCATTTGATACCCTTTAAATGGATAAACATTAGAATGACAAAAATTTTCAAAGTATTGGCAATGTTGTAGGGATATTCAAGTACTTGCGAAATGCCGGTTGGAATTTTATGGAGTCATTTTGAATAGAAATCTGGCACCATCCAATTAAATAAAATACAAATCCCAGTGAACTTTCCCAACAAGCCTATAGGAAGCTGTCTATGAGTATGTTCAATGCAGTGGTATTTATATTGGTAAGATTCTTAGCCAATTTGTCCAGAACTTGGTGAGTTGATAAACAAAATTTGTGTGTATGCACACACTGAAGTATCATATAGGAAGTAGAAGCAATAGATTAAGTGTAAAAATTATGTATGAATACTTTACCATTTATACAAAATGAAAACATGCAAACAAAATTGCATATTTCACAAGAAAATATTCAAATAAAAAGTTACATACTAAGTAGTAAAATAGTTGCTACTATAATTAGAAGGCATGGATTGTTATGGTGTGAAATGGAAAATGTCAATCAATTATTAAGTCAAAAAAGGGATCTTACATGGACCAATAATGGTAATGTGCCCTGAACTGTGAAATACAATGAACTCAAGTGTCTATGTTTGAATTCCAAAAACAAATTAGAACCCTTTGATATTTTGTGGATAGTATCATTTTCCTCTAGCCAAAGACCACAGGAATATACCTATAGTCAAATAAATTCAGTTTATTATTCATTGCAGGATAGGAATGTGCATACTATGGGGAATCGTGAAGTGTGTGAGTAAGAGGGTATTAGGAAGAACCTATTCTAGGATGCAGGCTTTGGTTGGGTGATTTAGGGGAGGGAATAAGAAGCTCTAGATTGGATATTGTCAGAAGCCAGAAGCTATTCTATGACTGGGTCTCTTAATTAATCTTATTTATAGGCAGGCAAACTACAGCAAGGATAAAGTTGTAACTGGTTAAAAAAACAAAGTGACAGTCACTCATTTTAGCTGAGAAAGAGGGATATTTGGTACTCTGTGGCTGGCACAGAGACATTGTTTTTGTCTGTTCTTAGATAAAAACATGAAGTGACCTTGTTTCTTCTTCCTTTATTATGGTCTCGGAGTAACTTTGCCTGTTATTTGTACTCTGTGAGATTGCTTATGTTCAATAGGAGAGCAACATGGCCTATATCTGGGTGCCAGGCCAACTTCTGGAAGCTGTAGGCTGCTTCTGTAGCCACACATCTCTTGTGACAAAATGCTGTTTTACCTCTTAACTTTAAAATTGAGACTCAATACATCAAAATTCTTTTGGGATAGGAATGAGACACTGATTTTGACCAAACTCTTTGAGTTTCATCTCACAACGAGACAGCATCTAACATATGGGTAATGAAGTACACTAAAACAATCTAAAATGGAATCACTAGTTTGGTGTGAGATGAATGAATTTTGAGCTGATCTATGGTCATTAGCATGATAAATTCTATTTTAGGACAATCCCTGTACAGAAAATGTCTAATCTTGTCAGCGAGGTATGTTTAGTTTACAGACAATAAAATAATCTATGCATAGAATATTCTAGAATACAGACATTAAAATGGTGTTGTTGTATGTGGCAATACTTTTGATAGGAGAACATTACAAAAATGACTCTGATCACATTTGAAAGAAACACCTGGTTTTTTTCTTAATAGAATCAATAAGGAAGGCCAGAGAGCTTAAATAATCCAGCTGGTAAGACTTGAATTTTTAGAGGGAGGATTATACACAAATGCATGTAAACTCTTTTTCTTCTGGGGAACAGAAAATACTTAACTTTTTTTCCTATGGCAGCTTTTATCATCGATATATACGGAGCGATTGGCATTGGCTGTGGGTAAACTAAGTTTCTGCTTTCTCTGTTCATATACTAATCTACTTCAGTCCATGCCTTCTTTCTTCCTACATTAGGCTGGGTCCTCCTAGGCTTAATAAGAAAAACCAGACAGGGAAAGAATGCTCCCACTTCCCTTCGATGATAATTAGAATAATCCATAGGTTGATAGGTTTTAATCAAATGTGGCTACCAATTTTTGAGCAGAGAGAAAATATGCATTAACAATCTCTTCTCTCAATTTTCTAATTTCAATTCACCTATGCAATTTTCTGATGATATCGATGTATGAGATAAAAAAACTTAGGGTTTTACAGTTGCGTAGTGAAGACATCTTTTACATTTTCCTCTAGGAAAGAAAATGAAAATTTGGGGGAATATAAGAAAGAAGAAAGCAAACTTCAATTTTGAACAAACTTAAAGCAATCTATTTATATGAATGATGGGGGATGAAGAGTGAATTCCACATACTGTGAAGGTCAACACGAGTGTAGTAAGACCATAAGTCATATTTCCCCAGTACAATACTTGCAAAAATTCCAGAAATGCATAGTGTTTAATGGTTAGTGACATACTCTGAGGGAGAAAATCTACAGCCTGGTTTTAAATAGTGAAATGTGTTTGCATCTAGCAGCAGAAGCTTCAGAGAACTCCTTTGTTATGAAGTAGAACCTGTGAATGTTTGAGTAAACAATTTACACAAAGGACTGTATTGGGAGGAAGCAGAGGGTAAGTCCAGTAGAGGATGGTAGGAGTGGAGAATCCACATTTTGGACACATTTGGAGGTAGTAATATGTCTAGGTCGTGAGAAAAACACTTACTTAAAAATCTCACACACACAATGTGGTATTATAATAAGAGTGCCTGCTGGAGTGGAATCCACCCCATCCCCTATTCCACAGGAAATGTCTGCAGCTTTCTAATCTAGAAAAAAACAAAAAACTCTCACTTCAACCAAAAGAAATACTATGCTAAAAGCAATATTCCCAAGAGGTATGCAAATCAGCACAAGAACAAATGAAAAAAATATAAAAGAAGAAAACTTGTACAAAGAACGCAATTACTAAAGAAACAGCGGTCACTCGTAGCTGGTGTTTCGTAGGTGGCATAGCGACCAGATTAACATTATAATCAAAGTATCATTAAGGATTTTTCCCAGATTTTGACCCTGAAATCTGTTAAATTTGCAGATTTGTTTTCGTAATTTTTTAAGTTTTATGTATTCTTTAAAGTCACCTAATTTAAGGTTATATATGCTGGTTTCAGTGACCATTGGGAGGATGGAGTATAAACTGTGCAGTTAAATGTCATGAACGGAAAAGAAATTTGCTATTAATTGTATATCCTCCTATACCATTAGAATTATGTTCCACGTTTAAAATATTTAATGTTTTCGAACAATATTTTTAATGTGCAAAAAAAAAAAAAAAAAACCTTTGAGTTGATTATTGCTTTTTACTAGAGTTTGTTTTCTAGTAGCCCCAGAGAACAGAATTTTTGCCGGATTCCTCCTCTATTTACTTTGATGCTTCTGCTTTTCTTCCCCTTAAAATAAATTGCATTAAACCTAAATAAAATCCTATCTCTGTCTTTACGCCCAGATGCAGGTGTGCTGGGACTTTTAGGAACTCAAGAGAAATATCACAGACAAGATTTATTTGGGTCATTTAGGCTGGCAGTTTTTTCTATGACGCGAGCCGGAAGAGAAAAAGGAGACAAGGGGAAAAAGAGAAGAAATGACACAGGTCCCACCGAGACTTGAACTCGGATCGCTGGATTCAGAGTCCAGAGTGCTAACCATTACACCATGGAACCCCGCTTATGTGAGCACCGCCCATAACGGTTTACGATAGGCAATAGTGACTCTGCTGAAAGCATTAACCCTAGCTTCGCAATCGAAATTCTTAGTCTACCCCTCCCTGCTCACCGCAGTATTTCGAACAGATCCTTGGAAGCTTTTATTTTTTTCCAAGTACTCTAACCCACATAGTCTCCCCGCCCCCCCCGCCCCGCCCAGTTCTTCCTTAGGAGTAACTGAATGAGCGCTTCTTATATGCCAGCACTGGACCCAAATGTTTTATAATCGGTTTATAGTTTAGTGCTTAAAACCTGGCGAAATGGGTAATTTTAGTCCCCACGTAGATGGGAAAATTGAGACTTAGAAATCTCATCTTTTATGTGCAACTCTGCTCAATTTCAGCTGTATGAAATTTTCTTCACTTAGATTATTTAGCTCAACAAACTTTAATATGTTGGATTCTGGTGCATTTACGGAAGAAAACTAGCAGTAGATTCTGTGCTTGCGAGAAAAAGGAAAAAGGTGTGCTCGAAGAAAAGTTCTCAATCTTGTCACATGGCGGTGAGAGGCACATCAGAGATCATAGACTTAACCAAGTCACCCTACTCGCCTTCACCAATAGGAAGGTGCCCAGTGAAGGCTGCCAAAACGTTCCCTGCTGCTATTCCACCGAGACCTTTCTTTTAGGCCTAGCGCGCTTCCTTCCAGAGCCGGGCTAAGTCGGTTCCTTGGCGTCGATCCCACACCAGTCCCTTATCGCCCCTCTCGCTTCTTCTTCAACTCTCCTGGTCTCTCACCTTCATTCGCAGCACGCATTGAGGCTGCTCAGCAGCAAAATTTCATCAAAATTTCAACAGAACTTTTACTCTTTGGAATTTGTGTTGGTGGAATTACTGGGGTGCAGGTTGTCTTCTGCACACTTATCCCAGAGGATGAAAGGCATTCTCCCACGAATATTTTTCTTGCACAATGGCTTCTAACACCAGCTTAAATGAGGTGGCACGGTGACTACCCGGTTAAAACGTACATCCGCCCTCAGGACCGTGTGCTCTGCGAGTTAAGCGACTAGAGGCCTCTGTACTTGGAGAGAGAACATCCCTCTCCCTCACAGCCGCTCCCTGCACCCTGATGCTCTCACCTACATGGAAGAAGGCCATAGAAAGAGATCTTCCAGCCAACTGGGATGAACAAAACTGATTAGAAAAAAGAAAGAAAAAAAGCACATTTAAGCCCTTTCAGCGTAAACTTTAGTTTATTGTGTGTTTTTGCAAAACATCATTTCCATGCAATTCTCTTATACTGAGCACGTTCTTAGGGCAAGGACCTCGTGCCAGACTCAGTTTTTGTGCACACTATCTATAACTGGGTATGATTTCTAGCACAGGTGTCATGGATTAAATTGTGTTCCCCCCCCAAAAAAAGTCTTGGAACAGTAATTTCTACAGTTATGAGTAGGATCAGACTTGATGGCAACCTGTTATGGCTGTGGATATAATCCCATTTGGAAATAGTTCTCTTCGTTACATTAATGAGGTTTTTTTTTACCTGTCTACGGTGTATCTTAAATGCAATCACTTTTGCGATATAAAAAGAGCAGATTCGGCACAGAATCAAGGAAGCACAGATGGGGGAAGACAGATGCCAGGCCACATGAACATCTCCAAGTAACCCAGAAACAGGAGCTGAAAAAAGACAAGGACCTTTCCCCAGAGCCGACGCAGAGAGCCTCCCTCTAGAGCTGGTGCCCTGAATTTGGACTTCTAATCTTCTAAGCCCAGAGAAAATAAATTTCTATTTGTTATAGCCATCCACTTGTATTTTTGTTATAGCAGTACTAGATAAGTAAGGCAACAGGAAATAAAGAAGGTGTTATCTTGTAACTCTCAACAGTATAGACCAAAAAAATAGCCAAAGGAAATACTTATAAAGAAAATTTGGAACAAGCACTTGTAAAATATGGACATGCAATTCCCCCTCACTAAATGCAGGAACCACTTTCTCAGGCCCCATGATAGCTGATGTCCCTCTGGGCAGCCCTTTCTTGGCCTAGAGTTGATCTAAGAGACTACACAAACCTGAAAGCAGGGAGGAGGAATTGGGAAGAGAAGAAAACAGAACCGAAATAAATTGAAGGATTCAAACAGGACAGTATATTCTTTTAGGTTCTTATTATTTAAAAAAAGTAATTAGATTAGAGCCTTTTACAAGATCATTCGTTTAACTAGTGTTATTGAAGTCTTGTAGTGAGCCAGGTGTTGCGCATGGTGCTGAAGACACAAAGGTAAATGAGGTAAAGTCACAATTCCTGCTTTTGTGAAAATCAGTGTCTACCAGGAGAGATGTTCCATAAACATGTACATAAAGCAAAGTGCCCTCCCAGGGACAGGTTGAAGAAAATGGTTGTAAAAGAGCAGCCTAATATAACTGATAAGAGGGAAAGCTGAAATACAAATGAAAATGGAAATTTCTGTTTTGGACAAGAATTGATAATGTTGGTCTGAGGGAAGGGCTAGTCCCTGATTTTCCATATACAAAAAGCACAGCAAGAGTGCAGTTTATGAATGCTAATAGTAAAAGAGGAAGTAGTTCATTCTGATCGGCAAACAAGTCAGTAAAGTACAAAAAACAACAACAACAACACAAAAGATAAAGTATAAATTCCATAATGGACTTAAAATTATGGCTCAAACTGGCCTCCAAAGTCATTTACTATTAGGGTAGCATGTGCCATTTTTGATATGTGAACATGAAAAATCTTGCTCGATAACCATGTTATTTCTACTCTGCTATTATTATTATAAATAAAAACACTGTAACTGTTTCTGTATACAAAACGTTTGTGTTTGGTTAAGATTAATTCCCTAGGACAGTGTACAATGTACTGAAAACGAACTACTGGTTCAAACGTTATGGAAATGGCTGTATTTGTTAACCCTATGATTGCAGGAAGAAGTAACATCCTGTGGGAGTATGGAGAAGGGAACATTACTTCTGTTGTCTCAGAGAAAATCGGAAGTGGGTGAACTTTAACTGCGAAAGAGCTTTTGGGACAAGGGCGTAAGGCAACTTTCCCCCTTTGTCTCAGAATTTGAGGAAATCTACTTGTTTGTGTCCTGTCAGGGCTCTTTTGTTCCCAAAATTGGAACCTAGAGTCTGTAAATAAGCTTTCCGTGCCATACTCGTTAAAATGAAGCTGGATCCTTCCCTTATAAACCATGTAATGTCTAAGTCCCGAATCAACCCTATTAATAATACAGCCTAATGTTGTCTAGCGTTTACATGTTTTTATCTGTCCTTTGCTCTCCTGAGCAGGACAGAAGGGCCCCCGCTAAACCCAGTTCTTTCGAAAACTTGTCGTCTGCCCTCGTCCCTTTTCTTCTGGCCCCTGTTGGCGGGGGCTCCCTCACTCGAGGGATGTTCTTGTGTCCCTCACGCAGGAGCAGAGACGTGAATTTTTCCGAGCTGTTGGAGACCTTCCGGGAATCCTCCTCTTCAGTTAGGAAGACGCCCCAAAAAACAAACCCATTGCCGCGGAGTCGATTCCGACTCCTGGCGACCCTGCTCGTCTATTCTCCATCGCCTCTCATCAGCATTCCGCTTAAGTCCCATTTCAATTAGTCCTTTGAGCCAGGGGGCAATTGAGTTTAACGCCAAAGTAAACGCAGATGGCCCCGATTCTCTCCAGTTCCCTTCACTCCGGTCCCCTGTCCCACTAGCGTTTACAAACCGACGGTACTTAGAGGCCACACTCGGTCCCAGGCCGTTTGTCGGCCGGTTCCCGAGTCTACTGCAGGACCAAAATATTACAGACAAATAAAAAAAATCTAAATACCCCCTGATTATTACCCACATAGAAAATAGGAAGTCTAGAATACATGATTTACAGTAGATGTTTAAAATGTTTGGATCCTTCCAATAAAAAAAAGTCTCTGAAAACTATTTAGTAGGAAGAGTTGCTATGTTACAGAATGTAGGGTGGGTGAAAACCACTCACCTTCACCAAGGTATAAAATAAAAAAGAAACCACTACTTAGCGATGGTTACCAGGTGGTTACCAAGGTGAAGAGATTTCTTCAAATTTATAACTCTCATAGAGCTCAAAATTCCATTTCTTTACTTCTTTTTCCATTGGGCAGCAGGAAAAATGAAGGGGAGAAGTTGAAAGAGGGAAGGAAGAGAAGAAAGCCCAGAAAATGAAAATATAATACTGAAAGAAGGAGCGGTGGGGGCTACGAGGAGGGAGGACCACTCAAAGGGGGCCAGTTAAAATGCTGAAAGAGGATTGTACAAGGAGCCCTAAGCCTTTCTCAACCGAAGCTCCCTGCTGTTATTTTAATTCTTAGTTTGTGAGGCATCGAGAGTGAGTTTACATTGATTGAGACTGAACTTGGCCTAAAGAGGCCTCCGCAGTCGGGCTTCGATGGAATCTGCTTACCACCTCTCCCTTTCCTTAGGTTCCCCGAAGTCCCCCCGAGGCACTAGGGAGGTGCTGGGAGGTAAGACCGGTGGAAGGAGCTGAGCGCTGAGGAAGGGCGGCCAGACGAGGAGGACAAGGAGGGGGAAGTGAACGGAAAACTGCTCTCACGGTACCTGGGCTCGCAAGTTCTAGGGCTCAACCTTCAGTCCTGGTCTAAAACTTCTTTCTGCCTTGTATTTCTGCAGACGGTCAGTTCAGAGCTCGTGATTTGTCCTGCACGTTTCAGAATTGTTTTCCGGAGGCAAGACGGAGTTGAGAAGTCGTAGACTCCGCAAACTACCTTTCCACCCATCTTCAACGTTAACAATAGTGGCGTAATGGTTAAGAGCTATGACTGCTACCAAAAGGTCTACAGTTCGAATTCGCAGGGTGCTCCTTGGAAACCCTACGGGCCATTTCTACCCTGTCCTGTAGGATCGCTGTGAGTTGGCATCGACTCGGTGGCAACGGGTTTGTTTTTGGGGTTTTTTTTATTATTAACAAGTATGTGAGGATAGGCAACTCGGAGATTCCGGTCTCCCCGTGAAGATGTGAGTTCAAATCTCACTTCTGACATATTGCGCCAAGACCACCTTGTGGTCGGGACACCTGAGATGTTTTTCCCTTCCCTCCACAACTCTCCTGCTGCTCAGATAAAACCGCTCGCTTCTACAAACCGTGGACTCGCTTGCGCTTGGATCTTATCCTCGGTAGCATCACCTGTAGTTCATCTTTTTTTCCACAAAGACGTGGACCCACCTCACCGACGGTCGCTAGCAGAGCCAGTGCGTCAGAGAAAAACTCCAGCAAAAAAGGCGTTTCTTGCTTCTCAGCCCAAACAGAAAACCTGTGATATTTCTAAAGTTACCTGGACATGTTTTAAAACCTCAGACCTTTCTACCCAGAGGGAAGGCGACAGTGGACTTGCGTCAGTCACAAGGCCAGCGTTTTCTCCGGGAGCACACTGACAAAATAACATATGGAACCGGTCTTTTTAAAAAGAACACAGACGCAAATAAAAAGGGCCTTCCTTTCCGGAGAGAGAACTCCAGGCTGGAGTTTGAGGAGAAGGAGTGGTGGGGCCTGGCTACTTATTAGAAATATCTCCTACGAGCACAAGCTGAAAGTTCCTCCAATTCTCTCTTGTGTAGCAAAGGGTCTCGAGTGTGGGATCGAAATAGCTCAAATTAAATGAGATGTGGTCTTTGATCCACTTTATCTCACCGAGACGAAAGATAATAGTCACCGGAAGGTTCAGAAGCTCCCCTATGTCGAGAATTGCATGTCCTTTGCGTTGTCCTACTTTTTTTTTTTTTTTTTGCGTTCCTTGAGCTTTTATGCTTCCTGGAACAGTGTAGGTTTTCGTGAAATGTATTAATAGTCAAATAAATGTGCTCAGCAATCTTAGGATGCCAGCAAAAGCGGGCTGTCACCTAGGCTCTGTGGCGCAATGGATAGCGCATTGGACTTCTAGCTTTCCTCTGATAAGGGATTCAAAGGTTGCGGGTTCGAGTCCCGCCAGAGTCGCTACTTTTCTTTTTAATTCATCCCTTCAGGTAATTTTACACGTAGTCTACGAATCTTCTGTCCGTACAAGGCTCACTGCGAATCAATTCTTTTAATGGTGTTTACGTTTGAGGAGCTTCTTCATGAACATTCCTGCATGTGTCCATAAAAAAAAAAAAATAGCTTCTGATAATTACATAAAGTGTAAGGGAAAGAGAATGAACACAATAAAAGTTGAATGTTAAAATGAATACTAAAGATTGTTCCTTATGAAAAAGCTTCCTGGGGTGGATCAGTTTTGTGTTTTCCTGGCCTCTGTTTGAGGATTACCAGTAGGTTTCACAACTGTCTCTATTAAGAATGCCGCAGCGTCCACTTGAAACAGCCCCTGTTTTCTAGCTGGTAAAATCCAAGTCCACCCTTTCCACACTGCCCCTCAAGCCCAGTAGCACTCATTGTAAGCACAAAATTCTCACCTCTAAGAAAATAATTAAAATTTAATTTGCTTTTAAATGAAATATTATGGATGAGAATGTCTACAAATGATTTTGTCCAAAACAAAGATCAGTAAAACTCCCTCCTTCCCTTAACTGTACAAATACAAAGAGCAGAAAAAATCAGTCTCCTATACATTTTTATACATCCTAGACCACTTCTTCCTTAATTCCCTCAACTGGTACCTAGTTTTGAGTATCCTGTGGATCTTCCCAAATGTTTTTCACTCATATATCTCCACTCAACTGTCTTTTATCCAATCTGATCATTTCTGCCATTAAGTTGGAGTTTTAGTTTTTACAATGAATGTACTTGTTAATATGATTGAGTTTAACTGTATCAATTTGCTATTCGTTATCTATTTGTCATATTTTTTCTTTGTCCCTTTGTTCTTCTTTTCCTGTCTTTTTTTTGGGGGGGGGTTGAGTATTTTTAAAAATAATTTTATTACTTCCACTGACTTTTTACGTATACTTTTTTTTGTTAAAAATACATTTTTGGGTTTACAATATGCATTTCTAATTTATGCGAGTTTACTTTGAATTAATACTATGTCACTTAACGTATAATGTAAAAATGTTTCTACATCGTAATTCCATTTAAACCCCTCTCATGTATCTTTTTTTTTCCCCCATGTATGTATGAAGACCCTGGTGGCGTAGTGGTTAAGTGCTATGGCTGCTGACCAAGAGGTCTGCAGCTCAAATCCGCCAGGCTCCTTGGAAACTCCATCGGACGGTTCTGTCCCATAGGGTCGACTATGAGTCAGAATCGATTCGACAGCAGTGGGTTTGGTTTTTTGGTCATACGTGCATGGAGACCCTAGCAGCATAGCGGTTAAGTGCGACGGTTTCCAATCCAAACGGTTGTGGTTCGAATCCGCCAGGCGCTCCTCGGAAACTCTATAGGGCGGCTCTACTCTGTCCTATAGGGTTGCTATGATCTGGAGTCGTCTCGACCCCAGTGAGTTTGGCTTTGGAGTTTTCATATCCGTACTGTGCTCTTATGGTCACATATTTTACTTTTACATGTTACAAACTCCACAGTACATTTTTATTATTGTTTTTGCTTCAAATAGTTGCTTGCCTTTTAGCAAATTTAAGAAATAAGAGAAAGTATAGTTTTTCATGTTAATCTACATATTTCAATGTCCAGCTTTTTTTTTTTTTTAATCTCTTCCTGGAGATCCAAATTTCCTTCTGAAATCTTATTCTTTCAGTTTGAAGAAATTTAGTATTTCCCTTAGAGAGAATCTGCAGGTAGCAAATCCTCTCAGCTCTTCTTTACCTGAATATATATATATTGTACCTTTATTTTTTAAAAGATATTTTCATTGGATATAGACCTCTAGGTTGATAGGGTCTTTTTGTCTGTTTGTTTTTCTTTAATACTTCAAAGATTCCGTTCCTTTGTGTTCTAGACTTGCATTAGCTCTAATGAAAAGTCAACCATTATTTTTATTATTACTACCCTGCATATAATTTGTCTTTTGTCTCTGGTGCTTTTAAAAATTTTTCTTTACTAAAACTATAAAGATCATAGAAGAAAAAATAGAGTCAACACTAGAGGCCTTCATATGTGGCATAAATAGCATACAAATCATAACTAACAATACACAAACACCAGAAGATAAGCTAGATAACTGGGATCTTCTAAAAATTAAACATTTATGCTCATCAAAAGGCTTCACCAAAAGAGTAAAAAGAGAACCTACAGACTGGGGAAAAAAATTTGGCTATGACAAACCTGACAAGGCCTAATGTCTAAAATCTATAGGAAAATCCAACACCTCTACAACAAAAAGACAGATAATCCAAGTAAAAAATGGGCAAAAAAAAGGGTATGAAAAAACTTTTCACCAAAGAAGATATTCAGGCAGCTAGTAGACACAAGAGGAAATGCTTGAGATCACTAACCATCAGAGAAATGCAAATCAAAACTACAATGAGATATCATCTCACCATGACATTACTGGACAAAAAAAACCACACACACACAGAAAATAACAAATGTTGGAGAGGCTGCGGAGAGCTTGGAACTCTTAGCACTGCTGGTGGGAATATAAAGTGGTACAACCATTCTGGAAAACAATATGGTGCTTCCTTAAAAAGCTAGAAATAGAAACACCATACAATCCAGCAATCCCACTCCTAGGAATATATCCAAGAGAAATAGCCATGACACGAATAGACATATGCACACCCATGTTTGTTTCAGCATTACTCACAGTAGCAAAAAAATGGAAACAACCTAAGTGCCTATCAACAAATGAATGGATAAACAAACAAGGGCACATACACAATGGAATACTATACAATAATAAAGAACAAAGATGAATCTTTGGAACATCTTACAACATGAATGAATCTGGAGGTCATTATGTTGAGTATAATAAGTTAATCACAAAAGGACAAATACTGTACGAGACCACTATTATAAAAACTCATGAAAATGTTTATACACAGAAAGAACAACCTTTAAAGGTTACTAAGGAGGGGAGGGGTGGGGAAGAAAAAACACTAACTAGACAATAGATAAGTGGTAAATTTGGTAAAGGGTACAACAGTCCACAATTCTGGGGAAGTCAGCACAACTTGACCAAGGCATGGTGGTTGAAGCTTCATAGATACATTCAAACTCCCTGACATACCTAATTACTTTCCTGAGGGCTCCCTGACATACCTAATTACTTTCCTGAGGGCTGGGGACCATGCTCTCTGTGGACATCTAGCTCAATAGGCATAACATAGTTTATAAAGAAAATATTCTACATCCTACTTTGGTGAGTAGCATCTGGGGTCTTAAAAGCTTGTGAGCAGCCATCTAAGATACTCCACTGGTCCCACCCTGTCTACAGCAAGGGACACTGAAGAAAACCAAAGACACATTGGAAAGATTAGTCCAAAAGACTAATGGACCACAAGTACCACAGCTTCCGCCAGACTGAGTCCAGCACAACTAGATGGTGTCTGGTTAGCACCACCAGCTGCTCTGACTAGGATCACAATAGAGGGTCTAGACAGAGCTGGAGAAGAATGTAGAACAAAATTCTAACTCACAAAAGAAGACTAGGCTTACTTGTCTGACAGAGACTGGAGAAACCCTGAGAGTATGGCCCCCGGATACCCTTATAACTCAGAACTGAAGTTACTCCTGAGGTTCACAAAAAAAATTTCTCCTTATATTTGGTTTTAGCAGCTTGACTATTACTTACCTAGGTGTGGTTTTCTTTGTATTTATCTTGGTTTGGATTTTGGATTTGCAGTTCTTCCTGAATTTATTATTTCCTGTTTTTGATTAGATTTGGAAAATTTTCATCTGATATTTCTTCAAAAGGTTTATTCTGCTTCATTCTATCTCTCTTTCCCTTTGGGAATTTCAAATACATATATGTTAAACTACTTGATACTGTCCCACCATGGAGACTTTTAAAATATTTTTCAACCTTTTATCCCTCTTTGCTTTAATGCATATAATTTCTATTGACCTTCCAGTTTATTAATCTTTTTTTTTCCTCTGTTGTATCCAACGTGGCTTTTATTTCAGGCATCATATGTATTTTGTTTTAAGGTTCCATTTTGTTATTTTTAAGAGTTTCCATATTATCTCCTGAAATTTCCCATATCTTTACACTATTAGGTTTACTTTTTCCTGTAGATACTTTTACTATACTATGCTGTATTAATTGTCTATTGATGTGTAACAACTTACTCCAAAACTTAGTTGCTTAAAACAACAAATATTTATTATCAAGTATAGTTTCTGAGTTTCAGGAATCTGGAAGTGCCTCAGCTGGTTGGTTCTGGATCGGGGTCTCTCCTGCTGAGGTTGCAGTCAAGATGTCAACTAGCTCTGCACTAATATGATGACTTGACTAGGGCTGGAGGATCTGCTTCCAAGATGCCTCACTCACGTGGTTGTTGGCTGGAGGCCTCAGTTCCTCATTACATTAATTTCTCTGCAGGGTTGCTTGATTGTCTTCTTAACATTGTAGCTAACTTTCTCTAGAGTGAGCAATTCAAGAAAGAGAAAACAAAGGAGAAGACACAATGTCTTTTATGACTTAGACTTGGAAATCACATGCCACTGTCAAAAACTGACGAATCTGGGGTTTTACTCGTATGCTAAGAAGTTAGACTGTTACAGGTTCACGGATACTAGCAGAAAATATGAGACCCCTGGGTGAGAGACAAAGGACATTTTATTATTCACTGTGATAGTAGTAACCAGAGTAACATCAGTTGCACTGATTCCCCAAGCACCATTTCCCACAGGATGGTACACTGAAGGCCAGGTGATGCCTGCACATGTAGCAGGTACACCATAAGAAAAGAACTCCAAGATCAAGAAGCTCAAATCTTATATAAGTGTTTGCTAACAAACCTGCCTAGTATTCACCCCCAGAGAAAGACATTGTCTATTATTTAGGACAGTAAACAAATCTCCATAAGGAGTCCCTATGTCTTCCAAGGCCTCTTGCTATACAGATGTCCACAAAAAGATAGCGTGGAGCAAAAACTGTTAATGCCTGTCACGGATTGAATTATGTCACCCCAAAATATCTGTCAACTTGGCTAGGTCATGATTCCCTTGTATTATCGTATGATTGTCTACTATCTTATCTTCTGATGGGATTTCTCTATATGTTGCAAATCCTGTCACTATGATGTAATAAGATGGATTAGAGGCAATTATACTGATGAGGTCTACAAGATTAGGTAGTGTCTTAAGCCAATCACTTTTGAGATATAAAAGAGAGAAACGAGCAGAGAGACATGGGAACTTCATACCACCAAGAAAGCAGCACCCAGGAGTAGAATGCATCCTTTGGACCTGAGGTTCCTGTGCTGTGATGCTCCCAGGCCAAGGGAAGACTGATGACAAGGACCTTCCTCTAGAGCCCATACAGTGCAAAAACCTTCCTCTGGAGCCGGTGCCCTGAGTTTGAACTTCTAGCCTACTGGACTGTGAGATAATAAACTTCTCTTTGTTAAAGTTATCCACTTGTGGTATTTCTGTTACAGCATGACTAAGACAATGCCTTTTCTCAGAAGATGGGCAAAAATGAGACAGAACTAGGGAGACACCCATCACTTCTGTCCTGATACCATGTGGATGGGACTACACAAGGGTTTGAATGCCAGAGGGCAGGGATCACTGGGGAGCCATCCTGGAGGCTGGCTACCAGGTATGACAAAGTGTGGTTTTCTTTGTTTTTATTCAGCTCAATTATAATATGGCTCCTTGAATATTTAGATCAATTTTTAGTCATTATCTTTTCAAATATTGCTTCTTCCCAATTTTTTTCTCTTCACACCTTCTTGGCTTTTATTTTCAGTATGTTATACTTACAGCAACAGTAGCTGCAGAAACTTACACTGTAGCTCAAACCCAAGAGCTGGCGATGGCTCATAGGTAGCCAGAGACCTAAAATGTGTCCACAACTGCATGAACCTATATTATACAGAAGATTGTCAGTTCATGGAATTACAGAGTCAGGGGAGTCCAAAAAATAAGGGGAAGAATGGGTGTCCATGTAATCAACAGCACCAGCTTGTACATTGCTCCCCAGTCTGTAAAAAACTGACACCTCAGATTAAAGGGAAACAAGTAGTAGTGATGGAAGCAAGATCTGGAACAAAAGACAAAATGTATGGTCAGAAAAATTATCTGAAACTTAGAAATAGGCAAAAGAGATTAGTGGTTGTCCTTTTGGTGCAGTGCTAGGCTTGATTTTCTATTAACTGGGTTATTTTATGAGTCTGTAAGAGCAAGATTAACTTGTAGAATTTTTGCCTGATAGATACTTACATTGTGTATCACAGCCTGATGGAACAGATTACCCCAAATGTTATGGTTTATGGCCCTACAGATTGTTAAGCAGATTTATATCTAACACAGGAATCTCATCCTAACACTTCCTTATTAAATTTTCTATAATTATCTAGCTTCTCAAATGCTCTTTGAACTGGCTTTAACATCAAATTTGTTCCCTTATGAATTAATATATTTAAAAAATATTTTGTCCTTTTGATTTTATATTTTCATGAAATCCATGATTTTACTTTTTTGAAAAATACACCTTAAAAGTGTGTTTTCATATACTTTGTATATACTAAAAAAAACCTATTAGAAAGATGGGAAAATAAGGTAAGAGAAAAATAATAGGAAACTGCTACCAATGACAATATATTCTACACCAATGACAATATATAATATCACAATTTTACAACTGGTTAAACTGAAGGCAAGAGACAGAACCATGTGACCTAACCAAAGGCCTTACCATCTTCCCTATCAGTTAAATGTCTGGAAATACTATGCTTATTGATTAGTTTTGAATCAATCCATTACAACTTTTGGGGTATCATAAGATTGAAAACAATAACACGTTCTTGGGGGACAAAAGAAGGGAAGGTAATTTCTGACTGGGACACCAAGATGATGGAACATACAAAATAGATGGGTTTAATAACTTCAAAAGATTGGGGCAGCAGAAATGGCAAGAAACACGTTATGCTAGTGGGGAGGGACTAGGGCAGATTTTCCAGTGCCCATGAAATGTTAAATACCTAGGAAGATAAATTTGGGAAGTGGGTTTGGAGCAAACAAGGGGTGCCTTGAATGTCAGAGCAAATGGAACTATGAAGGCTAATCATTTAGTGCTCACATGCTTTGTTTCATATGATTTGAAGGCAATTTATCAAATTCATGATCCCTTTCTCCTCCCCCCAAGAACCTCCAGGTAAAAATTGTTATCTCTGTTCTATAAATAAAAGAATAACAGTTAGAGAAGTAAACAATCTGAAATAAAAGGGAACTACTAAGTGACAGCACCTGAATTCAAGCTTGTATACGTCCTCATGTTTTTGATTTCTATACATTTTTAAAAATAATATCCTGAGTCTTATATCTGAGAAAGAACAACAAAATTAAATCAAGCAAGTAACAGTAAGTAAACAATACTCCCAGATGATCACCCATACAAGAAATACACAACAGCCTTAAATAGCTGATAGACAATTGTTGCTTATAATATTTGAACTATCCTCCATAGGAAATGAAATCCTCTGAAAGCTATTAATTAGAGAAGTAACCAATAAAACTAACAAATACTAGTAAGAAGAGTGACCACTGCATGAACAACTCTTACCTTCACCAGGGTAGGAAAGACAGAAGAAATTATTGGTAGTAGGCTGAATAAGGGTCCCCCAAAGATGTCCCATCCTAACCCCAGGACACTGTGAATATGTTACCTTATATGGTAAAAAGGGACTTGCAGGTGTGATTAAGGATTTTAAGATGGGGAGATTATTTTGGGTTATACAGGCGGGCCCAATGTAATCACAAGGGTCCTTATAAGAGGGAAGCAAGAAGATCAAAGAGAGAGGAAGAGGAAATGTGATGATGGAACCAGAGGCTGGAGTGATACACTTTGAAGATGGAGGAAGGGGCGATGAGTTATAGCTCTCTTTCCATCTTTTTTTTAAGATGTAGATTTTAAAACTGAGGTATTACCATTATTCCACGAAAAATTGATACACTTGTGATTCTTATTGAAAGAAAGAGCCAGAAAAGAGGTGAAGTACCAGGAGGAGGTGGAAGATGGGAAAGTGGCATACAGGCAATGCCCTAGTGAGGGAAACAGAGTCAAGTGATGCAGGCTGCCTCTAGAAACTAGAAAAGACAAGGAAACAGATTCTCCCTTAAAGCCTCCAGAAGGAATGCAGCCCTGCAGAAATCTTGATTTTATACTTCTGATCTCCAGAACTGTAAGAGAACAAATTTGGGTTGTTTAAAGCGACCAAATTTGTGATAATTTGTTACTGAATAGTGATTATAAAGCAAGCAGGAGAGTTCTTTCTAGTCCAGAGTTTGTCAGTATTTTAGGCCAGATAATTCTTAGTTGAGGGGTAGGATATTTAGAAGCATCCCTGCATCTACCCACTAGATGCCAGTAGCACTGAACCCAGTTGTGACAACCAGAAATATCACCAGACACCACCAAATGTCCCGTGGGGGAATGGGAGGTGGGGCAAAATCCCTCGTTAAGAACAATCTTCCTTCTGTCTTTCACATCTTTCTTACTACATGCCATAAAATATATCACATCCCTATATCCTTAGGCCAGCAGAGGGAAGTGAGGGAGTCAAGGTATGCAGGAAGGAAAGAAGACAACCAGCAGGTGAAGAAAATGACTAGGATCAGGTGAGGAATATGCACAGCGAGGGACACACAGAAGTGAGGAAGAAAAGCTCAAAACACCTGCCGCTAACCTCACCAAAAAAAACAGGACAGTTAAAATACTGAAATTACAATTTGCAGCTCTCTTTTCATCTTTTTTTAAGACGTAAATTTTAAAACTGAGATATTACCATTATTCCACAAAAAATTGATACACATGTGATTTTAATAGAAAGAAAGAGCCAGAAAAGGGTTGAAGTACTAGCAGGAGGTGGAAGATGGGAAGGTGGCATACGGGCAAAACTCTAGTGAGAGAAACAGAGGACATTGGAGAAGGTGGGAAGGGCAAGTTTTGGTGATGTGGCCAAACCCGCAGTTTGTGACTCGGTCAACAAGTAGTTGCGGAGGGAAAAAGAGAAGAAACTCCGAGCGTTAGGCACTCAAAGGTGAAATTCTTTTGTAGCAAACTTGGCAGAAATGAAAAATCGTTATGTCAGGAATGGGATTCGAACCCACGCCTCCGTCTGGAGACCAGAAGCCCCAATAGCTGGAAGCGAGAACTTGAGTCTGGCGCCTTAGACCACTCGGCCACCCTGACACATCTGTGACAATTCCTCACAAAGTCTTACCCATTGCACTACCAGAGCTCCCTGATGGACATTTATTAATACATAAAGTTCCTTAGGTATATATTCGTCATATTATATTTAATTCCTGAAATCCTGTATGTAATCTATATACTAAAGTGACACAATATACTGTTTTATAATATTTGGCACCATGCATAACATGATTTTTACGCGTTATTCATATATGGTTAAAGTTGTATTTGTCTTCATATACACAAAAACCAATAAATATTGTTATAAGAAAGAAGTATTATTGACTCAAAAATAAGTAGCCCTGTGTTAGGCAGTCCAAAGCTTGTACAGGCTCTTCCTATCTTCCTCCACCTTTGCTTCCGTATTTTGTCCTCATGGTCTCTCTCTGTAGGTGCTCAAAAAGATTCTCAAGAACCAATGAACACTGAAATGAACCATGAACACTGTGTCTTCAACTTACAGGTCATTCCTGTCTTTGAATGAGTTGTGGTTCAAGATTAAATGTGGAGGAGAAAATTTTGGAAGGACCTGGATGTTTTTACCTGGCCCTAAAGAACTTTTTTTTTTTTTTTTTAAAGAACTCAGAAATTCCATCTCTGAAAGTGCAGGGAAAAATACCGAAGGATGCAACCGAACTTGATTCCCCTGCTTTGTGTCAAAGTGACCATTTCATTTTCTTTCCCCATCTTGATTCTCTAGAGGATTACTCCAGTTGTTTTTCAATTAGTAATTACCCAGTTACTCCGGTTGTTCCTGAAGTGGTCATCTCTTGCCTGCTCTTCTACAGCCTGGTGAGGGAGCCTGCTCATCCTCTCTTCAAACATATCTGAGGAGTAAATTCCGTCTCCGAGGAACTCTCTGGCCAGACTAACGATACCTCTTCAGCAACAATTGGCTGTAGGAATAATCTTCATTTTCCTTGCAATTGTGCTCTTTAATCAACTGTTTAATGAATGTACAGCGTGGATGTTAAAGGATCTGCTTGGTGATAAGTGATTCAGGAACACTTAGTCCTAGGTGATTCAGCCATACTTCTGAAAGACCAAAGACTTGCTTGTAGCCAAGGATTACCCAGGCTCTTCATGACGATCTAAAACCAAACGCCCCAGGGGGCCTGGATAGCTCAGTCGGTAGAGCATCAGACTTTTAATCTGAGGGTCCAGGGTTCAAGTCCCTGTTCAGGCGCTACCGGTTGTTTTGATTTCAATCACATGTAGGATCCTTTAAAGACAAACTGAAGCACTCCTAGGCTTTCAAAGGGAATTTAAAATCTTGAGAAATAGGAAAAACGGTATTACAGCAATACAAAAATTAATTTGTAATCAAATTAGTTGTGAGTAACCCATACTTAAATTCTGTGGTTCATGTGGGAGTTGCTCATTATTCCAGTGGGTGGGGTGCCATTTGGGTGGGCCCTATTAGAATATAAACTCTGAGAGTAGTAACATTGGCTTTTTGATCTTAGAGGTTTCCCAAGCCTTAGGCCAGATCCTAATACACAGAAGTTTTGCCCCACCCTACAAAAAAACAGTTGATAAACTAAAATCCAAACACATTTTGAAATTGTATTAGTTGTCCGTCTGTCCTCTCATCATAAAACCAGCCTCCTTTCCCTGGGACTTAGATAATCTATACAAATTTTGGAAATGGCTTCTGTGCATTCTTTTTTTCCTTTGTGCAGTGCTACGGGGTGCAGCAGTACATCAACAGGGAACTGCCAGAAATTCAGGCTGGATTCAGAAGAGGATGTGGAACCAGGGATATCATTGCTGATGTCAGATGGATGTGGGCTGAAAGGAGAGAATACCAGAAGGATGTTTACCTGTGTTTTACTGACTATGCAAAGGCATTCAACTCTGTGGATCATAACAAATAATGGATAACACTGCGAAGAATGGGAATTCCAGAACACTTAATTGTGCTCATGAGGAACCTGTACATGTATCAAGAGGCAGTTGTTCGGACTGAACAAGGGGATACTGAGTGATTTAAAGTCAGGAAAGGTGTGAGTCAGGGTTGTATTCTTTCACCATACCTATTCAATCTGTATGCTGAGCAAATAATCTGAGAAGCTGGACTATATGAAGAAGAATGGGGCATCACGATTGGAGGAAGACTCATTAACAAGGTGCGTTATGCAGATGACACAACCTTGCTTGCTGAAAGGAAGAAGGACTTGAAGCACTAACTAACGAAGATCAATGACCATAGCCTTCAGTATGGTTTGCACCTCAACGTAAAGAAAACAAAAATCCTCACAACTGGACCAATAAGCAGCATCATGATAAAATGGAGAAAAGATTGAAGCTGTCAAGGATTCATTTTACTTGAATCCACAATCAATACCCATGGAAGCAGCAGTCAAGAAATTAAGACATGCTGCACTGAGCAAACCTACCGCAAAGGACGTCTTTAAAGAGTTGAAGAGGAAAGATGTCACCTTGAAGACTAAGGTGCGCCTGACCCAAGCTGTGGTATTTTCAATCGCGTCATATGCATGTGATAGCTGGACAAAGAATAAGGAAGACTGAAGAAGGGCAGATGCTTTTGAATTGTGGTGTTGGTGAAGAATATTGAATATACCATGGACTGCCAAAAGAATGAACAAATCTGTCTTGGAAGAAGTACAACCAGAATACTCCTTAGAAGCAAGGATGGCGAGACTGCATCTTATATATTTGGACATGTTGTCAGGATGATCAGTCCCTGGAGAAGGACATCATGCTTGATAAAGTACAGGGTCAGCAGAAAAGAGGAAGACCCTCAACGAGGTGGATTGACACAGTGGCTGCAACAACGGGCTCAAGCATAACAACCACTTTAAGGATGGCGCAGGACTGGGCAGTGTGTAGTTCTGTTGTGCATAGGGTCACTATGAGTCAGAACTGACCTGACCGCACCTAGCGATAAAAACATCAACTTTCCTAAGACTTTAAATGGTTATTAGACAAAAAGTTAGGATTCTCACCCAGTGAATGCTGTGTGTGCAGAGAAAGATTGCATTATTCATAATTGTTTCTCTCATTTCCAGGATGTCATGTTTCCCTAGGTTAGGAGTGAAAGGATTCCTAACAAATAAACACATATTTAAAAAGTGGTGAGGTCTTTCCCCTCCACCCCTAACCCCACCTTAAACTGGGCCTCAGGAACCCTCCAGCAGTAGAGCAGCAGGAATCTTCTGTATCTAGAAGTGCCTGACATAAAAACGTGAACTAGTCTCTCAACAGGAACATGGAATAAAAGATCAAGTCTGCTGTTCTCCGGATTGAACCATCCAGTCCTCTCTAGAGTCCTAATTCGGTTTGTGAAAGCATGAGATGTCCAAGAAGAGCTAGAGAAGTCCATGGCTTCAGGGACTTTTAGGGTCTCCCGGAAGTGCGTCTGAATCATCCAGGGCCTGGAACTGGTACCGGAACTTTTTATCTCTGAGAAATAATTTAATCTCTAGCTGTGCATTGTTAAACAGTCAATTAAGGCGCTGAACCGCAGGGGAAATGAAAGTCCAGCTCAGAAAAGAGTTAAATCCATTCAGGAGCATTTTCACTGGGGTCAATCAATGATTGCAGAAAGGGGGTAGTTGAACAGAACAGAGGGGCCCTGGGAGATGGCCTATACTTAACGGACAGGGGAGAAGAGCAGGATGAGCAAGTTCTTTTATGATTTTAAGAAGAGGCTGTGTCTAGGAGTCCTGGTGGCATAGTAGTTAAGAGGTTGGTTGCTGACCAGACACTTCTTGGAAAGCCTATGGGCCAGCTCTACTCTGTCCTATATGTAGCGTCTCCATGAGCCGGGATTGACTCCACTGCAACAGGTTTGGGATTTTGGCTTTAGGATGTGTTCAGTTTAGAAGAAACTGCAAGAGAATTAAGAGACTGAGGAAGAAAAGGAAGGTTACAATTTACAGCACAAGACAGGGGGGTTAATTCTGTTGCCCCCCTTCAGAGTTTTTTCTGCACTTTCATAATTGGGATTTCCAGGTTCTTTGGGGGGGGGTGACGCCCACTTCGAAGTGTTTCTTCAGTGGGAAAAGACCACCTCCCTCAGAACCCACTTCTCTTGCACTTCTCACTTTTCTGCACACCTCTCTCCAGTGGCCTCTCCTATGCCCTCTTCTGCTCTTTTCCCTGCTTGGTTCCCCATTATCCCTCATTTGCCATTTAAACCCATCCTTTCTCATCCACGAGGGCAAAGTGGAACCACTGGATAATCCATCACCCGCTAACACTTGAAGATTCCACGTTAATCCAGGTCCTCGTCTACTGTGTATCACCGCATTTCATCTTGAGTTCCATTCCGTTCAAACATAGGAATGATCTTGTGTTTGAGGAAGTAGTGTTCGCAGCCACGGTCACATTAGGTCTTCAGTCGTTCCTGAGAGATTTAAAAAAATTTTTTGTTATTGCGCATTAAGTGAAAGTTTAGAAACCAAGTCAGTCTCTCATACAAAAATTTATATACACCTTGCTATATACTCCTAATTGCTCTCTCTCTAATGAGACAGCACACTCCTTCCCTCTACTCTCTTTTCCATGTCCATTCGGCCAGTGTCTGACCCAGTCTGCCCTCTCGTCTCCCATCCAGACAGGAGGTGCCCCCATAGTCTCATGTGTCTACTTGATCCAAGGAGCTCACTCTTCACCAGTATCATTTTCTATCCTGTAGTCCAGTCCAATCCCTGTCTGAAGAGTTGGCTTTGGGAATGGTTCCTGTTCTGAGCTAACAGAAGGCCTGAGGACCCCTGAGGTCCTTCTAGTCTCAGTCAGACTATTAAGTCTAGTCTTTTTTATGAGAATTTGAGGTCTGCATTCCACTGCTCTCCTGTCTGCTCAGGGGTTCTCTGTTGTGTTCCCTATCATGGGTTGTAGCTGGGCCCCATCTAGTTCTTCTGGTCTCAGGCTGAAGTAGTCATGAGACATTTTTGAGCACCTTGTCTGAAGAGGGAAGGGAGCAGTGAAGTAGAAACCAAACAGAGATGACTAAAGAGGCCTGATGTTTCCCATAATAACGTCAGTTTTTAAATCTTTGAGAATGAGGTAAGGTACTAGACAAGAAAAGAAATGAAAAGCTGTGTGATGATGTCTTGCTTTTGACAGCAGGGCGGCTTGCTTCTTCTCTGTGCTGGGCAATTTCAGCGTTAGAGAAACAGCGTACATGATTTGTGTCCCTAAGCAAGGGTCTGATGAGAAAAAGTTCATAGCAGAGGATAGTTTCGATCTATCGACCTCTGGGTTATGGGCCCAGCACGCTTCCGCTGCGCCACTCTGCTTCACAGTTACTTGGTGGATAGATAATCATCTTGATGCAACAAATTAATTCAAGAATGCAGAGGCCCAGTTTCTTTTGTTTTGTTTTTTCAGCTTTCTTGATTTATTTTCCTGCCATTTCACTCATTTCCTCTAGCCCTTCTCTCCATACTCCTGAATTTCTTTCCTCTTCTGAATATAGTCTACTAGCAAGCAGAAGAATGGGATGGATATGAGGGTGAGTGTGGTCATGGATGTGAGCATTGCAAGGGTGAAAGCTATAGAAAGGAAGCTGGAACCCAAGTTAATTCTAAGTTTTCATGAGTTTTCTGTTGCCTGAGAAAGTTAAATTCAGGTTTTTCTCCCCTTCCTAGATCTAACATTCTCAGGCTTTCTTTCTACTAAGGTAGGCAATTGGCTTGTTGAAGTGGGTATTGCCGAAATCAATTTACCAGTAGTATTAAGATATGGTATAAAAAAGATCCAAAGTCATGCACCCTGTAACGTGATATTTGAGTGTTTAAAGGCATTATCTATCAATAATTGAGTTCTGAAAGTGTGGGTTTAAATTGTCAGGAATTTTTATTTGTGCTATGACAAATTACATTATTCAGAAGGCACCAGTATTTGGATGAAAGAGACTTCTTGCAATCTCTGGTTCCCTCTGAGCTGTTTAAGAAAAATGTCTTCCTTTTAAGACCATTACAAACCCCTCACCCTGTATTCATTTCCACCCGGCTCTCCACTTAAATAGCTTTCCATCAGCTCGAGTATTCTGTAATGGCTAAGGTAAGGTTAAATGTCTATAGTCTACTCTCAGCAATAATAATAATAGCATTAGTAATAGTAATAATAATACTGTAGTTTCCCAGATTTTATTTTACTCTCATATATTATTTGAACGATTTTCCCATATTTCTAGATCATTCCCTCTAGCATTCTGGAACTGATATTGTGATTTACAAGTGTTAAGGAGATGACAGGACTCACCAATTTGAGTGTGTTTTCTCTTCTCAGCCTAGGATGAGGACAGAAAGAGAATGTGTTCATCTGTAAATGGATCAACCGTTTCCTAAAGAATTTTGTCCTCAAACGGCCTAACCGTGATAACTATAGTGAACAATTCCACATGGATTTCAGGTGAAACAGTTCACTACAGGTTAGTAAATACACACAAGTAAGCCTGTGCATACCTTGTTTACTGGTTAAGCCATCCCTGGATCTCTGTTACTCAGACTGAATTGTGGATCTTGATTCCAGCATAAGCTGTGACTGACACTAGGCTCAGGGGGACCACTTTTACCCTGTGACTATTATTTGTGTGTCTCAACTGGGCATTGGCCCCCATTCTATAGAGTGCTCAAGGGAAAGACCGATAACCTGTAGAATACATGGGCCCATCAGGTGGTTACACATTTGAGGAAGAGCAGTCACCATATGATATGCTGAGGTCAATACTCTTAAAGCAGATGGCTCACTGTGACCCTATGCTGCTACTGTTGCTGCTGCCTTTGAATGTGTCACCAAAAAGATCCTGATTCTGAGGTTATAAGAAAAACATTCATGGCACCCCTGGGGCAGCAGACCATAAAAATGGCTCTGAATGATTTACTCACCCTTCCACACACCTCTTAAAAGATGGGAGGGCACCATCATCCTATTGGATAACTGTGAAAGACACTGATAAAGATTCTGGGTTCAACTGAATGCATTGGCTTATCAAAATGCCAAGGGATTAATTCAAGCCCAACTTAAGGTCAGGGTTCCTAAAGCTGATAAGGCAACAACTGCCATGACAGAGGTCGCTAACTCTGAGGATACTGATTTGGGACTTGCTGGAGGAAGAAATATAAATCCGAGGATCTTAAAGTAGGAATTATTATCCTAGGATCTTGCATGAAGGGAGAAGGCTCAGAGGGGCAAAATAACCTAAAAATCAGCAAACTTATAAGTGGTAGAACCTAAATTTAACCTTTCATATACCTAATCCAAGAGCCCCATGTTTTCCACTACTCTACATTAAAAATCTAAACAAAGCAACTGCCCACACAAAATACGCAGCTGCAGTTGATTGCCAATATGTTCCCATAATTTTCACATTCTCTTCTGTAGAAAATGAAAGCCTCTGATAGGGACTTTGATAAAATGATACTATGGCACAGAGGAAAGAGTGAACAGTCGATGAACACCTCTCTACCTAACCACAGTAGGACAGTTTTTTTTTTTTCGTTTTTAAGGTAATTGTAGTGGTTATAAACCAAGCACAGATCTTCCTTCTAGTCCTTCTTACTCTCACATTTCTCTTATTATTTGTCCTAAAGTAAGTCACACCTCGCCTCCTCAACCCACATTCCCACTCCTGCGTCCAGCAGAGGGAAGTGGAGAAAGGATAACTGGGAGCCGGAAGAGGGCAGCCAGGGGAGGAAAATAAATGAAGGAGAAGCGGTGACTGGAGAGGGGCGGGGTGGGGGACAGGGGACTCAAGAGGAAGTGAAACAAATTTCGATACTCCAGCCACCACCTCACAGTAACCAAACCAAACCCTCCGCCATTGAGTCAGAGGAGACAGTTCGAATTCCCAAATTAGATTTTTACAAGGAGTGTTTAAGCCCCGCCCATGGTCACCCTCTACACCAACGTTATTTCTTAAATTAAAATTCGAGCTCAGGAGAGATGGCGTGGGCCGTGCCGGCAGCTCTACGCCCACGCTGTCCGGACGCCAACTCCATTTTTTCCTGAGATCGCTGAACCCTCGCTGGTAGAAGCTGGCGGGAGTTGCGAGGACACCGGCAGGAGGAAGTGGGCGGCGGGCACTTTCTTCCGGTTTGCAGGGCCGCAGGGTCTCTGAGTCCAGAGACGAATTTCAGATCCACCGAAACTCATCCTTTCCCGCCATCCCACCTCACACTCAGCTCAGAACTGCTGCTTCGTCCAGAAGTCATTTATAAAATCCCGCCTAGATGCAACCTTGACTGTTGCCTGCAGTGTTGGACTATCACAGGAGCTGTGGCATTCAGAGAGGCGGTGGTTGAATGGTTTAAAGTAGACACTTGCTGCGTTTGGCCAAGCGTCTGGCCCCCGTGGAAACATAAGTTCGAACTCTTTGCCTGACAAAGGCATAATTTTGCTGTTTGGCCATTTCAGAGTCTCTCTTTTCTCAGTGTGTAACACCTGAGGTTTCCTTCCGCTCTTCCTCCTTCAGTTTTCCTCGGCTCTTCCAATCACACCCATTCGCCCTGCCAGCCTCGCCCCAAGTTAGGCTCCCCTGCGCAATAGAGCTCTAGCCTCTGTTATTTCACCTTCGGCCCCCATTCACAGTTCACCCTTTTTTCCCCGCGAAACATCTCCTTCCCCCTCATGTCTGCAACAGACACTCGCCAACGACTCAGTGCTGGAATGCGTTGCAGTAAAGTAAGAGACATTTTTCGCACCTCACACCAAACAGTGGGCAAACGAAGACCTGACAGCAGAGATCTTGGAGTATTTTCGAGCCAAGTGAACACATGTTAAAAAAAAAAAAAAAAAAAATTACTGCAAAACGGAATACCTTAGCCTCCCCGTCGGGGAATCGAACCCCGGTCTCCCGCGTGACAGGCGGGGATACTCACCACTATACTAACGAGGAAGACAGGAAACAGGTGTAAAAGAAATATCTATTGAGGAAACCTCGACACTTTGGGTACAAGTTTTACTGGGCAGAAAACCACCGGGGAATTCACTGAACCTCACATGAAGAACTTACAGTAAGAGTCTATAAAACGGGTTTCTCCATGTTACGTCAAAACTCCAAGAAGGACAGGCCCGTAGAAGACATTGCCGTAAATATTTTTAGGTCATTAATAGCAAACGTTATTAAGAGCAAAGAGTGCGTTAAACTTAAAACTGTTCCTCCGCTCAAAATAACTTCTCCCTTCACTTCAAGTTTACTCAGTATTTTAGATTTATCTCTAGGCCCACCTTCCCCTGGGACCTTTTCTCAGACCAGTGTGAGTTAGATATTCCTCCTATGTTTCGGATTGTGATGATGAAAATTGCATATGTATAAATTTAAGATCCAGTCTTAAAATCTAGGTCTTAGAACAGTGCTGGCATTAAATGAAATTCCACTCCATAGAAAGTTCCTCAGTAAAATTCCAGTTGAGCCCCATCCTAGACGGCTTCGGTGAGGTTAGTCATTGTAACAGCTTGAGGTAGCAGAGAGTTGGAGGCAACCTGGATGGCCATCACCAAAATTATGTACTGAGGAAAAGGAAAAAAAAAAAAAAAAAAGCATTAACAAATAAGAATAAGGGGGAAAGTGCTGCATGCACAAGCTTAGCTAACTGCACTAATGTAAACGTTAAGAGCCAAAAATAATTAAATTCGGTTGTGGAGAAGAAAGGGAGGTAGGGAGATAAGAGTACACAATCTTGTTATTACTTCTTAAACTAAGCAAATAAAAGATTGTCTAAAGAAAGAGGGAATGATGCTCTTATACAATGATACAATGATGAAGATAACTAATAGATGAAAAATACAAACTTTCTAATGATATTAGAAGAGGTAGAATGACAAGTAGCCTAATTTCAGACAGACGTTAAAGACCTAAATACACAGATAAATATATGTTTACAGATACAAAAACTTAATCTCAAGTATATAATTTCATCCTAAATTGACCTATTGGTTCAACGTAATTTCAACATAAATTTCAACAGTGTTTTCCAAGAACTTGTTATACTGGTTTTACAATTATGCAAAAGTGGTAGAACCTATAAAAGCACATACACTTTCGACTAAAAATAGGGAGATAATTGCCAGAAACTTGCAGAACTTATGAGACACTATTTATTAAAACATTACAATACAGGCACTGATACAGAATCTCAAATGGACAAATAAAATAGAGAGTTCAGAAACAGATTCATGTATATATACAATTTGGTATATTGACAGAGGCAACATGTCAGATTAGAGGAGAGTTATAGCTGTTTAATAAATGGATCTAGGAAAAAATATATTCTCATGGGGAAAATGTGAAGTTGATTAAAAATTAACATCAGAAGGATCAAGGATATAAATGTCAAAAATGACACTTTTAACTCTTGTTAGTATGTATGTGAATCCATGAGAACCCTGCATAGATTATTGTAGATAATAAAATGGAGAAAATTTAAAACAGTAAATTGACTACACTGGTGATGGAAGAGCTGATCTGATAAATGGGACAGCGATTACCAATAGTAATCCTTTGAATCCATTGAAGGCCAAAAACCTGGGCCACCTGGAAGAACCTGAACCAGTTGTCCATCAGGCATTCGAGTCATTGAAAGATGTAATCAAGGCCAAGCAGGGGTGGGTGATATCTCAATTTCAATTTTCTTTCTTGCCTGTAATCTCTATCTGGTGCCTGATGCTGGCTAACCCCAGCCAGAACCCAGCTGATAAGAGAGGATGGGAAATGCAACTTATACAGTCCACCATCTTGGTTGTATAGAGCACAAAACAGCATGGGTGATGTATAAATCTGAGGACAAATAGATAAGTGCGATCTACAAGAAATACCACAGTGGGTAGCTTTAAAGAACAGAAATTTATTTTCTCACAGTTTAGAAGGCTAAAAGTCCAAATTCAGGGCGTGGCTCTAGGGAGACATTCTTCTTTGGCCATTTCAGTTTCTAGTAGCCGGAATCCTTGGAATTCCTGGGGTTGTCTCCATTCTCAGATAGCATCTGTCTTCCTCCTGTGGGTCTCTTTGTCTATTCTGCTCTTTTTATAACTCATACGTGATTAGGTTTAAGACCCATCCTATTTCAGTATGACCTCATTAATATAACAAAAGAAAAATCTTATTTTCAGTTGGGGTCACAACTACAGGTAGAGGTGCCAGGACTTCAATACATATTCAATACATTCTATAATAATCCCTGAAAAAGATATGTTGATGTCTTAACCCCTGTACCTGAGATTGTGACCTTGTTTGGGAAAACAGTGTTTTCCTTTGCAGGTGTTATTAGTTAACAACATCCTGCCAGAGTAGGGTGGGTATAATCCCCTCTCAATAGAAACCAGGAGACTAAATCAATTACCATGGAGTCAATTCTGACTCACGGCAACGCCACGTGAGCAGAGTAGAACTGCACTCCATAGGTTCGTAAGGCTGTGAAAGCAGATTGTCAGGCCTTTTTTCCAAGTTGCCTCTGGATGAGTTTGATCTACTAACCTTTTGGTTAGTTTTTTTTTTTTAGGGACTCCCTCCCCTCCCCAGTGTGTCTTATAAAAAGAGTCACACATAGGGGGAAGACAGCATGTGAAGATCTGTCTAAAGGCAAAGAATGCCAGTAAATGCCTGGGACTGTCAGAAACTGAAAGAGACAAGGAAGGCTGTTCCCTAGAGTTGACAAAGAGAAAATAGCTGATGGAAATAAATTTCTGTTCTTTAAATTCACACACTTTGTGGTATTTTTGCTTTGGAAGCCCTAGGAAATTAAGACAAGCCCTATCAATTTGGGATATTTCCTCTCCATTGTTATTCAGAGCTGTAGTGTGGAGCTGTAGTGCTCCAGAAAATCACTTTTGGCTTGCACTCATATGCCAAGCTGACACATCTGTGAATTAAACTCGGACTTTCTTCCTTCATCTACTCATCATAAGGATTCACCTGAAGCAATGGTTTTGAATTGAGGGAGAGGAATTGGGGCCCAAGTGGTGACTGACTTGGTGGTCTGGAACACATGCTCATGCAGATTACTTGCATCTCTTGGCCCTGCTTGTCTCTTCTCCTGGACGAATCTCTTTGATTGTACAACAGGTTCCTTATCTTATAACTTATTGTTCCTAACCAAACCCAGCTGATGATGGGCATCCTGGCTACAAGACCATTTAATTTCTTGTGGTCATATGATCCGTCTTTACCAGGACGCAGTAGCACACCCAGAACTGCTTTTCAAATGGTGGCATGGCTTTGTTCCAGAATCCTTTGGAATTGTTATAGCATAGAACAGGAGAACTATCTTGGATCTGAAGAAAGACCTTAAACATGTAGTGTCCACCCCACATTAATACATTGATACTGGTCCTGTTCCAGATTCTGCTACTAAGACTTGCAAAAAAATTCCACAAGTCATTTTTTCCCTTCACAGACACTTCTAGTATTAAAAAGTCTGCTGGGTCATATGACCCAAGTGGCAGGGGAACTCGCGAGAACAACGGCCACATTCCATGTCCCTAAGTCTTTATACATCTGCTCTGGAGACAGAAGATGCAAATGTCACTGCTCTCAAAGATTTTACATTCTACTGGGGCTTCCCTAAACTGCTCTTCCCACACCCAGATTAATGAACCACCCAAAGGGAATTTTTAAAGGCTTGACTTCCTAGTTATTACATCACTAGCTTATTATTTTTACATGAAACTTTTTCTATTTTCCTTGGAAACTTGGCGGGGGGTTGGTTCAGTTAACATTGGGAAAGGGTAACAAATGAAGACAGACTAGAGCATAAGTTCTTTCAGGGCAGTGCCTTTGTGGGTTTGGGCTGTCATGTATGCCAACTCCAGATACGTCCCTAAACTGGCTCTGTTACCTATCCAGAAGTGAAACAAAAACAGCGTACATCAACTCAATAGAGACTTGAACCTTGAACTCTCATTTTAAAGGTCTGATGCTCTAGCAACTAAGCAATTTAGACCACAAGTGAGATGTACTTTCTTTAATTCACTATATAAAATGACCGAGATCACCAAGAAGTATTAGAAATTATCATGATTTCGGGAATTACTAGGATTTTTTAAAGTTGTTAATCACATACCCCAGGCCTCAGGACTGCAACCGAGCCTTATTATACTGAGCGTTCTATTTAACCGCCAAGCTGTTTGTTACACGATTACTGCTCAGTGTTTACTGCAGGGAGAAGGACGAGGAGAGTTGGGCTCAGAACAATGCGGGTCCATTCGGGCTCTCTGGAGTTTTCAAAGATACTTCCGCGAGTGTCCCTGGCAGATGGTGGAAAGAATAGATAGTCGGTGGGAGGAACAAGAAGGGAAACTGAGGGAAAGGGCGTTGCCTAAGAAATGACGCAATGGAAAAGTTTTCAAATGACTTTGCCCGATTCTTTCCCTGGAAGAACCAAGACTCGCTGACAAAAACCGATGACAAGCGTAACTAGAAAGCGATTTTAGCCTTTATTTTCTGATCCAAAGTCCATAGAACAAGTTGTCAATACACACACTCTCTTATTCAGTCTTGTAAATAGAGAGAAATCGCCCCTACAATCTTTGTGAACTTTCACCGTGTAAGGGAAAAGGAGCGCTGAACCTTGTGTATAGTCACAGCGTGTGCTCTCCACGTCTCCCGCATCCTTCGCGAAAGACGACTCACAGAATGATTTGCTTTTCTTTTCTGCTCCCTCTTCAGTTTTGACTTGGTCGCTCCAGCATGGCCAGGAAAAGGGCCACAGGACTAGTCAGCGCCCCTTCCTCTCCTCTGCCTTCCCAAGGACGCGAAGAACCCAGGAGTTGGTTCCAGCTGCAGAGTCAGTACGTGCACCGTGGGAGGCGCCGGAAAAACCTGAGTTCAAAATTCATTCCTAGAAATCAGTATTTGAGACTCTAACGAGTTGAGTGCCAAGTTCCTAAGACAGAGTTTCAGAGCTTCGGTTTTCTTCAGTAAGCTGCAAAAGTGCAGACATCTTAGAAACTGTTTTTAGGCAACGATTTTGAAAAGGGAATGTGGAGCAGGCCCAAGATGAAAGACGAAAAATAGAGGAGGTAGGTGGAAAGACCAAAACCACCAGAAAAACCCGTTGCAGTCGAGTCGATTCCGACTCCTAGTGGCTTTTTAGGACAGAGTATAACTGCCCCGTAGAATTTCCAAGAAGCGCGTGGTGGAGTCACAATGCCAGCCTTTAAGGTTACCAGTCATAGCACTTAACCACTAAGCCACCAGCGTTTACAGGTCAGAGAAAGCGGAAAGGAAATACCTTATACCATACCCGATGCAAACAGAAAACAACTAGAAATTTACATTGGATTGTTCAAAGAAAAGACTAACAATGAGGGAGCAGAGTGGCGCAGCGGAAGCGTGCTGGACCCATAACCCCGAGGTCGATGGATCGAAACCATCCTCTGCTATCTTGATATCTTTTTCGCCCCAAATTCCAAGGTGGTAGAAAACGGCTCTTGTCAGCTAACCAAAAGGCTGGAGTCCATTCAAAGGCCCCTTGAAGAAAGACCTGGCGATCTACCACCGAGAAGTGTCGCCATGATTCGGACCTACTCCCAGCATCTGCTTTAGATAAGAGAAAAAGGGCACTAATTTGTAATATGAGGGGGAACCTGCTACAGTTGCCATGGGGCCTGAGAAGAAACTTTTTGATGTGCAGTTCTCTCAGACTTCTGCTTCTCTGTCTGCCATACACCACTATCCAAAAACCAACTCTCAAAAATAACTAGAACAATAAAAGCAACAATAATGGCTTTTATTGATTGCTTGAGCATTTATGTGCCATTCACTAGTCCCAGTTCCAAATCATTTAATCTTCACAATTCTACAAAGTACTACTATTATTCTCACTTTACAAATGAGAATACTGAAGTTTTTAGAGTTTAAATAACTTGTTCAAAGTTGTGCAGAGCAAAAGCTCTTGCTGCATTCATTTATTCCTTTACTAATTCCAAAATCCTCTTTACTCTATTTTTGTAGTTATTTATTCATTTATTCAAGCAAAAAAATATTTGATTGCCAGTCACTGTGTAGTGCTAGGACTACAGCAGCCAATAAATGAAAAACAAAACAAAACAAAACCCTGCTCTTATGAAGCTTACATTCCAGTGGAGGAAACAAAAAAATAAATAAACCGTGAAGAAAGATAAGGCAGGGAAGGAGAATAAAGAGTGTTTGTGTTGGTGGGCAGTGGAGGTGTTGCAAATTTAAACAGAAAAGTCAGGGAAAGTCTCACTGAGAAGATGAATTTCAGCAACTATTTTAAAGAGATGAGAGAGAGAGCCACATTGCTATATGAGGAATGGTGGTTGCAGGCAGAGAGAACAGAAAATGCAAACATTCTGTGGCAGGAGCAGCCTCGTTTGTTCCAAGAATGGTAAAAGGCCAATGTGCCTGGAAATGAGCGAATGACTAGTATAGCAGGTAACATAAGAGGTTTCTGGGGCTAGATTTTACGAATCCTTACGGAAAGCCCTGGTGGCGTAGTGGTTAAGTGCTACAGCTGCTAACCAATGGATTCGGCAGTTCGAATTTGCCAGGAGCTCCTTGGAAACTGTGGGGCAGTCCTACTCTGTCCTATAGAGTCGCAATCGACTTCGGGGCACTGAGTTTGGTTTTGGCTTTTTGTATATATATTTATGGAGCTTTTTATTTTTTTATTTTTTAACGGTGCAGTGGTTAAAAGATTGGCAGTTCGAACCCCTCAGCCGCATTTTGGAAGTTTATGGGACACTTCACTGGTATTGCTCTTCTAGAGAACTCAGCCTAAAACAGAGGTATTTCTTCCAAATTAAATCAATCAAACAAACAAAACAAAAACACCTACAGAATAGTGGAAGAGGCAGCAACAGCTCTTTTGTATTTGGAGCGAGGGAGAAATGAGAACAGAAGGCAGCACTCAGCAGATCATTACAGGATGTCAGACAACGGAGTCTCTCCAACGTCTTTGCTCAATGTCCTTTGTACTCAGTAGACGCAGAACAAACACTTTGATGGTGAGAGAATAATATTTCTGGTGGAGTTATTTCTCTGAACCTAATATTTCCATGGAACCTTTTTAATTAGTGGAATCTTAAAAACGCAGTTGGGAACGAACCAGCCAGGAGTCGAACCTGGAATCTTCTGATCCGTAGTCAGACGCGTTATCCATTGCGCCACTGGCCCGTCTACACAAGAAGTTTTTTAATTACACCCATAGAAAAACGAAGTGATGGGATTACGGTGTCATTCTAAAGGTGACTATGTGAAGCCCTACTTTCAGCTTGCTTTTTTCAATCGTCGGAATTTCAAACCCAAGAAAGCTCAGAACTGAATCAAAATAGGATTCTATTGGTGCCCTTGACTTAGTTTAGTCATTCAAAATAATTCCACCCAGGGCAATGAGAAATCCATTGTTAAGTAACTTGTAAAAGGTCCGAGAGAACGTTCAATATTTTTGAAAGTAGCTTGCAATACAATATGGTAATTAGCAATCAGAGGCAGAGATGAAGACAAAAGTCAACGCTCGTAGTCCGCGAGGTAACCTCAGTGGACTTCTAGATCATCGCCTTAACCACTCGACAACTACAGATACCCATAGGTTCTTTACACTGTACTCTGTTACCACATATCCTCTATTCCATGATACTTTCATTTTAATAAGGACTTGATAATAATCGACTGTAACCAATAACAACGATACTTCTTTCATAACTGTTTTTTTCTAACCAGGATCCAGCCAAAGGTCATTCATTGCCTTTGGTTTTTCCTTAATCCCTTTTAGTTTAGACCAGCCTCCCATCATGTTTTCTTGTTTTGCCTGTTTTGGCATTCATTTTTAAAAAGCCCAAGCCAATTGCCTTGTGGAATGTCCTACATTCTCAATTTGTCTCATGGTTTCCTCATGCCATCTTTTAATTCATTCCTCTACTACCTGTACACTGGAATGATTATATCATTTTGATTAATTGATTAGATTCAGGTTCAGCATTTTTGGCCTGACACTGTATGCTGTTAAGGATCTCTGGAGGCTCGATGGTTAAGCGTTCGGCTGCTAACCAAAAGATTGGGAGTTCTAATCCATCGGCCGCTATTGGCAATAGGTTTGTTTTTTTTTGTTTGTTTTACTTCACTTTAACAGGCACTTGTCAAGATATACCGATGATAATGAAAATAAATTGGTGCTCCCAGGGTTTTTTATTTTTTACCTTTCCATTTGGGACTTAATCTGTGGGATGGTAACTTTAGCGCCATGCACATCTCTTATTTCCCAGTAACCTTTTGCCTAATGGTTTTAAGATCGCGAACGCTCTTTGCCTAAGTCTACTATTTCTCTGGGGGCTACGGATAGTGATTGTTCTACTTCTATCATTCTTTCTGCATTTGTGAGAGGTTACTCTTGTCAAGACCGTTGCCTTCTTTCCTGCTTTCTTTTCCCGGGTGCACCTCTCCACGCGCCTCCAAGTCTTTGCTTAGCAACCTGTGAACTCAACTTGATTGGCGCCAAAAGGCTTGGAGGAGTTTTCACTTTCATGTCAAGTGGACGGGAAGAAAGTGACATTATGTAGATTGTAAGGTCTCCGAGGTTCTCAAACTCGAGTGCATATAGGAATCACTTGGATATCTTGTTAAAATCCAGATTCCTGGGCCCCACCTCCAGAGATTCTAATTCAGTAAATGGAGGGTGGCGCGGGGCTGAGGGATCCCAAAAACCCCAGTGCCGTCGAGTCGATTCCGACTCATAGCGACCCTATAGAACAGAGTAGAACTGCCTCCTAGATTTTCCAAGGAGGGCCTGGCGGATAGGAACTGCAGACCTCTTGGTTAGCAGCTGTAGCACTTGATGTACTCCCCAAATTTGCATTTCTAAGCAGCTCCCAGCGGCTGCTGCCGGTCCACCAACCAAATTTTGAGTAGCTCCGACCCGGAATGGACTGACTGGTGTGGTGGTAATGAGGGGTTGTTGTTGCGTGCCGTCGAGTTGTTCCGACTCATAGGACTCGGTAACGAGAAGTGGCAGATATAAACAAAGAGACACTTGGAGGGAGAAAAAAAGAAACAAAAACAAAGAATGTGGAGGGGAAATACATGGAGGATAAAATATTAAGGTGAAAATAAGTAGATTTCTTATTTCCGACTTTAACCAAGAAAAGAAAATACACATTTTAAAACCGAGCACAGCGACCAACAAGCTCTGGGATTCTTCCAGTGGAAGCTATTCATTAACCACTAAAGGATTCGACCTCCTCCATTTTCTAGATCCAATGTCAGACGCCCTAATCATTAGTCAACCTAAGCCTGTAAAACTGGGTGCCGAAAACTTTTTAAAACTTTTAAAACTTGAGCTGTAAATGTAATAAACTAAAAAAAACCAAACTCATTGCCGTCGAGTGAATTCTGACCCATAGCGACCCTACGGGACAGAGTAGAACTGCCCCACAAGGTTTCCAATGACCGCCTGGTGGATTCGAACTGCCGACCTTGTAGTTAGCAGCCATAGCACTTAACCACTACGCCACCAGCGTTTCCGCTAATATAGCATACACATATAATTTATAAAGTATTTATAAATTCATATTTATAATTTATAAAGTATATATATATACTTTGTAAAGTACATATGTATACCTTTTACAGTATATATATAGGGTTGCTATGAATTGGAATGACTCCAAGGCAACGGGTTTGGGTTTCTTTTTTTTGTTTTTGGTACGTGTATATATAATATAGGGAAATTATTATTGTATTTCAGGGAGATTCCAATGCCTCGAAAATGCTGCAGACTAACTGGGGAAACAAATTTAATTTAATGATCAAAAATACTGTAGAGTTACAACTAGATAACTGCAAAGGAGGGAAACAATGTTACAATAATTGGAATATGGTGCTATTATTAGTTAGAAGGCTTTACT
Source organism: Elephas maximus indicus (assembly GCF_024166365.1). Lineage (NCBI taxonomy): Eukaryota > Metazoa > Chordata > Mammalia > Proboscidea > Elephantidae > Elephas > Elephas maximus. The sequence continues at coordinate 77,755,523 of NC_064819.1, forward strand.
TGATAGAGTGCTTTATCTCTGTATGGAAATCAGGGAGGAAGGCCACACCAGGGAGGAAATGCTTGAGCTGAGAGCTGAAGGAGGAGAGGAGTTAACTAGGCCAACACAGAACCCAGCTGCTTTACAGGTCCAGGAAACCTCCACTCCCTTGCCTTCCAGGTAAAGTTTCTGAAGTAAACACAACACTTTACTTTTGGGTACTCCAGACATCACACTGAAATAATTCTAAAATACAAATTCATGTAGGATATAAAGCTCAAGAGTGGAGAAAACAGCAACAAGGTGTTATAATCTGGAAAGGCTGTTGAGGAGTGATAGCTGATTTGTCAGACCTAAACCAACAGTGGGAAAAGCAGAGAGGCAACCAGATTTGCACCGCAGAACCCCCATCTCTATCACCCATGATATGGCCTCATTGTCTCAGGAATTGTCAGCACCAGCTTCACCTGGAAACTGCCCTTCCTCTATCCTGGAAGAAGACGGGAAGTTTATTTCCTTGAGAAAGTAAAATATAGCGTTTCTAGGCTAGAGCAGCAATTCTCAAACTTTTCTGTGCATCACGACCACCTGGAGAGTTTGTTAAAACACAGATCGCTGGGGCTTCAAGCCCAGAGTGTCCCATTCAGCACGTCTGGAGTGTGGCGGAGATTTTACATTTCTAACAATTTACTTATTCCCAAAGCCCTGGCTTCCAGACCTTCACCATTCAGGCAAAGGTGGAATAGTTTTCTACCACATATATAAGGTAATATGAATTAAAAATCCCATTAACACAGGACTAATAGTAAGTGGTAAGCACTCAGTAAATGTTAACCGTTTATAAATCCGGAGTTCCTGTTGTAAACTGAATGTCACTTGCACGCAATAGAGGCCGCAGTGCCCACGGATCCTGACTGAGAAAGTGAGGATTTTGTCAAGAGATGCCACCCGCTCTAGGCTTTGAGGACAAGCAGCTTTTCACCAGGCTGAGGAGAGGCCGGTGGGCATTCGGATAGGGAGGAGGAAGGCAGAAGACCGCGAGGCCTGGCACCACAAGGCTGAAAGTGGGATACAGAAGAGAGAGGCATCTAGTGAATTTATAGGAAAAGTAATACTGCAAACTTTGTAGCCGTTTTTACTTCTGTTTCACTGAGACTCTAAACCCAATAATAGGGAAATGTCGACGAGTAGAAAGATCGAAAGTTTTTTCCTGGGCTTTTCTTACACGGAACGTTTGAGATTAATATTCACTCTGGTCAATCCTTCATTTTTTTCTCAAGGAAGAGTTGGCAAAACTGTGAAAGGTGGAGAGAAAAACGGTCAAAGCTAATAACAGAGAAATAAATATTTTGGCTCTGGAGGAAGGGGGATGAATCAAGATCCTATTTTAAATAGGCTAAATCGGTGAGCTGTGACCTCGTGGCGCAACGGTAGCGCGTCTGACTCCAGATCAGAAGGTTGCGTGTTCAAGTCACGCCGGGGTCACGGGTCGTTGTCTCCTGGAGGAAGAAAAAATAAGTAAATTTCACAGTATACTTTCCTTCGAGGCGTAGTTAACTGTGAAGATCTCCAGTTTGAAATCTGTTAAGGCTGCAGAGACTAGAAGATTGTACGTTTTCAGAGTTTTCTTTTGCCTTTGACTTGCTGTTGGGATTCTATGATGGGGGCACAAAATCCTCAGATGCGCCGTGCACCTTTTGCCGCCTTACTTAAAAAGATATTTAACTCTCATTTTTATGGCATCAGAAACTATGTCTACTTCATTGAGAGCCATAAGTAACGTTAAGAAAGCCTGGTGGCGTAGTGGTGGAGAACTACGGCTGCTAACCAAAAGGTGGGCATCTAGGCTCAACCAGGAGCTCCTTGGAAACCGAATGGGGCGGATCGACGAGTCGGAACTGGGTCTACTGGAACTCCTTTTTTTTTTTTTTTTTATTAAATACCCAATGCTAAGTACATAGTAAAAAAAAAAAAAAAAAGTACATAGTAGGAGATCCATAAATGTCTGTTAATTGGAAGGGAATTAAACAGATCAAGAGTTGAGAAGGCAGAATGACGTGAAGCATGTTACATTGTTTCTTATAGTTTATGATTTCTTTGTGTTATGAAAGATGCAGTGGGTAGTTTAGCTGTAATTGTGGGGCTCTTGCAATACGGTATAGAATAACATGTAGGAATCTCCTTTAAAAAATAACCTTGGGCACTTCATCAGGCTTTATCATAACCAGGATGAAATATCCCTCAAGACCCGCTTTTCTTTCCTCCGATGCCATGCTACCAGGCCCCTTTATCATTACTGAGTCACCCTCTAGAGAACCTCATGATCAGGATCAAGGTGACCTGAAGAGTGGCTATGAATATCTGTCTTGAAAAATTAAACTCCCCTCCCAGTTAATAAATTGTGTTCGGATTTATAACATCAGGCTTCTGTGAGTCCTATTAGTGTGAATCAGTCCCTGAACCTAACTACCCTCAGGTGATAATTTCACTGAGTTTACCAACAAAGCTGAGGCCCAGACCCTAGAACAAGAGACAAAAAGGAGGCAGTAATCTTGTCGGGGAGGTTGACTTACCTCCAAATACGAGATTTAAAAAAAAGATATTTTATTGTGTTTTAGGTGAACAAAATGACATTTTTATTCTGTCTCATACATGGGTTTCCCAATTTTAGGTTTGATATGTGCACACTCTCCCGTTTTCCCTAGATTTGTCTTTTAGCTGAGCATTCAGTTTCATCTCACTGCCATCCCCAGGGCATCCTCTAGTCACAACGTCTAACATACTGATACATTGTAACCGTTTTTATTGACTCTGATGTTTGATAAGGGAATGCTACATTCCACCTCTGTTTCAATTTAAAAGTCAAGCTAGTGTATCATTTCCATAAAATACCAATCCAAAGCTGCTTTTAAAAATCCTGAATATTAGGAAGTAGTGTCTAATTTTGAAAAAGGAGGGATATTAAAACAATGAGTATTTTAAACTTTATTGTAAGTCAGCCAGTAATTTCTAGGTAATTTTTTTCCAGAGTTTATTGTTTTTAATATTGCTTTTTAAGTTCCTCTGTCAGAAACTGTATCTGCATAATTTATGGGAGCCTTGGCCTAGTGGTTAAGAGCTAAGGCTGCTAACCAAAAATTCCACAGTTCATAATTCACCAGGCGATCCTTAGAAACTCTATGGGCAGATCTACTTTGTTCTATAGAGTTGCTACGGGTCAGAATCAACCCCACGACAACGGGTTTGATTTTATAATGAATGTGAGAATTGAAACCATCCCCACAGATTACTGTCTACATTCACATGAGTTTAGTATTCCAGTATTTTCATGCATAACACTACCATTCTCTGAGATTCTTGCCTAGGAAGACGAAAGTTGCAAAAAACTTTTTGCTTATTCCAGGAACTTTATTGTTCATTGCAGGAATTTCTTGGAAGGCCTATCAACTTCTCGTTAGAAGATACGGAATGACGGATTACACACCAATACTCTTTAAGTAGCTGTGGTGTTTTTAAAATACGTCCACACAGCCTTAAATACCCCTGTCCTTCAATTTCCTTCCCCTTGAGTGGTTCTAGTGAATAGAATAATGTGCAAGTGACAGTGCCATACTAAGTCATACAAGATGCTACAGCTTCCTCTTGGCTTTCTCAGATCACTTGATCTGGTGGAATCCAGCAGCCACATCAGGAGGACATAGCATGGAGAGGCCCATGTGGTCAAAACAAAAACTAAGGTTCCATTCAACAGCCAAGTGACTGAGTTTGGAAGAGTGTTCTCCAGCCCCAGGTAAGCCTTCAGATAATTGTAGCCCCTGTCAGCATCTTGTTTGCAACCTCATAAGAAACCCCATCAGCTAAGCCCCCTGAATTCTTGACCTACAGAAACTATGAGATGATAAATGCTTGTTGCTGTAACCCACTACTTTTTAGGACAATTTGTTACACAGCAATAGATAATGTTTACAACCTCAAAATCCTTTCCTGGCTGTGTCTACCAATTCTAAACTATTATATCATGATCCTTACCCAATCTGAACCTCCTCCTCACTTTGAAAGACCACCATAAACTGGACTTCAAAATCTCAATAAATAGTTCAACTTTGCTCTTATAACCTGTAAGACACGTTTAAGACTCTGGAGGTTGCGTTCCTCCTTACCCAATTAACTCAGCTTTTTTCTCCCAATTTACTCTTCATTGTTTGACTTTGGTTTTCTATGTGTTGGCTTCTTCTCCAAAATCCTCAGAAACAAGGGTCATATCTTCATTTATTTTGAGGCCTCTTTTTGACTTTTGGTTGCAAAGTGCCACAGCAATCTCAGTAACTGGTGGTCACCCTCTCCAGGGGTCAAGTAATGGGGATGCCCATATGGAGGAGATTAGAAGAATACTTTCAGAATTCTACGTTATCATTCCCACTTTCAGTGACAATACCTTCCTTTCCAATCTTGGGTCTCCTAAACAGAATGTCAATAGAAGTTTTTGTTTTCTCCTGGAGATGTTGTAACTTGGTGTTTCAGAGTTGAATTGAGTGCTTTGATCTACTACATTAATAAAATTGGCTTGCATGCTAAAAGAGGGATTTTCAGAATTTGTTTTCACTAGAGATTTAAATTGATGGTGGGATGGAGAAAGACATTTTCCTATGTTTTGTGTTTGTAGGTATTTTTCATCAAGGGTCACATATCAGAGGAGGTTTAGCTTCCTGCTACTTTATGGGTTTTCTCAGAACATCTTTTAGATATAATCTTTTCTTTAACTGGACTTACGAAATTCCCAGAGGGAAAAAAAACATGCATTTTTATTTTACTAACAATTTAGGAATGGAGTTAGTATAGCTATATGAGGCTTAAAAAAGAAAAACAGCGCAATGGGAAGCATTGGTGGTTCAGTGGTAGAATTCTCGCCTCCCACGCGGGAGGCCGGGGTTCGATTCCCGGCCAATGCAGCTTGTCGACCATCTTTTCCTCTTTGGGAAAAGAACACTTTCACTGAAAAACAAAAACACGAAAATTATTATACAGTTAACATGGTTCTCTTACCCCAGGGATTTTGGAAAAATATCAAAGATAACGCTTTTGCAATTTCATGTGTATAAATTATTCCAACTAGCGTGCGTTTGGTTTTCCAATAATCCGAAACAATTCTGTCCAAGTTAAAGTATAAAAATATAAAACAACTTCTCTTAAAAAGAGAAAACAAAGTTAATCTTCTCGAAGTTAGGTGTTAGAAGCTCTCATAAAGCAAATGTTTTTATTGACACTGTGACACTATTTTTTTTTACAATGGTAATTGTTTTTTAATCAACCAAAGTTTCATGACCCGCCCAGCCCCCGCAACCCAGAGTACAGCCTCCAGACTCCCTGCTAACTCAGAGCTGAAGCCAATCCTGAAGTCCATCTTCAGCCAGAGATTGGACAGGCCTATAAAACAAACAATAACACACGTGAGGAACGTGCTTCTTAGTTCAATCAAATATAGAAGACCTAATGGGCAACACCTGCCCAAAAGCAATGTCGAGAAGGCAGGGAGTGACGGGAGATCCGGACTAATGGACAAGAGGATCTCTTAACCACTATGCCACCAGAATTTCCGTTGTTACATGATTGATGGTGTTAAATACGATCTATGCTAGACTATGGATGAGAGTTTTGCACGTAAAAACAGATTTGATTTTATTATATACAATAAAAACTGTAAGCATGCAAGTAGGATAATCAGAATAACCAATGATAAGGAAATGGCCTAAAGCACTTGTTCCCAAACTTTGCACATTAGAGTCACCTCAGGATCTTTATAAAATATCAGTTTGCCGGCTCCCACCCCCAGACATCCTGATTTAATTGGTATGGGATGTCACTCAGGCATCAGAGTTTTTAAAAGCTCTGCTGGTGATTCCAATATACAGTAGTATTTGGGAATATTGAGAGGCTTCTATTCCAAGTCTGGTCTCTGTACCAGCAACTTCTGCAGCACCAGAGAGCTGGTTAGAAGTACAGAATCTCCACCACACCCAGATTTACCGAAAGACAATCTGAATTTTAGCAAAATATTGAGGCAACTCCTATGCACATTTAGAGTGTGAGAAGTTTTGGTTTAGAGCAGTGTTACTCAAGGGGTGGTCAGCTGCCACCAGCAGCACCCAGGAGCCAATTAAAAAAGCAAGTTCTTGGACCTCACTCCAGACCTACTAAATCTGTGTCTCTGGGGGTGGGTCCAGAAATCTGTGTTTTAACAATAGCTGTAGGTGATTCTTATACATACTACATATACTAAATAAAAAATATGCATTTTCGCCAGATTTCTAGCTGTTTTGTAAGCTCATTAAGATGATAAAAAGCCCTGGTCTAGAATGTAAGAAAGGAAAGCCTCCTGCTCCAAGTTCAGGAAAATAACTTAATTGGTCTTTCCAGATCAATTTGTAATGGCCCTGAGATAAATGGAAATGACTTGCAGAATGGTTTATATTCCACTCACCTCACAGCTTATCAGTCAATTATGTGACTTTTGTGCAAACAGCTGTGGTCACAAACTACTGTGTAAGGAGTCTACTAAGAAGTCTATACTTCTTTCAAGAGCACAGATATAATTAATAGAAAATGCATTTTTACTGCTCTCCATTCTAAAAGACATCCTTACAAATGAAAACTTCAATCAATTACATTGTGGAGTCTTTAATGACCTTGCTATATCTCTAGATTGCCACATTGTTCTCAGTTGACTTGTATGTTGCCTTGGGCACGCGAAGCCTGTTGATTTTGAAATCCCTTCACACTACATATATCTGATATTTTAAACAAAGATAACCAAGTAGGAAGGAATAGAAGAAAGATTCAGAACAAAATAAAACATTTGTTTTTATTCATATCAGAAACATAAGAGTCCATTAGAAAGAGTGTATATCTAAGGAAACTCTAAAATATTTAAAAATGTTCCACCTAACCACAGTGCTGAAAATAGATATGAGCCCCTAGTTTTATAAATGATAAACTAAGGACCAGAGTTAGAACTAAGTGATCTGATCAAACATGTCATCTCCATTTTTGCTAACACCTTACTTACTAACTTACTTTTAAATAACATACAGGCTCTTTGGAAACTCTATGGGGCAGTTCTACTCTGTCTTATAGGGTTGCTATGAGTCGGAATTGACTCGACGGCACTGGGTTTGGTTTTTTTTTTTTTTTTTATGTATGGTGTTACGTGTGTCAGGAAAAATTGTCAAAAATTTAAAAATGGACCAAAGAAATTACGGGGTCCTGCCTTTCAGTGAAATGTTGGGCATTGCCTAGCACATGCTCCAAGAATTATCTGATACATAGAGGGAATATGCCTTTGAATGACTAAGATTGATTCAGTGGACTTCAAGACCTCTGTGTTGGTAGAAATTAAATTATGGGAATGTGATAATAATATAATGGTACTTGTCCACATCAGTGCAAAGAATTTTGCTCAGTTGAGGTACAATTTTGCTCAGTAGAAAAGATAACCTCAAACATTAAGTTTTTTTTGCACTATAGAATACACCCACTCCTCATTTATTGACATGGTTAGGTTTATTTTAAAAAATGTATTAATTTGCTTTTGTTCTGAATTTTCTTCTGTTCCTTCCTACTTGGTTACTTTATCCAAAAGATGAAGAAACTGTTCCCAGAGGATCAAAGTACCATAAAACATCATACTTTTTAAAGTAGTGAACCATGAATTCAAGTACACTTATATTTAGTTCAAGAACCTCACTTTTTCTACTACTTTACATTGCCTTCAAAACAATATTTTGGTTCTCCATATGAGGGCTGGGGGAGGGGGAATGTTGAAACAAACAAAACAAAACAACTTATCCCTGATCATTGGGCACACAAATTAGGATCTTACAACAGTTGTTTGCCAGTCCCTGCATACAATATTTGGATTGTCTTCCACAGGAAATGAAGTCTCTAAAAGCTATGGATTTGGGGGACTAACTAATAAAACGTTACTGTGAGACAGGATGGAAAGTGAACAGTGAATGAATGCCTCTCACATGAATCAACATTGTAGGGATATCTATCAATCCATCCATCCATCCATCCGTCCATCCATCCGTCCATCCATCCGTCTATCCATCCGTCTATCTATCTATCTATCTATCTAATCTGTCTGTCTCTGTCTATTACCTATGTAGAGACTTTACACCAGGACAAAGATCTTTTTGTTGTTGTTCTCCGTGGTGTCATATTTCTCTTATTATGTATCCTATAACCACGTCCTGACTTTCACTTCACATTCCTTCTCCCACAGCTGGCAGAAAGAATAGAAGGGGGTATGGTATGTGAGAGAGAGAAAGAAAAGGGCAATGGAGGAAGACAAGAAAAGGAAAAAGAGGTTGGGTTAGGCGGGGCGTGCGTAGGGAGGGAAACTGGAGGAGCCTGGAAAACAGTCAAGCCCTCCTCTACCCTTCCAGAAAAGTAAAAATGCCGAAAATAGGATTGTACACGGAATATATTAGTCCCGCCACGGGCCCAATCCCCACTAATATAACTTCTTAAAATAAAATATGGGCGAGAGATACTGTGTGCATCGCGGAAAGCTGCTGAAATACTGTTTCAACTCAGCGCGGACAAAATCTGCATCCCAAGTCCTCTACTCCTTAAAGCCGATCCTGTAACTCCCGGTCTTTAGGGGCAGGCTCAGGCGGGGCGGGGGAGGGGTCATTGGAAAAAGGGGACGTGGGGTGGGTGGCGTGTGCTCCGGTCTTAAGGATTGCATTAACTCCGTTGTCCAGGGCAACTTATACGTTCGCTGTAAAACGTGTTCTTTCCGCTTTTCTGTTTTTAGAAATAATGTCTTCCTCTTTTTTTTTTTTCTTTCTTGGACTAAACAGTCTTCGGTCACTGTGTAGAGTTGCCATCCTGGAAGCATATTGCGCTCAGTGTCAGGATGGCCGAGTGGTCTAAGGCGCCAGACTCAAGCTTCAGCTTCCCGTTCGCGGGGTTTCTGGTCTCCGATTGGAGGCGTGGGTTCGAATCCCACTTCTGACAGAGCTTAGTTTTGTTCCCGTCATGCCTAATCGAAAGTATCACCTTTGAGCCAGCAATTGAGGTTTCTTCTAGCTCTTGCCGGCTTAACTCTCCTCCCGCTCTTGCAATCACACCTGCTCTCTCTGTCCGCGTCATCCCATCTTGGGCCCCTCCAAACACTAGGCCATCACTCTCCGTTTCTTGGCCTTCTCTCTGTTCCCACTGTCCTGGTGCAACCCTTTCTGCCTCAGAGATGCTCAGCCCCCAATACTCTTGCCAACGGCTCAGCGCGTCTGCACCGATCCCACAGAAAAGCACAGCAAAGAGGCATCCATCGCAACTCAAACCAAACAGTCCACAAAACAAAAGCCCTGAACTAGAGAATTCTGCAATGTTTCCAGAGCCATTTCGACAAAATTTAAACCCCCGGCGCCGCCTCAGGTTCTCTCCTTTCAGAAGAAAGCAGGCAGTGGATTTCCATTAGTTAGTCATCACATGCTCCGTGAGCCAACTGAGAAGTCAAAAACGGGGAAATTCCATTAAAAAACATAGAAACAAAAGAGAAAAAGGCTTCTCTTTCAGGAAGAGAGGCCTCTATGCAGATTTCCGTAATGTATATTACTTGTCTCCAGGTTGGGTAATGAAACTATGAAACTTGGCCTCACAAGTAGCAAGCTAAAAACCCACCGTTGTGCTTACGGTAAAGTAAGAGTTCTCTCAGTCTTTTTACTGGCGTGTTATCCATGCGTCTGGTCCTGGGCTTTTCCTGTGGAAAGAATTAATGAAATCTTCACGGCTTTCTGCACACGGGCAAGAATCTGTTATAACGTTCTATCTATAAAGACGTCACTTCTTTTGTTTTTTAAAGATAAAACTTTCATACATGTGAACTTCTACATGGAACTTGGTCTTAGATTTTTGCAGCATTGTCATTGAATTAGTTTTTTTTTTTTTTTTCTGTATAGTTTTAAACTACCACCCACCATTTCCTTTCCTGACAGTGGATCTCAGTGAAATAAATTCCAGCTCAGCTCTCTGGCTGGCCTTCCCTAGGATAGTCTTTGTAGCATTTTGAGGTAACAGGTTGTTAGAGGCAATTTAGAAGTCCATTAAATGTACTTCAGTGGCTGCCTATGATTTTCACACTATGCAGCAGCCTCAAGTAATGAAGCAAATGTAAGTGTAGCAAGACTGATAGTTTTTTCAAGCTGTGTCAAGTAAAAGAAAAAAAAATATATCTCGATTATGATGATTAAAATCACACAATTCAACGAACACATATTTCTAAGATAATTTCTTTTCTAAATAATATATTAAATACATTAGAGAGGGTGTCCAAATGATGGGGGAGAGGCTGGACACAGGGCATGACAGGGAAAAATAAACAAAGTAAAACTAAGGGTCGCCTTTCATGGACCAATAACAAAAATGAGCCACAGAGAGTCAAGTGTGATTAATTTACCTCTCTGGACCCTACACAACACCCCACTCCAAGGATTAAAGTCTACTTTTACATTCTCCTTCTCATCCCTACAGATTCATAAGACCTAACACTCTTTTCTGTTTTACATTCTCCCTTACATATCTTCCAAATTTTCAATTTTTTCCATTCTCTGTGTTATGGATTGAATTGTGTTCCCCCAAAATACTTGTCGTAAATCCTAACCCCTATATCCATGGTGGAAACCCTGGCGGCATAGTGGTTAAGTGCTAGGGATGCTAACCAAGAGGTCAGCAGTTCGAATCCGCCAGGCGCTCCTTGGAAACTCTATGGGGCTGTTCTACTCTGTCCTGTAGAGTCAACTATGAGTTGACTCGACGGCAGTGGGTTTTCTGGGTATACCCTGACCCCACCTGTTGCCTTCGAGTATGGTTATAATCCCATTTGGGAAAGGGTTTTCTTTGTTGTGTTAATGACACATGATTAGTGTAAGGTGCATTTTAAGTCCATCACTTTTGAGATATAACAGAGATTAAATAAGCAAGTGAGAGAAGTAGAGATGGAGGAGAGAGATGCCAAGCCACATGAAGAGTGTGCAGAAGCACCTCAGAAGAGATAAGGACCTTCCTCTGAGGCGACAGAGAGAGAAAGCCTTCCCCTAGAGCTGGAACCCTGAATTCACACTTCTGAGCTCCTAAACTGTGAGAAAATAAATTTCAGTTTATGCTATTTCTGTTACAGCAGCAGAGATAACTAAGAATTTGGTACTAGGAGTGGGGTGCTGGTCTAAGAGTTAACCTAAAATATGGAATAGATTTTAGAATTGGGTATGAGTAGAGACTGGAAGAGTTTTAAGATGTCTAATAGTATAGTAAAATCCTAGATTTCCTTGAAGAGACTGTTGGTAAAATTATGGATGTCAAAGGCAATTCTGGTGAGGGCTCAGAAGGAAGTGAGGAGAGCCATAAGGATAGTCTCTATCATCTTAGAGAACACATATGGCACTAGCCACAGTATGTTGCTAGATATGTGGACACATTTGTTGTCCTCCAAGAAAAGAGAAGGACCATCCCTGGAGCAGCTGAGAGATCAGCAGAAATGTTGGAAGGAGCAACGGAAGCAGGGCTACCATTGTTCCAAATGGTGGAGTTCCCGCCTCATAGGTTTCAAAGATTAAGATCTCTACCAACTCTGTTCTGGAGTGTGGGGCTGCCAGGCCCAAAGGCCAAGAGGATAGGGCTGCCTCCCAAAGCTGAGGGGACGGGGCTGCCATGCTCAAGAGACAGGAGAATGGAGCCCACCCAGCCTGAGGTGTTGGGTCACCACTCAGATGGACTAGGAGAATGGGGCTGCCCAAAGCTGAGGGAGCGGAATTGCCAACCTAGTAGGCCTAGAGCCTGGGCTGAAGCCCAAGGCCAAGGATCCCCACCCAGAACACAGAAGGCATGACTAGTATCCATAGTTTGGAGGGCAGAGCAAGTGCCCAGATGATCTCAGAGAACAGAGGATTATTTTCAAGCCTTGAGAGCTAATGTAATGTGTCCTGCTGACTTGTTTGGTGCCTACTATCCCTTCTTTCCCTCCAATTTCTCCGGTTTGTAGTGGAAATGTCTACCTTGTGCCTATTCCATCATTGTATTTTGGAAGTAGGTAACTTGTAGTCTACATTTCACAGGTACACAGATCAAGAGGAATTTTGCTTCAGGATGGAATACGCTTAAATTTTCACTAGTATCTGATTTATATGACTCAGAAGATGAGATCTTGGACTTGCAGTTGATTTAAGACTTTTGAGATGATGTGATGGGGTGAACATGTTTTGCATGTGGAAAGAACATGAATTTTGGGGTGCCAAAGGGTGCTTTCATCTTTTCCAACCCTTCTTTTGAATTGGAACTGTTCATTTTTCTGTTACTCATTTTACTTTCTGCATTTCAAGGCATTCACAATGTACTTTGGACTAGGTGGAGGAACCCAAAAAATAAAATAAAATAGAAACCATTTTTCAATGTTTGCTTCCTCTATTAAGTACCCACCCCCTGCTTAGGATGTTGAGTACTGAGTTCCAAAGATTCCTCTAGCCAAGAAAGCATGTGGAGCTTGATAGAAACTTATGAATTCATGTTCTGAGTATTTGCCACCTTCTACAATGTGTTATTTCTTACTTAACATAGAAGAGGTAATAATACAATGCATTTTGATGCTATTTTTAAATGCAAAACGCAGAAGCAAAAAAATGTATGTATTCACTGCCACAGTATGTCTTCATAATACAAAAATACAATGGCTGCAAATTGATTAGAGCAGTTTATTATGTCTCCATTTTATTTTCCTAAATTCCTCCATATGGAGAAAATCAGTAAATTTTCCAGTAATTCCTCACCTGGAAAAGTCTGGGACAGATGTGTGGGAGCTCAGTCACCCAAACTACCACTAAAGAAAGTGTATGTTTTTCTCATTCATATGGTGAGGAATATCCTTGCTGTTCACATAGGAGATGGATGAGTGTCCAACATCAAGGCAGACAATGTAGCATTTTCCTCCTGCCCACAGCAATCTGCGGCCTTGGTGGTGCAATGGCTAAGTCTTTGGCTGCTAACCAAAAGGGAGGCAGCTGGAATCCACCAGCTGTTCCTTGGGGAAACTCTGTGGGACAGTTCTACTCTGTCCTATATGGTCCCTAGGAATCGGAATATACTCGATGGCAATGGGTTTTATTTTGTTTTCACTGCAATCTGGCTAGAGGTCTTCTTGTGGGAAGATTATATGTATGTTTTGTCTTGTTTTTAAGGCCAAATTCTGTGGTGTTATGGTCAAAAGGCTTGACCTTTTGGTGGAAATCCATCCTTCTTTCTTGCAGAAGGAGTCACCAATGACGCCAGGATTTAAAATGTGTCCCATTAGCTCCGAAAATATTCCAGAATCTGTAGTTGGGATTTTCAGTTGTCGAGTGTTTCATTTGAGGTGCAAGAGATACCTTTCTTTCAGGTACATTAGGCCAGCTTCAGAAGAGGACGTGGAACCAGGGATATCATTGCTGATGTCAGATGGATCCTGGCTGAAAGCAGAGGATACCAGAAGGATGTTTACCTGTGTTTTATTGACTATGCAAAGGCATTCGACTGTGTGGATCACAACAAATTATGGATAACATCGAGAAGAATGGGAATTCCAGAACACTTAATTGTGCTCATGAGGAACCTTTACATAGATCAAGAGGGAGTTGTTCAGACAGAACAAGGGGATACTGATTGGTTTAGAGTCAGAAAAGGTGTGCGTCAGGGTTGTATTCTTTCACCATACCTATTCAATCTGCATGCTGAGCAAATAATACGAGAAGCTGGACTATGTGAAGAAGAGTGGGGCATCACGATTGGAGGAAGACTCATTAACAACCTGCATTGTGCAGATGACACAACCTTGCTTGCTGAAAGTGAAAAGGACTTGAAGCACTTCCTAATGGATTGCACCTCAACGTAAAGAAAACAAAAATCCTCACAACTGGATCAATGAGCAACATCATGATAAACGGAAAAAAGATTGAAGTTGTCAAGGACTTCATTTTACTTGGATCCACAATCAACAGCCATGGAAGCAGCAGGCAAGAAATCAAAAGGTGCATTGTATTGGGTAAGTCTGCTGCAAAGGACCTCTTTAAAGTGTTGAAGAGCAAAGATGTCACCTTGGAGACTAAAGTGGGCCTGACCCAAACCATGGTATTTTCAATTGCATCATATGCATGTGAAAGCTGGACAATGAATAGGGAAGACGGAAGAAGAATTGACACCTTTGAACTGTGGTGCTGGTGAAGAATATTGACTATACCGTGGACTGCCAAAAGAACGAACAGATCTGTCTTAGAAGAAGTACAACCAGAACGCTCCTTAGAAGCAAAGATGGGGAGACTGCGTGTTACATACATTGGACATGTTGTCAGGAGGGATCAGTCCCTGGAGAAGGACATCATGCTTGCCAGAATACAGGGTCAGTGGGAAAGAGGAAGACCCTCAACGAGGCGGGTTGGCACAGTGGCTGCAACAATGAGCTCAAGCATAACAACGATTGTAAAGATGGCGCAGGACTGGGCAGTGTTTCATTCTGTTGTGCATGGGGTCGCTATGAGTTGAAACCGACTCGATGGCACCTAACAACAAACAGGTCAGTGGTGAGGGTTGAGGGTGGGCTGTCAGTGGTGGGTTTCTTTGGAAGAGAAAAGGTTACACTTGGGAGGCAGGAGGAAGGCGAAATATGGGATTGTGATGTGCTAGTGATTTTAGTGAAGGGGGAGCCCAAGTTAGGGCGGCACACGCAGGGGGAAAGTCAGGGATTTCAAGAGTAGGAGAATTGGGGAGGAGAACCGTTTAAGAAAGAGAAGAAACCTTAGAAACCTCAGATGTTGCTGGTTCAAAGGTGATACTTTTGACTGAGCGTGACGGCAACAAAATAGAACTCTGTCAGAAGTGGGATTCGAACCCACGCCTCCATTCAGAGACCAGAAACCCCAAGAGTGGGAAGCAGGAGCTTGAGTCTGGCGCCTTAGACCACTCGGCCATCCTGACATACAACATAAGATGTTATATTAGTCTTTCAGCAGACTAAAGTATCAGCTCCTACCTAGCACTCAACAGAAAAAAGAAATTGTGGTATTTGTTGGACTAAGTGGAAGCTCTAAACTCACTGACCAAAAAAAAAAAAAAAAAAAAGAACTCAAAAAGCAGGAGAGTCCGATGGTAGACAGGAGCTGAATGATTCTTACAGGCCTGGAGAAGAGGGAGCCAGGTTATTGAGGGCAGCTCGTCCCTCTCTCCTCCCCCGCCCTAGTATTCCTGGCCCAGTCCTAGGCCCAGCACCGTCCGCGCCCTCCGCTTGCTCGCCACCTCCCTTTGTTGGGGAAGGCACTGACTAACAGAAATTTGACACTGTTGTGCCAAACTCGCAGAACTTGCTTGAATTCCGCCGCCTGGAACTTGCTGGAAATCCATTTTCTAGGATGCTCCGAAAGCGAATCATGGAGAGGTCTTTCACCGAGATGGGGGTGGGGGGCACTCTGCTACAAAATGCTCAAAGGGGATGCTGGGGAAGTCACTGGCTTTTGGGTGCTGTTGGCTCTGTGGTGCAGGGGCCTGATGCAGGAGACAGCCATGCGTGTGGCAAGAGCACTGGGGAAGCCGCAGGCCAAGCAACACCTGGACACCAGGAAGCAAAACCCTCTTCCGCCTGCAATGTCTCTCCAGTATTCTCTCCAGGCAATCCTCAGTGCTAGGCAGCAAAGGAAAAATATTTTAAAGACCCAGATTTATTTTCACAAAGCAGGGAAAAGGATGATTTGGGGCTGAGAGAGAATGAATCGATAATGGGCAAAAACTAATACAGATTTATGTATAAAAATCCATTGCTGTCCAGTCGATTCCGACTCGTATCGATCCTATAGGACAGAGTAGAAATGCCTTACTAGGTACCCAAGGAGCGCCTGGTGGATTCGAACTGTCAAGTTTTTGGTTAGCAGCCATAACGCTTAATCACTACACCACCAGGATTTCCACCTATGTATGTGTATATATGTATATGTATATATACTTTTTTTTTTTTTTTTTTACCTGAAAATGAGATACTGCTGTAACACACCCAAAGGCGTGGCTTTGGGACCAGGCAGCAGGTGGAAACTGGTAAAACCTTCAGGAGAATGTTAGTGAAAGTTCCCCAAGACAGAAATACAGCTTCTATCTGCTGCCTAGTCAGAAGAATGAGGAAAATGTTATTAGAAGCAGAAGGAAAGGGGGCTCTTGTTACCTAGTGGCAAAGTTTAGCAATGCTCACCGCGGTGATGCAGAAATGGATGATTTAGCTAAGGATATTTCCAGGCAATGTGTTGAAGGTGAACCCTGGGTTTTTCTAGCTGCCTATGGTAAAATGGGTTGTGTGTGGGTGTGTGTGTGAGATAAACTAAAGAAATAATTGTTAATTATAAAGGAACCACCACTTGGTGGATGTTAAAAAATAAAATTTTCTCATTTTCAGACTTTCCAGATGACAAGCTATGCTACAATTAAGAAAAGGCTTCTGGAAAACATCAGACCCAAGGCATTGTTAAACAAACAAAACGTTGCCATTGAGTTGATTCCGACTCACAGGAGAGCGTAGAAATGCCCCATAGGGTTTCCATGGAGCAGCTGATGGATTTAAACTGACATTCTTTTGGTTAGCAGCCTGAGCTCTTAACCATTGCGCCATCAGTGCTTCATTGTCATAAAGACCAAACCAAACTAAACCCATTGCCCTTGAGTCAGCACTGAATCACAGTGATCCTATGTCTCTGTTTTTTTTTTTTTTGTAATTTGTTATGCAGTCATAGAACTGAAACAATAATTATGACAAAAAATACAATATCACAAACACTATAAAGGAGAAAGAAAATAAATTCAAATAAAGGAGTTTAAATTTCTAACAAGACTGAGAGCTTGTAATTCATTCACATTTGATATTAGAGGAAGGGGAAGGGAAGGACCCAGGCTGATTTATTTTGGAACCAACTCCAGGCTTCTTAGACTAACAATTTCTCTCTATTCTGGACAAGCTTCCACTTATGGAGAAGCATGACTTAGAGTGGTGTGGGGTATGAATCTAAGGCTTAGCGAGAACTCTGTGGAAAACAGAGAACTAGGCACAACGCCCACTGGATTGTGCTGCACTGGAGGCTCTATTAGCCTTCTTTCTGCACTGTGGTGCACTTCAATACGTTTCTTTACCTCAGAAGGTGATAAAGACTATCTACCGACTGTCCACAAGACCAATAAGCTCTTGTGTTCTGATTCTTCTTGAAAGCAAAAGAGATTGACTCATTTATGGAGTCTTTGGCATTCTCGGGACTTCCTTCCAGCTTCTTCGAACCTAGCTAAAATTCTTTATTTTAGAAACGTATCTGCACCTTTTCAGCTTCTGCTGCTGCCTCCTTCTCATCCTACAAATGAGGAGGCAAAAGTACTTGTTCCGCTAAATCTTACCTATTACAGATTTGAAAGGTATGTAACAATTACAACCACGTTAGGCTTTCTTTAGGTTTAAAGAGAGATGTTATGAATTCTAGTTGAGCCCTGTTTGTCAGATACCTGCCTCCAAAAGGAACTACTGTATTACAAAGTTGGGATCTCTCTTTGCTTTATATACCCTCACTTAGTCCAACAGAACCAGCTAGGTACCTATGGGCTCAAGGTCATGCCAATGCGTGTGGACACTGTCAGTGGATACTCTCAAAGCAAATGACTATGATGGTATCTCCATAGAATATGATGTGGAGCACAGCCACTGAAAATGTGGTCTGCAGAAGAGTGCTAATCCATGTGTTTGCTACCATACAGCTCCATTTCCAGATACAGAGCTTGTGCCATAACGTAAATCAGCTATATCACCAAGCATATTGATCAATTTATTATTTATTTATTTTTCATGTGTAGAAAGAGTTCCTCAATGAAAGCAGTACTGCATTTAATTATATTCTGCTGCAAGTTCACTTCTTTTGCGAACCAGTAACTGATGTTCCCTAATGGACAACTTTGCTCACCACCAATACTGAGAAATGAGTGCCTGGTGGTGCAAATGGTTAAATGCTTGGCTGCTAACTGAAAAGTTGGAGGTTCAAACACACCCAGAGGCACCTTAGAAAAGGTAAGCTGCTTCTGAAAGGTCACAAATATGAAAACTCTATGGAGCTCAGTTCTACTCTGCAACACATGGGGTCACCATGAGCTGCAATTGACTTGACTCCTCAGCCTTACTTGAAAGAAGATATGCCTTCCATATACCAGTCTTGCCGCGGTGCATCTGATGGAAAGAGTCTATATTGCCTGTCTGCAACCTCACTTAGCACTAGGTTAGGTGTTCAGGCAACCTCACTTCATGAAAGTTTATGGCAAACATATTTGTGTTCCTTCTTGTCATGGTTATGCCCCTAATAAAAAATGTCTAGGGGTAAATATTTTCTATCAGCTGCTCGAGCTCCAATCTTTCTTGTTATCCAAGGATTATATATATATATATATGATAGAAATTCATGCCCCAATCAAATGTAGGAATGGATGACACAAATTACAAAACCAGTGTGCTGTTGTGTTCTCCATTTGCCCTCCCACGACCATTTTCTGCTCTGCTCTGTAGCTTGGAAGGCTGCTTCACTCGGGCTTTCTTGCCCCCTGGGTTCTGGCTGGATTCAGAATTCCAATGGGAAGCATTAGCAGGAGATCACATGGCAGGAAGAGAGAGAGGTGATGCAAATGTTCCTCCCACTCATTCCCTGCCAGGCTGCGTTTCTCCCAAGGGCACAGCCCCTGGTGGGTGGCTCCTCTCTGCTGGCGAGAGCTCATGCCAGGTTCTGGAAACTCCACTCCTTCCTCCTGCCCTTAAACCATACATTTTGCAGTCTCTTTTCTGGAAGCTGAGAGAGCTGTATCCCCGAGATGGAACAAACATACAGAGCCGGGATTCCTCGCCTTCTGACTAGCGACTCCTATTTTTCTGGGTCGTTTTAATAAGTTACTTGTACTCATCAGTAGTAGAGGATTTTGTTTTATTATTATTACGGGCTACTGTTTATGGTGAGCTATCAAAGTATTAAAGTAGAGAGGAAAACAATTCCTGCTTCTTTTCGGATGCCCTGTGGGGCGGACGTGCAGGGACCCTGGCTTGGAACAGGAGACCTAGGATTCACGGTTGACTTTCCTTTTTGCCCCTGTCTACTTACTTTATGGTTGTAGGTTTTCTCCGCCGGGTCCCAAAATAGCTTTTCTGATGCCCCCACTCAAAGCTCCAGTAACAGTGGAATTTATCTGGTAACAATTTTCTAGTTTCTTTGCCACAACGCGCTTGGACAGGACTCTTCTATTTGGATTTCAGCGCCGCCGGATGGAGAATAAGAAACACGGCCACGGGATTTGAGACCTGAATCGACGCTCGGAAACAATTTTTTCAACCTCAAAGACCAAGGTGCAACAGGAGGACTCCCTCGATTAGGCTCCTGTTCCTGGGAGCTGGTCTCATTTTCCCCTTTCAGGCTGCGTCACCGTCATCCCGACCCTCCCCCTTTTAGCCTGTCTCTTAAGAACTGAAGTTCGGAATACCTGGGCGCAAACCCTGAGAAAAGTACTGCACAGCGGAGGGCCTGGCTGTAAGTAAAATCAAGACGGCACCGAAGACCTCACCCCAAATTCCCTCTCTTGACAACGAACAGACTGTTATTTCCATCTCTGGTCAACTTGTAGTCCCTGATCTTCGACTATGCGGGATTTTAGCAAAATTCTCAGGAGTATTACGGTTTTTTATACTTCTTTTAGAAACTCTGGCGGCGTAGTGGTTAAGAGCTATCGCAGCTACCCAAGAGGTCAGCAGTTCGAATCCACCAGGCACTTCTTGGAAACTCTATGGTGCAGTTCTAAGCTGTCCTATAGGGTCACTATGAGTCGGAATTGACTCCATGGCAACAGGTTTTGTTTCGTTTTGGGGGGCACTTCTTTTTTTTTTTTTCTTTTGACAAAGGTCAATGGACGGGAAGTTAAAACTACCAGAGTGTGGGACTTGTTCGAAAACAACACAGAAAACCAGAGAGGAAATGAGGGTGGAAGGTCAGATTTTCTAGAAACGAAATAAAACTAAAAATTAAAGTTTGATTGTGTCAGTCATCAGTTTCAGGAAAAGGCTCCGTAGCTCAGGGGTTAGAGCACTGGTCTCGTAAACCAGGGGTCGTGAGTTCGAATCTCACTGGAGCCTTAGCTTGCTGCTTTTCTCGTTGTTTAGATGATTTGAAGGGTTGTTTTCGAAACCCTGGTACCGTTGGGTTTAAGTGCTACGGCTGCTAACCGACGGCAATCTGTTTGTTTGTTTATTTTTGGCTTTCTGCTAACCAAAAGGTCGGCGCATCGAATCCACCAGGCGCTCCTTGGAAACTCTATGGGGCAGTTCTACTCTGTCCTATAGGATCGCTAGGAGTCGTAATCTACTCGGTGGTAACTGGTTTGCTTTCTTTTTTTGGTTTCCTAAAAAAGTGGTTAAGCATCGAAACGTAGCAGTTCGAACCGTCCAGGCACTCCTCCGCAGGGGAAAGATGTAGAAATTACAGCCTCAGGAACACTACAGGGCAGTTCTATTCTGTCCTATGAGTCGCTACACGTCGGACTGGAGGTCAACGGGTTATTTGGGTTTCCTTAAAGCCAAATCTCTAGGAATTTGAGCCCGTTATTTTTTATTATGCTTACCTTCTCAGGATACAGGAACTCTCTACTAACAAATATAGAAAATTCTAATACGAAAATTCCTCAGAAAAAATGGAAACAAAGCGGCTCAGTTGTTGAAAATACAGGAAATTCGGCTGTAAGAAACCTGCTAAAAGCTACCAATGCACGATTAGTGTCTATCTAAGCGAGTTAACAAGTGGAACTTTCTGATAAAACCCTTTAACCCTTTGCTTTCGAGTCGATTCCGCCTCATAGCGACCGTATAGGGTAGGGGTCCCATAGGCTTTGCGAGGAGCGCCTGGTGGATTCGAACAGAACCATAGGGTTTAGCGGATTCAAGCAGCAGACCTCTTGGTTAGTAGCCATTTGCTTTTAAAAAATAATAATTTTTATTGCGCTTTAAGTGAAAGTTTGCAAATCAAGTCAGTCTCTCACAAAATTTATATACACCTTGCTACATACTCCCAATTACTCTGGCACTAGTTTTTTTTTTTTTTTTTTTTTTAATGAGACAGCCCGCTCTCTCCCTCCACTCTCTCTTTTCGTGTCCATTTCTCCAGCTTCTAACCCCCTCTATCCTCTAGCCTCCCTTCCAGGCAGGAGATGCCAACAGTCTCAAGTGTCCACCGGATCCAAGAAGCTCACTCCTCACCAGCTTCCCTCTCCAACCCTTTGTCAAGTCCAAGCCATGTCTGAAGAATTGGCTTCGGGAATCGTTCCTGTTCTGGGCCAACAGAAGGTCTGGGGGCCATGGCCACCGGGGTCCTTCTAGTCTCAGTCAGACCATTAAGTCTGGTCTTTTTATGAGAATTTGGGGTCTGCATCCACTGCTCTCCTGCTCCCTCAGGGGTTCTTTGTTGTGTTCCCTGTCAGGGTAGTTATTGGTTGTAACCAGGCACCAAGTAGTTCTTCTGGTCTCAGGATAAGGTACTCTCTGGTTCATGTTAGCCATTAGCTCTTAACCACTACGCACACGAATTTGTAATTTGTTTCAGTCGCTTGCAACTTTAAGAGCGCTAACTAACTTAGCCAGCTGTAGATCTAAAGAAACTATGTTATACTTGTTGTTTCTATCATCAATTTTTTATCTACTGAACTTTGAGCTTCCTTGAAGACAGGAGTCTTGTTCCACCAGCAGCTCTGCAGGAGAAAAGACAGGGATTTGCTCTGGTAAATATCACAGGTTAGGAAAACCTGTGGGGGCAGTTCTACTCTGTCCTATAGGGTTGCTATGAATAGGAATCCACCATATGGCATGCAACAACAATGACAACAGTGTATTGTTACAGATTTTGTGAGTAGAAAGCACACCAAAAGTAAATGGCATTTTTCTTAGGTTATAAAAAGCTAATTATTTTCATCAGATGGCAAAAAGAGGCAGGACCATATCTAATTCTTCTGGAACAGAATGAATAGAGCCATGAGTCTTGGGTCCTTCAGAATCATCTCTCTGAGAGAGAATTTGAGTATCACGTACCATTACTGCTTGCTATCAGGTCTTCATCTCCTTCTTAAAAAGCATGCAAAAACTCAGTGATCTTTCTGTATTTTTATAACTATTACGAAACTAGTATACGTTCATTTCCGTGTTTTTTGCCCCATATTCAAAACATTTATAATATTATCTATTAGCCACCCTCTCCGCAAATTATTTCCAGCCGCTCATAATGACCTCATCACTTGTATCATGGTTTCTATCAGTCAGGGTCTCAACAGGAGAAAAATGGCCTTTTCAAATTGGGATGACTCGAGCAGGGCTTTAAAAGGAAATGTTTAATTAGTGGGCCCTGATGCTGCAATCAGTAGATGTAGCTCAGTGGTAGAGTGTGTGCTTCGCACGTACGAGGTCCCTGGTTTAATCTCTGCCACCTCCATTTCACCTTTTGAAAACCTTGGTGGCAAAGTGGTTAAGAGTTTGGCTGTTAACCAAAAGGTCAGCAGTTTGAATCCACCAGGTGCTCCTTGGAAACCCTGTGGGGCAGTTCTACTCTCTCCTATACAGTCGCTATGAGTGGGAATCGGCCAGATGGCAACTGGTTTGGTTTTGGTTTTGATGGTACAATAGGAACCCTGGTGGCATAGCGGTTAAGAGGTAAGGCTGCTAACCAAAGGGTCGGTACCTTGAGTCCAACCGACTCTTCTTGGAAACCCTATGGGGCAGTTCTACTCTGTCCTGTAGGGTCGCTATGAGTCAGATTTGAGTCGACAGCAATGGGGTTGGTTTTTTGGTGGTGCAATGGTTAAGCGTTTGGCTGCTAACCAAAGGCAGTTAGAATCCACCAGTCACTTCTGGAAACCCTATGGGCCAGTTCTACTCTGTCCTATGAGTCGGAATTGACTCCACAGCAACTGGATATATAGATATAGATATCTATATATATTTGTATATATGTTTACACTCTTCACTGGTTTTGCTCCTCTAGGGAACCCAACCTAAGGCAATGTTATTTCTTCAAAATTATATCGATCAGCCAAAAAAAAAAAAAAAAAGAAAGAAAGAAAAGAAACAGTTGAAGAGGCAGCAAGAGCTCTTTTGTATTTGGTTAGAGTGAGACAGAGATGAGAACACAAAGCAGCACTCATGAGATCGTTACAGGAAGTCAGACACGGAGTCTCTCCAACACCTTTCATTTCTCACTGTACTTTGTATTAAGTAGACACATAACAAATACTTGTTAGTGTGAGAACAAAACCCCTGCAAAGGGCATCTCTCAGGACCTGCTATTTCCACACTAACCTTTTAAATTTGTGGAACCCAAAAGACTTAGGCAAAAACGAGCCAGCCAGGAGTCGAACCTGGAGTCTTCTGATCCGTAGTCAGACGCGTTATCCATTGCGCCACTGGCCCACTCCTTTAGAGCTTGTTAGAGTTTTTGTTGTTAGGTGCCATCAAGTCGATTTCGATTCATAGCAACCCTACGTACAAGAGAGGGAAACACTGCAGGTCCTGAGCCATCCTCACAGTCGTTCTTATGCTTGAGCCCATTGTTGCAGTCACTGGGTCAATCCACCTCGTTTAACATTTTCCTCCTTTTCTCTGAACCTCTTTTTTTTTTTTTTTTTCTGCTCTACCAAGCATGGTGTCCTTCTCCAGGGATTGGTCCCTCCTGATAGCATGTCCAATGTGAGATGAGTCTCACTATCCTCGCTTCCAAGGAGCGTTCTGGCTGTCCTTCTTCCGAGACAAATTTGTTCGTCTTTCTGGCAGTCCATGATATATTCAACATTCTTCACCAACACTGCAATGCAAAGGTATGGTTTCTTCTTAAGCCTTCCCCATTCAGTGTCTAGCTTTCACATGCATATGAGGCAATTGAAAACACCATGGCTTCGGTCTGGAGCACCTTAGTCCTTAAAGTAATATCTTTGCCTTTTAACACTTTAAGAGGTCTTTTGCAGCAGAATTGTCCTATGCAATGAGTCTTTTGATTTCTTGACTGCTGCTTCTGTGGGTGTTGATTGTGGCTCCAAATAAGATGAAATCCTGAACAACTTCAGGCTTTTCTCCGTTTATTATGATGTTGCTTATAGGTACAGCTGTGAGGATTTTTGTTTGGTATTGAGGTATAATCTACTGAAGTCTGTAGTCTTTGATCTGCATCCGTAAGTGCTTCAAGTCCTCTTCATTTTCACCAAGCAAGGTTGTATCATCTGTATATCGCAGGTTTTTGTGAGTCTTCCTGCAATCCTGATGCCACGTTCTTCATATGGTCCAGCTGGATTATTTGCTCCGCATACAGATTGAATAAATATGGTGAAAAGATAAAACCCTGATGCACTCCTTTCCTGACTTTAAACCTCACAAACCCATCCACTGCCGTCGAGTTGAACCTCACAGTATCCTCTTTTTCTGTTCTAATGATAACCCCTTGTTCTAAGTACAAGTTCCTCACGTGTACAACGGAGTGTTCTGGAATTCCCATTCTCTACAATGTTATTCATAATTTCTTATGATTGACAAAGTCGAGTACCTTTGCATAGTCAAAAAAACACAGGTGAATCTTGGGGATACCAAAAAACAAGCATTGATAATAATACCCTGACCCAATTCTTCCTCAAATGGTGGATTGTGTATTGAAAAGAAAAGGGGCCCAGCTGGACACCATTTTACATCAGAGTCTCAGGCTTTGAATCAGGAAGAGTATTTGCTGCTTTCTCAAGCTGGGGATGGAGTTGGACCATCCAGTGCAACTGTACCGATGGACTCTGTCATTTCCCATTCATCCTGAACTCTGGGGAGCTCAGCTACAATACAGAATGATAATGTCAGTCACACCCATGAGGCCTAGTTAATGTCACCCATTGCAAAAATAGTTTAGACAAATTCCATCCTTCGCTTTAATAGGATGACTCTTGCCATTAACTCAGATTTAGCTTAGAAAAAGCACTGTTGCTGCCTTTAAACAGTTTAGACTAATCTTGGGTGTCCTTTGTTAGTAATTATACCATAGGGCTTAATTTACCCTTGAGGTCATTAGAATTTTTTCATCCTCACTCTCTGATGTGGCCTGGGAACATTAACTTAATTTGCAGCTCTTCTTTATGTGTGGCTGCAATAGGACCTCGGAACTTCTTTTGATTTGTTTATGTGTTGGCTTCTTGCAATTATCGAGAACGTTTAGTGCTCTTCTCTCCATAATCTGGGTTTCTGCTCAGGAGTTATCTATTTACACCAGATGCAGGAATTTTGGTTTCTAGAGACAGACCAGAAAATATTGACAGCGGCAAGGATTTGGGTGAGAGGTAAGTTGTGAGGAGAATATGTATTTTAGAATGTAGCATCAATTTGTTTCTTCTAGCATAGTGCTATGATTCATCAGGCTAATCATTTAAATATTATCCCAAATGCTTGATCAAAATTAAATAAAGATAAAAATCCATTTGCTCAAAGTAAATAAATAAAAAAATAAAACACAGGTAGACAAGTTTCTGATATTCTCTGCTTTCAGCCATGATCCATGTGACATCAGCCATGATATCCCTTGTTCCACATCCTCTTCTGAAGCTGGCTTGAATTTATGGAAGTTTCCTGTTGATGTCCTGTTGCAACCACTTTTGAATGATTTTCAGCAAAATTTTACTTTTTGTGACATTAATGATACTGTTCAATAATTTCTGCAATCTTTAGATCACCATTCTTCAGAATGGATACAAATATGGATCTCTTCCAGTCATTTGAATAGGCAGTTGCCTTTCAAGTATCTAGATTTAGGTGACATCGCAACCTATATCAAGTGCTGCATCCTTTATGCCTACAGAAAAAGGAAGTGGTGGGATTACTGTGTCGTTCTAAATGTGACTATGTGAAGCCCTTCTTATAGCTTGGTTTTCTTCAGTCAATGGGAATTTGAACACAAGAAACCTCAGCATTGAAACAAAACAAAGTTCTGTTCGTTCCCTTGACTTAGTTTAGTCATCCAAAATAATTTCTTCCAGGGCAATGAGGAATCCATTCGTTAGGTAACTTGTAAAGGATTCAAAAGAAAGTTTAATATTTTTAAAAGTAGATTGCATTACAATATGGTAATTAGCGGGCGGAGATGGAAATGAAGGCATAATAGTCAATGTTCCTAGTTCCAAAGGGAGACCCCAATGGACTTCTAATCCATCACCTTAACCACTCAACCACAACTACAGATGCCCATACATTCTTTACAATGTACTCTGTGTTACCATGTATCATCTATTCCATGCTATTTTTTATTTTAATAAGGACTTAATAATAACTGACAGTAACTAATAACAACACTTCATCTTTCAGAACCATTTTTACTAAACAGGATGCAATCAAAAGTCATTCATTTATTTGATTGTTTCCTTAATCTGTTTTAATCTAGGCCAGCATCCCATCATTTTTTGTTGTTTTTGCTTTATTTTGACACGGACTTTTTAAAAAAGTCCAAGCCAATTGTCTTGTGGATTTGTCTCATTGTTTCATCATGCAATCTTTTAATTTATTCCTCTATGTCCTGTACACTGGAAGTCTAAAGGATTTGTTCTATTCTTTTCATTAACTGATTAAATTCACATTAAATATTTTTGGCCTGATGCTGTATACTTTATACAGTACTTGCTTCACATCAAGAGGCACTTGTCAAGATATCCCAATGATAATAAAAATAAAGTGGTACTCCCAGGGTTCTCTATGTTTTCCCTTTCCAATTGGCAAGTAATTGGTAAGGTGGTAAGTTTTGTACCTTGCACGTCTGTTATTTCCCAGTAACCCTTTGCCTAATGGTTTTAAGATCGCTAATGGTTTTCGGGGTGATGCTCTTTGCCTAGGTCTACCATTTCTCTGGGGGTTGGTGATAGTGATTGCTTTCATTCTACCATTCTTTCTACATTTGTGAGAGGTCATTCTTGTCAAGGTTGTTGCCCTCTTTCTTGCCTCCCTCTCCTTCCCGCCGCGCCTCCCAGTCTTTCGGTAGCAAGCTGGAAACTCTGGCTGGTGGGCGCTAAAAGGCTCGGGAGAGTTTGCACTTTCCGGTCCAAGTGGACGGGAAGAACGCGGCAGTATGCAGACTGTAAAGTCTCCAGTGGTTCTCAAACTCGAGTGCATACAGGAATCACTTGGATAACTGGTTAAAAACCAGATTCCTGGGCTCCATCCACCTCCAGAGATTCTAATTCAGTAAATCGAGGGTGGTGCGGAGCTGCGGGAGCACCGCTGAAGTTTGCATTTCTAAGCAGCTCCCAGGGGTTGCCGAGGGTCCACCGAGGAAATTTTGAGTAGGGCCGGACGAGAGAATGGACAGGCTGTTTAGTGGTAATGAGGACATATAAACGAAAGGCACTTGGAGGGAGAAAAAGACACAAAAAGAAAGGCAAAGGATGTGGAGGGGAAACACACGGAGGATAAAATATTAAGATGAAAATGAGTAAATTTCTTACTTCCGACTTTAACCAAAAAAAGTATTAAAAGGGAGCAGAAATGCCACTAGGAACAAAACGTTTTGGGATTTTTCCAATAGAAATACAAAAGGCGCTACACAACCACGAAGGGACTCGAACCCTCAATCTTCTGATCCGAAGTCAGACGCCTTATCCATTAGGCCACGTGGTTCCCGAACGAGACGTACTGAAACTTTTTAAAAGAAGAACAATCTACTCCTCTTTATTTGTGCGATAAATGTAATATATGTATTAGGGAAAAAAATTAATCTATCAAAAATACTGTAAAGGTACAACGAAATAACCACCGAGGAGAGGAATATAATGCTAAAATAACTGAAAGGTGGCACTGTTAATAGAAAGAATGTCCTAACTGACAGTTTGCCTTATTTTAGTGTGGGAATTAGGGAGAAAGGCCGCACCAGGGAGGAAGTGCTTCAGAGGAAACCTTGGTGGCATAGTGGTTAAGAGCTACACTCCTATCCACGAAGGTTGGCAGTTTGAATCCACCAGGCGCTCCTTGGAAACTCTGTGGGGCGGTTCTACTCTGCTACAGGGCCGCTGTAAGCGAGAATCGACTCGGTGGCAACAGGTTTATTTATTTATTTATTTGAAGAGCTGACAGGGGTAAACTAAGCCAAGACAGAACCTTGTTGCTTTACAGAACCCGGGAACCTCCAGGTAAACATTGATGGTGGATGAAACACAAAAATTTACTTTTTCGTCCCCAGAAATCACACTCGAATAATCCTAAAATACAAATTCACATTGGACAAAAATTTCCAGAGAGGAAATAACAGCAACGAAGTTTCGTAATCTGGAGAAGTGAGAGCTGATTTGTCAGACCTTAGAAAGCTGAATCCTAAGCAAATAGTGGGAAAAGCAAAGAAGCAACAAGATTTTCACCACAGAACCCCCATCTCCACCCCCCATGAAATAACCTCATTGTCTCATGAATTTCAGCACTAGCTTCATTTGGAAACTGCCCTTCCTCAGTTCTGGAAGAAGGCTGGAAGTTTATTTTCTTGACAGCATAAAGTATATGGTCTCTAGGCTGGGTCAGAGATTCTCAGACTTTTCCGCGCAGCAAGATCACCTGGAAAGCTTGTTAAAACACAGATTGCTGGACCTCAAGCCCAGAGTGTCAAATTCAGTATGTCTGGGGGGTGGTTAGTAATTTCTAACAAGTTACTATTGCCAAAGCCCTGGCTCCTTGAAAAGCCTCTTTGAAACTTCTTTGAGGCTTTGAAAAGCTTCTTTGAAGAAGCCTCTTCCTTGGTCCTCTTTACTTCAGGACTCTTCCTTTTCTTATAGGCCGCCAAAATTTCTTGTGTTCTTCTCATCCGCCCCTGAAGACCTGGAAGGCGGGGCAGAAAATGGAATAGTTTCCTGCCACATACATAAAATAATACGAATTAAAAAGCTCGTTAACACAGGACTAGCAGTGAATGCTAAGCGCTCAGTAAATGCTAGCGGTTTGTCTGGGTCAATGCTGTGAAGTGAATGTCAGGTGCACAGGAGAGAGACCACAAGTCTCTTGGATTCTGACTGAGGAAATAAGAGTTTTGGGAAGATGTGCCACCGGCGCTATGCCTTGAGGACAAGCAGCTTTTTTAGCAGGTTGAAAATGGGGCGGGTGCGCAGATAGGGAGGCGGAACGTGGAAGATGCGAAGCCGGGCCCGGCAAGGCTACAAGTTTGTGACGGAAGAGGGTGGTGTCTAGTGACTTTATAGGAAAAGCAATACCGGAAACTTTGTAGCCGTTTATATTCCTGTTTCACTGAGGGTCTAAACCGAGTAAGTACACGATTTGTCTCAAAACAGAAATTTCGACAAGGGGAAAGATTGAACGTTTCTTTCTGTTTTTTTTTTTTTCTTCTCAATACGGAGCATTTGGAATTAATATTTAATAGGGTCAATCCCTTATTTTTTCTCAAGGAAGCATTAGCAAAACTGTAAACGGTGGAGAGAAAATGTTCAAAGTTAATGGTAAGGAAATAAATATTTTGGATCTGGAGATAGGGGAGGGGAATTATTCAGAATTCTATGGAAGGAAGGAGGAGGGACCCTTGCCTGTGACCTCGTGGCGCAACGGTAGCGCGTCTGACTCCAGATCAGAAGGTTGCGTGTTCAAATCACGTCGGGGTCACGGTGATTACGTTTTGGAGAGAGAAACAAAAAATCCATTTGACAGTCTACTTACCTTCGAAGCATGGTTGCCTGAAGTTGATCCCCAGTGTGAGACCTGTTAGGGCTGCCTGAGACTGAGTAGACACAAAGAGAACAGATGATCCACCTTTCTAGAGTTTCAGTGGGATGTGACTGTATCTCCTCTTCTGTCTTTGGCTTGCTGTTGGGATTCTAAGATGGGGGACAGAATCCCCACCTAGGCCGTCCATCTTGTGCTACCTTACTTTAAAAAGATATTTAAGTCTCCTCGCTGACACGAGGGACTACATAGTCGCCTAGTACCCTCCTTTCTTATCACTTCTCACTTTCCTTAGCTACTCAAGACCCTCCCATCCACCTAAGTATTGGCCAATCCTGAGACGATTTCTTGGCCCTTGTTTGCTTCCGGACTGTTCCTTTTCTTATAGGCCTCCAACATTTCCTGCGTTCTTCTCATCTGGCCCACCGTTTCATCCCCAGCCCTGATGAGCCAAGAACCTGGAGCCATCCTGGACTACACTTTCTCTTCTTTAATTCCCAATTTGAGCAGCGAGTTATGTGAAGCTTTACTTCCTAATATGTTACACGCTGTCTTCCTCTCTTCATTACCACAGTGACCTCTTTCCTTCCACCAATTATTCCTTGTCAGGGATATTGACACTAACCTCCTAGCTGCTCTCTCCAAATCTCTTGCTCTGTTAAATCGGTCTTCTTATTATGCTTGCTTTTAAATGCATGTCTTATACTGACTTTCTCTTGCAAAAAAGAAAACAAAATAATTAGCTGTGCTTATTAACCCTTTGCCACAGGGGCCTTCTTTCAGTTCCTCAATGCATTATGCTCCTTCCCACCACAGGGTCTTTGCCCCTGCCATTTCCTCTCTAAGGAATGTTCTATGTCCTTCACTGCATGATTCAGACACTCATCTTTTGATGGTCAATCAAAACAAAACACTAACAGGGGAGTACTGGTTAAAGAAATGTATGTTTATGACAGAGTAGAATATTATGTAGCCATTAAAATGATATCAAAGAAAAATAACTAATGATACAGAAAGATGTTTAAGACATTTGAAGTGGACAAAAGATGCATTTGGCAACTATTTACTGGTACTATATCATCCAGTTAGATTTACACCCATATGATTCATAAGTCTAACGAGCTCATGCCAACACTACAATACTAACAGTGGTTATCTCTGGGCATGAGATTAGACACTAATTCAATTTGTTTCTTTTTTTGCTGACTTGTATTTTTCAAATGTTTCATAAGGATAAGGTTTTATTTAAAAAGTGGAAAATATAGAAATTATTTTAAAAAGTTACTGAGCATGTGTTCTGCCAGCTCTATAGAAAGAGGAATCATACACAGGAGCTTCTGCTCTGGAAACGGTGGCAGCATGAGTTCATAATTAGCATAAACTATGAAACATAAAAGGACAAGCACATTTGACCCAGGTTTAATAGAGATTTAAAAGTGATTGACTCTGATGGACAGTGTTAGTGTCAAGAGTACAGAGTGTGGGACTTAGGGAGTGTAATGGTTAAGACTGTGTGTCAACTTGGCTGGGGCACGATACTTACAATGTTTTGATCACTTCCCCATTGAGATTTGATAAGTGATCACCCTCATGATGGGATCTGCTGTGAGTAGCCAATCAGTTAAAGGGATGTTTCCTTGGGTGAGTCACCTGCATCAAGTGTGGGCAACTATTCTGACAATGCTAGGGGCTTTTGCCCTTTCTGAATCCTACAGCTGGCTCCTGTTTGTCTGACCTTCAGTTCTTGGGACTTGAGCTAGCAGCTTACCTGCTGTTTTGTCTGTCGATCTTGGGATTTGTCGATCTTCACAGCCCATGAGCAGCAGCCCTGCTCTCTGGCCTGCAAATCTTGAGTTCACCAGCCCCTGGGACTAAGTGAATCAGGAGAAGCCTCTTTTCTGACCCACGAACTTGGGAAGTTACGGCCTCTACAACCGTGTGAGCCTTTTCCTTAATATAAATTTCTCTCTCTCTCTCTCTAAAAGTGATGGTGTAGTGGTTAAGTACTATGGCTGCTAACCAAAGGGTTGGCAGTTCGAATCCTCCAGGAGCTCCTTGGAAACTCTTTGGAGGCAGTTCTACTCTGTCCTGTAGGATTGCTATATGTCAGAATCGACTCAGTTGTACTGGGGTTTTAAAATATATATATATATATATATATGTGGAAACCCTGGTGGCGTAGTGGTTAAGTGTACAGCTGCTAACCAAAGGGTCGGCAGTTTGAATCTGCCAGATGCTCCTTGGAAACTCTATGGGGGCAGTTCTACTCTGTCCTATAGGGTCGCTATGATTGGGAATCGACTCGACGGCACTGGGTTTGTTTTTTTTTGTTATATATATATATATATATATATATATATATATATATATATATATATATATATATACATACACACACACACACACATATATATATGCTTTAATGGTTTTGCTTCTCTAGAGAGCCCAGCCTAAGACATTTGGTAATCAGTGGTTCTAGAGAAACAAAATTGCAAGGAGGAATTTCCTAAATTGGTTCTTAAGTCTGATTAGTCTTAAAGATGTTGATGACTCTGCTTCAAGTAGTAAAGATGGTGCTGTTAATTCAAGACATGAGGGGGCAATCCAAAGATGAAAAATATCACCACCAATAGATCAGGTATTGGTGAAAGATGAGGCTCTGGGTGATTGCATGTCTGATACTTTTCTACAATTTTGTCATAATGAGAAGTATAAGGAAGCTGGTTGTTTTGTCCTACTTTTTCTAGACAAAGTAGAGAAAGAAAGAGATTCATTCAGGGCTTCAGAGTCAAAGCTTGAGCACCACATATATGACCTCAATGTTTCCGTTGGTGCCTTGAAGAGAAGTCTTATTTCCTGTAGTAACAGGGCTAATATTGCCAAAAACCCAACCTAGAGTCTTATCATAAGAGTGGCTGAATTAAAACTCCAACTCAACTGCCAACCTCAAGAGGTATCTGAAGTTAAAGTGAGGGCATTTATTGGGAAGAATTGGGATCCTGAAACCTGAGATAGGGACATATGGGCAGACGATCAGGAAGCTGGAGACACTCAGCCCCTAAATCCCATGGAATCACTGCTAACAGTAGAACTATTAGCCTCTCCACTCCCATCTAATGAGGTTAACCCAGCTGCATCTAAAATGCCCTTGTCTGAGCCATTGCCTGGGACATCGCCTGAGGCAGATGCTTTAAAAGACAATGCTGAAAGTACTCAGAAAATTTCCACATCGATTCTGGCTCCTAGACCTATAACTAGACTTAAGTCTCAGCAAGCCCCAAAAGATGAAGTAGAAAGTGTAACCCAGGAGGATGTATGCTACACTCTGAAAGAACTGCTTGACTTTTCTAATATGCACAAGTAAAAACCTGGGGAATATGTGTGGGAATGGCTATTAAGGGTGTGGGATAATGGTGCAAGGAACATAAAGATGGGTCAGTCTGAGTTTATTGATATGGGCTCACTAAGTACAGATTCTTCATTCAAAGTTTCAGCTCAAGATTTTAGGAAAGGATCTAATAGTTTATTTGGTTGGGTTGCTGAAGCATGGATTACATGGTGGCCTACACTAAATGAAGTTGAAGTACCAGACCTCTCTTGATATCCTGTAGAAGAAGGTATCCCAAGACTTAGGGAAATCGGCATGCTAGAGTGCATTTATCAGGTTAGACCCACAGACCCACACATGGAGTGCCCAGAAGATACACCTTTTACCACAACTGTGAGGAACAAATTTGTGAAGGGAGTTCCAGCATCCTTGAATCTGTGATTGCTATTTTATATGTGTCGGATTTGACAGTGGGAACTGCCCTAACTTAGTTAAGACACCTAACTACAATGGGACCCATTACAGCCTGTGGTGGTAAGGGCCAGGTGACAGCACTCGACTGATGAAGTAAAAGTGGGCATGGTTACCATAGTGGACAGCAGAGTCAAATCAGTAATCAGAATAGTCCAACTCAGATGGACTTATGGAGTTGGCTACCTAGTCATGGTGTCCCTAGAAGTGGAATAGATATGAAATCTACTAAATATTTACTTGGTCTGTACAAGCAGATGGATTCTAGGTCAAGTGAACAGCAGTCTAACTCAAATCACAAAAATAAAGAGTCACGGCCCCTAAATCAATACCCAGACTTGAGCTAGTTTACAGACCCACAACCCCTTGATTAAAGGGGAGGACGTGCCCCTTTCAAGAAGGACTTCAATACGCTGCCCAAAACTTATACTGTTAGTCTTTCTCCCAGCCTTTCCCTAAGACATCTACAGCCTATTACAAGAATGATTGTTTATTGGAGAAATGGAAATAATCAGGATTTTCTGGGATTACTGGATACTGGCTCTGAACTGACGCTAATTCCAGGAGATGCAAAATGTCACTGTGGCCAGCCAGCCAGAGTGCAGGCATATGGAGATCAGGTTATTAATGGAGTCTTAGCTCATGTCAGTCTCACAGTAGGTCCAGTGTGTCCCTGAACCCATTCTGTAGTAATTTCCCCAGTTCCAGAATGCATATTTGAAATAGATATACTTAGCAACAGGCAGAACCTCCATATTGGGTCCCTGACAAATAGAGTAAGGTCTATAGAGTACGAAAAGCCAAGTAGAAGCCATTAGAACTGCCCCTAAGTAGGAAAATGGTAAATGAAAGTCAGTACCACAATTCTGGAGGGATTGCAGAGATTTCTGCCATCACCAAAGACTTGAAGGATGCAGAGGTGGTGATTCCCACCTCCTCCCCATTCAACTCACTTGTTTGGCCTGCAATAAAAACAGATGGACCTTGGAGGATAACAATGGATTTTCAGAAACTTAACCAGGTAACAACTCCAATTGGAGCTGCTATTTCAGATGTAGTCTCACTACTTGAGCAAATTAATGCATCTCTTGGTACCTAGTATGCAGGTATTGATCTGGCTAATGCCTTTTTCTCCATACTTGTTTTGAAAGACCATCAGAAGCAGTTTACCTTTAGCTGGCAAAGGCAGCAATACACCTTCAGTTGTACAGGGCTACATCAACTCTCCAGCTCTACGTCATAATTTAACCCACAGGGACCCCGATCACATTTCCCTTCCACAAGACATCATGCTGATCCATTACATTGATGATATTGTGATGAATGGACCTAGTAAGGAAGAAATGTCAATGACTCTGGACTTTTTGGCAAAATATTTGTGTGCTAGAATGTGGGGAAATCAATCCCACAAAATTTCAGGCACCTTCCACCTTAGTGAAATTCCTAGGTGTCCAGTGGTGTGGGGGATGTCAAGATATTGCTTCTAAAGAGGAGGCAACGTTATTGCATCTGGCTCCTCCCACAATTAAAAAGAAGGTACAACACCTTGTGGGCCTCGTTGAGTTTTGGAGGCAATATAGTCCTCATTTGTGTGTGCTACTCTGGCCTATTTTTCAAGTGACTCGAAAAGCTCCTAGTTTTTAGTGAGTTCCTGTCTTAGTCATCTAGTGCTGCTATAACAAAAACACCACAGGTGGATAGCTTTAACAAAGAGAAATTTATTTCTTCACAGTGAAGTCGGCTAAAAGTCCAAATTCAGGGTGTCACTCTCCAGGAGAAGGCTTTCTCTCTCTCTGTCAGCCTTCTCATCAATCTTCCCCTAGACTATGGGCTTCTTTGCATAGGAACCCCCACTCCAAAGGAAGCACTCTGCTCCTGGCACTGCTTTTTTGGTGGTGTAAGCTTCCCTTTCTCTCTGCTTGTTTCTATCTTTTATATCTCAAGAGATTGCCTCAAGACATAATCCAATCCTGTAGGTTGAGTCCTGCTTCACTAACACAACTGCTGCCCATCCTTCCTCATTAACATCGTAGAGGCAGGATTTACAACATATAGGAAAATCACACAATACCAGGAATCATGGCCCAGACCAACAGATACACATAATTTTGGGGTGACATAATTCAGTCCATGACAGACCCAGAGCAAGAGAAGGCTCTGCAACAGGTTCATGCTGCTGTGCAAGCCACTCTGCCACTTGGGCCATATGATTCATCTGATTCAATGATGCTTGAAGTGTCCGTGGCAGATAGAGATGCCGTTTGAAGCCATTGGCAGGTCCCCATTGGAGAATCACAGCACAGACCTTTAGAACTTTTGGGGAAAGCCCTGCCATTATCTGCAGATAAGTACCTTCCTTTTGAGAAACAAGTTTGGGTTCTTACTCTGCCTTAGTAGAGACTGAATACTTAACCATGGGACATCAAGTGACCATGCGGTCTGAGCTGCCCATCATGAACTGGGTGTTGTCTGACCCGCAAAATCATGAAGTTGGACATGCAAAGCAGCAGTCCATCATTAAATGGAAGTGGTATATACAAGATTTGGCCTGAGCAGGGCCTGAAGGGACAAGTAAGTTGCATGAGGAAGTGGCCCAAATGTCCAGGGTCTCCACTCCTATCACATTATCTTCCATACCCCAATCTGTACCTATGGCTTCATGGGGAGTTCATTATGATCAGCTGACTGAGGAAGGGAAAACTCATGCCTGGTTTATAGATGGTTCTGGGCAATATGTGGGCACCACTAGAAAGTGGACAGCGGCAGCACCATAACCCTTTTCTGGGACCACCCTGAAGGGCAGTGATGAAGGAAAATCCTCCCAATAAGCAGAACAGCACCTGACTCTTCACTTTGCTTGGAAGGAGAAATGGCCAGATGTGTGATTGTATACTGATTCATAGGCTGTGGCCAATGGTTTGGCTTGATGTTCAGGAACTTGGAAGGAACATGAGAGGAAAATTGGAGACAAGGATTTCTGTGGACAAGGTATGTGGATACACCTCTCTGAATGGGCCAAAGAAGTGAAGATATTTGTGTCTTTTTTGAATTCTCACCAAAGGGTGACCTCTGCAGGGGAGGAGTTTAACAGTCAAGTGAATAGGATGATGCGTTCCATGGAAACCACTCATTCTCTTTCCCCAACTACTCCCATTGTTGCTCAATGGGCTCGTGAACAAAATGGCCTTTGTGGCAGGGATGGAGGTTATACATGCGCCCAGCAACATGGACTCCCACTCATCATGGCTGACTTGGCTATAGCCACTGCTGAATGCCCAATCTGCCAGCAGCAGAGACCAACACTGAGTCCCCAGTATGGCAACATCCCTTGAGGTGATCAGCTAGCAATCTGTTGGCAAGTTGATTACATTGGACCACTTCCATCATGGAAAGGGCAGCTTTTTATTCTTACTGGAATAGACACTTACTGTTGATATGGATTTTCCTTCCCAGGGCGCAATGCTTCTGCCAAAAGTACCATCTGTGGAGGTATAGAATGCCTTATCTACCATCATGGCATTCCACAAAGCATTAGTTCAGGTCAACATAATCACTTCACACCAAATGAATTGCAGCAGTGGGACCATGCTTATGGAATTCACCGGTCTTACCATGTTTCCCAACATCCTTAATAGAATGATGAAATGGGCTCCCAAAGACATAATTATGGTGCCAGTTAGGTGGCAATACCATGCAGGGTTGGGGCAGTGTTCTTCAGGAAGCTGTATATGCTCTAAACCAGCATTCAATACATTGTGCTGTATCATCGATAGCCAGGATTCATGGGTCCAGGAATCCAAGGGTGGAAATGGGAGTGGCACCACTCACTATTACCACTAGTGAACTACTCACAAGATTTTTGTTTCCTGTGCCCGTGAATTTATGCTGTGCAGGTCTAGAGGTCTTAGTTCCAAATGGAGGAATGCTCCCACCTGGAGGCATATCACTGATTCCATTGAACTAGAAACTAAGAATGCCACCTGGCCACTTTGGTTTCCTTATGCCTCTGGATCAAAGGCAAAGAAAGGAGTTACCAAACTGGGTGCTGTGATTGATCCTGATTACCAAGAAGAAATTGAATTGATATTACATAAGGGAGGTAAAGAACAGTTTCTCTGGAATGCAGGAGATCCCTTGGGACATCTCTTAGTACTACCATGCCTTGTGATTAAATGGGAAACTACAGCAACCCAATTCTGACATGACTACTAATGGTCCAAACCCTTCAGCAATGATGTTTGGGGTCACCCCATCAGGCAAAGAAGCACAGCCAGCTGAGGTGTTTGCTGAGGGAAAACGGAATATGGAATGGGTGATGGAAGAACGTAGCTATAAATACCAGTTACAGCCACGTAACCACCAGCTGATTATAAGATGTAAACAGAGCTATTGCATTTTCAGTTGTATGTGTGTTCATTCCATCATTTTAGGACCATGTATGACTTCATAATTGTCTTCATTTAGAAATTATGTATGGTTTAAGGAGATGTGTACAGGTGCCAAAGTGACAAGGGGTAGACTGTGATGGTTGAGATTGTGTGTCAACTTGGCTGAGCCATGAGTCTTAGGTTTTTGGCAGTCATGTAATGTTGTGATCACTTCCCTGTTGAGATTTGATACATGATCACCCTCATGATGGGATCTGCTGTAAGTAGCCAATGAGTTGAAGGGGAGCTTCCTTGGGCATGTCACCTGCATTGAGTATGGATGGACATTCTGGCAAGGCTGGAACGCTTTTGCTCCTACTGGATCCTGCAGCTGGGTGCTACTCATCTGACCTTCGGTTCTTGGGACTTCAGTTAGCAGCTTACCTGCGGTCTTTTCTGCTGATCTTGGAATTTGTCGATCTTCACAACCTGTGAGCAACAGCCCTGCTCTCTTGCCTGCAGATCTTGGGCTCGCCAGCACCTGAGGCTTTGTGAATCAGAAGCCTCTTTCCTGACCCACGGAATTGGGACCCTACAGCTTCTACAGCTTGATATAAATCTTTCTCTTTATATATATATTTATATACTTTACTGGTTTTGCTTCTCTAGAGAACCCAGCCTAAGACAGGGAAGAATTCAGAGAACAGGTACAATGGAGCAGATTTTTGAACCATAAATAAGAGATATCTATGATGGAAAAAACAGGTAGGAGGGCAGAAAAGAAATTTGTATGCTAGGTAGATACAATTTTGCTTGTTTGCTTGTTTTTACATATATGAACAAAAAACAAACCAAGAACAAGAAAAACAAACAAAAAAAGGCTCTGAGCTCCCAACATGGGTTTTGTACATGAAAAGGTGGTATGATTATTTTAAAGTATCCAATAAACTTTAAAAATGCTATGTTTTTGTGCTTCCATAGTATCTTGAAATAATTCTGTCACTGTATTAACTCAATTAAGTGAAATTGCATGTTTTACCAGCTTGTTTCTTCCTTCAAACTCCAAAACAAGTGAGGGCAGGAACCATGTATGTTTTATCCAGAGCCACACCTAGGGCTAAATATGTGGTAGGAGATTCATAATTGTCTGTTAATTGGAAGAGAATTAGACAGAGTAAGAGTTAAGAAGTCAGAACAGCATAAAGCATGTTACATTGTTTCTTATATCTTGTCATTTCTCTGTACCATGAAAGATGCGGTAGATAGTTTAGCTGTAATTGTTGGGCTCTTGCAGCATGAAATGGAATAACATATAAGAATCTCCTTTAAAAAAATAACCTTGGGTGGCAACTAATGTCACAAAACAATTTGTATATAAAATTTTTTAATGAAAAAGTAATTTGAGCTGTAAACTTTTAACAAAAACACAACAAAATTGAAAAAAACAAAACAAAAATCCTTGGGCAGTTCATCAGGATTTATCATAACCTGGATGAAATATCCCTTAAGAGTTATTTTCTTTTCCTTTGATGGTATGCCACCAGACCCCTTTCTTACCACTGAGTCACCGTCTAGAGAACCTTATGACCTGAATCAAGGTGACCTGAACTGCAGCTACAAAGACCAGTCTTGAAAAGATAAACACCCCTCCAAGTTAATAAATTGTATTCTGATTTACAACATCAGGTTCCTGTGATCCCTATTAATGTGAATCAGTGCCTAGAACCTTATTACCCTCAGGTGATATTTTCACTGAGTTTAGTCTACCAATAAAGCTGAGGTCCAAAGCCTGGAACAAGAGACAAAAAAGAAGCAGTAATCATGTCTGGGAGGTTGACTGATTTCTAAAAATGACTTTAAAAATTATTCTGTTTTTTGAGAACAAAAGTGACGTTTTTATTCAGTCTCACACATGGATTTCCCAATTTCAGGTTTGATATATGCATACTCTTCTGTTTTTACTAGATTTATCTTTTAGCTGAGCATTTGATTTCATTTCCCACCACCACCCCCACTGCATACTCTAGTTAGGATGTCTAACATACTGATATATTACAACCATATTTACTGATTCCAGCATTTGGTAAGGAAATGTTACATTCTGCCTCTGTTTCACTGTAGAAACCAAGCTAATATATCATTTCCATAAAATGCCAATCCAAAGCTTATTTTAAAAACCCAGGATATTAGGAAGTAGATTCTAATTTCCATCAGGAGGAATAGTAAAGCAGTGAGTATTTTAAACTTTACTGTAAGACAACTAATAACTTCTGGTTAATATTTTTTCCAGAGCTTATTTTTTAATACACTGCTTTTTAAGATTACCTGAAGAAAATGCATCTTTTTAATTTATGTGAGCCTTGTACTGAATGTGAGAATTGAAACTACCCCCACAGCTTAATGTCTACATTAACATGACTTTAGTATTCCAGTATTTTTGTCTTGTTTTGATTCCTGCCAGTACAACCCCTTCACTATCTTTCTTTTATTGAGGGAAAAATATTTTCACTGAAACCCACAAACAAAAATTATTTTTGTATTACTGTGATTCCAGTACCCCGGGGTTTGTGGAAAGAGATAAAAGCTAATGCTTTTGCAATTTCATCTTTATAAATCATACCAAATAGCATGCATTTGGTTTTCCAATAACTGGAAACAATTCTGTCCAAGCTCAAGTATAAAAAGATAAAACTACTCTGAAAAGGAGTAAAAAACAGTTAATGTTCACGAAATTAGATGTTAGAAAACAAACATTTTATTGGCACTAAGACTTTTTTTTATCTTTTATAAAGGTTTTTTTTTTTTTTAGTCAACAAAGATTTAATGAGCACCCCCAAAAATATAGTCCCCTGACACCTTGCTAACGCAGAACTGAAGCTACTCCTGAAGTCCACCTTTTAGCCAAAGATCAGACAGGCTTATAAAACAATCAATAACGCATGTGAGGAATGTGCTTCTTAGTTCAATGAAGTATAGGAGACCTAATGAGGAACACCTACCCAAAAGGAAAAATGAGAAGGCAGGAAGTGACAGGAGATCTGGAGGAATGGACACGGGGAACTCTGGGTATAAAGGGAAAAAGCGAGAGTGCTAACATATTGCTAGAATTTCAACCAATGTCACGAAACAATGTGTATAAATTTTTGAATAAGAAACTAATTTGCACTGTAAACTTTCACCTAAAACACAATAAAAAATAAATAAATTGAGATTAAAGGAAAAAAAACGTAAAAAATTTAATTAGCACTGTAGGATAAAAAGTCCTGGGTCAGCGGAAAATGATGCGTTTTCTAGAAGATACCTCTCTGGGTTATCTACCTATTCTGATTCAATTTCCAACTGTGTAAATACTAAATAACTGATAGCAATACAAAATAATTCTTGTCTATAGATGTGTAACTCTGATCTGTCTACTAGAGTTTCATATAATTTCCTTCTTCCTGGTTTGGTTTGTTTACTGTGCAAGGGGCTAACTTTGTATCCATTCTCACCTTTGCTTTGATATTCATCCTCTGTAAACATGCCTGTTCTTTGGATTCTCCTTTGAACTGGTTAAATCTGTCTGGTTCCATTACTATGAATTTAAAAAAAGAAATTCTGCCTTTAAAGAGCATACTTTCTAGTGACATATAAATTCAGTGTTGAAGAATTATTTTTAAAAGACGTTTAAGTCAATAAATACATTTATTATGTTAGAATTGAATTAGCCCAGCTTTTAAAGGCCAATAGGTATATTAAAAAATATAATTGCATTAATATCAAGAGTCATCAGATGCTCTTAAAATTTCCCCTAAAAGGATGCCCTTTATCATCACTCCTATTTCACATTGTGTTGGAAGTCCTAGTTAGAGCAATAAAGGAAGAAATATAAAGGGGATTCGAATTGGTAATGAAGAAGTTATACTGTCCCTATTTGCAGATGATGTGATACTATATATACAAAACCCAAAAGACTCCATGAGAAAACTACTGGAACTAATAGAAAGATTCAGCAGAGTAGAAGTATACAAGATAAACATACAAGAATCATTTGGATTCCTATACACCAGTAAAGAGAACAATGTTTTCATCAGGAAAACAATACCATTTATAATAACCCCCCCCCAAATACTTGGGAGTAAATCTAACCAGGGATATAAAAGACCTATACAATGATAACTACAAAACACTACTGCAAGAAACCAAAAAAGATCTACATAAACGGAAAAACATACCC
This sequence comes from Elephas maximus indicus, assembly GCF_024166365.1. NCBI lineage: Eukaryota > Metazoa > Chordata > Mammalia > Proboscidea > Elephantidae > Elephas > Elephas maximus. Next base: position 77,797,645 of record NC_064819.1, read on the forward strand.
TGCTCATGGATAGGTAGACTCAACATTATGAAAATGACAATTCGACCCAAAGCGATTTACAAATACAATGTAATACCAATCCAAATACCAGCAATATTCTTTAAAGAGATGGAAAAACATCATTAACTTTACATGGAAAGGGAAGAAACCCTGGATAAGTAAAGCACTGTTTAAAAAGAAGAATAAAATAGGAGGACTCGCACTACCTGACCTCAGAACCTAATACACAGCTACGGTAGTCAAAACAGGTACAATGACAGATACATTGAGAACCCAGATGTAAATCCATCCACCTATGGTCACCTGATCTTTGAGAAGGGCCCAAAGTCCATCAAATAGGGAAAAGACAGTCTTTTTAACAAATTATGCTGGAAAAACTGGATGTCCATCTGCAAAAAAATGAAATAAGACCCATACCTCACACCATATTCAAAAACTAACTCACAATGGATCAAAGACCTAAATATAAAGCCAGAAACTATGAAATTCATAGAAGAAAAAACAGGATCAATACTAGAGGCCCTCATACACAGTATTAACAGGGTACAAACTACAACCAACAACATACAAGCGTCAGAGGATATGCTAGACAACTGGGATCTTCTAAACATTTAACACTTATATTCATCAAAAGACTTCACCAAAAGAGTAAAAAGAAAACCTACAGACTGGGAAAAAAATTTGGCTATTACAAATCAAAGGTCTAATCTCTAAAATCTACAAGAAAATCCAGCACCTCTACAACAAAAAGACAAATAATCCAATGAAAAAATGGGCAAAGGAAATGAACAGACACTTCACCAAAGAAAACATTCGAACCGTCAACAGACACATGAGGAAATGTTCACAAACTCTAGCCATTAAAAAAATGCAAATCAAAACCACAATGAGATAGCTTCTTACCCCAGCATTACTGGTACAAATCAATAAAACAGGAAAAAACAAATGTTGGAGAGGCTGTGGGGAGATTATAACCCTTATGAACTGCTGGTGGGAATGCAAAATGATATGACCATTTTGGAAAATGATATGGAGCTTCCTTAGAATGCTAAAAATAGAAATACTGGAGGATCCAGCAATCCCAGTCCTAGGAAAATATCCGAGAGAAATAGGAGCTGTCACATGAACAGACATATGCACACCCATGTTTATTGCAGCATTGTTCACAATAGCAAAAAGATGGAAACAGCCTAGATGCCCATCGACAGATGAATAGACAAGGAAACTGTGGTACCTACACACTATGGCGTGTTACACAATGTTAAAGAACAATGATGAATCTGTGAAGCATCTCATCACATGGATGAATCTGGAAGCCATTATGCTGAGCGAAATAAGTCAGTCACAAAAGGACAAATATTGTATGAGACCACTACTGTAAAGACTCATGAAAAGGTTTACACACAAAAAGAAGCAGTCTTCGATGGTTACAAGGGAGGGGACGGCTGGGGATGAAAAATAGGTATTAGACCATAGATAACTGGTAACTTGGGTGAAGGGCAAGACAGTATAGAATACTGAGGAAGCCAGCACAACCTGTACAAGGAAAGCTCATAGTAGCTCCATAGACACATCTAAACTCCCTGAAGGACCAAATTGCTGGGCTGAGGGCTGTGGGGACCATGGTCTTGGTGAACATATAGCTCAATTGGCAAAACATAGTTTACAAAGAAAATGTTCTACTTTCTACTTTAGTGAGTAGCGTCTGGGTCTTAAAAGCCTATGAGCGGTCATCTAGGATACTCCACTGGTCTCACCCCTTTGGGATCAAGGAAAAAATGAAGAAAACTATAAAGATACAAGGGAAAGATTAGTCCAAAGGACTAATGGACCACATCTACCATGGCCTCCACCAGACTGAGTCTAGTACAACTAGATGGTGCCCGGCTACCACCCCTGACTGCTCTGACAGGGATCACAATAGAAGGTCCCTGAAGGGGCTGGAGTAAAACGTAGAATAAAATTCTAACTCAATAAGAAGGACCAGCCTTGCTGACCTGATAGAGACTGGAGAAACCCTGAGAGTATGCCCCCTAGACACCCTTTCAGCTCAGTAATGAGGTCACTCCTGAGGTTCACCTTTCAGCCAAAGATTGAACTGACCCATGGAACAAAACAGAACTAAAGGGGCACCCTAGCCCTGAGACAGAGACTGGAAGGCAGGAGGGAACAGGAAAGCTGGTAACAGGAAACCCAGGGTTGAGAAAGGATAGTGTTGACATATTGTGGGGTTGTTAACCAGTGTCATACAAAAATTTGTGTACTAACTGTTTGATGAGAAACTAGTTTGTTTTGTAAACCTTCATCTAAAGTACAATAAACAAAATAATAATTAAAAAAATTCACCTGAAAGAGTAATGAAACAAATTTTTGTTTCTATTTTTCATTATGAAGATTTTCCAAAATTCAGCACATAAAAGCTGCCAGCAGGTTTTAATTGCTAATATATTTAGATACTTTATGTTAGTTAGTCTCTAATAACTTCACTGTTATTGTTGTTGTTAGGTGCCGTCGAGTCGGTTCCGACTCATAGCGACCCTATGCACAACAGAATGAAACACTGCCCAATCCTGCGCCATCTTTACAGTCATTGTTATGCTTGAGCTCTTTGTTGCAGCCACTGTGTCAATCCACCTCATTGAGCGTCTTCCTCTTTTCCGCTGACCGTGTACTTTGCCAAGCATGATGTCCTTCTCCAGGGACTGATCCCTCCTGACAACATGTCCAAAGTATGAAGATACAGTCCCATCATCCTTGCTTCTAAGGAGCATTCTGGTTGTACTTCTTCTAAGACAGATTTGTTCGTTCTTTTGGCAGTCCACGGTATAGTCAATATTCTTCGCCAACACCACAATTCAAAGGTGTTAATTCTTCTTCAGTCTTCCTTATTCATTGTCCAGCTTTCACATGCATGTGATGCGATTGAAAATCCCATGGCTTGGGTCAGGCACACCTTAGTGTCCAAGGTGACATCTTTGCTCTTCAACACTTTAAAGAGGTCCTTTGCAGCAGATTTACCCAATGCAATGCGTCTTTTGATTTCTTGACTGCTGCTTCCATGGCTGTTGATTGTGGATCCAAGTAAAATGAAATCCATGTCAACTTCAATCTTTTCTCCATTTATCATGATGTTGCCCATTGGTCCAATTGTGAGGATTTTTGTTTTCTTTGTCTTGAGGTCCAATCCATACTGAAGGCTGTGGTCTTCGATCTTCATTAGTAAGTGCTTCAAGTCTTTTTCACTTTCAGCAAGCAAGGTTGTGTCATCTGCACAATGCAGGTTGTTAATGAGTCTTCCTCCAATCCTGATGCCCCATTTTTCTTAATGTAGTCCAGTCTCTGGTATTATTTGCTCAGCATACAGATTGAATAGGTATGGTGAAAGAATACAACCTTGACACACAACTTTCCTGACTTTAGGCCACTCAGTATCCCCATGTTCTGTCTGAACAACTGCCTCTTGATCTATGTAAAGGTTTCTCATGAGTACAAATAAGTGTTCTGGAATTCCCATTCTTTGCAATGTTATCCATAATTTGTTATGATCCACACAGTGAAATGCCTTTGCATAGTCAATAAAACACAGGTAAACATCCTTCTGGTAGTCTCTGCTTTCAGCCAGGATCCATCTGACATCAGCAATGATATCCCTGTTTCCACGTCCTCTTCTGAAACCAGCCTGAATTTCTGGCAGTTCCCTGTCAATATATTGCTGCATCCATTTTTGAATGATCTTCAGCAAAAGTTTGCTGATATTAATGATATTGTTCTATAATTCCCACATTCAGTTGGATCACCTTTCTTGGGAATAGGCATAAATATGGATCTCTTCCAGTCAGTTGGCCAGGAATCTGTCTTCCATATTTCTTGGCATAGATGAGTGAGCATCTCCACTGCTGCATCTGTTTGTTCAAACATCTCAATTGATATTCCCTCAGTTCTTTTTTGGCCAAGACCACAGGTTTTGCTTCTTACATATGAACAACAGACGATTTAATAAATTAGAGCTATGGAAGATGCCAACCAAAAAAGACATACTTTCCTAAGATGAAAATATACCCATCCAACTGTACATTTTGGCATTCTGTGGTGACTGCATAGTGTGCAGTCTTCATTACTTTATTGTTGTTACATGGTGGATGGTGTTAAAAATGATCTATGCTAGATTATGGGTGGAATTTTTTGCATGTAAAAAAATTTGATTTTATCATATGCAATAAAAACTGTACGCATGCAAATAGCATAATCAGAATAACCAATGATGAAGAAATGGCCTAGAGTAATGCTTCCCAAGCTTTGGACATTGGAATCACCTCAGAATATTTATAAAATATCAGTTTGCTGGCTCCCATCCACAGACAATCTGATTTAATGCTATGGGATGCCACTCAGACATCAGTTTTTAAAAGATCTGTTGGTGATTTCAAAGTACAGCAATATTTGGGGATCATTGAGAACTTTCTACTCCAAGTCTGGTCCCTGTATCAGTAACATCTGCAGCACCAGGGAGATGGTTAGAAGTACAAAGTCTCCAGACACACTCACATCTACAGAAAGAGAATCTGCATTTTAGGAAAATATTGAGGCCAATTCCTATGCACATTATAGTGTGAGAAGTACTGGTTTAGAGCAGTGTTATTCAAAGGGTGGTGAGTTGACCAGTAGTATCAGCAGCATCCAGGAGTCAACTAAAAATGCAAATTCTTGGACCACAATCTAGACCTACCAAGTCAATATCTCTGGGGGTCACGTCCATAAATCTGTGTTTTAACAAATGCTCTGGGAGATTCTTACTTATACTGTATATACTAAATGCAAACCTGTATTTTAACCAGATTCTTAGGTCATCTGTAAGTAAGCTCATTACGATGATAAAAGGACTGGCCTAGAGAACATAAGAAAAGAACGGCTACTGCTCCAAGTTAAGAAATGTAACTTAGACTAACTCCACATTATGTGTTTGTTTCACGACCTGTTCTCTTTCCAAACCAATTTGTAATGGCCCTGAGGTAAATGGAAACTTGCAGGCTAGTTTCACCGATAAGTTCCAATCAGTAGGCTCTTTCAGACCTCTGAGTTGGTAGAAATCATGGAAATGTGATAACAATACATATGATACTTGTACGCATCAATGCAAACAATTTTGCTCAGTTGTGGTACCATTTTGCCCAGTAGAAAAGATAATCTCAAACACTAAGTTTTTTTTTGCCCTGTGGAATACACTCACTCCTTGCTTATCGATGTGGTTAGGTTTATTTTTTAAAATGCATCATCTTGCTTTCATTCTGAATCTTCTATTCCTTCCTACTTGGTTAACTTTACTTAAGAGGTGAAAAAAGGGTCCCCAGAGGGTCAAAGTAATATAAAACATCAACTTTTATAAGTAATAAGGCATAAATTTAAGTACACTTACATCTAATTCAAGCCCTCACATTTTCTACTCTTTACATTGCCTTCACAATAGTATTTTGGTTCTCTATATGAGGGCTGGGGAAAAAGCAGAAAGAAACAAAATAAAACAACTTATCCCTGATCACTGGGGACAGAAATTAGGATCCTACATTAGTCGTTTGCCAATCCCTACATACAATACTTGGATTATCTTCCACAGAAAATGAAGTCTCTAAAGCTATCAGTTGGGAGACTGCATAATAAAATTTTGCTGTGAGGTAGGATGGAAAGTGAACAGTGAATGAGTGCCTCTCACCTTAACCAAACCTGTAGGAATATATCTGTCAGTCAGTCTCTGTATCTATCTGTCTGCCTCCCTGTCTATCTACCTATCTATCATCTATGTAGAGATTTTACACCAAGACAAAGATCTTTTTGTTGTTGTTGTCTGTGGTCTCATACTTCTCTTATTATGTATCCCATACACAAGCCCTGGTGGCCTAGTGGTTAGGTACAATGGCTGCTAACCAAAAAGTCAGCAGTTTAAACACACCAGGAGCTCCTTGGAAACCCTATGAGGCAGTTCTACTCTGTTCTATAGGGTCGCTGTGAGTCCCAATCGACTCGACCGCAGTGGGTTTTTTCTTTCCTTTTTTAAACACGTCCTGACTTTCACGTCACATCCTTTCTCCCACGGCAGGCAGAAAGAAAATAAGAAGGGTATAGTATGTAAGAAAGAGAAAGAAAGGCGCAACGGGAGAAGAAAAGGAAAAAGAGATTGGGGTGGGAGGGGAGCGTGCGTAGGGAAGGAAACGGCAGGAGCGTGGAAAACCGTCCAACCGACCGTGTACCCTTGCAGAAAAAGTAAAAATGCCGAAAGCAGGATTGTACAGGGAATATTTAAGTTCCGAGCATGGGACTAATATAACTTAAAATAAAATGTGGGCGACAGATACTGTGGGCATCGCAGAAAGCTGCTGAAAGACTGTTTCAACGCAGCGCGGATAAAATCTGCTTCTGAGTCCACTGCTCCTTAAAGCCGATCCTGTAACTCGAGGTCTTGAGGGGCAGACTCGAGCGGGGCGGAGGTAGGGTCAGTGGGAAAAGGAGACTGGGTGTGGATGGAGTGGGCTCCGGTCTTTACAACCGCATTAATTCTGTTGCCCAGCTCAAGTTCCAGGTTCGCTGTAAAACGTGCTCTTTCCTACTTTTCTGTTTTTAAAAATAATCTTTTTTCTCTTTCCTAAACGAACCAGTTTTCAGCCATTTTTTACAACTGCCATCCTCGAAGACTGGTGCAGGAAGTGTCGCGGTGGCAGAGTGGTCTAAAGCGCCAGACTAAAGTTTTTCGATTCTCACCCCCGGGGTTTCTGGTCTCCAAATAGAGGCGTGGGTTCAAATCCCACTTCTGACAAAATCTCATTTTGTTCCTGTCAGGCAGCATTAAAAGTTGAACCTTGAAGCCCACAACATCTGAGGTTTCTTCTTGCTCTTGCCGGCTTAACTCTCCTCTTGCTCTGCTCTCCTCTTGCTCTTGCAGTCACACCAGCTCGTCCTGTCCGCGTCGCCCCATCTTGGGCCCCTCTAGGTACTAGGCCATCACTCTCCGTTTCTTGGCCCTTACCCTCTTTCCACTGTCCAGAGTGCAACCCTTTCTACCTAAAAGGTGCCCAGCCCCTAATACTCTTGCCATCGGCCTAGTGAGTCTGTACTGATCTCACAGCAAAACACAGCAAAGAAAGACGCATCTATGGCAACTCAAACCATACAGTAGACGAACGAAAAGACCTGAACTAGAGAATTCTGGAATGTTTCCAGAGCCATTTGGACAAAATTTAAACCCCGGGGTGCTTGATGCAGGAGAAAACCATGCATGGGGCAGGAGCACTGGGTAAGTGGCAGGCCAAGCAACACCTGGACACCAGGAAGCAAAGCCCTCTTCCTCCTGCAATGCCTGTCCAGCATTCCCTCCAGCAAATTCTCAGGGCTAGGGAGCAAAGGAAAAATATTTTAAGGATTCAGATTTATTTTCCCAAAGCAGGTAAAAGGATGATTTGGGACAGAGAGAAAATAAGTCCGTAATAGGCACTAATACATATATATATATATATTTTTTTTTTCTTTTACCTGAGAATGAGGTACTACTGTAACACACCCTAAGGTATGTGGTTTTGGGGCCAGGCAGGAGTTGGAAACTGAAAGACCTTCAGGAGACTGTTAGTGAAAAGGTCCCCAAAATGGGAAGACAATTTCTATCTGCTGCCTAGTCAGGAGAATGAAGAAACTATTATTAGAAGCAGAAGGAAAGGGGGTTCTTGTCATCTAGTGACAGAAATTTTAGCAACACTGTCACTGTGGTAATGCAGAAAGTAAAAAATATACCTAATGAACCGGGTGATTTAGTTAAGGATATTTAGAAGCAATGTGTTGATGGTGACCCCTGGGTTTTTCTAGTTCCCTAAGGTAAGATGGGTGAATTGTTAAGTACAAAAGAACCATGACTTGGTGTATATTAAAAAATAAAACCTTCTCATTTCCAGCTCCTCCAGATGACAAACAATGCCATATAAGAAAAGGCTTCTGGGAACACAGCAGACCCAAGGCATTGTCAGAAAAGTAGATTCTAAATACAAAGCTAAGGGCATGACTGTAAAACCCTTTGTTCAGGCCTCAGAAAGATTCAAGTGATCCTTCAAACAGACTGATGAATGAACAAGCATTCAGGGAATTTTAGTCACAGCTTTCAAGCCACTCTACCTGAGAGGAGCCCAGATGACCTATCCTCTCCACCCCTTCAGGCCTACCAACTTACAGACTTTTGAACAAACAAATTTTATTGTTTTATGGCCCTGTTTTTTGGGATAATTTGTTGTGCAGCCGTAGTACTGCAAAAATAATCATGAAAAAAAGATAATATCACAAACGAACACTACAGAAGAGAAAAAACAAAGTCAAATAATGGAACTCAAATTTCGAACAAGATTTGGGAGCTCGTATTCATTCATATTTGACATTACAAGAAGGGAAAGGAACCAAACATGCTTATTTTGGAACCAACTCTAGGCTTCTTAGGCTAATAATTTCTCTCTATCCTGGACAAGCTTCCATTTATGGAGAAGCATGACTTAGAGTGGTTTGGGGTAGGAATCTACGGCTTAGAGCTCTGTGGAAAGCAGAGAACTAGGCCCATTACCCACTGAATTGTGCTGCACTGGAGGCTCTATTGGCCTTCTTTTCATACTCTGGTGCGCTTCGACAACGTTTCTTTACCTAAGAAGGTGATAAAGACTATCTACAGAATTCCCACAAGGCCAATAAACTCTTGTGTTTTTAGTCTTCCAGGAAGAGAAATAGAATGGTGTATTTATGGAATCTTTGGCATTCTTGGGACTCCTTTCCAGCCTCTTCAAATCCAGCTAAAGTTATTTATGCCTGGCTAGAAATGTATTGACACCTTCTCAGGTTCTGTGGCTGCCTCCTTCCCATCCTACAGAGGAGGAGTGCCGGGGGCCAGCCTCAGCAATGAACAGGGTTACCAGAGGAGGGGTAGAGTTCGGCGAAAAAGAATGAGAGGTAGTGTGTCTTATATTTTCATTTTGCAGAAAAAGAAGCCTCTCTGCTCTTTATTTTTTACATGGTCTTTTATATCATAAGCTTACAAAAGCATAACATCGCATGATCAATAAAGGGGCAGTACAAGATATAATCATAAACATCATTTCCCAGAGACATAATTTTCCAAGTGACACATAGTACAGTTCCGCATACACACACAAGTACAATGAGTTTTTGTTTAATTGAAGAGAATATTTTGTTGATATATTTTTACACAAAGTAACAATTGACTTCATACTGCTTTACACTTTATGCTTAATCTTGCAATTCCTTCCACAGTTTTTATAATAATTAATCTTTTTGCAAAAACCATTGCCACATAGGCTTTGTCCATTTTGTCCAGGGTGGCCAAATTTTTGAAGTCCAGCCACTTTGGGTTACGTCATATTGTCCGCGATTATGCCAAGGACAATTAGCCCAATCTCTATACCCAAAGACCAGTCAAGCGCAGCAGTGAGCGGGGTAGATGAGAAGGTTGACCTGTAATTGGCTGAGAAATTGGCTGAGAGAACTCACTGCCTTTTGTTTTTCCACTTTTATGGGGTCATGTGTGGGTGGTGGTTTAATCACAAAAAGGGCCTTGGTAAATACCAGGATTCCACCATCCTGTTTTTGTTTTCCATAGTCGAGCTATTTGTTTTTCCCCTAAGACAACTTCATGTTGATCCCCAGGTAATACACGGGCTGTCCCTACCCGGGATTTCACCAGGGGATTATGAGTAGGACGCCCCCCGTCCAAAGGTCCCTAAATCTATAATGGAATTTTATGCTTATACATTCTGCTATACACAGGCTGAAAATGAAACAGAAACATAACACAGATGACAGAGATATTCCTGACTTTTCAGGAATTCTTCGATGTTTATGCTAGGGGCAGTGGGTGCAAAGGGGCCGCCCTTGCAGCCTGGCTCTTCCTGACTTTTCAGGAATTCTTCAATGTTTATGCTGGGGGCAGTGCGTGCAGAGAGGCTGCCCTTGCAGCCTGGCTCCTCCTGACTTTTCAGGGATTCTTTGATGTTTATGCTGGGGGCAGTGGGTGCAGAGGGGCCGCCCTTGCAGCCTGGCTCCCAGCAGAGGAGACAAAAATACTTGCTCCACTAAATCTTATCTGTTGGAGAGTTGAAAGGCCTATAACAATTACAACCACATTACACTTTCTTTAGGTTTAAGGAGAGATGTTATGAATTCTAGTGGAGTCCTGTTTGTTGGATACCTCCAAAAGGAACTACTGTATTGCAAAATTGGGACCTCTCTTTGTTTTGTGTACCATTGCTTAGGTACCTATGGACTCAAGGTCATACCAATGTGTGTGGACACTGTCAGTGGATAGTTGCGATTTTGAAGTAAGTGACTACGATGGTATCTCCATAGAATATGATGTAGAGCGCAGTCACTGAAAATGTGGTCTACAGACCAGTGCTAATCCGTAACTGTTTGCTACCGGTCAGCACGATTTTGAGATACAGAGCTAGTGCCAGAATGTAAATCAGCTATATCACTAAGCATTTTGCCTAGTTCTCTTGATCAATTGTTTGATTATTCATTTATTTATTAGTTGTAGAAGGAGTTCTTCAATGAAGTCAGTAGTGCATTTAATTATATTCTGGTACAAGTTTACATCTTTTTTTTTTTTTTTGGCTTAAAACAACATTTATTCCTTTTTATAATAAACTTTACATGACCCTAAATATTTTTTTCTTTTTTTGTGCTTTAAGTAAAAGTTTACAAATCAAGTCAGTCTCTCACACAAAAAACCCATATACTCCTTGCTACACACTCTCAATTACTCTCCCCCAATGAGACAGCCCATTCTCTCCTTCCATTCTCTCTTTTCGTGTCCATTTCACCAGCTTCTAACCCCCTCCACCCTCTCATCTCCCCTCCAGGCAGGAGATGCCAAGATAGTCTCTGGTGTCCACCTGATCCAAGAAGCTCACTCCTCACCAGCATCCCTCTCCAACCCATTGTCCAGCCCAACCCATGTCTGAAGAGTTGGCTTCGGGAATGGTTCCTGTCCTGGGCCAACAGAGGGCCTGGGGGCCATGACCACTGGGGTCCTTCTAGTCTCAGTCAGACCATTAAGTCTGGTCTTATGAGAATTTGGAGTCTGCATCCCACTGCTCTCCTGCTCCCTCAGGGGTTCTCTGTTGTGTTCCCTGTCAGGACAGTCATCGATTGTAGCCAGGCACCACCTAGTTCTTCTGGTCTCAGGATGGCGTAGTCTCTGGTTCATATGGCCCTTTCTGTCTCTTGGACTCATAATCACCTTGTGTCCTTGGTGTTCTTCATTCTCCTTTGATCCAGGTGGATTGGGACCAATTGATGCATCTTAGATGGCTGATTGCTAGCGTTTAAGACCCCAGACGCCACTCTTCAAAGTGGGATGCAGAATGTTTTCTAAATAGATTTTATTATGCCAATTGACTTAGATGTCCCCTGAAACCATGGTACCCAGACCCGTGCCCCTGCTACACTGGCCTTCGAAGCATTCAGTTTATTCAGGAAACTTCTTTGCTTTAGGTTTAGTCCAATCGTGCTGACCTTGCCTGGGTTGTGTGCTGTCTTTCCCTTCACCTAAAGTAGTTCTTATCTACTATCTAATTAGTGAATGACCCTCTCTCACCCCCGTCTTCCCCCCTCTCAAAACCACAAAAGAATGTTTTCTTCTCAGTTTAAACTATTTCTCACTTCCTTATAATAGTGGTCTTATACAATATTTGTCCTTTTGCAACTGACTAATTTCACTCAGTATAATGCCTTCCAGGTTCCTCCATGTTATGAAATGTTTCACAGATTCTTCACTGTTCTTTATCGATGCGTAGTATTCCATCGTGTGAATATGCCATAATTTATTTGTCCATTCTTCTGTTGATGGGCACCTTGGCTGCTTCCATGTTTTTGCTATTGTAAACAGTGCTGCAAAAAACATGGGTGTGCATATATCTGTTTGTGTAAAGGCTCTTATTTCTCTAGGATATATTCCAAGGAGTGGTATTGCTGGATCGTATGGTAGTTCTATTTCTAGCTTTTTAAGGAAGCGCCAAATCGGTTTCCAAAGTGGTTGTACCATTGGACATTCCCACCAGCAGTAGAAGTGCTCCAATCTCTCCACAGCCTCTCCAGCATTTATTCTCTTGTGTTTTTTGGATTAATGCCAGCCTTGTTGGAGTGAGATGAAATCTCATTGTAGTTTTGATCTGCATTTCTCTAATGGCTAATGATCGTGAACATTTCCTCATGTATCTGTTAGCTACCTGAAGGTCTTCTTTAGTGAAGTGTCTATTCATGTCTTTTGTCCATTTTTTAATTGGGTTATTTGTCTTTTTGCAGTATCACGTAGATTTTAGAGATCAGATGCTGATCAGAAATGTCATAGCTAAAAACTTTTTTCCCAGTCCGTAGGTAGTCTTTTTAATCTTTTGTAAAGTCCTTGGATGAGCATAGGTGTTTGATTTTTAGGAGCGCCCAGTTATCTAGTTTTTCTTCTACATTCTTAATAATGTTTTGTATACTGTTTATGCCATGTATTAGGGCTCCTAATGTTGTCTGTATTTTTTCTTCCAGGATCTTTATCATTTTAGATTTTGTATTTAGGTCTTTGATCCATTTTGAGCTAGTTTTTGTGCATGGAGTGAGGTATGGGTCTTGTTTCATTTTTTTGCAGATGGATATCCAGTTATGCCAGTACCATTTGTTAAAAAGACTGTCTTTTCCCCATTTAACTGTTTTGGGGCCTTTGTCAAATATCAACTGCTCGTATGTGGATGAATTTATGTCTGGATTCTCAATTCTGTTCCATTGGTCCATGTATCTGTTGTAGTACCAGTACCAGGCTGTTTTGACTACTATGGTGGTATAATAGGTTCTAAAATCAGGTAAAGTAAGGTCTCTCATTTTGTTCTTCTTTTTCAGTAATGCCTTATTTATCCGGGGCCTCTTTCCCTTCCATATGAAGTTGGTGACTTGGAAGTTAACATCTTTTGTGAACCAGTAACTGATGTTCCCCAACTGACACCTTTGCACACCACTGGCATGGAGAATTGAGTCCCTGATGGTGCAAATGATTAAGGGTTCAGCTGCTAACTGAACGATTGGAGTTTCAAACCCACTCAGAGGCACATCAGAAAAGGTGATCTGCTCGTGAAAGGTCACAGACGGGAAAACTCTATGGAGCTGTGTTCTATTCTGCAACACGTGGGGTCATCATGAGTTGCAATTGACTTGATGGCGATTAGTTTGGTTTTTTGGTGTGGTATCAGAGAAGCATTCCAACATTAGAACATAGATCAGTATTACACATTTCAAAATGAAAATTTGTTATAGGAGTATAAGAAGAAAGAGGTTTACAAAATAGTATTCTGAAGCTCACAAAGTCCCCAAAAGAAACAGACTATGTTGCTCTGTAGCAGAAGCAGTACAGCCAAGAAATATTACTGCAGCCTTCAATGGCTGCTTGGCATAAATGAAGTTATAGCTGAAGTCAGAGCTTCGCCACATTCTCCCCACAACCAGATGCCTCCTCTGCCCTACTTGACAAAACCTGCACCTTCCACACACCAGTCTCACTGGGGTACATCTGTTGGAAGGAATCTATATTTGATGCCTGCATCCTCACTTTGTGAAAGTTTATGGCAAACATATTTGTGTTGCTTCTCGCCATGGAGATAAAACAAAAATGTCTAGAGGTAACTATTTGTTATCAGCTGCTCAGGCTCCTATCTCCCTTATAATCCAAGGTTTATATAGGATAGAAATTCATGCACCAACCAAATGTAGGAAGGAATCACACAAATTATAGCACCAGTGTACTGATTTATTCTCCATTTCCCCTTCCAAGACCATTTTCTGCTCTACCCTCTACCATTGAAGGCTGCTTTACTTGGGCTTTCTTGCACCGTGGCTTCGAGCAGGATTCAGCGAATGGGGAGTATTGCACAATTAGTGTCAATCTAAGCCAATATAAGCTAGTTAGCAAGTGCCTCTTTCTGATAAAACCAAAAGCCAAACCAGCAGCCATCGAGTCGATTCTGACTCATATTGGTGCAACAGGGCAGAGTAGAACTGTTCCACAGGGTTTCCAAGGAACACCTGGTGCCTTTGAACTGTCGACATTTTGGTTAGCACCAAAATCTTAACCACTATCCCCCATTCTGATAAAGAAATTTGTAGTTAGTTTCAATCAATTGCATATTAAAGGTCCTAAGTATTTTAGCCAGATGTAGGTCTGAGGGAACATTGGTTGCATAGTGGTTAAGAGCTACCGCTTCCAAGAAAAGGTTGGCAGTTTGAATCCACCAGGTGTTCCTTGGAAACCCTATGGGGCCATTCTACTCTGTCATATAAAGTTGCTGTGAATCAGAATCCACTGGTTTGGGTTTTTTTTTTGTTGTTGTTGTTTAAGTGATGTGGCAAAACGTCCCCAGAGGTTCTTTTGGTTCATTTATGTGTTGGTTTCTTGAAATTAAGAAGAACGTTTAGTGCTTTTCTCTCAACAATCTGGGTTCCTGCTCAGGAGTTATCTATTCATGCTGGATGCAGGGATTTGGGTTTCTAGAGAAAGATCAGAAAATATTTACATCAGCAAGGGTTTCGATGGAGGCTAAGAATGAGAAGAAAATAAATGTTTTAGAATACACCATCGAATCCGTTTCTTCTAGCATAGCATTTTCATTCTTCAGGCTAATCATTTAAATATTATCCCAAATGCTTGATCAAAATTAAGTAAAGATAAAAATCCATTTTCAAGAAGAAATAACTAAATAAAACAGGTAAACATCTCTCTGATATTCTCTGCTTTCAGCCATGATCCATCTGAAATCAGTAATGATATCCCTTGCTCCACATCCTCTTTTGAATCTGGATTGAATTTCTGGCAGTTCCCTGTCGAAGTACTGCTATAGCTGCTTTTGAGTGATCTTGAGCAAAATTTTACTTGTATATGATATAATGACATTGTTCAATAATTTCTGCAATCCGTTGGATTGCCTTTCTTTAGAATGGGTACAAATATGGATCTCTTCCAGTCAGTTGAATAGGTAGCTGTCTCCCAAATTTCTTGATTTAGATGACATTGCATCTCAAATCAAGAGCTGCACCCGTTACGCCTACAGAAGAAGGAAGTGGTAGGATCGCTGTGCTTTTTTAAAGGTGACTATATGAAGCCCTTATTTTAGCTTCCTTTCCTCAGTGTCTTAGTCATTTAGTACTGCTAGAACAGAAATACCACAAGTGGATGGCTTTAACAAAGAGAAATTTATTTCCTCACAGTCTAGTAGGTTACAAGTCTAAATTCAGGGTGTCAGCTCCAGGGAAAGGCTTTCTCTCTTTGTTGGCTCTGGAGGAAAGTCCTTGTCCTCAATCTTCTTCTGATCGAAGAGCTTCTCAGGTGCAGGGAACCCCGGGTCCGAACGACATGCTCTGCTCCTGGTGCTGCTTTCTTGGTGGTATGAGGTCCCCAACTCTCTGCTGGCTTCTCTTTCCTTTTATCACTTGAGATATAAAAGGTGGTGCTGGCCACACCCCAGGGAAACTCCCTTTACCTTGGATCAGGGAGGTGACCTCAGTAAGTGTGGTGTTACAATTCCACCCTAACACTCTCAACATAAAATTACAATCACAAGATGGAGAACAACCACACAATACTGGGAATCATGGCCTAACCAAGTTGATACACACATTTTTGGGGGGACATAATTCAATCCATGACATTCAGTCATCAGGATTTTGAACCTAAGAAACCTCAGAACTGAAACAAAACAAGGTTCTTTTGGTTCACTTGACTTAGCATAGCCACCTAAAATAATTCCTTTCAGGGCAATGAGAAACCCATTGTTAGGAACTTGTAAAAGACAAGAGAGAAAGATTAATATTTTTAAAAGTAGCTTTCAATGCAATATGGTGATTCATGATCAGAGACTGATATGAAGAGATAAAAGTCAGTGTTCATAGTCCCTCGGGGTGACCCCGATGGATTTCTCGTGCATTGCTTTAACCAACTGACCATAACTATAGATGCTTAGAGGTTTTTACAATGTACTCTATTTTATCATATATTATCTACTCCATGCCATTTTTTGTTTTAATAAGGACTTAATAATAATTAGCAGTAACTAACAACATCTTTCAGACACGATTTTCTAACCAGGATTCAATCAAAGGTCATTCATTGCATTTGTTTGTTTTCTTAGTCCCTTTTAGTCTAGACCAGCCTACCATCACTGCTGTTTTTGCTTTGTTTTGATGCTGCCTTTTTTTTTTTTTGGAAGTCCAAGCCAATTGTCTTGTGGAATGCCCTACCTTCTGGATTTGTCTCATTGTCTCCTCATGCAATCTTTTATTCCTCTATTTCTTGTACACTGGAAGTCTAAATGATTGGTTATATCATTTTGATTAATTGAGTAGATTCAGGTTCAACATTTTTGGCCTGAAATGTATACTTTATACGGTACTTAGTTCATATCAGGAGTCATTTGTCAGGATACCCCAATGATAGTGAAAATAAAGTGGTGCTCCCAGGGTTCTTTATTTTTTCCCTTCCAATTGGCAAGTAATCTGTGGGGTGGTAACTTTAGCACCATGCACACCAATAACCCTCTGTCTAATGGTTTTAAGATCACTAATGCTCTTCGCCTAGGCCTATTATTTCTCTGGGGGTTGCATACAGTGATTGTTCTAATTCTACCATAACCCACTCCTCACTTATCAACATGGTTAGGTTTATTTTTTAAAATGTATTATCTTGCTTTTGTTCTGAATCTTTCTTCTATTCCTTTCTGCTTGGTTACCTTTACTTAAAAGGTGAAGAAATGGTTCCCAGAGGGTCAAAGTAATGGAAAATATCACACTTTATTAAATAATGAAGCATAAATTGAAGTACACTTACATCTAATTCAAGACCTCACATTTTCTACTACTTTACATTTCCTTGAAAACAATATTTAGGTTCTTCCTATAAGGATTAGGGTAGGGAGGAAAGAAGAAAGAAACGAAATAAAACAGCTTACCCTGATCACTGGGCACAAAAATTAGGATCTTACATTAGCAGTTTGCCAGTCCATGCATACAATATTTCAATTGCCCTCCACAGAAAGTGAAGGCTCTGAAAGCTATCATTTTGAGGGTGTAACTAATAAAACGTTACTGTGAGACAGGATGGAAAGTGAACAGTGAATGAATGCCTCTCACCTGAACCAAACCTGTAGGGATGTATCTATCTATCATCTATTATCCATCTATCTACCTATTTACATTAAGTTTTTATACCGAGAAGAATCTTTTTGTTGTTTTTTGTCTATGGGCTCATGTTTCTATTATTATGTAACCTGTGACCGCGCTGATTTCACTTCCCATCTTGTCTCCCACGGCCGGCAGAAAGAATAGAAAGGGGTATGGTATTTGAGAGAAAGAAAAGGGCAACGGGAAAAAGGCAAGAAAAGGAAAGAGAGGTTGGGTTACGGAGGGCGTGCGTAGGGGAGGGAACTGGAGGAGTGTGGAAAATGGTCACGCAATCCGCGTACACTTGCGGAAGTAAAAATGCCGACAATAGGATTGTTCAGCGAATATTTAAGTTCGGCGCACGGGTTCAATCCCCACTAATACAACGTCTTAAAATAAAATATGGGCAAGAGATACTGTAAGTCTCCTGGAAAGCTGTTGAAGGACGGTTCGACAAAGCGCAGACAAAATCTGCATCCCACGTCCTCTACTCTTTAAAGCTGACGGTGTAATTCGCGGTCTTTTGGGGCAGGCTGGGGTAGGGGGGATGTGGGGTGAGTGGCGTAGACTCCGGTCTTCAGAATTGCGTTAATTCTGTCGCCCAGCGCAAGTTTCAGGTTCCCTGCAAAACGTGTTTCTTCCTGCTTTTCTGTTTTTAAAAATA
Organism: Elephas maximus indicus; assembly: GCF_024166365.1. Classification (NCBI taxonomy): domain Eukaryota; kingdom Metazoa; phylum Chordata; class Mammalia; order Proboscidea; family Elephantidae; genus Elephas; species Elephas maximus. Next base: position 77,815,529 of record NC_064819.1, read on the forward strand.
ATCTTTTCGTCTTTCCTGCAGGAAACTGTCCTCAAAATGTACCGCGGTCATCATTCGTAAGTGCCACACTTAGTGTCAGGATGACCGAATGGTCCAAGACGCCAGACTTCCCGTGCTTGGGGTTTCTGGTCTCCAGGTGGAGGCATGGGTTCGAATCCCACTTGTGACAGGGTTTTCTTTTGTTAAAAGATTAAAAGTTTAACCTTCCAGCCCGCAATACCTGAGGCTTCTTCTCGCTCTTGGCTGCCTTAACTCTCTTCCTGCTTTGGCAATCACAACCGGTAGCCCTGTCAGGGTCGCCCGGTTTTGGGGCCCTCCAAGCACTTTTTTAAGCACTAGGCCATCACTCTCCGTTTCTTGGCCTTCACTCTGTTCCCATTGTCCATAGTGCAATCCTTTCTGCCTCAAAGATGTACAGCCCCGAATACTCCTGCAAAAGGCCCAGAGTGTCTGTACCAATACCCCGGGGAAGCACAGCAGAGAAAGACGCATCTCTCGCAACTCAAACCGAACAGTCGACAAACAAAAAGTCCTGAACTAGAGAATTCTGGAATGTTTCCACAGACATTCAGAAGAAATTTAAACCTCTGGCGCCCCCTGATGCAGGAGAAAGCCATGCAGCGGGCAAGAGCCCTGGGGAAGCCGCAGGCCAAGCATCACCTGGACACCGGGAGCAAAACCCTCTTTGTCTTGCAGTCTCTCCAGCATTCTCTCCAGGCAAATCCTCCGTGCTAGGAAGCACGGAAAAAATATTTTAAAGACCCAGATATATTTTCACAAAGCAGGTAAACGGATGATTTGGGGCTGAAAGGCAGTAAACCCTTAACGAGCACAAACTAATACAGATTTATATCTATAAATCTTTATCTGAAAACGAGATACTGCTGTAACACACCCCAAATGTGGCTTTGGGACTGGACAGCAGGTGGAAACCGGTAAGACCCTCAGGAGAATGTTGGTGAAAGGTCCCCAAGACAGGAAGACTGTTTTTATCTGCTGCCTAGTTAGGAGAATCAGGAAAATATTATTAGAAGCAGAAGGAAAGGGGGCCCTTGTTCTCTAGTGTCAGGAAGTTTTTCAACAGTGTCACTGTGGTAATGCAGAGATTAAAACATATACCTAATTAACTGGGTGACTTAGCTAAGGATATTTCCAGGCAATGTGTTGAAAGTGACCCCTGGCTTTTCTAGCTGCCTACAGAAAGGAATGTGTGTGAGAGACAGAGAGATAAACTAAAGAAAGAATTGCTAATTTTAAAGGAACCACGACTTGGTGGATGTTAAAAAATAAAACTTTCTCAGTTTCAGCTTCTCCGAATAACAAACAATGCTTCAATTAACAAAAAGTCTTCTGGGAAAACATCAAACCTGAGGCATTGTTCAGAAAAGCAGGGTCTAAAGATGAAGCTAAGGGCATGATTTTAAAACCCTTTGTTCACACCTCAGAAAGATTCAAGTGGTGCCTCAAACAGACTGATGAATGAACAACCATTCAGATGATTCTAGCCTCAGCTTTTAACTCACCCTAGCTGAGTGGATCCCAAATGAGCTATTCCCTCTACCCCATCATGCCTGTCAAATTACAGATTTTTGAACAAACCAGTGTTATTTTTTTATGTCCCTGTTTTTTTTTGGGGGGGGTACTTTCTAATGCAGCCATAGTTCTGCAACAATAATCATGACAAAAAATACAATATCACAAATTAATACTATAAAAGAGAAAGAAAAGAAATTCAAATAATGAAGCTCAAATTTCAAACAAGACTTTGAAAGCTTATACTCATTCATATTTTACATTAGGGGAAGGGAAAGGATCCATACCTGCTTATTTTGGAACCAACTCCAGGCTTCTCAGGCTAACAATTTCTCTCTATTCTGGACCACTTTCCATTTTTGGAGAAGTATGACTTTTTTTTTTTTTTATGACTTAGAGTGGTTTGGGGTATGAATCTAGGGCTTAGAGCTCTATGGAAAGCAGAGAGCTAGACACACTACCCACTGGATTGTGCTGCACTGGAGGCTCTATTAGCTTTCTTTTTGCACTCTGGTGCACTGAGGTATGTTTCTTTACCTAAGAAGATGAAAAAGACTATCTGCAGACTTCCCATGACGCCAATAAGCTCTTGTGTTCTGACTCTTCTTGGAAGCAAAATAGAATGACTTGTTTATGGAATCTTTGGCATTCTTGGTACTTCCTTTCAGCCTCTTTGAACCTAGTTAAAGTTATTAATGCCCTGCTAGAAATGTATCTATACCTTCTCAGCTTCTACTGCTGCCTCCTTCCCATCCTTCAAAGGAGGAGGCAAAAGTACTTGTTCCACTAAATCTTACCCATCAGGGAGTTGAAAGGCCTATAACAATTACAACCACGTTAGGCTTTCTTTAGGTTTAAGGAGAGATGTTATGAATTCTAGTTGAGCTCTGTTTGTCAGATACCTGCCTCCAAAAGGAACTACTGGATTACAAAATTGGGACATTTCTTTGTGAACCATCACTTAGTCCAACAGAACCAGCTAGTTACCAATGTGTCATACCAATATGTCTGATCACTGTCAGTGTGTACTTGCCATTTTGAAGTAAATGACTATGATGGTATTGCCATAGAATATGACGTAGAGAACAGCCACTGAAAATGTGGTCTGCAGATCATGTGTTAGCCACAGTCAGCACCATTTTGATATACAGAGCTTGTGCTAGAATATAAATCAACTGTATCACTAAGCATTTTGTTTACTTCTATTGATCGATTGATTGATGATTTATTTTTTTTTTAATTTGTAAAAAGAGTTCCTTAATGAAGGCGGTAATGAATTTAATTACATTCTGCTTCAAGTTTCCATCTTTTGTGAACCCGTAACTGATGTTCTCTGACTGACAATTATGCTCACGACCAATATTAGAAAAATGAGTCCCCAGTGGTGCAAATGGTTAAATGTTTAGCTGTTAAATGAGAAGTTAGAGGCTCAAACCCACCCCAGAGGCACCTCAAAAAGGTGATCTGCTTCCAAAAGGTCACACACCTGAAAACTCAAAGGAGCTCGGTTGTACTCTGCAACACATGGGGTCACATGGGTTGCAACTGACTGATGACAATTGATTTGCTTTTTTAGTTTGGTATCAGGAAGACATTCCAACATTAGACTATAGAAAAGAGAATTCACTATAGGAGTTTGTCATGGATTGAATTGTGCACCCCAAATTATGTGTCACCTTGGTTATGCCATGATTCCCAGTATTGTGTGGTTATCCTCCATTTGGTGTAATTTTCAAAAGCACTGTAAATCCTAATCTCTGCCTCTGGTTAATGAGGCAGGATCAGATTATGTTAAAGAGGATTAAGGTGGGATGTAACACCCTTACTCAGGTCACATCCTTGGTCCCAATATACAGGGAGTTTCCCCAGGGTGTGGCCCACATAGTAAGCAGAGAGTGGGAGACTTCATACCACCAAAAAAGCAGCACCATGAGCAGAGCCCATTCTTTGGACCTGGGATTCCTGTGCAGAAGTTCCTAGACCAAGGGAAGGTTAATGACAGGACCTTCCTCAGAGCTGACAGAGACAGAAGGCTTCCCACTACAGCTGGTGCCCTGAATTCAGACTTCTAGCCTACTGTGGGAGAAAATCTTCTCTTTGTTAAAGCCATCCACTTGTGGAATTTCTGTTATAGCAGCACTAAATAACCAAGACACAGTATAAGTAGAAAGAAGTTTACAAAATAGTATTCTGAAGCTCTCAAACTCCCCAAGAGAAACAGATTATCTTGCCCTTCAGCATAAACAGAACAACCAAGAAATATCACTGCAGCCTTAGCTGGCTGCTTGTGGCATAAACCAAGTTATAGCTTGAAGAGAGACCTTTACCACATTCTCCCCAGGAACAGGTGCCTCTTCAGCCTTACTCTACAGAAGATATGCATTCCACATACCAGTCTCACCTGGGGTGCATCTGTTGGGAGGAATCTATATTTGATGGCTGCATCCTAACTTCATGGAAGTTCATGGCAAACACATTTTTAATCCTTGCAATGGCTATGCCCCAACAAAAAATGTCTAGACGTAAAAATTTCCTATTAGCTGCTCAAGTTCCAATTTACCTTATTATCCAACGTTTATATAGAATGGAAATTCACGCCCCTACCAAACGTAGGAAGGGATCACACAAATTACAATACCAGTGCACTAATTTATTCTCCATTTGCCCTTCTGGGTCCATTTTTTGCTCTGCTCTCTACCTTGGAAGGCTGCTTTGCTTGGGCTTTCTTGCTCCCTGGCTTCTGGCTGGATTTAGAATTCCAATGGGAAGCACTAGCAAGAGATCAGGTGGCAGGAAGAGAGAGAGGTAGATAGATACAAATGTTCCTCCCACTCATTTTCTGCCAGGCTGTGTTTCTCCCATGGGCCCAGCTCCTGGTGGGTGGCTGCTCTCCCATGGCGAGAGCTCTTGCCAGATTCTGGCAACTCAGCTCCTTCCTCCACCCCTTTATGCTTAGGGATGCTAAAGACTCCCAGTGTTCTGATCCCTCAGGGTTTCCTCCCATCTTTTTAGTTTCCTTAACTCTATAAAGAGGTCTTTCAATGGTCTCCCTTCAATACACTCTTTGAATGCGTGACTTGCTTCCTGCTGGAATACTGATTAATACAACTGCTGTTTTTGTTACGTGCTGTTGAGTCAGTTCTGACTCATAGCAACCCCATACACAACAGAAGAAACAGTCTCCATTCCTGCGCCATCCTCACAATCATTGTTGCAGCCACTGTGTCAATCCATCTTGACCCCCTGCTTTACCAAGCATGATATACTTCTCCAGGGACTGGCCCTTCCTATAACATGTCCAAAGTATGTGAGATGAATTCTCACCATCCTCACATCTAAGGAGCATTTTGGCTGTACTTCTTCCAAGACAGATTTGTTCATTCTTCTGGCAGTCTATGGTATATTCAATATTCTTCTCCAACACCACAACTCAAAGGCATCAATTCTTCTTCTATCTTCCTTTTTCATTGTCCATATTTCCTATGCATATGAGATAATTGAAAATATTATGGCTTGGGTCAGGCACACCTCAGTCCTCAAAATGATACATTTGCTTTTGAACACTTCAAAGAGGTCTTTTGCAGCAGATTTGCCCAATGCAATATGTCAATTTATTTTTTGACCTCTGCTTCATGTGCATTGATTGTGGATCCAAGTAAAGTGAAATTCTTGACAATTTCAATATGTTTTCTATTTATCATAATGTTGCTTATTGGTCCACTTGTGAGCATTTTTGTTTTCTTATGTGGTGTAATCCATACTGAAGGCGCTAGTCTTTGGTCTTCATCAGCAAGTGCTTCAAATTCTCTTCGTTTTCAGCAATCAAGGTTGTGTCATCTGCGTATACGTAGGTTGTTAATGGGTTGTGAAGGATTGAGTTGTGTCCTGCAAAAATCTGTGTCAACTTGTCTAAGCCATGATTTCCAGTAATGCGTGACTGTTCACCATGAGTCTTCCTCCATTCCTGATGTCACGTTATTCTTTGTATAGTCCAGTTTTTCCAATTATTTGTTCAGCATACAGACTGAATAAATATATTGAGAGGATACAATCCTGATGCATACATTTCCTGATTTTAAACCACGAAGTATCCACTTGTTCTGTTTGATAGACTGCCTCTAGGTCTATGTACAGGTTCTGCATGAGCACAATTAAGTATTCTGGAATTCCCGTTCTTTGAATTGTATCTGTAAATTGTTATGATCCACACAGCCAAATGCCTTTACATAGTCAATGAAACACAGGTAAACATTTTTCTGGTGTTCTCTGCTTTTAGCCAAGATTCATCTGACATCAGCAATGATATCCCTTGTTACACATGCTCTTCAGAATCCAACTGGAATTTCTGGCCTTTCCCTGTCAATATAGTGCTGTAACCTAGGTATACCCAAGTCCACTGCTCACCCTTCCCTTCCTGACCAGTTGTGGGCAGGAGCTTCAAGGGCTGTGCCTACAAGAACAACAAAGTCTGTGACATGAACAGTAACGTCCTTGCATTTTCAATTTCCCCTCTTGAACATAGTCTTAGATTTGGAAATTGGTCTAATAATTGCTCTGAAAAACACTCATTACAAGAAATTCCAATTAGGCAAAGATTTCCTTTTGTATAAGAGGTGGAAATTAATAACAATGAAGAAGAGTTCAGAACAATTACATATCTGGTTTATTGTCACATAAACAATGGGTCAGCCCAGGTCCTATATTTTCTGAATCCTGACTTAATTGATTCCCCAAATCCTAAAAAGCTCAGTAGACCTGCTGCTGGAGAACAGTGAAAAAATCGCCTCTCACCCCCTCATTCTCCTCACTGTAGGCTGCATTAATATGCCCACTTCTTGTTTTGTTTTGTTTTCCCATTATTTGCATTTATGAACTCCAGGTCACATGGAACATTATTTTGCCTGTACTTAACCTAAAGCCTGAACAGGTGGAGTGGGTGATTTTTTTTTTTTTATCTTGCAAAGACTTTGGTAACCCATGTGATGCAGTGGTTGAAAGCTATGTCTGCTAATCCAAAAGGTGGACAGTTGGGAACTACCAGCTACTCCTTTTAAACCCTGTAGGGCAGTTTTACTCTCCCCTATGACAGTGCTGAGTCAGAATTGACTCCATGGCAACAGGTTTGGTTTGTTGGTTTTGAGATCTTTTGGAGAGCTGGCTGGCTGGCATGATCTTAAAAAATAGATTTTGCAGCCTTTTTTGTGGAAGCCGAGAGAGCTGTATCCCCAGATGGAACAGACGCACAGAGCTTGGATTTCCCACCTTCTAAAATTTTTTGAGTTCTTTTGGTAAATTACTTGTACGTGTCAGTAGAAAAGGGTTTTTGTTTCGTTTTGTTTTACTATTGTTACCAGCTACTGTTTATGGTGAGCTATCAAACTATGAAAGTAGTGAAGAAAACAATTCTTGCTTCTTTTCAGATGGCCTGTAGTGTGGGCTGTACAGGACCCCTGACTTGGAACAGGAGGTCTAGGATCCACAGTGGAGTTTGCTTTTTATCCTGCTCTCCTTACATTATGGTTGTTGATTTTCCCCGAATAGCTATTCTGAAGCCCCCCCCCCCACCAAACTCCAATGATAGTGGAATTCATCTTTTAACAATTTTCTGGTTTCTTTGCCACAGCGCACTTCGATTTCAACGCCACTCTGTGGAGAATAAGAAACACAGCTTCGGGATTTGAGACCTGGATCGACGCTGGGAAACAATCTTTCAACCTCAAAGACCAGGTTACAACAGGAGGAGCCTCTCGATTAGGCTTCTGTTCCCAGGAGGTCACCTCAGCTTCCCCTTCCAGACTGCCTCACCCTTAGCCTCCCCCCTCAGTCGAGCCTTTCTGATTTCTAGTATGGGGAAAAATGGGACAGAGTTCTCGTATTTTCCCCCAAGGCTCTAAGAACTGAAGTTCGGAATATTTGGGCTCCAACCCCTGAGAAAAGTACTGCAGAGCCGAGGGCCTGGCTGTAAGTAAAATCACGAGGGCACCAAAGACCCCACCCCAAACTCCCTATCTTGACAACCAACAGGCTGTTATTTCCCTCTCTTATCTCTTATCTACGTGTAGTCCCCGGTCTCGACTACACTGGATTGGAGCAATAGTAGCAGATTCTCAGGATGCAGATTAGGCCTCCTGTACTTCTGACAAAAGTCCTTGGAGGAGGTGTTAAAACTTGCAGACACTGTGGAACTTGTTTGAAAACATCCCAGAAAACCAGAGAGACAATGAGGGTGGAACATCAAATTTTCTAGGAACCAAATACAACTAAAAAGCCAATGTTAGACTGTGTCAGTCATCAGCTTCAGGACGAGGCGGGTAATAACTGCCTCCTTTTTTTAAAGCTAAGGGTTGCTATGAGTTGGAACTGACTTGACCTCAACGGGTCGGATTTTTTTTTATGGCTGGGTTTTTCAAGGGTTAGAGCACTGGTCTCTTAAACCAGGGGTAGTGAGTTCGAATGTTACTGCCACCTTGGCTGCTTACTTTTCCCCTTGGTTAGGTGACTTGAAGAGTTATTTTTCCTAGAATACTGGTAAAGCACTGGAAGGTAGGGGTTCGAACCCTCCAGGCACTCCTCCGCAGGAGAAAGATGCAGAAATTACAGCTTCAGAAACCCTACGGGGTAGTTCTATCCTGTCTTATAGGGTTGCTATGAGTCGGACTAGAGGGCAACGGGTTATTTGGGTTTCCTTAAAGCCAAATCTCTAGGAATCAGAGCCCGTTATTGTGCTTACCTTTTCAGAATAGGGGAAATCCCTACTAACAAACATAGAGAATTTAAAATGAAAGCTGCTCAGGAAAAATGGTAATAAAGCAGCTGAGTTGTTAATAATACAGGAAATTCAACTGTAAGAAACCTCCTAAAAGCTACCAATGCACAGTTAGTGTCAACCTAAGTCAATATAAGGGAGCTAACAAGTGTTTCTTTCTGATAAAATAACTTGTAATTCGTTTAAATCAATTACAAGTTAAAATAGCCAGCTGTAGACTTAAAGAAACTATATTATTATTGTTTTTATGATCAATTTTTTATCTAATGAACTCTTAGCCTCCCTGACGACAGGAATCATGTTTCACCAGCAGGCCTGCCAGAGAAAAGACTAGAAGATCTGCTCCACTAAAAATTACAGGTTAGGAAAACCCGTGAGGCAGTTCTACTCTGTCCTGTAGGGTTGCTGTGGATTGGAATCCACTCAATGCCATGCAACAGCAAGGACAAGACATTCTTAAAGATTCGTGAGGAGAAGGCACACAAAAAGGTAAATGGAATATTTCCTAGGTTATAAAAAAGCTCATCGTTTTCCTCAAATGGCAAAAAGAGGCAAAACCATATCCCTTTCTTTCTGGAACAGAATAAATACAGCCTTGAGTCTTTGATCCTTCAGAATCATCTTTTTGAGAGAGAATTTGAGTATCACAAGCAATTACTCCCCCACGTGTCTGTCAGTTTGTCGTATTGTGGGGGCTTGTGTGTTGCTGTGATGCTGGAAGCTATGCCACCAGTATTCAGATACCAGCAGGGTCACACATGGAGGACAGGTTTCAGGTGAGCTTCTAGACTGAGACAGACTAGGAAGAAGAACCCAGCAGTCTACTTCTGAAAAGCATTAGCCAGTGAAAACCTTATGAATAGCAGCAGAACATTGTCTGATAAACTGCTGGAAGATGAGCCCCCCAGGTTGGAAGGCACTCAAAAGATGACTGGGGAAGAGCTGTCTCCTCAAAGTTGAGTCGACCTTAATGATGTGGGTGGAGTAAAGCTTTTGGGACCTTCATTTGCTGACGTGGCGCGACTCAAAATGAGAAGAAACAGCTGCAAACATACATTAATAATTGGAACCTGGAATGTACGAAGTATGAATCTAAGAAAATTGGAAATCTTCAAAAATGAAATGGAATGCATAAACATCGATATCCTAGGCATTAGTGAGCTGAAATGGACTGGTATTGGCCATTTTGAATAGGACAATCATACAGTCTACTATGCTGGGAATGACAACTTCAAGAGGAATGCTGTTGCATTCATCGTCGAAAAGAATGTTTCAGGATGTATCCTGAAGTATAACACTGTTAGTGATAGGATAATATCCATACTCCTACAAGGAAGACCAGTTAATATGACTACGATTCAAATTTACACACCAACCACTAGAGCCAAAGATGAAGAAATAAAAGGTTTTTATCAGCTGCTGCAGTCTGAAATTGATCGAACATGCAATCAAGATGCATTGATAATTACTAGCGATTGGAATGTGAAAGTTGGAAACAAAGAAGAAGGCTCAGTAGTTGGAAAATATGGCCTTGGTGACAGAAAGAATGCCGGAGATTGAATGATAGAATTTTGCAAGACCAACCACTTCTTCCTCGCAAATACCTTCTTTCACCAACATAAATGGCAACTATACACATGGACCTCACCAGATGGAACACACAGAAGTTAAATTGACTACATCTGTGGAAAGAGACAATGGAAAAGCTCAATATCATCAGTCAGAACATGGCCAGGGGCCAACTGTGGAACAGACCATCAATTGCTCATATGCAAGTTCAAGCTGAAATTGAAGAAAATCAGAGCAAGTCCACGAGAGCCAAAATATTACCTTGAGTATATCCCACCTGAATTTAGAGACCATCTCAAGAATAGATTGGACACATTGAACACTAGTGACCGAAGACCAGACAAGTTGTGGAATGACATCAAGGACATCATCCATGAAGAAAGCAAGAGGTCACTGAAAAGACAGGAAAGAAAGAAAAGACCAAGGTGGATGTCAGAGGAGACTCTGAAACTTGCTCTTGAGCGTCGAGCAGCTAAAGCAAAAGGAAGAACTGATGAAGTAAAAGAACTGAACAGGAGATTTCAAAGGGCCTCTTGAGAAGACAAAGTAAAGTATAATGACATGTGCAAAGACCTGGAGATGGAAAACCAAAACGGAAGAACACAGTCGGCGTTTCCCAAGCTGAAAAAACTGAAGAAAAAATTCAAGCCTCGAGTTGCAATAGTGAAGGATTCCATGGAGAAAATATTAAACGACACAGGAAGCATCAAAAGAAGGTGGAAGGAATACACAGAGCCATTATACCAGAAAGAATTAGTAGATATTGAACCATTTTGAAGAGGTGGCATATGATCAGGAACCGATGGTACTGAAGAAAGAAGTCCAAGCTGCTCTGAAGGCATTGGTGAAAAAGAAGGCTCCAGGAATTGATGGAATATCAATTGATACGTTTCAACAAACAGATGTAGCGCTGGAGGTGCTCACTTGCCTATGCCAAGAAATATGGAAGACAGCTTCCTGACCAACTGAGTGGAAGGGATCCATATTTATGCCTATTCCCAAGAAAGGTGATCCAACCACATGTGGAAATTATAGAACAACATCATTAATATCACATGCAAGCAAAGTTTTGCTGAAGATCATTCAAAAATGGAGGCAGCATTGTATCGACAGGGGACCGCCAGAAATTCAGGCCGGCTTCAGAAGAGGATGTGGAACGGGGCATCAGGATTGGAGGAAGACTCATTAACAAGCTGCGTTACTCAGATGACACAACTTTGCTTGCTTAAAGTGGAGAGGACTTGAAGCATTTACTAATGAAGATCAAAGACCACAGCCTTCAGTATGGATTACACCTCAACATAAAGAAAACAAAAATCCTCACAACTGGACCAATGAGCAACATCATGATAAATGGTGAAAAGATTGAAGGTGTCAAGGATTTCATTTTACTTGGATCCACAATCAACAGCCATGGAAGCAGCAGTCAAGAAATCAAAAGACTCATTGCATTGGGCAAATCTGCTTCAAAGGACCTCTTCAAAGTGTTGAAGAGCAAAGATGTCACCCTGAAGACGAAGGTGCGCTTGACCCAAGCCGTGATATTTTCAATCACATTATATGCATGTGAAAGCTGGACAATATGTAAGGAAGACTGAAGAAGAGTTGGGGCCTTTGAATTGTGGTGTTGGTGAAGAATATTGAATATACCGTGGACTGCCAGAAGAACGAACAAATCTGTCTTGGAAGAAGTGTGGCCAGAATGCTCCTTAGAGGCAAGGATGGGGAGACTGCATCTTACATACTTTGGACATGTTGTCAGGAGGGATGAGTCCCTGGAGAAGGACATCATGCTTGGCAGAGTACAGGGTCAGTGGAAAAGAGGAAGACCCTCAACGAGGTTGATTGACACAGTGGCTGCAACAATGAGCTCAAGCAAAATAACGATTGTAAGGATGGCGCAGGACCAGGCAGTGCTTTGTTCTGTTGTGCATCGGGTCGCTATAAGTTGGAACCGACTTGACGGCACCTAACAACAACAACAAGCAATTACTTTTTGCTACCATGTCTTCATCTCCTTCTTAAAAAGCAGGCTAAAGACCCAGTGATCTTTCTGTATTTTTATAACTATTATAAAAATAGTATATTTCTATTTTCATGTTTTGCCCAATATTCAAAACACTTATAATATTATCTATTAGCCACCCCTCCTCCAAACTATTTCCAGCCACTCATAATGACCTCATCATCTCTACCTGGGTTTCTATCAGTCAGGGTCTCAACAGGAGAGAACAGGTTCCAATTGGGATGACTCAAGAAGGATTTTAAAAAGGACTGCTTAATTAGGGGGCCCTGGTGGTGCAATATCTACTCTGTCCTATAGACTCAATGGCACTGGGTTCTGGGTTTGGGTGGTGCAGTGGTTAAATCCTTTGTCTGGTAATCACAGGCAGTTAGAATCCACCAGCTGCTTCTTGCAAACCCTATGTGCCTGTTCTATTCTGTCGTCGGAGTTGGAACAGACTCAGTGGAAACTGGATACATATTTATGTATGTACTTGCACCCTTCCCTGGCTTGCTCCTCTAGAGAACTCAGCCTAAGATAGTGTTATTTCTTCCAAATTAAATCAGTCAAATAAATGACACAAAAACACCTACAGAACAGTGTAAGAGGCAGCAACACCTCCTTTGTAGTTAGAATGAGAGAGAAATGAGAACAAAAGGCAGTACTAATGAGATCATTACAGGACATCAGACCATGGAGTCTCTCTGATGTCTTTCATTCCTCACTGTACTTTGTACTCAGTAGATGCATAACAAATACTTGCTAGTAAGAGAATGAAATTCCTGGTAGAGTTATTTCTCAGAACCTAATTTTTTTTTTTTTTTTTAATATTTCCATAGTAACTTTTTTTTGTGGAACTTCAAAACTAGAGAAAGGTAATAAGCCAGCCAGGATTTGAAACTGGATTCTTCTGATCCATAGTCAGACATGTTATCCATTGTGCCACTGGCCCACCCAGAGAAGCAGCATCCTATTAGTTGTTTTTTTTTTTTTGAGTGGGTTCTGACTCATAGGTACCCTATGTACAAGAAAACGAAACACTGCTCTGTCCTTTGCCATCCTCACAGTCGTTATGCTTGAGACCATTGTAGTCACTGGATCAAAGCGTCTCATTGAGGGTCTTCCTCTTTTTCTCTGACCCTCTACTCTACCAAGCATGCTGCTCTTCTCCAGGGACTGGGTCCTCCTGATAGCCTGTCCAAAGTATGTTAGATGATGTGTTGCCATCCTCTCTTCCAATGAGCATTCTGGCTCTACCTCTTCCAAGACAGATTTGTTCATTCTTCTGGCAGTCCAAGGTATATTCAATATTCTTCATTAGCACCATAAATCAAAGGCATTGATTCTTCTTCCATCTTCCTTATTCAGTGTCTAGCTTTCACATGCATATGAGGTGATTGAAAATACCTTGGCTTGGGTGGGGCGCACCTGAGTCCTTAAATTGCCTTGTCTGCTTTTTAACACTTTAGAGAGGTCTTTTGCAGCCCATTTGGCCAGTGCAATGTGTCCTTTGAATTCTTGACTGATGCTTTCTTGGGTGTTGATTGTGGATCCAAGTAAAATGAAATCCTTGACAACGTCAAGCTTTTTCTCCATTTATCATGATGTTGCTTATCGGTCCGGTTGTGAGGATTTTTGCTTTCTTTATGTTGAAGCGAAATCCACACTGAAGGCTGTAGTGTTTGATCTTCATCAGTAAGTGTCTCAAGTCCTCTTCACTTTGAGCAAGCAAGATTGTGTCATCTGTATAGGACAGACTGTTAATGAGTCTTCCTCCAATCGTGATGCCACATTCTTCTTCATATAGTCCAGCTTCTTCAATTATTTGCTCAGCATACAGGTTGAATAAATATAGTGAAAGGATACAACCCTGACACATACCTTTCCTGACTTTAAACCACGCAGTATCCCCTTGTTCTGTTCTAAGAACTCTCTTTTGTTCTCAGCACAGGTTCCTCACGGGCACAGTTAAACGTTATGGAATTCCCATTCTTTGCAATGTTATTCATAATTTGTTATGATTGACGAAGTCGAATACCTTCTCATAGTCAAAAAAACATTCTGACCCTTGGGGATACCAAAAACCACGCATTGATAATACCCTGACCCAATTCTTCCTCAAATGATGGATTGTTTATGGAAAAGAAAAGGTGCCCAATTAGATAACTTTTTATATTAGAGTCTCAGGCTTTGACTGGGGAAGAGTATTTGCTGATTCTCAGGCTGGGGACTGAGCCGTACCATCCAGTGCAACTGTACCAACTGACTTTATTATTTCCCACTCATCCTGAATTCTGGGGAGCTCAGCTACAATACAGAATGATAATTAATGTCAGTTATACCCATTTGAGACCTAGTTAATGTTACCCATTGCAAAAATAGTTTAGACAAATTCCATCCTTCTTTAATAGGATGATTCTTGCCATTAACTCAGATTTAGCTTAGAAAAAGCATTGTTGGTGCCCTTTAAAAGTTTAGACTAATCTAGCATGTCCTTTGTTAATACTTTTTCTACATGGCTTCATTTACCCTCAAGCTCTCTAGAATTTTTTCATCCTCTCCCTCTGATGTGGCCTGGGAACATTGCCTTAATTTGCCCCACCTCTTTATGTGAGGTGGCACTAGGACCTCGGAACTTCTTTTGATTTATGTGTTGACTTGTTGAGATTAGCAAGAACCTTTAGTGCTCTTCTCTCCACCATCTGAGTTCCTGCACAGGAGTTATCTATTTATGCCAGATGCAGGAATTTTGGTTTCTAGAGAAAAGACCAGAAAATATTTACATCGGCAAGGATTTGAGCGGAAGCTAAGAATGTGAGGTGAATATATATTTTAGAAAAAAAAAATATTTTAGAAGGCACCATCAAATCTGTTTCTTCCAGCATAGCATTACGATTCATCAGGCTAATCATTTAAATATTATCCCAAATGCTTGATCAAAATCAAATAAAGATAAAAATCCATTTGCAAAAAGTAAATAAATAAATAAAAATAAAGCACAGGTAAACCTCTTTCTGGTATTGTCTGGTTTCAGCCATGATCCATCTGACATCAGCCATGATATCCCTTGTTCCACACCTCTTCTAAATCTGGCTTGCATTTATGGAAGTTTCTTGCTGATGTACCACTGCAACCACTTTTGAATGATTTTCAGCAAAATTTTACTTTTGTGTGATATTGATAATATTTTGTTTGATAATTTCTGCAATCTTTTGGATCACCTTTCTTTGGAATGGATACAAATATGGATTTTTTCCAGTCAGTTGAATAGGTAGCTGTCTTCCAAGGATCTTGATTTAGGTGACATCACGACCTAAATCCAGTGCTGCATCCGTTATGCCTATAGAAAAGGAAGCAGTGGGATTACTTTGTCATTCTAAATGTGACTACATGAAGCCCTTCTTTTAGCTTGATTTTCTTCAGTCAATGGGAAAGCCTCAGAATTGAAACAAAACAAGGTTCTATTGGTTCCCTTGACTTAGTTTAGTCATCCAAAATAATTCCTTCCAGGGCAGTGAGAAATCCATTGTTAGGTAACTTGTAAAAGATCCAAGAGAAAGTTTAATACCTTTAAAAGTAGCTTGCAATAAAATATGGTGATTAGCGGATAGAGATGGAGATGAAGACATAAAAGTTAATGCTCCTAGTTCCAAAGGGTGACCCCCAAAGAACTTCTAGTCCATCACCTTAACCTCTCAGCCACAACAACAGATGCCTATAGGTTCATTACTATGTACTCTATGTTAGCATATATCATCTATTCTATGCTATTTTTATTTTAATACGGGTTTAATAATAATGGACAGTAACTAATAACAACAACAAAATGTGTTTCAGAACTGTTTTTAAACAGGATCCAACCAAAGGCCATTTATTTATTTCATTGTTTCCTCAATCTCTTTTAATCTAGACCAGCATTGTATCATTTTTTGTTGTTTTTGCTTTGTTTTGACATTGACTTTTTTAAAAAGCCCAAGCCAATTGTCTTGTGGATTTGTCTCATTGTGTCCTCCCACAATCTTTTAATTTATTCCTCTATTTCGTGTACATAAACATAAAGAAAAATATAAACGTAAAGAAAATAAAAACCTCACAACTGGACCAATGAGCAACATCATGATTAAGGGAGAAGAGATTGAAGTTGTCAAGGATTTCTTTTTACTTGGATCCACAATCAACAGCCATGGAAGCAGGAGTCCAGAAATCAAGAGATGCACTGCATTTGGCAAATCTTCTGCGAAGGACCTCTTTAAAGTGTCAAAGAGCAAGATGTCTATGGTGCACCTGACCCAAGCCATGGTATTTTCAATCGCGTCACATACATGTGAAAGCTGGACAATGAATAAGGAATACTGGAGAAGAGTTGACACCTTTGAATTGTGGGTTGGTGAAGAATATTGAATATACCATGGACTGCCAAAAGAATGAACAAATCTGTCTTAGAAGAACTAAAGCTGGAATGCTCCTTAGAAGCAATAATGGGGAGACTGCATCTTACATACTTCGGACATGTTGTCAGGAGGGATCAGTCCCTGGAGAAGGACATCATGCTTGGCAGAGTACAGGGTCAGCGGAAAAGAGAAAGACCCTCAACGAGGTGGATAGACACAGTGGCTGCAACAAGGAGCTCAAGCATAACAACTATTGTAAGGATGGCGCAGGACCGGGCAGTGTTTCATTCTGTTGTGCATAGGGTCCCTATGAGTTGGAACCAACTCCACAGCATCAAACAACAATGTTTCCTGTACAGTGGAAGTCTAAAGGATTGATTCTATCCTTTTGATTAACTGATTAGATTCATGGTGAACAATTTTGGCCTGATACTGTGTACTTTATAAAGTACTTACTTCATATCAAGAGGCACTTGTCAGGATATCCCAATGATTATGCAAATAAAGTAGTGCTCCCAGGGCTCTCTATGTTTTCACTTTCCAGTTGGCAAGTAATTGGTGAGTGGTAAGTTTAGCACCTTGCAGGTCTGTTATTTCCCAGTAACCCTTTGCCTAACGGATTTAAGATCGCTAATGTTCTTTGCCTAGGTCTACTATTTCTCTGTGGGTTGGAGATAGTGATTATTTTCATTGTACCATTCTTTCTACATATGTGAGAGTCATTCTGGCCATAGTTGTTGCTCTTTTTCTTGCCTCCCTCTCCCTCCCGCCGCGCCTCCCAGTCTTTGCATAGCAACCTGGGAACTCAGGTTGATGGGCGCTAAAAGGCTCTGAAGAGTTTGCACTTTCTGGCCGAGTGGACGGGAAGAGCTCGACAGTATGCAGAGTGTAAAGTCTCCAGCGGTTCTCAAACTCGAGTGCATACAGAAATCATTTGGATAACTTGCTAAAACCCGGATTCCTGGGCCCCACCTCCAGAGATGCTAATCCAGTAAATGGAGGGTGGCGTGGAGCTGCGGAATGTACAGCTAAAAACTTGCATTTTTAAGCGGCTCCAAAGAGGAAATTTTGAATAGCGCCGAAGGAGAGAACGGACAGGTTGTATAGTGGTAATGAGATATAAACAAAAGACACTTGGATAAAACAAAAGAAACAAAAAGAAAGGCAAAGAATGTGGAGGGGAAATATATGAAGAATAAACTCAGGGTGAAAATGAGTAAATTTCTTATTTCCGGCTTTAACCAAGAAAAGTATTAAAAAGGAGCAGAAATGCCACTACGAACAAAACGTTTTGGGATTCTTCCAACAGAAATACAAAAGTTGCCGCACAACCACGAAGGGATTCGAACCCTTAATCTTCTGATCCGAAGTCAGACGCCTTATCCATTAGGCCACGTGGTTTCCTTACAGTAGATGCTGAAAACATTTTTTAAAAGAAAAATAACCTGCTGCTCTCCATCTGTGCGATAAATGTAATGAACATACTAGGGATAAAAGTTTAACCTAATGATCAAAAATAATGTAAAGTTACAACTGGATAATCACCAAGGAGAGAAATATAATGCTAAAATGATTGAAATATGGTGGTATTAATAGCTAGAATGCTTTAATTGATAGTGTGCTTTATCTTTTTACTGGAATTAGGGAGAAAGGCCGCGCCAGGGAGGAAATGCTTGAACTGAGAGCTGAAGGAGGAGAGAGGTAAACTAAGCCAAGACAGAACCGAGCTGCTCCACAGATCCCGGGAAGCTCCACTCTCCCGCCTTCCAAATAAACACTGATTGTGGATGAAACACAAAAATTTACTTTTTCGTCCCCAGAAATCACACTCGAATAATCCTAAAATACAAATTCACATTGGACAAAAATTTCCAGAGAGGAAATAACAGCAACGAAGTTTTGTAATCTGGAGAAGTGAGAGCTGATTTGTCAGACCTTAGAAAGCTGAATCCTAAACAAATAGTGGGAAAAGCAAAGAGGCAACCAGATTTTCACCACAGAACCCCAATCTCCATCCCGCATAGAATGGCCTCATTGTCTCAGGAATTTCAGCACTAGCGTCATTTGGAAACTGCCCTTCCTCAGTTCTGGAAGAAGACTGGCAGTTTATTTTCTTGAGAGCATAAAGTATAGGGTCTCTAGGCTGGGTCAGAGATTCTCAGACTTTTCTGTGCAGCAAGATCACCTGGAAGGTTTGTGAAAACACAGATTTCTGGGCCTCAAGCCCAGAGTGTCAAATTCAGTATGTCTGGGGGGTGGCAGAGAATTTATATTTCTAACAAGTTGCTACTGTCAAAGCCCTGGCTTTCATATCTTCACCATCCAGGCAGAAAATGGAATCGTTTTCTACCACATACGTAAGATAATACGAATTAAAAAGCTTCTTAACACACGAATAGTAGTCAGTGCTAAGCGCTCGGTAAATGCCAGCGGTTTGTCTGGGGTTCACTTTGTAAAGTGAATGTTAAGTGCACACAACAGAGCCCGCATAGCCCACGGATTCTTACTGAGGAAGTGAGAATTTTGGGAAGAGATGCCACCGGCGCTATGCCTTGAGGAGAAGCAGCTTTTCTCCAGGTTGAAGATGAAGCCGGTGCGAGGATAGGGAGGAGCAAGGTAGAAGATGCGAAGCCGGGCCTCCGCAAGGCTGGAAGATTGTAACGGAAGAGGGCGGTGTCTAGGGAATTTATAGGGAAAGCAATACCGGCAACTTGGTAGCCGTTTTTATTCCTGTTTCACCGAGGGTCTAAATTGAACACGTGCACGATTATTCTCAAAATAGAGAAATTTCGACGAGTGGAAATATTGAACTTTTTTCCTGTTTTTTTTTTTTTTCTTTCCCCATATGGAGCATTTGGGATTAATATTTACTATGGTCAATCCCTCATTTTTTCTCCAGGAGCCATTAATTAGCAAAACTGTGAAAGGTGGAGAGAAAATTAATCAAAATTAATGATAAAGAAATAAATATTTTGGATCTGGAGGTAGGGGAGGGGAATGATTCAGTATTCTGTGGAAGGAAGGCGGAGACACCTTGCCCGTGACCTCGTGGCGCAACGGTAGCGCGTCTGACTCCAGATCAGAAGGTTGCGTGTTCAAATCACGCCGGGGTCAGGGTGACCGCGTTTTGGAGAAAAAACAAAAATACATTTGACAGTCTACTTTGCTTTGAGGCGTAGTTGCCTGAAGTTGATCTCTAGTTTGCGACCTGTTAGGGCTGCCTGGGACTGAACACACACAAAGATAACAGATGATCTACCTTTTTAGAGTTTCAGTGGGTTGCGACTGTATCTCCTCTTCTTCCTTTGGCTTGGTTTTGGGATCCTAAGACGGGGGACAGAATCCCCACACAGGCCATCCATCTTTTGCCACCTTACTTTAAAAAGATATTCAAGTCTCCTCTCTGGCATGAGGGACTGCATAGTCTCCTTCCTTATCACTTCTAGCGTTCGTTAGCTACTCAGGATCCCCCCATCCACCTAAGTACTGGCTGATCCTCAGGCTCTTCTTGGCCCTCTTTGCTTCCTTACCCTTCCTTTTCTTACAGTCCTCCAACATTTCCTGAGTTCTTCTCATCCGGCCCACAGCTTCATCCCCAGTCCCCATGAGCCAAGACCCTGGAGCTGTCCTGGGCTACACTTTCTCTTCTTTATTCCCAATCTGAGCAGCCAGTTTTGCAAAGTTTTACCTCCTAATATGTTACATGCCATCTGTCCACTTCTTTTCATTACCACAATGACCTCTTTCTTCCACCAATTATTCCTTGCCAGGGATTTTGACACAAATCTCCTAACTCCTCTCTTCAAATCTCCTCTTGCTCTGTTAAAGCAGTTTCCTTATTACACTTGTTTGTAAGTGCACATCTTATCCTGAACTTCTCTTGCTTAACACAAAAGAAAACAATTAACTGCGATTACTAACTCCATATCACAGGGACCTTCTTTCAGTTCCTCCATGCATTATGCTCCTTCTTACCACAGGGCCTTTGCACATGCCATTTGCTCTGTAAAGAATTTTCTATGTCCTTTGCTGCATGATTCGGACACACATCTTTTAATGGTCAACCAAAACAAAACACTAACAGGGGAGTACAGGTTAAAGAAATGTATCATTTATCACAGAGTAAAGCAGCCATTAAAATGGTATGAAAGAAAAATAACTCATGATACACAAAGATGTTTAAGACATTGGAAGTGGACAAAAGATGCATTCGGCAACTATTTACTGGTACTATATCATCCAGTTAGATTTACACCCATATGATTCATAAGGCTAACTAGCTAATGCCAACACTACAATACTAACAGTGGTTATCTCTGGGCATGGGATTAGACACTAATTTAATTTGTTTCTTTTCTGCTGATTTGTATTCTTCAAATGTTTCATAATGACAAGGTTTTATTTAAAAAGAGGAAAATATAGAAATTATTTTAAAAAATTACTGAGCATATGTTCTGCTAGCTGTGTAGAAAGAGAAATCATACATAGGAACTTCTGTTCTGGAAGAAATAGCAGTCCAGTGGAGGAGACAGCAGCACCAACTCATAATTACAGTAAACTTTTTTAATGAAATATCAAAGAACAAGCACATATTTGACCCAGATTTAGTAGAGATTTAAAAGTGATTGCCTCTGATGGACAGTGTTAGTGTCAAGTGTAGAGTGTGGGACTTAGGGAGTGTGATGGTTAAGATTGTATGTCAACTTCGCTGGGCCATGATTCTCAGTGTATTGGCAGTCGTATAATGTTTTGATTACTTCACCACTGAGATTTAATAAGTGATCACCCCCATGATGGCATTAGCCAATCAGTTGAAGGGGAGTTTCCTTGGGCAAATCACCTGCATTAAGTGTGGGCAAATATTCTGGCAATGAAGGGGCTTTTGCTCATTCAAAATCCCGTAGCTGGCTTTTGTTTTTCTGACCTCTGGTTGGGGACTTGAGTTAGCAGCTTACCTGCGATCTTGCTTGTCAATCTTGGGATTTGTTGATCTTCACAACACTTGAGCAGTAGCCCTGGTCTCTCACCTGTAGATCTTTGGTTCACCAGCCCCTGTGGATACGTGAATCAGGGCAAACCTCTTTTCTGACCCACGGATGAGGGAAGTTACAGCCTCTACAACCGTGTCTTTCCTCGATATAAATAAATATAATAATGGATATAATAATAGATAAATAGATATAAATTTCTCTCTTTATATGTATATTTATATGCTTTACTGGTTTTGCTTCTCCAGAGAACATAACCTAAGACATTGGATACTGAGTGGTTCTGGAGAAACAAAATTGCAAGGAGGAATTTTGTAAATTTGTTCTCATATCTGATTAGTCTTAAAGATGTTGATGACTCTGCTTCAAGTAGTAAAGATGCCGCTGCTAATCCATGGCGTGAGATGGCAATTCAAAGACAAAAAATATCACTACCAATAGATCAGGTGTTGGTGAAAGATGAGGCTCTGGGTGATTGCATGTATGATACCTTTCTACAATTTTGTCACAATGAGAAGTATAAGGGAGCTGGTTGATTTGTCCTACTTTTTCTAGACAAAGTAGGGAAAGAAAGAGATTCATTCAGGGCTTCAGAGTCAAAGCTTAAGCACCACATATATGACCTCATTTTTTCCACTGGTGCCTTGAAGGGAAGTCTCATTTCCTGTAGTAACAGAGCTAATATTGCCAAAAACCCAACCTAGAGTCTTATCATAAGAGTGGCTGAATTAAAACTCCAACTCAACTGCCAACCTCAGGAGGTATCTGAAGTTAAAGTGAGGGCATTTATTGGGAAGAATTGGGATCCTGAAACCTGAGATGGGGACATATGGGCAGACGATCAGGAAGCTGGAGACACTCAGCCCCTAAATCCCACTGAATCACTGCTACCAGTAGAACTATTAGCCTCTCCATTCCCATCTAATGAGGTTAACCCAACTGCATTTAAAGTGCCTTGGTCTGAGTCATTGCCTGGGACATCGCCTGAGGCAGATGCTTTACAAGACAATGCTGAAAGTACTCAGAAAATTTCCACATCGATTCTGGCTCCTAGACCTATAACTAGACTTAAGTCTCAGCGAGCCCCAAAAGATGAAGTAGAAAGTGTAACCCAGGAGGATATATGCTACACTCCGAAAGAATTGCTTGACTTTTCCAATATGCACAAGTAAAAACCTGGGGAATATGTGTGGAAATGGCTACTAAGGGTGTGGGATAATGATGCAAGGAACATAAAGATGGGTCAGTCTGAGTTTATTGATATGGGCTCACTAAGTATGGATTCTTCATTCAATGTTTCACCTCAAGAAGTTAGGAAAGGATCTAATAGTTTATTTGGTTGGGTTCCTGAAGCATGTATTACACAGTGACCTACACTAAATGAAGTTGAAGTACCAGACCTCCCTTGATATACTGTAGAAGAAGGTATCCAAAGGCTTAGAAACATTGGCATGCTAGAGTGCATTTATCAGGTTAGACCCACAGACCCACACATGGAGTGCCCAGAAGATACACCTTTTACCATAGCTGTGATGAAGAAATTTGTGAAGGGAGTTCCAGCATCCTTAAATCTGTGATTGCTTTTTGGTATGAGTCAGATTTGACAGTGGTATCGCCCTAACTCAATTAAGACACCTAACTACAATGGGGACACTTGGAGGCTGTGGTGGTAGAGGCCAAGTGGCAGCACTCAACAGACAAAGACAAAGTGGACAAGGTTACCATAATGGACAGCAGAGTCAAAGAATCAATCAGTATAGTTTTACTGTGATGGATTTATGGCATTGGCTGGGTAGTCATGGTGTTCCTAGAAGTGAAATAGATAGGAAATCTACTAAACATTTACTTGATATGTACAAGCAGATGGATTCTAGGTCAAGTGAATAGCAGTCTAACTCAAATCACCAGAATAGAGAGTCACGGCCCATAAATCAGTTCCCAGACTTGAGCTAATTTACAGATCCACCACTCCTTGAATAAAGGGGGGGGGGGGCTGTGTCCCCTTGAGGAAGGACTCCAATATGCTGCCAAAAACTTACTGTTAGTCTTTCTCCCAGCCTTCCCCTAAGGCATCTATGGCTTTTTAGGACAGTGGCTGTTCATTGGGGAAAAGGAAATAATTAGGCTTTTCTGGGATAACTGGATACTGGCTCTGAACTGACACTAATTCCAGGAGATGTAAAACATTACTGGGGCCCACCAGTCAGAGTGGAGGCATACGGAGATCATGTTATTAATGGAGGCTTAGCTCGTGTCAGTCTTATAGTAGGTCCAGTGGGTCCTTGAACCCATCCTGTAGTGATTTCCCCAGTTCCAGAATGCATAATTCAAATAGATATACTCAGCAACAGGCAGAACATCCACATTGGTCCCTGACAAATAGAGTAAGGTCTATATAGTAAGAAAAGCCAAGTGGAAGCCATTAGAACTGCCCCTACCTAGGAAAATGGTAAACGAAAGTCAGTTCCACAGTTCTGGAGGGATTGCAGAGATTACTGCCATCACCACTGACTTGAAGGATGCAGGGGTGGTGATTTCTACCACCTTCCCATTTAACTCGCCTATTTGGCTTTTTATTATTTGGCTTGTGATAAAAACAGGTGGACCTTGGAGGATACCAGTGGATTTTAAAAAAAGTTAACCAGATATCAACTCCAATTGCAGCTGCTGTTCCAGATGTAGTCTCACTGCTTGGGCAAATTAACACATCTCCTGGTACCTACTATGCAGCTCTTGATCTGGCTAATGCCTTTTTCTCCATACTTGTTTTGAAGGACCATCAGAAGCAGTTTGCATTTAGCTGGCAAAGCCAGCAATACACCTTCAGTTGTACAGGGCTACATAAACTCTCCAGCCCTATGTCATAATTTAGTCCGCAGGGACCTTGATCACATTTCCCTTCCACAAGACATCACGCTGATCCGTTACATTGATGACGTTATGCTGATTGGACCTAGTAAGGAAGAAGTGTCAATAACTCTGGACTTACCGATAAAACATTTGTGTGCTAGAGTGTGGGGAAATCAATCCCACAAAAATTCAGGAACCTTCTACCTCAGTGAAATTTCTTAGGGTCCACTGGTGTGGGGAATGTGAAAATATTGCCTCTAAAGTGAAGGAAATTTTATTGCGTCTGGCTCCTCCCAGAATTAAAAAGAAGGCACAATGCCTAGCGGGCCTTTTTGGATTTTGGAGGCAGCATATTCCTCATTTGGGTGTGCTACTGTGGCCTATTTATCAGGTGACTCTTAAAGCTATCAGTTTTGAGTAGGACCCTATCTTAGTCATCTAGTGCTGCTACAACAAAAATACCAGAGGTGGATGGCTTTAACAAAGAGAAATTTATTTCTTCACGGTAAAGTAGACTAAAACTCCAAATTCAGGGTGTCAGCTCCAGGGGAAGGCTTTCTCTCTCTGTCAGCCTTCTCATCAATCTTCTCCTGTACTAGGAGCTTCTTTGCACAGGAATCCAGGATCCAAAGAATGCACTCTGCTCCTGGCAGTGCTTTCTTGGTGGTATGAGGTCCCCTGTCTCTCTGCTTGCTTCTATCTTTTATATCTCAAGAGATTGCCTCAAGACACAGTCCAATCCTGTAGATTGAGTCCTGCCTCACTAACAAAACTGCTGCCCATCCTCCCTCATTAACATCAAAGAGGCAGGATTTACAACGTATAGGAAAATCACACAATACTGGGAATCATTGTGCAGACCAAATGATTCACACATTTATGGGGGCACATAATTCAATCCACAACTGGCCCAGAACAAGAGAAACCTCTGCAACAGGTTCATGCTGCTGTGGAAGCCACTCTGCCACTTGGGCCATAAGATTCAGCTGATCCAATGATGCTTTAAGTGTCAGTGGCAGATAGAGATGCAGTTTGGAGCCTTTGGCAGGCCTGTATTGGTGAATCACAGTGCGGACTCCTAGAATTTTGGAGCAAAGCCCTGCCATCCTCTGCAGACAAGTACTCTCCTTTTGAGAAGCAGCTTTTGGCTTGTTACTGTGCTTTAGTAGAGACTGAAAACTTAACCATGGGACACCAAGTCACCAAGTGGTTTGAGCTGCTCATCATGAACTGGGTGTTGTCTGATGCACAGAATCATAAATTTGGATGTGCACAGTAGCAGTCCATCATTAAATGGAAGTGGTATATATGAGATTTGGCCTGAGCAGGACCTGAAGGGACAAGTAAGCTTCATGAGGATGTGGCCCAAACATCCATAGTCTCCACTTCTATCACCTTATCTTACTTATCCCAGTCTGTACCTATGCCCTCATGGGGAGTTCCTTATGATCCATGGATTCAGGAAGAGAAAACTCATGCCTGGTTTATTATAGATTGCTCAGGGCAATATGCAGGCACCACTCAAAAGTGGACAGCGGCAGCACTATAGCCCTTTTCTGAGACCTCCCTGAAGGGCAGTAGTGAAGGAAAATCCTCCCAATGGGCAGAACTTGAAGCAGTGCCCCTGGTTGTTCCCTTTGCTTGGAAGGAGAAATGGTCTGATATGCTATTGTATACTGATCCATGGGCTATGGCCAGTGGTTTGGCTTGATGGTCAGGAACTTGGAAGGACCATGATTGGAAAATTGGAGACAAGGATTTCTGGGGAAGAGATATGTGGATAGACCTCTCTGAATGGGCCAGAGAAGTGAAGATATTTGTGTCTTATGTGAATTCTCACCAAACGGTGATCTATGCATAGGAGGATTTTAACAGCTGAGTGAATAGGATGATGTGTTCTATGGAAACTACTCATCCTCTTTCCCCAGGGACTCCCATCATGGTTCACTGGGCTCATGAACAAAGTGGCCATCGTGGCAGGGATGGACGTTATACGTGGGGCCAGCAACATGGACTTCCACTCACCAAGACCGACTTGGCTATAGCCACTGCTGAGTGCCCAGTCTGCCAGCAGCAGAGACCAATACTGTGTCTCTGATATGGCAACATCCCTCGAGGTGAGAGCAACCTGGTGGCAAGTTGATTACATTGGACCACTTCCATCATGGAAAGTGCAAGATTTTGTTCTTACTGGAATAGACACTTACTTTGGATGTGGATTTGCCTTCCCTGTGTGCAATGCTTCTGTCAAAACTACCATCTGTGGACCACAGAATGCCTTATCAAGACACTCACTTTACAGCAAATGAATTGCATCAGTGGGACCATGCTCGTGGAGTTCACAGTTCTTACCATGTTCCCCATCATCCTGAACAGCTTGATAGAATGATGTAATGGCCTCTTAAAGACACAGTAATGGTGCCAGCTAGGTGACAGTACTTTCAGGGTGGGGCAACATTCTCCAGGAGGCTGTGTATGCTCTAAACCAGCATCCAATATACTGTGTTATATTTCCCATAGCCAGGATTCATGGGTCCCGGAATCCAGGGGTGTAAATGGGAGTGGCAGCACTCACTATTACCCCTAGTGAACCACTCACAAGATTTTTGTTTCCTGTGCCCCTTGCTTTATGTTCTGCAGGTCTAGAAGTCTTAGTTCCAAAGGGAGGAATGGGCCCACCTGGTGACACATCAATGATTCTCTTGAACTGGAAGCTAAGAATGCCAACTGGTCACGTTGGGTTCATTATGCCTCTGGATCAACAGGCAAAGAAGGGAGTTACCATATCGGGTGGTGTGATTGATTCTGATTACCAAGAGGATATGGAATTCATATTACATAACAGAGGTAAAGAAGAGTTTGTCTGGAATGCAGGAGGTCCCTTGGGGTGTCTCTTGGTACTACCATGCCTTGTGATTAAAGTCAATGGAAAACTACAGCAACCCAATTCCGATAAGGACTAATAATGGCCCAGACCCTTCAGGAATGAAGGTTTGTGTCACCCTGTCAGGCAAAGAACTACGGCCAGCTGAGGTGCTTACTGAAGGAAAAGGAAATATGGAATGGATGATGGAAGAAGGTAGCTGTAAATACCAGTTACAGCCACGTGACCAACTGCACACTATAAGATGTAAACAGGGCTATTGCATTTTCAGTTGTATGTATGTTCATTCCATCATTTTAGGCCCAAGTATGAGTTCATAATTGTCTTTATTCAGAAATTATGTATGGTTTCAGGAGTTGTGTACAGGTGCCAAGGTGACAAGGGGTGGACTGTGATGGTTAAGATTGTGTGTCGACTTGGCTGGGTCAAGAGTCTCAGGGTTTTGGCAGTCGTATAATGTTGTGATCACTTCCTTGTTGAGATTTGATACGTGATCACCCCCGTGATGGGATCTGCTGTGAGTAGGTAATGAGATGAAGGGCAGCTTCCTTGGGCGTGTGGCTTGCATTGAGTGTGGGTAGATATTCTGGCAAGGCTGGGGGGCTTTTGCTCCTTCTGGATCCTGCAGCTGGCTGCTGTTCATTTGATGTTCAGTTCTTGGGGCTTGAGTTAGCAGCTTACCTGCTGTCTTGCCTGCTGATCTTGGGATTCATCGATCTTCACAGCTTTTGAACAACGGACCTGCTCTCTGGCGTGCTGCTCATGGGCTCGACAGCACCTCAGGCTTTGTGAATCAGGAGAAGCCTCTTTCCTGACCCATGAAATTGAGACGTTACAGCCTCTACAATTGTGTGAGCCATTTCCTTGATATAAATCTTTCACTCTCCATATATATTTATATGCTTTACTGGTTTTTCTTCTCTAGAGAACCCAGCCTCAGACACGAAGGAATTCAAAGAGCAGGGACAATGGAGCAGAATTTTGAACCATAAATAGGAGCTATCTATGAGGGAAAAAAGAGATAGGAGTGCAGAGAAGAAATTCTTAGTTTAGGTAGGTACAATTTTGCTAATTTTCTTGTTTTTACATATATGAACAAAAAACAAGCCAGCAACAACAAAAACAAAAAAGGCCTCTTGGCTTCCAACATGGGTTTTGTACATGAAAAGGTGGTGTGATTATTTTAAAGTATCTGATAAACTTCAAAAATGCTATGTTTTTGTTTTTCCACAGTATCTTGAAATGCTTCTGTCATTGCACTGACTTAATTAAGTGAAATTGCATGTTTTACCAGCTTGTCTCTTCCATCAAACTCCAAACCATGTGAGGGCAGAAACTATGTATGCTTTCTCCAGAGCCACACCTAGGCCTAAATACATGGTAGGAGATTCATAATTGTCTGTTAATTGGCAGAGGATTAGACAGAATAAGTGTTAAGTCAGAATGGCATAAACCATGTGCATGGTTTCTTATACCTTATCATTTCCCTGTATCCTGAAAGATGTGGTAGACAGTTTAGCTGTAATTGTTGGGCTCTTGCAACATGATACAGAATAACATAGGAGAATCTCCTTTAAAAAATAACCTTGGATGGTAACTAATGTCACAAAACAATTTGTGTATAAAATTTTTTAATGAAAAACTAATTTGAGCTATAAACTTTCACCAAAAACACAAGAAAACTAAAAAAAAACCAAAAACCCTTGGGCAGTTCATCAGGATTTATCATAACCTGGATGAAATATCCCTTAAGAGTTGTTTTCTTTTCCTTGGATGGTATGCCACCAGACCCCTTTCTCACTACTGAGTCACCCTCTAGAGAACCTCATGACTAGGATCAAGGTGACCTGAAATATGGCTATGAATACCTGTCTTGAAAACATAAACTCCCCTCCAAGTTAATAAATTGTATTTTGATTTATAACATCAGGCTTCTGTGATCCCTTAATTAATGTGAGTCAATCCCTAGAACCTTATTACCCTCAGGTGATAATTTCACTGAGTTTAGTCTACCAATAAAGCTGAGGTCCAAACCCTGGAATAAGAGACAAAAGCAAAGCAGTAATCATTTCTGGAAAGTTGACTGATTTCCAAAAATGAATTTAAAAATTATTCTGTTTTGAGTGAATATAAATGACATTTTTATTCAATCTCACACATGGATTTCCCAATTTTAGGCTTTATATATACACATGCTTCTGTTTTCACTAGATTTATCTTTTAGCTGAGCATTTGGTTTCATTTCCCACCACCATTCCCACCGTACACTCTAGTTGGGATGTCTAACACACTGACATATTCTAACCATATTTACTGACTAGCATTTGGTAAGGAAATGTTACCTTCTGCCTCTGCTTCACTGTAGAAACCAAGCTAATATATCATTTCCATAAAATGCCAATCCAAAGCTTATTTTAAAAACCCAGAATATTAGGAAGTAGATTCTAATTTCCATCAGGAGGAATAGTAAAGCAGTGAGTATTTTAAACCTTATTGTAAGACAATTAATAACTTCTAGCTAATGTTTTTTTCCACAGCTTATTTTTTAAAATATTGCTTTTTAAGGTTACCTGAAGTAGATATATCTTTTTAATTTATGTCAGCCTTGTATGTCAGAATTGAAATCATCCCCACAGCTTAATGCCTACATTAACATGACTTTAGTATTCTAGTATTTTCATCCGTTTTGATTCCTGCCAATATAACCTTTTCACTCTCTTTCCTTTTTTGGGGAAAAAACATTTTCACTGAAAACTACAAATCAAAATTATTTTTATATTACTGTGATTCCAGTACCCTGGGGTTTGTGGAAAGAGATAAAGGCTAACGCTTTTCCAATTTCACCTTTATAAACTATACCAACTAGCATGCATTTGGTTTTCCAATAACCAGAAACAATTCTGTCCAAACTCGAGTATAAAAAGATAAAACTACTCCGAAAAGGAGAAAAAAACAGTTAATGTTCACGAAATTAGATGTTAGAAAGCAAACATTTTATTGGCACTAGGACCTTTTTTCTATCTTTTATAATGGCAATTGTTTTTTAATCAACAAAGATTTAATGAGCACCCCTGAAACTATGGCCCCCTGACACCCTGCTAACACAACTGAAGCCACTCCTGAAGTCCACCTTTTAGTCAAAGATCAGACAGGCCTATAGAACAATCAATAACACATGTGAGGAATGTGCTTCTTAGTTCAATGAAGTATAGGAGACCTAATGAGCAACACCTACCCAAAAGCAAAGATGAGAAGGCGGGAAGTGACAGGAGATCTGGAGGAATGGACATGGGGAAGCCTGGGTGTAAAGGGAAAGAGGGAGAGTGCTGACATATTGATAGAATTTCAACCAATGTCACAAACAACGTGCATAATTTTTTGAATAAGAAACTAATTTGCACTGTAAACTTTCACCTAAAACACAATAAAAAATAAATAGAGATGAAAGAAAAAAATTAGTGAACACTGTAGGATAAAAAGTCCTTGGTCAGTGGAAAATGTTGCAATGTCTGGAAGATACTTCTCTGGGTTATCTACCTATTCTGCTTCAATTTCCAGCTGTGTAAATACTAAAAAACTGAAAGCAATACAAAATAATTCTTGTCTATAGATGTGTAAACTCTGTCCTGTCTACTAGGGGTTCATATACTTTTCTTAACTGTCTATCAAGGCCTTCCAGTGGTCTCTCCTCAATTCACTATTTGAATGTGTGACCTGCTTCCTGCTGAAATACTGATTAATACAACTGTTATTGTTAGACCCTGTCTAGTCAGTTCTGACTCATAGCAATCCTATGTACAACAGAAGAAGTATGTCCGGTCCTGCACCATCCTCACAATCATTGTTGCAGCCGCAGTGTCAAACAATCTCATTGAGGTTCTTCCTCTCTTTCACTGACTGACTACTTTACCAAGCATGATGTCCTTTTCCAGGAACTGGCCCCTCCTGATAATATGTCCAAAGTACCCGAGATGAAGCCTCACCATCCTCACTTCTAAGGAGCATCTGGCTGTACTTCTTCCAAGACAGTTTTGTTCATTCTTCTGGCAGCCCACAGTATATTCAAAACTCTTCACCCACACCATAATTCAAAGGCATCAATTCTTCTTCTGTCTTTCTTTTTCATTGTCCAGCTTTCCCATGCATATGTGGTGATTGAAAATATCATGGCTTGGGTGAGATGCACCTTAGTCCTCAAAATGACATCTTTGTCTTTGAACACTTTACAGAGTCCTTTTGCAGTAGATTTTACCAATGCAACATGTCACTTGATTTTTTGACCTCTGCCTCCATGTACATTGCTTTTGAATCCAATAAAATGAAATTCTTGACAATTTCAATATGTCCTTGATTTATCATGATATTGCTTGCTGGTCCAGTTGTGAGGATTTTTGTTTTACTTATGTTGAAGTTTAGTTCATATTGAAGGCTGTAGTCTTTGGTCTTCATCAGTAAGTGCTTCAAATCCTCTTCACTTTTGGTAAGCAAGGTTGTGTTCTGCATATCATAGGTTGTCAACGAGTTGTCATGGATTGAATCGTTTCTCCCCAAAATATGTGTAAACTTGGGTAGGCCACGATTCTCAGTATTGTGTGATTGTCCACCATTCCATCATCTGATGTGATTTTCCTATGTGTTCTGAATCCTGTCTCTGTGAAGATTAATGTGGCAGGATTAGAGTCAGTTCTGTTAATGAGGCAGGACTCAATCTACAAGATTAGGTTGTGTCTTAAGTCAATCTCTTTTGAGATATTAAGGAGAGAAGCAAGCAGAGAGACAGGGAGACCTCATATCATTAAGGAAGTAGTGTCAGAGCAATGTGCCTCCTTTGGACCAGGGATCCCTGTGCTGAGAAGCTCCTAGACCAGGGGAAGATTGATGACAGGGACTTTCCTCTAGAGCCAACAGAGAGAGAAAGCCCCTGGAGCTGGCTCCCTGTATTTGAAATTCTAGCCTACTAGACTGTTAGAGAATAAACATCTGATTGTTAAAGCCATCCACTTGTGGTATTTCGGTTATATCAACACTAGATGACTAAGACATGAGTCTTCCTCCAATCCTGATGCCATGTTCTTGGATTATTTGTTTAGCATACAGATCGAATAAGTATGTTAAAAGGATACAACCCTGTTGCATATGTTTCCTGATTTAAACCAAGCAGTGTCCCCTTGTTCTGTTCCAACGACTGCTTCTTGGTCTATGTACAGGTTCTGCATGAGCACAATTAAGTGTTCTTGAATTCCCATTCTTCAAATTGTTATCCATAATTTATTATTGCCCACACAGTCTAATGTCTTTGCATAGTCAATAAAACACAGGTAAACATTTTTCTGGTGTTTCTGCTTTTAGCCAAGTTCCATCTGACATCAGCAATGATATCTCTTGTTCTGCCTTCTCTTCTGAATCCAGCTTGAATTTCTGGCAGTTCCTTGTCAGTGTACTGCTGCAACCTATATTTACACAAGTACTCCTCCCACCCTCCTGATCAGCTTGAGGGCAGGTGCTTCAAGGATTGGGCCTAGAAGAACAACAAGTTTTGTGACATGAGCAGTAATGTCCCCACATTTCTGATTTTTCCTCTTGAAGAGAGCCCTAAACTTGGAAATCAGTCCAATAGTTGCTCTGAAAACATTCATTACAAGAATTTTCACTTAGGCACAGATTTCTTTTTGTACGAGAGGTGGAAATTAATAACAACAAATAAAAATTCAGAATCTGGTTTATTGTGACATAAAACAGAGCAGTCTGTCTGGCTTGGTCTTAAACAATAGATTTTGCAGCCACTTTTCGGGAAGTTGAGAGAGCTGTATTCCCGAGATGGCATAGATGCACAGAGCCTGGATTCCCCACCTCCTAACAAGCGATTCCTGTTTTTCTGAGTTGTTTTAATAAGTTACTTGTACTCATCAGTAGTAGAGGGTTTTGTTTTTTGTTTTATTATTACTACTACCTACTGTTTATGGTGAGCTATCAACTGTGAAAGCAGAGAGGAAAACAATTCCTGCTTTTTTTCGAATGGCCTATAGGGTGGGCTGTGCAGGGCCCCAGACTTGGAACAGGAGGTCTAAGATCCATGGTGGAATTTCCTTTTTATCTCGTTCTCCTTACATTATGGTTGTTGATTGCCTCCGCCGAGTCCCAAAATAGCTTTTCTGATGCCCTCACAAAGCTCCAATGATAGCGGAATTTATCTTGTAACAATTTTCTGGTTCCTTTGCCACAGTGCTCTTGGACAGGTCTCTTCTATTTGGATTTCAGTGCCGCCCAGTGGAGAATAAGAAACACGGCCCTGGGATTTGAGACCTGAAATCACCTCTTGGAAACTTTCAGCCTCAAAGACCAGCAAACAACACGAGGAGTCTCTCCATTAGGCTCCTGTTCCCAGGAGGTCGCCTCATCTCCCCCTTTCAGGCTGCCTCATCGTTACCCTCTCCCTTCAGTGTAGCTCTCTCTTCTCATTTCTAC
Organism: Elephas maximus indicus; assembly: GCF_024166365.1. Lineage (NCBI taxonomy): Eukaryota > Metazoa > Chordata > Mammalia > Proboscidea > Elephantidae > Elephas > Elephas maximus. The sequence goes on from NC_064819.1 coordinate 77,848,980, forward strand.
TATTGGGAAAAATGGAACAGAGTTCGCCTGTTTCCCCCCAGGGCTCTAAAAACTGATGTTCGGAATATCCGGGCACCAACCTGTGGGAAAAAGACTGCAGAGCTGAGGGCCTGGCTGTAAGTAAAATCAAGAGGGCACCGAAGTCCCCACCTCAAATTCCGCATCTTGACAACGGACAGGTTGTCATTTCCATCTCTGGTCGACTTGTAGTTCCCGATCTTCGATTATCCTGGCTTTGATCCAAATTCTCAGGAGGCGAATTAGGGGTCTTGTACTTTTTTGACGAAAGTCAATGGACGGGATGTTAAAACCAGCAGAGAGTGTGGGACATGTTTGAAAATATCCCAGAAAACCAGAGCAGGAATAAGCCTCAGTGGTTCAGGGGCTGGAACGCTGGTCTTGTAATCTGGGAGTTTTAAGTTCGAGTTTCATTGGGACCTTAACTATTTACTTTTCTTTTTGGCTAGTTGATTCAAAGGGTTGTGTTTCCTGGAAAAGTGCTAAAGCATCGGAAGGCAGCGGTTCGAACCCTCCAGATACTCCTTCGCAGGAGAAACATGTATGAAGTACAGCCTCAGAAACCCTACAGGTTAGTTCTATCCCGACATACAAGTCGCTGTGAGTCGGACTGGAGGTCAGTGGGTAATTTGTGTTTCCCTGAAGCCGAATCTGTAGGAATTGGGGGCCGTTATTATGCTTACCTTCTCAGAACACAGGAACTCTCTGCTAACAAAAATAGAGAATTCTAAAATGAAGATTCCTAAGAAAAAATGGAAACAGAGTGTCTGGGTTGTTGATAATACAGGAAATTTAGCTGTAAGAAACGTGCTGAAAGCTACCAATGCACAGGTAGTGTCAATCTAAGCCAATATAAACGAGCTAACAAGTGCCTCTTTCTGATAAAACCAAAAACCGAGTTGGCTGCTGCGGAGTCCATTCTGAATCATATCAGCTCAATAGGACAGAGTAGAACTGCTCCACAGGTTTTCCAAGGAGCACCTGGTGGATTCGAACTGTCAACCTTTTGGTTAGCACCCAAGGTCTTAACCACCAGCCACCAGGGTTTCCCGTTGTGACAAAAAAAAAAAAAAAAAAAAAAATTGTAGTTTCAAACAATTGCAAATTAAAGAGTCCTGACTAATTTAGCCAGCCATAAGTCTAAAGGAATCTTGGTTGCACAGTGGTTAAGAGCTACTTCTTCCAACAAAGGGTCGGCAGTTGGAATCCGCCAGGTGTTCCTTGGAAAACCTATGGGGCAGTTCTACTCTGTCATATAGAGTAGCTATGAGTCAGAAACACTGCAAGGCAACAGTTTCTTTTTTCTTTTTTTGGTTTTGTGGTGTGGAAAAAGGTCCTTAGAACTTCTTTTGGTTTGTTTATGTGTTGGCTTCTTGAAATTAGCAAGAATGTTTCACACTCTTCTCTCCACAATCTGGGTTCCTGCTCAGGAGTTATCTATTCATGCTGGATGCAGGGATTTTGGTTTCTAGAGAGAAATCAGAAAATATTTACATCAGGAGGCAGAGCCAAGATGGCAGAATAGACAAACGCTTCAGTGGAGCCCTCTTTACAACAAAGACCAGAAAAAACAAGTAAAACAAGTGTATTTGTGACAAGCTGGGAGCCCTGAGCATCAAAGGCAAGCTTAGAGAAGTAACTGAGGGGCAGGGGGAGGAAGGGGCCATTCAGAAGTGGAGAGGAGTTGCCGGACCTGAATCCCGGGGAGCCTTCTGGCACCATCCCTGGAGCAGCTGTGGCAGCAGCGGGCTGGTACTAGCCTGCTGCCGCAGTTTCCTCGGGAGAAGCAGCCAGCCACGCAGCACACCCACACCTCCGGAACCTGAGGAGAACGGTGCTCTTGGCAAAAGCTAAGTACTTGTGTATATTTTACTGCAGCTCCCCTCGCGAGACGGCTTCAGCAGCTGAATCCCTGGGCCTGAGATAGACCCTGGTGAGCACCTAGAGCCATCCTCCCGGGTTTGGGGAAGGAAAAAATTTGCAACTGGGGGGAAAAGATAATTTCTTAGTTCCACTAACCAGGGGAGCTCAGAAAAGAAGCAGCTACTGTCCAGGCATAAACCCTCCGTGGACCTTGAGCACCTTTCCCTTCTGCATAGACCTGTGTGGGCCTATTTCGGGAGAATAGGCCCTTGTTGGCAAACTCCAACCATTTCAGCTGTGCGGTGGAGAGGTGGGTGTTTGACGTTTGACATTGCTTTCCTATTAAACAAGGTCCTCTCCTACCCACATCAGGGACCTAAGGACTGGTAGCTCCACTCAGGTCACCCAGCCACCAGTGACAGGGGTCCAGAGATAACTGGTACCTCCCAGACCTTAGAACCCAAAACTTTAGGTGCCCATGGTCCCTCTGCAGGACCCACCCACCAGCACACTTTAGGGAACAGAGACGCGTTTTCCTCAGAGACACATGGGGGTTGGTTCTCAGCTCCCCGCCTTGTTCAGAGTGTGACTCCCTGCTGCAATCAGATACTGGTATATGCGCCAATCACCCCTGCCCCTCTAAGACTGTAGGACAGAGCCTGTACCACACACTTGATATCAGCTACCTGGAAACCTGAGCTGAATTCATGCAAGAAAACTGAATGGACTCCTAGACTGATATACCTGGTAACAGCTCTAGCCAGCTGGGGACAGAACACCAGAGCTCCAAAGGTGAAAATTATCAAGCTAGCTCATTCAAGCAACCCATGGGAGTATACCAAAACAAAACAAAGCAAGCTGCTACAACACAGTAAGCAAGCATAAACTAATACAATAACTTATAGATGGCTCGGAGACACCAGTCAATATCAAGCCACATAAAGAAACAGACCATGATCACCTCAACAGGCTCTCAAAACAAAGAATCCAGGGATCTTCTAGATGAAAGTGCATTCCTGGAATTACCAGATGGAGAATACAAAAGTTTAATACACAGAACCCTTCAGGACATCAGGAAGGAAACGAGGCAATACGCAGAACAAGCCAAGGAACGCACAGATAAAGTGATTGAAGAAATTAGAAAGATTATTCAGGAACATAATGAAAAGTTTAATAAGCTGGAAAAATCCATAGACAGACAGCAATCAGAAATTCAGAAGATTAACAATAAAATTACAGAATTAGATAACTCAGTAGAAAGTCAGAGGAGCAGAAATGAGCAAGTAGAAGCTGGAATTTCTGAACTCGAAGATAAATCACTTGGTACTAATATATTTGATGAAAAATCAGATAAAAGAATTAAAAAAAAATGAAGAAACCTTAAGAATCATGTGGGACTCTATCAAGAGAAATAGCTTACGAGTAATTGGAGTACCAGAACAGGGAGGGATAACAGAAAACACAGAGAAAATTGTTGAAGATTTATTGGCAGAACACTTTCCTGATATTGTGAAAGATGAGAAGATATCTATCCAAGATGCTCATTGAACTCCACATAAGGTAGATCTTAAAAGAAAGTCACCAAGACATGTTATAATCAAACTTGCCAAAACCAAAGAGAAAGAGAGAATTATAAGAGCAGCGAGGGATAAACGAAAAGTCACCTACAAAGGAGAGCCAATAAGAATAAGCTTGGACTACTCGGTAGACACCATGGAGGAAAGAAGGCAATGGGATGACACATTTAAAAAACTGAAGGAAAAAATTGCCTGCCAAGAATCATATATCCATCAAAACTGTCTCTTAAATATGAAGGTGAAATTAAGACATTTCCAGATGAACACAAGTTGAGGGAATTCATAAAAACCAAACCAAAACTACAAGAAATACTAAAGGGAGTTCTTTGGTTAGAAAATCAATAATATCAGGTATCAACCCAAGACTAGAACACTGGGCAGAGCAACCAGAAGTCAACCCAGACAGGGAAATAAAACAAAAACAAAAACAAAAAAAAACAAAGCAAGTTTAAAAAAAAAAAGCGCAACACAGGGTAACGGTGATGTTATTACATAAAAGAAGACAACATTAAAATAATAAAGAGGGACTAAGAAATCTAACCGTATACCTTTCATATGGAGAGGAAGATACGGCAATACAAAGAAATAAAAGTCAGTTTTAAATTTAGAAAAATAGGGGTAAATAATAAGGTAACCACAAAGCAGACAAACTATCCTGCTCATCAAAATAAAATACAAGGGAAAAATACAGACTCAGTAGAAACAAAACCAACAACAACAAATATAAGGAAAGGACACTATATAAAGAAAATCTACTCAGCATATAAAATCAAGTGGGAAAAAGAAACTGTCAAGACACAAAAAAAGACATGAAAATGACAGCCCTAAATTCATACCTATCCATAGTTACCCTGAATGTGAATGGACTAAATGCACCGATAAAGAGACAGAGAGTGGCAGAATGGATTAAAAAACAAGATCCATCTATATGCTGCCTACAACAGATACACCTTAGACTTAGGGACTCAAACAAACTAAAACTCAAAGGATGGAAAAAAATATATCAAGCAAACAACAATCAAAAAAGAGCAGGAGTGGCAATATTAATTTCTGACAAAATAGACCTTAAAGTTAAATCCATCAGAAAGGATAAGGAAGGACACTATATAATGATTAACGGGACAATACACCAAGAAGATATAACCATATTAAATATTTATTCACCCAATGACAGGGCTGCAAGATACATAAAACAAACTCTAACAGCATTGAAAAGTGAGATAGACAGCTCCACAATAATAGTGGGAGACTTCAACACTCCACTTTTGGTGAAGGACAGGACATCCAGAAAGAAGCTCAATAAAGACACGGAAGATCTAAATGCCACAATCAACCAACTTGACCTCGTAGACATATACAGAACGCTCCACCCAACAGCAACCAAATATACTTTCTTTTCTAGTGCACATGGAACATTCTCTAGAATAGACCACATATTAGGTCATAAAGCAAGGCTTAGCAGAATCCAAAACATTGAAATATTATAAAGCATCTTCTCTGACCATAAGGCCATAAATGTGGAAATCAATAACAGGAAAAGCGGGGAAAAGAAATCAGACACTTCGAAACTAAACAATAAAAAAAATAATAATAAATAAAAATAATACTCTGCTCAAAAAAGACTGGATTATAGAAGACATTAAGGATGGAATAAAGAAATTCATAGAATCCAATGAGAAAGAAAACACTTCCTATCAGAACCTTTGGGACACAGCAAAAGCAGTGCTCAGAGGCCAATTTATATCAATAAATGCATACATCCAAAAAGAAGAAAGGGCCAAAATCAAAGAATTATCCCTACAACTTGAACAAATAGAAAGAGAGCAACAAAAGAAACCCACAGGCACCAGGAGAAAACAAAGAATAAAAATTAGAGCTAAACTAAACGAAATAGAAAACAGAAAAACAATTGAAAGAATTAACAATACCAAAAGCTGTTTTTTTGAAAAAATCAACAAAATTGATGAACCACTGGCCAAACTGACAAAAGATAAACAGGAGAGGAAGCAAATAACCTGAATAAGAAATGAGATGTGCGATATTACAACAGACCCAACTGAAATTAAAAGAATCATATCAGATTACTATGAAAAACTCTACTCAAACAAATTTGAAAACCTAGAAGAAATGGATGAATTCCTAGAAACACACTACCTACCTGACCTAACACAACAGAGGTAGAACAACTAAATAGACCCATAACAAAAGAACAGATTGAAAAGGTAATTAAAAACTCGCAACAAAGAAAAAGCCCTGGTCCAGACAGCTTCACTGCAGAGTTCTACCAAGCTTTCAGAGAAGAGTTAACACCACTACTACTAAAGGTATTTCAGAGCATAGAAAAGGATGGAATACTACCAAACTCATTTTATGAAGCCACCATATCCCTGATACCAAAACCAGGTAAAGACACCACAAGAAAAGAAAATTATAGACCTATATCCCTCATGAATGTAGATACAAAAATCCTCAACAAACTTCTAGCCAATAGAATTCAACAATATATCAAAAAAATAATTCACCGTGACCAAGTGGGATACATACCAGGTATGCAGGGATGGTCCAATATTAGAAAAACAATTAATGTGATCCAGCACATAAACAAAACAAAAAACAAGAATCACATGATTTTATCAATTGATGCAGAAAAGGCATTTGACAAAGTTCAACACTCATTCATGATAAAAACTCTCAGCAAAATAGGAATTGAAGGAAAATTCCTCAACAAAATAAAGGGCATCTATACAAAGCCAACAGCCAACATCACTCTAAATGGAGAGAGCCTGAAAGCATTTCCCTTGAGAACGGGAACCAGACAAGGATGCCCTTTATCACCACCCTTATTCAACACTGTGCTGGAAGTCCTAGCCACAGCAATTAGGCTAGATAAAGAAATAAAGGGCATCCAGATTGGCAAGGAAGAAGTAAAAAGTATCTCTATTTGCAGATGACATGATCTTATACACAGAAAACCCTAAGGGATCCTCTGGAAAATGACTGAAACTTATAGAAGAGTTCAGTAGAGTATCGGGATACAAGATAAACATACAAAAATCAGTTGGATTCCTCTACACCAACAAAAAGAACATGCAAGAGGAAATCTCCAAATCAATGGCATTTACAGTAGCCCCCAAGAAGATAAAATACTTAGGAGCAAATCTTACCAGAGATGTAAAAGACTTATACAAAGAAAACTACAGTACACTTCTGTAAGAAATCAAAAAAGACTTACATAAGTGGAAGCACATACCTTGCTCATGGATAGGAAGACTTAACATTATAAAAATGTCTATTCTACCAAAAGTGATCTGTACATTTAATGCAATTCTGATCCAAATCCCAAGGACGTTCTTTAATGAGATGGAGAAACAAATCACCAATTTCATAGGGAAGGGAAAGAGGCCCTGGATAAATAAGGCATTACTGAAAAAGAAGAACAAAGTGGGAGGCCTCACTCTACCTGATTTTAAAACCTATTATACCGCCACAGTAGTCAAAACAGCCTGGTACTGGTACAACAACAGATACATGGACCAATGGAACAGAATTGAGAATGCAGACATAGATCCATCCACATATGAGCAGTTGATATTTGACAAAGGCCCCAAAACAGTTAAATGGGGAAAAGACAGTCTTTTTAACAAATGGTGCTGGCATAACTGGATATCCAACTGCAAAAAAATGAAACAAGACCTATACCTCACTCCATGCACAAAAACTAACTCAAAATGGATCAAAGACCTAAATATAAAACCTAAAACAATAAAGATCCTGGAAGAAAAAATAGGGACAACATTAGGAGCCCTAATACATGGCATAAACAGTATACAAAACATTATTAAGAATGCTGAAGAAAAACTAGATAACTGGGAGCTCCTAAAATTCAAACACCTATGCTCATCCAAGGACTTCACCAAAAGAGTAAAAACAGTACCTACAGACTGGGAAAAAGTTTTTAGCTATGACATTTCTGACCAGCTCCTGATCTGTAAAATCTATATGATACTGCAAAAACCCAACTGCAAAAAGACAAATAACCCAATTAAAAAATGGGCAAAAGATATGAATAGACGCTTCACTAAGGAAGACATTCAGGTAGCTAACAGATATATAAGGAAATGTTCACGATCATTAGCCATTAGAGAAATGCAGATCAAAACTACAATGAGATTTCATCTCACTCCAACAAGGCTGGCATTAATCCAGAAAACACAAAAGAATAAATGTTGGAGAGGCTGTGGAGAGATTGGAACACCTTACTGCTGGTGGGAATGTCAAATGGTACAACCACTTTGGAAATCAATTTGGCGCTTCCTTAAAAAGCTAGAAATAGAACTACCATATGATCCAGCAATATCACTCCTTGGAATATATCCTAGAGAAATAAGAGCCTTTACACGAACAGATATATGCACACCCATGCTCATTGCAGCACTGTTTACAATAGCAAAAACATGGAAGCAACCAAGGTGCCCATCAATGGATGAATGGATAAATAAATTATGGTATATTCACACAATGGAATACTACGCATTGATAAAGAACAGTGACGAATCTGCGAAACGTTCCATATCATGGAGGAACCTGGAAGGCATTATGCTGAGTGAAATTAGTCAGTTGCAAAAGGACAAATATTGTATAAGACCACTATTATAAGAACTTGAGAAATAGTTTAAACTGAGAAGAAAATATCCTTTTGTGGTTACGAGAGGGGGGAGGGAGGGAGGGTGGAAGAGGGGTATTCACTAATTAGATAGTACATAAGAACTACTTTAGGTGAAGGGAAAGACAGCACATAATACAGGGGAGGTCAGCACAATTGGACTAAACCTAAAGCAAAGAAATTTCCTGAATAAACTGAATGCTTCGAAGGCCAGCGTAGCAGGGGCAGGGATCTGGGGACCATGGTTCCAAGGGACATCTAAGTTGATTGGCATAATAAAATCTATTAAGAAAACATTCTCCATCCCACTTTGAAGAGTGGCGTCTGGGGTCTTAAAAGCTAGCAAGAAGCCATCTAAGATGCATCAACTGGTCTCAACCCACCTGGATCAAAGGAGAATGAAGAACACCAAGGACATAAGGCAATTACGAGCCCAAGAGACAGAAAGGGCCGCATGAACCAGAGACTGCATCATCCTGAGACCAGAAGACCTAGATGGTGCCTGGCTTCAACCAATGACTGCCCTGACAGGGAACACAACAGAGAACCCCTGAGGGAGCAGGAGAGCAGTGTGATGCAGACCCCAAATTCTCATGAGACCAGACTTAAGGGTCTGACTGCGACTAGAAGGACCCCAGTGGTCATGGCCCCCAGACCTTCTGTTGGCCCAGGACAGGAACCATTCCCGAAGCCAACTCTTCAGACATGGATTGGACTGGACAGTGGGTTGGAGAGGGATGCTGGTGAGGAGTGAGCTTCTTGGATCAGGTGGACGCTTGAGACTATGTTGGCATCTCCTGCCTGGAGGGGAGATGAGAGGGTGGAGGGGGTTAGAAGCTGGCCAAATGGGCACGGAAAGAGAGAGTGGAGGGAGAGAGCGGGCTGTCTCATTAGGGGGAGAGTAATTGGGGGTGTGTAGCAAGGTGTATATGGGTTTTTGTGTGAGAGACTGAGTTGATTTGTAAAATTTCACTTAAAGCACAATAAAAATTATTAAAAAAAATTTACATCAGCAAGGCTTTCGATGGAAGCTAAGAATGTGAGGAAAATAAATATTTTAGAATACACCATCAAATCTGTTTCTTCTAGCATAGCACTTTGATTCATCAAGCTAATCATTTAAATATTATCCCAAATGCTTGATCAAAATTAAGTAAAGATAAAAATCCATTTTCAAGAAGAAATGACTAAATAAAACCCAGGTAAACATCTTCCTGATACTCTCTGCTTTCTCATGATCTGACATTAGCAATGATAACCCTTGCTCCACACCCTCTTCTGAATCTGGCATGAATTTTTGGCAGTTCCCTGTCGAAGTACTGGTTCAACTGCTTTTGAATGATCTTCTGCAAAATTTTACTTGTGTATGATATAACGATATTGTACAATAATGTCTGCCATCTGTTGGTTTACCTTTCTTTGGAATGGGTACAAATATGGATCTCTTCCAGTCAGTTGAATAGGTAGCTGTCTTCCAAATTTCTTGATTTAGGTGACATTGATTCCTAAATCAAGTGCTGCACCCGTTGCTGTGTTTTTCTAAAGGTGACTATGTGAAGTCCTTCTTTTAGCTTGCTTTCCTGAGTGTCTTAGTCATCTAGTACTGCTATAACAGAAAAACCACAAATGGATGGCTTTAACAAAGAGACATTTATTATCTCACAGTCTGTTATAAGTCTAAATTCAGGGTGTCAGCTCCAGGGGAAGGCTTTCTTTCTTTGTTGGCTCTGGAGCAAAGCCCTTGTCCTCAATCTTCTTCTGGTTGAAGAGCTTCTCAGGTGCAGGGACCCCGGGGCCAAAGGACGCGCTCTACTCCTGGTGCTGCTTTCTTGGTGGTATGAGGTCCCCAACTCTCTGCTGGCTTCCCTTTCCTTTTATCTCTTGAGATATAAAAGGTGGTGGGGGCCACACCACAGGGAAACTCCCTTTAGCTTGGATCAGAGAGGTGACCTGAGTAAGGTTGGCGTTACAATCCCACCCTAATCCTCTCAACATAAAATTACAATCACAAAGTGGAGGACAACCACACAGTACTGGGAATCATGGCCTAACCAAGTGGATACACACACTTTTGGGAGGACATAATTCAACCCATGATATTGAGTCATCGGGATTTTGAACCTAAGAAACCCCAGAACTGAAACAAAACAAGGTTCTATTGGTTCACTTGACTTAGTATGGTCATCCAAAATAATTCCTTCCAGGGCAATGAGAAATCCATAGTTAGGAACCTGTAAAAGATGTTAGAGAAAGATTAATATTTTTCAAAGTAGGTTCCAATGCAATATGGTAATTCATGACCAGAGACTGAGATGAATACATAAAAATCAGTGTTCGTAGTCCCTCAGGGTGACCCCAACGGATTTCTAGTCCATTGCCTTAACCACTTGACCATAACTATAGATGCTTCTAGGTTTTTACAATATATTCTATGTTGCCATATATCATCTATTCCATGCTATTTTTTGCTTTAATAAGGACTTAATAATAATTGACAGTAACTAATAACAACATCTTTCAGAAATGCTTTTTCTAACCAAGATCCAATCAAAGCTCATTCATTGCATTTGGTTGTTTCCTTAGTCCCTTTTAATCTAGACCAGCCTACCATCACTGTTTGTTTTTTTGCTTAGTTTCGACATAGACTTTTCTTAAAAATTCCAAGCCAATTGTCTTGTGGAATGTCCTACCTTCTGGATTTTTCTCATTGTCTCCTCATGCAATCTTTTAATTTATTTCTCTATTTCTTGTACACTGGAAGTCTAAAGGGTTGGTTATTTCTTTTTGATTAATTGAATAGTTTCAGGTTCAACATTTTTCACCTGAAATGTGTACTTTATACAGTACTTACTTCACATCAGGAGTCATTTGTCAGGATATCTCAATGATAGTGAAAATAACGTGGTGCTCCCAGGGTTCTTCATTTTTTCCCTTTCCAGTTGGCAAGTAATCTGTGGGGTGGTAACTTTAGCACCATGCACATCAGTTATTTTCCAATAACCCTTTGTCTAATGGTTTTAAGATCACTAATGCTCTTTGCCTAGGCCTATTATTTCTCTGGGGGTTGCATACAGTGATTGTTCTAATTCTACCTTAACCCACTCCTCACTTATCAGCATGGTTAGGTTTATTTTTTTTTTAATGTATTGTCTTGCTTTTGCTCTGAATCTTTCTTTTATTCCTTCCTGCTTGGTTACCTTTACTTAAAAGGTAAAGAAATGGTTTCCAGAGGGTCAAAGTAATATAAAACATCACACTTTATTAAGTAATGAAGCATAAATTCAAGTACGCTTACATCTAATTCAAGACCTCACATTTTCTACTACTTTACATTTCCTTGAAAAGAATATTTATGTTCTTCATATGAGGTCTGGAGTGGGGAGGAAAGCAGAAAGAAACAAAAGAAAACAACTTACCCTAATCATTGGGCACACAAATTAAGATCTTACATTAGTACTTAGCCAACCCATGCATGTAATATTTTGATTGTCTTCCACAGAAAATCAAGTCTCTGAAAGCTATCAGTTTGAGGAACTAACTAATAAAAGGTTATTGTGAGGTAGGATGGAAAGTGAACAGTGAATGAATGCCTGTCACCTTAACCAAACTCATAGGGATGTATCTATCATCTATTATCCATCTGTCTGTCTATCTACCTATCTTTTAAGATTTTATACCAAGACAGAAATCTTTTTGTTGTTGTTGTCTACGGGCTCATATTTCTATTATTATGTAGCCTATGATCACAGCCTGATTTTGCTTCACATCCTTTCTCCCACAGCCAGCAGAAAGAATAGAAGGGGATATGGTATGTGAGAGAAAGAAAAGGGCAATGAGAGAAAGGTAAGAAAAAGAAAGAGAGGTTGGGTTAAGGAGGGTGTGTGTAGTGTGTAAAATGGTCACTCCATCCACCTACCATTGCAGAAGTAAAAATACCAAAAATAGGATTGTTCAGCAAATATCTAAATTCAGTGCATGGGCTCAGTCCCCACTAATATAACTTCTTAAAATAAAATATGGGTGAGAGATACAGTAAGCCTCCCAGAAACCTGCTGAAAGACCTTTCAACAAAGCGCGGACAAAATCTGCATCCCAAGTCCTCTACTCCTTAAAGCCAATCGCGTAACTCGTGGTCTTTTGGGGCAGACTGGTGCAGGGGGTGGGCAGTGGGAAAACGGGATGTGGGGTGGGTGGCCCATAGGCTCTGGTCTTTAGAATTGCATTAATTCTGTTGCCCAGTGCAAGTTTCAGGTTCCCTATAAAACATGTTCTTTCCTGCTTTTAGAAATAATCTTTTCCTCTTTCCTGGAGGGAACAGTCTTCATTATGTATGGTTGTGATCCTGTATTAGTGTTACACGTGGTGTCAGGATGGCAGAGTGGTCTAAGGCACCAGACTTAAGGCATAGCTTCTTGCATTCGGGGTTTCTCTTCTCCAAGTGGACATGTGGGTTCTAATCCCACTTCTGATATGGTTTTCTTTTGTTCCCTTCAGGGTCTATTAAAAGTTTAACCTTCTAGGAGGTGGGGCCAAGATGGCGAAATAGCCAGACTCTTCAGTGATCCCTCTTACAACAAAGACCCAAAAAGACAAGTGAAAGGATTATATTTACAACAAACTAGGAACCCTGAACATGAAAGGGAAAGTTAGAAAACTAACTGAGAGGCAGGGGAGGGAGAGATGGTTCAGAAGTGCAGAGGAGTTACCAGACTTGAATTGCCAGGATACCTCAGGCACCACTCCTGGGAGTGACTGTAGCCGACAGGCAGTAGGGTTCAGTCGCAGTTTCCTCAGGAAGAAACAGCCAGCAGCACAGCCTACTTATACGTCCAGAACCAGAGAAGAAAGGCACTCTCGGCAAAAGTAAGTTCTTGCATATATTTTACCACACCTCCAGCCACCAAGCTGGCATCAGTGGCTGTTGATTTCTCTGGACCTCAGATAGGCCCTGCTGAGCATTTTTAGCCACTCTCCCAGCATTGGAGAAGGACTACATTCACAATTGTGGAAAAGATAATTTGGCAGCTCCACTAACCTGGGGAGCTCAAGACAGAAGTGGCTTCTATTCAGGTTTAAATGGTCTGTGGACTTTAAATACCTTTCCCCCCTGCATGGACCTGTGTCCGCCTATTTCAGGAGAATGGGCCCTTGTTGGCAGGTTGCAACTGTTTCAGCTGTGCTGTGGAGAGGAGGGTGTTTGATGTTTGGCAGTGCTTTGCCTATTAAACAGGGTCCTCACCTACCCACATCAGGGGTCTAAGGACTGGTGGCTGCACTCAGGGCACCCAGCCACCTGTGACAGCTGTCCAAGGATAACTGGTACCTCCCAGTCCTTACAACCAAAAGCATTGGGTGCCCATGGTCGTCTTGCAGAACCCACCCACCTGTATGATCTATGGAACAGAGATGCTCTTTCCTCACAGACACTTGGGGGATGGTTTTCAGCCCCCTACCTTGTACAGAGAGTGACTCCCTGCTGTAACCAGATACTGGTACCTACACCAATTACCCCCACCCTTCCAAGACTGTAGGACAGAGCCTGTACCACATACTTGATGACCAGCTACCAGGACACCTCAGCTGAATCCATACAACAAAAGCAAATGTAGTCCTAGACTGAATACCTGATAACAGCTCTAGCCATCTGGTGACAGGATGTCAGAGCTTCAAAGGTGAAAATAATCAAGCTAGCTCACTCAAGCAACCCATTTAGGCATTTCAAAATGAAACAAAGCAAGAAGCTAGGATACAGTAAGCAAACATAAAATAAACTATTATAATAACTTGTAGTTGGCTTGGAGACAACAGTCAATATCAAATCACATAAAGAAGCAGACGATGATCGCTTCAACAAGCTCTCAAAACAAAGAATCAAGGGATCTTATGAATGCAGGTGCCTTCCTGGAATTATCAGATGCAGAATACAAAAGATTAATATACAGAACTCTTCAAGACATCAGGAAAGCGATCAGGCAAAGTGGAGAACAAGCCAAGGAACACACAGGTAAAGCAGTTGAAGAAATTAAAAAGGTTATTGAAGAACATAGTGAAAAATTTAATAAGCTGCAAGATCCATAGGGAGGCAGCAGAAATTCAGAAGATAAACAATAAAATTACAGAATTAGACAACTCAATAGAAAGTCAGATGAGCAGAAATGAGCAAGTGGAAGGCAAAATTGGTGAAATTGAAGATAAAACACTCGGCACCAACGTATTTGAAGAAAAATCAGATAAAAGAATTTTTTAAACATGAAGAAACCTTAAAAATCATGTGGGAATCTATCAGGAGAAATAACCTATGAGTGATTGGAGTCCTAGAACAGGGAGCGATAACAGAAAATACAGACAGAATTGATGAAGATTTGTTCACAGAAAACTTCCCTGATAACGTGAAAGATGAGAAGATATCAATCCAGTATGCTCATCGAACTTCACGTAAGGTGCATCTTAAAAGAAAGTCACCAGGATGTATTATAATCAAACTTGCCAAAACCAAAGATAAAGAGAGAATTTTAACAGCAGCTAGGTATAAACAAAAAGTCACCTACAAAGAAGAGTCAATAATAATAAGCTCAGATTACTCGGCAGAAACCATGCAGGCAAGAAGGTGATGGGATGACTTATATAAAGCATTGAAGGAAAAAAATTCCCAGCCAAGAATCATATATCCAGCAAAACTCTCTCTCAAATATGAATGTGAAAGTAGGACATTTCCAGATAAACAGAAGTTTAGGGAATTCATAACAACCAAACCAAAACTACAAGAAATATGAAAGGGATTTCTTTGGTTAGAAAATCAATATTATCAGGTATCAAACCAAGATTAGAACACTGGACAGAGCAATAAGATGTCAACCCAGTAGGGAAATCACAAAAATAAATCAAGATAAAAAATGCTCAAAACAGGGAAACAGTGATGCCATTACGTAAAAGAAGACAACTTTAAAACAATATAGAGGGACTAAGAAAAGTAGTCATAGATCTTTCATATGGAGAAGAAGACAACGCAATATAAAGAAATAAAAGTTAGGTTTAAACTTAGAAAAATAGGGGTAAATATTAAAGTAACCACAAAGGAGACTAACAATTCTACTCATCAAAATAAAATACAAGGAAAAAATAGAGACTCAACAGAAACAAAATCAACAATGAATAAGAGGAAAAGACAATATATAAAGATAAACTACTCAGCACAAAAAATTAAGTGGGAAAAAGAAACTGCCAGCAACACACACAAAAAGACATCAAAATGACAGCACTAAACTCATAAAAAAAAAAAAACAAAAACTCATACCTACCCATAATTACGCTGAATGTAAACGGACTAAATGAACCAATAAAGAGACAGAGAGTGGCAGAATGGATTTAAAAAACACAATCCGTCTATACGTTACATACAAGAGACACACCTTAGGCTTAGAGACACAAACAAACTAAAACTCAAAGGATGGAAAAAAATATAGCAAGCAAAAAAAAGCGGGAGTGGCAATATTAATTTCTGACAAAATAGACTTGAAAGTTAAATCCATCAGAAAGGATAAGGAAGGACACTATATAATGATTAATGGGACAACGTACCAGGAGGATATAACCATATTAAATATCTATGCACCCAATGACAAGGCTTCAAGATACATAAAACAAACTCTAACAGCATTGAAAAGTGAGAAAGACAGCTCCACAATTATAGTAGGAGACTTCAACATTCCACTTTCGGTGAAGGTCAGAACATCCGGAAAGAAGCTCAATAAAGACATGTGAGATCTAAATGCCCCAATCAACTACCTTGACCTCATATACAAAACACTCCACCCAACAGCAGCCAAGTATACTTTCTTTTCCAGTTCACATGGAACATTCTCTAGAATAGACCACATATTAGGTCATAAAGCAAGCCTTAACATAATCCAAAACATTGAAATATTACAAAGCATCGTCTCTGACCACAAGGCCATAAAGGTAGAAATAACAGAAAAAGCAAGGAAAAGAATCAAACACTTGGAAACTGAACAACACTCTGCTCAAAAACAACTGGGTTATAGAAGACATTAAGGATGGAATAAAGAAATCTGTAGAATCTAATGAGAATGAAAACACTTCCCATCAGAACCTTTGGGACACACCTAAAGCAGTACTTAGAGGTCAATTTTTATCAATAAACGTACATATCCAAAAGGAAGAAAGGGCCAAATCAAAGAATTATCCCTACAACTTGAACAAATAGAAAGAGAGCAACAAAAGAAACCCTCAGCCACCAGAATAAAGCAAATAGTGAAATTTAGAGCAGAATAAAATGAAATAGAGAACAGAAAAACAATTGAAAGAGTTAACAAGACCAAAAGCTGGTTCTCTGAAAAACAACAAAATTGATAAACCATTGGCCAAACTGACAAAAGAAAAAGAGAAGAGGAAACAAATAACCCAAATAAGAAATGAGATGGGTGATATCACAACAGGCCCAAATGAAATTAAAAGAATCATATCAGATTACTGTGACAAATTGTACTCTAACATATTTGAAAACCTAGAAGAAATGGATGAATTTCTAGAAACACACTACCTACCTAAACTAACACAAACAGAGGTAGAACAATGAAATTAACCCATAACAAAAGAGGAGATTGAAAAGATAATTTAAAAACCTCCAATAAGAAAAAGCCCTGGCTTAGACGGCTTCACTGCAGAGTTCCACCAAACTTTCAGAGAAGAGTTAACACCACTACTACTAAAGGTATTTCAGAGCATAGAAAAAGATGGAATACTACCAAACTCATTCTATGAAGCCACCATCTCCCTGATACCAAAACCAAGTAAAGACACCACAAAAAAAGAAAATTACAGACCTGTATCCCTCATGAACTTAGAGGCAAAAATCCTCTACAAAATTCTAGCCAATAGAATTCAACAGTGTATCAAAAAAGTAATTCACCATGACCAAGTGGGATTCATACTAGGTATGCAGGGATGGTTCAATATTAGAAAAAGAATTAATGTAATACATCATATAAATAAAACAAAAGACAAGAACCCCATGATCTTATCAATTGATGCAGAAGAGGCATTTGACAAACTTCAACACCCATTCATGATAAAAACTCTCAGCAAAAATGGGAATAGATGGAAAATTCCTCAACATAATAAAAGGCATTTATACAAAGCCAATAGCCAACATCATTCTAAATGGAGAGAGTATGAATGCATTCCCCCTGAGATCGGGAACTAGTCAAGGATGCCCTTTATCACCACTCTTATTCAACATTGTGCTGGAGGTCATAGCCAGAGCAATTAGGCTAGATAAAGAAATACATGGCATCCAGATTGGTAAGAAAGAAGTAAAAATATCACTGTTTGCAGATGTCATGATCTTATACACAGAAAACCCTAAAGAATCCTGAAGAAAACTCCTTAAACTATTGGAAGATTTCAGTAGAGTATCAGCATACCAGATAAACATACAAAAATCAGTTGGATTCCTCTACAGCAACAAAAAGAACATCAAAGAGGAAATCACCAAATCTATGCCATTTACAGTAGCTCCCAAGAAAATAAAATACTTAGGAATAAATCTTACCAGAAATGTAAAAGACCTGTACAAAGGAAACTCTAAGGCACTACTGAAAGAAATCAAAAGAGACCTACATAAGTGGAAAAACATACCTTGCTCATGGATAGGAAGACTTAACATTGTAAAAATGTCTGTTCTACAAAAAGTGATCTATAGATACAATGCAGCTCTGATCCAAATCCCAACGACATTTTCAATGAGCTGGAGAAACAAATCACCAACTTCATATGGAAGGGAAAGAGGCTCTGGATAAGTAAAGCATTACTGATAAAGAAGAACAAAGTGAGAGGCCTCACTCTACCTGATTTTAGAACATATTATACCGTCGCAGCAGTCAAAACCTATTACACAGCCACAGTAGTCAAAACAGCCTGGTAGTGGTACAACAACAGATACATAGACCAATGGAACACAATTGAGAATCCAGACATAAATCCATCCATATATAAACAGCTGATATTTGATGAAGGCCCAAAGTCTGTTAAATGGGGAAAAGACAGTCTCTTTAACAAATGATGCTGGCATAACTGGATATCCATTTGCAAAAAAATGAAACAAGGCCCATACCTCACACCATGCACAAAAACTAACTCAAAATGGATCAAAGACCTAAATATAGAATCTAAAATGATAAAGATCGTGGAAGAATAGGGACAACACTGGGAGCCCTAATACATGGCATAAACAGTATACAAAGCATTACTAACAATGCACAAACACCAGAAGAGAAACTAGATAACTGGGAGCTCCTAAAAATCAAACACCTATGCCCATCCAAAGATTTCACCAAAAGAGTAAAAACACTCCCTACAGACAGGGAAAAAGTTTTTAGCCATGACATTTCCGATCAGCGTCTGAGCTCTAAAATCTACATGATACTGCAAAAACTCAACAACAAATAGATAAATAACCCAATTTAAAAGTGGGCAAAGGATATGAATAGGCATTTCACTAAAGAAGACATTCTGGTAGCTAACAGATATATGAGGAAATGCTCACGATCGTTAGCCAGTAGAGAAATACAAATCAAAACAAGGCTGGCATTAATCCAAAAAACAAAATAATAATATGTTAGAGAGATTGTGGAGAGACTGTAACACTTACACACTGCTGGTGGGAATGTAAAATGGTACAACCACTTTGGAAATCGATTTGGCGCTTCCTTATAAAGCTAGAAATAGAACTACCATATGCTCCAGCAATCCCACTCCTTGGAATATATCCTAGAGAAATAAGAGCCTTTGCACGAACAGATATATGCACACCCATGCTCATTGCAGCACTGTACAATAGCGAAAACATGAAAGCAACCAAAGTGCCCATCAACGAATGAATGGATAAATAAATTATGGTATATTCACACCGTGGGATACTACACATCGATAAAGAACAATGATGAATCCGTGAAACATTTCATAACATGGAGGAATCTGGAATGCATTATGCTGAGTGAAATTAAGTCAGTTGCCGAAGGACAAATATTGTATGAGACCACTATTATAATAACTCGAGAAATAGTTTAAACAGAGAAGAAAATATTCTTCGATGGTTAGGAGAAGGAGGGAGAGGGGTATTCACTAATTAGGTAGTAGACAAGAATTATTTCAGGGGAAAGGGAAAGACAACACACAATACAGGAGAGGTCAGCACAACTGCACTAAACCAAAAGCAAAGAAGTTTCCATAATAAACTGAAAACTCCGAAGGCCAGCGTAGCAGGGGCAGGGGTTTTAGCACCATGGTTTCAGGGGACATCTAGGTCAATTGACATAATAAAACCTATTACGAAAACATTCTGCATCCCACTTTGGAGAGTGGCATCTGGGGTCTTAAACGCTAGCAAGTGGCCATCCAAGATGCATCAATTGGTCTCAACTCACCTGGAGCAAAGGAGAATGAAGAACACCAAAGACACAAGGTAATTATGAGCCCAAGAGACAGAAAGGGCCACATAAACCGGAGACTACATCAGCCTGACACCAGAAGAACTAGATGGTGCCTGGCTACAACCGATGACTGCCCTGACAGGGAGCACAACAGAGAACCCCTGAGGGAGGAGGAGAGCAGTGGGCTGCAGACCTCAAATTCTCCTAAAAAGACTAAACCTAATGGTCTGAAACTAGAAGGACCCCGGAGGTCATGATCGCCAGACCTTCTGTTAGCCCAAGACAGGAACCATTCCCAAAGCCAACTCTTCAGACAGAGACTGGACTGGACTATGGGGTAGAAAATGATACTGGTGAGGAGTGAGTTTCTTGGCTCAAGTGAACACCTGAGACTATGTGGTCAGTTCCTGTCTGAAGGGAAGATGAGAGGTCAGAGGCTGGCCGAATGGACACAAAAACAGAGAGAGGACAGAAGGACTGTGAGGTCTCATTAGGGGGAGAGCAACTAGGAGTATATAGCAAGGTGTATATAAATTTTTGTATGAGAGACTGACTTGATTTGTAAACTTTCACTTAAAGCACAATAAAAATTGTAAAAAATTAAAAAAAAAAAAACCCTAGTAAAAGCTACCAATGCACTATTAGTGTCAATCTAAGTGCCTCTTTCTGATAAAACCCGTTAATCTGTTGCCCTAGAATAGATTCTGACTCATATTGACCCTGTAGGACAGAGGACCCATAGGGTTTGTAAGAAGCACCTGGTAGATTTGAACTATCCCATAGGATATAAAACCAAAAACCAAACGCACTGCCATGGAGTGGATTCCAACTCATAGCAACCTTATAGGACAGAGTAGAACTGCCCTGTAGGGTTTCCAAGGTGCGCCTGGTGGATTCGAACTGCCAGCTCTTTGGTTAGTAGCCATAGCACTTAACCACTAATCCACCAGGGTTCCCCCATAGGATATACTGGGTTCAAATTGCCCACCTCTTGGTTAGTAGTCATAGCTCTTAACCACTATGCCAGCAGCATTTCCTTGTTGTGATAAAGTAATAAGCAATTAGTTTCAATCACTTGAAACTTTAAGAGTGCTGACTAACTTAGCCCGCTGTAGACCTAAAGAAACTATAACTGTTGTTTTTAGTATTAATTTTTTATCTAATGAACTCTGAGCTTCCTTGAAGAAAGGAGTATTGTTTCACCAGCAGCTCTGAAGGAGAAAAGACCTGGAGATCTGCTGCTATAAAGATTACAGGGTAGGAAAACCTGTGGGGCAGTTCTACTCTGTCCTGCAGGGTTGCTATGAATGGGAATCCACTCAATGGCACACAACAACAACAATGTGTTCTTAAAGATTTGTAAGGAGAAAACACACCAAAAAGTAAATGTTTTTTTTTCTTAGGTTATAAAAAAGCTGATTATTTTCCTCAAATGGCAAAAAGAGGCAAAACCATATCCAATTCTGGAACAGAATAAATAGAGCCGTGAGTCTTGGGTCCTTCAGAATCATCTTTTTGAGGGAGAATTTGAGTATCACATACAACTACTGTTTGCTATTTACCAGGTCTTCACCTCCTTCCTGAAAAGCATGCTAAAGACCCAGAGATCTTTCTGTATTTTTATAACTATTACAAAACTAGTATATGTTTATTTCCATGTTTTTGCCCCATATTAAAAACATTTATGATGTTATCTATTAACCACCACTCCCCACAAACTATTTCCAACCACTCATAATGACATTATCATCTGTATCATGATTTCTGTCAGTCAGGGTCTCAACAGGAGACAGATGTCATGTTCAAATTGGAATGACTCAAGGTGGGTTTTTAAAGGGACTATTAATGAGGGGGCCCTCATGGTGAAATAGGAAGCCCTGGTGGTGTAGTGCTTAGCTGCCCCGACCGCTAGCCAAAAGGTCGGCAGTCCGAATCCAACAAGCGCTCCTTGGAAACTCTTTGAGGCAGTTCTACTCTGTCCTATAGGGCTGCTTGAGTGGGAATCCACTTAACAGCAATGATTTTTTTTTTTTTTTTAAGGTGCAGTGGTAATTCTGGTGTCACAGTGGTGAAGTGTTACAGCTGCAAACCAAACCGCTAATCAAAAGGTCTGCAGTTCAAGTCCTCCAGGCACTCCTCGGATACCCTATGGGGCCCATCTACTCTATAGAGTCACTATGAGTCAGAATTGACTCCATGGCAATGAGTTGTTTTTTTTTTTTTTTTGGTGGTGCAATGGTTAGCCGTTTAGCTGCTAACCAAAGGCAATTAGACTCTACCAGCCACTTCTTGGAAATCCTATGGGCCAGTTCTACAATGTCTCATGAATAGGAATTGACTCAAGGGCAACTGGATATATAAAAAAAAAAAAAAAAAGAAAAGAAACCCGTGGCGGTAGAGTCAATTCCGACTCATAGCAACCTTATAGGACAGAGTAGAACTACCCCATAGGGTTTCCAAGGACTGCCTGGTGGATTTGAACTGCTGACCTTTTGGTTAGCAGTCGAATTTCTTAACCACTATGCCACCAGGTTTTCCAACTGGATATATATATATATATATATATATATATATATATATATATATATATATATATGTATGTATGTATGTATATATGTATATATACATACACACACGCCCTTCACTGGTTTTGGTCCTCTAGAGAACCCAGCAGAAGATAGTGTTATTTGTTCAAAATTAAATCGATCAACCAACCAAACGAGACAAAAAACACCTACAGAAGAGTTGAAGAGGCAGCAACTGCTCTTTTGTATTTGGTTAGAGTGAGGGACAAATGAGAACAGAATGCAGCACTCATGAGATTATTATGGGATGTCAGACGTGGAGTCTCCCCAGCGTCTTTCATTCCTCACTGAACTTTGTATTAAGTAGACGCATAACAAATACTTGTTAGTGAGAGAACAAATTTCCTGCAGGGGGCATTTCTCAGAACCTATAATAAAAAAAAAAAAAAAAAATTTATTTTATTGTTTTTTTTAATATTTCCACACTAACCTTTTAAATCCGTGGAACCCAAAACACACAGGAGGTAATGAGCCAGCCAGGAGTTGAACTTGGAGTCCTCTGATCCATAGTCAGATGCTTTATCCATTGTGCCACTAGCCCACTCATGCACAGACTATTGTAGTTGTTGTTGTTAGGTGCCGCCGAGTTGATTTTGACTCATAGCAACCCTGCCTACAAGAGAACAAGACACTGCCAGGTTGTGCATCATCCTCACAGTCGTTATGCTTGAGCCCAATGTTGCAGTCACTGTGTCAATCCATCTCATCGAACATCTTCCTTTTTTTCTCTGACCCTCTACTCTACCAAGCATGAAGTCCTTCTCCAGGGACAGGTCCCTCCTTATAGCATGTCCAAAGTATGTGAGAGGGCTTGGGTCAGGAGCACCTTAGTCCTTAAAGTAACATCTTTGCTTTTTAACACTTTAAAGAGGCCTTTTGGAGCAGTTTTGCCCAATGCAATGATTTCCTAACTGCTGCTTCCATCAAGAAAGTGTTGATTGTGGATCCAAGTAAAATGAAATCCTTGACAACTTCAAGCTTTTCTCCATTTATCACAATGTTGCTTATTGGTCCAGTTGTGAGGATTTTTGTTTTCTTTATGTTGAGATATAATTCATACTGAAGGCTGTAGTCTTTGACCTGCATCAGTGAGTGCTTCAAGTCCTCTTCACCTTCCACAAACAAGGTTGTGTCATCTGTATATCACAGGTTTTTATGAGCCTTCCTCCAAACCTGATGCTGTGTTCTTCTTGATATAGCCCAGCTGGATTATTTGCTTAGCATACAGATTGAATAAATATGGTGAAAGGATACAACCCTGACGCACTCCTTTTCTGACTTTAAACCTTGAAGAATTCCCTTGTTCTGTTCCAATGACTCCTTGGTCTCAGTACAGTTTCCTCACGAGCACAATGGATTGTTCAGGAATTCCCATTCTCCACAATGTGATTCATAATTTATTATGATTGATGAAGCCGAATGCTTTGCATAGTCAATAAAACACAGGTAACCCTTGAGGATACCAAAAAACAGGCATTGATAATACCCTGACCCAATTATTCCTCAAATGATAGATTGTTTATTGAAAAAAAAAAAAAGTGCCCAACTGGACAACATTTTACATCAGAGTCTCAGGCTTTGATAGCGGAAGAGTATTTGCTGCCCTCTCAGGCTGGTGACTAAGCTGGACCATCCAGACCGCCTCTGTCATTTCCCACTCATCTGGAACTCTGGCAAGTTCAGCTACAATACAGAATAATAATTAATGTCAATCACACCCATGAGGCCTAGTTAATGTTACCCATTGCAAAAATAGTTTGGACAAACTCTGTCCTTTGATTTAATAGGATAACTCCTGCCATTAACTCAGGTTCAGCTTAGAAAAAGTGCTTAGAAAAAGTGCTTTAGTTGCCCTTAAAGAGTTCAGACTAATTTTGGGTGTCCCTTGTTAATACCAGAAAACCTGGTGGTATAGTGGTTAACCAAAAGGTCATTAGTTCAAATCCACCAGGAGTTCCTTGGAAACTCTATGACGCAGTTCTACTCTGTCTTATCTGGTCGCAATGAGTCTGAATTGACTTGATGGCAGTGGGTTTGTTTTTTTTTGGTTGTTAATGCCTTCACCACATGGCTTCATTTACCCTCAAGCTCCCTAGAATTCTTTCATTCTCTCTGATGTGGCCTGGGAACAGTACCTTAATTTGCAGCACCTGTTTGTGTGACATGGCAATAGGACCTTGGAACTTCTTTTGATTTATGTGTTGGCCTTTTGAAAGTAGGAAGAACGTTTAGGGCTCTTCTCTCCACAATCTGGGTTCCTGCTCAGGAGTTATCTATTTGTGCCAGATGCAGGAATTCTGGTTTCCGGAGACAAACCAGAAAATATTTACATCAGCAAGGATTTGGGTGGAAGCTAAGAATGTGAGGAGAATAAATATTTTAGAATGCACCAACAAATCTGTTTCTTCTAGACTAGTGCTATGATTCATCAGGCTAATCATTTAAATATTATCCCAAATGCTTGATCAAAATTAAATAAAGATAAAAATTTATTTTCAAGAAATAAATAATAAAGAAAACATCTTTTCGGTGTTCTCTGTTTTCAGCCATGATCCGTTGGACATTGGCCATGATATCCCCTGTTCCACATCCTCTTCTGGATCCGGCTTGAATTTCTGGCAGTATCCTGCCCACATATTGCTGACGACTTTTGAATGATCTTCAGCAAAATTTTACTTGTGTGTGACATTAATGATATTGTCCAATAATTTCCATATTCTGTTGGATCACCTTTCTTTGGAATGGATACAAATGTGAATCTCTTCTAGTAGGTTGGATAGGTGGCTGTCTTTCAAATATTTCGATTTAGGTGACATTGCATCCTAAATCAAGCCCTGCATCTATTATGCCTGTAGAAAAAGGAAGTGGTAGGATTGCTGTGTCATTCTAAAGGTGACTATGTGAAGCCCTTCTGTTAGCTTGGTTTTCTTCATTCAGTGAGAATTTGAACCCAAGAAGCCTCCAAACTGAAACAAAACAAGGTTCTATTGGTTCCCTTGACTTACTTTAGTCATCTAAAATAATTCCTTCCAGGGCAATGAGAAATCCATTGTTAGGTACTGGTAAAAGATCCAAGGGAAATTTTAATATTTTTTAAAATAGCTTGCAATACAATACGGTAATTAGTGGGCAGAGATGGAGATGATGACATAAAAGTCAATGTTCCTAGTCCCGAGGATGACCCCAACGGACTTCTAGTCCACGCCTTAACCACTTGACCACAACTAGAGATGCCCATAGTTTCTTTACAGTGTATTCTATGTTACCATATATCATCAAATCAATGCTATTTTTTAATTTTAAAAAGGACTTAATAATAATTGACAGTAACTAGTAACAACAACAATAGAAACTGTTTTTACTAACCAGGATGGAATCAAAGGCCATTCATTTATTTGTTTCCTTAATCCCTTTTAATCTAGACCAGCATCCCATCATTTTTTGTTTTTGCTTTGTTTTGACATTGACTTTAAAAAAAAAAAAAAGTCTAAGCCAATTGTCTTCTGGATTAGTCTCAGTTTTTCCTCATGCAATGTTTTGATTTACTCCTCTATTTCCTGTACGTTGGAAGCCTAAAGGATTGGTTATATCGTTTTGATTAGTTGATTAGAGTCATGTTAAACATTTTTTGGCCTGACACTGTGTACTTTATACAGTACTCACTTAATATTGAGAGAGGCACTTGTCAGGATCTCCCAATGATAATGAAAATGAAGTGGTGCTCCCAGGGCTATCTGTGTTTTCCCTTTCCAACTGGCAAGTAATCTGTGGGATGGTAACTTTAGCACCATGCACATCTGCTATCTCCCAATAACCCTTTGCCTAGTCGCTTTAAGATCGCTAAAGCTGTTTGCCTAGGTCTATTATTTCTCTGGGGGGTGCAGATAGTGACTGTTCTAATTCTACCACTCTACATTTGTGAGAGGTCGCTCTTGTCAAGCTTGTTGCCTCCTTTCCTGCCTCACTCTCTCTGCGCCCCGCCCCCCCGCCCCCACAAGCCTTCCGGTCGGTAGAAAACTGGGAGCTCAGGTTGGTTGGCGCTAAAAGGCTTGGAATAGTTTGCACGGTCTTCTCAAGTGGACGGGAAGAACGTGACATTATGCAGATTGTAAGGTCTCCAGTGGTTCCCAAACTCGAGTGCGTTTTGGAATCACTTGGATAACTTTTTAAAACCCAGAGATTCTAATTCAGTAAATCAAGGGTGACGCGGAGCTGCGGGATGTACCGCCAAAGTTTGAGTTTCTAAGCAGCTCCCGGTGGCTGCTGCAGGTCCACCAACAAAATTTTTTTGAGTAGCGCTAACCGAGAGAATGGACAGGCTGTATAGTGGTAATGAGATATAAACAAAAGACCCTTGAGGGGAGAAAAAGAAACGAAAAGAAAGGGAAAGAATGTGGAGGGGAAATGCTGGGAGAATAAACTGAATCAGGGTGAAAATGAGTAAATTTCTTATTTCCGGCTTAATCAAGAAAAGGGAAGTATTGAAATAGAGCAGAACTGCAACTACGAACAAAATCCCCTGCGATTCTTGCAGTAGGAGTGCATTAACTTCCGACCAACCACGAAGGGATTCGAACCCTTAATCTTCTGATCCGAAGTCAGACGCCTTATCCATTAGGCCACGTGGTTCTCTAGCGTTAAAGTTGAAATCTTCTTAAAAAGGAAAATATTCTGTTTCTCTGCATTTGTGCTATCAATGTAATACATTAGGGAAAAAAATTATTCATCAAAAATATTGTAAAGTTACAATTACGTAATCACCAAGGAGAGGAATATAATGCTAAAATAATTGAAATATGGTGCTATTAATCTATGTTGTTGCTATTGTTAGGTGCCGTCGAGTCGGTTCCGACTCATAGCGACAACGGAACGGAACACTGCCCGTTCCGGCGCCATCCTTACAATCCTTGTTATGCTTGAGCTCATTGTTGCAGCCACTGTTTCAATCCACCTCGTTGAGGGTCTTCCTCTTTTCCGCTGACCCCGTACTCTGCCAAGCGTGATGTCCTTCTCCAGGGACTCATCCCTCCTGACAACATGTACGAAGTACGTAAGACGCAATCTCGCCATCCTTACTTCTAAGGAGCGTTCTGGTTATACTTCTTCTAAGACAGATTTTTTCGTTCTTTTGGCAGTCCATGGTATATTCAATATTCTTCGCCAACACCACAATTCAAAGGCCTCAACTCTTCTTCGGTCTTCCTTATTCATTGTCCAGCTTTCACATGCATATGATGCCATTGAAAATACCATGCCTTGGGCCAGGCGCACCTTCGTCTTCAGGGTGACATCTTTGCTCTTCAACACTTTGAGGAGGTCCTTTGCAGCAGATTAGCCCAATGCAATGCGTCTTTGGATTTCTTGACTGTTGCTTCCATGGCTGTTGATTGTGGATCCAAGTAAAATGAAATCATTGATGACTTCAATCTTTTCTCCGTTTATCGTGATGTTGCTCATTGGACCAGTTGTGAGGATTTTTGTTTTCTTTATGTTGAGGTGTAATCGATACTGAAGGCTGTGGTCTTTGATGTTCATTAGTAAGTGCTTCAAGTCCTCTTCACTTTCAGCAAGGAAGGTTGTGTCATCTGCATAACGCAGATTGTTGATGAGTCTTCCTCCAATTTTGATGCCCTGTTCTTCTTCATATAGTCCAGCTTCTCATATTATTTGTTCAGCATACAGATTAAATCGGTATGGTGAAAGAATACAACCCTGACGCACACCTTTCCTGACTTTAAACCAATCAGTATCCCCTTCTTCTGTCCCAACAACTGCCTCTTGATCTATGTAAAGGTTCCTCATGAGCACAATTAAGTGTTCTGGAATTCCCATTCTTCCCAGTGTTATCCATAGTTTGTTATGATCCACACAGTCAAATGCCTTTGCATAATCAATAAAAAACAGGTAAACATCCTTCTGGTATTCTCTGCTTTCAACCAGGATCCATCTGACATCAGCAATGATATCCCTGGTTCCACGTCCTCTTCTGAATCCAACCTGAATTTCTGGCAGTTCCCTGTCGATATACTGCTGCAGCTGCTTTTGAATGATCTTCAGCAGAATTTTGCTTGTGTGTGATATTAATGATATTGTCCTATAATTTCCACATTCAGTTGGATCACCTTTCTTGGGAATAGGCATAAATATGGATCTCTTCCAGTCAGTTGGCCAGGAAGCTGTCTTCCATATTTCTTGGCATAGACGAGTGAGCACCTCCAGCACTACATCTGTTTGTTGAAACATCTCAGTTGATATTCCATCAATTCCTGGAGCCTTGTTTTTCGACAATGCTGTCAGAGTAGCTTGGACTTCTTCCTTCAGTACCATCGATTCCTGATCATATGCCACCTCTTGAAATGGTTCAATATTGACTAATTCTTTTTGGTATAATGACTCTGTGTATTCCTTCCATCTTCTTTTGATGCTTCCTGCGTCATTTAATGTTTTCCCCATGGAATCCTTCACTATTGCAACTCGAGGCTTGAATTTTTTCTTCAGTTTTTTCAGCTTGAGAAGCGCCGAGTGTGATCTTCCCTTTTGGTTTTCCATCTCCAGCTCTTTGCACATGTCATTATAATACTTTATTTTGTCCTTCTCGAGAGGCCCTGTGAAATCTTCTGTTCAGTTCTTTTACTTCATCAATTCTTCCTTTTGCTTTAGCTGATCAATGTTCAAGAGCAAGTTTCAGAGTCTCCTCTGATATCCATCTTGGTCTTTTCTGTCTTTCCTGTCTTTGCAGTGACCTCTTGCTTTCTTCATGGATGATGTCCTTGATGTCATTCCACAACTTGTCTGGTCTTCGGTCACTAGTGTTCAATGCATCCAATCTATTCTTGAGATGGTCTCTAAATTCAGGTGGGATATACTTAAGGTCATATATTGGCTCTTGTGGACTTGCTCTGATTTTCTTCATTTTCAGCTTGAACTTGCATATGAGCAATTGATGGTCTGTTCCACAGTCGGCCCTTGGCCTTGTTCTGACTGATGATATTGAGCTTTTCCATTGTCTCTTTCCACAGATGTAGTCGATTTGATTTCTGTGTGTTCCATCTGCCAAGGTCCATGTACACAGTCGCCGTTTATGTTGGTGAAAGAAGGTATTTGCGATGAAGAAGTCTTTGGTCTTGCAAAATTCTATCATTCGATCTCCAGCATTGTTTCTATCACCAAGGCCATATTTTCCAACTACTGATCCTTCTTCTTTGTTTCCAACTTTTGCATTCCAATTGCCAGTAATTATCAATGCATCTTGATTGCATGTTTGATCAATTTCAGACTGCAGCAGCTGATAAAAATCTTCTATTTCTTCATCTTTAGCCCTAGTGGTTGGTGTGTAAATTTGAATAATAGTCGTATTAACTGGTCTTCCTTGTAGACGTATGGAAATTATCCTATCACTGGCAGCGTTGTACTTCAGGATAGATCTTGAAATGTTCTTTTTGACGATGAATGTAACACCATTCCTCTTCAAGTTGTCATTCCCAGCATAGTAGACTATATGATTGTCCAATTCAAAATGGCCAATACCAGTCTATTTCAGCTCACTAATGCCCAGGATATCGATGTTTATGTGTTCCATTTCATTTTCGAAGATTTCCAATTTTCCTAGATTCATACTTTGTACATTCTAGGTTCTGAATATTAATGGATGTTTTCAGCTGTTTCTTTTCATTTTGAGTCGTGCCACGTCAGCAAACGAAGGTCCCAAAAGCTTTACTCCATCCACATCATTAAGGTCGACTCTACTTTGAGGAGGCAGCTCTTCCCCAGTCATCTTTTGAGTGCCTTCCAACCTGGGGGGCTCATCTTCCAGCACTATATCACACAATGTTCTGCTGCTATTCATAAGGTTTTCACTGGCTAATGCTTTTCAGAAGTAGACTGCCGGGTCCTTCTTCCCAGTCTGTCTTAGTCTGGAAGCTCAGCTGAAACCTGTTCCCCATGGGTGACCCTGCTGGTATCTGAATACCAGTGGCATAGCTTCCAGCATCACAGCAACACGCAAGTCCCCACAGTACGACAAACTGACAGAGACGTGGGAGTATTAATCTATAGAATGCTTTAATTGATAGTGTGCTTTATCTTTGTATGGGGATTAGGGAGAAAGGCCATGCCAGGGAGGAAATGCTTGAGCTGAGAGCTGAAGAAGGAGAGGGGTTAAGCAGGCCAAGATGGAACCCCATTGCTTTACAGATCCAGGGAACCTCCACTCCCTTGCCTTCCAGGTAAAGACTGATTGTGTGTTAAACACAAAAACTTACTTTTTGTTACCCAGAAATCACACTCAAATAATTCTGAAATACAAATTCACATAAGACAAAAAGTTCGACATAGGAGATAGAAGCAACCAAGTTTTGTAATCTGGAAAGGCTATTGAGGAGTGAGAGCTGATTTGTCAGACCTGAGTAAGGAGATCCCTAAATCGGTAGTGGGAAAAGCAAAGAGGTAACCAGATTTTCACCACGGAACCCCCATCCCTATTTCCCATGCAACTGTCTCATTGTCTCAGGTATTGTCACCATTACCTTCATGTGGAAACTGCCCTTCCTCCATCCTGGAAGTTTATTGAGAGGGTGAAGTATGCCGTCTCTAGGCTGGAGCAGTGATTCTCAAACTCTTTCGTACAGCAAGATCACCTGGAGGGTTTGTTAAAACACAGATTTCTGGCCCTCAAGCCCAGAGTGTCAAATTCAGTAGGACTGGAATGTGGCTGACAATTTACATTTCTAACAAGTTACTTTTCAAAGCCCTGGCTTCCAGATCTTCACCAGCCCCGCGGAAGATGGAATCGTTTTCTACCGCATACATAAAATAATAGTAATTAAAAAGCCCGTTAACACAGCCCTCAGTAAATGCTAGCGGTTTGTCTGGGGGTCATGTTGTAAACTGAACGTCACTTGCACACAGTAGAAACCGCAAGGCCCACGGATTATTGCTGAGGAAGTGAGGGTTTTGGAAAGAGATGCCACCCACGCTAGGCTGTGAGGACAAGCCTCTTTTCACGAAATTGAAGATAAGGCCCGTGAGCGGCTAGGGAGGAGAGAGATCCAACACGAGAGGCCCCGCCCCGCAAGGCTGGGAGTTTGTTAAGAAACAGGGAGGTGTCTAGTGAATTTATAGGAAAAATAATACTGGAAACTTTGTAATGGTTTTTATTCCTGCTTCACTGAGGCTCTAAATCCATTACCAAAAACCCAAACCAAACCCACTACGGTCGAGTCGATTACCGACTCATCACGTCCCTATAAGGACAGAGTAGAACTGCCCCATAGAGTTTCCAAGGAGCACCTGGTGGATTCGAACTGCAAAACCACTACGCCACTAGAGTTTCCACCCATTGCCTTTGAATCGACCCTGTAGGAGAGAGTAGAACTACCTCACATGGTCTGAAGGAGTGCCTTTTGGTTAACAGACATAGCTCTTAACCACTACGCCACCAGTGTTCCCAGTAAGCCCAGGCTCTATGCTTCTGCTCCATCTCAGGGATTCAGCTCTCTCAGCTTCCAGAAAAGAAGCTACAAAATATGTTGTTTTAGATCACGCTGGCCAGCCAGCTCTCCAAAAGGTCTTAAAACCAAAAAACCAAAACTGTTGCCATGGGGTCGATTCTGACTCATAGCGTTGTCATAGGAGAGAGTAGAACTGCCCTACAGGGTTTAAAAGGAGTAGCTGGTGATTTCCAACCGTCGACCTTTTGGATTAGCGGACATAGGTCTCAACCACTGCACCACAAGGGCCACCAAATATCTTTGCAGGGTAAGAAAAACAATTACACACTCCACCTCTTCACACTTTAGGTCGAATACAGGCAAAATAATGTCCCGTGTGACCTGGAGTTCATAAATGCAAATGATGGGAAAACAAAACGAAACAAGAAGTGGGCATATTAATGCAGCTGAGAATGAGGAGAATGAGGGGGTGAGGGGCGATTTTTGTCACTGTTCTCCAGCAGCAGGTTAACTGAGTTTTTAGGATTTGGGGAATCAATTAAATCAGGATTCAGAAAATATAGGACCTGGCCTGACCCATTGTTTATGTGACAATAAACCAGATACTTAATTGTTCTGACCTATTCTTTATTGTTATTAATTTCCACCTCTTGTACAAAAGGAAATTTTTGCCTAATTGGAATTTCTTGTAATGAGTGTTTGCAGAGCAATCAGTGGACTGATTTCCAAATCTAGGGCTATGTTCAAGAGGGGAAATCACAAGTGTAGGGACGTTACTGCTCATGTCACAGATTTTGTTGTTCTTGTAGGCCCACTCCTTGAAGCTCCTACCCACAACAGATCAGGAAGGGAAGGGTGAGAAGTGGACTTGAACATATCTGGATTGCAGTAGTACATTGACAGGGAACTGCCAGAAATTCAAGCTGGATTCCGAAGAGCATGTGTAAGGAGGAATATCATTGCTGATATCAGATAGATCTTGGCTAAAAGCAGAGAACATCAGAAAAATGTTTACCTCAGTTTTATTGTCTATGTAAAGGCATTCAACTGTGTGGATCATAACAAATTATGGGTAACAATTAGAAGAATGGGAATTCCAGAACCCCTAATTGTGCTCATGCAGAAACTGTACATAGCTGAAGAAGCAGGAGTTCAAATAGAACAAGGGGATACTTCGTGGTTTAAAATCAGGAAATGTATGTGTCAGGGTTGCATCCTTTCAACATATTTATTCAACCCGTATGCTGAAAAAATGATTGGAGAAGCTGGGCTATGTGAAGAGGAACATGGCATCAGGATTGGAGGAAGACTCATGGTGGACAATCACACAATACTGGAAGTCATGGCCTACCCAAGCTGACACACATTGTGGGGACACAATTCAATCCATGACAACTCATTAACAACCTCTTATATGCAGATGACACAATCTTGCTTGCTGAAAGTGAAGAGAATTTGAAGCACTTACTGATGAAGAGCAAAGACTAGCGCCTTCAGTATGGATTACACTTTCACATAAAGAAAACAAAAATCCTCACAACTGGACCAATAAGCAGCATTATGATAAACATATTGAAGTTGTCAAGAATTTCATTTTACTTGGATTCACAATCAATGCACGTGGAAGCAGAGGTCAAAAAATAAATTGACATGTTGCATTGGGCAAATCTGCTGCAAAACACCTCTTTGAAGTCTTCAAATGAAAAGATATCACTTTGAGGACTAAGGTGCACCTGACCCAAGCCATAATATTTTCAACCACCTCATATGCATGGAAAAGGTGGACAATGTAAAAAGAAGACTGAAGAAGAAATGATGCCTTTGAATTGTGGTGTTGGAGAAGAATATCGAACATACCATAGACTGCCAGAAGAATGAACAAAGCTGTCTTGGAAGAAGTATACCAGAATGCTCCTTAGAAGTGAGGATGGTGAGAATTCATCCCACATACTTTGGACATGTTATCAGGGGGCCAGTCCCTGGAGAAGGACATCATGCTTGGTAAAGTAGAGAAGGTCAGTGAAAAAGAGAAAGGCCCTCAGTTAGACGGATTTACACTGTGGGTGCAACAATGATTGTGACGATGGCGTAGGACTGGAGGGTGTTTTTTCTGTTGTGCATGGGGTTGCTATGAGTCAGAATTGGCTCAACAGCAGCTAACAACAATAACAACAGTTGTATTAATCAGTATTTCAGCAGGAAGGAGGTCACACATTCAAAGAGTGAATTGAGGACAGACCACTGGAAGGCCTCTTCATAGAGTTAAGGAAACTAATAAGATGTGAGGAAATGCTGAGGGATCACAACACTGGGAGTCTTTAGCATTCCTAGGCATAAAGGTGGGGTGGGGGGTGGGGGAAGAAGTGGAGTTGCCAGAACCTGGCAAGAGCTTGCGCCATGGAAGAGG
Source organism: Elephas maximus indicus (assembly GCF_024166365.1). Lineage (NCBI taxonomy): Eukaryota > Metazoa > Chordata > Mammalia > Proboscidea > Elephantidae > Elephas > Elephas maximus. Next base: position 77,882,992 of record NC_064819.1, read on the forward strand.
AACCACCCACCAGGAGCTGTGCCTGTGGGAGAAATGCAGTCTCACAGGGAATCAGTGGGAGGAACGTTAGTATCCACTTCTCTCTCCTCCTGCCACCTGATCTCTTGCTAGTGCTTCCCATTGGAATTCTGAATCCAGCCAGAAGCCAGGGACCAAGAAAGCCCAAGCAAAGCAGCCTTCCAAGGTAAAGAACAGAGCAGAATATGGACCTGGAAGGGCAAATGGAGAATAAATCAGCACACTGGTGTTGTAGTTTGTGTGATCCCTTTCTACATTTGGTTGGGGCATGAATTTCTATTCTAAATAAACTTTGGATAATAAGGTAAATGGGAACCTGAGCAGCTGATAAGAAATATTTACCTCTAGACATTTTTTATTAGGGGCATAGCCATTGCAAGAAGGATTACAAATTTATTTGTCATAAAGTTTCATGAAGTGAGGATCCATTGCTGTTGAGTCGATTCCAACTCATAGTGATCCTATAGGACAGAGTTGTACTGCCACATAAAGTTTCCAAGGAGCACCTGGGGGATTCGAACTGCTGACCTTTTGGTTACCAGCGGTAACACTTAAACACTACACCCCCATGGTTTCCATCTGGAAGTGAGGATGCAAGCATGGAATATAAATTCCTCCAAACAGATGCACCCAGTGAGACTGGTATATTGGAGTGCATGTCTTCTGTCAAGTAAGGCTGAAGAGGCACCTGTTCCTGTGGAGAATGTGGTGAAGCTTGGACTTCAAGCTGTAACTTGGTTTACGTCAAGCAGCCAGCTAAAGCTGCAGCGATATTTCTTTGTTGTCCTGTTTCCGCAGAAGGGCAACATAGTCTGTTTCTCTTGGGGATTTTGGGAGCTTCACAATACTATTTTCTAAACCTCTTTCTACTTATACTCCATCTTGGTTATCTAGTGCTACTATAACAGAAATTCCACAAGTGGATGGCCTTAACAAAGAGAAGTTATTCTCTTGCAGTAGTCTAGCAGTCTGACTTCAGGGCCCCAGCTGTAGTGGAAAGCCTTCTCTCTCTGTCAGCTCTGGAGGAAAGACCTTGTCATCAATCTTCTCTTGGTCTAGGAACTTCTCTGCACAGGAACCCCAGGTCCAAAGGATGCGCTGTGCTTCTGGGGCTGCTTTCTTGGTGGTATGGGGTGCCCCACTCTCTGCTTGCTACTCTTTCCTTTTATCTCTTGTAAGATAAAAGGTTATGCAGGCCAGACCCCAAGAAAACTCCCTTTACATTGGATCAGGGATGTGGCCTGAGTAAGGTTGTTACATCCCACTTTAATTCATCTTTAACATAGTCTAATCTTGCCGCATTTTACAAAGGCAGAGATTAGGATTTACAACACATTGGAAAATTACATGAAATGGAGGACAACCATACAATACTGGTAATCATGGCCTAACCAAGTTGACACATATTTTGGGGGGCACAATTCAATCCATGACATACTTCTATTACAAATTCTTTTTTTTAAATGCATTATACTGATCTATATTCTAATGCTGGAATGTGTTTTAGTCATCTAGAGCTGCTATAACAGAAATACCACAAGTGGATGGCTTTAACAAGGAGAAATTTATTTCTTCACAGTAAGTAGGCTTGAAGTCCAAATTCAGGGTGTCGGCTTCAGAGAAAGGCTTTTTCTCTCTGTCGGCCTTTTCATCAATCTTCCCCTGGACTAGGAGCTTCTTTGTGAAGGAACCTCGAGTCCAAAGGACGCACTCTGCTCCTGGCACTGCTTTCTTGGTGGTATGAGGTCCCCAACTCTGCTTCCTTCCTTTTTTTTTCACGTCTTGAGGGATTAAAGGTGGTACAGGCCACACCCACGGAAAGTCCCTTTACATTGGATCAGGGATGTGTCCTGGGTAAGGGTGGTGTTACAACCCCACCCTAATCATTTTAACATAAAATTACAATCACAAAATGATACACAAATTTTTGGAGGGACATAATTCAATCCATGACAGAAAGTTTCTCTGATACCAAACCAAAAACACAAACCAATTACCATCAGTCAATTGCAACTCATGGTGACCCATGTGTTGCAGAGTAGAACTGAGTTCCATTCAGTTTTCATGCCTATGAACTTTCAGAAGCAGATCACCTTTTCCGAGGTGCCTCCGGGTGGGTTGGAGCCTCTAACTTTTCACTTAGCTGCTAAGCATTTAACCATTTGCACCACCAGGGACTCATTTCTCTAATATTGGTGGTGGGCAAAGTTGTCAGTTAGAGAACATCAGTTCCTGGTTCACAAAAGAAGTAAACTTGCAGCAGAATATAATTAAATGCACTACTGCCTTTAATAAGGAACTCTTTCTACAAATTAAAAAATAAATCACCAATCAATCAATCAAGAGAAGTAAACAAAATGCTTAGTGATATAGTTGATTTACATTCTGGCACAGGCTCTGTATATCAAAATGGTGCTGAGGTAAAAAAAAACACGGATTAGTAATGGTCTGCAGACCACGCTTTTGGTGGCTGTGCTCTGCATCATATTCTATGGAGATACCATCAGAGTTATTTACTTCAAAATGGCAAGTATACACTGACAGTGATCAAACACTGGTATGACCTTGAGTTCATAGTTAGCTAGCTGGTTCTGTTGGACTAAGCGATGGTTCACAAAGCAAAGAAAGGTCCCGATTTTGTAATCCAGTAGTTCCTTTTGGAGGCAGGTATCTGACAAACAGGGCTCAACTAGAATTCATAACATCTATCCTTAAACCTAAACCTAAAGAAAGCCTAATATGGCTGTAATCATTATAGGCCTTTCAACTTCCTGATGGGTAAGACTTAGCGGAACAAGTACTTTTGTTTCCTCCTTTGAAGGATGGGAAGGAGGCAGCAGTAGAAGCTGAGAAGGTATAGATACATTTCTTGCTAGGCATTAATAACTTTAGCTAGGTTCAAAGAGGCTGGAAGGAAGTACCAGGAATGCCAAAGATTCCATAAACAAGTCATTCTATTTCAGTTCCAAGAAGCGTCAGGACACTAGAGCTTATTGGCCTTGTGGGAAGTCTGTAGATAGTCTTTTTCAACTTCTTAGGTAAAGGGTCATATCACAGTGTACCAGAGTGCGAAAAGTAGGGTAATAGAGCCTCCAGTGCAGCACAATTCAGTGGGTAGTATGTCTAGCCCTCTGCTTTCCATAGAGCTCTAAGCCCTAGATTCACACGCCAAACCACTTTTGTGTCATGCTTCTCCATAAATGGAAACTTGTCCAGAATAGAGAGAAATTGTTAGCCTGAGAAGCCTGGAGTTGGTTCCAAAATAAGCAGGTCTGGATCCTTTACCTTTTCCTAATGTCAAATGTGAATGAATATAAGCTCTCACAAGTCTTGTTTGAAATTTGAGCTTCATTATTTGAATTTCTTTTCTTTCTCTTTTATAGTGTTCATTTTTTTGTCATGATTATTGTTGCAGTACTATGGCTCCATAACAAATTACCCAGAAAACCAGGGACATGAAAAAATAGCATTGGTTTGTTCAAAACTCCATAATTTGGCAGGCCCGGGGGGTGGAGGGAATAGCTCGTTTGGGATCCACTCACCTAGGGTGGCTTTAAAGCTGGGGCTAGAATCCTCTGAATCCTTATTCCTTCATAAGCCTGTTGGAGGCACCACTTGAATGTTTCTGAGGTCTGAACAAAGGGTTTTACAATCATGCCCTTAGCTTTGTTTTTAGGCCCTAATTTTCTAACAATGCCTTGGGTTTGATGATTTCCCAGAGCCTTTTCTTAATTGTAGCATTGTTCGTCATCTGGCGGGGCTGGAAACGAGACAGTTTTATTTTTTAATATCTACCAAGTCGTGGTTCCTTTACAATGAACAATTCTTTCTTTAGTTTATCTCTCTCTCTCACACACACATACCCTTTTTACTGGAGGCAGCTAGAAGAAGCCAGAGGTTGCCATCAACACATAGCCTGTTTTTTTTTTTTTAAATCACCCAGTTCATTAGATATATGTTTTACTTTTTTTTTTTTTAATCACCCAGTTCATTAGATATATGTTTTACTTTCCGCATTATCACAGTGACACTGTTGCTAAACTTTTTGTCTCTGGAGAACAATGGCCCCCTTTCCTTCTGCTTCTAATAGTATTTTCCTCATTCTCCTGACTAGGCAGCAGAGAGAAACTGTCTTCCTGTCTTGGGACTTTCACTAACATTCTCCTGAAGGTCTTGCCAGTTTCCAGCTGCTGCCAGGTCCCAACCCCACATGCCTTATGGTGTGTTACAGAAGTACCTCATTTTCACATAAATTGCATATGTGTATATAAATACTAGTTTGTGCTCATTATGGATTTATTGTATGCCAGCACCAAATGATCCTGTTACCTGCTTTGTGAAAATAAATCTGGGTCTTTAAGATATTTTTCCTTTGCTTCCTAGCACTGAGGATTTGCCTGGAGAGAATGCTGAAGGGGCATTCCAGGAGGAAGAGGGTTTTGCTTCCTGGTGTCCGGGTGTTGTTTGGCTTGTGGCTTCCCCAGTGCTCTTGCCCCACGCGTGGCTTTCTCCTGCATCAAGCGCTGCCGGGGGCTTTAATTTCCTTGGAATGACTTTGGAAACATTCCAGAATTCTCTAGTTCAGGACTTCTTGTTTGTTGACTGTTTTGTCTGGGTTGCAATAGTTGCCTCTTTTTTTGCTGTGCTTTGCTGTGGGATGGGTACAGACGTGCCCGGCCGTTGGCAGGAGTATTCGGGGCTGGGCATCTTTGAGGTAGAAAGGATTGCACTACGGACAGTGGGAAGAGAGTGAAGGCCAAGAAACGATAAGTGGTGGCCTAGTACTTGGAGGGACCCCATACGGGGCGACGCGGATGGGGAGACTGGGTATGATTGCAAAAGCAGGAGAGAGTTAAAGCGTCCAAGAGCGAGAAGAAATCTGAGGAAGATTAAACTTTTAATAGACCTTGAGAGGAACCAAATAAAGCCGTGTCAGAAGTGGGATTCGAACCCACGCCTCCATCCGGAGACCAGAAATCCTAGGCGGGGGAATAGAAACCTTAAGTCTGGCGCCTTAGACCGCTCGGCCATCCTGACACTGTATGTAAGTTCTAAGCAGGATGACAACCTTACACAATGATTGAGGACTGTTTCATCCAGGAAGGAGGAAACGATTAATTCTAAAAACAGAAAAGCAGAAAAGAAAAGAACGTTTTACAGTGAATCTGGGACTTGGAGTGGGCAACAGAATTAGTGCAGTCCTGAAGACCAGAGCCCACGCCACCCACCCCAAGTCCCGTTTTCCCACTGACCCCACCCCGGCCCCGCCGGGGTGGGGCCCTTTTTCTTTCTTTTTTTTTTTTTCTAGTGCTAAAGACCGTAAATTCCAGGATTAGCCTAAAGGAGTAGAGGACATTGGCTGCAGATTTTGTTCGCGCTTTGTCGAAAGGTCTTTCAGCAGATTTCCACGAGGCTCACAGTAATTCTCGCCCATATTTTATTTCAAGATGTTATATTAGTGGTGGCTGGGCCCGTGCGCGGGACTTATATATTGAACAGTCCTGTTTTCGGCATTTTCACTTCTGCAAGGTACTCGGATGGCTTGACCGTTTCCCACACTCCTCCAGTTTCCTACCCTACGCACGCCTCGCCTAACCCAACCTCTTTTTCCTTTTCTTGCCTTTTCTTGTTGCCCTTTTCTTTATATCTCTCACATACCGTACCCCCTTCTATTTCTTCTGTCGTCCGTGGGAGAAAGGATGTGAAGTGAAATCAGGACGTGGTTGTAGGATACGTAATAAGAGAAATATGAGACCATAGACAACAACAACAAAAAGACCTTTGTCTTCGTGTAAAATCTCTAGATGGATGGGTAGATAGACAAACAGACAGATAATAGATGACTGATACATCTCTAGAGGTTTGGTTAAGGTGAGAGGCATTCATTCACTGCTCACTTTCCATCCTGTGCCACCATAACGTTCTATTAGTTAGTTCCTCAAATTGATAGCTTTCAGAGACTTCATTTTCTGTGGAAGACAATCAAAATATTGTACGCACAGATTGGCAAACTACTAATGTAAAATCCTATTTGTGAGCCCAATGATCAGGGATAAGTTGTTTTATTTTGTTTCCTTCTGCTTCCCTCCCTACCCCAGTCTTATGTGAAGAACCAAAACATTGTTTTGAAGGCAATGTAAGTGCTAGAAAATGTGAGGTCTTGAATTAGATGTAAGTGTACTTGAATTTATGCTTCATTACTTAAAAAATTGTGATGATTTATATTACTTTGACCCTCTGGGAACAGTTTATCTTTTGAGTAAAGGTAACCAAGCAGGAAGAAACAGAAGAAAGATTCAGAACAAAAGCAAGACAATACATTAAAAAAAATAAACCTAACCATGTTGGTAGGTGAGGAGTGGGTGTATTCTATTGGACAAAAAAAGCTTGATGTTTGAGGTTTTATTTTCTACTGGGCAAAATTGAACCTGAACTGAGCAAAACTCTTTGCATTGATGTGGACATGTATCATATATTATTATCATAATTATTATTATCATATATCTATAAAAACTTCTACCTTCACAGAGGTCTAGAATATCCTACTGAATTGAACTTAGTCAGTCAAAGACGTATTTCCCCTTATAAAATCAGATAGTTCTTGGGGCATCTTCTAGACAATGCCCAACATTTCACTGAAAGGCAGGACTCAGTAATTTCTGCTGAAGGATGAACTTCAGGAGTGACTTCAGTACTGAATTAAAAGGGTGTCCAGGGGCTATACACTCAGGATTTCTCCAGTTTCTGTCAGACCAGAAAGTCTGTTCCTTAATTGTGAGTTAGAATTTTGTTCCACATTTTTCTCCAGCTCTGTCCAAGAACTCTCTATAGAGTCAGAGCAGTTGGTGATGGTAACTGGATACCATCTAACTGTACTGGACTCAGTCTGGTGGAGGCTGTGGTTGTTGTTGTCCATTAGTCCTCCCTAGGAATTTCTTAAGTTCAATTAAAGAAAAGATTATATCTAAACGATATTCTAAGAAAACCTCTGAACTGGAAGGAGGCTGAACCTCTGCTGATAGTGACCCCTGGCAAAAAATGTCTATAAATACCCAACATATAAAAATGTCTTTCTCCCCCTAACAGGGAGCACAACAGATAATCCCTGATGGAGCAGGACAGCAGTGGGATGCAGACCTCGAATTCTTGTACAAAAACCTGGCTTAATGGTTTGATTGAGACTAGAGGGGCCCTGGAGGTCATGGTCCCCAGGCCTCCTGTTGGCCCAAGACTGGAACCATTCCCAAAACCAACTCTTCAGACATGGGTTGGACTGGACTATAAAACAGAAGATGATGCTGGTGAGGAGTGAGCGTCTTGGCTCAAGTGGACACGTGAAACTATTGGGCAGCTCCTATCTGGAGGGGAGATGGGAAGGCAGAGGGAGACATAAGCTGGACACGGAGGATACAGGGTGGAGAGAAGAAGTGTGCTGTCTCATTACGGGGTGAGCTACTAGGAGTACATAACCAAAACCAAACCAAACCCAGTGCCGTCGAGTCGATTCCGACTCATAGCGACCCTATAAGACAGAGTAGAGCTGCCTCATAGAGTTTCCAAGGAGCGCCTAGTGGATTTGAACTGCTGACCTTTTGGTTAGCAGCTGTAGCAGTTAACCACTAAGCCACTAGGGTTTCCAGGAGCACATAGCAAGGTGTATATAAATTTTTATATTAGAGACTGACTTGATTTGTAAACACACACTTAAAACACAATAAAAACTTTTTTAAAAGATTAAAAAAAAAAGCCTTTCTCCATTCCACCCACAATTTAAATCTCTGATGAAAACAAATTCTGAAAATCCCTCATTTAGTATGCAAGCCAATTTAATTAAAGTGCTGGACTAAAGCACTGAATTCAACCCTGAGACACCAATTTAGGACATCTTGGGGGAAAAAAAAAAAAAAAACTTCTATTGACATTCCGTTATGGAGACCCAAGCTTGGAAAGAAAGTTATTGGCATTGAAAGTGGGAATGATAAAGTAAGAATTCTGAAATTATTCTTCTGAATTCTCCTCCATGTGTACATCCCCATTACTTTACCCCCTGGAGAGGGTGACCACCAATTGCTGAGATTGCTGTGGCACTTTGGAACCAAAAGCCAGAAAGTGGCCTCAAAGTAAATGAAGATATGGCCCTTATTTCTGAGGATTTTTCATTTGGTTTTGAGAAAAAGCCAGCACATAGAAGCCACCATCGAACAACAAAAAGTAAATTGAGAGAACGATGCTGAATTAATTGGGTAAGGGGGAACATACCCTCCAGAGTCTTAACTGTGTCTTACAGGTTATAAGGGCAAAGTTTAACTAGTTATTGAGATTTTGAAATCCAGTGTACAGTGGGTCTTTCAAAGTGGGGACATGTTTAAGACTGGGTAAGGATCATGGTATAATAGTTTAGGAATGGTAGACCCAGCCAGGAAAGGATTTGGAGGTTGTAAACATTATATATTGCTGTGTAACAAATTGGCCTCAAACTTAGTGGGTTACAATCACAATCATTTATTATCTAACAGTTTCTGTGGATAAAGAACTCAGGAGTGGCTTAGCTGGATGGGGTTTCTTATGAGATTGCAAACAAGATGTTGACAGGGGATGCAATTATCTGAAGGCCTACCTGCGCTGGAGAATGCTCTTCCAAACTCACTCACTTGGCTGTTGGATGGAAGCCAGTTTTTTATCACATGGGCCCCTCCACAGGTGGGTGTTCTCCTAACTTAGCGGCTAGATTCCACCAGATCAAGTGATCTGAGAAAGCCAAGGGGAAGCTGCAGCGTCTTATATGACTTAGCATGGCACTGTTGCTTCCACATTATTCTATTCACTAGGAAAAAAAAAATTTTTTTTTTTTATTTTTTTTAGAAGCAAGTCACTAATTTCAACTCACACTCAAGCAGAAGCAAGTTGGAGGGCAGGGTATTTAAGAATGTGTGAACATATTTTAAAACCACTGCAGGTGTTGAAAGAGTATTGCTGTGTTAACTGTCATTCCACACCTTCTAATGAGAAGTTGATGGGCCTTTCAAGAAATTCCTGCAATAAACAATAAAGTTCTTCAAATAAGCAAAAAGTTATTTGCAACTTTTATCTTCCTAAGCAAGAGTCTCAGGGAATAGTAAAGTTATGTGATGAAAATACTGGAATACTAAAGTTATCTTAGTGTAGACAGTAAGCTGTGGGGTTGGTTTCAATTCTCACATTCAATACAAGGCTCCCATAAATCATACAGACATGTTTTCTTCAGATAAACTTAAAAAGTGATATTTCAAAAAATAAACTCTGCAAAAATATTAACTATCAATTATTAATTATCTGACAATAAGTTTTAAGACAGTCACTGTTTTAATATGGCTCCTGGTGGAAATTAGAGTCTGTTTTCTAATATTCTGTATATTTAAAAAAGGTTTCGATTGGCATTTTATGGCTTCTACATTGAAACAGGGACAGAATGCAATATTTCCTTACCAAATGTTAGATTCAGTAAATATTGTTATACTATATCAGTCCCCCATGTGTCTGTCAGCTCGTTGTGCTGTGGGAGCTTGCGTGCTGCTGTGATGCTGGAATCTATGCCACTGGTATTCAGATACCAGCAGGGTCACCTGTGGCGGACAGGTTTCACCTGAGCTTCTAGACTAAGACAGACTAGAAAGAAGGACCCGGCAGTCTACTTTTGAAAAGAAGTAGCCAGTGGAACCTTATGAATAGCAGCAATCTACCTTCAAAAAGGACATTTCAAGATCTATCCTGAAGTACAGTGCTGTCAGTGATAGGATACTATCAATACACCTACAAGGAAGACCAGTTAATACTACTACCCAGTGCCCAGTGCCGTCGAGTATTATTCAAATTTATACAATAACCACTAAGCCAAAGATGAAGAAATTGAAGATTTTTACCAGCTTCTGCAGTCTGAAATTGATTGAACATGCATTCAGGATGCATTGATAGTTACTGGTGACTGGAATGTGAAAGTTGGAAACAAAGAAGAAGGATCAGTAGTTGGAAAATATGGCCTTTGGTAATAGAAATGATGCTGGAGATTGCATGATAGAATTTTGCAAGACTAACGACTTCTTCCTTGCAAATACCTTTCTTCACCGACATAAACAGTGACTATATACATAGACCTGTCCAGATAGAATACACAGGAATCAAATTGACTGCATCTGTGGAAAGAGATGATGAAAAAGTTCAATATCATCAGTCAGAACAAGGTGAGGGGCTGACTACATAGCAGATCATCAATTGCTCATATGCAACTTCAAGTTGAAACTGAAAAAATTAGAACAAGTCCACAAGAGCCAAAGTATGACCTTGAGTATATCCCACCTGAATTTAGAGACCATCTCAAGAATAGATTTGATGCATTGAACTCTAATGACTGAAGACCAGACGAGTTGTGGAATGATATCAAGGATATCATACATGAAGAAAGCAAGAGGTCATTAAATAGACAGGAAAGAAAGAAAAGACCAAAATGGATGACGGAAGAGTCTCTGAAACTTGCTCTTTGAGGTCAAGCAGCTAAAATAAAAGGAAGAAATGACGAAGTAAAAGAACTGAACAGATTTCAAAGGGCAACTCAAGAAGACAAAGTAAAGCCTTGTAATATGTGCAAAGAGCCAGAGATAGAAGACCAAAAGGAAGAACACACTCAGAATTTCTCAAGCTGAAAGAACTGAAGAAAATATTCAAGCCTCAAGTTGCAATAGTGAAGGATTCTGTGGGGAAAATATTAAACAACACAGGAAGCATCAAAAGAAGATGGAAGGAAAACAGCCAAAAAGAATGGGTTGATGTTCAACCATTTCAAGAGGTAGCATATGACCAGGAAATGATAGTACTAAAGGAAGAAGCCCAAACTTCATTGAAGGCATTAGCAAAAAGCAATGCTCCAGGAATTGACGGAATATCAACTGAGATGTTTCAACAAACAGATGCAGCACAGGAAATGCTCACTTGTCTATGCCATGAAATTTGGAAGACAGCTACCTGGCCAACCAACTAGGAGAGATTTGTATTTATGCGTATTTCCAATAAAGGTGATCCAACCAAATGCAGAAATTACTGAACAATATCATTAATATCACATGCAAGCAAAATTTTGCCGAAGATCCTTCAAAAGTGGCTGCAGTAGTATATCAACAGGGAATTGCCAAAAATTCAGGCCAGATTCAGAAGAGGATGTGGAACCAGGGATATCATTGTTGATGTCAGATGGATCCTGGCTGAAAGCAGAAACTACCTGAAGGGTGTTTACCTGTGTTTTATTTACTATGCAAAGGCATTTGACTGTGTGGATCATAACAAATTACGGATACAATTGCAAAGAATGGGAATTCCAGAGCACTTAACGGTGCTCATGAGGAACCTATACATATATCAAGAGGCAGTTGTTCAGACAGAACAAGGGGATTCTGCCTGGTTTAAAGTTAGGAAAGGTGTGCCTCAGGGTTGTATCCTTACACCATACCTATTCAATCTGTATGTTGAGCAAATAATCTGAGAAGCTGGACTATATGAAGAAGAATGGGGCATCAGGATTGGAGGAAGACTCATTAACAACCTGCGTTACTCAGATGACACAACCTTCCTTCCTGAAAGTGAAGAGGACTTGAAGCACTTACTGATGAAGATCAAAGATCACAGTCTTCAGTATGGATTATGCCTTAACATAAAGGAAACAAAAATTCTCATAACTGGACCAATAAGCAACAGCATGATAAATGAAGAAAGGGTTGAAGTTGTCAAGGATTTCATTTTACTTGGGTCCACAATCAACACCCATGGGAGCGGCAGTCAGGAAATCAAAAGATGCATTGTTTTGGGCAAATCTGCTGCAAAGCACCTCTTTAAAGCGTTGAAAAGCAGGCTACACCTGATCCAAGCCACAGTATTTTCAATCACATCATATGCCTGCAAAATCTGGACAATGAATAAGGAAGACCGAAGAAGAATTGACTCCTTTAAATTGTGGCGTTGATGAAGAATATTAAATATACCATGAACTACCAAAAGAAGAACAAATATGTCTTAGAAGAAGAACAACCAGAATGCTCCTTAGAAGCAAGGATAGCATCTTACATACTTTAGACATGTTGTCAGGAGGGATCAGTCCCTGGAGAAGGATATCATGATTGGTAAAGTACAGGGTCAGCAGAAAAGAGTAAGACCCCCAAAGAGATGGATTGACGCGGTGGCTGCAACAATGAGCTAAAGCATGACAACAATTGTGAGCATGACACAGGACTGGGCAGTGTTTTGTTCTGAGGTACATAGGGTGGATATGATTAGGAACTGACTCAACAACACTAAAAGCAACAACAACAACAAATCAGTGTGTTAGACATTCTGACTAGCTGATGTTCTGGGGATGGTGGTGGGAAATGAAACCAAATGCTCAGCTAAAAGCTATATCTAGTGAAGACAGAAGAGTACGCATATATAAAACCTAAAATTGGGAAATTCGTGTGTGAGATAGAATAAAAACATCATTTTTGTTCACATAAAACACAATAAATTATTTTTTAATGTCAAATTTGGAAGTCAGTCAACATCCCAAACGTGATTACTATCTCATTTTTGTCTTCTTTTCGAGGCTTTTGACCTCAGCTTTATTGGTAAACTCAGGGAAATCATCATGTGATAGTACTTTGGTTCTAGGGACCGATTCACACTAATAGAAGTCACAAGAGCCTGACGTTATAAATCAAAATACAATTCATTAACTTGGAGGGGAGTTTATAACTTTTCAATACTGGTATTCATAATCACAGTTCAGGTCACCTTGATCCTGGTCATGAGGTTCTCTAGAGGGTGACTCCGTAATGAGAAAGGGACCTGGTGGTAAAAGAAGGTAGGTCTTAAAAAATATTTCAACTAGGTTATGATAAAGCCTGATGAACTGTACAGGTTTTTTTTTTTTTTTTAATATCATTATGTTTTAGAAGAAAGTTTACAGCGCAAATTAGTTTTTCATTCACAAATTTTATACATGAATTGTTTTGTGACATTAGTTGCCATCCAAGGTTATTTTTTAAAGGAGAGTCTTATTTATTCTGAATCATGTTGCAAGAACCCAACTGTCTTAGTCATCTAGTGCTGCTGTAACGGAAATACCACAAGTGGGTGGCTTTAACAAATAGAAACTTATTCCCTCCCAGTCTAGTAGGCTACATGTCCAAATAAAAGGCATCAACTTCAGGGGAAGGCTTTTTCTCTCATATTATTTGGCCCCAGAGGAAGGTCCTTGTCATCAATCTTTCCCTGGTCAAGGAGCTCCTCAGCCCAGGGACCCTGGGTCCGAAGGATGAGCTATACCCCTAGCTCTTATTTCTTGGTGGCATGAGGTCCCCATGGCTCTCTGCTAGCTTTTTTTTATATCTCAAAAGAGATTAGGTTAAGACACAATCTCATCTTGTAGATCTCATCAACGTAACTGTGGCTAATCCAGCTCATTAACATAGTAGTGATGGGATTTACGACACGTAGTAAAATCACGGAAAATTATATCAGATGACAAAATGGTGGACAATCACACAATACTGGATATCATGGCCCAGGCAAATTGATACATGTATTTTTGGGGGACACAATTCAATCCATGACACCAACTATTACAGCTAAACTATCCACTGCATCTTTCATGATAAGAAGAAATGATAAAATATAAGAAACAATGTAACATGCTTTATGCCATTCTGACTTCTTAACTCTTATTCTGCCTAATTCTCTTCCAATTAACAGGCAGTTATGAATCTCCTACCATTAATTTAGCACTAGGTGTGGCTCTGGATAAAACAGACATGGCTCCTGCCCTCAGGTGGTTTGGAGTTTGATGAAAGAGACAAGCTGGTAAAACGTGCAGTTTCACTTAATTAAGTTAGTACAGTGACAGAAGTGTTTCAAGATACTATGAAAGCAAAAATAAATAAATAAATAAATAACACTTTTAAAGTTTATTGGATACTTTAAAATCATCATACCACCTTTTCATGTACAAACCCATGTTTGAAGCACAGGTTTTTTTCTGTTTTTGTTGTTTTGTTTTTTGATCATGTGTGTAAAAACAAACAAATAAGCAAAATTGTCTTTACCTAGGCTATAAATCTCTTCTCTGCCTTCTCACCCCCTTTTTTCCTTCATAGATAACTCCTATTCATGGTTCAAAATTCTGCTCCATTGTCCCTACTCTCCGAATTCCCCCCTAAGTCCCACACTCTGCACTCTTGACACTAGCATTTGTCCATCAGAGTCAATCACTCTTAAATCTCTACTAAATCTGAGTCAGATATATACTTGTCCTTGGACGTTTCATAGTTTACCACAACAGTGAGTTAATACTGCTGTCTCTTCCACTGAACTGCTCTCTCTTCCAGAGCTGAAGCCCTATGTATGACTAATTCCTCTGTAGAGCTGGCAGAGTATATGCTCAGTAATTTTTTTTTACATTATTTTTCTATTTTCCTCTTTTTAAATGAAACCTTTTCATCATGAAACATTTGAAAAATACAAGGCAGCAAAAAGAAAGAAATTAAATTAGTGCTTATTCCCACACCCAGAGATAACTACTATTAGTATTGTGGCATTGCCATTAGCTAGTTAGCCTTATGAATCATATGGCTGTATAATCTGAGTGGGTGATATAGTATCAGCAAATAGTTGCTGAATGCATCTTTTTTTTCTCCTTCAAATGTCTTAAACCATTTTCTGTATCATTAGCTATTTTTCTCTGATATCATCACAATGCTGCATAATATTTAACTCTATAATAAATAATGCTTTTCTTTAACCATTAGTCCCCTGTTAGTGTTTTGTTTCGGTAGACCATTAAAAGATGACTGTCTGAATTATGCAGCAAAGGCCATAGAATATTCCTTACAGAGGAAATGGTAGGGACAAAGGCCCTGTGGTAGGAAGGAGCATAATGCATTTCAGGAACTAAACGAAGGCCCCTGTGATAGATGGTTAGTTAGCACAATTAATTGTTTTGTTTTGTTTTAAGCAAGAGAACATCAAGGTAAGATAAGCAAAAAAAAAAAAAAAAAAAACAAGCATAATAACATAGTTTATAAAGAAAATGTTCTACATTCTACAGTGTTGAGTAGCGTATGGGGTCTTAAAAGCCTGTGAATGTCCATCTAGGATACTCCACTGGTCTCACCCCTTCAAGTGCAAGGAAGAATGAAGAAATCTAAAGATACAAGAGAAAGATTAGTCCAAATGACTAATGGACCACATCTATCATGGCCTCCACCAGACTGAGTTTAGTACAACTAGATGGTGCCCAGCTACCGCCGCTAACTGCTCTGACAGGGATCACAATAGATGGTTCCGGATGGAGCTGAAGAAGAATGTAGGACAAAATTCTAACTCGAAAAGCAAGACCAGACTTGCTGGCCTGAGAGAGACTAGGGAAATCCTGAGAGTATGGCCCCTGGACACACTATCAGCTCAGTAATGAAGTCACTCCTGATGTTCACCCTTCAGCCAAAGATAAAACAAAAGGAGACTAAAGGGGCACACCAGCCCTGGGGTAAGGACTAGAAGGTAGGAGGAGACAGGAGAGCTGGTAATAGGGAACCTAAGGTTGAGAAAGGAGAGTGTTGACATGTCGGGTGGTTAACCACTGGCATAAAACAGTATGTGTACAAACTGTTTAGTTTGTTCTGTAAACCTCCATCTAAAGTACAATTAAAAAAAAAAAAAGCACAATAAGAAGACTGATTTAACTGAGCAAGAGGAGATATTGACAGAGGCCTTAGGAGGTTCATGTCAGTCAATATCCCTAGCAAGGAAAAATTGGTGGAAGGAAAGAGGCCATTGTGGTAATGAAGAGAAGTGGATAGATGGCATGTAACATATTAAGAGATAAAAATACATAACTCGCTGCTCAGATTGAGAAGTGAAGAACAGAAAGTATAGTCCAGGACAACTCCAGGTTCTTCGCTCACTGGGGATGGGGATGAAACTGTGGGCCTGATGAGAAGAACGCATGAAGTGTTGGAGGCCTGCAAGCAAAGGAAGAGTGAGGAAGCAAAGAAAAAATTTAAAAAAAAAAACAAAAAAACACCACTGCTGTTGAGTCAATTTTGACTCCTCGTGACCCTATATGGCAGAGTAGAACAGCCCCAAAGGGTTTCCAAGGAGCAAATGATGAATTGAACAGCCAGCCTTTTGATTACCACCCAAAAGCTTAAGCCCTGTGCAGCTTGGGCCCCGAGAAGACAAACAGGGCAAAGGAATTTCCTGAAGAACTCCAACGTTTAGGTTGAGGAAACGGTCCTGGGTAGCTAAAGGATGGGAGAAGTGATAAGAAAAGAAAAAAGGGGACCAGGAGACTATGTGGTCCCTGATACGAAAAAGGAGGCTTAAATATCTTTGTAAGTAAGGTGGCAGAAGATGCATGGCCCATGTGGGAATTTTGTCCCCCATCTTAGAATCCCAACACCAAGCAAAAGGCAAAAGAGATATACTCGCGTCCCACTGAAACTCCAAAAACGTAGATCATCTCTTCGTCACTTAGGCTCTGGCAGCCCTAACACGTCTCAACTGGAAATCATTTTCAGTGGTAACCACGCCAAGAAGGAAAGTAGATTGTCAGATTGATTTTTGTTTCTCTGTCCAAAACTTAACCCCCGTGACCCCGGCGTGATTTGAACACACAACCTTCTGATCTGGAGTCAGACGCGCTACCCTTGCGCCACGAGGTCACAGGCAATGGCTTTAGCCTTTCTAATGTAGGATCTTGAATCATTTCCCTTCCCTTTCCCCCAGATCCAAAATATTTCTTTATCATTAACTTTGATCATTTTTATCTCCACCGTTCACAGTTTTGCTAACGCTTCATTGCAAAAAAAAAAAATATGGAATTGACCACATTAAATATTAACCCGCCATGTTCCATACGGGGAACCCTGGTGACGTAGTGGTTAAGTGCTATGGCTGCTAACCTAAAGGTCAGCAGTTCAAATCTGCCTAGGCGCTCCTAGGAAACTCTATGGGGCAGTTCTACTCTGTCCTATAGGGTCACTATGAGTTGGAATCGACTCGACGGCAATGGGTTTGGTTTTGTTTTATGCTCCATACGAGAAAAACCCAGGAAAAAACGTTCAATCTTTTCACTTTTCGGAATTTTTCTATTTTGAGAAAAATCGGGTAGGTATTGGATTTAGAACCTAAGTGAAACAGAAATAAAGATGGGTAGAAAGTTTGACTATTACTTTTCCTATAAATTCACTAGACTCCTTTTTTTGCGTCAAACTCTCAGCCTTGTGCGCCAGGCTTCGCAATCTTTTACCTTCTTCCACCTAAGGTAAAAGATTGCGAAGCCTGGCGCACAGCCTCACCTTCAACTTGGTGAGAAGCCGCTTGTCCTGAAGGCATAGCGCAGTGGCTTGTTTTCTCAAAACTCTCACTTCATCAGTCAGAATCCGCAGGCCTTGCGGTCTCTATTGTGTACCCGTGACATTCACTTTACAACATGAAGCCCAGACAAACCGCTACCATTTTCTGAACGCTTACCATTTACTACTATTCCTGTGTTAAAGGGCTTTTTAATACGTATTATTTTACGTATGCGGTAGAAAACTATTCCATCTTTGCCTGGATGGTAAAGATCTAGAAGACAGGGCTTTGGGAATAGTAACTTTTTAGAAATATAAATTCTCGGCCACACCCCAGACATTCTGAATTTGACACTCTGGCCCAGCAATCTGTGTTTTAACAAACCTTCCACGTGATCTCGATGCACAAAAAAGTTTGAGAATCACCGCTCCAGCCTAGAATCCCTATACTTCAGGCTACCAAAAAAAAAAAAAAAAAACAAAAAACAAACGTCCATTCTTCTTCCAAGATGGAGGAAGGGCAGTTTCCAGATGAAGATGGTGCTGGCAGTTCCTGAGACAATGAGGTCATTTCATGGAGGGCGCAAATGGGGTTTCTGTGGTGTCAATCTGATTGCCTCTTTGCTGTTCCCACTATTGATTTAGGATTCAGCTTTCTCAGGTCTGACAAATCAGCTATCACTCCTCAACAGCCTTTCCAGACTACAAAACTTGGTTGCTCTTAGCCACTCTCTCGAACATTTTGTCCTATGTGAGTTTGTATTTCAGAATGATTTGAGTGTGATTTCTGGAGTACACAAAAGTAAATTTTTGTCTTTAATCCACAATCAATCTTTACGTGGAAGGCAAGGGAGTGGAGGTTCCCTCGACCTGTAAAGCAACTGGGTTCTGTCTTGGCCTAGTTAACCCCTTTCCTCCTTCAGCTCTTAGCTCAAGGATTTCCTTCTTGGGTCTCGGTCTTCCTACTTATTGCCCATAGAAAGACAGAGCACTGTAACAATCAAAGCATTCTATTAATACCACCAAATTTCAATTATTTTAGCATTATATTCCTCTTCTTGGTGGTTATCTAGCTGTAACTTTACAGTGTTTTTCAACATTAGATTAAAATTTTTCCCCAGTGTATATATTGCATTTATAGGGCAAGTGAAGAGGAGCCAATTATTGTTCATTTTTAAATTTCAGTACACATAGTTGGAAGACCCCATGGCCTAATGGATAAGGCATCTGACTTCAGATCAGAAGACTGAGGGTTCAAGTCCCTTCGTGGTTGCTTAAAACTTAGTATTTTTCTATTGGAAGAATCCCACAACATTTTGTTCCTAGCAGCAGCTCTGCTCGGTTTTAATACTTTTATTTTCCGGGTTAAAGCAGGAAATAAGAAATTTACTCATTTTCACCTTAATAGTTTATTCTCCATGTATTTCCTCTCCACACCCTTTACTTTCTTTTTGCTTCTGTTTCTCCCTCTAAGTGTCTCTTCTCCTTCTCCTCCTCTTCTTCTTCTTCTTCCTCCTCTTCTTCTTTTTAGCTCTATCTTCCCTCATTACCACTATACAGCCCATTGTCCCTACAGGCAATACTCAGATTTGGTCCCTGGACCACCAGCAGCCCCTGGGAGCTGCTAAAAAATGTAAAGTTTGGTGGTACATCCCGCAGCCGTGCTCCACCCTCGATTTAATGAATTAGACTCTCTGGAGGTGGAGCCCACTATTCCAGTGATTCCTACACGAGCTTGAGTTTGAGAACCACTGGAGACCTTACAATCGGCATAATGTCATGTTCTTCCTGTCCAATGGATGAGAAAGTGTAAACTCCTCCGAGCCTTTTAGCTCCAATCAACCTGAGTTGCAAGGTTGCTATGGAAAGACTTGGGGGCATGTGGGGTGGGTAGTCAGAAAAGAGGGTAACAAACTTAACAAGAGTGACCTCTCTCAAAAGTAGAAAGAGTGGTAGAATTAGAACAATCAGTATATGCAACCTCCAGGGAAATAGCAGACCTAGGCAAAGAGCATTAGCCATCTTAAAACCATTAGGCAAATGGTTATTGCGAAATAATAGATGTGCATGGTGCTAAACTTACCACCCCACCAAGTACTTGCCAACTGGAAAAGGAAAAAAATAAAGAGCCCTGGGAGCACCTCTTCATTTTTCACTATCATTGGGATATCCTGACAAGTGTCTCTTGATGCCAGGTAAGTACTGTATAAAGTACATAGTTTCAGGCCAAAAATGTTTAAAGAGAATCTAATCAGTTAATCAACAAGATGCAAGTGGTCCTTTAGACTTCCAATGTACAGGTTGTAGAGGAATAAATTAAACGATAGCATGAGGAAACAAGGAAACAAATCCAGAATGTAGGATATTCCATAAGACAATAGGCTTGGACTTTTAAAAAGTTGATGTCAAAACAAAGCAAAAACAACAAAAAATGATGGGAGACTAGTCTAGACTAAAAGGGATTAAGTAAACAGCCAAATGCAATGAATGTCCTTTGATCAGATCCTGGTTAGAAAAAATGGTTATGAAAGGCAAATTGTTATTAGTTACCTTCGATTATTATTAAGTCCTTGTTAAAATAGCATGGAATAGAGGATACATGGTAACATAGAGTGCATTGGGAAGCAATTTTCGGTGTCTCTAATTGGCACTAGTTTTTTTTTTTTTTTTTTCTAATTGTGATAGAGTTGTTAAGGTGATGGAACAGAAGTCCATTGGGGTCACCCCAAAGACTTCAAGCTTCAACTTTTACATATTCATCTCTGTCTCTGCTCACTAATTACCATATTGTATAGTAAGCTACTTTGAAAAAATACTAAAGTTTCTCTTGGACCTTTTACAAGTTACATAAAAATGGATTTCCCATTGCCCTGGAAGGAATTATTTTAGATAAGCATACTAAGGGAACAAATAAAACCCTGTTTTTGTCTCATTTCTGAGGTTTCTTGGGTTTGAAATCTCTATGACTGAAGAAAGCAAGCTAACAGAAGGTCTTCACATAGTCACCTTTAGAACAACACAGTAATCCCACCACCTCGTTTTTTACAGGTATAAGGGGTGCAGTGCTTCATGTAGGATGCAATATCACCTAAATCTAGAAATTTGGAAGACAGCTACCTGGTCACCTGACTGGAAGGGATCCATATTTGTACCCATTCCAAAGAAAGGTGATTCAACAGGATGTGGAAATTATTAAACAATATCGTTAATATCACAGTCAAGTAAAATATTGCTGAAGATCTTTCAAAAATGGTTGCAGGAGTACATTGACAAGGAACTCCAGAAATTCAAGCCAGATTCAGAAGAGGACATGGAACAAGGGATATTATGGCTGATGTCAGATAGATCATGGCTGAAAGCAGAGAATACCAGAAAGTTTTTTACCTGTGTTTTATTTACTTATTTGTTTATTTATTTTAAAAATGATTTTCATTTTTATTTAATTTTGACCAAGCACATGGGATATTTAAATGATTAGCCTGATGAATTATAACACTTTGCTAGAAGAAACAGATTTGATGTTGTGTTCTAAAATATTCTCTTCACATTCTTAGACTCCACTGAAATCCTTGCCAAAGTAAATATTTTCTAGTCTATCTCTAGAAACAAAAATCCCTGCATCTGGCAAGAACAGATAACTCCCGAGCAGAATCCCAGATTGTGGAGAGAAGAGTACTGAAAGTTCTTCTTAATTTCAAAAAGCCAACACAAAAACAAACCAAAAGAAGCTCTGAGGCGCTTTTGCCACATCACAAAACAGGTGTTGCAAATTAAAGTAACGTTTCCAGGCCGTATCAGAGACAGAGGATGAATAAATTTTGGGGAGCTTGAAGGTGAATGAAGCCATGAGGTACAAATATTAACGGAGGACATCCAAGATTAGTCTGAACTGTTTAAGAGCAGCAATGGCGCTCTTTCTAAGCTAAATCTGAGTTAATGGCAGGAGTTATTCTATTAAAGCAAAGGATGGGATTAGTCCAAATTATTTTTGCATGGGTAATATTAACTAGACATCATGGATGTGACTTACATTAATTATTATTCTGTGTTGTAGCTGAACTTGCCAGAGTTCAGGATGAACGGGAAATGGCAGAGGCGGTCGGCACAGTTGCACTGGATGATCCAGCTGAGTCCCCAGCCTGAGGAAGCAGCAAATACTCTTCCCCAATCAAAGCCTGGGACTCTGATGTAGAATGGTGTCCAGCTGGGCAGCTTTTCTTTTCAATAAACATTCTGCCATTTGAGGAAGAAATGGGTCAAGATACCAAGGAGTGGTGTTTGGTCTCTTCAAAAGTTATCTGTTTCTTATTAACTACGCAAAGGCATTCGACTTTGTGGATCCTAACAAATTATGGATAACAGTGTGAAGAATGGGAATTCCAGAACACCTAATTGTGCTCATAAGGAACCTGTTCTTACACCAAGAGACAGTGGTTCAAACAGAATGAGAGGATGCTGCATGGTTTAAAGTCTGGAGAGTATGTGTCAGCGTTGTATCCTTTCACCATACTTATTCAATCTGCATTCTGAGCAAATAATCCAAGAACTGGACTATATGAAAAAGAATGCGGCATCGGGATTGGAGGAAGACTTATTAACAACCTGCGATATACAGATGACACAACCTTGCTTGCTGAAAATGAAGTGGCCTTAAAGCACTAACTGATGAAGATCAAACACTACAGCCTTCAGTATGGATTACACTTCAGCATAAACAAAAATCCTCACAGTTGGACCAATAAGGAACATCATGATAAACAGAGGAAAGCTTGAAGTTGTCAAGGATTTCATTTTACTTGGATCTGCAATCAACACCTATAAGTTAAAACCAATTCAAAGCAACCTAAAAAGAAATACTACAAAGCAGACAATGGTGCAATGGATGAGGGATAGTGCGTCTGACTACGGATCAGAATAGTTCAGGTTTGACTCCTGGCTGCAAAGGCCCTGTGGTGGGAAGGAACACAATGCATCGAAGAACTAAAAGAAGGTCCCTGTGATACAGGGTTAATAAGCACGGTTAATTTATTTTGTTTTCTATTGCTTTGTTTTAAGCAACAGAATGTCAAGATATGCATTTATAAGCATAATAAGGAGATCGATTTAACAGAAAAAAAGATTTGGAGAAAGGAGTTAGGAGGTTCATGTTACTATCCCTGGGAAGAAATAATTGGTGGAAGCAAAGAGGTCATTGTGGTAATGAACAGAAGTGGACAGATGGCAGGTAACATATTAGGAGGAAAAATTCTGCATAACTCACTGCCCAGATTGGGGAGTAAAGAAGAAAAGTGTGATCCAGGATGGCTCCAGGTTCCTGGCTCACTGGGGCTGGGATGATACTGTGGGCAGGATGAGAAGAAGGCACCAAGTGTTGGAGGCCTATAAGTAAAGGACAAGTGAGGAAGCAAAGTTAAAAGAAAAAATTCTATACTGCGGAGTAGAACCGCCCCATAAGGGTTTCCAAGGAGTGGCTGATGAATTCAAACTGCGGACTTTTTGGTTACGGCCAAACACAGAATCACTGTGCAACCCGACCCCAGAAATCAAAGGGGGCAAAGGAATCACCTGAAGAATGCCAACATTTAGGTGGAGGGAGGGTTCTGGGTAGCTAAAGGTTGTGAGAAGTGATAAGAAAAGGAAAAAGCGGACCAGGAGTCTACGTGGTCCCCGATACTAAAAAGGAGACTTACCTATCTTTTTTTAAGTAAGGTGTCAGGAGATGCAGGGCCCTCGTGTGGATTCTGTCCCCCATCTTAGAATCCCAACCAAGCAAAAGGCAAAAGAGATGTAGTCGCATCCCACTGAAACTCTAAAAACGCAGATCATCTGTTCTCTTCCTCTCCACTCAGGCTCTGGCAGCCCTAAAAAAAAAACACGCCTCAGATTGGGGATTGTTTTCAGTCCTAACCACGCCAAGAAGAAAACTAGGTTGTCAAATTGATTTTTGTTTCTCTTTCCAATATTTAACTCCCATGACCCCGACGTGATTTGAACACACAACCTTCTGAACTGGAGTCGGACGCGCCACCCTTGCGCCACGAGGTCACAGGTAGAGGTCTTACCCTTTCTAAATAATATCTTGAATCACTCCTGTTCCCCTGCCTCCAGATTCAAAATAATTATTTCTTTATCATTAACTTTGATCATTTTTTATCTCCACTGTTCAGCTTTGCTAACGCTTCTTTGAGAAGAAGGGGTTGACTGCATTAAATATTAATGCCAAATGCTCCAAATGGGAGAACCCATGAAGAAACGTTCAATCTTTCCACTTGCCCAAATTTTTCTATTTTGAGAAAAACTGGGTAGTGTTGGATTTAGAGCCTCAGTGAAACAGGAATAAAAACGGCTACAAAGTTTGCAGTATTACTTTTCCTATAAATTCACTAGATACCTCCCTCTTCCTCATCAAACTCCCAGCCTTGCCCTGCCAGGCCTCGTGGTCTACTTTCCTCCTCCCTGTTTGCACACTGGCCTCATCTTCAACCTGTGTAAAGCTGCTTCTCCTCAAGGCATAGCACGGTGGCGTCTCTTCCCAAAACTCTCACTTCCCACTCAGAATCTGTGGGTCTTGCGGTCTGTATTGTGTGCGCGTCATGAAGCCCAGACAAACCGCTAACATTTTTCGAGCGCTTACCGTTTACTACAACTCCTGTGTTAACGGGCTTTTTAATTCGTATTCTTTTATGTATGTGGCAGAAAACTGTCCTATCTTTGCCTGGATGGTGAAGATCTGGAAAACAGGGCTTTGGGAATAATAACTTTTTAGAAATATAAATTCTTGGCTACTCCCAGACATACTGAATGTGACACTCTGGGCTTGAGGCCCAGAAATCTGCGTTTTAACAAACCTTCCAGGTAATCGTGACGCACGGAAAAGTTTGAGAATCACTGCTCCAGCCCAGAGGCCCTATACTTTACTCTCTCAAGAAAACAACCTTCCAGTCTTCTTCCAGGATGGAGGAAGGGCAGTTTCCAGATGAAGCTGGTGCTGACAGTTCCTGAGTCAATGAGGCAATTCCAAGGGGGTGGAGATGGGAGTTTTGTGGTGTAAATCTAATTGCCTCTTTGCTTTTCCCACTTTTGATTTAAGATTCAGCTTTCTCAGGCTTGACAAGTCAGCTATGGCTCCTCAATAACCTTTCCAGATTTCAAAACTTGGTTGCTGTTAGCTCCTCTCTCAAACTTTTTGTCCTATGTGAATTTGTATTTTAGAATTATTTGAGTGTGATTTCTGGAGTACACAGAAGTAAATTTTTTGTGTTTAATCCACAATCAATCTTTATCTGGAAGGCAAGGGAGCCGAGGTTCCCTGGATCTGTAAAGCAAGTCGGTTCTGTCTTGGCCTAGTTAACTCCTTTCCTCCTTCAGCTCTTAGCTCTAGCATTTTTTCCCAACAGGCCTTTCTACCTAGTTCCCATACAAAGACAAAGCACTCTATCAATTAAAGCATTATATCTATAAATAGGAAACCCCGGTGGCTACTGGTTAAGTGCTATGGTCACTAAGGGGTGGGTAGTTCAAATCCTCCAGGCGCTCATTGGAAACCTTATGGGGCAGTTCTACCCTGTCCTTTAGGTTGGCTATGAGTCGGGATCCATTCGACTGAAGTGGGATTGGTGTTTGGTATCTATTAATAGAACCATATTCCAATTATTTTAGCATTATATTCCTCTCCTTGGTGGTTATCTAGTTGTAACTTTACAGTATTTTGAACATTAAACTTTTTTCCCCAATGTATATTTTGCGTTCATAATGCAAGTGAAGAGTTGATTATTTTTCATTTTAAATGACAGCACTCGTGATTTGAAGACCACATGGTCTAGTGGATAAGGCGTCTGACTTCGGATTGGAAGACTAAGGATTTGAATCCCTTCGTGGTTGCTCGAAAGTTAGTGCTTTTCTATTGGAAGAATCCCACGTTTTCTTCGTAGCCGCGGTTTTGCTCCATTTAAATACTTTTCTTGGTTAAAGCTGGAAATAAGATATTTACTCATTTTAACTTTAGTAGTTTATCCTCTATGAATTTTCCCTCCACATCCTTTGCCTTTATTTTTGTTCCTTTTTCTCCCTCCAAATGTCCTTTGCTTCTCCCGATTACCTCTGTCTTTTTTTTTTTTTTTTTTTTCCCAATTACCACTATTCAGTCCATCGTCTCGGTTGGCACTACTCGAAATTTGGTCGATGGACCAGCGACGGCCCCTGGGAGCCACTTAGAAATCCAAATTTTGACGGTAAGTCCTGCAGCCCCGCGCCACCCTCGATTTACTGAATTAGAATCTCCTGAGGTGGAGCCCAGGAATCTGCGTTTTGACAAGCTATCCTATTTATTCCTATACATGCAAGAGTTTGAGGACCACTGGAGAAGTTACAGTTCACATAACGTCCTGTTCTTCCTGTCCAATTGAGGAGAAAGTGAAACTCCCAGCCTTTTAGCGCCAAGCAACCTGAGTTCCCAGGTTGCCGCGGAAAGACTAGGAGGCGCGGGGCGGGGGGGGGGGGGGGGGCATGTAACAAACTTCACAAGAGTGATCTCTCACAAGTGTAGAAAGAGCGGTAGAATTAGAACAATCACTATGTGCACCCCCCAGAAAAATAGTAGGCCAAGGCAAAGAGCATTAGCAATCCTAAAACCATAAGGCAAACGGTTATTGGGAAATAACAATTGTGCTCGGTGCTAAAGTTACCACCCCACCAAATACTTGTCAACTGGAAAGAGAAAAAATAAAAAGCCCTGGGAGCACCACTTTATTCTCACTATCCTTGGGATATCCTGACCAGTGCCTCTTGATGTCAGGTAAGTACTGTATAAAGTATACAGTTTCAGGCGAAAAATGTTTAACCTGAGTCTAATTAGTGAATCAAAAGTGTATAACCAATCCTCTAGGCTTCCAGTGTACAGTTAGTAGAGGAATAAATTAAAAGATAGCATGAGGAAACAAGGAAACAAATCCAGAATGTAAGACATTCCACAAGAAAATTGGCTTGGACTTTTAAAAAAGTCAATGTCAAAACAAAGCAAAAACAACAAAAAATGATGGGAGGTTAGTCTAGGCTAAAAGGGATTAAGAAAACAGCCAAATCCAATGAATGACCTTTGATTGGACTCTGATTAGAAAAAAATGGTTATGAAAGATGTATTTTTGTTGTTATTAGTTACCTTTGATTATTAATAAGTCCTTATTAAAATAAAAAAAATAGCATGGAATAGAGGATATATGGTAACATAGAGTCCGTTTTAAAGAAATTATGGGCATCTGTAGTTGTGGTCCAGTGCTTAAGAAGTCCATGGGGGTCACCCTGAACATTTCAAGCATTAACTTTTATGTCTTCATCTCTGTCTCTGCCCACTAATTACCATTGAAAGCTAATTTATGTTGTATTGTATTGAAAGCTAATTTTAAAAATACTAAAGTTTCTCTTGGATCTTTTAAAAATTACCTAAACATGGATTGCTCATCGCCCTGGAAAGAATTATTTTGGATGACTATACTAAGTCAAGGGAACCAATAGAACCTTGTTTTGTTTCATTTTTGAGGTTTCTTGGTTTTGAAATCTCTATGACCGAAGAAAGCAAGCTAACAGAAGGGCTTCACATAGTCACCTTTAGAACAAGACAGTAATCCTGCCTCTTTCTTTTTTACAGGCATAATGGACGCAGTGCTTCATATAAGATGCAATGTCACCTAAATCGAGAAATTTGAAAGACAGCTACTTGGTCACCTAACTGGAAGTGATCCATATTTGCACCCGTTCCAAAAAAAGGTGATCCAACAGAATGCTGAAATTATTGAACAATATCATTAATATCACACACAAGTAAAATTTTGCTGAAGATTGTTCAAAAGTGGTTGCAGCAGTACATTGACAGGAAAGTACCAGAAATTCAAGCCAGATTCAGAAGAAGACTTGGATAAGGGATATCATGGCTGATATCAGATGGATCATAGCTGAAAGCAGGGAATACCAGAAAGATGTTGACCCGTGTTTTATTTACTTACTTGTTTATTTGTTTCAAAATGGATTTTCATTTCTATTTAATTTTGATCAAGCATTTGGGATAATATTTAAATGATTAGCCTGATGAATCATAATGCTATGCTAGAAGAAACAGATTTGGTTGTGTGCTCTAAAATATTTATTCTCTTCACATTCTTAGCTTCCACTCAAATCCTTGCCAATGTGAATATTTTCTGATCTGTCTTTAAAAACGAAATTGCTGTATCCTGCATGAACAGATAACTCCTGAAGAGAAGAGCACTAAACTTTCTTGCTAATTTCAAGAAGCCAACACATAAACAAACCAAAAGAAGCTCTGAGGCTCTTTTGCTACATCACATAAACAGATGTTGCAAATTAAGGTATATTCCGAGGCCATATAAGAGAGAGGATGAATAAATTTTAGGGAGCTCAAAGTTGAAGGAAGCCATGTGGTAAAAGTATTGACAAAGAACAGGCAAGATTAGTCTGAACTGTTTAAGGGCAGCAATAGTGCTTTTTCTAAGCTAAATCTGAGTTAATGGCAGGAGTTATTCTATTGAAGGAAAGGATGGAATTTGTCCAAACTATTTTTGCCATGGGTAACATTAACTAGGCATTGTGGGTGTGACTTACTTATTATTCTGTGTTGTAGCTGAACTTGTCAGAGTTCAGGATGAATGGGAAATGGCAGAAGCAGTCGGCACAGTTGCACTGGATGATCCAGCAGAGTCCCCAGCCTGAGGAAGCAGCAAATACTCTTCCCCAATCAAAGCGTGGGACTCTGATGTAGAATGGTGTCCAGCTGGGCACCTTTTCTTTTCAATAGACAATCCACCATTTGAGGGAGAATTGGATCAGGGTTTTATCAGTGCTTGGTTTTTGGTCTCTACAAAAGTTATCTACGTTTTATTAACTATGCAAAGGCATTCAACTTCATGGATCATAAAAAATTATGGATAACATTGTGAAGAATAGTAATTTCAGAACACTTAATTGTGTTCATGAGGAACCTGTGCATAGACCAAGAGACGGATCTTAGAACAAGGGGATACTGCATGGTTTAAAGTCAGGAAAGGTATCCATTCACTGTACTTACTCATTCAACCTGTATGCTGAGCAAATAATTGAAGAAGCTGGACTATAAGAAGAAGAATGTGGCATCACAATTGGAGGAAGACTCATTAACAATCTGTGCTATGCAGGTAACACAACCTTGCTTGTTGAAAGTGAAGAGGACTTGAAGCACTTACTGATAAAGATCAAACACTGCAGCCTTCAGTATGGATTACACTTCAACATAAAGAAAACAAAAGTCTTCACAACTGGACCAATAGGCAACATCATGATAAATGGAGAAAAGCTTGACATTGTTGAGGATTTCATTTTACTTGGATCCACAATCTACACCCAAGAAAGCAGCAGTCAAGAAATCAAAGGACACATTGCATTGGGCAAATGAGCTGCAAAAGACCTCTTTAAAGTGTTAAAAAGCAAACAAGGCACTTTGAGGACTCAGGTATACCTGACCCAAACCGTGGTATTTTCAATTACCTCATATGCATTTTTTTTCATATGCATGTGAAAGCTAGACACTGAATAAGGAAGATGGAAGAAGAATCAATGCCTTTGATTTTGGTGTTGATGAAGAATATTGAATATACCTCGGACTGCCAGAAGAACGAACAAATCTGTCTTGGAAGAAGTAGAGCCAGAATGCTCATTGGAAGAGAGGATGGCAACACATCATCTAACATACTTTGGACATGCTATCAGGAGGACCCAGTCCCTGGAGAAGAGCAGCATGCTTGGTAGAGTAGATCATCAGAGAAATAGAGGAAGACCCTCAATGACACCCATTGACCCAGTGACTACAACAAACGGCTCAAGCATGAGGACTGTGAGGATGGCGCAGGGCAGAGCAGTGTTTTGTTCTCTTGTACATAGGGTACCTATGAGTCAGAACCCACTCGAGGGCACCTAAAAACAGCTACTACAATACTGCTTCTCTGGGTGGGTCAGTGGTGCAACTGATAACGTGTCTGACTATGGATCAGAAGAATCCAGGTTCGACTCCTGGCTGGTTTATCACCCTCCTCTAGTTTTGAAGTTCCACAAAAAAAAGTTACTGTAGAAATATTAGGCTCTGAAAAATGACCCCACCAGGAATTTTGTTCTCTCACTAACAAGTATTCATTATGCATCTACTGAGTACAAAGTACAGTGAGGAGTGAAAGACATCAGAGAGACTCTGTGGTCTGATGTCCTGTAACGATCTCATCAGTGCTGCCTTTTGTTCTCATTTCTCTCTTATTCTAACTAAATACAAAGGAGCTCTTGGTGCCTCTTACACAGTTTTTTAGTTGGTTTTATTTCATTTGTCTAACTGATTGATTTAATTTTGAAGAAATAACACTATCTTAGACTGGGTTCTCTAGAGGAGCAAACCAGTGAAGGGTGCGTGTACATACATAAATATGTATCCAGTTGCTGTTGAGTCCATTCCGATTCAGATGACAGAATAGAACTGGCATATAGGGTTTGCAAGAAGCGGCTGGTGGATTCTAACTGCCTTTGGTTAGCAGTCAAAGGATTAACCACTGCACCACCAGGGCTCCCTAATCAAACAGTCCCTTTTAAAGTCCTTCTTGAGTCATCCCAATTGGAACTTACTGTCTCCTGTTGAGACCCTGTCTGATAGAAACCCTGAGAGAGATGATGAGGTTATTGCGAGTGGCTGGAAATAGTTTGGGGGAGGGGTGGCTAATAGATAATATTATAAAAGTTTTGAATATGGGGCAAAAACATGGAAATAAACATATACTACTTTGTAATAGTCATAAAAATATAGAAAGATCACTGGGTCTTTAGCGTGCTTTTAAAGAAGGAGATGAAGACCTGGTAGCAAACAATAATTGTTTGTGATACTCAAATTCTCTCTCAAAAAGATGATTCTGAAGGATCAAAGACTCAAAGGTCTACTTATTCTGTTCCAGGAAGAATGGGATATGGTTTTGCTTCTTTTTGCCATTTGAGGAAAATGATGAGATTTTTTATTACCTAAGAAATATTCTGTTTACCTTTTGGTGTACCTTCTCCTCACAAATCTTTAGGAATGTATTGTCGTCATCGTTGCATGCCATTGAGTGGATTCCACTTCATAGCAACCCTACAGGACAGAGTAGAACCGCCTCACAGGTTTTCCTAACCTGTAATTTTTAGTGGAGCAGATCTTCTAGTCTTTTCTCTGGCAGGCCTGCTGGTGAAACATGATTCCTGTCGCCAGGGAGGCTAAGAGTTCATTAAATAAAAAGTTGATCATAAAAACAACAATCATAGTTTCTTTAAGTCTACAGCTGGCTAAATTAGCCAGGACTCTTTAACTTGCAAGTGATTGAAATGAATTACAAATTATTATACTGGCTTAGATTGACACTAACTGGGAATTGCTAGGTTTGGGAGGTTTCTTACAGCTGAATTTCCTGTATTATCAACAACCCAGCCGCTTTATTTCCATTTTCCAGAGGAGCTTTCATTTTAAATTCTGTATATATTTTAGTAGAGAGTTCCCGTATTCTGAGAAGGTAAACATAATAACGGGCTCTGATTCCTAGAGATTTGGCTTTAAGGAAACCCAAATAACCCGTTGCCCTCTAGTCCGAATCACAGCAACCCTGTAAGACAGAATAGAACTACCGTGTAGGGTTTCCGAAGCTGTAATTTGTACATAGTTCTCCTGCGGAGGAGTGCCTGGAGGGTTTGAACCCCTACCTTCCGCTGCTTTACCACTTTGCTAGGAAAACAACTCTTCAAGTCATCTAACCAAAGGGAAAAGTAAGCAACCAAGGCTGCGGTTATTTTCGAACTCGCGACCCCTGGTTTAAGAGACCAGTGCCCTAACCCTTGAACAATCGAGCCTTAAAGAAAAACAAAAACTAACCCTTTGAGGTCAAGTCCATTCCGACTCATAGCGACCCTATAGCTTTACAAACGCACTGCCATCGAGTCTAGGAGGCAGTTGTTATCTCCCTTGTCCTGAAGCTGATGATAACACAGTCAAACTTTGGCTTTTTAGTTTTATTTGTTCCTAAAAAATTTAACATTCCACCCTCATTCCCTCTCTGGTTTTCTGGGATGTTTTCAAACAAGTTCCACACTCTCTGCAAGTTTTAACATCTCCTCCAAGGACTTTTGTCGGAAGAAGTACAGGGCCCCTAATATGCATCCTGAGAATTTTGCTCCTTTTTCTCCAATCCAATGTAGTCGAGACCGGGGTTCTACACGTCGGTAAGCGGTGGAAATAACCGCCTGTTGGTTGTCAAGATAGGGAGTTTGGGGTGGGGTCCTCGGTGCCCTCTTGATTTTACTTACAGCCAGGCCCTCCGCTCTGCAGTACTTTTCTCAGGGGTTGGAGCCCAGACTTTTCCAAACTTCAGTTCTTAGAGCCTTGGGGGGAAAACACGCGAACTCTGTCTCATTTTTTCCGATACCAGAAATCAGAAGAGCTCGACTGAGGGGGGAGGCTGAGGGTGCAGCAGTCTGGAAGGGGGAGCTGCGGCGACCTCCTGGAACAGAAGCCTAATCCAGAGGCTTCTCCTGTTATGCCCTGGTCTTTGAGGCTGAAAGATTATTTCCAGCCTGGATCCAGGTCTGAAATCCTGGGGCTATGTTTCTTATTTTCCACCGGGTGGCGTTGAAATCCAAGCGCGCTGCGGCAAAGAAACCAGAAAATTGTTAAAAGATAAATCCCGCTATCACTGGAGCTTTATGGGGCGCTTCAGAATTTTTTTTTTTCAGAATAGCTATTCG
Organism: Elephas maximus indicus; assembly: GCF_024166365.1. Classification (NCBI taxonomy): domain Eukaryota; kingdom Metazoa; phylum Chordata; class Mammalia; order Proboscidea; family Elephantidae; genus Elephas; species Elephas maximus. Next base: position 77,915,142 of record NC_064819.1, read on the forward strand.
GGGACTCGGTGCAGAAAAACAGCAACCATAATGTAAGGAGAGTGGAATAAAAAGCAAACTCAATCATGGATCCTAAATTTACTGTTCCAAGTCAGGGGCCCCACCCTACAGGCACAAATATTGTTTTCCTCACTACTTTCGTAGTTCAATAAAACCAAAACCAAACCCAGTGCGGTCAAGTCGATTCCGACTCCTAGAGACCCTATAGGACAGAGTAGAACTGCCCCATAGAGTTTCCAAGGAACGCCTAGCGAATTTGAACTGCCGAAGTTTATGATTAGCCGACGTAGCACTTAACCACTAGGCCACTAAAAAAAAAAAAAGTTGGAGAGCTCACCATAAATAGTGGCTCTGATAACAATAAAACAAAAAGCAAAACCGTCTTCTACTGACGAGAACAAGTAATTTACTAAAACAGCTCAGAAAATTAGCAGTCCCTAGTTCCAAACCCACTGCCGCCTAGTCGATTCCAACTCGTACAGACCCTTTAGGACCGACTAGAACTGCCCCATAGAGTTTATAAAGAGCGCTTGGTGGAGTCAAACTATCGACCTATTATTGGTTAGCAGCTGTAGCACTTTATCACTATGCTAGTTAACAACAACAACAACAACAAAAACCAGTAAACCCAGTGCCATCGAGCCGATTCCGACTCACATAGCGCCCCTTAGGACAGAGTAGAACTGGCCCATAGAGTTTCCAAGGAGCTCCTGGCACATGAAACTGCTGACCCTTTGGTTAGCAGCCCTAGAACTTAACCATCATGCCACCAGGGCTTCCAGTCGCTAGTTCCCACCCACTGCCCTAGAGACGATTCTGACTCAGAGTCGTTAGTTAAAAAAATAGGAGGTGGGAAATCCAGGCTCTGTGCGTCTGTTCCATCTGGGGATACAGCTCTCTCGGCTTCCAGAAAAGAGGCTGCAAAATCTACTGTTTAAGATCATGCCGGTCGGTTGGTTCTTCAAAGGGTCTCAAAAGCAAAAAACCAAAACTGTTACCATGGAGTCCATTCTGACTCATAGAGATGTCGTAGGAGGGAGTAAAACTGCCCTACAGGGTTTAAAAGGAGTAGCCTGTGGTTTCCAACTGTGGACCTTTTCGATTAGCAGCCATACCTCTCAACCGCTGCACCACCAGGGCTATCAAAAGTCTTTGCACAGTAAGAAAAGCAATCGCACACTCCAACTCTTCATACTTTAGGTCAAGGACAGGCAAAATAATGTCCCATGTGACCTGGAGTTCATAAATGCAAAGGATGGGAAAACAAAACAAGTGAGCATATTAATGCAGCTGAGAGTGAGGAGAATGAGAGGGTGAGGGGTGGTTTTTGTCACTGTTCTCCAGCAGCCAGTTTACTGAGCTTTTTAGGATTTGGGGAATCAATTAAATCAGGATTCAGAAAATATAGGACCTGGCCTGGCCCATTGTTTATGTGAAAATAAACCAGATACTTAATTGTTCCAAACTTTTCTGTATTGTTATTTATTTTCGCCTCTTGTAAAAAAAAATGTTTTTTTGTTTTTTGTTGTACAAAAGAAAATCTTTGCCTCATTGGAACTCCTAGTAATGAGTGTTTGCAGAGCAAATATTACACCTATTTCCAAATCTAGGGCTACGTTCAAATGAGGAAATCGAAAATGCAAGAACGTTACTGTTCATGTCACAGACTTTCTTCTTCTGGTAGGCCCAGTTCTTGAAGCTCCTGCCCACAACTGGTCAGGAAGGGAAGGATGAGAAGTGGACTTGGGTATATCTAGGTTGGAGCAGTATATTGACAGGAAGTGCCAGAAATTCAAGCTGGATTTGGAAGAGCATGTGTAACAACGGATATCATTGCTGATGTCAGATGAATCTTGGCTAAAAGCAGAGCACGCCAGAAAAATGTTTACCTGTATTTTATTGACTATATAAAGGTATTCGACTGTGTGGATCATAACAAATGACAGATAACAATTCAAAGAATGGGAATTCCAGAACACTTAATTGTGCTCATGCAGAACCTGTACATAGACCAAAAGGTAGTCTTTCAAACAGAACAAGGAGATACTGCTTGGTTTAAAATCAGGAAATGTATCCGTCAGCACTGTATCCTTTCAACATATTCATTCAATCTGTATGCGGAGTAAATTATTGGAGAAGTGGACTCTACAAAGCATAACATGGCATCAGAAATAGAGGAAGACTCATGGTAGACAATCACACAATGCTGGAAATCGTGGCGTAGCCAAGCTGACACACACATTTTTGTGGGACTCAATTCAATCCTTGACAACTCATTGACAACCTACGATGTGCAGATGGCACAACCCTGCTTGCTGAAAATGAAGAGAATTTGAAGCACTTACTGATGAAGACCAAAGACTACAGCCTTCAGTATGGATTACAGTTCCACATAAAGAAAACAAGTCTTCACAACTGGACCAATAAGCAACATTATGATAAACAGAAAACATACTGAAATTGTCAAGAATTTTCATTTTACTTGCATTTACGATCAATGCAAGTGGAAGCAGATGCCAAAAAATAAATTGACGTATTGCCTTGGGCAAATCTGCTGCAAAAGCCCTCTTTAAAGTGTTCAAAAGCAAAGATACCACTTTGAGAACTAAGGTGCGTCTGACCCAAGCCATAACGTTTTCTGTCATCTCATATGCACGGAAAATGTGAACAATGAAGAAAGGAAGATCAAAGAAGAATTGAGGCTTGGAATTGTGGTGTTGGAGAAGAATATTGAATACACCACAGACTGCCAGAAGAAAGAACAAATTTGTCTTGGAAAACTACAGCCAAAATGCTCCTTAGAACTGAGGTTGGTAAGAATTTATCTCACATACTTTGGACGTGTTATAGGAGGGGCCAGTCCCTGGAGAGGGACATCATGTAGAGGGTTAGCAAAATAGTCGAAGACCCTCAAAGAGATGGACTGACACAGTGGCTGCAACAATCATTGTGAGGATGGCGCAGGAATGGAGACTGTTCTTTTCTGTTGTACATGGGGTTGCTACGTCAGAATCGACTCAACAGCACATAACAACAACAGCAGTTGTATTAATAAGTATTCCAGCAGGAAGCAGGTCACACATTCAAAGAGTGTATTGAGGGGAGATCATTGAAAGGCCTCTTCATAGAGTTAAGGAAACTAATAAGATGTGAGGAAACCCTGAGGGATCAGAATACCTGGAGTCTTTAGCATCCCTAGGCATAAAGGGGCGGGGGAAGGAGTGGAGTTGCCAGAACCTAGCAAGACCTCTCGCCATGGGAGAGGAGCCACCCATGAGGAGCTGTGCCCATGGGAGAAACACAGCCTTGAAGGGAATGAGTGGAAGGAATATTTGTATCTACCTCCCTCTCTTCCTGCCACCTGATCTCTTGCTAGTGCTTCCCATTGGGATTCTGAATCCAGCCAGAAGCCAGGGACCAAGAAAGCCCAAGTAAAGCAGCCTTCCAAGGTAAAGAGAAGAGCAGAAAATGGACCTGGATGGGCAAATGGAGAATAAATCAGCACCCTGGGGTTGTAATTTGTGTGACCCCTTCTTACTTTTGGTTGGGCATGAATTTCTATTCTATATAAACCTTGGATAATAAGGTAAATCGGAACTTGAGCAGCTTATAGGAAATATTTACCTCTAGACATTTTTTGTTAGGGGCATAGCCATTGTAAGAAGGATTACAAATATATTTGCCACAAACCTTCATGAAGTTAGGATGCGGCCATCAAATATAGATTCCTCCCAACAGGTGCACCCCGGTGAGACTAGTATGCCTAATGCATAACTTCTGTCCAGTAAGGCTGAAGAGGCACCTGTTTCTGGGGAGAATGTGGTGAAGCTCTGTCTTCAAACTGTAACTTGGTTTATGCCAAGCAGCCAGGTAAGAATGCAGTGATATTTCTCAGTTGTACTGTTTCTGCTGAAGGGCAACATAGTCTGTTTCTCTTAGGGAGTCTGGGAGGTTCAGAACAGTATTTTGTAAATCTCTTTCTACTTATACTCTGTCTTGGTTATCTAGTGCTACTATAACAGAAATTCCACAAATGGATGGCTTTAACAAAGAGAAGTTATTTTCCCATAGTAGGCTAGAAGTGTGAATTCAGGGCACCAAATGTAGTGGAAAGCCTTCTCTCTCTGTCAGCTCTGGAGGTAGGTCCTTGTCATCAATCTTCCCTTGGTCTAGGAACTTGTCTGCACAGGAACCCCGGGTGCAAAGAATAAGCTCTGCTCGCGGTGCTGCTTTTTTGGTGGTATGAAGCCTCCCACTCTCTGCTCGCTTCCCTTACCTTTTATCTCTTGTAAGATAAAAGGTGATGTGGCCCACACCCCAGGGAAACTCCCTTTACATTGGATCAGGGATGGCACCTGAGTAAGGCTGCTACATCCCGCCTTAATCCTCTTTAACATAAACTAATCTGGCCTCATTAACCACAGCCAGAGATTAAGATTTACAATGCTTTGGGAAATTGCACCAAATGGAGGACAACAACACAATACTGAGACTCGTGGCATAACCAAGTTGACACATAATTTGGGGTGCACTATTCAATCCATGACATACTCCTATAATGAATTCTCTTTGTAACATGCATAATAATGATCTATATTCTGATGTTGTAATGTTTCTCTAATAACAAACCCAAAAACAAACCAATTTCCATCAATTAATTGCAACTCATCATGACCCCATGTGTTGCAGAGAAGAACTAAGCTCCATTGAGTTTTCATGCCTGTGATGTTTCGGAAGCAGATCACATTTTCTGAGGTGACTCCGGGTGTGTTTGAGCCTCTAACTTTTCAGTTAGCAGCTAAGTGTTTAATCATTTGCACCACCAAAGACTCATTTCTCTAATACTGATGGTCAGCAAAGTTGTTGACTAGAGAACATCAGTTACTGGTTCACAAAAATGTAAACTTGCAGCAGAATATAATTAAACGCACTACTGCGTTCATTAAGGAACTCTTTCTACAAATTAAAAATAAATAAATCATCAATCAATCGATCAGTAGAAGTAAACCAAATGCTCAGTAATACAATTGATTTATATTCTGGCACAATCTCTGTATACCAAAATGGTGCTGACTGGTAGCAAACACATGATCTGCAGATCACATTTTCAGTGGCTGTGCTCTACATCAGATTCTGTGGAGATACCATCATAGTCATTTACTTCAAAATGGCAAGTACACACTGACAGTGATCAAACACATTGGTATGGCCTTGAATCCATAGGTAACTAGCTGGTTCTGTTGGACTAAGTGATGGTACACAAAGCAAAGAAAGGTCCCAGGTTTGTGATCGAGTAGTTCCTTTTGAAGGCAGGTATCTGACAAACAGGGCTCAACTAGAATTCATAACATCTCTCCTTAAACCTAAAGAAAGCCCAATGTGGTCATAATTGTTACAGCCCTTTCGACTCCCTAACAGGTAATGGAAGAAGCACTTTTGCCTCCTCATTTGTAGGAGGGGAAGGAGGCAGCAGTAGAAGCTGAGAAGGTATAGATACATTTCTAGCTAGGCATAAATAACTTTAGCTAGGTTCAAAGAGGCTGGAAGGAACTCCCAAGAATGCCAAAGATTCCATAAACCACCCATTCTATTTCACTTCCAGGAAGAGTCAGAACACAAGAGCTTATTGGCCTTGTGGGAAGTCTACAGATAGTCTTTTTCACCTTCGTAGTCGTCGGGTCGGCACTGGGTTGTTGGGTTAGTACTGGGTAGGTAAAGAGACATATTACAGCGCACCACAGTGCAGAAAGAAGGCTAATAGAGCTTCCAGTGCAGCACAATTCAGTGGGTAGTGTGCCTAGTTCTCTGCTTTCCATGGAGCTCTAAGCCCTAGATTCATATCCCAAACCACTCTAAGTCATAAAAAAATATATATACTTCTCCATAAATGGAATGTTGTCCAGAATAGAGAGAAATTGTTAGAATGAGAAGACTGGAGTTGGTTCCAAAACAAGCAGGTCTGGATCCTTTTCCTTCCCCTAATGTCAAATATGAATACAAGCTCTCAGTCTTGTTTGAAATTTGAGCTCCATTATTTGAATTTCTTTTCTTTCTCTTTTATAGTGTTAATTTATGATATTATATTTTAGTCATGATTATTGTTGCAGGACTATGGTTGCATTAGAAATTGCCTGAAAAACCAGGGACAAAAAACAGTAACCTTGGTTTGTTCAAAAATCTGTAATTTGACAGCCTCGTGGGGGTGGGGTGGGGGGAATAGCTCATTTGGGATCCACTCAGCTAGGGTGGGTTGAAAGCTGAGGCTAGAATCATCTGAATGGTTGTTCATTCATCAGTCTGTTTGAGGCACCAGCTGACTCTTTTGAGATCTGAACAAAGGGTTTTACAATCATGCCCTTAGCTTCATCTTTAGACCCTGCTTTCCTGAACAATGCCTTGGGTCTGATGTTTTCCCAGAAGGCTTTTTGTTAATTGAAGCATTGTTTGTCATCTGGAGAGGCTGAAACTGAGACAGTTTTATTTTTTTATAACCACCAAGTCATGGTTCCTTTAAAATTAAAGATTCTTTCTTTAGTTTATCTCTCTGTCTCATATGCACACACCCTTTTTACTGTAGGCAGCTAGAAAAAGCCAGGGATCACCTTCAACACGTTGCCTGGAAATATCCTTAGCTAAATCACCCAGTTCCTTAGGTATATTTTTTACTTTCTGCATTACCACAGTGACAGTATTGCTAAACTTTCTGTCAGTGGATAACAAGGGCCCCCTCTCCTTCTACTTCTAATATTTTCCTCATTCTCCTGACTAGGCAGCAGATAAAAACAGTCTTCCTGTTTTGGGGACCTTTCACTAACAGTCTCCTGAAGGTCTTACCAGTTTCCACTTGCTGCCTAGTCCCAAAGCCACATGCCTTGGGGTGTGTTACAGCAGTATCTCATTTTCAGGTAAAGATAAAAAAAAAAAAAGATACATAGATATAAATCTGTATTAGTTTGTGCCCATTATGGATTTACTGACTTTCAGCCCCAAATCATCCTTTTACCTGCTTTGTGAAAATATGTCTGGGTCTTTAAAATATTGTTCCTTTGCTTCCTAGTACTGAGGATTTGCCTGGAAAGACTGCAAGACAAAGAGAGTTTTGCTCCCTGGTGTCCAGGAGTTGCTTGGCCTGTGGCTTCCCCAGTGTTCTTGCCCCATGCATGGCTTTCTTCTGCATCAGAAGGTCTAAATTTTGTCTGAATGGCTCTGGAAACATTCCAAAATTCTCTAGTTCAGGGCTTCTCGTTTGTGGACTGTTTGGTTTGAGTTGCGAGAGATGCCTCTTTCTCCTCTGCGCTTGGCTACGGGATTGGTACAGGTGCGCTGGGACGTTGGGAAGAGTATTCAGGGCTGGGCATCTCTGAGGCAGAAAGGGTTGAACTATGGACACTGGGAAGAGAGTGAAGGTCCAGAAACGGAGAGTGATGGCCCAGTACTTGGGGGCCGCCAAAACCGGGCGACGCTTAAAGGGAGAGAGGGTGTGATCGAAAGTTAGGAGGAGAGTTAAGGCGACCAAGACCTAGAAGAAACCTTAGGTGTTGAGGGCTGGAAGGTTAAACTTTAAATAGACCCCAGCGGGAACAAAAGAAAACCTTGTCAGAAGTGGGATTCGAACCCACGGCTCCACCTGGCGACCAGAAACCCCGAACGCGGAAGCGGATACCTTAAGTCTGGTGTCTTAGACTACTCGGCCATCCTGACACTGCGTGTAACACTTACGCATGATGACAACCGTACTTCATGAAGACTGTTTTGCTCAGGAAAGAGGAAAAGATTATTTCTAAAAACGGAAAAGCAGGAAGGAACATATTTTACAGGGAACCTGAAACTTGCGCTGGACAACAGATTTAACGCAGTTCTAAAGACCAGAGACTACGCCACCCACCCCACAGGCCGTTTTCCCACTGCTCCCCTACCCCCCAGCCCAGACTGCCCAGAAAGACCGCGAGTTACACCGTCAGCTTTATGGAGTAGAGGACGTAGGACGCGGATTTTGTCCGCGCTTTTTCCGCGAGGCTTACGGTATCTCTCGCCCATATTTTATTTTAAGACGTTGTATTTTTATTAGTGGGGACTGAACCCGTGCGCCGTACTTAAGTATTCGCCGAACAATCCTATTGTCGGCATTTTTACTTCCGCAAGTGTAGGCGGATTGCGTGACCATTTTCCACACTCCTCCAGTTTCCTTCCCTACGCACGCCCTCCGTAACCCAACCTCTCTTTTCCTTTTCTTTTCTTGCCTTTTTCTTCTTGCCCTTTCCTTTCTGTCATATACCATAACCCTTCTATTCTTTCTGCCGTCCGTGGGAGACAGGATGGGAAGGGAAATCAGCGCGGTCATAGGTTACATAATAATAGAAATACGAGCCCAGAGACAAAAACAACAAAAAGGTCTTTCTCTTGGAATAAAATCTTAACATAGATACGTGGATAGACAGACAGACAGTTGGATAATAAATTATAGGTAGGTACATCCCTAGAGGTTCGGTTCAGGTGAGAGGCATTCATTCACTGTTCACTTTCCATCCTGTCTCACAGTAACGTTTTATTAGTTACACCCTCAAATTGATAGTTTCAGAGACTTCATTTTCTGTGGAAGACATCGAAATATTTATGCATGGACTGGTAACTACTAACGTAAATCCTAATTTGTGTGCCCAATGATCAGGGTTAAGTTGTTTTATTTTGTTTCTTTCTGCTTTCCTCCCTACCCCAGTCCTCATATGAAGAACATAAATATTGTTTTGAACGCAATGTAAAGTAGTAGAAAATGTGAGGTCTGGAATTAGGCGTAAGTAATTTATGCTTCATTACTTAATAAAGTGTGATATTTTACATTACTTTGACTCTCTGGGAACCCTTTCTTCACCTTTTAAGTAAAGGTAACCAAGCAGGAAGGAATAGAAGAAAGATTCAGAACAAAAGCAAGATAATACAGTAAAAAAAAAGAAACCTAACCATGTTGATAAGTGAGGAGTGGGTTATGGTAGAATTAGAACAATCACTATATGGAACCCCTAGAGAAATAATAGGCTTAGGCAAAGACCATTAACGATCTTAAAAATATTAGACAAAGGGTTATTGGAAAACAACAGATGTGCATGGTACTAAAGTTACCACCCCACATATTACTTGCCAACTGGAAAGGGAAAAAATGAAGAACCTTGGGAGCACCACTTATTTTCACTGTCAATTGGGTATCCTGACAAATGACTCCTGAAGTGAAGTAAGTACTATATAAAATACACATTTCAGGCCAAAAATGTTGAACGTGAATCTACTCAATTAATTGAAATGATATAACCAATCCTTTAGACTTCCAATGTACAAGAAATAGAGGAATAAATTAAAAGATTGCATGAGGAGACAATGAGACAAATCCAGAAGGCAGGACATTCCACAAGACAATTGGCTTGGACTTTTTCTTTAAAGTCAATGTCAAAACAAAGCAAAAACAATGAACAGTGATGGGAGGCTGGTCTAAACTAAAAGGGATTAAGGAAACAACCAAATGCAATGAATGACCTTGATTGGATCCTGGTTAGAAAAAGCATTTCTGAAAGATGTTATTAGTTACAGTCAGTTCTTATTAAAACAAAAAATGGCATGGAATAGATGATATATGGCAACATAAAGCCCATTGTAAAGACCTAGAAGTATCTATAGTTATGGTCAAGTGGTTAAGGCAATGGACTAGAAATCCTTTGGGGTCACCCCAAAGGACCACGAACACTGACTTTTGTGTCTTCATTCCAGTCTCTGATCATGAATTACCATATTGCATTGAAAGCTACTTTTAAATTATTAATCTTTCTCTTGTATCCTTTACAAGTTCCTAAAAATGGATTTCTCATTTTCCTGGAAGGAATTGTTTTGGATGACCATACTAAGTCAAGTGAATCAGTAGAACCTTGTTTTGTTTCAGTTCTGAGGTTTCTTAGATTCAAAATCCCAATGACTGAATGTCATGGGTTGAATTATTCCCCCCCAAAAGTGTCTTGGTTAGGCCATGATTCCCAGAATTGTGTGGTCGCCCTCCATCTTGTGATTGTAATGTTATGTTGAAAGGATTATTGTGGGATTGTAACACCACACTTACTCAGGTCACCTCCCTGATCCAAGGTAAAGGGAGTTTCCCTGGGGTGTGGCCCACACCACTTTTTATATCTCAAGAGATAAAAGGAAAGGGAAGCCAGCAGAGAGTTGGGGCCTCATGCCAACAAGAAAGCAGCACCAGGAGCAGAGTGCATCCTTCAAACCGGGGTCCCTGCACCTGAGAAGCTCCTCGTCCAGAAGAAGATTGGGACAAGGACTTTGCTCCAGTACCAACAAAGAGAGAAAGCCTTCCCCTGAAGCTGACACCCTGAATTTAGACTTACAAATTACTAGACTGTGAGATAATAAATATCTCTTTGTTAAAGCCATGCATTTGTGGTTTTTCTGTTCTAGCAGTACTAGGTGACTAAGACACTGAGGAAAGCAAGCTAAAAGAAGGGCTTCACATAGTCACCTTTAGAAAAACACAGCAATCCCACCACTTCCTTTTTCTATAGGCCTAACAGGTGTAGTACTTGATTTGGGATGCAATGTCACCTAAATCAAGAAATTTGGAAGACAGCTAATTCTTCAACTAACTGGAAAAGATCCATACTTTTACCCATTCCAAAGAAAGGTGATCCAACAGATTGCAGAAATTATCTAACCATATCACTATATTATACACAAGTAAAATTTCGCTGAAGATCATTCAAAAGTGGTTGTAGCAGCACTTTGACAGACAACTGCCAGAAATTCAAGCCAGATGCAGAAGAAGACGCAGATTAAGGGATATCAGATGACACAACCTTGCTTACTGAAAGTGAGAAGGATTTGAAGCAAAGAGTGATGAACACCAAAGCCTACAGCCTTCAATATGAACTAAACTTCAACATAAATAAAACAAAAATCCTCACAACTGGACCAGCAAGCAACGTCATGATAAATGGAGAACATATTGAAGTCATCAAGGATATCATTTTATTGGATTCAAAATCAATGTACATGGAGGAAGAGGTCAAAAATCAAATGAGGCATTGCATCGGGCAAACTTACTGCAAAGGAACTCTTTAAAGTATTCAAAGGCAAAGATGTCAGTTTGAGGACTAAGGTGCACCACACCCAAGCCATGATATTTTCATTCAGCACATATGCATTGGAAGGCTGGGCAACAAAAGGGAACACTGAAGTAGAACTGATGCCTTTGAATTGTGCTGTGGACGAAGAATATTGAATAGACTACGGGCTGCCAGAAGAACGAAAAAATTTGTCTTGGAAGAAGTATGGCCAGATGCTCCTTAGACGTGAGAATGCTGAGGCTCCATCTCACCTACTTTGGACACATTATCAGGAGGGGCCAGTTCCCGGAAAAGGACATCATGCATGGTAAAGTAGACTATCAGCGAAAGAGAGGAAGATCCTCAATTAGACTGTTTGACACCGTGGCTGCAAAAACGATTGTGAGGAAGGTGCAGGACTGGACGGTATTTCTTCTGTTGTGCATAGGATTGCTATGAGTCAGAACCAACTAGATGGGGTCTAACAATAACAGTTGTATTAATCAGTATTTCAGCAGGAAGAAAGTCACACATTCAAACAGTGAATTGAGGACAGACCACTGGAAGTCCTTGACAGAGAGTTAAGGAAACTGATAAGACGGGAGAAAACCCTGAGCAACCAGAACACTGGGAGTCCTTAGCATCCCTAGGCATAAAAGGGCAGGGAAAAGCAAGGGAGTTATCAGAATTTGGCAAGAGCTCTTGCCATGGGAGACGAGCCACCCACCAGGAGTTGTGCCCATGGGAGAAATACAGCCTGGCTGGGAATTTAGTGGGAGGAATTTTTGCATCTACCTCTCCCTCTCTTCCTGACATCTGATCTCCTGCTAGTACATCCCATTGGCTGAATCCTGCCACAAGCCAGGGTGCAAGAAAGCCCAAGTAAAGCAGCCTTCCAAGGTAAAGAGCAGAGCAGAAAATGTTCCTGGAAGGGCAAGTGGAGAATGAATCAGTACACTGGTGCTGTAATTTGTGTGATTCCTTCCTACATTTGGTTGGAGTATGAATTTCTGTTCTATATAAACCTTGGATAATAAGGTAGATTGGAGTTTGAGGAACTGATAGGAAGTGGTTACCTCTAGACCTTTTTTATTAGGGGCATAACCATGGCAAGAAGGAACACAAATATGTTTGCCATAAACTTCCATAAAGTGAGGATGCAGGCATCAAATATAGATTCTTTCCAACAGAGGCAACCCAGTGAGACTGGTATGTGGAAGGCATATCTTTTGTCAAGTAAGGCAGAGGAGGTATCTGGTTGTGGGGAAGCTCTGACTTCAGCTGTAATTTCGTTTATGCCAAGCAGCCAGTGAAGGCTGCAGTGATATTTCTTGGCTCTACTGTTTCTGCTAGAAGGCAATATAGTCTGCTTCTTTTGGGGACTTTGTGAGCTTCAGGATACTATTTTGTAAATCTCTTTCATTTTGAATTGCAGAATACTGATCTATATTCTAATGTTGGAGTCTTACTCTAATACCACTCTAAAAAACCAAACCAATTGCCATCAAGTCAGTTGCAACTCATAATGACCCCATGTGTTGCAGAGTAGAAGTGAGCTCCATAGAGTTTTCATGTCCATGACCTTTCAGAAGCAGAAAACCTTTTCCAATGTGCCTACAAATTGGTTTGAAACTCCAATCCTTCAGTTAGCAACCAAGTTCTTAACCATTTGTTACCACCAGCAACTCAATTCTCTAGTACCAGTGGTGTGCAAAGTTGTCAGTTAGGGAACATCAGTTACTGGTTCTCAAAAGATGTAAACTTTCACCAGAATACAATTAAATGCACTGCTGACTTCATTGAAAAACTCTTTCTACAACTAATAAATAAATGAATAATCAACCCATTGATCAACAGAACTAGACAAAATGCTTAGTGATACAGCTGATTGACATGCTGGCACTAGCTCTGTATCTCAAAATGGTGCTGGCTGGTAGCAAACACTTACGGTTTAGCACTGGTCTGTAGACCACATTTTCAGTGGCTGTGCTCTACATCATATTCTGTGGAGATACCGTCATAGTCATTCACTTCAAAATAGCAAGTATCCACTGACAGTGTCCACACACATTGGCATGATCTTCAGTCCATAGGAACCTAGCTACTTCTGTTGGACTAAGTGATGCTACACAAAGAAAAGAGAGGTCCCAATTTCATAATACAGTGTTTCTTATCCAACAAACAGGACTCACTTAGAATTCATAACATCTCTCCTTAAACCTAAAGACAGCCTAATGTAGTTGTAATTGTTTTAGGTCTTTCAACTCCCTAAAAGGTAAGATTTAGTGGAACAACTCCTTTTGCCTCCTCCTTTGTAGGATGGGAAGGAGGCAGCCGCAGAAGCTGAGAAGGTGTGAATACATTTCTAGCCAGGCATAAATAACTTTAGCTAGGTTTGAAGAGGCTGGAAAGAAGTCCCAAGAATGCCAGAGATTCCATAAATGAGCCATTCCCTTTCTCTTCCAAGAAGACTAAAAACACAAGAGTTTATTGGCCTTGTGGGAATTCTGTAGAGACTCTTTATCACCTTCTTAGGTAAAGAAACTTTATCAATGTGCATCAGAGTGTGAAAAGAAGGCAAAGAGAGCCTCCAGTGCAGCAAAATTTTGTGGATAGTGGGCCTGGTTCTCTGCTTTCCACAGAGCTCTAAGCCCTAGATTCTTATCCCACACCACTCTAAGTCATGCCCCTGCATAAATAAAAGCCTGTCCAGAATGGAGAGAAATTGTTAGCCTAAGAAGCCTGGAGGTGGTTCCAAAATGAGCATGTCTGGATCCTTTCCCTTCTTCAAATGTTAAACATGAATGAATACAAGCTCCCACATGTTGTTTGAAATTTGAGCTCCATTATTTGAATTTCTTCTCTTTTATAGTGTTCATTTGTGATATTATATTTTTGTCATGATTGTTGCATTAAAAATTGCCCCCAAAACCAGGGAGATAAAACAATAACATTGGTTTGTTCAAAAATCTGTAAGTTGGTAGACCTGGGGGAGTAGAGAGGTTAGCTCATCTGAGCTCCTTTCAGGTAAGGTGTCTTGAAAGCTGGGCCTAAAATCACCTGAATGCTTGTTCATTCATAAGTCTGTTTGAGGGACCAGTTGAATCTGTCTGAGGTCTGAACAAAACATTTTATGATGATGCTCTTAGCTTCATTTTTAGACCCTATTTTCTGACAATCTCTTGGGTCTGCTATTTTCCCAGAAGCCTTTTCTTATGTGGCATTGCTTGTCATCTGGAGGGGCTGGAAACGAGAAGGTTTTATTTTTTAATATACACCAAGTCGTGGTTCTTTTATACTTAACAATTCACCCATTTCATCTTAAAAAACAAAACCAAACCCAGTGCCCTCGAGTCGATTCCAACTCATAGCTTTACCTTAGGCAGCTAGAAAACGCCAGGGGTCACCATCAACACGTTGCCTGGAAATATCCTTATCTAAGTCACCCCAGTTCATTGGGTATATTTTTTACCTTCTGTGTTACCACAATAACAGTGTCGTTAAACTTTCTTTTTCACTAGATGACAAGGGGCCCCTTTACTTCTGCTTCTAAAAATAGTTTCCTCACTCTCCTGACTAGGCAGCAGATAGAAATTGTCTTCCCATTTCGGGGACCTTTTCACTAACATTCTCCTGAAGGTCTTACCAGTTTCCAAGTGCTGACCAGTTCCAAAGCCACATGCTTTAGGGTTTGTTACAGCAGTATCTCACTTTCAGGTACAAAAAAAATGTATACACACACACACACACAGACATACAAACTGGTGGTGTAGTAGTTAAGTGCTATGGCTGCTAACCAAAGGGTCGGCAGTTTGAATCCTCCAGGCGCTCCTTGGAAACTCTATGGCCCTGTTCCACTCTGTCCTACAGAATCGCTATGAGTTGGAATCGACTTGAGGGCACTGGGTTTGGTTTCTTTTTCTGGTAGTAATAGGGAACCCAAGGTTGAGAAGGGAGAGCGTTGACATGTTGTGGGGTTGTTAACCAATGTCATAAAACAATATGTCCCGATGTGTCTGTCAGTTTTTCGTACTGTGGGGGCTTGTGTGTTGCTGTGAAGCTGGAAGCTATGCCACCGGTATTCAGATACCAGCAGGGACACCCATGGAGGACAGGTTTCAGCTGCGCTTCCAGACTAAGGCAGACTAGGAAGAAGGACCCAGCAGTCTAATTCTGAAAAGCATTAGCCAGTGAAAACCTTATGAATAGCAGCAGAACATTGTCTGATATACTGCTGGAAGATGAGCCCCCCAGGGTGGAAGGCACTCAAAAGATGACTGGGAAAGAGCTCCCACCTCAAAGTACAGTCGACCTTAATGACGTGGATGGAGTAAAGCTTTCGGGACCTTCATTTGCTGAAGTGGTGTGACTCAAAATGAGAAGAAACAGCTGAAAACATCCATTAATAATCCGAACATGGAGTGTACGAAGTATGAATCTAGAAAAATTGGAAATCATCAGAAATGAAATGGAACACATAAACATCAATATCCTAGGCATTAGTGAGCTGAAATGGGCTGGTATTGGCCATTTTGAATCGGACAATCATGCAGTCTACTATGCTGGGAATGACAACTTGAAGAGGAATGGTGTTGCATTCATTGTCCAAAAGAATGTTTCAAGATGTATCCTGAAGTGTAATGCTGTCAGTGATAGGATAATATCCATACACCTACAAGGAAGGCCAGTTAATATGATTACTATTCAAATTTGCGCACCAACCACTAGAGCCAAAGATGAAGAAATAGAAGATTTTTATCAGCTGCTGCAGTCTGAAATTGATCGAGCATGCAATCTAGGATGCATTCGTAGTTACTGATGATTGGAATGTGAAAGTTGGAAACAAAGAAGAAGGATCAGTAGTTGGAAAATATGGCCTTGGTGATAGAAACAATGCCAGAAATTGAATGATAGAATTTTGCAAGACCAACAACTTTTTCATTGCAAATACCTTATTTCACCAACGTAAACGGTGACTATACACATGGACCTCACCAGATGGAACACACAGAAATCAAATTGACTGCATCTGTGGAAAGAGACAATGGAAAAGCTCAATATCGTCATTCAGAACAACG
This sequence comes from Elephas maximus indicus, assembly GCF_024166365.1. Lineage (NCBI taxonomy): Eukaryota > Metazoa > Chordata > Mammalia > Proboscidea > Elephantidae > Elephas > Elephas maximus. The sequence continues at coordinate 77,931,313 of NC_064819.1, forward strand.
CCAGGGGACGACTGTGGAACAGACCATTAATTCCTCATATGCAAGTTTAAGCTGAAACTGAAGAAAATCAGAGCAAGTCCACAAGAGCCAAAATATGACCTTGAGTATATCCCACCTGAATTTAGAGACCATCTGAAAAACAGATTTGGCGCGTTGAACACTAGTGACCGAAGACCAGACGAATTGTGGAATGACATCAAGGACATCATACATGAGGAAAGGAAAGAAAGAGGTCATTGAAAAGAAAGAAAAGACCAAGGTGGATGTCAGAGGTGACTCTGAAACTTGCTCTCGAACGTCGAGCAGCTAAAGCAAAAGGAAGAATTGATGAAGTAAAAGAACTGAACAGAAGATTTCAAAGGGCCTCTCGAGAAGACAAAGTATTATAATCACATGTGCAAAGAGCTGGAGATGGAAAACCAAAAGGGAAGAACATGCTCAGTGTTTGTCAAGCTGAAAGAACTGAAGAAAAAATTGAGCCCCCGAGTTGCAATAGTGAAGGATTCCAGGGGGAAAATATTAAACGACCCAGAAAGTACGAAAAGAAGATGGTAAGGAATACACAGAGTCATTATACCAAAAAGAATTAGTCGATATTCAATCATTTCAAGAGATGGCATAGGATCAGTAACCAATGGTACTGCAGGAAGAAGTCCAAGCTGCTTTGAAGGCATTGGTGAAAAACAAGGCTCCAGGAATTGATGGAATATCAATTGAGATGTTTCAACAAACAGATGTAGCACTGGAGGTGCTCACTCGCCTATGCCAAGAAATATGGAAGACAGCTTTTGGCCAAATGACTGGAAAAGATCCATATTTATCCCTATTCCCAAGAAAGGCGGTCCAACCGAATGTGGAAATTATAGAACAATATCATTAATACCACACGCAAGGAAAATTTTCCTGAAGATCATTCAAAAACAGCTGCAGCAGTGTATTGACAGGGAACCGCCAGAAATTCAGGCCTGTTTCAGAAGAGGCCATGGAACCAGGGATATCATTGCTGATGTCAGATGGATCCTGGCTGAAAGCAGAGAATACCAGAAGGATGTTTACCTGTGTTTTATTGACTATGCAAAGGCATTCGACTATGTGGATCCTAACAAACTATGGATAACACTGCGAAGAATGGGAATTCCAGAACACTTAATTGTGCTCATGAGGAACCTTTACATAGAACAAGAGGCAGTTGTTCAGGCAGAACAAGGGGATACTGATTGGTTGAAAGTCAGGAAAGGTGTGCATCAGGGTTGTGTTCTTTCACCATACCTATTCAATCTGTATGCTGAACAAATAATCTGAGAAGCCGGACTATATGAAGAAGAACAGGGCATCAGGATTGGAGGAAGACTCGTTAACAACCTGCATTATGCCGAGGACACAACCTTGCTTTCTGAAAGTGAAGAGGACTTGAAGCACTTACCAATGAAGATCAAAGACCAGAGCCTTCAGTTTGGATTACACTTCAACATAAAGAAAACAAAAATCCTCACAACTGGACCAATGAGCAACATCATGATAAATGGAGAAAAGATTGAAGTTGTCAAGGATTTCATTTTACTTGGATCCACAATCAACAGCCATGGAAGCAGCAGTCAAGAAATCAAAAGACGCATTGCATTGGGTATATCTGCTGCAAGGAACCTCTTTAAAGTTTTGAAAAGCAAAGATGTCACCTTGAAGACTAAGGTGCGCCTGACCCAAGCCATGGTATTTTCAATAGCACCATATGCATGTGAAAGATGGACAATGAATAAGGAAGACCAAAGAAGAATTGATGCCTTTGAATTGTGGTGTTGGCAAAGAATATCGAATGTACCATGGACTCCCAAAAGAAAGAACAAATCTGTACCATGGACTGCCAAAAGAACGAACAAATCTGTCTTAGAAGAAGTAGAACCAGAACGCTGCTTAGAAGCAAGGATGGCAGGACTGCATCTTACATACTTTGGACATGTTGTCAGGAGGGATCAGTTCCTGGAGAAGGACATCATGCTTGGCAGAGTACAGGGTCAGTGGAAAAGAGGAAGACCCTCAATGAGGTGGACTGACACAGTGGCTGCAACAATGAGATCAAGCATAGCAACGATTGTAAGGATGGCTCAGGACCGGGCAGTGTTTTGTTCTGTTGGGCGCAGGGTCGCTATAAGTCGAAACGACTCAATGGCACCTAACAACAACAGCAGTGCTGAGTATGGATTTATTTTCTCTCAGCCCCAAATCATCCTTTTCCCTGCCTTGTGAAAATAAATCTGAGTCTTTAAAGTAGTTTTCCTTGGCTTCCTAGCCCTGAGAATTTGCCTGGAGAGAATGTTGGCTAGATATTGCGGGAGGAAGAGGGCCTCTCTTCCTGGTGTCCAGGTGTTGCTTGACCTGTGGCTTCCCCAGTGCTCTTGCCTCTTGCATGGCTTTCTCCTGCATCAGGCGCTGCAGGGCTTTAAATTTCGTCCGAAAGACTCTGAAAACATTCCAGAATTCTCTAGTTCAGGTCTTTTCATTTGTCAACTGTTTGGTTTGAGTTGCCAGAGATGCCTCTTTCTTTGCTATGCTTTGCTGTGAGATCCGTACAGAGTCGCTAGGCCCTTGGCAAGAGTATTCGGGGCTGGGCATCTTTGAGGCAAAAAGGATTGCATTATGGACAGTGGGAAGAGAGTAACGGCCAAGAAACGGAGAGTGATGGCCTCGTACTTGGGCGGGGGGGGGGGGGAGGTGGGCAGGATAGGGCGAGAGAGATAGGAGGAGCTGGTTAAGAGCATGAGGAGAGTTAAGCCGGCAAGAGCAAGAAGAAACCTCCGATGTGGTGGGCTCCAAGGTTCAACTTTTAAGGAATCCTAAGAGGAAGTCGACTCGACCGCACTAGGTTTCTTTTTTTGGAACGGGAACAAAACGAGATACTGTCAGAAGTGGGATTTGAACCCACGCCTCCCTTTGGAGACCAGAAACCCCAAGCGCGGGAAGCGGAAGCTTGAGTCTGGCGCCTTAGACCACTCGGCCATCCTGACAATCGTGTAGCTTTCTTGCAGGATGGAAAACATAAAAAAATGACTGAAAACTGGTTGGTTCGCAAAAGAGAAAAAGATTATTTCTAAAAACAGAAAAGCAGGAAAAAATACGTTTTACATAGAACCTGGAACTTGCCCTGGCCAACAGAATTAATACAATCCTAAACCGGAGGCCACGCCTCGCACCCCACGTCCCCTTCTCCCAATGACCCCACCCCCGCCTCGCCCGAGCCTGCCCCTGAAGACCACGACTTACAGGATCGGCTTTAAGGAGTAGAAGACTCGGGATGCAGATTTTATCCGCGCGGGGTTGAAACGGTCTTTCAGCAGCTTTCTGCGATGCCCACAGTATCTGTCGCCCACATTTTATTTTAAGAAGTTATGTTAGTGGGGATTGGGCCCATGCTCGGACTTAAACATTCCCTGTTCAATCCTATTGTCTGGATTTTTACTTTTTCTGTAAGGGTACAAAGACGGCTTGAGCGTTTTCCACACTCCTCCAGTTTTCTTCCCTACGCACGCTCCCCTTCCACCCCAACCTCTTTTTCCCTTTCTTGTCTTCTCTGGTTGCCCTTTTCTTTCTCTCTCTCACATAGTATACCCCTCTTCTATTCTTTCTGCCGGCCGTGAAAGAAAGGATGTCAAATGAAAGTCAGGAAGTGTTTAAAAAGAAGAAGAAGAAGAAAAAAAAAAAAATCATCGCCGTCGAGTCGTTTCCGACTCATAACGACCTTATAGAACAGAGTAGAACTGCCTTATAGGGTTTCCAAGGAGCGCCTGGTGCGTTTGAACGGCTGACCTTTTGGATAGTAGCCATTGCACTTAACCACTATGCCGCCCGGGTTTCCAGGATGTGTGTATAGGATACATAATAAGAGAAGTATGAGACCATAGACAACAACAACAACAAGATCTTTGTCTTGGTGTCAAAGCTCTACATAGATGATAGACAGATAGGTAGACAGACACATAGACAGACAGATAATAGATGATAGATGTATTCCTACAGGTTTGTTTACGGTAAGAGGCATTCATTCAGTGTTCACTTTCCACCCTATCTCATCTCATAGTAAGTATTTATTAGGTAGGTCCCTAATTGATAGCTTTAGAGACTTCATTTTCTGTGAACGATAATCTAAGTATTGTCTGTAGGGATTCGAAAACAACTAATGCAAAATCCTAATTTCTGTCCCCAACGATCAGGGATAAGTTGTTTTATTTTGTTTCTTTCTGCTTTCCTCCCTACCCTAGCTCTCATGTGAAGACCCAAAATACTGTTTTGAAGGCAATGTAAATAGTAGAAAATGTGAGGTCTTGAATTAGATGTAAGTGTACTTGCATTTATGCTTTATTACCTTAAAAAGTATGATGTTTTATATTACTTTGACCTTCTGGGGACTGTTTCTTCACCTTTCAAGTAAAGGCAACCTAGTAGGAATGAATAGAAGAAAAGATTCAGACCAAAAGCAAGATGACACATTTTAAAAAATAAACCTAACCATGCCAATAGGTAAGGAGTGGTGTATTCTATAGGGCAAAAAAACTTAATGTTTGAGGTTATCTTTTCTATTGGGCAAAATGGTACCACAACTGAGCAAAATTGTTTGCATTGATGCAGACAAGTCATTCCCATGTATCTCAGGGCCATCACAAATTGGTTTGGAAAGAGAACAAGTTATGTTCCCTAACTTGGAGCAGTAACCGTTCTTTTTTTACATTCCCTAGGTCAGTCCTTTTATCATCTTAATGAGCTGATAGATGACCTAGGAATCTGGTGAAAATGCAGGTTTTTATTTAGTATATACACTGCACCTAAGACTCTCCTAGAGCTTTTGTTAAAACACAGATTTCTGGACATGACCCCCAGAGATACTGATTTAGTAGGTCTAGAGTATGTTCCAAGAACATTGCATTTTTAGTGGGCTCCTGGGTGCTGCTGATACTACTGGTGAATGGACCACCCTTTGAGTAACACTGCTCTAAACCAATGCTTCTCACACTGTAATGTGCATAGGAATTGGCCTCAATATTTTGCTAAAATGCAGATTATCTTTCAGTAGATGTGAGTGTGTCTGAAGATTCTGTGCTTCTAACCATCTCCCTGGTGCTGTAGATATTGCTGATACAGTGATCAGACTTGCAGTAGAAAGCTCTCAATGATCCCCAAATATTGCTGTACATTGGAATCCCCAGCAGATCTTTTAAAAACTCTGATGCCTGTGTGGCATCCCATAGAAATTAAATCATATTGTCTGTGGGTGGGAGCCAGCAAACCGTTATTTTATAAATATCCTTAGGTGATTCCAATGTGCAAAGTTTGGGAAGCATAGCTCTAGGCCATTTCTTTGCCATTGGCTATTCTGATTATGCCACTCACGTGCTTACAGTCTTTATTGTATATAATAAAATAAAATCTTTTTTATAGGGCAAAAATCTGACCATAATCTAGCATAGATCGTGTTTAACACCATCCACCATGAAACAAGAGTAAAGTAATTTTGCGTTTCTTTTTCACGGTATGCAGTCACCACAGAATACCAAAATGTACTGTGAGAATGATATGTTTTACATCTTAGGAAAGTATGGCTATTTTGCTTGGCACCTTCCATAGTTCTAATTCATTAAATCATCTGTTATTCATATGTAAGAAGTAAAACCTAAGGTCTTGGTGAAAAAAATATATATATGTTCAGAAGTGATTAGAGACTAATTAACATAAATTGTCTAAATATATTAGTAATTAAAATCTGTTGGCATCTATTATGTGCTGGATTTTGGAAAATCTTGATAATGTAAAAAAAGAAACAAATTTGTTTCATTACTCTTTTAGGTGAAATTTTTTTTAATTATTTTTTTTATTGTACTTTAAATGAAGGTTTACAAAACAAACTAGTTTCTCATCAAAAGGTTAGTACACACAATGTTGTATGACATTGGTTAATACCACGACATGTCAATACTCTTTCTTCTAAACACTGGATTCCCTATTACCAGCTTTCCCATTCCCTCCTGCCTTCCAGTCCCTGCCCCAGGACTGGGGTGCCTTTTTAGTCTTATTTTGTTCCATAGGACTTCATTCCTGAAGGGTGAACCTCAGGAGTGACCTCATTAATGAGCTGAAAGGGTGTCCGGGGGCCCTACTCTCAGAGTTTCTCCAGCCTCTGTCAGGCCAGCAAGTCTGGTCTTGCTTTTGGAGTTAGAATTTTGTTCTACATTTTTGTCCAGCTCTGTTAGAGACCCTCTATTGTGATCCCGGGCCGAGCAGTCAGTGGTGGTAGCCAGGCACCGTCTAGTTGTACTGGACTCAATCTGGTGGAGGCCATGTTCGATGTGGTCCCTTAGTCCTTGGAACTAATCTTTCCCTTGTATCTTTAGTTTTCTTCATTATTCCTTGTTCCCAAAGGGGTGAGATCAGTGGAGTGTCCTAGGTGGCCGCTCACAGGCTTTTAAGACCCCAGATGCTACTCAGCAAAGTAAAACGTAGAACATTTTCTTTATAAACTCTGTTATGCCAATTGAGCTAGATGTTCCCCAAGACCACTGTCCCCACAGCCTTCGGCCCAGCGATTTGGACGTTCAGGGAGTTTGGATGTGTCTATGGAACTACCATAAGCTTTCCTTGTACGGGCTGTGCTGGCTTCCCCAGTATTCTATACTGTCTTACCCAGTATTCTATACTGTCTTACCCGTCACTCAAGTTACCATTATCCCATCCCCAACCCTCCTCTCCCCCATAACCATCAAAGACTGTTTCTTTTTCTATAGAAACCTGTTCATGAGTTTTTATAGTAGTGGTCTCATACAATATTTGTCCTTTTGTGATTGACTCATTTCAGTCAACATAATGCCCTCCAGATTCATCCAAGTCATCCATGTTACGAGATGCTTCACAGATTCATCATTGTTCTTTGTCATTGTGTAACACTGCATTGTGTATATGTACCACAGTTTGTCCATTCTTCTGTTGATGGGCATCTAGGCTGTTTCTATATTTTACTATTGTGAACAACGCTGCAATAAACATGAGTGTGCATATGTCTATTCGTGTGACAACTCTTATTTCTCTAGGATATATTTCTAAGAGTTGGATTGATAGATCATACGGTATTTTTATTTCTAGCTTTTTAAGGAAGCGTCATCACATTTTCAAAAAATGGTTGTATCATTTGCATTCCCACCAGCAGTGCATGAGTTTGGATCTCCCACAGCTTCTCCAACATTTGTTATTTCCTGTTTCATTGATTTGTGCCAATAACGGTGGGATGAGACGGTATCACATTGTAGTTTTGATTTGCATTTCTTTAATGGCTAGAGATCATGAGCATTTCCTCCTCTGTCTGTTGGCTGTTCGAATATCTTCTTTGGTGAAGCATCTGTTCATTTCCTTTGTCCATTTTTTAATTGGCTTATTTGTCTTTTTGTTGTACAGGTGCTGGATTTTCTCGTATATTTTGAAGAATAAACCTTTGTCTGATTTGTTATAGCCAAAATTTTTTCCCAGTCTGTAGGTTCTCTTTTTACTGTTTTGATGAAGTCTTTTGATGAGCATAAGTGTTTAATTTCTAGAAGATTCCAGTTATCTCGCTTATCCTCTGGACCTTGTGTGTTGTTGGTTGTGATTTGTATCCTCTTAATGCCGTGTATTAGGGCCTCTAGTGTTGATCCTGTTTTTTCTTCTATGAACTTTATAGTTTTTGGCTTTATCTTTAGGTCTTTGATCCATTTTGAGTTAGTTTTTGTATATGGTGTGAGGTATAGGTCTTTTTTCATTGTTTTTGCAGATGGACTTCCATATTTTCCAGTACTATTTGCTAAAAAGACTGTCTTTTCCCCATTTGATGGGCTTTGGGCCATAGGTGACCATAGGTGGATGGATTTACATCTGTGTGCTCAATTCTGTTCCATTCGTCAATGTATCTGTCCTTGTAGCTGTTTCAGCTGTTTTGACTACCATAGCTGTATATTAGGTTCTGAGGTCAGGTAATGGGAGTCCTCCTACTTCATTCTTCTTCTTCAATAGTGCTTTACTTATTCAGGGCTTCTTCCCTTTCCATATAAAGTTAATGATACATTTTTCCATCTTTTTAAAGAATGTTGTTAATATTTGGATCGATATTACATTGTATCTGTAAATCACTTTGGGTAGAGTTGTCATTTTTACAATGTCGAGTCTACCTATCCATGAGCGTGGTATGTTTTTCTGTTTATGTAGATCTCTTTTGGTTTCTTGCAGTAGTGTTTTATAGTTTTCTTTGTATAAGTCTTTTATATCCCTGGTTAGATATATTCCCAAGTATCTGGGGCGGGGGGGGGGGCGAATATTATAAATGGTATTGTTTTCTGGGTTTCATTGTTCTCTTTATTGGTGTATAGGAATCCAAATGATACTTGTATACTCCTTCTCTGCTGAACCTTTCTATTACTTCCGGTAGTTTTCCTGTGGAGCCTTTTGGGTTTTCTATGTGTAGTATCATATCATCCGCAAATAGAGGTGGTTTAAATTCTCATTACTAATTTGGATGCCCTTTATTTCTGTTTCTTGCCTTATTGCTCTAGCTAGGACTTTCAACATGATGTTAAATAGGAGTGGTGATTAAGGGCATCCTTTTGGGTAAAATTTTAAAAGCCTCTGATGACTCCTGATATTGATACAATTACATTTTTTAATATAGCTATTGGCTTTTAAAAGTTGGTCTAATTCAATAAAAAAAATTCAATACTAAGATAATAATGCATTTATTGATTTAAATATCTTTTGAAAATAATTGTTCAACACTGAATTTCTATGTCACTACAAAGTAAGGTCTTGAAAGGAAGATTTCTTTTTTTAAACTCACAATAATGGAACCAGGAAGATTTAACCAGTTCAAAGGAAAATCCAAAGGACAGAGATGTTTACAGATGAGGACTATTGAAGCAAATGTGAGAATGGATACAAAGTTAACCTCTTGCACAGTAAAGCAACCAAACCAGGAGGACAGAAACTATTTGTAGACAGAACAGAGTTTACACATCTATAGATGAGAACTATTTTGTATTGCTATCAGTTTTTTCATATTCACACAGTTGGACATTGAATCAGAATAGGTAGATAACCCAGAGGGGTATCTTCTAGACAATGCATCATTTTCCACTGACCCAGGACTTTTTATCCTACTGTGTTAATTAATTTTTTTAACGATTATTTATTTATTTATTTTTATTGTGTTTAATGTGAAAGTTTACAGTGCAAATTAGCTTCTTATTCAAAAATTTATACACATTGTTTTGTGACATTGGTTGAAATTCTAGCAATATGTCAGCACTCTCCCTTTTTCAATTGACACCCAGGGTTCCCCATGTCCATTCCTCCAGATCTCCTGTCACTTCCTGCCTTCTCATCTTTGCTTTTGGGTAGGTGTTGCTCATTAGGTCTCCTATACTTCATTGAACTAAGAAGCATGTTTCTCACATGTATTCTTGATTGTTCTATAGGTCTGTCTGATCTTTGGCTAAAGGGTGGATTTAGGGAGTGGCTTTAGTTCTGTCTTAGCAGGGTGTCAGAGGCCCATAGTTTCAGGAGTGCTGATTAAATCTTTGTTCATTAAAAAACAATTACCATTATAAAAGACAAAAAAGGTCCTGGTGCCAATAAAATTTTGCTTCCTAACATCTAATTTCATGAACATTAACTGTTTTTTTCTCCTTTATAGAGTAGTTTTATCTTTTTATACCTGAACTTGGACAGAATTGTTTCCGGTTATTGGAAAACCAAATACATGCTAGATGGTATAATTTATAAAGGCAAAATTAGAAAAGTGTTAGCCTTTATCTTTTTCCACAAACCCCGGGCTACTGGAATCACAGTAATAAAAAAATTATTATTTTTTTGTGCTTTTCGGTGAAAACCTTTTTTCCCAATAAAGGAAAGATACTGAAAGGGTTGCATTGGTAGGAATCAAAACTGATGAAAATACGGGAATCCTAAAGTCATGTTAATGTAGACATTAAGCTGTGGGGGTGGTTTCGATTCTCACGTTCAATACAATGCTCACATAACTTAAAAAGATACATCTACTTCAGGTAACCTTAAAAAGCAATATTTTAAAAATAAGCTCTAGAAAAAAACATTACCTTGAAGTTATTAGTTGTCTTGCAATAAGGTTTAAAATACTCACGGTTTTACTATGGCTCCTGATGCAAATTGGAAACTATTTCCTAATATCCTGGATTTTTAAAATAAGCTTTGGATTGGCATTTTATGGAAATGATATTTTAGCTTGGTTTCTACAGTGAAACAGAGGCAGAATGTAGCATTTCCTTACCAAATGCTAGAGTCAGTAAATATGGTTAGACTATATCAGTGTGTTAGACATCCCAACTAGAGTGTGTGGTGGGAATGGTGGTGGGAAGTGAAACCAAATGCTCAGCTAAAAGATAAATCCAGTGAAAACAGAAGAGTGTGCATATATAAAACCTAAAACTGGGAAATCCTTGTGTCAGATTGAATAAAAATATCATTTTTATTTACTCTAAACAGAATAATTTTTAAATTCATTTTTGGAAAACAGTCAACTTCCCAGACATGATTACTGCTTTGCTTTTGTCTCCTGTTCCAGGGTTTGGCCCTCAGCTTTAGTGGTAGGCTAAACTCAGTGAAATTATCCCCTGAGGGTAATAAGGTTCTAGGGACTGATTCACATTAAAAGGGGTCACAGGAGCCTGATGTTATAAATCAGAATACAATTTGTTAACTTGGAGGGGAGTTTACAATTTTTCAAGACTGGTACTCATAGCCTGGTTTCAGGCCACCTTGATCCTGGTCATGAGGTTCTCTAGAGGGTGACTCAGTAGTGAGAAAGGGGTCTGGTGGCATATCATCAAAGGAAAAGAAAACAACTCTTAAGGGATATTTCATCCAGGTTATGGTAAATCCTCATGAACTGGCCCAGGTTTTTTTTTTTTTTTTTTCAATTTTGTTGTGTTTTTGGTGCATGTTTATAGCTCAAATTAGGTTTTAACTTAAAAATTTTATACACAAACTGTTTTGTGACATTAGTTACCATCCAAGGTTATTTTTAAAGGAGATTCTTATATGTTGTTCTGTATCATGTTGCAAGAGCCCAACAATTACAGCTAAATTATCTACCACATCTTTCAGGATACAGAGAATGATAAGATATAAAAAAGAATGCAACATGCTTTATGCCATTCTGACTTCTTAACTCTTATTCTGTCTAATTCCCTTCCAATTAAGAGACAATTATGAATCTCCTACCATGTGTTTAGCACTAGATGTGGCTCTGGAGAAAACATACATAGTTCCTGCCCTCAAGTGGTTGGAGTTTGAAGGAAGAGACAAGCTGGTAAGACATACAATTTCACTTCAGTTAGTACAGTGACAGAAGCATTTCAAGATATTATGGCAGAAAAAATCATAGCATTTTTGAAGTTTATTGGATACTTTAAATTAATCATACCACCTTTTCATGTACAAAACCCATGTTGGAAGCTCAGAGACTTTTTTGTTTTTGTTGTTATTGGTTTGTTTTTTGTTCATATCTATAAAAAGAAGCAAATAAGCAAAAAATTGTATCCACCTAAATGATAAATTTCTTCTCTGCCCTCCTATCTCTTTTTTCCCTCACATAAAACTTCTATTTATGGTTCATAATTCTGTTCCATTGTCCCTGCTCTCTGAATTCCTTCGTGTCTGAGGATGGGTTCTCTAGAGAAGCAAAACCAGTAAAGCATATAAAAATATACAGAGAGTGAAACATTTCTACCAAGGAAATGGTTCACACACTTGTAGAGGCTGTAACGTCTCAATTCCATGGGTCAGGAAAGAGTATTCTCCTGATTCATGAAGCCTCAGGTGCTGGAGAGCCCAAGATCAGCAGGCCAGAAGCAGATTTCTTGCTGACAGACTGTGAAGATCAATGAATCCCAAGATCAGCACGCAAGACAGCAGGTAAGCTGCTAACTCAAGCCCCAAGAACTGAAGGTCAAATAAACAGCAGCCAGCTGCATGATCCAGAAGGAGCAAAAGCTCCCCAGCCTTGCCAGAATGTCCTCCCACACTCAGTGTAGCTGACATATCCAAGGAAGCTCCCCTTAAACTGACTGGTTACTCACAGCAGATCCCAACATGGGGGTGATCATATATTAAATCTCAACAAGGAAGTGATCGCAGCACTGTACGACTACAAAAATATGAGACTCATGGCCCAGCCAAATTGACAAACAATCTTAACCATCACAGTCCACCACTTGGCACCTTGGCACCTGTACACACCTTTTTAAACCATACATAATTTCTGAATAAAGACAATTATCAACTCATACTTGGGCCTAAAATGATGGAATGAACATACATACAACTGAAAATGCAATAACCGTCTTTATATCTTATAGTCTGCACCTGGTCATGTGCCTCTAGCTGGTATTTACAGCTACATTCTTCTATCATCCATTCCCTATTCTCTTTTCGTTCAGCAAGCACCTCAGCTGGCCGTGGTTTTTTGCCTGATGCGGTGACCTAAACTTTCATTCCTGAAGGGTCTGGGCCCTTGTTAGTCATGTTGGAATTGGGTTGCTGTAGTTTTCCATTGACTTTAATAATCACAAGGCATGGTAGTACTAAGAGATGTCCCCATGGGACCTCCTGCATTCCAGACAAATTCTTCTTTACCTCTGCAATGTCATATCAGTTCAATTTCCTCTTGGTAATCAGGTTCAATCACACCACCCAGTATGATAACTCCCTTCTTTGCCTGTTGATCTAGAAGCATAAGTAACCCAAAGTGGCCAGCTGGTATTCTTAGCTTCCAGTTCAGTGGAATCAGTCAGGTGACTCCTGCTGGGAGCATTACTCCTTTGAACTAAGACTTCTAGACCTGCAGAACATAAAGACAAGGGCACAGGAAACAAAAATCTTGTGAGTGGTTCACTAGGGGTAATAGTGAGTGGTGCCACTCCCCTTTACACCCCTGGATTCCTGGACCCATGAATCCTGGCGATGGGAAATATAGCACAATATATTGGATGCTGGTTTAGAGCGTACACAGCCTCCTGGGGAACATTGCCCCAGCCCTGCAAAGTATAGCCACCAAGTTGGCAGCATAATTGTGTCCTTAGGAGGCCATTACATCATTCTATCAAGACAACTGTTCAGGATGATGAGGAAGATGGTAAGACCAGTGAATTCCATGATCAGGGTCCCGCTGATATAATTCATTTGCTGTGAAGCGAGTCCCTTGATCAGAACTAATGTTGTGTGGGATGCCATGATGGTAGATAACGCATTCTGTAGGTACACATACGGTAGTTTTGACAGAACCATTTCACACAGGGAAGGCAAATCAATACCCAGAGTAAGTGTTTATTCCAGTAAGAACAAAATGTACTTTCCATGATGGAAGTGGTCCAATGTAATCAACTTGCCACCAGGTTGCTAGCTAATCATCTTGAGGGATGTTGCCGTATTGGGGGATTCAATGTTGGTCTCTGCTGCAGGCAGACTGGGCATTCAGTAGTGGCTATAGCCAAGTCGGCTTTGGTGAGTGGAAGTCCATGTGGCTGGACCATGTATACCCTCCATCCCTGCCACATCGGCCACTTTGTTCATGAGCCCAGTGAACAATGATGGAAGTTCCTGGAAAAAGAGGATGAGTAGTTTCCACAGAATGCATCATCCTATTCACTTGATTTTTAAAATCCTTCTCTGCAGAGGTAACCATAGGGTGAGAATTCACGTAAGACACAAATATCTTCACTTTTTTGGTGCACTCAGACAGGTGTGTCAACATACTTCTTCCCCAGAAATCCTTGTCTCCAATTTTCCAGTCATGTTCCTTCCAAGTTCCTGACCATCAAGCCAAAACATTGGCCACTGCCCATGAATCAGTACGTAATTGGACATTGGGCCATTTCTCCTTCCAAGCAAAATGAAGGACCAGGTGCACTGCTCCAAGTTCTGCCCATTGGGAGGATTTTCCTTCACCACTGCCCTTCAGGGAGGTCCCAGAAAAGGGCTATAGTGCTGCCGCTGTCCACTTCCGAGTGGTGCGTGCATATCACCGAGAAACATCTATAAACCAGGCAGGAGTTTTCTCTTCCTGAGTCAACTGATCATAAGGAACTCCCCATGAGGCCACAGGTACAGATGGGGATATGGAAGATCATGTGATAGAAGTGGAGACCGCAGACACTTGGGCCTCTTCCTCATGCAGGTTACTTGTCCATTCAGGTCCTGCTCAGGCCAAATCCGTATACACTACTTCCATTTAATGATGGGCTGCTACTATGCACATTCAACTTTATGATCCTGTGGGTCAGACAACACCCAGTTCATGATGGGCAGCTCAGGCTACATGGTGACTAGGTGTCCAATAGCTAAGTATTCAGTCTCTACTAAGGCATAGTAACAACTCAAATCTGTTTCTCAAAAGGAGAGTAGTTATCTGCAGAGGATGGCAGGTCTTTGCTCCAAAGTTCTAGGGGTCTGCACTGTGTTTCACCAATAGGGGCCTGCCAAAGACTCCAAATGGCATCTCTATCTGTCATGGACACCTAAAGCAACATTGGATCAGCTGAATCATATGGCCCAAGTGGCAGAGTGGCTTGCACTAAAGCAACATTGGATCAGCTGAATCATATGGCCCAAGTGGCAGAGTGGCTTGCACAGTAGGCTAAGCCTGCTTCAGAGTCTTCTCTTGTTCTGGGTCTGTCATGGATTGAATCATGTCTCCCCCAAAAATATGTGTAATAGTTGGTCTGGGCCATGATTCCCAGTATTGTGTGATTTTCCTATATGTTGTAAATCCTGTCTCTATGATGTTAATGACAGAGGATGGGCAATAGTTGTGTTAGTGGGGCAGCAGTTGTGTTAGTGAGGCAGGACTCAACCTACAGGATTGCATTATGTCTTGAGGCAATCTCTTTAGATATAAAAGATAGAAGGAAACAGAGAGACAGGGGACCTCATACCACCAAGAAAGCAGTTTCAGGAGCAGAGTGCATCCTTTGGATCTACACAAAGAAGCTCCTAGTCCAGGAGAAGATTGATGAGAAAGCTGATGGCGATAGAAAGCCTTCCCCTGGAGCTGATACCCTGAATTTGGACTTTTAGTCTACTTTACTGTGAAGAAATAAATTTCTCTTTATTAAAGCCATCCACTTGTAGTATTTTTGTTATACCAGCACTAGATAACTAAGACAGGGTTCCACTCAGAACTAGCAGCTTTAAGAGTCACCTAATAAATACGCCACAATAGCACACCCAAATGAGGAATATGTTGCCTCCAAAATCCAAAGAGGCCCACTAGGCATTGTGCCTTCTTTTTAATTCTGGGAGGAGCCAGACACGATAACTATTCCTTCACTTTAGAGGCAATATTTTCACATTTCCCATTCCACTGGACCCCTAGAAATTTCACTGAGGTGGAAGGTCCCTGAATTTTTGTGGGATTGATTTCCTCACACTCTAGCACACAAATGATTTACCATTAAGTCCAGACTCATTGACTCTTCTTCCTTACTCCATCCAATCGGCATAACGTCATCAATGTAATGGATGAGAGTGATGTCTTGTGGAAGGGAAATGTGATCAAGGTCCCTGTGGACTCAACTATGAAGAGGGCTGGAGAGTTGATGTAGCCCTGTACAAATGAAGGTGTATTTCTGGCCTTTCCAGCAAAGGGGAAACTGCTTCTGATGGTCCTTCAAAACAAGTATGGAGAAAAAGGCATTAGCCAGATCAATAGCTGCATACTAGGTACCAGGAGATGCATTAATTTGCTCAAGCAGTAAGACTACATCTGGAACAGCAGTTGCAATTGGAGTCATTACCTGCTTAAGTTTTTGAAAATCCACTGTTATCCTCCAAGGTGCATCTGGTTTTTATCGCAGGCCAAATAGGCGAGTTGAAAGGGGAGGTAGTGGGAATCACCACCCCTGCATCCTTCAAATCAATGGTGATGGCAGTAATTTCTGCAATCCCTCCAGAATTGTGGTATTGATTTTGGTGTACCATTTTCTTAGGTGGGGGCAGTTCTAATGGCTTCCATTGGGCTTTTATGACCATATAGACCTTACTCTATTTGTCAGGGTCCCAATGTGGATGTTCTGCCTGTTGCTGAGTATATCTATTCAAATTATGCATTCTGGAAGTGGGGAAATCACTACAGGATGGGTTCAGGGACCCACCAGACCTACTGTGAGACTGACATGAGTTACAGCTCCATTAATAACTGGATCTCCAAATGTCCCCACACTGACAGGAGGACCCCAGTAATGTGTTCCATCTCTTGGAATTAGTTTCAGTTCAGAGCCAGTATCTAGTAATCCCAGAAAAGCCTGATTATTTGCTTTTCTCCAATGAACAGTCACTGTCGTAAAAGGCCATAGATGCCTTAGGGAATGGCTGGGAGAAAGACTAACAGTATAAATTTTTGGCAGCTTATTGGAGTCCTTCTTCAAGGGGACACGGCCTCCCCTTTAATTAAGGGGCTGTGGATCTGTAAACTAGCTCAAGTCTGGGTATTGATTTGGGGGCCGTTACTCTCTATTCTGGTGATTTGAGTTAGACTGCTGTTCACTTGACCTAAAATTCTTCTGTTTGTATAGATCAAGTAAATATTTAGTAGATTTCCTATCTATTTCACTTCTAGGGACACCATGACTAGCTACCAATGCCATAAATCCATCGCAGTCAGACTGTACTGATTAGTTCTTTGACTCTGCTGTCCATTACGGTAACCATGCCCACTTTGTCTTTGTCGATTGAATGCTGCCACTTGGCCCCTATCACCACGGTCTCCAAGTGTCTCCATTATACTTAGGTGTCTTAATTGAATTAGGGCAATACCACTGTCAAATCTGACTCATACAAAATACCAATCACAGATTTAAGGATGCTGCAACTCCCCTCACAGATTTCTTCCTCACAGTTGTGGTAAAAGGAGCATCTTCTGCGCAATCCATGTGTTGGTCTGTGGGTCTAACCTGATAAACACACCCTAGGATGCCAATTTTCCTAAGCCTTGGAATGCCTTCTTCTGCAATATACCAAGGGAGGCCTGGTACTTCAACTTCATTTAGTGTAGGCCACTGTGAAATCCATGCTTCAGCAACCCAACCAAATAAACTATTGGATCCTTTCCTAACTTCTCGAGCTGAAACAGTGAATGAAGAATCTGTGCTTAGTGAGCCCATGTCAACTGATTGGCTACTACTCATAGCTGCTGGGAGCCAGGCTGCAAGGGCGGCCCCTCTGCACCCACTGCCCCCAGCATAAACATCGAAGAATTCCTGAAAAGTCAGGTGCTGGGAGCCAGGCTGCAAGGGCGGCCCCTCTGCACCCACTGCCCCCAGCATAAACATCGAAGAATTCCTGAAAAGTCAGGTGCTGGGAGCCAGGCTGCAAGGGCGGCCCCTCTGCACCCACTGCCCCCAGCATAAACATCGAAGAATTCCTGAAAAGTCAGGAATATCTCTGTCATCTGTGTTATGTTTCTGTTTCATTTTCAGCCTGTGTATAGCAGAATGTATAAGCATAAATTTCCATTATAGATTTAGGGACCTTTGGAGGGGGGCGTCCTACTCATAATCCCCTGGTGAAATCCCGGGTAGGGACAGCCCGTGTATTACCTGGGGATCAACATGAAGTTGTCTTAGGGGGAAAACGAATAGCTCAACTATGGAAAACAAAAACAGGATGGTGGAATCCTGGTACTTACCGAGGCCCTTTTGTGATTAAACCACCACCCACACATGATCCCATAAAAGTGGAAAAACAATATTTTGAATTTCTATTGGCAAGAAATTGGGATTATGACGCTGATTGGAGACCATATAGAGTAGAAGGAAGTTTTATTACTCCAAAACCGGCTTGGGGGTGTAGAGATTGGGCTAATTGTCCTTGGCATAATCGTGGACAATATGATGTAACCCAAAGTGGCTGGACTTCAAGAACTTGGCCACCCTGGACAAGATGGACAAAGCCTATGTGGCAATGGTTTTGCAAAAAGATTAATTGTTATAAAAACTGTGGAAGGTATTGCAAGATTAAGCATAAGTGTAAAGCAGTAAGAAGTCAATTGTTACTTTGTGTAAAAATAAATCAACAAAATGTTCTCTTCAATTAAACAGAAACTCATTGTATTTGTGTGCATATGCGGAACTGTACTATGTGTCACTTGGAAAATTATGTCTCTGGAAAATGATGTCATCTATGATGATTATATCTTGTACTGCCCCTTTGTTGATCATGCGATGTTATGCTCATGTAAGCTTATGATATAAAAGACCATGTAAAAAATAAAGAAATAGGCTTTTTTTTTCTGCAGAATGAAAATATAAGACACACTACGTCTCATTCTTTTTCGCCAAACTCTACCCTTCCTCTGGTGACCCTGTTCTTTGCTGAGGCTGGCCCCCGGCACATAGCAGATGCCATCATGGGGGTGATCACTTATCAAATCTCAATAGTGAAGTGATCAAAACATTATACGACTGCCAATACCCTGAGAATCATGGCCCAGCCAAGTTCACACACAATCTTAACCATCACACTCCCTAAGTCCCATACTCTGTACTCTTGACACTGACACTGTCCATCAGAGGCAATCACTTCTAAATCTCTACTAAACCTGGGTCAAATATGTGGTTGTCCTTTTATATTTCGTAATTTACCGTAATTATGAGTTGGTACTGCTGCCCCTTTCACTGGACTGCTTATGTCTTCTGGAGCAGAAGCTCCTGTGTATGATTCCTCTTTCAAGAGAGCTGGCCAAACATATGCTCAGTAATTTTTAAAAATAATTTCTATGTTTTCCTCTTTTTAAATAAAACCTTGTCAGTATGAAACATTTGAAAAATACAAGTCAGCAAAAAAGAAACAAATTAAATTAGTGTCTAAATCCCACGCCCAGAGATAACCACTGTTAGTATTGTAGTGTTGGCATTAGCTACTTAGACTTATGAGTCATATGGCTGTAAACCTAACTGGATGATATAGTACCAGTAAACAGTTGCCAAATGCATCTTTTGTCCATTTCCAATGTCTTAAACATCTTTGTGTATCATGAGTTATTTTTCTTGGATATTATTTTAATGGCTGCTAAAACTTTACTCTGTGATAAATGATACATTTCTTTAACCTGTACTCCCCTGTTAGTGTTTTCTTTTGGTTGGCCAATGAAGATGTGTGTCTGAATCATGCAGCAAAGGACATAGAACATCCCTTACAGAGGAAATGGCATGGGCAAAGGCCCTGTGGTGACAAGGAGTATAATGCATTGAGGAACTGAAAGAAGGCCCCTGTGATATGGAGTTAGTAATCACAGTTAGTTGTTTTCTTTTGTGTTAAGCAAGAGAAGTTCAGGATAAGATGTGCACTTAAACACAAGCATAATAAGGAAATTGCTTTAACAGAGCAAGAGGAGATTTGGAGAGAGGAGTTAGGAGGTTCTGTCAAAATCCCTGGCAAGGAATAATTGGTGGAAGAAAGAGGTCATTGTGGTAATGAAAAGAAGTGGACAGATGGCATGTAATATATTAGGAGGTAAAACTTTGCAAAACTGGCTGCTCAGATTGGGAAGTAAAGAAGAGAAAGTGTAGCCCAGGACAGCTCCAGGGTCTTGGCTCATGGGGGCTGGGGATGAAACTGTGGGCCGGATGAGAAGAACGCAGGAAATGTTGGAGGTGTGTCAGAAAAGAAAGAGTCGGGAAGCAAAGAGGGCCAAGGAAGAGCCTGAGGACCGGCCAGTACTTAGGTGGATGCGAGAATCCTGAGTAGCTAAGGAACGCGAGAAGTGATAAGAAAGGAGACTATGTAGTCCCTGGTGTCAGAGAGGAAACTTAAATATTTTTTTAAAGTAAGGTAGCAAAAGATGCACGACCGATGTGGGGATTCTGTCCCCCATCTTAGAATCCCCAAAGCAAGCAAAAGGCAGAAGAGGAGATACAGTCACATCCCACTGAAATTCTAAAAAGGTAGATCATCTGTTCTCTTTGTGTGGATTCAGTCTCAGGCAGCCCTAACAGGTCTCACACTGGGGATCAACTTCAGGCAACTATGCCTCGAAGGAAAGTAGACTGTCAAATGATTTTTGTTTCTCTCTCCAAAATGTAATCACCGTGACCCCGGCGTGATTTGAACACGCAACCTTCTGATCTGGAGTCAGACGCGCTACCATTGCGCCACGAGGTCACAGGCAAGGGTGTCTCCGCCTTCCTACCACAGAATTCTGAATCATTCCCCTCCCCTACCTCCAGATTCAAAATATTTATTTCTTTATCATTAACTTTGATTATTTTTCACTCCACCTTTCACAGTTTTGCTAATGCTTCCTTGAGAAAAATTAAGGGATTGATCATAGTAAATATTAATCCCAAATGCTCCATATGGGGAAAGAAAAAACAAAAGGAAAAACGTTGAATCTTTCCACTCGTCGAAATTTCTCTATTTTGAGAATAAACATATATATATTCGTTTTAGACCCTCAGTGAAGCAGGAATAAAAACGGCTACAAAGTTGCTGGTATTGCTTTACCTGTAAATTCCCTAAACACCGCCCTCTTCCGTTACAAACTTCCAGCCTTGCGGAGGCCAGGCTTCGCTTCTTCTACCTTGCTCCTCCCTATCCGCGCACCAGCCCCATCTTCAACCTGGAGAAAAGCTGCTTCTTCTCAAGGCATAGCGCCGGTGGCATCTCTTCCCAAAATTCTCACTTCCTCGGTAAGAACCCGTGGGCTGTGCGGGCTCTATTGTGTGCACTTGACATTCACTTTACAAGGTGAGCCCCAGACAAATCGCTTGCATTTAGGGAGCGCTTAGCACTGACTGCTATTCGTGTGTTACAAGCTTTTTAATTCGTATTATCTCAGGTATGTGGTAGAAAATGATTCCATTTTCTGCCTGGATGGTGAAGATCTGAAAGCCAGGCCTTTGACAACAGTAACATGTTAGAAACAGAAATTCTCAGCCACACCCCCAAAATCCACACCCTAAACAAACCTAGACTTACTGAATTTGACACTCTGGGCTTGAGGCCCAGAAATCTGGGTTTTAACAAACCTTCCAGGTGATCATGCTGCATGGAAAAGTCCGAGAATCTCTGACCCAGCCTAGAGACCCTATACTTTATGCTCTGCAGAAAATAAACTTCCAGTCTTCTTCCAGAACTGAGGAAGGGCAGTTTCCAAATGAAGCTAGTGCTGAAATTCCTGAGACAATGAGGCCATTCTATGCGGGGTGGGATGTGGGTTCTGTGGTGAAAATCTGGTTGCCTCTTTGCTTTTCCCACTATTTGTTTAGGATTCAGCTTCCTAAGGTCTGACAAATCAGCTATCACTTCTTAATAGCCTTTCCAGATTACAAAACTTCGTTGCTCTTATCTCCTCTCTGGAAATTTTTCTCCTATGTGAATTTGTATTTTAGAGTTATTCGAGTGTGATTTCCGGGGAGGAAAAAGTAAATTTTTGTGTTTAATCCACAATCAATCTTTACCTAGATAGCAAGGGAGTGGAGGTTCCCTGGATCTCTAAAGCAACTCGGTTCTGTCTTGGCTTAGTTTACCCCTCTCCTCCTTCAGCTATCAGCTAGAGCATTTCCTCCCTGGCGGGGCCTTTCTCCCTAGTTCCCGTAAAAAGATAAAGCACACTATCAATTAAAGCATTTTTTATACATATTAATATCACCATATTTCAATCATTTTAGCATTATATTCCTCTCCTTGGTGGTTATTCAGTTCTAACTTTACAGTATATTTGATCATTAGGTTAATTTTTTTTCCCTAATATATACCTTTATCGCACACATGAAGAGCAGCAGATTATTTTTCTTTTAAAAAATGTTTTCAGCATCTACTGTGAGGAAACTACATGGCCTAATGGATAAGGCGTCTGACTTCTGATCAGAAGATTGAGGGTTTGAATCCCTTCGTGGTTGCTCGACAGCGTTTGTATTTCTGTTGGCAGAATCCAAAAACGTTTTGTTCGTAGTGGCATTTCTGCTCCCTTTTAATACTTTTCTTTGTTAAAGCTGAAAATAAGAAATTTACTCATTTTCACCCTAAGAGTTTATTCTCCATATATTTCCCCTCCACATTCTTTGCCTTTCTTTTTGTTTCTTTTGTTTTATCCAAGTATCTTTTGTTTATATCTCATTACCACGATACAGCCGGTCCATTCTCTAGGTCGGCGCTACTCAAAATTTCCTCTTTGGACCCGCAGCAGCCCCTGGGAGCCGCTTAAAAATGCAAATTTTTAGCTGTACATTCCGCAGCTCCACGCCACCCTCTGTTTACTGGATTAGCATCTCTGGAGGTGAGGCCCAGGAATCCGGGTTTTATCAAGTTATCCAGGTGATTTCCTGTATGCACTAGAGTTTGAGAACCGCTGGAGACTTTACAATCTGCATACTGTCGCGCTCTTCCCGTCCACTTGGCCAGAAAGTGCAAACTCTTCGGAGCCTTTTAGCGCTCATCAACCTGAGTTCCCAGGTTGCTACGCAAAGACTGGGAGGCGCGGCAGGAGGGAATGCACCGAAAAAAACCCATTGCTGTCAAGTCGGTTCCGACTCATAGCGACCCTATAGGACAGAGTAGAACTGCCCCCATAGAGTTTCCAAGGAGCGCATGGCGGATTTGAACTCCCGACCTCTTGGTTAGCTAGCAGCAGTAGCACTTAACCACTATGCCACCAGGGTTTCTTAGGAGGGAGAGGGAGGCAAAAAAAGGGCAACAACCATGACCAGAATGACTCTCACATATGTAGAAGGAATGGTAGAATGAAAACAATCACTATCTCCAACCCCCAGAGAAATAGTAGACCTAGGCAAAGAACATTACCGATCTTAAAACCATTAGGCAAAGGGTTACTGGGAAATAACAGAGGTGCAAGGTACTAAACTTACCACTCACCAATTACTTGCCAATTGGAAAGTGAAAACAGAGAGAACCCTGGAGGCACTACTTTATTTTCATTATCATTGGGATATACTGACTAGTGCCTCTTGACGTGAGGTAAGTACTGTTTAAAGCACACCGTATCAGGTCAAAATTTGTTAACATGAATCTAATCAGTTAATCAAAAGGATAGAATCAATCCTTTAGACTTCCACTGTACAGGAAATGTTGTTGTTGTTGTTTGGTGCTGTGGAGTTGGTTCCAACTCATAGGGACCCTATACACAACAGAATGAAACACTGCCCAATCCTGCACCATCCTTACAATAGTTGTTATGCTTGAGCTCATTGTTGCAGCCACTGTGTCAATCCACCTCACTGACGGTCTTTCTCTTTTCCGCTGACCCTGTACTCTGCCAAGCATGATGTTCTCCAGGGACTCATCCCTCCTGACAACATGTCCAAAGTATGTAAGGCACAGCCTCGCCATCCTTGCCTCTAAGGAGCATTCTGGCTTTACTTCTTCTAAGACAGATTTGTTCATTCTTTTGGCAGTCCATGTTATATTCAATTTTCTTCGCCAGTACCAAAATTCAAAGGCTTCAATTCTGCTTCCTTCTTCCGTATTCCTTGTCCAGCTTTCACATGCATATGATGCAATTGGAAATACCATGGCTTGGATCCGGTGCACCTTAGTCTTCAAGGTGACATCTTGCTCTTCGACACTTTAAAGAGGTCCTATGCAGAAGATTTGCCAAATGCAGTGCATCTCTTGATTTCTTGACTGCTGCTTCCATGGCTGTTGATCGTGGATTCAAGTAAAATGAAATCCTTGACAACTTCAATCTTTTCTCCATTTATCATGATATTGCTGATTGGTCCAGTTGTGAGGATTTTTGTTTTCTTCACGTTTATATTTTTCTTTATGTTTATGTACAGGAAATAGAGGAATAAATTAAAAGATTGTGTGAGGATACAACGAGACAAATCCACAAGACAATTGGCTTGGACTTTTTAAAAAAGACAATGTCAAAACAAAGCAAAAACAACAAAAATGATACAATTCTTGTCTAGGTTAAAAGAGATTGAGGAAACAATGAAATAAATGAATGGCCTTTGACTGGATCCTGTTTAAAAACAGTTCTGAAACACGTTTTGTTGTTGTTATTAGTTACTATCCATTATTATTACATCTTTATTAAAATAAAAAATAGTATGGAATAGATGATATATGGTAAGATAGAGTACATTGTAAAGAACCTATGGACATCTGTAGTTGTGGTTGACTGGTTAAGATGAAGGACTAGAATTTCATTGGGATCACCCTTTGCAACTAGGAGCATTAACTTTTATGTCTTCATCTCCATCTCTGCCCACTAATTACCATATTATAGTGCAAGCTACTTTTTTAGGTATTAAACTTTCCCTTGGATCTTTTACAAGTTACCTAACAATGGATTTCTCATTGCCCTGGAAGAAATTGTTTTGGATGACTAAACTAAGTCAAGGGAACTCATAGAACCTTGTTTTGTTTCAATTCTGAGGCTTCTTGGGTTCAAATTCCCATTGACTGAAAAAAATCAAGCTAAAAGAAGGTCTTTACATAGTTGCATTTAGAACGACACAGTAATCCCACCACTTCCTTTTCTACAGCCATAACGGATGCAGCACTTGATTTAGGTCGCGATGTCACCTAAATCAAGATCCTGAGAAGACAGCTGCCTATTCAAATGACTGGAAGAAATCCATATTTGTATCCATTCCAAAGAAAGGTGATCCAAGAGATTGCAGAAATTATCAAACAATATCATCACTATCACACAAAAGTAAAGTTTTGCTGAAAATCTTTCAAAAGTGGTTGCAACAGTGCATCAACAGGAAACTTCCATAAATTCAAGCCAGCTTCAGAAGTTTTTTTTTTTTTTTTTTCAGAAGAGGTATGGAACAAGGGATATCATGGCTGATGTCACATGGATCATGGCTGAAACCAGACAATACCAGAAAGATGTTTACCTGTTATTTTTTTTTAATTCTTGCAAATAGATGTTTATCTTTATTTAATTTCTATCAAGCATTTGGGATAATATTTAAATGATTAGCCTGATCAATCGTAACGCTATGCTGGAAGAAACAGATTTGATGGTGCCTTCTAAAATATATATTCGCCTCACATTCTTAGCTTCCACCCAAATCCTTGCCGATGTAAATATTTTGTGGCCTTTCTCTAGAAACCAAAATTCCTGCATCTGGTGTAAATAGATAACTCCTGTGCAGGAACTCAGGTGGTGGAGAGAAGAGCACTAAAGGTTCTTGCTAATTTCAAAAAGTCAACATATGAATCAAAAGAAGTTCCAAGGTCCTAGTGCCACCTCACATAAAGAGGTGGGGCAAATTAAGGCAATGTTCCCAGGCCACATCAGAGAGAGAGGATGAAAAAATTCTAGGGAGCTTGAGGGTAAATGAAGCCATATGGTAAAAGTGTTAACAAAGGACATGCTAGATTAGTCTAAACTTTTAAAGGGCACCACAGTGCTTTTTCTAAGCTAAATCTGAGTTAATGGCAAGAGTCATCCTATTAAAGCAAAGGATGGAATTTGTCTAAACTATTTTTGCAATGGGTAACATTAACCAGGTCTCATGGGTGTGACTGACATTAATTATCATTCTGTATTGTAGCTGAGCTCCCCAGAATTCAGGATGAGTGGGAAATAACAGAGTCAGATGGTACAGTTGCACTGGATGGTCCAGCTCAGTCCCCAGCCTGAAGAATCAGCAAATACTCTTCCCCAATCAAAGCCTGAGACTCTGATGTAAAACGTTATCCAGCTGGGCATCTTTTCTTTTCAATAAACAATTCACCATTTGAGGAAGTATTGGATTCAGAGTATTATCAATGCGTGTTTTTTGGTATCCCCAAGGGCTACCATGTTTTTTTGACTATGCAAAGGTGTTCGACTCAGTCAATCATAACAAATTATCAATAACATTGCAAGGAATGGGAATTCCAGAACACTGAATTGTGCTCGTGAGGAGCCTGTGCTTAGACCAAGAGACCGTTCTTAGAACAGAACAAGGGGATATTGCGTGGTTTAAAGTCAGGAAAGGTATGTGTCAGGGTTGTGTTCTTTCACCATACTTATTCAATCTGTATGCTGAGCAAATAATCCAAGAAGCTGGACTATATGAAGAAGAATGTGGCGGCACGATTGG
This sequence comes from Elephas maximus indicus, assembly GCF_024166365.1. Classification (NCBI taxonomy): domain Eukaryota; kingdom Metazoa; phylum Chordata; class Mammalia; order Proboscidea; family Elephantidae; genus Elephas; species Elephas maximus. Next base: position 77,957,412 of record NC_064819.1, read on the forward strand.
AGGAAGACTCTTTAACAGTCTGTCCTATACAGATGACACAATCTTCCTTGCTCAAAGTGAAGAGAACTTGAGACACTTACTGACGAAGATCAAACACTACAGCCTTCAGTGTGGATTTCACTTCAACATAAAGAAAACAACAATCCTCACACCTGGACTCAGGTGCGCCCCACCCACGACAAGGTATTTTCAATCACCTCATATGCATTTTTTTTCATATGCATGTGAAAGCTAGACACTGAATAAGGAAGATGGAAGAAGAATCAATGCCTTTGATTTTGGTGTTGATGAAGAATATTGAATATACCTCAGACTGCCAGAAGAACGAACTAATCTGTTTGGAGCAAGTAGAGCCAGAATGCTCATTGGAAAGGAGGATGGCAACACTTCATCTAACATACTTTGGACATGCTATCAGGAGGGCCCAGTCCCTGGAGAAGAGCATCATGCTTCGTAGAGTAGAGGGTCAGAGAAAAAGAGGAAGACCCTCAATGAGACACGTTGAGCAGTGACTACAACAATGGGCTCAAGCATAACGACTGTGAGGATGGCGCAGGACAGAGCAGTGCTTCGTTTTCCTGTACATAGGGTACCTATGAATCAGAACCCACTCAAGGGCGCCTAGAATTTACTACGGTGCTACTTCTCAGTTTGGGCCAGTGGCGCAATGGATAACGCGTCTGACTACGGATCAGAAGAATCCAGGTTCGAATCCTGGCTGGCTTATTACCCTTCTCTAATTTTGAAGTTCCACAAAAAAAAAAAAGTTACTGTGGAAATATTAGGTTCTGAGAAATAACTCCACCAGGAATTTCATTCTCTCACTGGCAAGTATTTGTTCTGCATCTACCGAGTACAAAGTACAGTGAGGAATGAAAGACATCAGAGAGACTATTAGTGCTACCTTTTGTTCTCATTTCTCTCTCATTCGAACTAAATACAAAGGAGGTGTTGCTGCCTCTTACACTCTTCTGTAGGTGTTTTTGTGTCATTTGTTTGACTGATTGATTTAATTATGAAGAAATAACACTGTCTTAGGCTGGGTTCTCTAGAGGAGCAAACCAGTGAAGAGTGCATGTACACATATAAGTATGTATCCAGTTGCCACTGAGTCTGTTCCAACTCGGACCACAGAATAGAACAGGCACATAGGATTTGCAAGAAGCAGCTGGTGGATTCTAACTGCCTGTGGTTACCAAACAGAAGATTTAAACACTGCAGCACCAGGGCCTCCTAATTAAGCAGTCCTTTTTAAAATCCTTCTTGAGTCATCCCAACTGGAACATGTTCTCTCCTGTTGAGACCCTGACTGACAGAAACCCAGATAGAGATGATGACGCCATTACGAGTGGCTGGAAATAGTTCAGAGGAGGGGTGGCTCACAGAGAATATTATCAATGTTTTGAATATTGGGCAAAAACATGAAAGTAGACATATACTATTTTATAATAGTTTTAAAAATACAGAAGGATCACTGGGTCTTTAGGCTGCTTTTTAAGGAGGAGATGAAGGCCTGGTAGCAAACAGGAATTGCTTGTGATACTCAAATTCTCTCTCAAAAAGATGATTCTGAAGGATCAAAGACTCAAGGCTGTATTTATTCTGTTCCAGAGAGAAAGGGATATGGTTTTACCTCTTTTTGCCATTTGAGGAAAATGATGAGCTTTTTTATAACATAGAAAATATTGCATTTACCTTTTTGTGTGCCTTCTCCTCATGAATCTTTAAGAATGTACTTTCGTTGCTGTTGCATGCCCTTGAGTGGATTCCAATTCATAGCAACCCTACAGGACGGAGTAGAATCGCCTAACGGGTTTTCCTAACCTGTAATTTTTAGTGGAGCAGATCTTCTACTCTTTTCTCTGGCAGGCCTGCTAGTGAAACATGATTCCTGTGGTCAGGGAGGCTAAGAGTTCATTAGATAAAATTTTGATCATAAAAACAACAATTATAACATAGTTTCTTTAAGTCTGCAGATGGCTATTTTAGCCAGGACACTTTAACTTGCAATTGATTTAAATGAACTACAAATTATTTTATCAGAAACAACCACTTGTTAGCTCCCTTATATTGGCTTAGGTTGACACTAATTGTGCATTGGTAGCTTTTAGGAGGTTTCTTACGGTTGAATTTCCTGTATTATTAACAATTCAGCTGCTTTATTTACGTTTTTCCTGAGCAGCTTTCATTTTAAATTCTCTATTTTTGTTAGTAGGGAGTTCCCCTATTCTGAGAAGGTAAGCATAATAAGGGCTCTGATTCTTAGAGATTTGGCTTTAAGGAAACCCAAATAACCCGTTGCCCTCTAGTCTGACTCATAGCAACCCTACAAGACAGGATAGAACTACCCTGTATGGTTTCTGAAGCTGTAATTTCTGCATTTTTCTCCTGCGGAGGAGTGCCTGGAGGGTTCAAACCCTACCTTTTGGTGCTTTACCAGTTTTCTAGGAAAAATAACTCTTCAAGGCACCTAACCAAGGGGAAAAGTAAGCAGCCAAGGTGGCAGTAACATTGCAACTCACTACCCCTGGTTTAAGAGGCCGGTGCTCTAAGCCTTGAAAAACCCAGCCTTAAAAAAAAATCTAACCCTTTGAGGTCAAGTCAGTTCCAACTCATAGCAACCCTATAGCTTTAAAAAAAAAAAAAAAAGCTTTAGGAGGCAGCTATTACCCTCCTTGTCCTGAAGCTGAGGACTGACACAGTCAAACACTGGCTTTTTAGTTTTATTTGGTTCCTAGAAAACTTGACGCTCCACCCTCATTCCTTCTCTGGTTTTCTGGGATGTTTTCAAACAAGTTCCACACTGTCTGCAAGTTTTAACATCTCCTTCAAGGACTTTTGTCAGAAGAAGTACAGGGCTCCTAATATGCATCCTGAGAGTCTGCTACTTTTGCTCCAATCCAGTGTAGTCGAGACTGGGGTTCTACACGTCGACAAGAAATGGTGATAACCGCCTGTTGGTTGTCAAGATAGGGAGTTTGGGGTGAGGTCTTCGGTGCCCTCTTGATTTTACTTAGAGACAGGCCCTCCGCTCTGCAGTACTTTTCTCAGGGGTTGGAGCCCAGGTATTCCGAACTTCAGTTCTTAGAGCCTTGAGGGAAAACACGCGAACTCTGTCTCATTTTCCCTGATACCAGAAACCAGAAGTGCCGGACTGAGGGGGGAGACTAGGGGTGCAGCAGTCTGGAAGGGTGAGCTGCGGTGACCTCCTGGGAACAGAAGCCTAATCCAGAGGCTTCTCCTGTTGTGCCCTGGTCTTTGAGGCTGAAAGATTATTTCCAGCCTGGATCCAGGTCTGAAATCCTGGGGCTGTGTTTCTTATTTTCCACCGGGTGGCGTCGAAATCCAAGCGCGCTGTGGCAAAGAAACCAGAAAATTGTTAAAAGGTAAATCCCGTTATCATTGGAGCTTTGAGGGGCGCTTCAAAATAGCTATTCGGGGACTCGGTATAGAAAAACAGCAACCATAACGTAAGGAGAGTGGAATAAAAACCAAACTCAACCGTGGATCCTAAACCTCCTGTTCCACGTCAGGGGCCCTACCCTACAGGCCATCCGAAAAGGAGCAAGAACTGTTTTCCTCGCTACGTTCATACCCAGAAAAACCCAGTGCCATCGAGTTGATTCCGACTCCTTGCGACCCTATAGGACAGAATAGAACTGCCCCACAGAGTTTCCAAGGAGCGCCTGGAGGATTCGAACTGCCCACTCTTTGGGTAGCAGCTGTAGCACTTAACCACTACAAAACGAAACCCAGTGCCATCGAGTCGGTTCCGACTCCTAGTGACCGTATAGGACAGAGTGGAACTGGCTCATAGAGTTTCCAAGGAGCTCCTGGCAGATCAAACTGCTGACCCTTTGGTTAGCAACCCTAGCACTAAACCACTGCGTCACCAGGGTTTCCACTCCCTAGTTCCCACCCACTGCCCTAGAGTGCATTCAGACTCAGAGTCGCTAGTGAGGAGGTGGGAAATCCAGGCTCTGTGCATCTGTTCCATCTGGGGATACAGCTCTCTCGGTTTCCAGAAAAGAGGCTGCAAAATCTGCTGTTTAAGATCATGGCAGTCAGTCAGCTCTTCAAAAGGTCTCAAAAGCAAAAAACCAAAACTGTTACCATGGAGTCCATTCTGACTCATAGAGATGTTGTAGGAGGGAGTAAAATTGCCCTATATGGTTTAAAAGGAGTAGCCTGTGGTTTCCAGCTGTTGAATTTCCAACCTTTCGGATTAGCAGCCATACCTCTCAACTGCTGCACCAGCAGGGCTACCAAAAGCCTTTGTATCATAAGAAAAGCAATCACACACTCCCCCTCTTCACGCTTTAGGTCAAAAAAAAAAAAAAAAAAAAAAAAAGGACAGGCAAAATAATGTCCCATGTGACCTGGAGTTCATAAATGCAAAGGATGGGAAAACAAAACAAAACAAGAAGTGAGCATATTAATGCAGCTGAGAGTGAGGAGAATGAGGGAGTGAGGGGTGATTTTTGTCACTGCTCTCCAGCAGCCAGTTTACTGAGCTTTTTAGGATTTGGGGAATCAATTAAATCAGGATTCAGAAAATATAGGACCTGGCCTGGCCCGTTGTTTACGTGACAATAAACCAGATACTTAATTGTCCCAAACTTTTCTGTATTGTTATTTATTTCCACCTCTTGTACAAAAGGAAATCTTTGCCTGATTGGAATTTCTTGTAATGAGTGTTTGCAGAGCAAATATTGCACTGATTTCCAAATCTAGGACTGTATTCAAAAGAGGAAATTGAAAATGCAAGAACTTTCATGTTCATGTCAAAGACTTTCTTGTTGTGGTCGGCCCAGTCCTTGAAGCTCCTGTCCACAACTGGTCAGGAAGGGAAGGATGAGCAGTGGACTTGGGTATATCTAGGTTGTAGCAGTATATTGACAGGAAGTGCCAGAAATTCAAGCTGGATTTGGAAGAGCATGTGTAACAACGGATATCGTTCCTGATGTCAGATGAATCTTGGCTAAAAGCAGAGCACGCCAGAAAAATGTTTACCTGTATTTTATTGACTATGTAAAGGCATTCAACTGTGTGGATCATAACAAATGACAGGTAACAATTCGAAGAATGGGAATTCCAGAACACTTAATTTTGCTCATGCAGAACCTGTACATAGACCAAAAGGTAGTCTTTGAAACCTAACAAGGGGATACTGCATGGTTTAAAATCAGGAAATGTACCCGTCAGCACGGTATCCTTTCAACATATTTATTCAATCTGTATGCTCAGTAAATAATTGGAGAAGTGGACTCTTCTAAGAATAACGTGACATCAGAAATAGAGGAAGACTCATGGTAGACAATCACACAAGGCTGGAAATCGTGGCGTAGCCAAGCTGACACACACATTTTTGTGGGACTCAGTTCAATCCTTGCCAACCCATTGAAAACCTACAATGTGCACATGGCAGAACCTTGCTTGCTGAAAATGAAGAGAATTTGATGCACTTACTGATAAAGACCAAAGACTACAGCCTGCAGTATGGATTACACTTCCACATAAAGAAAACAAAAATCTTCACAACTGGACCAATAAACAACATTATGATAAATAGAAAACATATTGAAATTGTCAAGAAGTTTATTTTACTTGCATTTACAATCAATGCACGTGGAAACAGAGGTCAAAAAATAAATTGACGTATTGCATTGGGCAAATCTGCTGCAAAAAAAACCCCTCTTTAAAGTGTTCAAAAGCAAAGATAGCACTTTGAGAACTAAGGTGCGTCTGACCCAAGCCATAACATTTTCAGTCATCTCATATGCATGGAAAATGTAAACAATGAAAAAGGAAGATCAAAGAAGAATTGATGCTTTGAATTGAGGTATTGGAGAAGAATATTGAATATACCTCAGACCGCCAGAAGAAAGAACAAATTTGTCTTGGAAGAAGTACAGCCAAAATGCTCCTTGGAAGAGAGGTTGGTGAGAATTCATCTCACATGCTTTGGACATGTAATAGGAGGGGCCAGTCCCTGGAGAAGGACATCATGTAGAGGGTCAGCACAAAAGGCAAAGACCCTCAAAGAGATGGACTGACACAGTGGCTGCAACAATGATTGTGAGGATGGCGCAGGAATGGAGACTGTTCTTTTCTGTTGTACATGGGGTTGCTATGTCAGAATCAACTCAACAGCATATAACAACAACAGCAGTAGTATTAATCAGTATTCCAGCAGGAAGCAAGTCACACATTCAAAGAGTGTATTGAGGGGAGATCATTGAAAGGCCTCTTTATAGAGTTAAGGAAACTAATAAGATGTGAGGAAACCCTGAGGGATGAGAACACTGGGAGTCTTAGCATTCCTAGGCATAAAGGGGCGGGGGAAGGAGTGGAGCTGCCAGAACCTGGCAAGAGCTCTCGCCATGGCAGAGGAGTCACCCATCAGGAGCTGTGCCCATGGGAGAAACACAGCCTCGAAGGGAATGAGTGGAAGAAATACTTGCATCTACCTCTCTCTCTTCCTGCCACCTGATCTCTTGCTAGTGCTTCCCATTGGAATTCTGAATCCAACCAGAAGCCAGGGACCAAGAAAGCCCAAGTAAAGCAGCCTTCCAAGGTAAAGAGAAGAGCAGAAAATGGACCTGGATGGGCAAATGGAGAATAAATCAGCACACTGGGGTTGTAATTTGTGTGACCCCTTCCTACTTTTGGTTGGGCATGAATTTCTATTCTATATAAACCTTGGATAATAAGGTAAATCGGAACTTGAGCAGCTTATAGGAAATATTTACCTCTAGACATTTTTTGTTAGGGGCATAGCCATTGTAAGAAGGATTACAAATATATTTGCCATAAACTTTCACGAAGTTAGGATGCAGCCATCAAATACAGATTCCTCCCAACAGATGCACACTAGTGAGACTAGTATGCGGAATGCATCTCTTCTGTCCAGTAAGGCTGAAGAGGCACCTGTTTCTGGGGAGAATGTGGTAAAAGTCTGTCTTCAAGCTATAACTTGGTTTATGCCAAGCAGCCAGGCGAGGATGCAGTTATATTTCTTGGTTGTACTGTTTCTACTGAAGGGCAACATAGTCTGTTTCTCTTGGGGAGTCTGGGAGCTTCAGAACAGTATTTTGTAAACCTCTTTCTACTTATACTCTGTCTTGGTTATCTAGTGCTGCTATAACAGAAATTCCACAAGTGGATGGCTTTAACAAAGGGAAGTTATTCTCCCATAGTAGGCTAGAAGTCTGAATTCAGGGCACCAAATGTAGTGGAAAGCCCTCTCTCTCTGTCTCAGCTCTGGAGGAAGGTTCTTGTCATCAATCTTCCCTTGGTCTAGGAACTTCTCTGCACAGGAACTCCCAGGTTCAGAAAATGAGCTCTGTTTGTGGTGTTGCTTTTTTGGTGGTATGAAGCCTCCCACTCTCTGTTCACTTCCCTTACCTTTTATCTCTTGTAAGATAAAAGGTGATGTGGGCCACACCCCAGGGAAACTCCCTATAAAATGGATCAGGGATGTGACCTGAGTAAGGGTGCTACATCCCACTTTAATCCTCTTTAACATAAGCTAATCTGTTTTTTTTGGGGGGGGGTAATCTGGTCTCATTAACCACAGGCAGAGATTAAGATTTACAATGCTTTCAGAAGTTACGCCAAATGGAGGAGAACCACACAATACTGGGAATCATGGCATAACCAAGTTGACACATAATTTGGGGTGCACTATTCAATCCATGACATACTCCTATAATGAATTCTCTTTGTAAAATGCATAATAATGATCTATATTCTGATGTCGTAATGTTTCTCTGATACCAAACCAAAAAAAAAAAAAAAAAAAAACCAATTGCCGTCAATCAATTGCAACTCATCATGACCCCACCTGTTGCAGAGTAGAACTGAGCTCCACGGAGTTTTCAAGCCTACGACGTTTCGGAAGCAGATCAGCTTTTCTGAGGTGACTCTGGGTGTGTTTGAGCCTCTAACTTTTCAGTTAGCAGCTAAGTGTTTAACCATTTGCACCACCAAGGACTCATTTCTCTAATACTGATGGTCAGCAAAGTTGTCGACTAGAGAATATCAGTTACTGGTTCACAAAACTGTAAACTTGCAGCAGAATATAATTAAATGCACTACTGTGTTCATTAAGGAACTCTTTCTACAAATTAAAAATAAATAAATCATCAATCAATCGATCAATAGAAGTAAACCAAATGCTTAGTAATAGAATTGATTTACATTCTCGCACAACCTGTGTATATCAAAATGGTGCTGACTGGTAGCAAACACATGATCTGCAGATCACATTTTCAGTGGCTGTGCTCTACATCAGATTCTATGGAGATACCATCATAGGCATTTACTTCAAAATGGCAAGTACACACTGACAGTGATCAAACACATTGGTATGACCTTGAATGCATAGGTAGCGAGCTGGTTCTGTTGGACTAAGTGGTAGTACACAAAGCGAAGAAAGTTCCCAGTTTTGTAATCGAGTAGTTCCTTTTGAAGGCAGGTATCTGACAAACAAGGCTCAACTAGAATTCATAATATCTCTGCTTAAACCTAAAGAAAGCTCAATGTGGTCATAATTGTTACAGACAGCCCTTTCAACTCCCTAACAGGTAATGGAAGAAGCACTTTTGCCTCCTCGTTTCTAGGAGGGGAAGGAGGCAGCGGTAGAAGCTGAGAAGGTATAGATTCATTTCTAGCTAGGCATAAATAACTTTAGCTAGGTTCAAAGAGGCTGGAAGGAACTCCCAAGAATGCCAAAGATTCCATAAAGCAGCCATGCAATTTCGCTTCCAGGAAGAGGCGGAACACAAGAGCATATTGGCCTTGTGGGAAGTCTGCAGATAGTCTTTTTCACCTTCGTAGTCGTCCGGTCAGCACTGGGTTGTTGGGTTAGTACTGGGTAGGTAAAGAAACATATTACAGCACACCACAGGGCAGAAAGAAGGCTAATAGAGCTTCCAGTGCAGCACAATTCAGTGGGTAGTGTGCTTAGTTCTCTGCTTTCCATAGAGCTCGAAGCCCTAGATTCATACTCCAAAACCACTCTAAGTCATACTTCTCCATAAATGGAATGTTGTCCAGAATAGAGAGAAATTGTTAGCCTGAGAAGCCTGGAGTTGGTTCCAAAACAAGCAGGTCTGGATCCTTTCCCTTCCCCTAATGTCAAATATGAATACAAGCTCTCAGTCTTGTTTGAAATTTGAGCTCCATTATTTGAATTTCTTTTCTTTCTCTTTTATAGTGTTAATTTATGATATTATACTTTAGTCATGATTATCGTTACAGAACTATGGTTGCATTGGAAATTGCCCGAAAAACCAGGGACAAAAAACGGTAACATTGGTTTGTTCAAAATCTGTAATTTGACAGCCTCGTGGGGGTGGGGTGGGGGGAATAGCTCATTTGGGATCCACTCAGCTAGGGTGGGTTGAAAGCTGAGGCTAGAATCATCTGAATGGTTGTTCATTCATCAGTCTGTTTGAGGCACCACCTGAGTCTTTCTGAGGTCTGAACAAAGGGTTTACAATCATGCCCTTAGCTTCATCTTTAGACCCTGCTTTCCTGAACAATGCCTTGGGTCTGATGTTTTCCCAGAAGGCTTTTTGTTAATTGAAGCATTGTTTGTCATCTGGAGTGGCTGAAACTGAGACAGTTTTATTTTTTAATAACCAGCAAGTCATGGTTCCTTTAAAATTAATGATTCTTTCTTTAGTTTATGTCTCTGTCTCATAGGCACACACTCTTCCTACTGTAGGCAGCTAGAAAATGCCAGGGGTCACCTTCAACACATTGCCTGGAAATATCCTTAGCTAAATCATCCAGTGCCTTAGGTATAGTTTTTACTTTCTGCATTACCACAGTGACAGTATTGCTAACCTTTCTGTCAGTAGATAACAAGGGCCCCCTTTCCTTCTACTTCTAATATTTTCCTCATTCTCCTGACTAGGCAGCAGATAAAAACAGTCTTCCTGTTTTGGGGACCTTTCACTAACAGTCTCCTGAAGGTCTTGCCAGTTTCCACTTGCTGCCTAGTCCCAAAGCCACATGCCTTGGGGTGTGTTACAGCAGAATCTCATTTTCAGGTAAAGATATATAGATATAAATCTGAATTAGTTTGTGCTCGTTATGGATTTACTGACTTTCAGCCCCAAACCATCCTTTTACCTGCTTTGTGAAAATATATCTGGGTCTTTAAAAATATTTTTCCTTTGCTTCCTAGTACTGAGGATTTACCTGGAGAGACTGCAAGACGAAGAGGTTTTTGCTCCTTGGTGTCCAGGAGATGCTTGGCCTGCGGCTTCCCCAGTGCTCTTGCCCCATGCATGGCTTTCTCCTGAATCAGAAGGTCTAAATTTCGTCTGAATGGCTCTGGAAACTTTCCAGAATTCTCTAGTTCAGGACTTTTTATTTGTCGACTGTTTGGTTTGAGTTGCGAGAGATGCCTCTTTCTCTGCTGCGCTTGGCTATGGGATTGGTACAGGTGAGCTGGGACGTTGGCAAGAGTATTCAGGGCTGGGCATCTTTGAGGCAGAAAGGGTTGCACTATGGACACTGGGAAGAGAATGAAGGTCCAGAAACGGAGAGCGATGTTCCAGTACTTGGGGGCCCCCAAAACCGGGCGACGCCGAAAGGGCGAGCTGGTGTGATCTCAAAAGCAGGAGGAGAGTTAAGGCGGCCAAGACCTAGAAGAAACCTTAGGTGTTGAGGGCCTGAAGGGTAAACTTTGAACAGACCCTGACCCTAACAAAAGAAAGTCGTGTCAGAAGTGGGATTCGAACCCACGGCTCCACTTGGAGACCAGAAGCCCCAAATGCGTGAAGGGATACCTTAAGTCTGGTGCCTTAGACCACTCGGCCATCCGGACACTGCGTGTAGCATTTACGCATGATGACAACCGTACGTTATGAAGGCTGTTTCCTTCAAGAAACAGGTAAAAGATTACTTCTAAAAACAGAAAAGCAGGAAAGAACACGTTTTACAGGGAACCTGAAACTTGCGTTGGACAACAGATTTAACGCAGTTCTAAAGACTGGCGTCTACGCCACCCACCCCACAGGCCGTTTTCCCACTGTTCCCCTATCCCCCAGCCCAGACTGCCCAGAAAGACTGCGAGTTACAGCATCAGCTTTAAGGAGTAGAGGACGTAGGACGCGGATTTTGTCCGCGCTTTGTCGAAACGTCTTTCAACAGCTTTCCGCGAGGCTTACACTATCTCTCGACCATATTTTATTTTAAGACGTTGTATTAGTGGGGACTGAACCCGTGCGCCGAACTTAAGTATTCGCTGAACAATCCTATTGTCTGCATTTTTACTTCCGCAAGTGTAGGCGGATTGCGTGACCATTTTCCACACTCCTCCAGTTTCCTTCCGTACGCACGCCCTCGGTAACCCAACCTCTCTTTTCCTTTTCTTTTCTTGCCTTTTTCTTTCTCTCACATACCATACCCCCTTCTATTCTTTCTGCCGGCCGTGGGAGACAGGATGGGAAGGGAAATCAGCGCGGTCATAGGTTACATAATAATAGAAATACGAGCCCAGAGACAAAAGCAACAAGATCTTTGTCTTGGAATAAAATCTTAACATGGATAGGTGGATAGACAGACAGACAGTTGGATAATAAATTATAGATAGGTACATCCCTAGAGGTTCGGTTCAGGTGAGAGGCATTCATTCACTGTTCACTTTCCATCCTGTCTCACAGTAACGTTTTATTAGTTACACCCTCAAATTGATAGTTTCAGAGACTTCATTTTCTGTGGAAGACATCGAAATATTGTATGCATGGACTGGCAACTACTAACGAAAATCCTAATTTGTGTGCCCAATGATCAGGGTTAAGTTGTTTTATTTTGTTTCTTTCTGCTTTCCTCCCTACCCCAGTCCTCATATGAAGAACTTAATCATTGTTTTGAAAGCAATGGAAAGTAGTAGAAAATGTGAGGTCTGGAATTAGGTGTAACTAATTAATGCTTCATTACTTAATAAAGTGTGATGTTTTACATTACTTTGACTCTCTGGGAACCCTTTCTTCAACTTTTAAGTAAAGGTAACCAAGCAGGAAGGAATAGAAGGAAGATTCAAAACAAAAGCAAGATAATACATTAAAAATAAATAAATAAACCTAACCATGCTGATAAGTGAGGAGTGGGTTATGGTGGAATTAGAACAATCAGTATATGCAACCCCCAGAGATTTAATAGGCCTAGGTGAAGACCATTAACAGTCTTAAAACCAGTAGACAAAGGGTTATTGGAAAATAACAGATGTACAGGGCACTAAAGTTACCACCCCACATATTACTTGCCAATTGGAAAGGGCAAAATGAAGAACCCTGGGAGCACCACTTTATTTTCACTATCAGTGGGGTATCCTGACAAATGTTCCTGAAGTGAATACACATTTCAGGCCAAAAATGTTGAACGTGAATCTACTCAATTAATTGAAATGATATAACCAATCCTTTAGACTTCCAGTGTACAAAAAAATAGAGGAATAAATTAAAAGATTACATGAGGAGACAATGAGACAAATCCAGAAGGTAGAACACTCCACAAGACAATTGGCTTGGACTTTTTTTTTTAAGTCAACATCAAAAGAAAGCAAAAACAACGAACAGTGATGGGAAGGTGGTCTGGACTAAAAGGGATTAAGAAAACAACCAAATGCAATGAATGACCTTGATTGGATCCTGGTTAGAAAAAGCATTCCTGAAAGATGTTATTAGTTACTGTCAGTTCTTATTAACTCCTTATTAAAGCAAAAAATGGCATGGAATAGATGATATATGGCAACACAGAGCCCACTGTAAAAACCTAGAAGCATCTATACTTATGGTCAAGTGGTTAAGGCAATGGACTAGAAATCCATTGGGGTCACCCCAAGGGACTACAAACACTGACTTTTGTGTCTTCATTTCAGTCTGTGATCATGAATTACCATATTGCATTGAAAGCTACTTTTAAAAATATTAATCTTTCTCTTGTATCCTTTACAAGTTCCTAAAAATGGATTTCTCATTGCCCTGGAAGGAATTATTTTGGATGACCATACTATGTCAAGTGAATCAGTAGGACCTTGTTTTGTTTCGGTTCTGAGGTTTCTTAGATTCAAAATCCCAATGACTGAATGTTGAACTATTTACCCCAAAAGTGTGTGTATCACCTTGGTTAGGCCATGATTCCCAGAATTGTGTGGTTGCCCTCCATGTTGTGATTGTTATGTTGAAAGGATTAGTGTGGGATTGTAACACCACACTTACTCAGGTCACCTCCCTGATCCAAGGTAAAGGGAGTTTCCCTGGGGTGTGACCTACACCACCTTTTATATCTCAAGAGATAAAAGGAAAGGGAAGCTAGCAGAGAGTTGGGGGCCTCATGCTACCAAGAAAGCAGAACCAGGAGCAGAGTGCATCCTTCAGACCTGGGGTCCTTGCACCTGAGAAGCTCCTTGATCAGAAGAAGATTGAGGACAAGGACTTTGCTCCAGACCCAACAAAGACAGAAAGCCTTCCCCTGGAGCTGACACCCTGAATTCAGACTTGTAACCTACCAGACTGTGAGAGAATAAAATCATCTTTGTTAAAGCCATCCACTTTTGGTTTTTCTGTTCTAGCAGTACTAGATGACTAAGACACTGAGGAAAGCAAGCTAAAAGAAGGCCTTCACATAGTTACCTTTAGAAAAACACAGAAATCCCACCACTTCCTTTTTCTATAGCCTAACAGGTGCAGCACTTGATTTGGGATGCAATGTCACCTCAATCAAGAAATTTGGAAGACATCTACCTATTCAACTGACTGGAAGACATCCATATTTGTACCCATTCCAAAGAAAGGTGATCCAACAGATGGCAGAAATTCTCGAACAATATCATTATACTATACACAAGTAAAATTTTGCTGAAGATCATTGAAAAGTGTTTGTAGCAGCACTTTGACAGATAACTGCCAGAAATTCAAGCCAGATTCAGAAGACGATGTGGATTAAGGGATATCAGATCATGACTGAAAGCAGAAAATATCAGAAAGATGTTTCCCTGTGTTTTATTTCCTTCTTTTTGAAAATGGTTTTTTACCTTTACTTAATTTTGATCAAACATTTGGGATAATATTTAAATGATTAGCCTGATGAAGCAAAGTGCTATGCTAGAAGAAACAGATTGGATGGTGTATTCTAAAATATTTATTTTCCTCACATTCTTAGCTTCCATTGAAAGCCTTGCCCATGTAAATATTTTCTGATCTCTCTCTAGAAGCCAAAATCCCTGCATCCAGCATGTACAGATAACTCCTGAGCAGGAACCCAGTTGTGGAGAGAAAAGCATGAAACGTCCTTGTTCCTTTCAAGAGGCCAGCACATAAACCGAAAGAAGCTCTGAGGACCTTTTCCCACATCACATAAACCAAGAAAAACCAAACCTGTTACCTTCGAGTGGGTTCTCACTCACAGTGACTCTATATGACAGAGTAGAACTGCCCCATAGGATATCCAAGAACACCAGGTGGATTTGAACTGCCGACCTTTTGTTGGAAGAGGTAGCTCTTAACCACTACGCAACCGTGGTTCCCTGAGACCTATGGCTGGCTTAATAAGTCAGGACTCTTTAAGTTGCAGTTCATTGAAACTAACCACAAATTTCTTTATCAGATCAGGAAAACCCTGATGGCGTGGTGGTTAAGACTTTGGGTGCTAACCAAAAGGTCGACCATTCAAATCCACTTAGGTGCTTTTTAGAAACCCTGTGGAGCAGTTCTTCGCTGTCTCATAAAGCAGATATGAGTCAGAATCGACACTACGGAAACTGGTAAGGTTTTTGGTTTTATCGGACAGGGGCACTTGTTAACTTGCCTATATTGTCTTAGATTGACACTACCTGTGCATTGGTAGCTTTTAGCACATTTCTTACAGCAAAATTTCCTGTATTATCAACAACCCAGAAGCTTAGTTTCCATTTTTCCTTAGGAATCTTCATTTTAGAACTGTCTATTATTGTTAGCAGAGTTCCTGTATTCTGAGAAGGTAGGTAAGCCTAATAACAGGCTCGAATTCCTAGAGATTTGGCTTCAGGGAAACCCAAATAACCCATTGACCTCCAGTCTGACTCACAGAGACTTGTAGGTTGGGATAGAACTAACCTGTAGGGTTTCTGAGGCTGTACTTCATTCATGTTTCTCCTGCGAAGGAGTACCTAGAGGGTTCGAACTGCTGCCTTCCGATGCTTTACCATTTTTCTAGGAAATACAACCCTTCAAACCATCTAGCCAAAGAGAAAAACAAATAGCTATGGTTCCAGTGTGATTCAACTTACAAGTCCCAGTTTACAAGACCAGCGTTCTAGCTCCTGAACCACTGAGGTTTCACAGGGAAGCAACTATTCCCTGGTCCTGAAGCTGATAGTTGACACACTCAAACTTCTTTTTAGTTTTTGGTTTCTAGAAAATTTGACATTCCACTGTCATTCCCTCTCTGGTTTTCTGGGATATTTTCAAGCAAGTCCCACTCTCTGCTGGCTTTAACATCCCATCCATTGACTTTTGTCAAAAGAAGTACAAGACCCCTAATCTGGCTCCTGAGAACTTGGAAGAAAGCCAGGATAATCGAAGATCGGGAACTACAAGTTGACCAGAGACGGAAATGACAGCCTGTCTGTTCTGAAGATAAGGAATTTGGGTGGGGACTTCAGTGCCCTCTTGATTTTACTTACTGCCAGGCCCTCTGCTCTGTGGTGTTTTTCTCAAGGGTATTCAGAATTTCAGTTCTTTGAGCCTTGGGGGGAAACAGGGGAACTCTGTCCCATTTTTCCCAATAGTAGAAATGAGAAGAGAGAGCTAGACTGAAGGAGAGGGTAAGAGTGAGGCAGCCTGAAGGGGGGAGATGCGGCGACCTCCTGGGAACAGGAGCCTAGTGGAGAGACTCTTCCTGTTGTTTGCTGTTCTTTGAGGCTGAAAGTTTCCAAGAGTCAATTCAGGTCTCCAGTCTCGGGGCCGTGTTTCTTATTCCCCGCTGGGCTGCGCTGAAATCCAAATACAAGAGACGTGTCTTAGCGCGCTGTGGCAAAGAAACCAGAAAATTGTTACAAGATAAATTCCGCCATCCTTGGAGCTTTGAGCGGGCATCAGAATAGCTATTTTGGGACTCGGCGGAGGCAATCAACAACCATAATATAAAGAAAAAAGAAAAGAGAGCAGGATAAAAAGGAAATTCAGCCACGGACCCTAGACCTCCTGTTCGAAGTCCTGGGCCCTGCACAGCTCACCCTACAGGCCATTCGAAAAGAAGCAGGAATTGTTTTCCTCTCTACTTTCATGGTTTGATAGCTCACCATAAACAGAAGGTCGTGGTAATAATAGAAAAACAAAAAGCAAAACCCTCTACTAGTGACAAATACAAGCAACTTATTAATACAACTCAGAAAAATAGGAATCGCTGGTTGGGAGATGGGGAATCAAGGCTCTGTGCGTCTTTTCCATCTCGGGAATACAGCTCTCTGTATTCCAGAAGGGAGGCGGCAAAATCTATTGTTTAAGCCCAAACCAGCCAGACAGCTCTCCAAAAGGTCTCAAAAACAAAAAACCCAACCTCAAGCCAATTCTGACTCACAGTGATCCCATAAGGACAGAGTAGAACTGTCTCACAGGATTTAGAATCAGTGGATGGTGGCTTCAAACTGCCCACCTCTTGAATTAGCAGACATAGCTATTAACTGCTGCACCACCAGGGCTCCTAAAGAGTCACAAAGGGTATGATCAGCAATCATGCACTCCACGTTTTGATCTCTTCAGTCAAGTACAGTCAAAATAATGTCCCATGTGACCTGGAGTTCATAAATGCAAATCACAGGAAAACAAAACAAAACAAAAAATGGGCATATAAATTTAGCCTAGAGTGAGGGGAATGAGGGGGGTAAGAGGTGAATTTTGTCACTGTTCTCCAGCAGCAGGAATCCTGAGCTACTTAGAATTTGGGGGATCAATTATTCATGACTCAGGAAATGTAGGAATTGCCCTATTGTTTATGTCAGAATAAACCAGATTCTGAATTTTTCTGAAATTTTATTTGTTGTTATTAATTTCCACCTCTTGTACAAAAAGAAATCTGTGCATAATTGAAAATTCTTGTAACGAATGTTTTCAGAGCGACCATTGGACTGATTTCCAAATTTAGGGCTGTGTTGAAGAGGGAGAATCACAGATGTGGGGACATTGCTGCTCATGTCACAAACCTTGTTGTTCTTCTAGGCCCAATCCGTGAAACACCTGCTCTCAAGTTGATCAAGAGGGCAAGGGTGGGAGGAGGACTTGGGTAAATATAGGTACAGCAGTACATTGACAAAGAACTGCGAGAAATTCAAGCTGGATGCAGAAGAGAAGGTGAAACAAGGGATATCATTGCTGATGTCAGATGAAACTTGGCTAAAAGCAGAAACACCAGAAAAATGTTTACCAGTGTTTTATTGACTATGCAAAGGCGTTCAACTGTGTGGGCAATAACAAATTATGGATAACAATTCGAAGAGTGGGAATTCAAGAACACTTAATAGTGCTCATGCTGAACCTGTACATAGACCAAGAGGCAGTCATTGGAACAGAACAAGGGGACACTGCGTGGTTTAAATCAGGAAACATATGCATTAGGGTTGTATCCTTTCAACATACTTATTCAATCTGTAAGCCGAACAAATAATCCAAGAAGAACATGGCATCAGGATTGGAGGAAGACTCATGTCTTATTCATCTAGTGTTGATATATCTGAAATACCACAAGTGGATGGCTTTAACAATCAGATGTTTATTCTCTCATAGTCTCGTAGGCTAGAAGTCCAAATACAGGGAGCCAGCTCCAGGGGAAGGCTTTCTCTCTGTTGGCTCTAGAGGAAAGTCCCCGTCATCAATCTTCCTCTGGTCTAGGAGCTTCTCAGCCCAGGGATCCCTGGTCCAAAGGAGGCTCATTGTTCCTGACACTACTTTCTTGATGGTACGAGGTCTCCCTGTCTCTCTGCTCACTTGTCTCTTTAATATCTCAAAAGAGATTGACTTAAGACACAAGCTAATCTTGTAGATTGAGTCCTGCCTCAATAAAAAAACTGACTCTAATCCTGCCACCTTAATCCTCAGAGAGACAGGATTTACAACACATAGGAAAAGCACATCAGATGATGAAATGGTGGACAATCACATAATACTGAGAATCATGGCCTACCCAAGTTCACACATATTTTGGGGTGAAATGATTCAATCCATGACAACTCATTGACAACCTACGATATGCAGATGACACTGCCTTGCTGACCGAAAGTGAGGGGGATTTGAAGTACTTCATGATGAAGACCAAAGACTACAGCCTTCAATATGAACTAAACTTCAACATAAATAAAACAAAAATCCTCACAACTGGACCAGCAAGCAACATCATGATAAATGGAGAACATATGGAAGTCATCAAAGATTTCATTTATTGGATTCAAAATCAATGTACATGGAGGCAGAGGCCAAAAATCAAATGACGTGCTGCATTGGGTAAACTTACTGCAAAGGAACTATTTAAAGTGTTCAAAGGCAAAGATGTCAGTTTGAGGACTAAGGTGCACCACGCCCAAGCCATGATATTTTCAATCACCACATACGCATGGGAAAGCTGGACAACAAAAAGGAACACTGAAGTAGAATTGATGCCTTTGAGTTATGCTGTGGGAGAAGAATATTGACTATTTTTATGGGCTGCCAGAAGAATGAAAAAATTTGTCTTGGAAGAAGTATGGCCAGATGCTCCTTAGAAGTGAGGATGCTGAGGCTCCATCTCACCTACTTTGGACGTATTATCAGGAGGGGCCAGTTTCTGGAAAAGCACATCATGCTTGGTAAAGTAGACTATCAGTGAAAGAGAGGAAGACTCTCAATGAGATTGTTTGACACCGTGGCTGCAAAAATGATTGTGAGGATGGTGCAGGACTGGACGGTATTTCTTCTGTTGTGCATAGGATTGCTGTGAGTCAGAACCGACTAGAAGGGGTCTAACAACAACAGTTGTATTAATCAGTATTTCAGCAGGAAGCAGGTCACACATTCAAACAGTGAATTGAGGAGAGACCACTGGAAGGGCTTGATAGACAGTTAAGGAAACTAATAAGATGGGAGGAAACCTTGAGCAACCAGAACACTGGGAGTCCTTAGTATCCCTAGGCATAAAAGGGCAGGGAAAAGAAGGAGAGTTGCCAGAATTTGGCAAGAGCTCTTGCCATGGGAGACGAGCCACCCACCAGGAGTTGTGCCCATGGGAGAAATACAGCCTGGCTGGGAATTAGTGGGAGGGATTTTTGCATCTACCTCTCCCTCTCTTCCTGCCATCTGATCTCCTGCTAGTACATCCCATTGGCTGAATCCTGCCAGAAGCCAGGGTGCAAGAAAGCCCAAGTAAAGCAGCCTTCCAAGGTACAGAGCAGAGCAGAAAATGGTCCTGGAAGGGAAAATGGAAAATGAGTCAGTACACTGGTGCTGTAATTTCTGTGATTCCTTCCTACATTTGGTTGGAGTATGAATTTCTATTCTATATAAACCTTGGATAATAAGGTAGATTGGAGTTTGAGCAGCTGATAGGAAGTGGTTACCTCTAGACCTTTTTTATCAGGGGCATAACCATGGCAAGAAGGAACACAAATATGTTTGCCACAAACTTCCATAAAGTGAGGATGAAGGCATCAAATATAGATTCTTTCCAACAGAGGCAACCCAGTGAGACTGGTACGTGGAAGGCATATCTTTTGTCAAGTAAGGCAGAGGAGGCATCTGGTTGTGGGGAGAATGCGGTGAAGCTCTGCCTTCAGCTGTAATTTCATTTATGCCAAGCAGCCAGTGAAGGCTGCAGTGATATTTCTTGGCTGTATGGTTTCTGCTAGAGGGCAACATAGTCTGTTTCTTTTGGGGACTTTGTGAGCTTCACAATACAATTTTGTAAACCTCTTTCATTTTGAATTGCAGGATACTGATCTATATTCTAATGTTGGAATGTTACTCTAATACCACTCCAAAAAACCAAAGCAATTGCCATCAAGTCAGTTGCAACTCATAATGACCCCATGTGTTGCAGAGTAGAAGTGAGCTCCATAGAATTTTCATGTCTGTGACCTTTCAGAAGCAGAAAACGTTTTCCAATGTGCCTACAAATGGGTTTGAAACTCCAATCCTTCAGTTAACAACCAAGCTCTTAATCATTTGTACCACCAGGGACTCAATTCTCCAGTACCAGTGGTGTGCAAAGTTATCAGTTAGGGAACATCAGTTACTGGTTCTCAAAAGATGTAAACTTTCACCAGAATACAATTAAATGCACTGCTGACTTCATTGAAGAACTCTTTCTACAACTAATAAATAAATGAATAATCAACCCATTGATCAACAGAACTAGACAAAATGCTTAGTGATACAGCTGATTGACATGCTGGCACTAGCTCTGTATCTCAAAATGGTGCTGGCTGGTAGCAAACACAGATTAGCACTGGTCTGTAGACCACATTTTCAGTGGCTGTGCTCTACATCATATTCTGTGGAGATACTGTCATAGTCATTTACTTCAAAATAGCAAGTATCCACTGACAGTGTCCACACACGTTGGCATGATCTTGAGTCCACAGGAACCTAGCTACTTCTGTTGGACTAAGTGATGCTACACAAAGAAAAGAGAGGTCCCAATTTTGTAATACAGTAGTTTCTTATCCAACAAACAGGGCTCACTCAGAATTCATAACATCTCTCCCTAAACCTAAAGACAGCCTAATGTGGTTGTAATTGTTTTAGGTCTTTCAACTCCCTAAAAGGTAAGATTTAGTGGAACAACTCCTTTTGCTTCCTCCTTTGTAGGATGGGAAGGAGGCAGCCACAGAAGCTGAGAAGTTGTCAATACATTTCTAGCCAGGCATAAATAACTTCAGCTAGGTTTGAAGAGCCTGGATAGAAGTCCCAAGAATGCCAGAGATTCAACAAATGAGCCATTCCCTTTCTCTTCCAAGAAGACTAAAAACACAAGAGTTTATGGGCCTTGTGGGAATTCTGTGGACACTCTTTATCACCTTCTCAGGTAAAGAAACATTATCGAAGTGCATCAGAGTGTGAAAAGAAGGGTAATAGAGCCTCCAGTGCAGCACAATTCTGTGGGTACTGGGCCTGGTTCTCTGCTTTCCACAGAGCTCTAAGCCCTAGATTCTTATCCCACACCACTCTAAGTCATGCCTCTCCATAAATAAAAGCCTGTCCAGAATGGAGAGAAATTGTTAGCCTGAGAAGCCTGCAGTTGGTTCCAAAATGAGCATGTCTGGATCCTTTCCCTTCTTCAAATGTTAAATATGAATGAATACAAGCTCCAACATCTTGTTTGAAATTTGAGCTCCACTATTTGAATCTCTTCTCTTTTATAGTGTTCATTTGTGATATTGTATTTTTGTCATGATTGTTCCATTAAAAATTGCCCCCCAAACCAGGGAGATAAAACAATAACATTGGTTTGTTAAAAAATCTGTAAGTTGGCAGACCTAGAGGGTGTGGAGAGGTTAGCTCATCTGGGCCCCTTTCAGGTACGGTGGCTTGAGAGATGGGCCTAAAATCACCTGAATGCTTCTTCATTCATAAGTCTGTTTGAGGGACCAGTTGAATCTGTCTGAGGTCTGAATAAAACATTTTATGATTATGCCCTTGGTTTCATTTTTAGACCCTAGTTTCTGACAATGTCATGGATCTGCTATTTTCCCAGAAACCTTTTCTTATGTGGCATTGTTTGTCATCTGGAGGGGCTGGAAATGAGAAGGTTTTATTTTTTAATATACAGAAAGTCATGGTTCTTTTATACTTAACAGTTCACCCATTTCATCTTAAAAAAACCAAACCAAACCCAGTGCCCTCGAGTCAATTCCAACTCATAGCTTTACCTTAGGCAGCTAGAAAACACCAGGGGTCACCTTCAACACATTGCCTGGAAATATCCTTAGCTAAATCACCCAGTTCATTGGGTATAATTTTTACCTTCTGTGTTACCACAACAACAGTGTTGTTAAACTTTCTTTTTCACTAGATAACAAGGGGCCCCTTTACTTCTGCTTCTACTAATAATTTCCTCATTCTCCTAACTAGGCAGCAGATAGAAATTGTCTTCCCATTTGGGGGACCTTTTCACTAACATTCTCCTGAAGGTCTTACCAGTTTCCAACTGCTGCCCAGTTCCAAAGCCATATGCTTTAGGGTTAGTTACAGCAGTATCTCATTTTCAGGTAAAAAAAAAGTCTCCATATAAATATAGATATATACACACACATACATACTGGTGGCATAGTCGTTAAGTGCTTTGGCTACTAACCAAAGGGTCGGCAGTTTGAATCCACCAGGTGCTCCTTGGAAACTCTAAGGCCCAGTTCCACTCTGTCCTATAGAATTGCTATGAGTTGGGATCGACTCAAGGGCACTGGATTTGTTTTCTTTTTTTTGGTAGTAATAGGGAACCCAAGGTTGAGAAGGGAGAGTGTTGACATGTTCTGGGGTTTTTGAACCATGTCATAAAACAATATGTCCCGATGTGTCTGTCAGTTTTTCGTACTGTGGGGTCTTGTGTGTTGCTGTGAAGCTAGAAGCTATGCCTCCAGTATTCAGATACCAGCAGGAACACCCATGCAGGACAGGTTTCAACTGAGCTTCCAGACTAAGACAGGCTAGGAAGAAGGACCCGGAAGTCTAATTCTGAAAAGATTAGCCAGTGAAAACCTTATGAATAGCAGCAGAACATTGTCTGATATACTGCTGGAAGATGAGCCGCCCAGGTTGGAAGGCACTCAAAAGATGACTGGGGAAGAGCTCCCACCTCAAAGTAGAGTCGACCTTAATGATGCGGGTGGACTAAAGCTTTCGGGACCCTCATTTGCTGATGTGGCGTGGCTCAAAATGAGAAGATAGAGCTGAAAACATCCATTAATAATCCGAACATGGAGTGTACGAAGTATGAATCTAGGAAAATTGGAAATCTTCAAAAATGAAACGGAACGCATAAACATCAATATCCTAGGCATTAGTGAGCTGAAATGGGCTGGTATTGGCCATTTTGAATCGGACAATCATATAGTCTCCTATGCTGGGAATGACAACTTGAAGAGGAATGGTGTTGCATTCATTGTCCAAAAGAATGTTTCAAGATCTATCCTGAAGTACAACCCTGTCAGTGATAGGATAGTATCCATACGCCTACAAAGAAGGCCAGTTAATTCGACTATTATTCAAATTTACGCACCAACCACTAGAGCCAAAGATGAATAGAAGATTTTTATCAGCTGCTGCAGTCTGAAATTGATCAAACATGCAATCAGGATGCATTCATAATTACTGGCGATTAGAAAGTGAAAGTTGGACACAAAGAAGAAGGATCAGTAGCTGGAAAATATGGCCTGGGGGATAGAAACAATGCCAGAGATCAAACGATAGAATTTTGCAAGACCAATGACTTTTTCATTGCAACTACCTTATTTCACCAATGTAAACGGTGACTATACACATGGACCTCACCAGATGGAACACACAGAAATCAAATTGAGTATATCTGTGGAAAGAGACAATGGAAAAGCTCAATATCATCAGTCAGAACAAGGCCAGGGGACGACTGTGGAACAGACCATCAATTGCTCATATGCAAGTTCAAGCTGAAACTGAAGAAAATCAGAACAAGTCCACAAGAGCCAAAATATGACCTTGAGTATATCCCACCTGAATTTAGAGACCATCTGAAGAACAGATTTGGCGCATTGAACACTAGTGACCGAAGACCAGACGAATTGTGGAATGACATCAAGGACATCATACATGAGGAAAGGAAAGCAAGAGGTCATTGAAAAGAAAGAAAAGACCAAGGTGAATGTCAGAGATGACTCTGACACTTGCTCTCAAACATCGAGCAGCTAAAGCAAAAGGAAGAATTGGTGAAGTAAAAGAACTAAACAGGAGATTACAAAGGGCATCTCGAGAAGACAAAGCAAAGTATTATAATCACATGTGCTTAGAGCTGGAGATGGAAAACCAAAAGGGAAGAACATGCTCGGCGTTTCTCAAGCTGAAAGAACTGAAGAAAAAATTCAAGTTCCCGATTTCCAATAGTGAAGGATTCCATGGGGAAAATATTAAGCGACCCAGAAAGGATGAAAAGAAGATGGAAGGAATACACAGTGTCATTATACCAAAAAGAATTAATTAGTCAATGTTCAACCATTTCAAGAGGTGGCATAGGATCAGGAACTGATGGTACTGAAGGGAGAAGTCCAAGCTGCTTTGATGGCATTGGAGAAAAACAAGGCTCCAGGAATTGATGGAATATCAATTGAGATGTTTCAACAAACAGATGTAGCGCTGGAGGTGCTCACTCGCCTATGCCAAGAAATATGGAAGGCAGCTTTCTGGCCAACTGACTAGAAAAGATCCATATTTATCCCTATTCCCAAGAAAGGCGATCCAACCGAATGTGGAAATTATAGAACAATATCATTAATACCACACGCAAGGAAAATTTTGCTGAAGATCATTCAAAAACAGCTGCAGCAGTATATCGACAGGGAACTGCCAGAAATTCAGGTCGGTTTCAGAAGAGGATGTGGAACCAGGGATATCATTGCTGATGTCAGAGGGATCCTAGCTGAAAGTAGAAAATACCAGAAGGATGTTTACCTGTGTTTTATTGACTATGCAAAGGCATTCGACTATGTGGATCCTAACAAACTATGGATAACATTGCGAAGAATGGGAATTCCAGAACACTTAATTGTGCTCATGAGGAACCTTTACATAGATCAAGAGGCAGTTGTTCCAACAGAACAAGAGGATACTGATTGGTTTAAATTCAGGAAAGATGTGCGTCAGGGTTGTGTTCTTTCACGATACCTATTCAATCTGTTTTGGTTTATTTAATCTGTATGCTGAACAAATAATATGAGAAGCTGGACTATATGTAGAAGAATGGGGCATCAGGATGAGAGGAAGACTCATTAACAACCTATGTTATGCAGAGGACACAACCTTGCTTTCTGAAAGTGAAGAGGACTTGAAGCACTTACCAATGAAGATCAAAGACCACAGCCTTCAGTATGGATTACACCTCAACATAAAGAAAACAAAAATCCTCACAACTGGTCCAATGAGCAACATCACGATAAACGGAGAAAAGATTGAAGTCATCAAGGATTTCATTTTACTTGGATCCACAATCAACAGCCATGGAAGCAGCAGTCAAGAAATCAAAAGATGCGTTGCATTGGGTAAACCAGCTGCAAGGGACCTCTTTAAAGTTTTGAAAAGCAAAGATGTCACCTTGAAGACTAAGGTGCACCTGACCCAAGCCATGGTATTTTCAATAGCACCATATGCACGTGAAAGCTGAACAATGAATAAGGAAGACCAAAAAAGAATTGACGCCTTTGAATTGCGGTGTTGGCAAAGAATGTTGAATGTACCATGGACTGCCAAAAGAATGAACAAATCTGTACCATGGACTGCCAAAAGAACGAACAAATCTGTCTTAGAAGAAGTAGAACCAGAATGCTGCTTAGAAGCAAGGGTGGCGGGACTGCATCTTACATACTTTGGACATGTTGTCAGGAGGGATCAGTCCCTGGAGAAGGACATCATGCTTGGCAGAGTACAGGGTCAGCGGAAAAGAGTAATACCCCCAACTAGGTGGATTGACACAGTGGCTTGAACAATGAGATCGAGCATAGCAAGGTTTGTAAGGATGGCTCAGGACTCGGCAGTGTTTTGTCCTGTTGTTCATAGGGTCGCTATGAGTCAGAACGACTCAGTGGCACCTAACAACAACAACAGTGCTGAGTATGGATTTATTTTCTCTCAGCCCCAAATCATCCTTTTCCCTGCCTTGTGAAAATAAATCTGAGCCTTTAAAGTAGTTTTCCTTTGCTTCCTAGCCCTGAGGATTTGCCTGGAGAGAATGTTGGCTAGGTATTGCAGGAGGAATACCTGCAATACCTAGCTTCTCTTCCTGGTGTCCAGGTGTTGCCTGACCTGTGGCTTCCCCAGTGCTCTTGCCTCTTGCATGGCTTTCTCCTGCATCAGGCGCCGCAGGGCTTTAAATTTCTTCCGAAAGACTCTGAAAACATTCCAGAATTCTCTAGTTCAGGTCTTTTTGTTTGTCAACTGTTTGGTTTGAGTTGCCAGAGATGCCTCTTTCTTTGCTATGCTTTGCTGTGAGATCTGTACAGAGTTGCTAGGCCCTTGGCAGGAGTATTCCGGGCTGGGCCTCTCTGAGGTAAAAAGGGTTGCGTTACGGACGGTGGGAAGAGAGTAAAGGTCAAGAAACGGAGAGTGATGGCCTAGAACTTGGGTTGGGGGCTGGGTGGCGGGATGGGGCGAGGCAGATAGGAGGAGCTGGTTAAGAGCATGAGGAGAGTTAAGCCGGCAAGAGTAAGAAGAAACCTCTGCTGTTGTGGGCTCCAAGGTTCAACTTTTAAGGAAGCCTGGCACGAACAAAAGGAAATCCTGTCAGAAGTGGGACTCGAACCCACGCCTCCATCTGGAGACCAGAAAACCCGAGCGCGGGAAGCGAATGCTTGAATTTGGGGACTTAGACCACTGGACCATCCTGACACCTCCTCCAACCCCTTGCAGGATGGCAACCATAAAAAATGACTGAAAACTGGTTCGTTCACAAAAGAGAAAAAGATTATTTCTAAAACAGAAAAGCAGGAAAGAATACATTTTACAGAGAACCTGGAACTTGTCCTGGACAACAGAATTAATGCAATCCTAAAGACCGGAGGCCACGCCACCCACCCCACGTCCCCTTTTCCCAATGACCCCATCCCCGCGTCCCCCAAGCCTGCCCCTGAAGACCCCAGAGTTACAGGATAGGCTGTAAGGAGTAGAGGACTTGGGATGCAGATTTTATCCGCGCGGGGTTGAAAGGGTCTTTCAGCAGCTTTCTGCGATGCCCAGAGTATCTGTCGCCCACATTTTATTTTAAGGAGTTATATTAGTGGAGATCGGGCCCATGCTCCGGACTTACATATTCCGTGTTCAATCCTGTTTTCGGCATTTTTACTTTTTCTGCAAGGGTACACAGGCGGCTTTAGCGTCTTCCACACTTCTCCAGTTTCCTTCCCTCCGCACGCTTCCCTTCCACCCCAACCTCTTTTTCCCTTTCTTGTCTTCTCTGGTTGCCCTTTTCTTTCTCTCTCTCACATAGTATACCCCTCTTCTATTCTTTCTGCCGGCCGTGAAAGAAAGGATGTCAGATGAAAGTCAGGACGTGTTTAAAAAGAAGAAAATCGCCGTCGAGTCTTTTGCGACTCATAGCGACCTTATAGAACAGAGGAGAACTGCCTCATAAGGTTTCCAAGGAGCGCCTGGTGCGTTTGAACTGCTGACCTTTTGGATAGTAGCCATTGCACTTAACCACTATGCCGCCCGGGTTTCCAGGATGTGTGTATAGGATACATAATAAGAGAAGTATGAGACCATAGACAACAACAACAAAAAGATCTTTGTCTTGGTGTCAAATCTCTACATAGATGATAGACAGATAGATAGGCAGACAGACAGACAGATAGGTAATAGATGATAGATATATTCCTACAGGTTTGTTTAAGGTAAGAGGCATTCATTCCCTGTTCACTTTCCATCCTATCTGACAGTAACTTTTTATTAGGTAGGTCCCTAATTGATAACTTCAGAGACTTCATTATCTGTGGAAGGTAATCCAAGTATTGTATGTAGGGATTTGAAAACAACTAATGAAAGATCCTAATTTCTGTCCCCAACGATCAGGGATAAGTTGTTTTATTTTGTTTCTTTCTGCTTTCCTCCCTACCGTAGCTCTCATGTGAAGACCCAAAATACTGTTTTGAAGGCAATGTAAATAGCAGAAAATGTGAGTTCTTGAATTAGATGTAAGTGTACTTGCATTTATGCTTTATTACTTTAAAAAGTATGATGTTTTATATTACTTTGACCTTCTGGGGACTGTTCCTTCAACTTTTAAGTAAAGGCAACCAAGTCGGAATGAATAGAAAAAAGGATTCGGAACAAAAGCAAGATGATACATTTTTAAACATAAACCTAACCATGCCAATAGGTGAGGAGTGGGTGTATTCCATAAGGCAAAAAACACTTAATGTTTGAGGTTATCATTTCTACTGGCCAAAATGGTACCACAACTGAGCAAAATTGTTTGTATTGATGCAGACAAGTCATTCCCATTTATCTCAGGGCCATCACAAATTGGTTTGGAGAGAGAACAAGTTATGTTTCCTAACTTGGAGCAGTAACCGTTCGTTTCTTACATTCCTTAGGTCAGTCCCTTTATCATCTTAATGAGCTGATAGATGACCTAGGAATCTGGTGAAAATGCAGGTTTTTATTTAGTATATACAGTACACCTAAGAATCTCCTAGAGCTTTTGTTAAAACACAGATTTCTGGACGTGATCCCCAGAGATACTGATTTAGTAGGTCTAGAGTATGTTCCAAGAACATTGCATTTTTAGTGGGCTCCTGGGTGCTGCTGATACTACTGGTGAATGGACCACCCTTTGAGTAACACTGCTCTAAACCAATACTTCTCACACTGTAATGTGCATAGGAATTGGCCTCAATATTTTGCTAAAACGCAGATTCTCTTTCAGTAGATGTGAGTGTGTCTGGAGATTCTGTGCTTCTAACCATCTCCCTGGTGCTGCAGATGTTGCTGATACAGTGACCAGACTTGGAGTAGAAAGCTCCCAATGATCCCCAAATATTGCTGTACATTGGAATCCCCAGCAGATCTTTTAAAAACTCTGATGCCTGAGTGGCATCCCTAGGAATTAAATCATATTGTCTGTGGGTGGGAGCCAGCAAACCGTTATTTTATAAATATCCTTAAGTGATTCCAATGTGCAAAGTTTGGGAAGCATAGCTCTAGGCCATTTCTTTGTCATTGGCTATTCTGGTTATGCTACTAGCGTGCTTACAGTCTTTATTGTATATAAGAAAATAAAATCTATTTTTATAGGGCAAAAATCCGACCATTAGCATAGATCGTGTTTAACACCATCCACCATGTAACAAGAGTAAAGTAATTTTGTGTTTCTTCTGCACGCTATGCAGTCACCACAGAATACCAAAATCTACTGTGAGAATGATATGTTTTACATCTTAGGAAATTATGGATATTTGCTTGGCACCTTCCATTGTTCTAATTTATTAAATCATCTGTTATTCGTATGTGAGAAACAAAACATACAGTCTTGGCCAAAAAAAATATATATATATGTATATATGTTAAGAAGTGAAGTTATTATAGACTAATTAACATAAATTATCTAAATATATTAGTAATTAAAATCTGTTGGCATCTATTATGTGCTGAATTTTGGAAAATCTTGATAATGTAAAAGTGGAAACAAAAGTTTGTTTCATTACTCTTTTAGGTCAAATTTATTTTTATTTTTTTTTTATTGTACTTTAAATGAAGGTTTACAAAACAAACTAGTTTCTCATCAAAAGGTTAGTACACACAATGTTGTATGACATTGGTTAATACCACGACATGTCAACACTCTCCCTTCTAAACATTGGGTTCCCAATTACCAGCTTTCCCATTCCCTCCTGCCTTCCAGTCCCTGCCCCAGGACTGGGGAGCCTCTTTAGACTTGTTTTGTTCCATGGGCCTTCAATCATTAGCTGAAGGGTGAACCTCAGGAGTGGCCTCATTACTGAGCTGAAAGGGTATCCGGGGGCCATACTCTCAGACTTTCTCCCTTCTCTGTCAGCCTAGCAAGTCTGGTCTTGCTTTTTTGAATTAGAATTTTGTTCTACATTTTTCTCCAGCTCTGTTAGGGGCCCTCTATTGTGATCCCTGCCAGAGCACTCAGTGGTGGTAGCCAGGCACCATCTAGATGTACTGGACTCAATCTGGTGGAGGCCATGTTAGATGCGATCCCTTAGTCCTTGGGACTAATCTTTCCCTTGTATCTTTAGTATTCTTCATTATTCCTTGCCCCCAAAGGGGTGAGATCAGTGGAGTATCCTAGGTGGCCGCTCACAGGCTTTTAAGACCCTAGATGCTACTCAGCAAAGTAGAACGTAGAACACGTTCTTTGTAAAGAATGTTATGCCAATTGAGCTGGATGCTCCCCATGACCATGGTCCCCACAGCCTTTGGCCCAGGGATTTGGATCTTCAGGGAGTTTGGATGTGTCTATGGAACTACCATAAGCTTTGCTTGTACAGGTTGTGCTGGCTTCCCCAGTATGCTATGCTGTCTTACAGGTTGCCCAAGTTACCACTTATCCCATCCCCAACCCTCCTCTCCCCCATAACCATCAAAGACTGTTTCTTTTTCTATAGAAACCTGTTCATGAGTTTTTATAGTAGTGGTCTCATACAATATTTGTCCTTTTGTGATTGACTCATTTCACTCAACATAATGCCCTCCAGATTCATCCATGTCATCCATGTTACGAGATGCTTCACAGAATCATCATGGTTTTTATCATTCTGTAACACTGCATTGTGTGTATGTACCAGAGTTTGTCCATTCATCTGTTAATGGGCATCTAGGCTGATTCTATCTTTTTACTATTGTGAAGAATGCTGCAATAAACATGAGTGTGCATATGTCTATTTGTGTGACAAGTCTTATTTCTCTATGATATATTCCTAAGAGTTGGATTGATGGATCATATGGTATTTTTATTTCTAGCTTTCTAAGGAAGCGTCATCACATTTTCCAAAATGGTTGTATCGTTATCTACTCCCACCAGCAGTGCATGAGTTTGGATATCCCTACAGCTTCTCCAGCATTTGTTATTTACTGTTTTATTGGTTTGTGCCAATAATGGTGGGGTGAGAAGGTATCACATTGTGGTTTGCATTTGCATGTCTCTAAAAAAAAATATATATATATATATTTTTTAATGGCTAGAGATCATGAGCATTTCCTCATCTGTCTGTTGGCTCTTTGAATGTCTTCTTTGGTGAAGCGTCTGTTCATTTCCTTTGTCCATTTTTTAATTGGCTTATTTGTCTTTTTGTTGTACAGGTGCTGGATTTTCTTGTAGATTTTCAAGAATAAACCTTTGTCTGATTTGTAATAGCCAAAAATTTTTCCTAGTCTGTAGGTTCTTTTTTTACTCTTTTGATGAAGTCTTTTGATGAGCATAAGTGTTTAATTTCTAGAAGATTCCAGTTATCTCACTTATCCTCTGGACCTTGTGTGTTGTTGGTTGTGGTTTGTATCCTCTTAATGCCGTGTATTAGGGCCTCTAGTGTTGATCCTGTTTTTTCTTCTATGAACTTTAGACTTTTGGGCTTTATATTTAGGTCTTTGATCCATTTTGAGTTAGTTTTTGTATATGGTGTGAGGTATAGGTCTCTTTTCATTGTTTTTGCAGATGGACTTCCATATTTTCCAGTACTATTTGCTAAAAAGACTGTCTTTTCCCCATTTGATGGGCTTTGAGCCATAGGTGACCATAGGTGGATGGATTTACATCTGTGTGCTCAATTCTGTTCCATTGGTCAATGTATCTGTCCTTGTAGCTGTTTCAGCTGTTTTGACTACCACAGCTGTATATTAGGTTCTGAGGTCAGGTAGTGGGAGTCCTCCTACTTCATTCTTCTTCTTCAAGAGTGCTTTACTTATTCAGGGCTTCTTCCTTTTCCATATAAAGTTAATGATATGTTTTTCCATCTCTTTAAAGAATGTTGTTGATATTTGGATCGATATTACATTGTATCTGTAAATCACTTTGGGTAATGTCGAGTCTACCTATCCATGAGCGTGGTATGTTTTTCTGTTTATGTAGATCTCTTTTGGTTTCTTGCAGTAGTGTTTTATAGTTTTCTTTGTATAAGTCTTGTATATCCCTGGTTAGATATATTCCCAAGTATCTGGAGGTGTGGGGGGTATATTATAAATGGTATTGTTTTCTGGGTTTCATCGTTCTCTTTATTGGTGTATAGGAATCCAAATGATTCTTGTATACTCCTACTCTGCTGAACCTTTCTATTACTTCTGGTAGTTTTCCCGTGGAGCCTTTTGGGTTTTCTATGTATAGTATCATATCACCCGCAAATAGGAGTGTTTTAACTTCTTCATTACTAATTTGGATGCCCTTTATTTCTGTTTCTTGCCTTATTGCTCTAGCTAGGACTTTCAACACAATGTTAAGTAGGCGTGGTGATTAAGGGCATCCTTTTGGGTGAAACTTTAAAAGCCTCTGATGACTCCTGATATTAATACAATTACATTTTTTAATATAGCTATTGGCTTTTAAAAGTTGGGCTAATTCAATACTAAGATAATAATGCATTTATTGATTTAAATATCTTTTGAAAATAATTGTTCAACACTGAATTTCTATGTCACTAGAAAGTAAGCTCTTGAAAGGAAGATTTCTTTTTTCAAACTCACAATAATGGAACCAGGAAGATTTAACCAGTTCAAAGGAAAATCCAAGGAACAGAGATGTTTACAGATGAGGACTATTGAAGCAAAGGTGAGAATGGACACAAAGTTAACCTCTTCCACAGTAAAGCAACCAAACCAGGAGGAGAGAAACTATTGGTAAACAGAACATAGTTTACACATCTATAAAAGACGAGAACTATTTTGTATTGCTATCAGTTTTTTCATATTTACACAGTTGGACATTGAATCAGAATAGGTAGATAACCCAGAGGGGTATCTTCTAGACAATGCATCATTTTCCACTGACCCAGGACTTTTTATCCTACTGTGTTAATTAAACTATTTATGGGTTTTTTGTCCCTATTTATTTATTTTTTATTGTGTTTAATGTGAAAGTTTACAGTGCAAATTAGCTTCTTATTCAAAAATTTATACACATTGTTTTGTGACATTGGTTGAAATTCTAGCAATATGTCAGCACTCTCCCTTTTTCAATTTACACCCAGGGTTCCCCATGTCCATTCCTCCAGATCTCCTGTCGCTTCCTGCCTTCTCATCTTTGCTTTTGGGTAGGTGTTGCTCATTAGGTCTCCTATACTTCATTGAACTAAGAAACATGTTCCTCACATGTGTTCTTGATTGTTCTGTAGGCCTGTCTGATCTTTGGCTAAAAGGTGGATTTAGGGAGTGGCTTTAGTTCTGTCTTAGCAGGGTGTCAGAGGGCCATAGTTTCAGGGGTACTGATTAAATCTTTGTTCATTGAAAAACAATTACCATTATAAAAGACAAAAAAGGTCCTGGTGTCAATATAATCTTTGCTTTCTAACATTTAATTTCATGAACATTAACTGTTTTTTTCTCCTTTATACAGTAGTTTTATCTTTTTATGCCTGAGCTTGGACAGAATTGTTTTTGGTTATTGGAAAACCAAATACATGCTAGATGGTATAATTTATAAAGGCAAAATTAGAAAAGTGTTAGCCTTCATCTCTTTCCACAAACCCCGGGCTACTGGAATCACAGTAATATAAAAATAATTTTTGTTTGTGGTTTTCAGTGAAAACGTTTTTTCCCAATAAAGGAAAGATACTGAAAGGGTTGTATTGGTAGGAATCAAAACTGATGAAAATACGGGAATACTAAAGTCATGTTAATGTAGACATTAAGCTGTGGGGGTGGTTTCGATTCTCACGTTCAATACAATGCTCACATAAATTAAAAAGATACGTCCATTTCAGGTAACCTTAAAAACCAATATTTTAAAAATAAGCTCTAGAAAAAACATTACCTAGAAGTTATTAGTTGTCTTGCAATAAGGTTTAAAATACTCATGGTTTTACTATGGCTCCTGATGCAAATTGCAAACTATTTCCTAATATCCTGGATTTTTAAAATAAGCTTTGGATTGGCATTTTGTGGAAATGATATGTTAGCTTGGTTTCTACAGTGAAACAGAGGCA
The DNA here is from genome assembly GCF_024166365.1 of Elephas maximus indicus. Taxonomy (NCBI): domain Eukaryota; kingdom Metazoa; phylum Chordata; class Mammalia; order Proboscidea; family Elephantidae; genus Elephas; species Elephas maximus. Next base: position 77,991,265 of record NC_064819.1, read on the forward strand.
GAATGTAACATTTCCTTACCAAATGCTAGAGTCAGTAAATATGGTTAGACTATATCAGTATGTTAGACAACCTAACTAGAGTGTGCGGTGGGAATGGTGGTGGGAAATCAAACCAGATGCTCAGCTAAAAGATAAATCTAGTGAAAACAAAAGAGTATGCATATATAAAACCTAAAATTGGGAAATCCTTGTGTCAGATTGAATAAAAATATCATTTTTATTTACTCAAAAGAGAATAATTTTTGATTCATTTTTGGAAATCAGTCAACTTCCCAGACATGATTACTGCTTTGCCTTTGTCTCTTATTCCAGGGATTGCACCTCAGCTTTACTGATAGACTAAACTCAGTGAAATTATCCCCTGAGGGTAATAAGGTTCTAGGGACTGATTCACATTAAAAGGGGTCACAGGAGCCTGATGTTATAAATCAGAATACAATTTGTTAACTTGGAGGGGAGTTTATAATTTTTCAAGACTGGTATTCATAGCCAGATTTCAGACCACCTTGATCCTGGTCATGAGGTTCTCTAGAGGGTGACTCAGTAGTGAGAAAGGGGTCTATGGCATACCATCAAAGGAAAAGAAAATAACACTTAAGGGATATTTCATCCAGGTATGGTAAATCCTGATGAACTGGCCAAGGGTTTTTCTTTTTTTTTAATTTTGTTGTGTTTTTGGTGGAAGTTTATAGCTCAAATTAGTTTTTCATTTAAAAATTTTATACACAAATTGTTTTGTGACATTAACTACCATCCAAGGTTATTTTTTTTAAGGAGATTCTCCTATGTTATTCTGTATCATGTTGCAAGAGCCCAACAATTACAGCTAAATTATCTACCACATCTTTCAGGATACAGGGAATGCTAAGATATATATAAAAAAAAAAACAATATAACATGCTTTATGCCATTCTGACTTCTTAACTCTTATTCTGTCTAATTTTCTTCCAATTAACAGACAATTATCAATCTCCTACCCTGTGTTTAGCACTAGATGTGGCTCTGGAGAAAACACACATGGTTCCCTCCCTCAAGTGGTCGGAGTTTGAAGAAAGAGACAAGCTCGTAAAACATGCAATTTCACTTAAGTTCGTACACTTACACAAGCATTTCAAGAAACTACGGAAGATCAAAAACATAGCATTTTTGAAGTTTATTGGATACTTTAAAGTAATCAAACCACCTTTCCATGCACAAAACCCATGTTGGAAGCTCAGAGGCTTTTTTGTTTTTGATGTTGTTGGTTTGTTTTTTGTTCATATATGCAAAAACAAGCAAATAAGCAACACAGTGTGCACCTAAACTATAAATTTCTTCTCTGCCCTCCTATCTCTTTTTTCCCTCATATATAACTTCTATTTATGATTCAAAATTCTGCTCCATTGTCCCTGGTCTCTGAATTCCTTCGTGTCTGAGGATGGGTTTTCTAGAGAAGCAAAACCAGTAAAGCATATAAAAATATACAGAGAGCGAAACATTTCTATCAAGGAAATGGCTCACACAATGATAGAGGCTGTAATGTCTCAATTCCGTGGGACAGAAAAGAGGATTCTCCTGATTCACGAAGGCTGAGGTGCTGGAAAGCCCAAGATCAGCAGGACAGAGGGCAGATTTGTTGCTGACAGACTGTGAAGATCAATGAATCCCAAGATCAGCTCGCAAGACAGCAGGTAAGCTGCTAACTCAAGCCCCAAGAACTGAAGGTCAAATGAACAGTAGCAAGCTGCATTATCTAGAAGGAGCAAAAGTCCCCCAGCCTTGCCAGAATGTCCACCCACACTCAGTGCAGGTGACATACCCAAGGAAGCTCCCCTTAAACTGATTGGTTACTCACAGCAGATCCCATCATGGAGGTGATCATATATTAAATCTCAACAATTAAGTGATTGCAACCTTATATGACTACAAAAATATGAGACTCATGGCCCAGCCAAATTGACAATCTTAACCATCACAGTCTGCCACTTGTCACCTTGACACCTGTATACATCTTCTTAAACCATACCTAATTTCTGAATAGAGACAATTATGAACTCATACTTGGGCCTAAAATGATGGAATGAACATACATACAACTGAAAATGCAATAACCCTCTTTATATCTTATAGTCTGCACCTGGTCATATGGCTGTAGCTGGTATTTACAGCTACCTTCTTCCATCATCCATTTCCTATTCCCTTTTCCCTCAGCAAGCACCTCAGGTGGCCGTGGTTTTTTGCCTGATGCGGTGACCTAAACTTTCATTCCTGAAGGGTCTGAGCCATTATTAGTCATGTTGGAATTGGGTTGCTGTAGTTTTCCATTGACTTTAATCACAAGACATGGTAGTACTAAGAGATGCCCCCAAGGGACCTCCTGCATTCCAGACAAACTCTTTTCACCTCTGCAATGTAATATCAGTTCAATTTCCTCTTGGTAATCAGGTTCAATCACACCACCCAATATGATAACTCCCTTCTTTGCCTGTTGATCTAGAAGCATAAGGAACCCAAAGTGGCCTGCTGGTATTCTTACCTTCCAGTTCAGTGGAATCAGTCAGGTGGTTCCTGGTGGGAGCATTCCTCCTTTTGAACTAAGACTTCTAGACCTGCAGAACATAAAGACAAGGGCATAGGAAACAAAAATCTTGTGAGTGGTTCACTAGGGGTGGTGAGCGGTGCTACTCCCTTTTACACCCCTGGATTCCTGGACCCATGAAACCTGGCTATGGAAATATAGCAGAATATATTGGACGCTGGCTTAGAGCATACACAGCCTCCTGGAGAACATTTTCCCAGCCCTGCAAAGTATTGCCACCTAGTTGGCACCATAATTGTGTCTTTAGGAGGCCATTACATCATTCTATCAGGACAGCTGTTCAGGATGATGAGGAACATGGTAAGACCAGTGAATTCCATGAGTAGGGTCCCACTGATACAATTCATTTGCTGTGAAGCGAGTTCCTTGATCAGAACTAATGTTGTCTGGGATGCCATGATGGTAGATAAGGCATTCCGTAGGTACACATATGGTAGTTTTGACAGAAACGTTTCACACAGGGAAGACAAATCAATATCCGGAGTAAGTGTCTATTACAGTAAGAACAAAATGTTGCACTTTCCATGACGGAAGTGGTCCAATGTAATCAACTTGCCACCAGGTTGCTAGCTAATCATCTTGAGGGATATTGCCGTATTGGGGGATTCAATGTTGGTCTCTGCTGCTGGCAGATTGGGCATTCAGTAGCAGCTGTAGCCAAGTCGGCTTTGGTGAGTGGAAGTCCATGTGGCTGGACCCATGTATACCCTCCATCCCTGCCACAACAGCCACTTTGTTCACAAGCCCAGTGAATGATGATGGAAGTTCCTGGAGAAAGAGGATGAGTAGTTTCCATAGAACGCATTACCCTATTCACTTGATTATTAAAATCCTTCTCTGCAGAGGTAACCATTTGATGAGAATTCACATAAGACAGAAATATCTTCACTTCTTTGGTGCACTCAGACAGGTGTCAACATACTTCTTCCCCAGAAATCCTTGTCTCCAATTTTCCAGTCATGTTCCTTCCAAGTTCCTGACCATCAAGCCAAAACATTGGCCACAGCCCATGAATCAGTACACAATTGCACATTGGGACATTTCTCCTTCCAAGCAAAGTGAACAACCTGGTGCACTGCTCCAAGTTCTGCCCATTGGGAGGATTTTCCTTCACCACTGCCCTTCAGGGAGGTCCCAGAAAAGGGCTATAGTGCTGCCACTGTCCACTTTCGAGTGGTGTGTGCATATCACACAGAACCATCTAAACCAGGCAGGAGTTTTCTCTTCCTGAGTCAAACAATCATAAGGAACTCCCACTGAGGGCATAGGTACACACGGCGATATGGAAGATCATGTGATAGAAGTGGAGACCACGGACACTTGGGCCACTTCCTCATGCAGGTTACTTGACCATTCAGGTCCTGCTCAGGCCAAATCTCGTATACACCACTTCCATTTAATGATGGACTTCTACTATGCACATTCAAGTTTATGATTCTGTGGGTCAGACAACACCCAGTTCATGAAGGGCAGCTCAGGCTGCACGGTAACTTGGTGTTCCATGGTTAAGTATTCAGTCTCTACTAAGGCACAGTAACAATCCAAAAGCTGTTTCTCAAAAGGAGAGTAGTTATCTGCAGAGGATGGCAGGGCTTTGCTCCAAAGTTCTAGGGGTCTGCACTGTGATTCACCAATAGGGGCCTGCCAAAGACTCCAAATGGCACCCCTGTCTGCCTTGGACACCTAAAGCAACATTGGATTAGCTGAATCATATGGCCCAAGTGGCAGAGTGTTTTGCACAGTAGGCTAAACCTGTTTCAGAGCCTTCACTTGTTCTGGGTCTGTCATGGACTGAATTATTTATGTCCCCCCCAAAAATATGTGTAATATTTGGTCTGGGCCATGATTCCCAGTATTGTGTGATTTTCCTATATGTTGTAAATCCTGCCTCTATGATGTTAATGACAGAGGATGGGCAGCAGTTGTGTCAGTGAGGCAGGACTCAACCTACAGGATTGTATTATGTCTTGAGGCAATCTCTTTAGATATAAAAGATAGAAGCAAGCAGAGAGACCATTTTCTTAGGTGGGGGCAGTTCTAATGGCTTCCACTTGGCTTTTATTACCATACAGACCCTACTCTATTTGTCAGGGACCCAATGTGGATGTTCTGCCTGTAGCTGAGTATATCTATTGGAATTATGCATTCCGGAACTAGGGAAATCACTACAGGATGGGTTCAGGGACCCACTGGACCTACTGTGAGGCTGACATGAGTTACAGCTCCATTAATAACCAGATCGCCGTATGTCCCCACACTGACAGGAGGACCCCAGCAACATTTTGCATCTCCTGGAATTAGTGTAGGTTCAGAGCCAGTATCCAGTAATCCCAGAAAAGCCTGATTATTTGCTTTTCTCCAATGAACAGTCACTGTCGTAAAAGGCCATAGATGCCTTAGGGAATGGCTGGGAAAAAGACAAACAGTATATGTTTTTGGCAGCTTATTGGAGTCCTTCTTCAAGGGGACACGGCCTCCCCTTTAATTGAGGGGTTCTGGATCTGTAAACTAGCTCAAGTCTGGGTATTGATTTAGGGGCCGTTACTCTCTATTCTGGTGATTTGAGTTAGACTGCTGTTCACTTGACCTAGAATTCATCTGCTTGTACAGATCAAGTAAATATTTAGTAGATTTTCTATCTATTTCACTTCTAGGGACACCATGACTAGCTAGCCAATGCCATAATCCATCGCAGTCAGACTATACTGATCACTGATTTGACTCTGCTGTCCATTATGGTAACCATGCCCACTTTGTCTTTGTCGATTGAATGCTGCCACTTGGCCACTGTCACCACGGTCTGCAAGTGTCTCCATTATACTTAGGTGTCTTAATTGAGTTAGGGCCATAACACTGTCAAATCTGACTCATATAAAATAGCAATCAGAGATTTAAGGATGCTGGAACTCCCTTCACAAATTTCTTCCTCACAGTTGTGGTAAAAGGAGCATCTTCTGCCATGTGTTGGTCTGTGGGTCTAACCTGATAAACACACTCCAGCATGCCAATTTTCCTAAGCCTTGGAATACCTCCTTCTACAGTATACCAAGGGAGGCCTGGTACTCCAACTCCATTTAGTGTAGGCCACTGTGTAATCCATGCTTCAGCAATCCAACCAAATAAACTGTTGGATCCTTTCCTAACTTCTCGAGCTGAAACAGTGAATGAAGAATCTGTGTGTAGTGAGCCCATGTCAATAAACTCAGGCAGATCCAACCTTATGTTCCTTGCACTGTTATCCCACACCCTTAATAGCCATTCCCACACATATTCCCCAGGTTTCTACCTGCGCATATTAGAAACGTCAAGCAGTTCTTTCGGAGAGTAGCGTATATCCTCCAGGGTTACACTTTCTATTTCATCTTTTGGGGCTCACTGAGACTTAAGTCTAGTTATAGGTCTAGAAACCAAAATGTACACACAAGTTTTTTCAACACATTCAACATTGTCTTGAAAAGTATCTTCCTCAGGTGATGCCACAGGCAATGACTCAGACAAAGGCACTTTAGATGCAGTTAGGTTAACTTCAGGTGTTAGCCTCTCCAGCTTCCTGATTCTTTGCCCGTATGTCCGCATCTCAGGATTCAGGATCCCAATTCTTCCCAATAAATTCCCTCATTTTAACTTCAGATACCTCTTGAGCTTGGCAGTTGAGTTGGAGTTATTAATTCAGCTGCTCTTATAAAAAAGAGTCTAGGCTGGGTTTTTGGCAATAGTAGCTCTGTTACTACAAAAAATAAGGCTTTCTTTCAAGGCACAAATGGAAAATTTGAGATCATTTATGCAGTGCTCAGGCTTTGACTCTGAAACCCTGAGTGCATCTCTTTCTTTCTCTACTTTGTCTAGAGAAAGTAGGACCAACCAACCAGCTTCCTTATACTTCTCATTATGACAAAATTGTTGAAAGCTATCATACGTGCAATCACCCAGAACCTCGTCTTTCGCCAGTACCTGATCTATTGGTGGTGATATTTTTTTGTCTTTGAATTGGCACCTCATGCCATGAATTAACAGTGCCCTCTTTACTACTTGAAGCAGAGTCATCAACATCTTTAAGACTGATCAGACTTGAGAACCAATTTAGGAACTACACCCTTGAAATTCTGTTTGTCTAGAACCACTCAGTATCAAATGCCTTAGGCTAGGTTCTCTAGAAGCAAAACCAGGAAAAGATATAAATATATATCTAAAAAGAGAAATTTATATCAAGGACAGGGATGACATGGTTGTAGAGGCTGTAACTTCCCTAGTCCGTGGGTCAGAAAAGAAGTTTTTCCTGATTCACGGGCTGGTGAACCAAAGATTGGCAGGCCAGAGACCAGGGCTGCTGCTCAAGTGTTGTGAAGATCAACAAATCCCACAATTGACAGGAAAAATCTCAGGTAAGCTGCTAGCTCAAGTCCTAAGAACCACAGGTCGGACAAACAAGAGCCAGCTGATAGATTTAGAATGAGCAAAAGCCCCTATCGTTGCCAGAATATTTGCCCACACTTGATGGAGGTGATTTGCCCAAGGAAACTCCCCTTCAACTGATTGGCTACTCATAGCAGATGCCATCATGGGAGGGATCTCTTATCAAAACTCAATAGTGAAGTGATCAAAACACTATATGACTGCCAACGCCCTGAGAATCATGGCCCAGCCAAATTCACACACAATCTTAACCATCACACTCCCTAAGTCCCATACTCTGTAGTCTTGACACTAACACTGTCCATCAGAGGCAATCACTTCTAAATCTCTACTAAATCTGGATCAAATATGTGCTTGTCCTTTTATATTTCGTAGTTTACCGTAATTATGAGGTGGTACTGCTGCTTCTTCCACTGGACTGCTTATTTCTTCCAGAGAAGAAGCTCCTATGTATGATTGCTCTTTCCACAGAGCTGGCAGAACATATGCTCAGTAATTCTTAAAAATAATTTCTATAAAAATAATTTTCCCCTTTTTAAATAAAACCTTGTCTTTATGAAACATTTGAAAAATACAAGTCAGCAAAAAAGAAGCAAATTAAATTAGTGTCTAATCCCATGCCCAGAGATAACCACTGTTAGTATTGTAGTGTTGGCATTACCTAGTTAGACTTATGAATCATATGGCTGTAAATCTAACTGGATGATATAGTACCAGTAAATAGTTGCCGAATGCATCTTTTGTCCACTTCCAATGTCTTAAACATCTTTCTGTATCATGAGTTATTTTTCCTGGATATTATTTTAATGGGTGTTTTTTATTTAAAACTTTACTCTGTGATAAACGATACATTTCTTTAACCTGTACTCCCTTGTTAGTGTTTTCTTTTGGTTGGCCATTAAAAGATGTGTGTCTGAATCATGCAGCAAAGGACACAGAACATCCCTTACAGAGGAAATGGCATGGGCAAAGTCCATGTGGTGAGAAGGAGCATAATGCATTGAGGAACTGAAAGAAGGCCCCTGTGATATGGAGTTAGTAATCACAGTTAGTTGTTTTCTTTTGTGTTAAGCAAGAGAAGTTCAAGATAAGATGTGCACTTACAAACCAGCATAATCAGGAAACTGCTTTAACAGAGCAAGAGGAGATTTGGAGAGAGCAGTTAGGAGGTTCTGTCAAAATCCCTGGCAAGGAATAATTGGTGGAAGAAAGAGGTCATTGTGGTAATGAAAAGAAGTGGACAGATGGCATGTAACATATTAGGAGGTAAAACTTCGCATAACTGGCTGCTCAGATTGGGAAGTAAAGAAGAGAAAGTGTAGCCCAGGACAGCTCCAGGGTCTTGGCCATGGGGTCTGGGGATGAAACTGTAGGCCGGATGAGAAGAATACAGGAAATGTTGGAGGCCTGTCAGAAAAGGAAGAGTTAGGAAAAAAGAGGGCCAAGGAAGAGCCTGAGGATCGGCCAGTACTTAGGTGGATGGGGGGGGAGGGGGGTGGTGTCCTGAGTAGCTAAGGAACGGGAGAAGTGATAAGAAGGAGACTATGTAGTCCCTGGTGTCAGGGAGGAAACTTAAATATCTTTATAAAGTAAGGTAGCAAAAGATGGACGACCGATGTGGGGATTCTGTCCCCCATCTTAGAATTCCAAAAGCAAGCCAAAGGCAGAAGAGGAAATACAGTCACATCCCACTGAAACTCTAAAAAGGTAGATCATCTATTCTCTTTGTATCGATTCAGTCTCAGGCAGCCCTAACAGGTCTCACACTGGGATTCAACTTCAGGCAACTACGCCTCGAAGGGAAGTAGATTGTCAAATGATTTTTGTTTCTCTCTCCAAAATGTAATCACCGTGACCCCGGCGTGATTTGAACACGCAACCTTCTGATCTGGAGTCAGACGCGCTACCATTGCGCCACGAGGTCACAGGCAAGGGTCTCTTCTCCTTCCTACCATAGAATTCTGAATCATTCCCCTCCCCTACCCCCAGATCCAAAATTTTTATTTCCTTATCATTAACTTTGATTATTTTTCTCTCCACCTTTCACAGTTTTGCTAATGCTTCCTTGAGAAAAATTAAGGGACTGACCACAGTAAATATTAATCCCAAATGCTCCATATCGGGAAACAACAAAAAAAGGAAAAAACGTTCAATCTTTCCACTCGTCGAAATTTCTCTATTTTGAGAATAATCGTGTACGTATTCGATTTAGACCCTCAGTGAAACAGGAATAAAAACGGCTGCAAAGTTGCCGGTATTGCTTTCTCTATAAATTCCCTAGACACCGCCCTCTTGCGTTACAAACTTCCAGCCTTACGGAGGCCGGGCTTCGCATCTTCTACCTTGCTCCTCCCTATCCGCGCACCGGCCCCATCTTCAACCTGGAGAAAAGCTGCTTCTCCTCAAGACATAGCGTCAGTGGCATCTCTTCCCAAAATTCTCACTTCCTCAGTAAGAATCCCTGGGCTCTGCGGGCTCTATTGTGTGCACTTGACATTCACTTTACAAGGTGAGCCCCAGACAAACTGCTGGCATTTACCGAGCGCTTAGCACTGACTACTATTCCTGTGTTAAGAAGCTTTTTAATTCGTATTATCTTAGGTATGTGGTAGAAAACGATTCCATTTTCTACCTGGATGGTGAAGATCTGAAAGCCAGGCCTTTGACAATAGTAACTTGTTACAAATAGAAATTCTCGGCCACACCCCCAAAAACCCACACCGTAAAAAAAAAAAAAAATTTTTTTTTTCTTTTTTTTTACACCCTAAAAAAAAAAAAGACACACTGAATTTGACACTCTGGGCCTGAGGCCCAGAAATCTGTGTTTTAACAAACCTTCCAGGTGATTTTGCTGCACAGAAAGGTCTGAGAATCTCTGACCCAGCCTAGAGACCCTATACTTTTTGCTCTCAAGAAAATAAATTTCCAGTCTTCTTCCAGAACTGAGGAAGGGCAGTTTCCAAATGAAGCCAGTGCTGAAATTCCTGAGACAATGAGGCCATTCTATGCGGGATGGAGATGGGGGTTCTGTGGTGAAAATCTGGTTGTCTCTTTGCTTTTCCCACTATTTGGTTAGGATTCACCTTCCTAAGGTCTGACAAATCAGCTATCACTGCTCAATAGCCTTTCCAGATTACAAAACTTCGTTGCTGTTATCTCCTCTCTGGTATTTTTGTCCTATGTGAATTTGTATTTTAGAATTATTCGACTGTGATTTCCGGGGACGAAAAAGTGAATTTTTATGTTAAATCCACAATCAATCTTTACCCGGAAAGCAAGGGAGTGGAGGTTCCCTGGATCTGTAAAGTAACTCGGTTTTGTCTTGGCTAAGTTTACCCCTCTCCTCCTTCAGCTCTCAGCTCAAGCATTTCCTCCCTGGCGCGGCCGTTCTCCCTAATTCCGGTAAAAAGATAAAGCACACTGTCAATTAAAGCATTCTATCTATTAATATCACCATATTTCAATCATTTTAGCATTATATTCCTCTCCTTGGTGGTTATTCAGTTGTAATATTACAGTATATTTGATCATTAGGTTAATTTTTTCCCCTAATATATACTTTTATCGCACAGATGAAGAGCAGCAGATTATTTTCCTTTTGAAAAACGTTTTCAGAATCTACTGTGAGGAAACTATGTGGCCTAAGGGATAAGGCAGGTCTGACTTCGGGTCAGGAGACTGAGGGTTTGAATCCCTTCGTGGTTGCTCGACAGCATTTGTATTTCTATTGGAAGAATCCAAAAACGTTTTGTTCGTAGTGGCATTTCTGCTCCCTTTTAATACTTTCCTTGGTTAAAGCCGGAAATAAGAAATTTACTCATTTTCACCCTAAGAGTTTATTCTCCATATATTTCCCCTCCACATTCTTTGCCTTTCTTTTTGTTTCCTTTGTTTTATCCAGGTGTCTTTTGTTTATATCTCATTACCACTGTAGAGCCTGTCCATTCTCTGGGTGGGCGCTACTCAAAATTTCCTCTTTGGACCCGCAGCAGCCCCTGGGAGCCGCTTAAAAACGCAAATTTTTAGTTGTACATTCCGCAGCTCCAGGCCACCCTCCATTTGCTGGATTAGCATCTCTGGAGGTGAGGCCCCGAATCCGGGTTTTAACAAGTTATCCAGGTGATTCCTGTATGCACTCGAGTTTGAGAACCGCTGGAGGGTTTACAGTCTGCATACTGTCCCGCTCTTCCGAGGGAGAGCACCCAAAAAAACCCATTGCCCTCAAGTCCGTTCCTACTCATAGCGACCCTATAGGACAGAGTAGAACTGCCCCCACAGAGTTTCCAAGGAGCGCCTGGCGGACTTGAACTGCCGACCTCTTGGGTAGCAGCAGTAGCACTTAACCACTATGCCACCAGGGTTTCGTAGGAGGGAGAGCGGGGCAAGAAAAAGGGCAACAACCATGACCAGAATGACTCTCACATATGTAGAAGGAATGGTAGAATGAAAACAATCACTATCTCCAACCCCCAGAGAAATAGTAGACCTAGGCAAAGAACATTAGCGATCTTAAAACCATTAGGCAAAGTAACAGGTGCAAGGTACTAAACTTACCACTCACCAATTACTTGCCAATTGGAAAGTGAAAACAGAGAGAACCCTGGGAGCACTACTTTATTTTCATTATCATTGGGATATACTGACTAGTGCCTCTTGATGTGAGGTAAGTACTGTTTAAAGTACACAGTATCAGGTCAAAATTTGTTAACATGAATCTAATCAGTTAATCAAAAGGATAGAATCAATCCTTTAGACTTCCACTGTACAGGAAATGTTGTGGTTGTTGTTGCTTGGTGCTGTGGAGTTGGTTCCAACTCATAGGGACCCTATACACAACAGAATGAAACACTGCCCGGTCCTTCGCCATCCTTACAATACTTGTTATGCTTGAGCTCATTGTTGCAGCCACTGTGTCAATCCACCTCACTGAGGGTCTTCCTCTTTTCCGCTGACCCTGTACTCTGCCAAGCATGATGTCCTTTTCAAGGGACTCATCCCTCCTGACATATCCAAAGTACATAAGGTGCAGTCTCGCCATACCTGCTTCTAAGGAGCATTCTGGTTTTACTTCTTCTAAGACAGATTTGTTCATTCTTTTGGCAGTCCATGTTATATTCAATATTCTTCGCCAATACCACAATTCAAAGGCATCAATTCTTCTTCGTTCCTCCGTATTCCTTGCCCAGCTTTCACATGCATATGATGCAATTGAAAATACCATGGCTTGAGTAAGGCGCACTGTTGTCTTCAAGGTGACATCTTGTTCTTCGACACTTTAAAGAGGTCCTATGCAGAAGATTTGCCAAATGTAGTGCATCTCTTGATTTCTTGACTGCTGCTTCCATGGCTGTTGATTGTGGATCCAAGTAAAATGAAATCCTTGACAACTTCAATCTTTTCTCCGTTTATCCTGATATTGCTCATTGGTCCAGTTGTGAGGATTTTTGTTTTCTTTAAGTTTATATTTTTCTTTATGTTTATGTACAGGAAATAGAGGAATAAATTAAAAGATTGTGTGAGGACACAACGAGACATTTGGCTTGGACTTTTTAAAAAAGTCAATGTCAAAACAAAGCAAAAACAACAAAAAATGATACAATGCTGGTCTAATTTAAAAGAGATTGAGGAAACAATGAAATAAATGAATGGCCTTTGATTGGATTCTGTTTAAAAACAGTTCTGAAATATGTTTTGTTGTTGTTATTAGTTACTATCCATTATTATTACATCCTTATTAAAAAGCATGGAATAGATGATATATGGTAACAGAGTACATTGTAAAGAACCTATGGGCATCTGTAGTTGTGGTTGAGTGGTTAAGATGAGGGACTAGAATTTCATTGGGGTCACCCTTTGGAACTAGGAGCATTAACTTTGATGTCTTCATCTCCACCTCTGCCTACTAATTACCATATTGTAGTGCAAGCTACTTTTTTAGGTATTAAACTTTCCCTTGGATCTTTTACAAGTTACCTAACAATGGATTTCTCATTGCCCTGGAAGAAATTGTTTTGGATGACTAAACTAAGTCAAGGGAACCAATAGAACCTTGTTTTGTTTCAATTCTGAGGCTTCTTGGGTTCAAATTCCCATTGACTGAAGAAAATCAAGCTAAAAGAAGGTCTTCACATAGTTGCATTTAGAACGACACAGTAATCCCACTGCTTCCTTTTCTACAGCCATAACGGATGCAGCACTTGATTTAGGTCGCAATGTCACCTAAATCAAGATCCTTGGAAGACAGCTGCCTATTCAAATGACTGGAAGAAATCCATATTTGTATCCATTCCAAAGAAAGGTGATCCAAAAGATTGCAGAAATTATCAAACGATATCATCAATATCACACAAAAGGAAAATTTTGCTGAAAATCGTTCAAAAGTGGTTGCAACAGTAAATCAACAGGAAACTTTCATAAATTCAAGCCAGATTCAGAAGAGGTGTGGAACAAGGGATGTCAGATGGATCATGGCTGAAAGCAGACAATAGCAGAAAGATGTTTACCTGTGTTTTTTTTTTTTTAATTTTTGCAAATAGATTTTTATCTTTATTTAATTTCTATCAAGCATTTGGGATAATATTTAAATGATTAGCCTGATCAATCGTAACGCTATGCTGGAAGAAACAGATTTGATGGTGCTTTCTAAAATATATATTCACCTCACGTTCTTAGCTTCCACCCAAGTCCATGCCGATGTAAATATTTTCTGGTCTTTCTCTAGAAACCAAAATTCCTGCATCTGGCGTAAATAGATAACTCCTGTGTAGGAAGTCAGGTGGTGGAGAGAAGAGCACTAAAGGTTCTTGCTAATTTCAAAAAGTCAACATATAAATCAAAAGACATTCCGAGGTCCTAGTGCCACCTTACATAAGAGGTGGGGCAAATTAAGGCAATGTTCCCAGGCCACATCAGAGAGAGAGGATGAAAAAATTCTAGGGAGCTTGAGGGTAAATGAAGCCATATGGTAAAAGTATTAACAAAGGACATGCTAGATTAGTCTAAACTTTTAAAGGGCACCAGCAGTGCTTTTTCTAAGCTAAATCTGAGTTAATGGCAAGAGTCATCCTATTAAAGTGAACGATGGAATTTGTCTAAACCATTTTTGCAAGTGGGTGACATTAGGTCTCATGGGTGTGACTGACATTAATTACCATTCTGTATTGTAGTTGAGCTCCCCAGAATTCAGGATGAGTGGGAAATAACAGATAGTACTGTTGCACTGGATGGCCCAGCTCAGTCCCTAGCCTGAAAAAAAAAAAAAAAAGCCTGAAGAATCAGCAAATACTCTTCCCCAATCAAAGCCTAAGACTCTAATGTAAAACATTATCCAGATGGGCATCTTTTCTTTTTAATAAACAATTCCCCATTTGGGGAAGAATTTGATCAGGGTATTATCAATGCGTGTTTTTTTGGTATCCCCAAGGACTACCATGTTTTTTTTGACTATGTGAAGGTATTCTACTCCGTCAATCATAACAAATTATGAATAACATTGCAAAGAATGGAAATTCCAGAACACTTAATCGTGCTCATGAGGAACCTGTGCTTAGACCAAGAGACAGTTCTTAGAACAGAACAAGGGGATACTGCGTGGTTTAAAGTCAGGAAAGCTATGCGTCAGGGTTGTATTCTTTCACCATACTTATTCAATCTGTATGCTGAGCAAATAATCCAAGAAGCTGGACTATATGAAGAAGAATGTGGCGTCACGATTGGAGGAAGACGCATTAACAGTCTGTCCTATACAGAGGACACAATGTTGCTTGCTCAAAGTGAAGAGGACTTGACACATTTACTGATGAAAATCAAACACTACAGCCTTCAGTGTGGATTTCACTTCAACATAAAGAAAACAACAATCCTCACAATTGGACTCAGGTGCGCCCCACCCAAGCCAAGGTTCAATCACCTCATATGCATGTGAAAGCTAGACACTGAATAAGGAAGATGGAAGAAGAAACAAAGCCTTTGATTTATGGTGTTGATGAAGAATATTGAATATACCTCGGACTGCAAGAAGAACGATCTAATCTGTTTGGAAGAAGTAGAGCCAGAATGTTCATTGGAAGAGAGGATGGCAACACTTCATCTAACACACTTCGAACATGCTACAAGGAGGGCCCAGTCCCTGGAGAAGAGCATCATGCTTCCTAGAGTAGAGGGTCAGAGAAAAAGAGGAAGACCCTCAATGAGACATGTTGAGCAGTGACTACAACAATGGGTTCAAGCATAACGACTGTGAGGATGGCGCAGGACAGAGCAGTGTTTCGTTTTCTTGTACATAGGGTACCTATGAATCAGAACCCACTCAAGGGCGCCTAGAAATTACTACGATGCTGCTTCTCTGTTTGGGCCAGTGGCGCAATGGATAATGCGTCTGACTACGGATCAGAAGAATCCAAGTTCAAATCCTGGCTGGCTTATTAAAAAAAAAAAAAAAAATTATTACCCTTCTCTAATTTTGAAGTTCCACACACAAAAAAAGTTACTGTGGAAATATTAGGTTCTGAGAAATAACTCCACCAGGAATTTCATTCTCTCACTGGCAAGTATTTGTTATGCATCTACCAAGTACAAAGTACATTGAGGAATGAAAGACTTCAGAGAGACTCGGTGGTCTGATGTCTTGTAAATATCTCATTAGCACTGCCTTTTGTTCTCATTTCTCTCTCATTCGAACTAAATACAAAGGAGCTATTGCTGCCTCTTACACTCTTCTGTAGGTGTTTTTGTGTCATTTGTTTGACTGATTGATTTAATTTTGAAGAAATAACACTATCTTAGGCTGGGTTCTCTAGAGGAGCAAACCAGTGAAGAGTGCATGTACATATGTAAATACGTATCCAGTTGCCACCGAGTCTGTTCCAACTCAGACCACAGAATAGAACAAGCACATAGGGTTTGCAAGAAGCAGCTGGTGGATTCCAAGTGCCTGTGGTTACCAGACAAAGGATTTAAGCACTGCACCACCAGGGCCCCCTAATTAAGCAGTCCTTTTTAAAATCCTTCTTGAGTCATCCCAATTGGAACATGTTCTCTCCTGTTGAGACCCTGACTGATAGAAAACCAGATAAAGATGATAAGGCCATTATGAGTGGCTGGAAATAGTTCAGAGGAGGGGTGGCTAATAGACAATATTATCAATGTTTTGAATATTGGGCAAGAACATGAAAATAGACATATACTGTATTTATAATAGTTATAAAAATACAGAAAAATCACTGGGTCTTTAGCCTGCTTTTTAAGGAGGAGATGAAGACCTGGTAGCAAACAGAAATTGCTTGTGATACTCAAATTCTCTCTCAAAAAGATGATTCTGAAGGATCAAAGACTCAAGGCTGTATTTATTCTTTTCCAGAAAGAAAGGGATATGGTTTTGCCTCTTTTTGCCATTTCAGGAAAACAATGAGCTTTTTATAATCCAGGAAATATTCCATTTACCTTTTTGTGTGCCTTTTCATCACGAATCTTTAAGAATGTATTTTCGTTGCTGTTGCATGCCCTTGAGTGGATTCCAATTCATAGCAACCCTACAGGACAGAGTAGAACCGCCTCATGGGCTTTCCTAACCTGTAATTTTTAGTGGAGCAGATCCTCTAGTCTTTTCTCTGGCAGGCCTGCTGGTTTAACATGATTCCTGTTGTCAGGGAGGCTAAGAGTTCATTAGATAAAAAATTGATCATAAAAACAACAATTATAATATAGTTTCTTTAAGTCTACAGCTGGCTATTTTAGCCAGGACTCTAACTTGCAATTGGTTTAAACGAATTACAAATTATCTTATCAGAAAGAAACACTTGTTAGCTCCCTTATATTGGCTTAGGTTGACACTAACTGTGCACTGGTAGCTTTTAGGAGGTTTCTTACAGTTGAATTTCCTGTATTAACAACTCAGCTGCTTTATTTCCGTTTTTCCTGGGCAGCTTTCATTTTAAATTCTCTATATTTGTTAGTAGGGAGTTCCCCTTTTCTGAGAAGGAAAGCATAATAACCGGCTCTGATTCTTAGAGATTTGGCTTTAAGGAAACCCAAATAATCTGTTGCCCTCTAGTCCGACTCATAGCAACCCTACAAGACAGGATAGAACTACCCTGTATGGTTTCTGAAGCTGTAATTTCTACATCTTTCTCCTGCGGAGGAGCGCCTGGAGGTTTCGAACCCCTACCTTTCGGTGCTTTACCAGTTTTCTAGGAAAAATAACTCTTCAAGGCACCTAACCAAGGGGAAAAGTAAGCAGCCAAGGTGGCAGTAACATTGCAACTCACTACCCCTGGTTTAAGAGACCAGGGCTCTAACCCTTGAAAAACCCTGCCTTAAAAAAAAAATCTAACCCTTTGAGGTCAAGTCAGTTCCAACTCATAGCAACCCTATAGCTTTAAAAGGCAGCTATTACCCCCCTTGTCCTGAAGCTGATGAATGACACAGTCAAACACTGGCTTTTAGTTTTATTTGGTTCCTAGAAAACTTGATGCTCCACCCTCATTCCTTCTCTGGTTTTCTGGGATGTTTTCAAACAAGTTCCACACTCTCTGCAAGTTTTAACATCTACTACAAGGACATTTGTCAGAGGAAGTACAGGGCCCCTATTATGCATCCTGAGAGTCTGCTACTTTTGCTCCAATCCAGTGTAGTCGAGATTGGGGTTCTACACGTTGACAAGAAATGGTGATAACCGCCTGTTGGTTGTCAAGATAGGGAGTTTGGGGTGGGGTCTTCGGTGCCCTCTTGATTTTACTTACAGCCAGGCCCTTCCCTCTGCAGTACTTTTCTCAGGGGTTGGAGCCAAGATATTCCGAACTTCAGTTCTTAGAGCCTTGGGGGAAAACACGCGAACTCTGTCTCATTTTTCCCGATACCAGAAATCAGAAGAGCCGGACTGAGGGGGGAGGCTGAGGGTGCAGCAGTCTGGAAGGGGGAGCTGAGGCGACCTCCTGGGAACAGAAACTCAATCCAGAGGCTTCTGCTGTTATGCCCTGGTCTTTGAGGCTAGCTAAAAGATTATTTCCATCCTGGATCCAGGTCTGAAATCCTGGGGCTGTGTTTCTTCTTCTCCACCGGGTGGCGTCGAAATCCAAGCGCGCTGTGGCAAAGAAACCAGAAAATTGTTAAAAGATAAATTCCGCTATCACTGGAGCTTTGAGGGACGCTTCAGAATAGGTATTCAGGGACTCGGTGTAGAAAAACAGCAACCATAATGTAAGGAGAGCGGAATAAAAACCAAACTCAACCGTGGATCCTAAACCTCCTGTTCCACGTCAGGGGTTCTACCCTACAGGCCATCTGAAAAGGAGCAAGAATTGTTTTCCTCACTACCTTCATACCCAGAAAAACCCAGTGCCATCGAGTTGATTCCGACTCCTTGCGACCCTATAGGACAGAATAGAACTGCCCCACAGAGTTTCCAAGGAGCGCCTGGAGGATTCGAACTGCTCACCCTTTGGGTAGCAGCTGTAGCACTTAAACCACTACAAAACCAAACCCAGTGCCATCGAGTCGGTTCCGACTCCTAGCGACCCTATAGGACTGAGTACAACTGGCCCATAGAGTTTCCAAGGAGCTCCTGGCAGATAAAACTGCTGACCCTTTGGTTAGCAGCCCTAGCACTTAACCACTGCGACAGCAGGGTTTCCACTCACTAGTTCCCACCCACTGCCCTAGAGTCCATTCGGACTCAGAGTCGCTAGTTAGGAGGTGGGAAATCCAGGCTCTGTGCATCTGTTCCATCTGGGGATACAGCTCTCTTGTTTTCCAGAAAAGAGGCTGCAAAATCTACTGTTTAAGATCATGCCAGTCAGTCAGCTCTTCAAAAGGTCTCAAAAGCAAAAAACCAAAACTGCTACCATGGAGTCCATTCTGACTCATAGAGATGTCCTAGGAGGGAGTAAAACTGCCCTACATGGTTTAAAAGGAGTAGCCTGTGGTTTCCAACTGTCGGATTTCCAACCTTTCGGATTAGCAGCCATACCTCTCAACTGGTGCACCACCAGGGCTACCAAAAGCCTTTGCACAGTGAGAAAAGCAATCACACACTCCCCCTCTTCACTCTTTAGGTCAAAGACAGGCAAAATAATGTCCCATGTGACCTGGAGTTCATAAATGCAAAGGATGGGAAAACAAAACAAAACAAGAAGTGATCATATTAATGCAGCTGAGAGTGAGGAGAATGAGGGGGTAAGGGGCGATTTTTGTCACTGTTCTCCAGCAGCCAGTTTACTGAGCTTTTTAGGATTTGGGGAGTCAATTAAATCAGGATTCAGAAAATATAGGACCTGGCCTGGCCCATTGTTTATGTGACAATAAACCAGATACTTAATTGTCCCAAACTTATCTGTATTGTTATTTATTGTCTCCTCTTGTACAAAAGGAAATCTTTGCCTAGTTGGAATTTCTTGTAATGAGTGTTTGCAGAGCAAATATTGCACTGATTTCCAAATCTAGGACTATGTTCAAAAGAGGAAATTGAAAATACAAGAGCATTACTGTTCATGTCACAGATTTCTTGTTGTGGTAGGCCCAGTCCTTGAAGCTCCTGCCCACAACTGGTCAGGAAGGGAAGGATGAGCAGTGGACTTGGGTATATCTAGGTTGTAGCAGTATATTGGCAGGAACTGCCAGAAATTCAAGCTGCATTTGGAAGAGCATGTGTAACAACGGATATCGTTGCTGATGTCAGATGAATCTTGGCTAAAAGCAGAGCACGCCAGAAAAATGTTTACCTGTATTTTATTGACTATGTAAAGGCATTCAACTGTGTGGATCATAACAAATGACAGGTAACAATTCGAAGAATGGAAATTCCAGAACACTTAATTGTGCTCGTGCAGAACCCGTACATAGACCAAAAGGTAGTCTTTCAAACAGAACAAGCAGATACTGCGTGGTTTCAAATCAGGAAATGTATCCGTCAGCACTGTATCCTTTCAACATATTTCTTCGATCTGTATGCTGAGTAAATTATTGGAGAATCTGGACTATACAAAGCATAACATGGCATCAGAAATAGAGGAAGACTCATGGTAGACATTCACACAATACTGGAAATCATGGCCTAGCCAAGTTGACACACACATTTTTGTAGGACTCAATTCAATCCTTGACAACCCATTGACAACCTACAATGTGCAGATGACACAGCCTTGCTTGCTGAAAATGAAGAGAATTTGATGCACTTACTGATGAAGACCAAAGACTACAGCCTGTAGTATGGATTACAGTTCCACATAAAGAAAACAAAAAATCTTCACAACTGGACCAATAAGCAACACTATCATAAATAGAAAACAGATTGAAATTGTCAAGAATTTCATTTTACTTGCATTTACGATTAATGGACGTGGAAGCACAGGTCAAAAAATAAATTGACCTATTGCATTGGGCAAATCCGCTGCAACAGCCCTCTTTAAAGTCTTCAAAAGAGAAGATATCACTTTGAGAACTAAGGTGCATCTGAACCAAGCCATAACATTTTCAGTCATCTCATATGCATGGAAAATGTGAACAATGAAAAAGGAAGATCAAAGAAGAATTGATGCTTTGAATTGTGGTGCTGGAGAAGATAATTGAATATACCACAGACTGCCAGAAGAAAGAACAAATTTGTCTTGGAAGAATTACAGCCAAAATGCTCCTTAGAAGAGAGGTTGGTGAGAATTCATCTCACATACTTTGGACATGTTATAGGAGGGGCCAGTCCCTGGAGAAGGACATCATGTAGAGGGTCAGCACAAAAGATGAAGACCCTCAAAGAGATGGACTGACACAGTGGCTGCAACAATCATTGTGAGGATGGCTCAGGAATGGAGACTGTTCTTTTCTGTTGTGCATGGGATTGCTACTTCAGAATCGACTCAACAGTGCATAACAACAACAGGAGTTGTATTAATCAGTATTCCAGCAGGAAGCAGGTCACACATTCAAAGAGTGTATTGAGGGGAGATCATTGAAAGGCCTCTTCATAGAGTTAAGGAAACTAATAAGATGTGAGGAAACCCTGAGGGATCAGAACACTGGGAGTCTTTAGCATCCTTAGGCATAAAGGGGCGGGGGAAGGAGCTGAGTTGCCAGAACCTGGCAAGAGCTCTCGCCATGGCAGAGGAGCCACCCATCAGGAGCTGTGCCCATGGGAGAAACACAGCCTCGAAGGGAATGAGTGGAAGGAATATTTGTATCTACCTCTCTCTCTTCCTGCCACCTGATCTCTTGCTAGTGCTTCCCATTGGAATTCTGAATCCAGCCAGAAGCCAGGGACCAAGAAAGCCCAAGCAAAGCAGCCTTCCAAGGTAAAGAGCAGAGCAGAAAATGGACCTGGATGGGCAAATGGAGAATAAATCAGCACACTGGGGCTGTAATTTGTGTGACCCCTTCCTATTTTGGGTTGGGCATGAATTTCTTTTCTATTTAAACCTTGGATAATAAGGTAAATTGGAACTTGAGCAGCTTATAGGAAATATTTACTTCTAGACATTTTTTGTTAGGGGCATAGCCAGTGTGAAAGGGATTACAAATATATTTGCCATAAACTTTCACAAACTTAGGATGCAGTCATCAAATATAGATTCCTCCCAACAGATGCACCCCAGTGAGACTATTATGCAGAATGCGTATCTTCTGTCCAGTAAGGCTGAAGAGGCACCTGTTTCTGGGGAGAATATGGTGCAGCTCTGTCTTCAAGCTATAACTTGGTTTATGCCAAGCAGCCAGGTAAGGATACAGTGATATTTCTTGATTGTACTGTTTCTGCTGAAGGGCAACATAGTCTGTTTCTCTTGGGGAGTCTAGGAGGTTCAGAATGCTAATTTGTAGACCTCCTTCTACGTATACTCTGTCTTGATTTTCTAGTGCTGCTACAACAGAAATTCCACAAGTGGATGGCTTTAACAAAGAGAAGTTATTCTCCCATAGTAGGCTAGAAGTCTGAATTCAGGGCACCAAATGTAGTGGAAAGCCTTCTCTCTCTGTCAGCTCTGGAGGAAGGGCCTTGTCATCAATCTTCCCTTGGTCTAGGAACTTCTCTGCACAGGAACCCCAGGTCCAAAAAATGAGCTCTGCTCGCGGTGCTGCTTTTTGGTGGTATGAAGCCTTCCACTCTCTGCTCGCTTCCCTTACCTTTTATCTCTTTTAAAATAAGAGGTGATGTGGGCCACACCCCAGGGAAATACCCTTTACATTGGATCAGGGATGTGACCTGAGTAAGGGTGCTACATCCCACCTTAATCCTCTTTAACACAAGCGAATCTGACCTCATTAACCACAGGCAGAGATTAAGATTTACAATGCTTTGGAAAACTACACCAAATGGAGACAACAACACAACACCGGGAACCATGGCATAACCAAGTTGACACATAATTTGGGGTGCACAATTCAATCCATGACATACTCCTATAATGAATTCTCTTTGTAAAATGCATAATAATGATCTATATTCTGATGTCATAATGTTTCTCTGATACCAAACTAAAAAACAAACTAATTGTTATCAATCAATTGTAAGTCATCATGACCCCACATGTTGTAGAGTAGAACTGAGCTCCATGGAGTTTTCAAGCCTATGACGTTTCAGAAGCAGATCACCTTTTCTGAGATGGCTCTGGGTGTGTTTGAGCCTCTAACATTTCAGTTAGCAGCTAAGTGTTCAACCATTTGCACTACCAAGGACTCATTTCTCTAATAATGATGTTCGGCAAAGTTGTCGATTAGAGAACAGCAGTTACTGGTTCACAAAAATGTAAATATGCAGCAGAATATAATTAAATACACTACTGCATTCATTAAGGAACTCTTTCTACAAATTAAAAATAAATAAATCATGAATCAATCGATCAACAGAAGTAAAGAAAATGCTTAGTAATACAATTGATTTATATTCTGGCACAATCTCTGTATATCAAAATGGTGCTGACTGGTAGCAAACACGAGATCTGCAGACCACATTTTCAGTGGCTGTGCTCTACATCAGGTTCTGTGGAGAAACCATCATAGTCATTTACTTCCAAATGACAAGTACACACTAACAGTGATCAAACACATTGGAATGGCCTTGAATCCATAGGTAGCTAGCTGGTTCTGTTGGACTAAGTGATGGTACACGAAGCAAAGAAAGGTCCCGGTTTTGTAATCCAGTAGTTCCTTTTGAAGGCAGGTATCTGACAAACAGGGCTCAACTAGAATTCATAACATCTCTCCTTTAACCTAAAGAAAGCCCAATGTGGTCATAATTGTTATAGACCTTTCAACTCCTTAACAGGTAATGGAAGAAGCACTTTTGCCTCCTCGTTTGTAGGAGGGGAAGGAGGCAGCAGTAGAAGCTGAGAAGGTATAGATACATTTCCAGCTAGGCATAAATAACTTTTAAAAGCTAGGTTCAAAGAGGCTGGAGGAAATCCCAAGAATGCCAAAGATCCCATAAACCACCCATTCTATTTCACTTCCAGGAAGAGTCAGAACACAAGAGCTTATTGGCCTTGTGGGAAGTCTGCAGATAGTCTTTTTCACCTTCCTAGTGGTCGGGTTGGCACTGGGTTCTTGGGTTAGTACTGGGTAGGTAAAGAGACATATTACAGCGCACCACAGGGCAGAAAGAAGGCTAATAGAGCTTCCAGTGCAGCACAATTCAGTGGGTAGTGTGCCTAGTTCTCTGCTTTCCATAGAGCTCAAAGCCCTAGATTCATACTCCAAAACCACTCTAAGTCATACTTCTCCATAAACGCAATCTTGTCGAGAATAGAGAGAAATTCTTATCCTGAGGAGCCTGGAGTTGGTTCCAAAATAAGCAGGTCTGGATTCTTTCCCTTCCCCTAATGTCAAATATGAGTACAAGCTCTCAGTCTTGTTTGAAATTTGAGCTCCATTATTTGAATTTCTTTTCTTTCTCTTTTATAGTGGTAATTTATGATATTATATTTTAGTCATGATTATTGTTGCAGAACTATGGTTGCGTTGGAAATTGCCCGAAAAACCAGGGACATAAAGCAGTACCTTGGTTTGTTCAAAAATCTGTAATTTGACAGCCTCGTGGGGGTGGGGTGGGGGGAATAGCTCATTTGGGATCCACTCAGCTAGGTGGGTTGAAAGCTGAGGCTAGAATCATCTGAATGGTTGTTGATTCATCAGTCTGTATGAGGCACCACCTGAGTCTTTCTGAGGTCTGAACAAAGGGTTTACAATCATGCCCTTAGCTTCATCTTTAGACCCTGCTTTTCTGAACAATGCCTTGGGTCTGATGTTTTCCCAGAAGACTTTTTGTTAATTGAAGGCTTGTTTGTCATCTGGAGAGGCTGAAACTGTGACAGTTTATTTTTAAATAACCAGCAAGTCATGGTTCCTTTAAAATTAATGATTCTTTCTTTAGTTTAATCTCTCTGTCTCACAGGCACACACCCTTTTTACTGTAGGCAGCTAGAAAAAGCCAGGGGTCACCTTCAATACGTTGCCTGGAAATATCCTTAGCTAAATCACCCAGTTCTTTAGGTATAGTTTTTACTTTCTGCCTTACCACAGTGACAGTATTGCTAACCTTTCTGTCAGTAGATAAAAAGGGCCCCCTTTCCTTCTGCTTCTAATATTTTCCTCATTCTACTGACTAGGCACCAGATATAAAAAGTCTTCGTGCTTTGGGGACCTTTCACTAACAGACTCCTGGAGGTCTTACCAGTTTCCACTTGCTGCCTAGTCCCAAAGCCACATGCCTTGGGGTGTGTTACAGCATTATCTCATTTTCAGGTGAAGATATATAGATATAAATCTGTATTAGTTTGTGCCCATTATGGATTTACTGACTTTCAGCCCCAAATCATCCTTTTACCTGCTTTGTGAAAATATATCTGGGTCTTCAAAATATTGTTCCTTTGCTTCCTAGTACTGAGGATTTGCCTGGAGAGACTGCAAGACAAAGAGGGTTTTGCTCCCTGATGTCCAGGAGATGCTTGGCCTGCGGCTTCCCCAGTGCTCTTGCCCCATGCATGGCTTTCTCCTGCATCAGAAGGTCTAAATTTTGTCAGAATGGCTCTGGAAACATTCCAGAATTGTCTAGTTCAGAACATTTCATTTGTCGACTGTTTGGTTTGAGTTGCGAGAGATGCCTCTTTCTCTGCTGCGCTTGGCTATGGGATTGGTACCGGTGCGCTGGGACGTTGGCAAGAGTATTCAGGGCTGGGCATCTTTGAGGCAGAAAGGTTGCACTACGGACACGGAAGAGAGGGAAGGTCCTGAAACAGAGGGTGATAGCCCAGTACTTGGGGGCCCCCCAAACCGGGCGACGCCGAAGGGGCGAGTGGGTGTGATCGCAAAAGCAGGAGGAGAGTTAAGGCGGCCAAGGCCTAGAAGAAACCTTAGGTGTTGAGGGCCTGGAGGTTAAACTTTGAATAGACCCTGACCGGAACAAAAGAAAGCCGTGTCAGAAGTGGGATTCGAACCCACGCCTCCACTTGGAGACCAGAAACCCCAAACGCGGGAAAGGATACCTTAAGTCTGGCGCCTTAGACCACTCGGCCATCCTGACACTGCGTGTAGCACTTACGCGTGATGACAACAGTATTTTATGATGGTTGTTTCCTTAAGGAAAGACGAAACGATTATTTCTAAAAACATTAAAGCAGGAAAGAACACGTTTACAGGGACCCTGAAGCTTGCGCTGGACAACAGATTTAACACAGTTCTAAAGACCGGAGCCTAAAGACTGCAGCCTACGCCACCCACCCCACATGCCCTTTTCCCACTGTTCCCCTACCCCCCAGCCCAGACTGCCCAGAAAGACCGGGAGTTACAGCATCAACTTTAAGTAGAGGACATAGAACGCGGATTTTGTCCCCGCTTTTTTTTTTGTTGAAACGTCTTTCAACAGCTTTCCGCGAGGCTTACAGTATCTCTCGCCCATATTTCATTTTAAGACGTTGTATTAGTGGGGACTGAAGCCGTGCGCCGAATTTAAGTATTCGCCGAACAATCCTATTGTCCACATTTTTACTTCCGCAAGTGTACGCGGATTGCGTGACCATTTTCCACACTCCTCCAGTTTCCTTCCCTACGCACGCCCTCGGTAACCCAACCTCTCTTTTCCTTTTCTTGCCGTTTTCTTTCTCTCACATACCATACCCCCTTCTATTCTTTCTGCCGGCCGTGGGAGACAGGATGGGAAGGGAAATCAGCGCGGTCATAGGTTACATAATAATAGAAACAGGAGTCCATAGACAAAAACAACAAAAAGACCTTTGTCCTGGAATAAAATCTTAACATAGAGAGGCAGATAGACAGACGGTTGGATAATAAATTATAGGTAGATACATCCCTAGAGGTTCGGTTCAGGTGAGAGGCATTCATTCACTGTTCACTTTCCATCCTGTCTCACAGTAACGTTTTATTAGTTACACCCTCAAACTGATAGTGTCAGAGACTTCATTTTCTGTGGAAGACATCGAAATATTGTATGCATGGACTGGCAAGCTACTTATATAAATCCTAATGATCAGGGTAAGTTGTTTTATTTTGTTTCTTTCTGCTTTCCTCCCTACCCCAGTCCTCATATGAAGAACATAAATATCGTTTTGAAAGCAATGTAAAGTAGTAGAAAATGTGAGGTCTGGAATTAGGTGTAAATAATTTATGCTTCATTACTTTGACTCTCTGGGAACCCATTCTTCACCTTTTAAGCAAAGGTAACCAAGCAGGAAGGAATAGAAGAAAGATTCAGAACAAAATCAAGATAACACATTAAAAAAAAATAAATAAACATAACCATGTAGATAAGTGAGGAGTGGGTTATGGTAGAATTAGAGCAATCACTATATACAACCCCCAGAGATTTAATAGGCCTAGGCGAAGAGCATTAACAATCTCAAAACCATTAGACAAAGGGTTATTGGAAAATAACAGATGTGCATGGCACTAAAATTACCACCCCACATATTACTTCCCAATTGGAAAGGGAAAAAATGAAGAACCATGGGAGCACCGCTTTATTTTCACCATCATTGGGGTATCCTGACAAATGACTCTTGAAGTAAGTACTATATAAAATACACATTTCAGACCAAAAATGTTGAATGTGAATCTACTCAATTAATTGAAATGATACAACCAATCCTTTAGACTTCCAGTGTAGAAGAAATAGAGGAATAAATTAAAAGATTGCATGAGGAGACAATGAGACATATCCAGAAGGTAGGACATTCCACAAGACATTTGGCTTGGACTTTTTTTTTTTTTTTTTTATAGAGCTTCAAGTGAATGTTTAGAAATCAAGTCAGTCTGTCACATAAGTTTCTATACACCTTACTCCATACTCCCACTTGCTCTCCCCCTAATGAGTCAGCCCTTCAAGTCTCTCCTTTCGAGACAATTTTGCCAGTTTCCAACCCTCTCTACCCTCCCATCCCCCGTCCAGACAGGAGATGCCAACACAGTCTCAAGTGTCCACCTGATACAAGTAGCTCACTCTTCATCAGCATCTGTCTCCTACCCACTGTCCAGTCCCTTCCATGTCTGATGAGTTGTCTTCGGGAATGGTTCCTGTCCTGGGCCAACAGAAGGTTTTGGGAGCATGATCGCCGGGATTCCTCTAGTCTCAATCAGACCATTAAGTCTGGTCTTTTTGTGAGAATTTGGGGTCTGCATCCCACTGATCTCCTGCTCCCCCAGGGATTCTCTGTTGTGCTCCCTGTCAGGGCAGTCACGGGTTGTGGCCGGGCACCATGTAGTTCTTCTGGTCTCAGGATGATGTAAGTCTCTGGTTCATGTGGTCCTTTCTGTCTCTTGGGCTCCTAGTTATCGTGTGACCTTGGTGTTCTTCATTCTTCTTTGATCCAGGTGGGTTGAGACCAATTGATGCATCTTAGATGGCCCCTTGTTAGCATTTAAGACCCCAGACGCCACATTTCAAAGTGGGATGCAGAATGTTTTCATAATAGAATTATTTTGCCAATTGACTTAGAAGTCCCCTCAAACCATGGTCCTGAAACCCCCGCCCTTGCTCCGCTGACCTTGGAAGCATTCAGTTTATCCCGGAAACTTCTTTGCTTTTGGTCCAGTCCAGTTGAGCTGACCTTCCATGTATTGAGTATTGTCCTTCCCTTCACCTAAAGCACTTCTTATCTACTAACTAATCAATAAAAAACCCTCTCCCACCCTCCCTCCCTCCCCCTCTTATAACCACAAAAGTATGTGTTCTTCTCAGTTTATACTATTTCTCAAGATCTTATAATAGTGGTCTTATACAATATTTGTCCTTTTGCCTCTGACTCATTTCGCTCAGCATAATGCCTTCCAGGTTCCTCCATGTTATGAAATGTTTCACAGATTCGTCACTGTTCTTTATCACTATGTAGTATTCCGTTGTGTGAATATACCACAATTTATTTAACCATTCATCCGTTGATGGACACCTTGGTTGCTTCCAACTTTTTGCTATTGTAAACAGAGCTGCAATAAACATGGGTGTGCATATATCTGTTTGTGTGAAGGCTCTTATTTCTCTAGGGTATATTCCGAGGAGTGGGATTTCTGGGTTGTATGGTAGTTCTATTTCTAACTGTTTAAGATAATGCCAGAGAGATTTCCAAAGTGGTTGTACCATTTTACATTCCCACCAGCAGTGTATAAGAGTTCCAATCTCTCCGCAGCCTCTGCAACATTTATTATTTTGTGTTTTTTGGATTAATGCCAGCCTTGTTGGAGTGAGATGGAATCTCATCGTAGTTTTAATTTGCGTTTCTCTAATGGCTAATGATCGAGAGCATTTTTCTCATGTATCTGTTAGCTGCCTGAATATCTTCTTTAGTGAAATGTGTGTTCATATCCTTTGCCCACTTCTTGATTGGGTTGTTGGTCTTTTTGTGGTTGAGTTTTGACAGAATCATGTAGATTTTAGAGATCTGGTCGGAGATGTCATAGCTGAAAATGCTTTCCCAGTCTGTAGGTGGTCTTTTTACTCTCTTGGTGAAGTCTTTAGATGAGCATAGGTGTTTGATTTTTAGGAGCTCCCAGTTATCTGGTTTCTCTTCGTCATTTTTGGTAACGTTTTGGATTCTGTTTATGCCTTGTATTAGGGCTCCTACCGTTGTCCCTATTTTTTCTTCCATGATCTTTATCGTTTTAGTCTTTATGTTTAGGTCTTTGATCCACTTGGAGTTAGTTTTTGTGCATGGTATGAGGTATGGGTCCTGTTTCATTTTTTTGCAAATGGATATCCAGTTATGCCAGCACCATTTGTTAAAAAGACTATCTTTTCCCCAATTAACTGACACTGGGCCTTTGTCAAATATCAGCTGCTCATATATGGATGGATTTATATCTGGGTTCTCAATTCTGTTCCATTGGTCTATATGTCCATTGTTGTACCAGTACCAGGCTGTTTTGACTACTGTGGCTGTGTAATAGGTTCTGAAATCAGGTAGAGTGAGGCCTCCCACTTTCTTCTTCTTTTTCAGTAATGCTTTGCTTATCCGAGGCTTCTTTCCCTTCCATATGAAGTTGGTGATTTGTTTCTCCATCACATTAAAAAATGACATTGGAATTTGGATCGGAAGTGCATTGTATGTATAGATGGCTTTTGGCAGAATAGACATTTTTACTATGTTGAGTCTTCCTATCCATGAGCAAGGTATGTTTTTCCACTTAAGTAGGTCCTTTTTAGTTTCTTGTAGTAGTACTTTGTAGTTTTCTTTGTATAGGTCTTTTACATCTTTGGTAAGATTCATTCCTAAGTATTTTATCTTCTTGGGGGCTACTGTGAATGGTATTGATTTGGTGATTTCCTCTTCGATGTTCTTTTTGTTGATATGGAGGAATCCAAGTGAGTTTTGTATGTTTATGTTATAACCTGAGACTCTGCCAAACTCTTCTATTAGTTTCAGTAGTTTTCTGGAGGATTCCTTAGGGTTTTCTGTGTGTTAAGATCATGTCATCTCCAAATAGAGATAATTTTACTTCCTCCTTGCCAATCCGGATGCCCTTTATTTCTTTGTCTAGCCTAATTCCTCTGGCTAGGACCTCTAGCACAATGTTGAATAGGAGCGGTGATAAAGGGCATCCTTGTCTGTTTCCCATTCTCAAGGGAAATGCTTTCAGGCTCTCTCCATTTAGAGTGATGTTGGCTGTTGGCTTTGCATAGATGCCCTTTATTATGTTGAGGAATTTTCCTTCAATTCTTATTTTGCTGAGAGTTTTTATCATAAATGGGTGTTGGACTTTGTTAAATGCGTTTTCTGCATCAATTGATAAGATCATGTGGTTTTTGTCTTTTATTTATATGGTGGATTACATTAATGGTTTTTCTAATATTAAACCAGCCTTGCATACCTGGTATAAATCCCACTTGGTCATGGTGGATTATTTTTTTGATATGTTGTTAAATTCTATTGGCTAGAATTTTGCTGAGGATTTTTGCATCTATGTTCATGAGGGATATAGGTCTGTAGTTTTCTTTTTTTGTGATGTCTTTACCTGGTTTTGGTATCAGGGATATGGTGGTTTCATAGAATGAGTTAGGTAGTATTCCGTCATTTTCTATGCTTTGAAATACCTTTAGTAGTAGTGGTGTTAACTCTTCTCTGAAAATTTGGTAGAACTCTGCAGTAAAGCTATCCGGGCCAGGGCTTTTTTTTATTGGGAGTTTTTGGATTACCGTTCAATCTCTTTTTTTGTTATGGGTCTATTTAGTTGTTCTACTTCTGATTGTGTTAGTTTAGGTAGGTAGTGTTTTTCCAGGAATTCATCCATTTCTTCTAGGTTTGCAAATTTGTTAGAGTACAATTTTTCGTAATAATCTGATATGATTCTTTTCATTTCAGTTGGGTCTGTCGTGATGTGGCCCATCTCGTTTCTTATTCGGGTTATTTGTTCCCTTTCCTGTATTTCTTAGTCAGTCTGGCCAATGGTTTATCAATTTTGTTAATTTTTTCAAAGAACCAGCTTTTGGCTTTGTTAATTCTTTCAATTGTTTTTCTGTTCTCTAATTCATTTTGTTGTGCTCTAATTTTTATTGTTTTCTTCTGGTGCCTGATGGATTCTTTTGTTGCTCACTTTCTATTTGTTCAAGTTGTAGGGACAGTTCTCTGATTTTGGCTCTTTCTTCTTTTTGTATGTGTGCATTTATCGATATAAATTGACCTCTGAGCACTGCTTTTGCTGTGTCCCAGAGGTTTTGATAGGAAGTGTTTTCATTCTTGTTGCATTCTATGAATTTCTTTATTCCCTCCTTAATGTCTTCTATAACCCAGTCTTCTTTGAGCAGGGTATTGTTCAGTTTCCAGGTATTTGATTTCTTTTCCCTAATTTTTCTGTTATTGATTTCCAATTTAAGGCCTTGTGGTCCGAGAAGATGCTTTGTAACATTTCAATGTTTTGGATTCTGCAAAGGTTTGTTTTATGACCTAATATGTGGTCTATTCTAGAGAATGTTCCATGTGCGTGAGAAAAAAAAAGTATACTTTGCAGCAGTTGGGTGGAGAGCTCTGTATAAGTCAATGAGGTCAGGTTGGTTGACTGTAGTAATTAGGTCTTCCGTGTCTCTATTGAGCTTCTTACTGGATGTCCTGTTCTTCTCCAAGGGTGGTGTGTTGAAGTCTCCTACTATAATTGTGGAGGTGTCTATCTCACTTTTCCGTTCTGTTAAAATTTGATTTATGTATCTTGCAGCCCTGTCATTGGGTGAATAAATATTTAATATGTTTATATCTTCCTGGTCAATTGTCCCTTTTATCATTATGTAGTGTCCTTCTTTATCCTTTGTGGTGGATTTAACTTTAAAGTCTATTTTGTCAGAAATTAATATTGTTACTCCTGCTCTTTTTTGCTTATTGTTTGCTTGATATATTTTTTTTCCATCCTTTGAGTTTCAGTTTGTGTCTCTAAGTCTAAGGTGTGTCTGTTGTAGGCAGCATATGGAAGGATCGTGTTTCTTTATCGAGTCTGAGACTCTCTGTCTCTTTATTGGTGCGTTTATTCCATTTACATTCAGCGTAATTATAGATAAGCATGTGTTTAGCGTTGTCATTTTGATGCCTTTTTATGTGTGTTGCTGAAAATTTCATTTTTCCACTTACTGTTTTGTGTTGAGACATTTTTCTTTGTAAATTGTGTGTTCCTCATTTTCATAGTATTTGACTTTATGTTTGCTGAGTCGTTACATTTTTCTTGGTTTTTGTCTTGAGTTGTGGAGTTGTTATACCTCTTTGTGGTTACCTTAATATTTACCCCTAATTTTCTAAGTAAAAACCTAACTTGTATTGTCCTATATCGCCTTGTATCCCTCTCCATATGGCAGTTCTATGCCACCTGTATTTAGTCCCTCTTTTTGATTATGGTGATCTTTTACATATTGACTTCAATGATTCCCTGTTTTGAGCATTTTTTTCTTTTTAATTAATCTTAATTTGTTTTTGTGATTTCCCTATTTGAGTTGATATCAGGATGTTCTGTTCTGTGACCTTGTTTTGTGTTGGTATCTGATATTATTGGTTTTCTGACCAATTTCCTTTAGTATTTCTTGTAGCTTTGGTTTGGTTTTTGCAAATTCTCTTAGTTTGTGTTTATCTGTAAATGTCTTAATTTCACCTTCATATTTGAGAGAGAGTTTTACTGGATATATGATCCTTGGCTGGCAGTTTTTCTCCTTTAGTGCTCTGTGTATGTCATCCCATTGCCTTCTTGCCTGCATGGTTTCTGCCGAGGAGTCTGAACTTATTCTTATTGATTCTCCCTTGTAGGAGACCTTTCTTTTCTCCCTGGCTGCTTTTAAAATTTTCTCTTTATCTTCGGTTTTGGCAAGTTTGATGATAATATGTCTTGGTGTTTTTCTTCTTGGATCAATCTTAAATCGGGTTCGATGAGCATCTTGGATAGATAGCCTTTCGTCTTTCATGATGTCAGGGAAGTTTTCTGTCAGCAGATCTTCAACTATTCTCTCTGTGTTTTCTGTTATCCCTCCCTGTTCTGGGACTCCAATCACACGCAAGTTATCCTTCTTGATAGAGTCCCACATGATTCTTAGTGTTTCTTCATTTTTTTTAAATTCTTTTATCTGATTTTTTTTCGGCTATATTGGTGTTAATTCCCTGGTCCTCCAGATTTCCCACTCTGCATTCTAATTCCTCGAGTCTGCTCCTCTGACTTCCTATGGAGTTGTCTAATTCTTTAATTGTATTGTTAATCTTTTGGATTTCTGAATGATGTCTCTCTGTGGATTCTTGCAACTTATTAATTTTTCCGCTATGTTCTTGAATAATCTTTTTTAGTTCTTCAACTGCTTTATCAGTGTGTTCCTTGGCTTTTTCTGTAGATTGCCTTATTTCATTTCTGAGGTCATCCCTGATGTCTTGAAGCATTCTGTAAATTAGCTTTTTATATTCTGTATCTGGCAATTCCAGGATTGTATCTTCATTTGGGAAAGATTTTGATTCTTTAGTTTGGGGGATTATAGAAGCAGTCGTGGTCTGCTTCTTTATGTGGTTTGATATCAACTGCTGTCTCTGAGCCATCACTAAGATATTGTAGTGACTTATTCTATATTTGCTCACTGAGTCTTATGTTGTTTTGTTTTCTTTCAATATACGTAGATGGGCTACTAGATTGAACTGTCTTGATTATTGTAGCCCTTGACTCACTTATGACCTATTACCAGGTGGTTTGGGCTGTTACCAGATATATATTCCTGAGTCGATTCACTATTCTTGAGTAGAATCTGATTTTGGGTCATCAAGTGTGTGATGCAGACTGTCACCTATCCACCTCGAGAAGTAGTGGTGATAGTTGTGCGCACCAGATTCTAGTAGCAGCTGGGGTTCACACTCCGGGGGGGCAGGATGCTGACAGGCTTCCCCCAAGTGTCAGTGAGGTAGGTGTGTCTCTATTCCTAAAACACTTTGGTGGATGGGCTCTGCAGCTGTACCTTAGGCCCCCAATGCAAGTACCTCTACAGACTGGTAGGTGTCACCCTCATCAGATGCCTAAGGCAGGAGGCTAGGTGGTCTGGGGGGAGCTTCAGCCCTCAGTTCCCTGTTGTGGGACAGTGAGGGCTCTGTTGAATACACAGAGATACCAGACCTGGGAAACTTGTCTTCCCAGTAATCCGCTAAAAAGATTGCAGTCAGATCCCTATCAGAAATGCCTTTACATTGTAGTAGCCACCTTGTTCCCTGTAGGGATGAAAGCCCGAGACTGTGGATCACATATGCTTGGTTGGAGCTGGTTCTGTGTTTTTAGTCCAATTAGGGAAGGATTTTTGGTCCCTGGGTTTTTTGTGGTTGCTTCTCTCAGGCCAGAAGAATGGGTTAGGAAAAGATCAAAAAAAAAAAAAAAAAACAACAAAAAGTAAAAGAAAAACCGTGGAGTAGTTCTCACTCTGGCTCAGGAAATTCCAATGTTAATGAAGCTGCCTGCAAAGGGGAGGGGAGGGTTCAGATAAACAGGAGGGAGTAGCATCCCAGAATATAGACAAAGTTACTTATCTTGCTTGGGATGACTGTTTTATCTGAGATTCCCCAGGGGTGCCTCGACTGTGCACGCTGGCTGCGTAGAGATTGCCCCGGAGGATCAGGCCCATGTCCTGTGCTTGCGCTGTCTCAGAAGCCGAGGTCAGTTCCTCCACTCCCAGTCCAAAGCCCAGCGTCAAGGTTCCCCGGCTGGGGCGCTGCACTCTCGGCTCCAAAACCAGTCGCTGCCTCCAGGTGACTTCTCCTCCTGTCAGCCGCCTCGCTGTGCTGCCTGCGTGCACTAGCTGGTCTTCCCCCAAGGTCAGTTCAGGGGGGTAGGGCTGCACCCCGTGTTTGTACCCTCATAGGATGCTGTGCTCAGCAACCCTTCACCCAGTCCAAAGCCTGGCGCCAAGGTTTCATCACTGGGACGCTGGCTCCAGGCTCTGAAAATGGTCTCTGCTTCTGCGTGGTTGTTCGTTCTCAGTCTCTGTCACTCAGGTTAACTCTTTAAATCTGTGTTTGTTGGTCAGGATTCCTAGATTGTCATGTATGTGATCGATTCACTTCTTTTTCCAAGTCTTTGTTGCAAGAGGGATCCGAGGTAGTGTCTACCTAGCCAGCCATCTTGGCCCCACCCTCCTGGACTTTTTTCTTTTTAAAGCCAATGTCAAAACAAAGCAAAAACAACCAACAGTGATGGGAGGCTGGTCTAGACTAAAAGGGATTAAGAAAACAAACAAGTGCAATGAATGACCTTGATTGGATCCTGGTTAGAAAAAGCGTTTCTCAAAGATGTTGCTATTAGTTACTGTCAGTTATTATTAAGTCCTTATTAAAACAAAAAATGGCATGGAATAGATGATATATGGCAACATAGAGCCCATTGCAAAAACCTAGAAGCATCTATACTTATGGTCAAGTAGTTAAGGCAATGGACTTGAAATCCATTGTGGTCAACCCAAGGGACTACAAACACTGACTTTTGTGTCTTCAATTCAGTCTCTGACCATGAATTACCATATTGCATTGAAAGCTACTTTTAAAAGTATTAATCTTTCTCTTGTATCTTTTTCAAGTTCCTAAAAATGGATTTCTCATTGCCCTGGAAGGAATTATTTTGGATGACCATACTGTGTCAAGTGAATCAGTAGAACCTTGTTTTGTTTCAGTTCTGAGGTTTCTTAGATTCAAAGTCCCAGTGATTGAATGTCATGGGTTGAATTATTTCCCCCCAAAAGTGTGTGTATCATCTTGGTTAGGCCATGATTCCCAGAATTATGTGGTTGCCTTCCATCTTGTGGTTGTAATTTTATGTTGAACGGATTAGTGTGGGATTGTAACACCACACTTACTCAGGTCACCTCCCTGATCCAAGGTAAAGGGAGTTTCCCTGGGGTGTGACCCACACCACCTTTTATATCTCAAGAGATAAAAGGAAAGGGAAGCTAGCAGAGAGTGGGGGCCTCATGCAACCAATAAAGCAGCACCAGGAGCAGAGTGCATCCTTCAGACCTGGGGTCACTGCCCCTGAGAAGCTCCTTGACCGGAAAAAGATTGAGGACAAGGACTATGCTCCACAGCCAACAAAGAGAGAAAGCCTTCCCCTGGAGCTGACACCCTGAATTTAGACTTGTTACCTACTAGACTGTGAGAAAATAAATTCCTTTTTGTTAAAGCCATCCACTTTTGGTTTTTCTATTCTAGCAGTACTAGATGACTAAGACACTGAGGCAAGCAAGCTAAAAGAAGGGCTTCACATAATCACCTTTAGAAAAACACAGCAATCCCACCACTTCCTTTTTTTAAAGACAGGTGTAGCACTTGATTTGGGATGCAATGTCACCTCAATCAAGAAATTTGGAATTCATCTACCTATTCAACTGACTGGAAGAGATCCATATTTGTACCCATTCCAAAGAAAGGTGATCCGACAGATTGCAGAAATTATCTAACAATATCGTTATATAATACACAAGTAAAATTTTGCTGAAGATCATTGAAAAGTGGTTGTAGCAGCACTTTGACAGATAACTGCCAGAAATTCAAGCCAGATGCAGAAGAAGTTGTGCATTAAGGGATATCAGATATCAGATCATGACTAAAGCAGAAAGTATCAGAAAGATGTTTCCCTGTGTTTTATTTCCTTCTTTTTGAAAATGAATTTTTACTTTTACTTAATTTTGATCAAACATTTGGGATAATATTTAAATGATTAACCTGATGAGTCAAAGTGCTATGCTAGAAGACACAGATTGGATGGTGTATTCTAAAATATTATTTTCCTCACATTCTTAGCTTCCGTTGAAAGCCTTGCCGATGTAAATATTTTCTGATCTCTCTCTAGAAGCCAAAATCCCTGCATCCAGCATGAACAGATAACTCCTGAGCAGGAACCCAGTTGTGGAGAGAAAAGCACTAAACGTTCTTGTTCATTTCAAGAGGCCAGCACATAAACCGAAAGAAGCTCTGAGGAACTTTTGCCAAATCACATAAACCAAGAAAAACCAAACCTGTTACCTTCGAGTGGATTCTCACTCACAGTGAGTCTATATGACAGAGTAGAACTGCCCCATAGGATATCCAAGAACACCTGGTGGATTTGAACTGCCGACCTTTTCTTGGAAGAGGTAGCTCTTAACCACTATGCAACCATCATTCCCTGAGACCTGTGGCTGGCTAAATTAGTCAGGACTCTTTAAGTTGCAGTTCATTGAAATTAACCACAAATTTCTTTATGAGATCAGGAAAACCCTGATGGCGTGGTGGTTAAGACTTTGGGTGCTAACCAGAAGGTCGACCATTAAAATCCACTAGGTGCTTATTAGAAACCCTATGGAGCAGTTCTTCGCTGTCTCATAGAGCAGATATGAGTTGGAATGCACTCTACGGAAACCGGTTTGGTTTTTGTTTTTATCGGAAAGGGGCACTTGTTAACTCGTTTATATTGTCTTAGATTGGCACTACCTGTGCACTGTAGCTTTCAGCACGTTTCTTGCAGCTGATTTTCCTGTGTTATCAACAACCCAGATGCTTTGTTTCCATTTTTCCTTAGGAATCTTCATTTTAGAATTCTCTATTTTTGTTAGCAGGGAGTTCCTGTATTCTGCGAAGGTAGGTAAGTGTAATAACGGGCTCGAAATCCGTATAACCCATTGACCTCCAGTCTGACCTACAAAGACTTATAGGTCGGGATAGAACTAACCGGTAGGGTTTCTGAGGCTGTACTTCATACATGATTCTCCTGCGAAGGAGTACCTGGAGGGTTTGAACGGCTGCCTTCCTATGCTTTAGCAGTTTTCTAGGAAACACAACCCTTCAAAACATGTAGCCAAAGAGAAAAACAAATAGCTAAGGTTCCAGTGTGATTCAACTTACAACTCCCAGTTTACAAGACCAGCGTTCTAGCCCCTGAACCACTGAGGTTTCACAGGGAAGCAACTATTCCCTTGTCCTGAAGCTGATGATTGACACACTCAAACTTCTTTTTAGTTTTTGGTTTCTAGAAAATTTGACATTCCACTGTCATTCCCTCTCTGGTTTTCTGGGATGTTTTCAAACAAGTCCCACACTCTGCTGGTTTTAACACCCCGTCCTTAGACTTCTGTCAAAAGAGGTACAAGATCCCTAATCTGGCTCCTGATGGTTTGGATCAAAGCCAGGATAATCGAAGATCGGGAACTACAAGTCGACCAGAGATGGAAATGACAGCCTGTCTGTTCTGAAGATAAGGAATTTGGGTGGGGACTTCAGTGCCCTCTTTATTTTACTTACTGCCAGGCCCTCCCCTCTGGGGTATTTTTCTCACGGGTATTCAGAATTTCAGTTCTTAGAGCCTTGGGGGGAAACAGGGGAACTCTGTCCCATTTTTCCCAATAGTAGAAATGAGAAGAGAGAGCTAGACTGAAGGAGAGGGTAAGAGTGAGGCAGCCTAAAAGGGGGAGATGAGGCGACCTCCTGGGAACAGGAACCTAGTGGAGAGACTCCTGTTGTTTGCTGGTCTTTTAGGCTGAAAGTTTCCGAGAGTCAATTCAGGTCTCCAATCTCGGGGTCATGTTTCTTATGACCCACTGGGCCGCACTGAAATCCAAATAGAAGAGACCTGTTGGAGCGCGCGCTGTGGCAAAGGAACCAGAAAATTGTTACAAGAAAAATTCCGCCATCGTTGGAGCTTTGAGGGGGCATCAGAAAAGCTATTTTGGGACTCGGCAGAGGTAATCAACAACCATAATATAAAGAGAGCAGGATAAAAAGGAAATTCAGCCATGGATCCTAGACCTGCTGTTCCAAGTCATGGGCCCTGCACAGCTAGCCCTAGAGGCCATTCGAAAAGAAGCAGGAATTGTTTTCCTCTCTACTTTCATGCTTTGATAGCTCACCATAAACAGAAGGTCGTGGTAATGATAGAAAAACAGAAAGCAAAACCCTCTACTACTGACAAGTACAAGCAACTTATTAAAACAACTCAGAAAAATAGGAATCGCTGGTTGGGAGATGGGGAATCCAGGCTCTGTGTGTCTTTTCCATCTCGGGAATACAGCTCTCTGTATTCCAGAAAAGAGGCTGCAAAATCTATTGTTTAAGCCCAAACCAGCCAAACAGCTCTCCAAAAGGTCTCAAAAAGAAAAAACCTAACCTGTTGCCCTCAAGCTGATTCTGACTCACAGTGATCCCCGAAGGACAGAGTAGAAGTGTCTCACAGGATTTAGAATCAGCAGATGGTGGCTTCAAACTGCCCACCTCGTGAATTAGCAGACATAGCTCTTAACCACTGCACCACCAGGGCTCCTAAAGAGTCACAAAGGGTATGAAAAGCAATCATACACTCCACGTTTTGATGCCTCAGGTCAAATACAGTCAAAATAATGTCCCATGTGACCTGGAGTTCATAAATGCAAATGACAGGAAAACAAAACAAAACAAAAAGTGGGCATGTAAATTTAGCCTAGAGTGAGGAGAATGAGGGGGGTAAGAGGTGAATTTTGTCACTGTTCTCCAGCAGCAGGAATCCTGAGCCACTTAGAATTTGGGGGATCAATTATTCACGATTCAGGAAATGTAGGACTTGCCCTATTGTTCATGTCACAACAAAGCAGATTCTGAATTTTTCTGAAATTTTATTTGTTGTTATTAATTTCCACCTCTTGTACAAAAAGAAATCTGTGCATAATTGAAAATTCTTGTAACGAGTGTTTTTAGAGCAATCATCAGACTGATTTCCAAATTTAGGGCTGTGTTCCAGAGGGAGAATCACAGATGTGGGGACATTACTGCTCATGTCACAAAACTTGCTGTTCTTCTAGGTCCAATCCGTGAAACACCTGCTCCCAAGTTGATCCAGAGGGGAAGGGTGGGAGGAGGACTTGGGTAAATATAGGTTGCAGCACTACATTGACAAAGAACTGCGAGAAATTCAAGCCGGATGCAGAAGAGAAGGTGAAACAAGGGATATCATTGCTGATATCAGATGAAACTTGGCTAAAAGCAGAAAAAAGCAGAAACACCAGAAGAATGTTCACCTGTGTTTTATTGACTATGCAAAGGCATTCGACTGTGTGGGCAATAACAAATTATGGATAACAATTCGAAGAGTGGGAATTCAAGAACACTTAATCGTCATGCAAAACCTGTATATAGACCAAGAGGCAGTTGTTGGAACAAAACAAGGGGATACTGCGTGGTTTAAATCAGGAAACATATGCATTAGGGTTGTATCCTTTCAACATACTTATTCAATCTGTATGCTGAACAAATAATCCAAGAAGAACATGGCATCAGGATTGGAGGAAGACTCATGTCTTAGTTATCTAGTGTTGATATAAAAGAAATACCACAAGTGGATGGCTTTAACAATCTGGTGTTTATTCTCTCACAGTCTTGTAGGCTAGAAGTCCAAATACAGGGATCCAGCTCCAGGGGAAGGCTTTCTCTCTGTTGGCTCTAGAGGAAAGTCCCCGTCATCAATCTTCCTCTGGTCTAGGAGCTTCTCAGCCCAGGGATCCCTGGTCCAAAGGAGGCTCATTGTTCCTGACTCTACTTTCTTGATGGTACGAGGTCTCCCTGTCTCTCTGCTCACTTGTCTCTTTAATATCTCAAAAGAGATTGACTTAAGACACAAGCTAATCTTGTAGATTGAGTCCTGCCTCAATAAAACAACTGACTCTAATCCTGCCACCTTAATCCTCAGAGAGACAGGATTTACAACACATAGGAAAAGCACATCAGATGATGGAATGGTGGACAATCACACAGTACTGAGAATCATGGCCTACCCAAGTTCACACATATTTTTGGGGGAAACAATTCAATCCATGACAACTCATTGACAACCTATGATATACAGATGGCACAACCTTGCTTCCTGAAAGTGAGGAGGATTTGAAGCACTTAATGATGAAGATCAAAGACTACAGCCTTCAATATGAACTAAACTTCAATATAAAACAAAAATCCTCCCAACTGGACCAGCAAGCAACATCATGATAAATGGAGAAGATATTGAAGTCGTCAAGGATTTCATTTTATTGGATTCAAAATCAATGTACATAGAGGAAGAGGTCAAAAATCAAATGACGTACTGCATTGGGCAAACTTCCTGCAAAGGAACTCTTCAAAGTGTTCAGAGGCAAGGATGCCAGTTTGAGGACTAAGGTGCACCACACCCAAGCCATGATATTTTCAATCACCACATATGCATGGGAAAGCTGGACGACAAAAAGGAACACTGAAGTAGAATTGATGCCTTTGAATTATGCTGTGGGAGAAGAATATTGACTAGACTATGGGCTGCCAGAAGAATGAAAAAAATTTGTCTTGGAAGAAGTATGGCCAGATGCTCCTTAGAAGTGAGGATGCTGAGGCTCCATCTCACCTACTTTGGACATATTATCTGAAGGGGGTCAGTTCCTGGAAAAGGACATCATACTTGGTAAAGTAGACTGTCAGTGAAAGAGAGGAAGACCCTCAATGAGACTGTTTGACACCGAGGCTGCAAAAATGATTGTGAGGATGGTGCAGGACCGGACGGTATTTCTTCTGTTGTGCATAGGATTGCTATGAGGCAGAAATGACTAGATGGGGTCTAAAAATAACAGTTGTATTAATCAGTATTTCACCAGGAAGCAGGTCACACATTCAAACAGTGAATTGAGGAGAGACCACTGGAAGGGCTTGGTAGACAGTTAAGGAAACTAATAAAATGAGAGGAAACCCTGAGCAACCAGAACACTGCGAGCCCTTAATATCCCTAGGCATAAAAGGGCAGGGAAAAGAAGGAGAGTTGCCTGAATTTGGCAAGAGCTCTTGCCATGGGACAGGTGCCACCCACCAGGAGTTGTGCCCATGGGAGAAATACAGCCTGGCTGGGAATTAGTGGGACGAATTTTTGCATCTACCTTTCCCTCTCTTCCTGCCATCTGATCTCCTGCTAGTACATCCCATTGGCTGAATCCTGCCAGAAGCCAGGGTGCAAGAAAGCCCAAGTAAAGCAGCCTTCCAAGGTAAAGAGCAGAGCAGAAAATGGTCCTGGAAGGGCAAGTAGAGAATGAATCAGTACACTGGTGCTGTAATTTGTGTGATTCCTTCCTACATGTGGTTGGAGTATGAATTTCTATTCTATATAAACCTTGGATAATAAGGTAGATTGGAGTTTGAGCAGCTGATAGGAAGCGGTTACCTCTACACCTTTTTTTATTAGGGGCATAACCATGGCAAGAAGGAACACAAATATGTTTGCCATAAACTTCCATAAAGTGAGGATGCAGGCATCAAATATAGATTCTTTCCAACAGAGGCAACCCAGTGAGACTGGTATGTGGAAGGCATATCTTTTGTCAAGTAAGGCAGAGGAGGCTTCTGGTTGTGGGGAGAATGTAGTGAAGCTCTGCCTTCAGCTGTAATTTCATTTATGCCAAGCAGCCAGTGAAGGTTGCAGTGATATTTCTTGGCTCTACTGTTTGCTAGAAGGCAATATAGTCTGTTTCTTCTGGGGCCTTTGTGAGCTTCACAATACAATTTTGTAAACCTCTTTCATTTTGAATTACAGAATACTGATCTATATTCTAATGTTGGAGTGTTACTCTAATACCACTCCAAAAAACCAAACCAATTGCCATCAAGTCCGTTGCAACTCATAATGACCCCATGTGTTGCAGAGTAGAAGTGAGCTCCATAGAGTTTTCATGTCTGTGACCTTTCAGAAGCAGAAAACCTTTTCCAATGTGCCTACAAATGGGTTTGAAACTCTAATCGTTCAGTTAGCAGCCAAGCTCTTAAACATTTATACCACCAGGGACTCAATTCTCCAGTACCAGTGGTGTGCAAAGTTGTCAGTTAGGGAACATCAGTTACTGGTTCTCAAAAGATGTAAACTTTCACCAGAATATAATTAAATGCACTACAGACTTCATTGAAGAACTCTTTCTACAATTAATAAATAAATGAATACTCAACCAATTGATCAATAG
The DNA here is from genome assembly GCF_024166365.1 of Elephas maximus indicus. Lineage (NCBI taxonomy): Eukaryota > Metazoa > Chordata > Mammalia > Proboscidea > Elephantidae > Elephas > Elephas maximus. The sequence continues at coordinate 78,034,125 of NC_064819.1, forward strand.
AACTAGACAAAGTGCTTAGTGACACAGCTGATTGACATGCTGGCATTAGCTCTGTATCTCAAAATGGTGCTGACTGGTAGCAAACACAGATTAGCACTAGTCTGTAGAGCACATTTTCAGTGGCTGTGCTCTACATCATATTCTGTGGAGATACTGTCATAGTCATTTACTTCAAAATAGCAAGTATCCACTGACAGTGTCCACACACATTGGCATGATCTTCAGTCCACAGGAACCTAGCTACTTCTGTTGGACTAAGTGATGCTACACAAAGAAAAGAGAGGTCCCAATTTTGTAGTACAGTAGTTTCTTATCCAACAAACAGGACTCACTTAGAATTCATAACATCTCTCCTTGAATGTGGTTGTAATTATTTTAGGTCTTTCAACTCCCTAAAAGGTAAGATTTAGTGGAACAAGTACTTTTGCCTCCTCCTTTGTAGGATGGGAAAGAACAGCTGCAGAAGCTGAGAAGGTGTCAATACATTTCTAGCCAGGCATAAATAACTTTAGCTAAGCTTGAAGAGTCTGGAAATAAGTCCCAAGAATGCCAAAGATTCCATAAGTGAGCCATTCCCTTTCTCTTCCAAGAAGACTAAAAACACAGGAGTTTATTGGCCTTGTGGGAATTCTGTAGAGACTTTTTATCACCTTCTTAGGTAAAGAAACATTATCGAAGTGCATGAGAGTGTGAAAAGAAGGCTAATAGAGCCTCCAGGGCAGCACAATTCTGTGGGTAGTGGGCCTAGTTCTCTGCTTTCCACAGAGCTCTAAGCCCTAGATTCTTCTCCCATACCACTCTATGTCATGCCTCTCCATAAATGAAAGCCTGTCCAGAATGGAGAGAAATTGTTAGCCTGAGAAGCCTGGAGTTGGTTCCAAAATGAGCATGTCTGGAACCTTTCCCTTCTTCAAATGTTAAATATGAATGAATAAAAGCTCCCACATGTTGTTTGAAATTTGAGCTCCATTATCTGAATTTCTTCTCTTTTATAGTGTTCATTTGTGATATTATATTTTGGTCATCATTGTTGCATTAAAAATTGCCCCCAAAACCAGGGGATAAAACAATAACATTGGTTTGTGCGAAAATCTGTAAGTTGGCAGACCTGGGAGGGTGGAGAGGTTAGCTCCTCTGGGCTCCTTTCAGGTAGGGTGGCTTGAGAGCTGGGCCTAAAATCACCTGAATGCTTGTTCTTTCATAAGTCTGTTTGAGGGACCAGTGGAATCTGTCTGAGGTCTGAACAAAACATTTTATGATTATGCCCTAAGCTTCGTTTTTAGACCCTATTTTCTGCCAATCTCTTGGGTCTGCTGTTTTCCCAGAAGCCTTTTCTTATGTGGCATTGTTTGTCATCTGGAGGGGCTTGAAATGAGAAAGTTTTATTTTTTAATATACACCAAGTTGTGGTTCTTTTATACTTAACAATTCTACTTAACAATTCACCCATTTCATCTTAAAAAAACAAAACCACACCAAGTGCCAGTAAGTCCATTTCAACTCATAGCTTTACCTTAGGCAGCTAGAAAACGCCAGGGGTCACCTTCAACACATTGCCTGGAAATATCCTTAGCTAAATCATCCAGTTCATTGGGTATATTTTTTACCTTGTGTGTTACCACAGTAACACTGTTGCTAAACTTTCTGTCACTAGATGACAAGGGGCCCCTTTACTTCTGCTTCTAATAATAGTTTCCTCATTCTCCTGACTAGGCAACATAAAGTAATTTGTCTTCCCACTTTGGGGACCTTTTCACTAACTTTCTCCTGAAGGTCTTACCAGTTTCCAACTGCTGCCCAGTTCCAAAACCACATGCTTTAGGGTTTGTTACAGCAGTATCTCATTTGCAGGTAAGAAATACATATATATATACATATATATATACATACATACACATACACACTGGTGGTGTAGTCATTAAGAGCTACAGCTGTTAACCAAAGGGTCGGCAGTTCGAATCTGCCAGGCGCTGCTTGGAAACTCTATGGCCCTTTCCACTCTGTCCTATAGAATCGCTATGAGTTGGAATCGACTCGAGAGCACTGAGTTTTTTTTTTTTTTTGTAGTAATAGGGAACCCAAGGTTGAGAAGGGAGAGTGTTGACATGTTGTGGGGTTATTAACCAATGTCATAAAACAATATGTTTCAACCTGTCTGTCAGTTTGTCGTACTGTGGGGGCTTGCGTGTTGCTGTGAAGCCGGAAGCTATGCCACCAGTATTCAGATACCAGCAGGGTCACCCATGGAAGACAGGTTTCAGCTGAGCTTCCAGACTAAGACAGACTAGGAAGAAGGACCTGGCAGTCTACTTCTGAAAAGCTTTAGCCAGTGAAAACCTTATAAATAGCAGCAGAACATTGTCTGATATAGTGCTGGAAGATGAGCCCCCCAGGTTGGAAGGCACTCGAAAGATGACCTGGGAAGAGCTGCCTCCTCAAAGTAGAGTAGATCTTAATGAGGTGGATGGAGTAAAGCTTTCAGGACCTTCATTTGCTGACATGGTGCGACTCAAAATGAGAAGAAAGAGCTGCAAACATCCATTAATAACTGGAACCTGAAATGTACAAAGTAAGAATCTAGGAAAATTGGAGATCATCAAAAATGAAATGGAACTCATAAACATTGATATCCTAAGCATTAGTGAGCTGATACTCCCACCCATCTCATTTCTGCTATTCTTGGCAGATATATTACACATGTATTACATTTCTATATGTTGGTATTGGCCATTTTGAATCGGACAATCATACAGTCCACTATGCTGGGAATGACAACTTGAAGAGGAATGCTGTTGCATTCATCATCGAAAAGAATGTTTCAAGATCTATCCTGAAGTACAACCCTGTCAGTGATAGGATAATATCCATACGCCTACAAGGAAGGCCAGTTAATACGACTATTATTCAAATTTACTCACCAACTACTAGAGCCAAAGATGAAGAAATAGGAGCTTTTTATCAGCTGCTGCAGTCTGAAATTGATCGAACATGCAATCAAGAAGCATTGATAATTACTGGCCATTGGAATGCGAAAGTTGGAAACAAAGAAGAAGAATCAGTAGTTTGAAAATATGGCCTTAGTGATAGAAACAATGCCAGAGATCGAATGACAGAATTTTGCACGACTGACGACTTTTTCATTGCAAATACCTTATTTCACCAACATAAACGGTGACTATACACATGAACCTCACCAGGTGGAACACACAGAAATCAAATTTTCTACACCTGTGGAAAGAGACAATGGAAAAGCTCAATATCATCAGACAGAACAAGGCTAGGGGACGACTGTGAAACAGACCATCAATTGCTCATATGCAAGTTCAAGCTGAAACTGAAGAAAATTAGGGCAAGTCCACGAGAGTCAAAATATGACCTTGAGTATATCCCACCTGAATTTAGAGACCATCTGAAGAACAGATTTCACTCATTGAACACTAGTGACCAAAGACCAGACGAATTGTGGAATGACATCAAGGACATCATCCATGAAGAAAGCAAGAGGTCATTGAAAAGACAGGAAAGAAAGAAAAGACCAAGATGGATGTCAGAGGAGGCTCTGAAACTTGCTCTCGAACGTCGAGCAGCTAAAACGAAAGGAAGAATTGATGAAGTAAAAGAACTGAACAGAAGATTTCAAAGGGCCTCTCGAGAAGACAAAGTAGTATAATGACATGTGCAAAGAGTTGGAGATGGAAAACCAAAAGGGAAGAACATGCTCACCATTTCCCAAGCTGAAAGAATTGAAGAAAAAATTCAAGACTCAAGTTGCAATAGTAAAGGATTCCATGAGGAAAATATTAAATGACACAGGAAGCATCAAAAAAAGATGGAAGGAATACACAGAGTCACTATACCAAAAAGAATTAGTCGATGTTTAACCATTTCAAGAGGTGGCATATGATCATGAACTGATGGTACTTCTAGAAGAAGTCCAAGCTGCTCTGAAGGCATTGGTGAAAAACAAGGCTCCAGGAATTGATAGAATATCAATTGAGATGTTTCAACAAACAGATATAGCGCTGGAGGTGCTCACTCATCTATGCCAAGAAATATGGAAGACAACTTCCTGGCCAACTGACCAGAAAAGATACATATTTATCCCTATTCCCAAGAAAGGTGATCCAACCGAATGTGGAAATTATAGAACAATATCATTAATATCACATACAAGCAAAATTTTGCCGAAGATCATTCAAAAATGTCTGTAGCAGTATATCGACAGGGAACTGCCAGAAATTCAGGCGGGTTGCAGGAGAGAACGTGGAACCAGGGATATCATTGCTGATGTCAGATGGATCCTGGCTGAAAGCAGAGAATACCAGAAGGACGTTTACCTGTGTTTTATTGACTATGCTAAGGCATTCAACTGTATGGATCATAAAAAACTATGGATAACATTGCGAAGAATGGGAATTCCAGAACACTTAATTCTGCTCATGAGGAACCTTTGCATAGACCAAGAGGCAGTTGTTCATGCAGAACAGGGGCATACTGATTGGTTTAAAGTCAGAAGAGGTGTGTGTCAGGGTTGTATTCTTTCACCATACCTATTCAATCTGTATGCTGAGCAAATAATCCGAGAAGCTGGAGTATATAAAAATAACAGGGCATCAGCATTGGAGGAAGACTCGTTAACAACCTGTGTTGTGCAGAGGACACAACCTTGCTTGCTGAAAGTGAAGAGGATTTGAAGCACCTACTAATGAAGATCAAAGACCACAGCCTTCAGTTTGGATTGCACCTGAACACAAAGAAAACAAAAATGCTCACAACTGGACCAGTGAGCAATATCATGATAAACAGAGAAAAGATTGAAGTTGTCAAGGATTTCATTTTACTTGGATCCACAATCAACAGCCATGGAAGCAGTAGTCAAGAAATCAAAGGACATTGCATTGGGTAAATCTGCTGCAAGGAACCTCTTTAAAGTTTTGAAAAGCAAAGATGTCACCTTGAAGACCATGGTGTGTCTGAGGCAAGCCATGGTATTTTCAATGGCACCATATGCATGTGAAAGCTGAACAATGAATAAGGAAGACCAGAGAAGAATTGATGCCTTTGAATTGTGGTGTTGGCAAAGAATATTGAATGTACCATGGACTGCAGAAAGAAAGAACAAATCTGTCTTAGAAGAAGTAGAACCAGAATGCTCCTTAGAAGCAAGGATGGCGGGACTGCATCTTACATACTTTGGACATGTTGTCAGGAGGGATCAGTCCCTGGAGAAGGATTTCATGCTTGGCAGAGTACAGGGTCAGCGGAAAAGAGGAAGACCCTCAACGAGGTGGATTGACACAGTGGCTGCAACAATGAGATCAAGTATAGCAACGATTGTAAGGATGGGTCAAGACCGGGCAGTGTTTTGTTCTGTTGTGCATAGGGTCGCTACGAGTCGGAACGACTCCAAGGCATCTAACGACAACAACAGTGCCGATTATGGATTTATTTTCTCTCAGCCCCAAATCATCCTTTTCCCTTCTTTGTGAAAATAAATCTGAGTCTTTAAAGTAGTTTTCCTTTGCTTCCGAGCCCTGAGGATTTGCCTGGAGAGAATGCTGGCTAGATATTGCGGGAGGAAGAGGGCTTCTCTTCCTGGTGTCCAGGTGTTGCTTGACCTGTGGCTTCCCCAGCGCGCTTGCCCCTTGCATGGCTTTCTCCTGCATCAGGCGCCACGAGGCTTTACATTTCGTCCGAAAGACTCTGGAAACATTCCAGAATTCTCTAGTTCAGGTCTTTTCATTTGTCAGCTGTTTGGCTTGAGTTGCCAGAGATGCCTCTTTCTTTGCTATGTTTTGCTGTGAGATCGGTACAGAGTCGCTAGGCCCTTGGCAAGAGTGCTCGTGGCTGGGCATTTTTGAGGTAAGAAGGGTTGCATTATGGACGGTGGGAAGAGAGTAAAGGCCAAGAAACGGAGAGTGATGGCCTAGTACTTGCGGGGTGAGGGGCAGGATGTGGCGAGGCAGATAGGAAGAGCTGATTAAGAGCATGAGGAAAGTTAAGCCGGCAAGAGCAAGAAGAAATCTCCACTGTTGTGGGGTCCAAGCTTCAACTTTTAAAGAAGCCTGACAGGAACAAAACTGAACAGTGTCAGAAGTGGGATTCGAACCCACGCCTCCATATGGAGACCAGAAACCCCGAGCGCGGGAAGCGAAAGCTTGAGTCTGGCGCCTTAGACCACTCGGCCATCCTGACACGTCCTCTAACCCCTTTACAGGATGGCAACCATAAAAAATGACTGAAAACTGGTTTGTTCACAAAAGAGAAAAAGATTATTTCTAAAAACAGAAAAGCAGGAAAGAATACATTTTACAGAGAACCTGGAACTTGCCCTGGACAACAGAAATAATGCAATAAAAAAAAATTTTTTTTTTTTAAAGACCGGAGGCCACGCCACCCACCCCACGTCCCCTTTTCCCAATGACCCCAGCCCCGCCTCGCCCTAGCCTGCCCCTGAAGACCACGGAGTTACAGGATCCGCTTTAAAGAGTAGAGGCCTGGGGATGCAGATTTTATCCGCGCGGGGTTGAAATGGTCTTTCAGCAGCTTTCTGCGATGCCCACCCACAGTGTCTGTCGCCCACATTTTATTTCAAAAAGTTATATTAGTGGGGATTGGGCCCATGCTCGGGACTTAAATATTCCCTGTTCAACCCTGTTTCCGGCATTTTTACTTTTTCTGCAAGAGTACGCGTTTTCCACACTCCTCCAGTTTTCTTCCCTACGCACGCTCCCCTTCCACCCCAACCTCTTTTTCCCTTTCTTGTCTTCTCTGGTTGCCCTTTTCTTTCTCTCTCTCACATAATGTACCCCTCTTCTATTCTCTCTGCTGGCCGTGAAAGAAAGGATGTCAAATGAAAGTCAGAACGTGTTTAAAAAAAATAAATAAATAAATAAAAACGTCGCCCTCGAATCGTTTCCGACCCATAGAGACCTTATAGAACAGAGTAGAACTGCCCTTTAGGGTTTCCAAGGAGCGTCTGGTGCGTTTGAACTGCTGACCTTTTGGATAGTAGCCATTGCACTTAACCACTACGCCACCCGGGTTTCCAGGATGTGTGTATAGGATACATAATAAGAGAAGTATGAGACCATAGACAACAACAACAACAAGATCTTTGTCTTGGTGTCAAAGCTCTACATAGATGTTAGACAGCTAGATAGGTAGACAGACAGATAGACAGATAATAGATGATAGATGTATTCCTACAGGTTTGTTTAAGGTAAGAGGCATTCATTCCCTGTTCACTTTCCATTTTATCTCATAGTTAACTATTTATTAGGTAGGTCCCTAATTGATAGCTTTAGAGACTTCGTTTTCTGTGGAAGATAATCTAAGTATTGTCTGTAGGGATTCGAAAACAACTAATGCAAGATGCAGGTTTTTATTTAGTATATACACTGTACCTAAGACTCTCCTAGAGCTTTTGTTAAAACACAGATTTCTGGACGTGACCCCCAGAGATACTGATTTAGTAGGTCTAGAGTATGTTCCAAGAACATTGCATTTTTAGTGGGCTCCTGGGTGCTGCTGATACTACTGGTGAATGGACCACCCTTTGAGTAACACTCCTCTAAACCAATACTTCTCACACTGTAATGTGCATAGGAACTGGCCTCAATATTTTGCTAAAACGCAGATTCTCTTTCAGTAGATGTGAGTGTGTCTGGAGATTCTGTGCTTCTAACCATCTCCCTGGTGCTGCAGATGTTGCTGATACAGTGACCAGACTTGGAATAGAAAGCTCTCAATGATCCCCAAATATTGCTGTACATTGGAATCCCCGGCAGATCTTTTAAAAACTTTGATGCCTGAGTGGCATCCCATAGGAATTAAATCATATTGTCTGTGGGTGGGAGCCAGCAAACCGTTATTTCATAAATATCCTAAAGTGATTCCAATGTGCAAAGTTTGGGAAGCATAGCTCTAGGCCATTTCTTTGTCATTGGTATTCTGATTATGCTACTCATGTGCTTATACTCTTTATTGTATATAATAAAATAAAGTCTATTTTTATAGGGCAAAAATCCGACCATAATCTAGCATAGATCGTGTTTAACACCATCCACCATGTAACAAGAGTAAAGTAATTTTGTGTTTCTTCTCCACGCTATGCAGTCACCACAGAATACCAAAATGTACTGTGAGAATGATATGTTTTACATCTTAGGAAAGTATGGCTATTTGCTTGGCACCTTCCATAGCTCTAATTTATTAAATCATCTATTATTCATATGTAAGAAGCAAAACTTACACTCTTGGCCAAAAAAAAAAAAAAGTATATATATATATATATATATATACACATATGTTAAGAAGTGAAGTTATTATAGGCTAATTAACATAAATTATCTAAATATATTAGTAATTAAAATCTGTTGGCATCTATTATGTGCTGAATTTTGGAAAAACTTGATAATGTAAAAATAGAAACAAAAATTTGTTTCATTACTCTTTTAGGTGAAAAAATTTTTAATTATTTTTTTATTGTACTTTAAATGAAGGTTTACAAAACAAACTAGTTTCTCATCAAAAGGTTAGTACACACAATGTTGTATGACATTGGTTAATACCAAGACATGTCAACAATCTTTCTTCTAAACACTGGGTTCCTTATTACCAGCTTTCCCAACCCCTCCTGCCTTCCAGTCCCTGCCCCAGGACTGGGGTGCCCTTTTAGTCTTGTTTTGTTCCATGGGCCTTCAATCATTGGCTGAAGGGTGAACCTCAGGAGTGACCTCATTACTGAGCTGAAAGGGTGTCCCGGGGCCCTACTCTCAGAGTTTCTCCAGCCTCTGTCAGGCCAGCAAGTCTGGTCTTGCTTTTGGAGTTAGAATTTTGTTCTACATTTTTCTCCAGCTCTAGAGACCCTCTATTGTGATCCCTGGCCGAGCAGTCAGTGGTGGTAGCCAGGCACCGTCTAGTTGCACTGGACTCAATCCGATGGAGGCCATGTTAGATGTGGTCCCTTAGTCCTTGGGACTAATCTTTCCCTTGTGTCTTTAGTTTTCTTCATTATTCCTTGCTCCCAAAGGGGTGAGATCAGTGGAGTGTCCTAGGTGGCCGCTCACAGGCTTTTAAGACCCCAGATGCTACTCAGCAAAGTAGAACGTAGAACATTTTCTTTATAAACTCTGTTATGCCAATTGAGCTAGATGTTCCCCAAGACCACTGTCCCCACAGCCTTCGGCCCAGCGATTTGGACGTTCAGGGAGTTTGGATGTGTCTATGGAACTACCATAAGCTTTCCTTGTACGGGCTGTGCTGGCTTCCCCAGTATTCTATACTGTCTTACCCGTCACACAAGTTACCACTTATCGCATCTCCAACCCTTCCCTCTCCTGTAACCATCAAAGATTGTTTCTTTTTGTATGTAAACCTGTTCATTAGTTTTTATAGTAGTGGTCTCATACAATATTTGTCCTTTTGTGATTGGCTTATTTCACTCAACATAATGCCCTGCAGATTCATCCAAGTCATCCATGTTACGAGATGCTTCACAGATTCATCATTGTTCTTTGTCATTGTGTAACACTGCATTGTGTATATGTACCAGAGTTTGTCCATTCATCTGTTGATGGGCATCTAGGCTGTTTCTATATTTTACTATTGTGAACAATGCTGCAGTAAACATGAGTGTGCTTATGTCTATTTGTGTGAGAACTCCTATTTCTCTAGGATATATTCCTAAGAGTTGGATTGATGGATCATACGGTATTTTTATTTCTAGCTTTCTAAGGAAGCGTCATCACATTTTCAAAAAATGGTTGTATCATTTGCATTCCCACCAGCAGTGCATGAGTTTGGATCTCCCACAGCCTCTCCAACATTTGTTATTTCCTGTTTCATTGATTTGTGCCAATAACGGTGGGAAGAGACGGTATCGCATTGTAGTTTTGATTTGCATTTCTCTAATGGCTAGAGATCATGAGCATTTCCTCCTCTGTCTGTTGGCTGTTCGAATGTCTTCTTTGATGAAGCATCTGTTCATTTCCTTTGTCCATTTTTTTATTGGCTTATTTGTCTTTTTGTTGTAGAGGTGCTGGATTTTCTCGTAGATTTTGAAGAATAAATCTTTGTCTGTTTTGTTATAGCCAAAATTTTTTCCCAGTCTCTAGTTTCTCTTTTTACTTTTTTGATGAAGTCTTTTGATGAGCATAAGTCTTTAATTACTAGAAGATTCCAGTTATCTCGCTTATCCTCTGAACCTTGTGTGTTGTTGGTTGTGATTTGTATTTTTTTTTTAATGCTGTGTATTAGGGCCTCTAGTGTTGATCCTGTTTTTTCTTCTATGAACTTTATAGATTTTGGCTTTATATTTAGGTCTTTGATCCATTTTGAGTTAGTTTTTGTATATGGTGTGAGGTATAGGTCTTTTTTCATTTTTTTTGCAGATGGACTTCCATATTTCCTAGTACTATTTGCTAAAAAGACTGTCTTTTCCCCATTTGATGGACTTTGGGCCATAGGTGACCATAGGTGGATGGATTTACATCTGTGTGCTCAATTCTGTTCCATTCGTCAATGTATCTGTCCTTGTAGCTGTTTCAGCTGACTACCACAGCTGTATATTAATTAGGTTCTGAGGTCAGGTAGTGGGAGTCCTCCTACTTCATTCTTCTTCTTCAATAGTGCTTTACTTATTCAGGGCTTCTTCCCTTTCCATATAAAGTTAATGATACGTTTTTCCATCTCTTTAAAGAATGTTGTTGATATTTGGATCGATATTACATTGTATCTGTAAATCACTTTGGGTAGAGTTGTCATTTTTACAATGTCGAGTCTACCTATCCATGAGCGTGGTATGTTTTTCTGTTTATGTAGATCTCTTTTGGTTTCTTGCAGTAGTGTTTTATAGTTTTCTTTGTATAAGTCTTGTATATCCTTGGTTAGATATATTCCCAAGTATCTGGGGGGGGGGCGGAGTTGGATATTATAAATGGTATTGTTTTCTGGGTTTCATCGTTCTCTTTATTGGTGTATAGGAATCCAAATGATTCTTGTATACTCCTACTCTGCTGAACCTTTCTGTTACTTCCAGTAGTTTTCCTGTGGAGCCTTTTGGGTTTTCTATGTATAGTATCATATCATCTGCAAATAGGGGTGGTTTAAATTCTCATTACTAATTTGGATGCCCTTTATTTCTGTTTCTTGCCTTATTTCTCTAGCTAGGACTTTCAACACAATGTTAAATAGGAGTGGTGATTAAGGGCATCCTTTTGGGTGAAATTTTAAAAGCCTCTGACGACTCCTGATATTAATACAATTACATTTTTTAATATACCTATTGGCTTTTAAAAGCTGGGCTAATTTAATACTAAGACAATGATGCATTTATTGATTTAAATATCTTTTAAAAATAATTGTTCAACACTGAATTTATTTGTCACTAGAAAGTAAGCCCTTGAAAGGCAAGATTTCTTTTTTTAATCTCACGATAAAGGAACCAGGCAGATTTAACCAGTTCAAAGGAAAATCCAAAGAACAGAGACAGTTACAGATGAGGACTATTGAAGCAAAAGTGAGAATGGATACAAAGTTAACCTCTTCCACAGTAAAGCAACCAAACCAGGAGGACAGAAACTATTTGTAGACAGAACAGAGTTTACTCAGCTATAGACAAGAACTGTTTTGTATTGCTATCAGTTTTTTCATATTTACACAGTTGGGCATTGAATCAGAATAGGTAGATAACCCAGAGGGGTATCTTCTAGACAATGCATCATTTTCCACTGACCCAGGACTTTTTATCCTACTGTGTTAATTAAACTATTTATGGGTTTTTTATCCCTATTTATTTATTTTTTATTGTGTTTAATGTGAAAGTTTACAGTGCAAATTAGCTTCTTATTCAAAAATTTCTACACATTGTTTTGTGACATTGGTTGAAATTCTAGCAATATGTCAGCACTCTCCCTTTTTCAATTTGCACGCAGGGTTCCCCATGTCCATTCCTCCAGATCTCCTGTCGCTTCCTGCCTTCTCATCTTTGCTTTTGGGTAGGTGTTGCTCATTAGGTCTCCTATACTTCATTGAACTAAGAAACATGTTCCTCACATGTGTTCTTGATTGTTCTGTAGGCCTGTCTGATCTTTGGCTAAAAGGTGGATTTAGGGAGTGGCTTTAGTTCTGTCTTAGCAGGGTGTCAGAGGGCCATAGTTTCAGGGGTACTGATTAAATCTTTGTTCATTGAAAAACAATTACCATTATAAAAGACAAAAAAGGTCCTGGTGCCAATAAAATGTTTGCTTTCTAACATCTAATTTCATGAACATTAACTGTTTTTTTCTCCTTTATACAGTAGTTTTATCTTTTTATGCCTGAGCTTGGACAGAATTGTTTCTGGTTATTCGAAAACCAAATACATGCTAGATGGTATAATTTATAAAGGCAAAATTAGAAAAGTGTTAGCCTTCATCTCTTTCCACAAACCCCGGGCTACTGGAATCACAGTAATATAAAAATTATAATTTTTTGTGCTTTTCAGTGAAAACGTTTTTTCCCAATAAAGGAAAGATACTGAAAGGGTTGTATTGGGAGGAATCAAAACAGATGAAAATACGGAAATACTAAAGTCATGTTAATGTAGACATTAAGCTGTGGGGGTGGTTTCGATTCTCACGTTCAGTACAATGCTCACATAAATCAAAAAGATACGTCTACTTCAGGTAACCTTAAAAACCAATATTTTAAAAATAATCTCTAGAACAAACATTACCTAGAAGTTATTAGTTGTCTTGCAATAAGGTTTAAAATACTCACGGTTTTACTATGGCTCCTGATGCAAATTGGAAACTATTTCCTAATATCCTGGATTTTTAAAATAAGCTTTGGATTGGCCTTTTATGGAAATGATATTTTAGCTTGGTTTCTACAGTGAAACAGAGGCAGAATGTAGCATTTCCTTACCAAATGCTAGAGTCAGTAAATATGGTTAGACTATATCAGTGTGTTAGACATCCCAACTAGAGTGTGTGGTGGGAATGGTGGTGGGAAGTGAAACCAAATGCTCAGCTAAAAGATAAATCCAGTGAAAACAGAAGAGTGTGCATATATAAAACCTAAAACTGGGAAATCCTTGTGTCAGATTGAATAAAAATATCATTTTTATTTACTCTAAACAGAATAATTTTTAAATTCATTTTTGGAAATCAGTCAACTTTCCAGAAATGATTACTGTTTTGTTTTTGTCTCTTATTCCAGGGATTGGACCTCAGCTTTACTGGTAGGCTAAACTCAGTGAAATTATCCCCTGAGGGTAATAAGGTTCTAGGGACTGATTCACATTAAAAGGGGTCACAGGAGCCTGATGTTATAAATCAAAATACAATTTGTTAACTTGGAGGGGAGTTTATAATTTTTCAAGACTGGTACTCATAGCCAGATTTCAGGCCACCTTGATGCTGGTCATGAGGTTCTCTAGAGGATGACTCAGTAGTGAGAAAGGGGTCTGGTGGCATATCATCAAAGGAAAAGAAAATAACACTTAAGGGATATTTCATCCAGGTTATGGAAAATCCTGATGAACTGGCCAAGGGTTTTTGTTTTTTTTTTCAATTTTGTTGTGTTTTTGGTGCATGTTTATAGCTCAGATTAGGTTTTCACTTAAAAATTTTATACACAAACTGTTTTGTGACATTAGTTACCATCCAAGGTTATTTTTTAAAGGAGATTCTTATATGTTGTTCTGTATCATGTTGCAAGAGCCCAACAATTACAGCTAAATTATCTACCACATCTTTCAGGATACAGAGAATGATAAGATATAAAAAAGAATGTAACATGCTTTATGCCATTCTGACTTCTTAACTCTTATTCTGTCTAATTCTCTTCCAATTAAGAGACAATTATGAATCTCCTATCATGTGTTTAGCACTAGATGTGGCTCTGGAGAAAACATACATAGTTCCTGCCCTCAAGTGGTTGGAGTTTGAAGGAAGAGACAAGCTGGTAAGACATACAATTTCACTTCAGTTAGTACAGTGACAGAAGCATTTCAAGATATTATGGCAGAAAAAATCATAGCATTTTTGAAGTTTATTGGATACTTTAAATTAATCATACCACCTTTTCATGTACAAAACCCATGTTGGAAGCTCAGAGATTTTTTTGTTTTCGTTGTTATTGGTTTGTTTTTTGTTCATATATATAAAAAGAAGCAAATAAGCAAAAAATTGTACCCACCTAAATGATAAATTTCTTCTCTGCCCTCCTATCTCTTTTTTCCCTCATATATAACTTCTATTTATGGTTCAAAATTCTGTTCCATTGTCCCTGCTCTCTGAATTCCTTCGTGTCTGAGGATGGGTTCTCTAGAGAAGCAAAACCAGTAAAGCATATAAAAATATACAGAGAGTGAAACATTTCTATCAAGGAAATGGTTCACACACTTGTAGAGGCTGTAACGTCTCAATTCCATGGGTCAGGAAAGAGTATTCTCCTGATTCATGAAGCCTCAGGTGCTGGAGAGACCAAGATCAGCAGGCCAGAAGCAGATTTGTTGCTGACAGACTGTGAAGATCAATGAATCCCAAGATCAGCATGCAAGACAGCAGGTAAGCTGCTAACTCAAGCCCCAAGAACTGAAGGTCAAATAAACAGCAGCCAGCTGCATGATCCAGAAGGAGCAAAAGCTCCCCAGCCTTGCCAGAATGTCCTCCCACACTCAGTGTAGCTGACCTTCCCAAGGAAGCTCCCCTTAAACTGACTGGTTACTCACAGCAGATCCCAACATGGGGGTGATCATATATTAAATCTCAACAAGGAAGTGATCGCAGCACTATACGACTACAAAAATATGAGACTCATGGCCCAGCCAAATTGACAAACAATCTTAACCATCACAGTCCACCACTTGGCACCTTGGCACCTGTACACACCTTTTTGAACCATACATAATTTCTGAATAAAGACAATTATCAAGTCATACTTGGGCCTAAAATGATGGAATGAACATACATACAACTGAAAATGCAATAACCCTCTTTATATCTTATAGTCTGCACCTGGTCATGTGCCTCTAGCTGGTATTTACAGCTACATTCTTCTATCATCCATTCCCTATTCCCTTTTCGTTCAGCAAGCACCTCAGCTGGCCGTGGTGTTTTGCCTGATGCGGTGACCTAAACTTTCATTCCTGAAGGGTCTGGGCCATTATTATGTTGGAATTGGGTTGCTGTAGTTTTCCATTGACTTTAATAATCACAAGGCATGGTAGTACTAAGAGATGCCCCCATGGGACCTCCTGCATCCCAGACAAACTCTTCTTTACCTCTGCAATGTTATATCAGTTCAATTTCCTCTTGGTAATCAGGTTCAATCACACCACCCAGTATGATAACTCCCTTCTTTGCCTGTTGATCTAGAAGCATAAGTAACCCAAAGTGGCCAGCTGGTATTCTTAGCTTCCAGTTCAGTGGAATCAGTCAGGTGACTCCTGCTGGGAGCATTACTCCTTTGAACTAAGACTTCTAGACCTGCAGAACATAAAGACAAGGGCACAGGAAACAAAAATCTTGTGAGTGGTTCACTAGGGGTAATAGTGAGTGGTGCCACTCCCCTTTACACCCCTGGATTCCTGGACCCATGAATCCTGGCGATGGGAAATATAGCACAATATATTGAATGCTGGTTTAGAGTGTACACAGCCTCCTGGGGAACATTGCCCCAGCCCTGCAAAGTATAGCCACCAAGTTGGCAGCATAATTGTGTCTTTAGGAGGCCATTACATCATTCTATCAAGACAACTGTTCAGGATGATGAGGAAGATGGTAAGACCAGTGAATTCCATGATCAGGGTCCCGCTGATATAATTCATTTGCTGTGAAGCGAGTCCCTTGATCAGAACTAATGTCGTGTGGGATGCCATGACGGTAGATAACGCATTCTGTAGGTACACATATGGTAGTTTTGACAGAACCATTTCACACAGGGAAGGCAAATCAATATCCAGAGTAAGTGTCTATTCCAGTAAGAACAAAATGTACTTTCCATGATGGAAGTGGTCCAATGTAATCAACTTGCCACCAGGTTGCTAGCTAATCATCTTGAGGGATGTTGCCGTATTGGGGGATTCAATGTTGGTCTCTGCTGCAGGCAGACTGGGCATTCAGTAGTGGCTATAGCCAAGTCGGCTTTGGTGAGTGGAAGTCCATGTGGCTGGACCATATATACCCTCCATCCCTGCCACAACGGCCACTTTGTTCATGAGCCCAGTGAACAATGATGGAAGTTCCTGGAAAAAGAGGATGAGTAGTTTCCATAGAACGCATCATCCTATTCACTTGATTTTTAAAATCCTTCTCTGCAGAGGTAACCATAGGGTGAGAATTCACGTAAGACACAAATATCTTCACTTCTTTGGCACACTCAGACAGGTGTGTCAACATACTTCTTCCCCAGAAATCCTTGTCTCCAATTTTCCAGTCATGTTCCTTCCAAGTTCCTGACCATCAAGCCAAAACATTGGCCACTGCCCATGAATCAGTACGTAATTGGACATTGGGCCATTTCTCCTTCCAAGCAAAATGAAGGACCAGGTGCACTGCTCCAAGTTCTGCCCATTGGGAGGATTTTCCTTCACCACTGCCCTTCAGGGAGGTCCCAGAAAAGGGCTATAGTGCTGCCGCTGTCCACTTCCGAGTGGTGTGTGCATATCACCGAGAAACATCTATAAACCAGGCAGGAGTTTTCTCTTCCTGAGTCAACTGATCATAAGGAACTCCCCATGAGGCCACAGGTACAGATGGGGATATGGAAGATCATGTGATAGAAGTGGAGACCACAGACACTTGGGCCTCTTCCTCATGCAGGTTACTTGTCCATTCAGGTCCTGCTCAGGCCAAATCCCTATACACTACTTCCATTTAATGATGGACTGCTACTATGCACATTCAACTTTATGATCCTGTGGGTCAGACAACACCCAGTTCATGATGGGCAGCTCAGGCTACGTGGTGACTAGATGTCCAATGGCTAAGTATTCAGTCTCTACTAAGGCATAGTAACAACCCAAATCTGTTTCTCAAAAGGAGAGTAGTTATCTGCAGAGGATGGCAGGTCTTTGCTCCAAAGTTCTAGGGGTCTGCACTGTGATTCACCAATAGGGGCCTGCCAAAGACACCAAATGGCATCTGTACCTGCCATGGACACCTAAAGCAACATTGGATCAGCTGAATCATATGGCCCAAGTGGCAGAGTGGCTTGCACAGTAGGCTAAGCCTGCTTCAGAGCCTTCTCTTGTTCTGGGTCTGTCATGGATTGAATCATGTCTCTCCCAAAAATATGTGTAATAGTTGGTCTGGGCCATGATTCCCAGTATTGTGTGATTTTCCTATATGTTGTAAATCCTGTCTCTATGATGTTAATGACAGAGGATGGGCAGCAGTTGTGTTAGTGGGGCAGCAGTTGTGTTAGTGGGGCAGCAGTTGTGTTAGTGAGGCAGTACTCAACCTACAGGATTGCATTATGTCTTGAGGCAATCTCTTTAGATATAAAAGATAGAAGGAAACAGAGAGACAGGGGACCTCATACCACCAAGAAAGCAGTTTCAGGAGCAGAGTGCATCCTTTGGATCTACACAAAGAAGCTCCTAGTCCAGGAGAAGATTGATGAGAAAGCTGATGGCGATAGAAAGCCTTCCCCTGGAGCTGATACCCTGAATTTGGACTTTTAGTCTACTTTACTGTGAAGAAATAAATTTCTCTTTATTAAAGCCATCCACTTGTAGTATTTTTGTTATACCAGCACTAGATAACTAAGACAGGGTTCCACTCAGAACTAGCAGCTTTACGAGTCACCTAATAAATAGGCCACAATAGCACACCCAAATGAGGAATATGCTGCCTCCAAAATCCAAGGAGGCCCACTAGGCATTGTGCCTTCTTTTTAATTCTGGGAGGAGCCAGACACGATAACTATTCCTTCACTTTAGAGGCAATATTTTCACATTTCCCATTCCACTGGACCCCTAGAAATTTCACTGAGGTGGAAGGTCCCTGAATTTTTGTGGGATTGATTTCCTCACACTCTAGCACACAAATGATTTACCAGTAAGTCCAGACTCATTGACTCTTCTTCCTTACTCCATCCAATCGGCATAACGTCATCAATGTAATGGATGAGCGTGATGTCTTGTGGAAGGGAAATGTGATCAAGGTCCCTGTGGACTCAACTATGAAGAGGGCTGGTGAGTTGATGTAGCCCTGTACAAATGAAGGTGTATTTCTGGCCTTTCCAGCAAAGGGGAAACTGCTTCTGATGGTCCTTCAAAACAAGTGTGGAGAAAAAGGCATTAGCCAGATCAATAGCTGCATACTAGGTACCAGGAGATGCATTAATTTGCTCAAGCAGTAAGACTACATCTGGAACAGCAGTTGCAATTGGAGTCATTACCTGCTTAAGTTTTTGAAAATCCACTGTTATCCTCCAAGGTCCATCTGTTTTTTTTTTTTTGCAGGCCAAATAGGCGAGTTGAAAGGGGAGGTGGTGGGAATCACCACCCCTGCATCCTTCAAATCAATGGTGATGGCAGTAATCTCTGCAATCCCTCCAGAATTGTGGTATTGATTTTGATGTACCATTTTCTTAGGTGGGGGCAGTTCTAAGGGCTTCCATTGGGCTTTTATGACCATATAGACCTTACTCTATTTGTCAGGGTCCCAATGTGGATGTTCTGCCTGTTGCTGAGTATATCTATTCAAATTATGCATTCTGGAAGTGGGGAAATCACTACAGGATGGGTTCAGGGACCCACCGGACCTACTGTGAGACTGACACGAGTTACAGCTCCATTAATAACCGGATCTCCATATGTCCCCACACTGACAGGAGGACCCCAGTAATGTTTTCCATCTCTTGGAATTAGTTTCAGTTCAGAGCCAGTATCTAGTAATCCCAGAAAAGCCTGATTATTTGCTTTTCTCCAATGAACTGTCACTGTTGTAAAAGGCCATAGATGCCTTAGGGAATGGCTGGGAGAAAGACTAACAGTATAAATTTTTGGCAGCTTATTGGAGTCCTTCTTCAAGGGGACACGGCCTCCCCTTTAATTAAGGGGCTGTGGATCTGTAAACTAGCTCAAGTCTGGGTATTGATTTGGGGGCCGTTACTCTCTATTCTGGTGATTTGAGTTAGACTGCTGTTCACTTGACCTAAAATTCTTCTGTTTGTATAGATCAAGTAAATATTTAGTAGATTTCCTATCTATTTCACTTCTAGGGACACCATGACTACCTACCAATGCCATAAATCCATTGCAGTCAGACTATACTGATTACTTCTTTGACTGCTGTCCATTACGGTAACCATGCCCACTTTGTCTTTGTCGATTGAATGCTGCCACTTGGCCCCTATCACCACAGTCTCCAAGTGTCTCCATTATACTTAGGTGTCTTAATTGAGTTGGGGCAATACCACTGTCAAATCTGACTCATACAAAATACCAATCACAGATTTAAGGATGCTGCACCTCCCCTCACAAATTTCTTCCTCACAGTTGTGGTAAAAGGAGCATCTTCTGTGCAATCCATGTGTTGGTCTGTGGGTCTAACCTGATAAACACACCCTAGGATGCCAATTTTCCTAAGCCTTGGAATGCCTTCTTCTGCAATATACGAAGGGAGGCCTGGTTCTTCAACTTCCTTTAGTGTAGGCCACTGTGAAATCCATGGTTCAGCAACCCAACCAAATAAACTATTGGATCCTTTCCTAACTTCTCGAGCTGAAACAGTGAATGAAGAATCTGTGCTTAGTGAGCCTATGTCAATAAACTCAGGCAGATCCGTCCTTATGTGCCTTGCACCATCATCCCACACCCTTAATAGCCATTCCCACACATATTCCCCAGTTTTCTACTTGTGCATATTAGAAAAGTCAAGCAATTCTTTCAGAGTGTAGTGTATAACCTCCTGTGTTACACTTTCTACTTCATCTTTTGGGGCTCGCTGAGACTTAAGTCTGGTTATAGGTCTAGAAACAGAAATCTACACGGAAATTTTTTGAGTACATTCAGCATTGTCTTGAAAAGCATCTGCTTCAGGCAATGTCACAGGCAATGACTCAGGCAAAGGCACTTTAGATGCAGTTGAGTTAACCTCATTAGATGGGAGTGGAGAGGCTAATAGTTCTACTGGTAGGAGTGATTTAATGGAATTTAGGGGCTCAGTGTCTCCAGCTTCCTAATTGTCTGCCCATATGTCCCCATCTCAGGATTCAGGATCCCAATTCTTCCCAATAAATGCCCTCACTTTAACTTCAGATACCTCTTGAGTTTGCCAGTTGAGTTGGAGTTATTAATTCAGCTGCTCTTATAAAAAAGAGTCTAGGCTGGGTTTTTGACAATAGCAGCTCTCTTACTACAAGAAGTAAGGCTTTCTTTCAAGGCACAAATGGAAAATTTGAGGTGAGTTATGCAGTGCTCAAGCTTTGACTCTGAAGCCCTGAGTTCATCTCTTTCTTTCTCTACTTTGTCTAGCGAAAGTAGGACCAACCAACCAGCTTCCTTATACTTCTCATTATGACAAAATTGTTGAAAGGTATCATACGTGCAATCACCCAGAACCTCATCTTTCACCAGTACCTGATCTATTGGTGGTGATATTTTTTGTCTTTGAATTGGCACTTCATGCCATGAATTAACAGTGCCCTCTTTACTACTTGAAGCAGAGTCATCAACATCTTTAAGACTAATCAGACTTGAGAACCAATTTAGAAAATTCATCCTTGCAATTCTGTTTGTCTAAAACCATTCAGTATCAAATGCCTTAGGCTAGGTTCTCTAGAGAAGCAAAACCAGCAAAGCACATAAATATACATATAATGAGAGAAATTTATATCAAGGAAAGGGCTCGCATGGTCGTAGAGGCTGTATCTTCCCTGGTCCATGGGTCAGAAAAGAGGCTTTTCCTGATTCACGGGCTGGTGAACCAAAGATTGGCAGGCCAGAGACCAGGGCTGTTGCTCAAGAGTTGTGAAGATCGACAAATCCCACGATTGACAGGAAAGATCTCAGGTAAGCTGCTAGCTCAAGTCCTAAGAACCACAGGTCAGACAAACAAGAGCCAGCTGATGGATTTAGAATGAGCAAAAGCCCCTATCATTGCCAGAATATTTGCCCACACTTGATGCAGGTGATTTGCCCTAGGAAACTCCCCTTCAACTGATTGGCTACTCATAGCAGATGCCATCATGGGGGTGATCACTTATCAAATCTCAACAGTGAAGTGATCAAAACATTATACGACTGCCAATACCCTGAGAATCATGGCCCAGCCAAGTTCACACACAATCTTAACCATCACACTCCCTAAGTCCCATACTCTGTACTCTTGACACTAACACTGTCCATCGGAAGCAATCACTTCTAAATCTCTACTAAACCTGGGTCAAATATGTGCTTGTCCTTTTATATTTCGTATTTTACCGTAATTATGAGTTGGTACTGCTGCCCCTTTCACTGGACTGCTTATTTCTTCTGGAGCAGAAGCTCCTATGTATGATTCCTCTTTCAAGAGAGCTGGCCGAACATATGCTCAGTAATTTGTAAAAATAATTTCTATGTTTTCCTCTTTTTAAATAAAACCTTGTCAGTATGAAACATTTGAAAAATACAAGTCAGCAAAAAAGAAACGAATTAAATTAGTGTCTAAATCCCATGCCCAGAGATAACCACTGTTAGTATTGTAGTGTTGGCATTAGCTACTTAGACTTATGAGTCATATGGCTGTAAACCTAACTGGATGATATAGTACCAGTAAACAGTTGCCGAATGCATCTTTTGTCCACTTCCAGTGTCTTAAACATCTTTCTGTATCATGAGTTATTTTTCTTGGATATTATTTTAATGGCTGCTAAAACTTTACTCTGTGATAAATGATACATTTCTTTAACCTGTACTCCCCTGTTAGTGTTTTGTTTTGGTTGGCCAATGAAGATGTGTGTCTGAACCATGCAGCAAAGGACATAGAACATCCCTTACAGAGGAAATGGCATGGGCAAAGTCCATGTGGTGAGAAGGAGCATAATGCATTGAGGAACTGAAAGAAGGCCCCTGTGATATGGAGTTAGTAATCACAGTTAATTGTTTTCTTTTGTGTTAAGCAAGAGAAGTTCAGGATAAGACGTGCACTTAAACACAAGCATAATAAGGAAACTGCTTTAAAAGAGCAAGAGAAGATTTGGAGAGAGGAGTTAGGAGGTTCTGTCAAAATCCCTGGCAAGGAATAATTGGTGGAAGAAAGAGGTCATTGTGGTAATGAAAAGAAGTGGACAGATGGCATGTAACATATTAGGAGGTAAAACTTTGCAAAACTGGCTGCTCAGATTGGGAAGTAAAGAAGAGAAAGTGTAGCCCAGGGCAGCTCCAGGGTCTTGGCTCACGGGGGCTGGGGATGAAACTGTGGGCCGGATGAGAAGAATGCAGGAAATGTTGGAGGCCTGTCAGAAAAGAAAGAGTCGGGAAGGAAAGAGGGCCAAGGAAGAGCCTGAGGACCGGCCAGTACTTAGGTGGATACGGGAATCCTGAGTAGCTAAGGAACGCGAGAAGTGATAAGAAAGGAGACTATGTAGTCCTTGGTGTCAGCGAGGAAACTTAAATATTTTTTTAAAGTAAGGTAGCAAAAGATGCACGACCGATGTGGGGATTCTGTCCCCCATCTTAGAATCCCCAAAGCAAGCAAAAGGCAGAAGAGGAGATACAGTCACATCCCACTGAAATTCTAAAAAGGTAGATCATCTGTTCTCTTTGTGTGGATTCAGTCTCAGGCAGCCCTAACAGGTCTCACACTGGGGATCAACTTCAGGCAACTATGCCTCGAAGGAAAGTAGACTGTCAAATGATTTTTGTTTCTCTCTCCAAAATGTAATCACTGTGACCCCGGCGTGATTTGAACACGCAACCTTCTGATCTGGAGTCAGACGCGCTACCATTGCGCCACGAGGTCACAGGCAAGGGTGTCTCCGCCTTCCTACCACAGAATTCTGAATCATTCCCCTCCCCTACCTCCAGATTCAAAATATTTATTTCTTTATCATTAACTTTGATTATTTTTCACTCCACCTTTCACAGTTTTGCTAATGCTTCCATGAGAAAAATTAAGGGATTGATCATAGTAAATATTAATCCCAAACGCTCCATATGGGGAAAGAAAAAACAAAAGGAAAAACGTTCAATCTTTCCACTCGTCGAAATTTCTCTATTTTGAGAATAAACATATATATATTCGTTTTAGACCCTCAGTGAAGCAGGAATAAAAACGGCTACAAAGTTGCGGGTATTGCTTTACCTGTAAATTCCCTAAACGCCGCCCTCTTCCGTTACAAACTTCCAGCCTTGCGGAGGCCCGGCTTCGCATCTTCTACCTTGCTCCTCCCTATCCGCGCACCAGCTCCATCTTCAACCTGGAGAAAAGCTGCTTCTTCTCAAGGCATAGCGCCGGTGGCATCTCTTCCCAAAATTCTCACTTCCTCAGTAAGAACCCGTGGGCTGTGCGGGCTCTATTGTGTGCACTTGACATTCACTTTACAAGGTGAGCCCCAGAGAAATCGCTTGCATTTACGGAGCGCTTAGCACTGACTGCTATTCGTGTGTTACAAGCTTTTTAATTCGTATTATCTCAGGTATGTGGTAGAAAACGATTCCATTTTCTACCTGGATGGTGAAGATCTGAAAGCCAGGCCTTTGACAATAGTAACATGTTAGAAACAGAAATTCTCAGCCACACCCCCAAAATCCACACCCTAAAAAAATCTAGACATACTGAATTTGACACTCTGGGCTTGAGGCCCAGAAATCTGTGTTTTAAGAAACCTTCCAGGTGATCATGCTGCACGGACAAGTCTGAGAATCTCTGACCCATCCTAGAGACCCTATACTTTATGCTCTCGAGAAAGTAAACTTCCAGTCTTCTTCCAGAACTGAGGAAGGGCAGTTTCCAAATGAAGCTAGTGCTGAAATTCCTGAGACAATGAGGCCATTCTATGCGGGGTGGGATGGGGGTTCTGTGGTGAAAATCTGGTTGCCTGTTTGCTTTTCCCACTATGTGTTTAGGATTCAGCTTCCTAAGGTCTGACAAATCAGCTATCACTTCTTAATAGCCTTTCCAGATTACAAAACTTCGTTGCTCTTATCTCCTCTCTGGAAATTTTTCTCCTATGTAAATTTGTATTTTAGAGTTATTCGAGTGTGATTTCCGGGGAGGAAAAAGTAAATTTTTGTGTTTAATCCACAATCAATCTTTACCTAGATAGCAAGGGAGTGGAGGTTCCCTGGATCTGTGAAGCAACTCGGTTCTGTCTTGGCTTAGTTTACCCCTCTCCTCCTTCAGCTATCAGCTAGAGCATTTCCTCCCTGGCGGGGCCTTTCTCCCTAGTTCCCGTAAAAAGATAAAGCACACTATCAATTAAAGCATTTTTATATATATATTAATATCACCATATTTCAATCATTTTAGCATTATATTCCTCTCCTTGGTGGTTATTCAGTTGTAACTTTACAGTATATTTGATCATTAGGTTAATTTTTGTTACCTAATCGCACACATGAAGAGCAGCAGATTATTTTTCTTTTAAAAAATGTTTTCCGCATCTACTGTGAGGAAACTACATGGCCTAATGGATAAGGCGTCTGACTTCTGATCAGAAGATTGAGGGTTTGAATCCCTTCGTGGTTGCTCGACAGCGTTTGTATTTCTGTTGGAAGAATCCAAAAACGTTTTGTTCGTAGTGGCATTTCTGCTCCCTTTTAATACTTTTCTTTGTTAAAGCTGAAAATAAGAAATTTACTCATTTTCACCCTAAGAGTTTATTCTCCATATATTTCCCCTCCACATTCTTTGCCTTTCTTTTTGTTTCTTTTGTTTTATCCAAGTATCTTTTGTTTATAGCTCATTACCACAAAACAGCCGGTCCATTCTCTAGGTCGGCGCTACTCAAAATTTCCTCTTTGGACCCGCAGCAGCCCCTGGGAGCCGCTTAAAAACGCAAATTTTTAGCTGTACATTCCGCAGCTCCACGCCACCCTCTGTTTACTGGATTAGCATCTCTGCAGGTGAGGCCCAGGAATCCGGGTTTTATCAAGTTATCCAGGTGATGCCTGTATGCACTCGAGTTTGAGAACCGCTGGAGACTTTACAATCTGCATACTGTCGCGCTCTTCCCGTCCACTTGGCCAGAAAGTGCAAACTCTTCGGAGCCTTTTAGCGCTCATCAACCTGAGTTCCCAGGTTGCTACGCAAAGACTGGGAGGCGCGGCAGGAGGGAATGCACCGAAAAAAACCCATTGCCGTCAAGTCGGTTCCGACTCATAGCGACCCTATAGGACAGAGTAGAACTGCCCCCATAGAGTTTCCAAAGAGCTCATGGTGGATTTGAACTCCCGACCTCTTGGTTAGCTAGCAGCAGTAGCACTTAACCACTATGCCACCAGGGTTTCTTAGGAGGGAGAGGGAGGCAAAAAAAAAGGGCAACAACCATGACCAGAATGACTCTCACATATGTAGAAGGAATGGTAGAATGAAAACAATCACTATCTCTAACCCCCAGAGAAATAGTAGACCTAGGCAAAGAACATTAGCGATCTTAAAACCATTAGGCAAAGGGTTCCTGGGAAATAACAGAGGTGCAAGGTACTAAACTTACCACTCACCAATTACTTGCCAATTGGAAAGTGAAAACAGAGAGAACCCTGGGAGCACTACTTTATTTTCATTATCATTGGGATATACTGACTAGTGCCTCTTGATGTGAGGTAAGTACTGTTTAAAGTACACCGTATCAGGCCAAAATTTTTTAACATGAATCTAATCAGTTAATCAAAAGGATAGAATCAATCCTTTAGACTTCCACTGTACAGGAAATGTTGTTGTTGTTTGGTGCTGTGGAGTTGGTTCCAACTCATAGGGACCCTATACACAACAGAATGAAACACTGCCCAATCCTGCACCATCCTTACAATAGTTGTTATGCTTGAGCTCATTGTTGCAGCCACTGTGCCAATCCACCTCACTGACGGTCTTTCTCTTTTCCGCTGACCCTGTACTCTGCCAAGCATGATGTTCTCCAGGGACTCATCCCTCCTGACAACATGTCCAAAGTATGTAAGGCACAGCCTCGCCATCCTTGCTTCTAAGGAGCATTCTGGCTTTACTTCTTCTAAGACAGATTTGTTCATTCTTTTGGCAGTCCATGTTATATTCAATTTTCTTCGCCAGTACCGAAATTCAAAGGCTTCAATTCTGCTTCCTTCTTCTGTATTCCTTGTCCAGCTTTCACATGCATATGATGCAATTGGAAATACCATGGCTTGGATCCGGTGCCCCTTAGTCTTCAAGGTGACATCTTGCTCTTCGACACTTTAAAGAGGTCCTATGCAGAAGATTTGCCAAATGCAGTGCATCTCTTGATTTCTTGACTGCTGCTTCCATGGCTGTTGATCGTGGATCCAAGTAAAATGAAATCCTTGACAACTTCAATCTTTTCTCCGTTTATCATGCTATTGCTGATTGGTCCAGTTGTGAGGATTTTTGTTTTCTTCACGTTTATATTTTTCTTTATGTTTATGTACAGGAAATAGAGGAATAAATTAAAAGATTGTGTGAGGATACAACGAGACAAATCCACAAGACAATTGGCTTGGACTTTTTAAAAAAGACAATGTCAAAACAAAGCAAAAACAACAAAAATGATACAATTCTTGTCTAGGTTAAAAGAGATTGAGGAAACAATGAAATAAATGAATGGCCTTTGACTGGATCCTGTTTAAAAACAGTTCTGAAACACGTTTTGTTGTTGTTATTAGTTACTATCCATTATTATTACATCTTTATTAAAATAAAAAATAGTATGGAATAGATGATATATGGTAAGATAGAGTACCTTGTAAAGAACCTATGGGCATCTGTAATTGTGGTTGACTGGTTAAGATGAAGGACTAGAATTTCATTGGGATCACCCTTTGCAACTTGGAGCATTAACTTTTATGTCTTCATCTCCATCTCTGCCCACTAATTACCATATTATAGTGCAAGCTACTTTTTTAGGTATTAAACTTTCCCTTGGATCTTTTACAAGTTACCTAACAATGGATTTCTCATTGCCCTGGAAGAAATTGTTTTGGATGACTAAACTAAGTCAAGGGAACTCATAGAACCTTGTTTTGTTTCAATTCTGAGGCTTCTTGGGTTCAAATTCCCATTGACTGAAAAAAATCAAGCTAAAAGAAGGTCTTCACATAGTTGCATTTAGAACGACACAGTAATCCCACCACTTCCTTTTCTACAGCCATAACTGATGCAGCACTTGATTTAGGTCGCGATGTCACCTAAATCAAGATCCTGAGAAGACAGCTGCCTATTCAAATGACTGGAAGAAATCCATATTTGTATCCATTCCAAAGAAAGGTGATCCAAAAGATTGCAGAAATTATCAAACAATATCATCACTATCACACAAAAGTAAAATTTTGCTGAAAATCTTTCAAAAGTGGTTGCAACCGTGCATCAACAGGAAACTTCCATAAATTCAAGCCAGCTTCAGAAGAGGTGTGGAACAAGGGATATCATGGCTGATGTCACATGGATCATGGCTGAAACCAGACAATACCAGAAAGTTGTTTACCTGTGTTATTTTTTTTTTAATTCTTGCAAATAGATTTTTATCTTTATTTAATTTCTATCAAGCATTTGGGATAATATTTAAATGATTAGCCTGATCAATCGTAACGCTATGCTGGAAGAAACAGATTTGATGGTGCCTTCTAAAATATATATTCTCCTCACATTCTTAGCTTCCACCCAAATCCTTGCCGATGTAAATATTTTGTGGCCTTTCTCTAGAAACCAAAATTCCTGCATCTGGTGTAAATAGATAACTCCTGTGCAGGAACTCAGGTGGTGGAGAGAAGAGCACTAAAGGTTCTTGCTAATTTCAGAAAGTCAACATATGAATCAAAAGAAGTTCCAAGGTCCTAGTGCCACCTCACATAAGAGGTGGGGCAAATTAAGGCAATGTTCCCAGGCCACATCAGAGAGAGAGGATGAAAAAATTCTAGGGAGCTTGAGGGTAAATGAAGCCATGTAGAAAAAGTATTAACTATGGACATGCTAGATTAGTCTAAACTTTTAAAGGGCACCACAGTGCTTTTTCTAAGCTAAATCTGAGTTAATGGCAAGAGTCATCCTATTAAAGCAAAGGATGGAATTTGTCTAAACTATTTTTGCAATGGGTAACATTAACCAGGTCTCATGGGTGTGACTGACATTAATTATCATTCTGTATTGTAGCTGAGCTCCCCAGAATTCAGGATGAGTGGGAAATAACAGAGTCAGATGGTACAGTTGCACTGGATGGTCCAGCTCAGTCCCCAGCCTGAAGAATCAGCAAATACTCTTCCCCAATCAAAGCCTGAGACTCTGATGTAAAACGTTATCCAGCTGGGCATCTTTTCTTTTCAATAAACAATTCACCATTTGAGGAAGTATTGGATTCAGAGTATTATCAATGCGTGTTTTTTGGTATCCCCAAGGGCTACCATGTTTTTTTGACTATGCGAAGGTGTTCGACTCAGTCAATCTTAACAAATTATCAATAACATTGCAAGGAATGGGAATTCCAGAACACTGAATTGTGCTCTTGAGGAACCTGTGCTTAGACCAAGAGATCGTTCTTAGAACAGAATAAGGGGATATTGCGTGGTTTAAAGTCAGGAAAGGTATGTGTCAGGGTTGTGTTCTTTCACCATACTTATTCAATCTGTATGCTGAGCAAATAATCCAAGAAGCTGGACTATATGAAGAAGAATGTGGCGGCACGATTGGAGGAAGACTCTTTAACAGTCTGTCCTATACAGATGAAACAATCTTGCTTGCTCAAAGTGAAGAGGACTTGAGACACTTACTGATGAAGATCAAACACTACAGCCTTCAGTGTGGATTTCACTTCAACATAAAGAAAACAACAATCCTCACACCTGGACTCAGGTGCGCCCCACCCACGACAAGGTATTTTCAATCACCTCATATGCATTTTTTTTTCATATGCATGTGAAAGCTAGACACTGAATAAGGAAGATGGAAGAAGAATCAATGCCTTTGATTTTGGTGTTGATGAAGAATATTGAATATACCTCAGACTGCCAGAAGAACGAACTAATCTGTTTGGAGCAAGTAGAGCCAGAATGCTCATTGGAAAGGAGGATGGCAACACTTCATCTAACATACTTTGGACATGCTATCAGGAGGGCCCAGTCCCTGGAGAAGAGCATCATGCTTCGTAGAGTAGAGGGTCAGAGGAAAAGAGGAAGACCCTCAATGAAACACGTTGAGCAGTGACTACAACAATGGGCTCAAGCATAACGACTGTGAGGATGGCGCAGGACAGAGCAGTGCTTCTTTTTCCTGTACATAGGGTACCTATGAATCAGAACCCACTCAAGGGCGCCTAGAATTTACTACGATGCTGCTTCTCTGTTTGGGCCAGTGGCGCAATGGGTAACGCGTCTGACTACGGATCAGAAGAATCCAGGTTCAAATCCTGGCTGGCTTATTACCCTTCTCTAATTTTGAAGTTCCACAAAAAAAAAAAAAAAGTTACTGTGGAAATATTAGGTTCTGAGAAATAACTCCACCAGGAATTTCATTCTCTCACTGGCAAGTATTTGTTCTGTATCTACCAAGTACAAAGTACAGTGAGGAATGAAAGACATCAGAGAGACTATTAGTGCTGCCTTTTGTTCTCATTTCTCTCTCATTCGAACTAAATACAAAGGAGCTATTGCTGCCTCTTACACTCTTCTGTAGGTGTTTTTGTGTCATTTGTTTGACTGATTGATTTAATTATGAAGAAATAACACTGTCTTAGGCTGGGTTCTCTAGAGGAGCAAACCAGTGAAGAGTGCATGTACATATATAAATACGTATCCAGTTGCCACTGAGTCTGTTCCAACTCGGACCACAGAATAGAACAGGCACATAGGATTTGCAAGAAGCAGCTGGTGGATTCTAACTGCCTGTGGTTACCAAACAGAAGATTTAAACACTGCAGCACCAGGGCCCCCTAATTAAGCAGTCCTTTTTAAAATCCTTCTTGAGTCATCCCAATTGGAACATGTTCTCTCCTGTTGAGACCCTGACTGATAGAAACCCAGATAGAGATGATGAGGCCATTATGAGTGGCTGGAAATAGTTCAGAGGAGGGGTGGCTAATAGAGAATATTATCAATGTTTTGAATATTGGGCAAAAACATGAAAATAGACATATACTATTTTATAATAGTTTTAAAAATACAGAAGGATCACTGGGTCTTTAGCCTGCTTTTTAAGGAGGAGATGAAGACCTGGTAGCAAACAGGAATTGCTTGTGATACTCAAATTCTCTCTCAAAAAGATGATTCTGAAGGATCAAAGACTCAAGGCTGTATTTATTCTGTTCCAGAGAGAAAGGGATATGGTTTTACCTCTTTTTGCCATTTGAGGAAAACGATGAGCTTTTTTATAACCTAGGAAATATTCCATTTACCTTTTTGTGTGCCTTCTCCTCACGAATCTTTAAGAATGTATTTTCGTTGCTGTTGCATGCCATTGAGTGGATTCCAATTCATAGCAACCCTACAGGACGGAGTAGAACCGCCTCATGGGTTTTCCTAACCTGTAATTTTTAGTGGAGCAGATCTTCTACTCTTTTCTCTGGCAGGCCTGCTGATGAAACGTGATTCCTGTGGTCAGGGAGGCTAAGAGTTCATTAGATAAAATTTTGATCATAAAAACAACAATTATAACATAGTTTCTTTAAGTCTGCAGATGGCTATTTTAGCCAGGACACTTTAACTTGCAATTGATTTAAATGAACTACAAATTATTTTATCAGAAACAACCACTTGTTAGCTCCCTTATATTGGCTTAGGTTGACACTAATTGTGCATTGGTAGCTTTTAGGAGGTTTCTTACAGTTGAATTTCCTGTATTATTAACAATTCAGCTGCTTTATTTCCGTTTTTCCTGAGCAGCTTTCATTTTAAATTCTGTATTTTTGTTAGTAGGGAGTTCCCCTATTCTGAGAAGGTAAGCATAATAAGGGCTCTGATTCTTAGAGATTTGGCTTTAAGGAAACCCAAATAACCCGTTGCCCTCTAGTCTGACTCATAGCAACCCTACAAGACAGGATAGAACTACCCTGTATGGTTTCTGAAGCTGTAATTTCTGCATTTTTCTCCTGCGGAGGAGTGCCTGGAGGGTTCAAACCCCCACCTTTCGGTGCTTTACCAGTTTTCTAGGAAAAATAACTCTTCAAGGCACCTAACCAAGGTGAAAAGTAAGCAGCCAAGGTGGCAGTAACATTGCAACTCACTACCCCTGGTTTAAGAAGCCAGTGCTCTAACCCTTGAAAAACCCAGCCTTAAAAAAAAATCTAACCCTTTGAGGTCAAGTCAGTTCCAACTCATAGCAACCCTATAGCTTTTAAAAAAAAAAAAAATAGCTTTAGGAGGCACCTATTACCCTCCTTGTCCTGAAGCTGATGACTTACACAGTCAAACACTGGCTTTTTAGTTTTATTTGGTTCCTAGAAAACTTGACGCTCCACCCTCATTCCTTCTCTGGTTTTCTGGGATGTTTTCAAACAAGTTCCACACTCTCTGCAAGTTTTAACATCTCCTCCAAGGACTTTTGTCAGAAGAAGTACAGGGCTCCTAATATACATCCTGAGAGTCTGCTACTTTTGCTCCAATCCAGTGTAGTCGAGACTGGGGTTCTACACGTCGACAAGAAATGGTGATAACTGTCAAGATACTGAGTTTGGGGTGAGGTCTTCGGTGCCCTCTTGATTTTACTTAGAGACAGGCCCTCCGCTCTGCAGTACTTTTCTCAGGGGTTGGAGCCCAGATATTCCGAACTTCAGTTCTTAGAGCCTTGGGGGAAAACACGCGAACTCTGTCTCATTTTCCCCGATACCAGAAACCAGAAGTGCCTGACTGAGGGGGGAGACTAGGGGTGCAGCAGTCTGGAAGGGTGAGCTGCGGTGACCTCCTGGGAACAGAAGCCTAATCCAGAGGCTTCTCCTGTTGTGCCCTGGTCTTTGAGGCTAAAAGATTATTTCCAGCCTGGATCCAGGTCTGAAATCCTGGGGCTGTGTTTCTTATTCTCCACCGGGTGGCGTTGAAATCCAAGCGCGCTGTGGCAAAGAAACCAGAAAATTGTTAAAAGGTAAATCCCGCTATCATTGGAGCTTTGAGGGGCGCTTCAAAATAGCTATTCGGGGACTCGGTATAGAAAAACAGCAACCATAACGTAAGGAGAGCGGAATAAAAAGCAAACTCAACCGTGGATCCTAAACCTCCTGTTCCACGTCAGGGGCCCTACCCTACAGGCCATCCGAAAAGGAGCAAGAACTGTTTTCCTCGCTACGTTCATACCCAGAAAAACCCAGTGCCATCGAGTTGATTCTGACTCTTTGCGACCGTATAGGACAGAATAGAACTGCCCCACAGAGTTTCCAAGGAGCGCCTGGAGGATTCGAACTGCCCACTCTTTGGGTAGCAGCTGTAGCACTTAACCACTACAAAACGAAACCCAGTGCCATCGAGTCGGTTCCGACTCCTAGTGACCCTATAGGGCAGAGTGGAACTGGCTCATAGAGTTTCCAAGGAGCTCCTGGCAGATCAAACTGCTGAACCTTTGGTTAGCAGCCCTAGCACTTAACCACTGCGACACCAGGGTTTCCACTCACTAGTTCCCACCCACTGCCCTAGAGTGCATTGGGACTCAGAGTCGCTAGTGAGGAGGTGGGAAATCCAGGCTCTGTGCATCTGTTCCATCTGGGGATACGGCTCTCTCGGTTTCCAGAAAAGAGGCTGCAAAATCTGCTGTTTAAGATCATGGCAGTCAGTCAGCTCTTCAAAAGGTCTCAAAAGCAAAAAACCAAAACTGTTACCATGGAGTCCATTCTGACTCATAGAGATGTTGTAGGAGGGAGTAAAATTGCCCTATATGGTTTAAAAGGAGTAGCCTGTGGTTTCCAGCTGTTGAATTTCCAACCTTTCGGATTAGCAGCCATACCTCTCAACTGCTGCACCACCAGGGCTACCAAAAGCCTTTGCATCATAAGAAAAGCAATCACACACTCCCCCTCTTCACGCTTTAGGTCAAAAAAAAAAAAAGGACAGGCAAAATAATGTCCCATGTGACCTGGAGTTCATAAATGCAAAGGATGGGAAAACAAAACAAAACAAGAAGTCAGCATATTAATGCAGCTGAGAGTGAGGAGAATCAGGGGGTGAGGGGTGATTTTTGTCACTGCTCTCCAGCAGCCAGTTTACTGAGCTTTTAAGGATTTGGGGAATCAATTAAATCAGGATTCAGAAAATATAGGACCTGGCCTGGCCGATTGTTTATGTGACAATAAACCAGATACTTAATTGTCCCAAACTTTTCTGTATTGTTATTTATTTCCACCTCTTGTACAAAAGGAAATCTTTGCCTAATTGGAATTTCTTGTAATGAGTGTTTGCAGAGCAAATATTGCACTGATTTCCAAATCTAGGACTGTATTCAAAAGAGGAAATTGAAAATGCAAGAACGTTCATGTTCATGTCAAAGACTTTCTTGTTGTGGTCGGCCCAGCCCTTGAAGCTCCTGTCCACAACTGGTCAGGAAGGGAAGGATGAGCAGTGGACTTGGGTATATCTAGGTTGGAGCAGTATATTGACAGGAAGTGCCAGAAATTCAAGCTGGATTTGGAAGAGCATGTGTAACAACGGATATCGTTCCTGATGTCAGATGAATCTTGGCTAAAAGCAGAGCACGCCAGAAAAATGTTTACCTGTATTTTATTGACTATGTAAAGGCATTCAACTGTGTGGATCATAACAAATGACAGGTAACAATTCGAAGAATGGGAATTTCAGAACACTTAATTTTGCTCATGTAGAACCTGTACGTAGACCAAAAGGTAGTCTTTGAAACCGAACTAGGGGATACTGCGTGGTTTAAAATCAGGAAATGTACCCGTCAGCACGGTATCCTTTCAACATATTTATTCAATCTGTATGCTCAGTAAATAATTGGAGAAGTGGACTCTTCTAAGAATAACATGACATCAGAAATAGAGGAAGACTCATGGTAGACAATCACACAATGCCGGAAATCGTGGCGTAGCCAAGCTGACACACACATTTTTGTGGGACTCAGTTCAATCCTTGCCAACCCATTGAAAACCTACAATGTGCACATGGCAGAACCTTGCTTGCTGAAAATGAAGAGAATTTGATGCACTTACTGATAAAGACCAAAGACTACAGCCTTCAGTATGGATTACACTTCCACATAAAGAAAACAAAAATCTTCACAACTGGACCAATAAACAACATTATGATAAATAGGAAACATATTGAAATTGTCAAGAAGTTTATTTTACTTGCATTTACAATCAATGCACGTGGAAACAGAGGTCAAAAAATAAATTGACGTATTGCATTGGGCAAATCTGCTGCAAAAAAAAGCCCTCTTTAAAGTGTTCAAAAGCAAAGATAGCACTTTGAGAACTAAGGTGCGTCTGACCCAAGCCATAACATTTTCAGTCATCTCATATGCATGGAAAATGTGAACAATGAAAAGGGAAGATCAAAGAAGAATTGATGCTTTGAATTGTGGTATTGGAGAAGAATATTGAACATACCTCAGACCGCCAGAAGAAAGAACAAATTTGTCTTGGAAGAAGTACAGCCAAAATGCTCCTTGGAAGAGAGGTTGGTGAGAATTCATCTCACATGCTTTGGACATGTTATAGGAGGGGCCAGTCCCTGGAGAAGGACATCATGTAGAGGGTCAGCACAAAAGGCAAAGACCCTCAAAGAGATGGACTGACACAGTGGCTGCAACAATGATTGTGAGGATGGCGCAGGAATGGAGACTGTTCTTTTCTGTTGTACATGGGGTTGCTATGTCAGAATCGACTCAACAGCATATAACAACAACAGCAGTAGTATTAATCAGTATTCCAGCAGGAAGCAAGTCACACATTCAAAGAGTGTATTGAGGGGAGATCATTGCAAGGCCTCTTTATAGAGTTAAGGAAACTAATAAGATGTGAGGAAACCCTGAGGGATGAGAACACTGGGAGTCTTAGCATCCCTAGGCATAAAGGGGCGGGGGAAGGAGTGGAGCTGCCAGAACCTGGCAAGAGCTCTCGCCATGGCAGAGGAGTCACCCATCAGGAGCTGTGCCCATGGGAGAAACACAGCCTCGAAGGGAATGAGTGGAAGAAATACTTGCATCTACCTCTCTCTCTTCCTGCCACCTGATCTCTTGCTAGTGCTTCCCATTGGAATTCTGAATCCAACCAGAAGCCAGGGACCAAGAAAGCCCAAGTAAAGCAGCCTTCCAAGGTAAAGAGAAGAGCAGAAAATGGACCTGGATGGGCAAATGGAGAATAAATCAGCACACTGGGGTTGTAATTTGTGTGACCCCTTCCTACTTTTGGTTGGGCATGAATTTCTATTCTATGTAAACCTTGGATAATAAGGTAAATAGGAACTTGAGCAGCTTATAGGAAATATTTACCTCTAGACATTTTTTGTTAGGGGCATAGCCATTGTAAGAAGGATTACAAATATATTTGCCATAAACTTTCACGAAGTTAGGATGCAGCCATCAAATACAGATTCCTCCCAACAGATGCACACTAGTGAGACTAGTATGCGGAATGCATCTCTTCTGTCCAGTAAGGCTGAAGAGGCACCTGTTTCTGGGGAGAATGTGGTAAAAGTCTGTCTTCAAGCTATAACTTGGTTTATGCCAAGCAGCCAGGCGAGGATGCAGTTATATTTCTCGGTTGTACTGTTTCTGCTGAAGGGCAACATAGTCTGTTTCTCTTGGGGAGTCTGGGAGGTTCAGAACAGTATTTTGTAAACCTCTTTCTACTTATACTCTGTCTTGGTTATCTAGTGCTGCTATAACAGAAATTCCACAAGTGGATGGCTTTAACAAAGGGAAGTTATTCTCCCATAGTAGGCTAGAAGTGTGAATTCAGGGCACCAAATGTAGTGGAAAGCCCTCTCTCTCTGTCTCAGCTCTGGAGGAAGGTTCTTGTCATCAATCTTCCCTTGGTCTAGGAACTTCTCTGCACAGGAACCCCAGGTTCAAAAAATGAGCTCTGCTTGTGGTGTTGCTTTTTTGGTGGTATGAAGCCTCCCACTCTCTGTTCACTTCCCTTACCTTTTATCTCTTGTAAGATAAAAGGTGATGTGGGCCACACCCCAGGGAAACTCCCTATAAAATGGATCAGGGATGGGACCTGAGTAAGGGTGCTACATCCCACTTTAATCCTCTTCAACATAAGCTAATCTGTTTTTTTTTTTTTGGGGGGGGGTAATCTGGTCTCATTAACCACAGGCAGAGATTAAGATTTACAATGCTTTCAGAAGTTACGCCAAATGGAGGAGAACCACACAATACTGGGAATCGTGGCATAACCAAGTTGACACATAATTTGGGGTGCACTATTCAATCCATGACATACTCCTATAATGAATTCTCTTTGTAAAATGCATAATAATGATCTATATTCTGATGTCGTAATGTTTCTCTGATACCAAACCAAAAAAAAAAAAAAAAAAACCAATTGCCGTCAATCAATTGCAACTCATCATGACCCCACCTGTTGCAGAGTAGAACTGAGCTCCACGGAGTTTTCAAGCCTATGACGTTTCGGAAGCAGATCAGCTTTTCTGAGGTGACTCTGGGTGTGTTTGAGCCTCTAACTTTTCAGTTAGCAGCTAAGTTTTTAACCATTTGCACCACCAAGGACTCATTTCTCTAATACTGATGGTCAGCAAAGTTGTCGACTAGACAATATCAGTTACTGGTTCACAAAACTGTAAACTTGCAGCAGAATATAATTAAATGCACTACTGTGTTCATTAAGGAACTCTTTCTACAAATTAAAAATAAATAAATCATCAATCAATCGATCAACAGAAGTAAAGAAAATGCTTAGTAATACAATTGATTTACATTCTCGCACAACCTCTGTATATCAAAATGGTGCTGACTGGTAGCAAACACATGATCTGCAGATCACATTTTCAGTGGCTGTGCTCTACATCAGATTCTATGGAGATACCATCATAGGCATTTACTTCAAAATGGCAAGTACACACTGACAGTGATCAAACACATTGGTATGACCTTGAATGCATAGGTAGCGAGCTGGTTCTGTTGGACTAAGTGGTGGTACACAAAGCAAAGAAAGTTCCCAGTTTTGTAATCGAGTAGTTCCTTTTGAAGGCAGGTATCTGACAAACAAGGCTCAACTAGAATTCATAATATCTCTGCTTAAACCTAAAGAAAGCTCAATGTGGTCATAATTGTTACAGACAGCCCTTTTAACTCCCTAACAGGTAATGGAAGAAGCACTTTTGCCTCCTTGTTTCTAGGAGGGGAAGGAGGCAGCACTAGAAGCTGAGAAGGTATAGATTCATTTCTAGCTAGGCATAAATAACTTTAGCTAGGTTCAAAGAGGCTGGAAGGAACTCCCAAGAGTGCCAAAGATTCCATAAAGCAGCCATGCAATTTCGCTTCCAGGAAGAGGTGGAACACAAGAGCATATTGGCCTTGTGGGAAGTCTGCAGATAGTCTTTTTCACCTTCGTAGTCGTCGGGTCAGCACTGGGTTGTTGGGTTAGTACTGGGTAGGTAAAGAAACATATTACAGCACACCACAGGGCAGAAAGAAGGCTAATAGAGCTTCCAGTGCAGCACAATTCAGTGGGTAGTGTGCTTAGTTCTCTGTTTTCCATAGAGCTCGAAGCCCTAGATTCATACTCCAAAAGCACTCTAAGTCATACTTTTCCATAAATGGAATCTTGTCCAGAATAGAGAGAAATTGTTAGCCTGAGAAGCCTGGAGTTGGTTCCAAAACAAGCAGGTCTGGATCCTTTCCCTTCCCCTAATGTCAAATATGAATACAAGCTCTCAGTCTTGTTTGAAATTTGAGCTCCATTATTTGAATTTCTTTTCTTTCTCTTTTATAGTGTTAATTTATGATATTATATTTTAGTCATGATTATCGTTACAGAACTATGGTTGCATTGGAAATTGCCCGAAAAACCAGGGACAAAAAACAGTAACATTGGTTTGTTCAAAATCTGTAATTTGACAGCCTCGTGGGGGTGGGGTGGGGGGAATAGCTCATTTGGGATCCACTCAGCTAGGGTGGGTTGAAAGCTGAGGCTAGAATCATCTGAATGGTTGTTCATTCATCAGTCTGTTTGAGGCACCACCTGAGTCTTTCTGAGGTCTGAACAAAGGGTTTACAATCATGCCCTTAGCTTCATCTTTAGACCCTGCTTTCCTGAACAATGCCTTGGGTCTGATGTTTTCCCAGAAGGCTTTTTGTTAATTGAAGCATTGTTTGTCATCTGGAGTGGCTGAAACTGTGACAGTTTTATTTTTTAATAACCACCAAGTCATGGTTCCTTTAAAATTAATGATTCTTTCTTTATTTTATGTCTCTGTCTCATAGGCACACACTCTTCCTACTGTAGGCAGCTAGAAAACGCCAGGGGTCACCTTCAACACATTGCCTGGAAATATCCTTAGCTAAATCATCCAGTGCCTTAGGTATAGTTTTTACTTTCTGCCTTACCACAGTGACAGTATTGCTAACCTTTCTGTCAGTAGATAACAAGGGCCCCCTCTCCTTCTACTTCTAATATTTTCCTCATTCTCCTGACTAGGCAGCAGATAAAAACAGTCTTCCTGTTTTGGGGACCTTTCACTAACAGTCTCCTGAAGGTCTTGCCAGTTTCCACTTGCTGCCTAGTCCCAAAGCCACATGCCTTGGGGTGTGTTACAGCAGAATCTCATTTTCAGGTAAAGATATATAGATATAAATCTGAATTAGTTTGTGCTCGTTATGGATTTACTGACTTTCAGCCCCAAACCATCCTTTTACCTGCTTTGTGAAAATATATCTGGGTCTTTAAAAATATTTTTCCTTTGCTTCCTAGTACTGAGGATTTACCTGGAGAGACTGCAAGACGAAGAGGTTTTTGCTCCTTGGTGTCCAGGAGATGCTTGGCCTGCGGCTTCCCCAGTGCTCTTGCCCCATGCATGGCTTTCTCCTGAATCA
Source organism: Elephas maximus indicus (assembly GCF_024166365.1). Classification (NCBI taxonomy): domain Eukaryota; kingdom Metazoa; phylum Chordata; class Mammalia; order Proboscidea; family Elephantidae; genus Elephas; species Elephas maximus. Next base: position 78,073,241 of record NC_064819.1, read on the forward strand.
GAAGGTCTAAATTTCGTCTGAATGGCTCTGGAAACTTTCCAGAATTCTCTAGTTCAGGACTTTTCATTTGTCGACTGTTTGGTTTGAGTTGCGAGAGATGCCTCTTTCTCTGCTGCGCTTGGCTATGGGATTGGTACAGGTGCGCTGGGACGTTGGCAAGAGTATTCAGGGCTGGGCATCTTTGAGGCAGAAAGGGTTGCACTATGGACACTGGGGAGAGAATGAAGGTCCAGAAACGGAGAGTGATGTTCCAGTACTTGGGGGCCCCCAAAACAGGGCGACGCCGAAAGGGCGAGCTGGTGTGATCTCAAAAGCAGGAGGAGAGTTAAGGCGGCCAAGACCTAGAAGAAACCTTAGGTGTTGAGGGCCTGAAGGGTAAACTTTGAACAGACCCTGACCCTAACAAAAGAAAACCCTGTCAGAAGTGGGATTCGAACCCACGGCTCCACTTGGAGACCAGAAGCCCCAAATGCGTGGAGGGATACCTTAAGTCTGGTGCCTTAGACCACTCGGCCATCCGGACACTGCGTGTAGCATTTACGCATGATGACAACCGTACGTTATGAAGGCTGTTTCCTTCAAGAAACAGGAAAAGATTACTTCTAAAAACAGAAAAGCAGGAAAGAACACGTTTTACAGGGAACCTGAAACTTGCGTTGGACAACAGATTTAACGCAGTTCTAAAGACTGGCGTCTACGCCACCCACCCCACAGGCCGTTTTCCCACTGTTCCCCTATCCCCCAGCCCAGACTGCCCAGAAAGACCGCGAGTTACAGCATCAGCTTTAAGGAGTAGAGGACGTAGGAGGCGGATTTTGTCCGCGCTTTGTCGAAACGTCTTTCAACAGCTTTCCGCGAGGCTTACACTATCTCTCGCCCATATTTTATTTTAAGACGTTGTATTAGTGGGGACTGAACCCGTGCGCCGAACTTAAGTATTCGCTGAGCAATCCTATTGTCTGCATTTTTACTTCCGCAAGTGTAGGCGGATTGCGTGACCATTTTCCACACTCCTCCAGTTTCCTTCCCTACGCACGCCCTCCGTAACCCAACCTCTCTTTTCCTTTTCTTTTCTTGCCGTTTTCTTTCTCTCACATACCATACCCCCTTCTATTCTTTCTGCCGGCCGTGGGAGACAGGATGGGAAGGGAAATCAGCGCGGTCATAGGTTACATAATAATAGAAATACGAGCCCAGAGACAAAAGCAACAAGATCTTTGTCTTGGAATAAAATCTTAACATGGATAGGTGGATAGACAGACAGACAGTTGGATAATAAATTATAGATAGGTACATCCCTAGAGGTTTGGTTAAGGTGAGAGGCATTCATTCACTGTTCACTTTCCATCCTGTCTCACAGCAACGTTTTATTAGTTACACCCTCAAATTGATAGTTTCAGAGACTTCATTTTCTGTGGAAGACATCGAAATATTGTATGCATGGACTGGCAACTACTAACGTAAATCCTAATTTGTGTGCCCAATGATCAGGGTTAAGTTGTTTTATTTTGTTTCTTTCTGCTTTCCTCCCTACCCCAGTCCTCATATGAAGAACTTAATCATTGTTTTGAAAGCAATGGAAAGTAGTAGAAAATGTGAGGTCTGGAATTAGGTGTAAGTAATTAATGCTTCATTACTTAATAAAGTGTGATGTTTTACATTACTTTGACTCTCTGGGAACCCTTTCTTCACCTTTTAAGTAAAGGTAACCAAGCAGGAAGGAATAGAAGGAAGATTCAAAACAAAAGCAAGATAATACATTAAAAAAATATAAATAAACCTAACCATGCTGATAAGTGAGGAGTGGGTTATGGTGGAATTAGAACAATCAGTATATGCAACCCCCAGAGATTTAATAGGCCTAGGTGAAGAGCATTAACAGTCTTAAAACCATTAGACAAAGGGTTATTGGAAAATAACAGATGTACAGGGCACTAAAGTTACCACCCCACATATTACTTGCCAATTGGAAAGGGCAAAATGAAGAACCCTGGGAGCACCACTTTATTTTCACTATCAGTGGGGTATCCTGACAAATGTTCCTGAAGTGAATACACATTTCAGGCCAAAAATGTTGAACGTGAATCTACTCAATTAATTGAAATGATATAACCAATCCTTTAGACTTCCAGTGTACAAAAAATTAGAGGAATAAATTAAAAGATTACATGAGGAGACAATGAGACAAATCCAGAAGGTAGAACACTCCACAAGACAATTGGCTTGGACTTTTTTTTTTAAGTCAACATCAAAAGAAAGCAAAAACAACGAACAGTGATGGGAAGGTGGTCTGGACTAAAAGGGATTAAGAAAACAACCAAATGCAATGAATGACCTTGATTGGATCCTGGTTAGAAAAAGCATTTCTGAAAGATGTTATTAGTTACTGTCAGTTCTTATTAACTCCTTATTAAAGCAAAAAATGGCATGGAATAGATGATATATGGCAACACAGAGCCCACTGTAAAAACCTAGAAGCATCTATAGTTATGGTCAAGTGGTTAAGGCAATGGACTAGAAATCCATTGGGGTCACCCCAAGGGACTACAAACACTGACTTTTGTGTCTTCATTTCAGTCTCTGATCATGAATTACCATATTGCATTGAAAGCTACTTTTAAAAATATTAATCTTTCTCTTGTATCCTTTACAAGTTCCTAAAAATGGATTTCTCATTGCCCTGGAAGGAATTATTTTGGATGACCATACTATGTCAAGTGGATCAGTAGAACCTTGTTTTGTTTCGGTTCTGAGGTTTCTTAGATTCAAAATCCCAATGACTGAATGTTGAACTATTTACCCCAAAAGTGTGTGTATCACCTTGGTTAGGCCATGATTCCCAGAATTGTGTGGTTTCCCTCCAGATTGTGATTGTTATGTTGAAAGGATTACTGTGGGATTGTAACACCACACTTACTCAGGTCGCCTCCCTGATCCAAGGTAAAGGGAGTTTCCCTGGGGTGTGACCCACACCACCTTTTATATCTCAAGAGATAAAAGGAAAGGGAAGCCAGCAGAGAGTTGGGGGCCTCATGCTACCAAGAAAGCAGCACCAGGAGCAGAGTGCATCCTTCAGACCTGGGATCCCTGCACCTGAGAAGCTCCTCGATCAGAAGAAGATTGAGGACAAGGACTATGCTCCAGAGCCAACAAAGACAGAAAGCCTTCCCCTGGAGCTGACACCCTGAATTCAGACTTGTAACCTACCACACTGTGAGAGAATAAAATCATCTTTGTTAAAGCCATCCACTTTTGGTTTTTCTATTCTAGCAGTACTAGATGACTAAGACACTGAGGCAAGCAAGCTAAAAGAAGGCCTTCACATAGTTACCTTTAGAAAAACACAGCAATCCCACCACTTCCTTTTTCTATAGCCTAACAGGTGCAGCACTTGATTTGGGATGCAATGCCACCTCAATCAAGAAGTTTGGAAGACATCTACCTATTCAACTGACTGGAAGACATCCATATTTGTACCCATTCCAAAGAAAGGTGATCCAACAGATGGCAGAAATTCTCGAACAATATCATTATACTATACACAAGTAAAATTTTGCTGAAGATCATTGAAAAGTGTTTGTAGCAGAACTTTGACAGATAACTGCCAGAAATTCAAGCCAGATTCAGAAGACGATGTGGATTAAGGGATATCAGATCATGACTGAAAGCAGAAAATATGAGAAAGATGTTTCCCTGTGTTTTATTTCCTTCTTTTTGAAAATGGTTTTTTACCTTTACTTAATTTTGATCAAACATTTGGGATAATATTTAAATGATTAGCCTGATGAAGCCAAGTGCTATGCTAGAAGAAACAGATTGGATGGTGTATTCTAAAATATTTATTTTCCTCACATTCTTAGCTTCCATTGAAAGCCTTGCCCATGTAAATATTTTCTGATCTCTCTCTAGAAGCCAAAATCCCTGCATCCAGCATGTACAGATAACTCCTGAGCAGGAACCCAGTTGTGGAGAGAAAAGCATGAAACGTCCTTGTTCCTTTCAAGAGGCCAGCACATAAACCGAAAGAAACTCTGAGGACCTTTTCCCACATCACATAAACCAAGAAAAACCAAACCTGTTACCTTCGAGTGGATTCTCACTCACAGTGAGTCTATATGACAGAGTAGAACTGCCCCATAGGATATCCAAGAACACCTGGTGGATTTGCACTGCCGACCTTTTATTGGAAGAGGTAGCTCTTAACCACTAGGCAACCATGGTTCCCTGAGACCTATGGCTGGCTTAATAAGTCAGGACTCTTTAAGTTGCAGTTCATTGAAACTAACCACAAATTTCTTTATCAGATCAGGAGAACCCTGATGGCATGGTGGTTAAGACTTTGGGTGCTAACCAAAAGGTCGACCATTCAAATCCACTTAGGTGCTTTTTAGAAACCCTATGGAGCAGTTCTTTGCTGTCTCATAAAGCAGATATGAGTCAGAATCGACACTACGGAAACTGGTAAGGTTTTTGGTTTTATCGGACAGGGGCACTTGTTAACTTGCCTATATTGTCTTAGATTGACACTACCTGCGCATTGGTAGCTTTTAGCACATTTCTTACAGCAGAATTTCCTGTATTATCAACAACCCAGATGCTTTGTTTCCATTTTTCCTTAGGAATCTTCATTTTAGAACTGTCTGTTATTGTTATTTTTTTTTTATTATTGTTAGCAGAGAGCTCCTGTATTCTGAGAAGGTAGGTAAGCCTAATAACGGGCTCGAATTCCTAGAGATTTGGCTTCAGGGAAACCCAAACAACCCATTGACCTCCAGTCTGACTCACAGAGACTTGTAGGTCGGGATAGAACTAACCTGTAGGGTTTCTGAGGCTGTACTTCATTCATGTTTCTCCTGCGAAGGAGTACCTAGAGGGTTCGAACTGCTGCCTTCCGATGCTTTACCATTTTTCTAGGAAATACAACCTTCAAACCATCTAGCCAAAGAGAAAAACAAATAGCTATGGTTCCAGTGTGATTCAACTTACAACTCCCAGTTTACAAGACCAGCGTTCTAGCCCCTGAACCACTGAGGTTTCACAGGGAAGCAACTATTCCCTGGTCCTGAAGCTGATGATTAACACACTCAAACTTCTTTTTAGTTTTTGGTTTCGAGAAAATTTGACGTTCCACTGTCATTCCTTCTCTGGTTTTCTGGGATGTTTTCAAGCAAGTCCCACTCTCTGCTGGCTTTAACATCCCATCCATTGACTTTTGTCAAAAGAAGTACAAGACCCCTAATCTGGCTCCTGAGAACTTGGAAGAAAGCCAGGATAATCGAAGATCGGGAACTACAAGTTGACCAGAGACGGAAATGACAGCCTGTCTGTTCTGAAGATAAGGAATTTGGGTGGGGACTTCAGTGCCCTCTTGATTTTACTTACTGCCAGGCCCTCTGCTCTGTGGTGTTTTTCTCAAGGGTATTCAGAATTTCAGTTCTTTGAGCCTTGGGGGGAAACAGGGGAACTCTGTCCCATTTTTCCCAATAGTAGAAATGAGAAGAGAGAGCTAGACTGAAGGAGAGGGTAAGAGTGAGGCAGCCTGAAGGGGGGAGATGCGGCGACCTCCTGGGAACAGGAGCCTAGTGGAGAGACTCTTCCTGTTGTTTGCTGTTCTTTGAGGCTGAAAGTTTCCAAGAGTCAATTCAGGTCTCCAGTCTCGGGGCCGTGTTTCTTATTCCCCGCTGGGCTGCGCTGAAATCCAAATACAAGAGACGTGTCTTAGCGCGCTGTGGCAAAGAAACCAGAAAATTGTTACAAGATAAATTCCGCCATCCTTGGAGCTTTGAGCGGGCATCAGAATAGCTATTTTGGGACTCGGCGGAGGCAATCAACAACCATAATATAAAGAAAAAAGAAAAGAGAGCAGGATAAAAAGGAAATTCAGCCACGGACCCTAGACCTCCTGTTCGAAGTCCTGGGCCTTGCACAGCTCACCCTACAGGCCATTCGAAAAGAAGCAGGAATTGTTTTCCTCTCTACTTTCATGGTTTGATAAAAAAAAAAACAGAAGGTCGTGGTAATAATAGAAAAACAAAAAGCAAAACCCTCTACTAGTGACAAATACAAGCAACTTATTAATACAACTCAGAAAAATAGGAATCGCTGGTTGGGAGATGGGGAATCAAGGCTCTGTGCGTCTTTTCCATCTCGGGAATACAGCTCTCTGTATTCCAGAAGGGAGGCGGCAAAATCTATTGTTTAAGCCCAAACCAGCCAGACAGCTCTCCAAAAGGTCTCAAAAACAAAAAACCCAACCCGCTGCCCTCAAGCCAATTCTGACTCACAGTGATCCCATAAGGACAGAGTAGAACTGTCTCACAGGATTTAGAATCAGTGGATGGTGGCTTCAAACTGCCCACCTCTTGAATTAGCAGACATAGCTATTAACTGCTGCACCACCAGGGCTCCTAAAGAGTCACAAAGGGTATGATCAGCAATCATACACTCCACGTTTTGATCCCTTAGGTCAAGTACAGTCAAAATAATGTCCCATGTGACCTGGAGTTCATAAATACAAATGACAGGAAAACAAAACAAAACAAAAAGTGGGCATATAAATTTAGCCTAGAGTGAGGAGAATGAGGGGGGTAAGAGGTGAATTTTGTCACTGTTCTCCAGCAGCAGGAATCCTGAGCTACTTAGAATTTGGGGGATCAATTACTCATGACTCAGGAAATGTAGGAATTGCCCTATTGTTTATGTCAGAATAAACCAGATTCTGAATTTTTCTGAAATTTTATTTGTTGTTATTAATTTCCACCTCTTGTACAAAAAGAAATCTATGTCTAATTGAAAATTCTTGTAACGAATGTTTTCAGGGCCACCATTGGACTGATTTCCAAATTTAGGGCTGTGTTGAAGAGGGAGAATCACAGATGTGGGGACATTGCTGCTCATGTCACAAACCTTGTTGTTCTTCTAGGCCCAATCCGTGAAACACCTGCTCTCAAGTTGATCAAGAGGGCAAGGGTGGGAGGAGGACTTGGGTAAATATAGGTACAGCAGTACATTGACAAAGAACTGCGAGAAATTCAAGCTGGATGCAGAAGAGAAGGTGAAACAAGGGATATCATTGCTGATGTCAGATGAAACTTGGCTAAAAGCAGAAACACCAGAAAAATGTTTACCAGTGTTTTATTGACTATGCAAAGGCGTTCATCTGTGTGGGCAATAACAAATTATGGATAACAATTCGAAGAGTGGGAATTCAAGAACACTTAATAGTGCTCATGCTGAACCTGTGCATAGACCAAGAGGCAGTCATTGGAACAGAACAAGGGGACACTGCGTGGTTTAAATCAGGAAACATATGCATTAGGGTTGTATCCTTTCAACATACTTATTCAATCTGTAAGCCGAACAAATAATCCAAGAAGAACATGGCATCAGGATTGGAGGAAGACTCATGTCTTATTCATCTAGTGTTGATATATCCGAAATACCACAAGTGGATGCCTTTAACAATCAGATGTTTATTCTCTCACAGTCTAGTAGGATAGAAGTCCAAATACAGGGATCCAGCTCCAGGGGAAGGCTTTCTCTCTGTTGGCTCTAGAGGAAAGTCCCCGTCATCAACCTTCCTCTGGTCTAGGAGCTTCTCAGCCCAGGGATCCCTGGTCCAAAGGAGGCTCATTGTTCCTGACACTACTTTCTTGATGGTACGAGGTCTCCCTGTCTCTCTGCTCACTTGTCTCTTTAATATCTCAAAAGAGATTGACTTAAGACACAAGCTAATCTTGTAGATAGAGTCCTGCCTCAATAAAAAAACTGACTCTAATCCTGCCACCTTAATCCTCAGAGAGACAGGATTTACAACACATAGGAAAAGCACATCAGATGATGGAATGGTGGACAATCACACAATACTGAGAATCATGGCCTACCCAAGTTCACACATATTTTGGGGTGAAATGATTCAATCCATGACAACTTATTGACAACCTATGATATGCAGATGACACTACCTTGCTGACCGAAAGTGAGGGGGATTTGAAGTACTTCATAATGAAGACCAAAGACTACAGCCTTCAATATGAACTAAACTTCAACATAAATAAAACAAAAATCCTCCCAACTGGAGCAGCAAGCAACATCATGATAAATGGAGAACATATGGAAGTCATCAAGGATTTCATTTATTGGATTCAAAATCAATGTAAATGGAGGCAGAGGCCAAAAATCAAATGACGTACTGCATTGGGTAAACTTACTGCAAAGGAACTCTTTAAAGTGTCCAAAGGCAAAGATGTCAGTTTGAGGACTAAGGTGCACCACGCCCAAGCCATGATATTTTCAATTACCACATACGCATGGGAAAGCTGGACAACAAAAAGGAACACTGAAGTAGAATTGATGCCTTTGAGTTATGCTGTGGGAGAAGAATATTGACTATTTTTATGGGCTGCCAGAAGAATGAAAAAATTTGTCTTGGAAGAAGTATGGCCAGATGCTCCTTAGAAGTGAGGATGCTGAGGCTCCATCTCACCTACTTTGGACATATTATCAGGAGGGGCCAGTTTCTGGAAAAGCACATCATGCTTGGTAAAGTAGACTATCAGTGAAAGAGAGGAAGATTCTCAATGAGATTGTTTGACACCGTGGCTGCAAAAATGATTGTGAGGAAGGTGCAGGACTGGACGGTATTTCTTCTGTTGTGCATAGGATTGCTGTGAGTCAGAACCGACTAGAAGGGGTCTAACAACAACAGTTTTATTAATCAGTATTTCAGCAGGAAGCAGGTCACACATTCAAACAGTGAATTGAGGAGAGACCACTGGAAGGGCTTGATAGACAGTTAAGGAAACTAATAAGATGGGAGGAAACCTTGAGCAACCAGAACACTGGGAGTCCTTAGTATCCCTAGGCATAAAAGGGCAGGGAAAAGAAGGAGAGTTGCCAGAACTTGGCAAGAGCTCTTGCCATGGGAGAGGAGCCACCCACCAGGAGTTGTGCCCATGGGAGAAATACAGCCTGGCTGGGAATTAGTGGGAGGGATTTTTGCATCTACCTCTCCCTCTCTTCCTGCCATCTGATCTCCTGCTAGTACATCCCATTGGCTGAATCCTGCCAGAAGCCAGGGTGCAAGAAAGCCCAAGTAAAGCAGCCTTCCAAGGTACAGAGCAGAGCAGAAAATGGTCCTGGAAGGGCAAATGGAAAATGAATCAATACACTGGTGCTGTAATTTCTGTGATTCCTTCCTACATTTGGTTGGAGCATGAATTTCTATTCTATATAAACCTTGGATAATAAGGTAGATTGGAGTTTGAGCAGCTGATAGGAAGTGGTTACCTCTACACCTTTTTTATTAGGGGAATAACCATGGCAAGAAGGAACAAAAATATGTTTGCCACAAACTTCCATAAAGTGAGGATGAAGGCATCAAATATAGATTCTTTCCAACAGAGGCAACCCAGTGAGACTGGTATGTGGAAAGCATATCTTTTGTCAAGTAAGGCAGAGGAGGCATCTGGTTGTGGGGAGAATGCGGTGAAGCTCTGCCTTCAGCTGTAATTTCATTTATGCCAAGCAGCCAGTGAAGGCTGCAGTGATATTTCTTGGCTGTATGGTTTCTGCTAGAGGGCAACATAGTCTGTTTCTTTTGGGGACTTTGTGAGCTTCACAATACAATTTTGTAAACCTCTTTCATTTTGAATTGCAGGATACTGATCTATATTCTAATGTTGGAATGTTACTCTAATACCACTCCAAAAAACCAAAGCAATTGCCATCAAGTCCGTTGCAACTCATAATGACCCCATGTGTTGCAGAGTAGAAGTGAGCTCCATAGAGTTTTCATGTCTGTGACCTTTCAGAAGCAGAAAACCTTTTCCAATGTGCCTACAAATGGGTTTGAAACTCCAATCGTTCAGTTAACAACCAAGCTCTTAATTATTTCTACCACCAGGGACTCAATTCTCCAGTACCAGTGGTGTGCAAAGTTATCAGTTAGGGAACATCAGTTACTGGTTCTCAAAAGATGTAAACTTTCACCAGAATACAATTAAATGCACTGCTGACTTCATTGAAGAACTCTTTCTACAACTAATAAAGAAATGAATAATCAACAGAACTAGACAAAATGCTTAGTGATACAGCTGATTGACATGCTGGCACTAGCTCTGTATCTCAAAATTGTGCTAGCTGGTAGCAAACACGGTTTAGCACTGGTCTGTAGACCACATTTTCAGTGGCTGTGCTCTACATTATATTCTGTGGAGATACTGTCATAGTCATTTATTTCAAAATAGCAAGTATCCACTGACAGTGTCCACACACATTGGCATCATCTTGAGTCCACAGGAACCTAGCTACTTCTGTTGGACTAAGTGATGCTACACAAAGAAAAGAGAGGTCCCAATTTTGTAATACAGTAGTTTCTTATCCAACAAACAGGACTCACTTAGAAATCATAACATCTCTCCCTAAACCTAAAGACAGCCTAATGTGGTTGTAATTGTTTTAGGTCTTTCAACTCCCTAAAAGGTAAGATTTAGTGGAACAACTCCTTTTGCTTCCTCCTTTGTAGGATGGGAAGGAGGCAGCCGCAGAAGCTGAGAAGTTGTCAATACATTTCTAGTCAGGCATAAATAACTTTAGCTAGGTTTGAAGAGCCTGGATAGAAGTCCCAAGAATGCCAGAGATTCAACAAATGAGCCATTCCCTTTCTCTTCCAAGAAGACTAAAAACACAAGAGTTTATGGGCCTTGTGGGAATTCTGTGGACACTCTTTATCACCTTCTCAGGTAAAGAAACATTATGGAAGTGCATCAGAGTGTGAAAAGAAGGCTAATAGAGCCTCCAGTGCAGCACAATTCTGTGGGTACTGGGCATGGTTCTCTGCTTTCCACAGAGCTCTAAGCCCTAGATTCTTATCCCACACCACTCTAAGTCATGCCTCTCCATAAATAAAAGCTTGTCCAGAATGGAGAGAAATTGTTAGCCTGAGAAGCCTGGAGTTGGTTCCAAAATGAGCATGTCTGGATCCTTTCCCTTCTTCAAATGTTAAATATGAATGAATACAAGCTCCCACATCTTGTTTGAAATTTGAGGCCCACTATTTGAATTTCTTCTCTTTTATAGTGTTCATTTGTGATATTGTATTTTTGTCATGATTGTTGCATTAAAAATTGCCCCCCAAACCAGGGAGATAAAACAATAACATTGGTTTGTTCAAAAATCTGTAAGTTGGCAGACATAGGGGGTGTGGAGAGGTTAGCTCATCTGGGCCCCTTTCAGGTACGGTGGCTTGAGAGCTGGGCCTAAAATCACCTGAATGCTTCTTCATTCATAAGTCTGTTTGAGGGACCAGTTGAATCTGTCTGAGGTCTGAATAAAACATTTTATGATTATGCCCTTGGTTTCGTTTTTAGACCCTAGTTTCTGACAATGTCATGGGTCTGCTATTTTCCCAGAAGCCTTTTCTTATGTGGCATTGTTTGTCATCTGGAGGGGATGGAAATGAGAAGGTTTTATTTTTTAATATACAGAAAGTCATGGTTCTTTTATACTTAACAGTTCACCCATTTCATCTTAAAAAAACCAAACCAAACCCAGTGCCCTCGAGTCGATTCCAACTCATAGCTTTACCTTAGGCAGCTAGAAAACACCAGGGGTCACCTTCAACACATTGCCTGGAAATATCCTTAGCTAAATCACCCAGTTCATTGGGTATAATTTTTACCTTCTGTGTTACCACAACAACAGTGTCGTTAAACTTTCTTTTTCACTAGATAACAAGGGGCCCCTTTACTTCTGCTTCTAATAATAATTTCCTCATTCTCCTAACTAGGCAGCAGATAGAAATTGTCTTCCCATTTCGGGGACCTTTTCACTAACATTCTCCTGAAGGTCTTACCAGTTTCCAACTGCTGCCCAGTTCCAAAGCCATATGCTTTAGGGTTAGTTACAGCAGTATCTCATTTTCAGGTCAAAAAAGAATGTCTCCATATAAATATAGATATATACACACACATACATACTGCTGGCGTAGTCGTTAAGTGCTTTGGCTACTAACCAAAGGGTCGGCAGTTTGAATCCACCAGGCCCTCCTTGGAAACTCTAAGGCCCAGTTCCACTCTGTCCTATAGAATTGCTATGAGTTGGAATCGACTCAAGGGCACTGGATTTGTTTTCTTTTTTTTGGTAGTAATAGGGAACCCAAGGTTGAGAAGGGAGAGTGTTGACATGTTCTGGGGTTTTTGAACAATGTCATAAAACAATATGTCCCGATGTGTCTGTCAGGTTTTCGTACTGTGGGGTCTTGTGTGTTGCTGTGAAGCTAGAAGCTATGCCTCCAGGATTCAGATACCAGCAGGGACACCCATGGAGGACAGGTTTCAGCTGAGCTTCCAGACTAAGACAGGCTAGGAAGAAGGACCCGGAAGTCTAATTCTGAAAAGATTAGCCAGTGAAAACCTTATGAATAGCAGCAGAACATTGTCTGATATACTGCTGGAAGATGAGCCCCCCAGGTTGGAAGGCACTCAAAAGATGACTGGGGAAGAGCTCCCGCCTCAAAGTAGAGTCGACCTTAATGACGTAGGTGGACTAAAGCTTTTGGGACCCTCATTTGCTGACGTGGCGTGGCTCAAAATGAGAAGATACAACTGAAAACATCCATTAATAATCCGAACATGGAGTGTACGAAGTATGAATCTAGGAAAATTGGAAATCTTCAAAAATGAAACGGAACGCATAAACATCAATATCCTAGGCATTAGTGAGCTGAAATGGGCTGGTATTGGCCATTTTGAATCGGACAATCATACAGTCCACTATGCTGGGAATGACAACTTGAAGAGGAATGCTGTTGAATTCATTGTCCAAAAGAATGTTTCAAGATCTATCCTGAAGTACAACCCTGTCAGTGATAGGATAATATCCATACGCCTACAAAGAAGGCCAGTTAATTCGACTATTATTCAAATTTACGCACCAACCACTAGAGCCAAAGATGAATAGAAGATTTTTATCAGCTGCTGCAGTCTGAAATTGATCAAACATGCAATCAGGATGCATTCATAATTACTGGCGATTAGAAAGTGAAAGTTGGACACAAAGAAGAAGGATCAGTAGCTGGAAAATATGGCCTTGGGGATAGAAACAATGCCAGAGATCGAACGATAGAATTTTGCAAGACCAATGACTTTTTCATTGCAACTACCTTATTTCACCAATGTAAACGGTGACTATACACATGGACCTCACCAGATGGAACACACAGAAATCAAATTTTCTACACCTGTGGAAAGAGACAATGGAAAAGCTCAATATCATCATTCAGAACAAGGCCAGGGGACGACTGTGGAACAGACCATCCATTCCTCATATGCAAGTTCAAGCTGAAACTGAAGAAAATCAGAACAAGTCCACAAGAGCCAAAATATGACCTTGAGTATATCCCACCTGAATTTAGAGACCATCTGAAGAACAGATTTGGCGCATTGAACACTAGTGACTGAAGACCAGACGAATTGTGGAATGACATCAAGGACATCGTACATGAGGAAAGGAAAGCAAGAGGTCATTGAGAAGAAAGAAAAGACCAAGGTGAATGTCAGAGGTGACTCTGACACTTGCTCTCAAACATCGAGCAGCTAAAGCAAAAGGAAGAATTGGTGAAGTAAAAGAACTAAACAGGAGATTACAAAGGGCGTCTCGAGAAGAGAAAGTAAAGTATTATAATCACATATGCTTAGAGCTGGAGATGGAAAACCAAAAGGGAAGAACATGCTCGGCGTTTCTCAAGCTGAAAGAACTGAAGAAAAAATTCAAGTTCCCGATTTCCAATAGTGAAGGACTCCATGGGGAAAATATTAAACGACCCAGAAAGGATGAAAAGAAGATGGAAAGAATACACAGTGTCGTTATACCAAAAAGAATTAATTAGTCAATGTTCAACCATTTCAAGAGGTGGCATATGATCAGGAACTGATGGTACTGCAGGAAGAAGCCCAAGCTGCTTTGATGGCATTGGAGAAAAACAAGGCTCCAGGAATTGATGGAATATCAATTGAGATGTTTCAACAAACAGATGTAGCGCTGGAGGTGCTCACTCGCCTATGCCAAGAAATATGGAAGGCAGCTTTCTGGCCAACTGACTAGAAAAGATCCATATTTATCCCTATTCCCAAGAAAGGCGATCCAACCGAATGTGGAAATTATAGAACAATATCATGAATACCACACGCAAGGAAAATTTTGCTGAAGATCATTCAAAAACAGCTGCAGCAGTATATCGACAGGGAACTGCCAGAAATTCAGGTCGGTTTCAGAAGAGGACGTGGAACCAGGGATATCATTACTGATGTCAGAGGGATCCTGGCTGAAAGTAGAAAATACCAGAAGGATGTTTACCTGTGTTTTATTGACTATGCAAAGGCATTCGACTATGTGGATCATAACAAACTATGGATAACATTGCGAAGAATGGGAATTCCAGAACACTTAATTGTGCTCATGAGGAACCTTTACATAGATCAAGAGGCAGTTGTTAGGACAGTACAAGGGGATACTGATTGGATTAAATTCAGGAAAGGTGTGCGTCAGGGTTGTGTTCTTTCACGATACCTATTCAATCTGTTTTGGTTTATTTAATCTGTACGCTGAACAAATAATATGAGAAGCTGGACTATATGGAGAAGAATGGGGCATCAGGATTGGAGGAAGACTCATTAACAACCTATGTTATGCAGAGGACACAACCTTGCTTTCTGAAAGTGAAGAGGACTTGAAGCACTTACCAATGAAGATCAAAGATCACAGCCTTCAGTATGGATTACACCTCAACATAAAGAAAACAAAAATCCTCACAACTGGCCCAATGAGCAACATCATGCTAAACGGAGAAAAGACTGAAGTTGTCAAGGATTTCATTTTACTTGGATCCACAATCAACATCCATGGAAGCAGCAGTCAAGAAATCAAAAAAAGAGTTGCATTGGGTAAACCAGCTGCAAGGGACCTCTTTAAAGTTTTGAAAAGCAAAGATGTCACCTTGAAGACTAAGGTGCACCTGACCCAAGCCATGGTATTTTCAATAGCACCATATGCATGTGAAAGCTGAACAATGAATAAGGAAGACCAAAAAAGAATTGACGCCTTTGAATTGCGGTGTTGGCAAAGAATATTGAATGTACCATGGACTGCCAAAAGAATGAACAAATCTGTCTTAGAAGAAGTAGAACCAGAATGCTGCTTAGAAGCAAGGATGGCAGGACTGCATCTTACATACTTTGGACATGTTGTCAGGAGGGATCAGTCCCTGGAGAAGGACATCATGCTTGGCAGAGTACAGGATCAGCGGAAAAGAGTAAGACCCCCAACTAGGTAGATTGACACAGTGGCTGCAACAATGAGATCAAGCATAGCAAGGTTTGTAAGGATGGCTCAGGACTTGGCAGTGTTTTGTCTGTTGTTCATAGGGTCGCTATGAGTCGGAATGACTCAATGGCACCTAACAAGAACAACAGTGCTGAGTATGGATTTATTTTCTCTCAGCCCCAAATCATCCTTTTCCCTGCTTTGTGAGAATAAATCTGAGCCATTAAAGTAGTTTTCCTTGGCTTCCTAGCCCTGAGGATTTGTCAGGAGAAAATGTTGGCTAGGTGTTGCGGGAGGAAGAGGGCTTCTCTTCCTGGTGTCCAGGTGTTGCCTGACCTGTGGCTTCCCCACTGCTCTTGCCTCTTGCATGGCTTTCTCCTGCATCAGGCGCTGCAGGGCTTTAAATTTCGTCCGAAAGACTCTGGAAACATTCCAGAATTCTCTAGTTCAGGTCTTTTTGTTTGTCAACTGTTTGGTTTGAGTTGCCAGAGATGCCTCTTTCTTTGCTATGCTTTGCTGTGAGATCCGTACAGAGTCGCTAGGCCCTTGGCAAGAGTATTCGGGGCTGGGCATCTTTGAGGCAAAAAGGATTGCATTATGGACAGTGGGAAGAGAGTAAAGGCCAAGAAACGGAGAGTGATGGCCTAGTACTTGGGTTGGGGGGGGTGGCGGGATGGGGCGAGGCAGATAGGAGGAGCTGGTTAAGAGCATGAGGAGAGTTAAGCCGGCAAGAGTAAGAAGAAACCTCTGCTGTTGTGGGCTCCAAGGTTCAACTTTTAAGGAAGCCTGGCAGGAACAAAAGGAAATAATGTCAGAAGTGGGACTCGAACCCACGGCTCCATCTGGAGACCAGAAAACTGGAGCGCGGGAAGCGAATGCTTGAATTTGGGGACTTAGACCACTGGACCATCCTGACACCTCCTCCAACCCCTTGCAGGATGGCAACCATAAAAAATGACTGAAAACTGGTTCGTTCACAAAAGAGAAAAAGATTATTTCTAAAACAGAAAAGCAGGAAAGAATACATTTTACAGAGAACCTGGAACTTGTCCTGGACAACAGAATTAATGCAATCGTAAAGACCGGAGGCCACGCCACCCACCCCACATCCCCTTTTCCCAATGACCCCATCCCCGCGTCCCCCAAGCCTGCCCCTGAAGACCCCAGAGTTACAGGATAGGCTGTAAGGAGTAGAGGACTTGGGATGCAGATTTTATCCGCGCGGGGTTGAAAGGGTCTTTCAGCAGCTTTCTGCGATGCCCAGAGTATCTGTCGCCCACATTTTATTTTAAGGAGTTATATTAGTGGAGATTGGTCCCATGCTCCGGACTTACATATTCCGTGTTCAATCCTGTTTTCGGCATTTTCACTTTTTCTGCAAGATTACGCAGACGGCTGGAGCGTTTTCCACACTCCTCCAGTTTCCTTCCCTCCGCACGCTCCCCTTCCACCCCAACCTCTTTTTCCCTTTCTTGTCTTCTCTGGTTGCCCTCTTCTTTCTCTCTCTCACATAGTATACCCCTCTTCTATTCTTTCTGCCGGCCGTGAAAGAAAGGATGTCAGATGAAAGTCAGGACGTGTTTAAAAAGAAGAAAATCGCCGTCGAGTCTTTTTCGACTCATAGCGACCTTATAGAACAGAGGAGAACTGCCTCATAGGGTTTCCAAGGAGCGCCTGGTGCGATAGCGACCTTATAGAACAGAGGAGAACTGCCTCATAGGGTTTCCAAGGAGCGCCTGGTGCGTTTGAACTGCTGACCTTTTGGATAGTAGCCATTGCACTTAACCACTATGCCGCCCGGGTTTCCAGGATGTGTGTATAGGATACATAATAGGAGAAGTATGAGACGATAGACAACAACAACAACAAGATTTTTGTCTTGGTGTCAAAGCTCTACATAGATGATAGACAGATAGATAGGCAGACAGACAGACAGACCGATAGGTAATAGATTGTAGATACATTCCTACAGGTTTGTTTAAGGTAAGAGGCATTCATTCCCTGTTCACTTTCCGTCCTATCTGACAGTAACTTTTTATTAGGTAGGTCCCTAATTGATAGCTTTAGAGACTTCATTATCTGTGGAAGGTAATCCAAGTATTGTATGTAGGGATTCGAAAACAACTAATGCAAGATCCTGATTTCTGTCCCCAACGATCAGGGATGAGTTGTTTTATTTTGTTTCTTTCTGCTTTCCTCCCTACCATAGCTCTCATGTGAAGACCCAAAATACTGTTTTGAAGGCAATGTAAATAGTAGAAAATGTGAGGTCTTGAATTAGATGTAAGCGTACTTGAATTTATGCTTTATTTAAAAAGTATGATGTTTTATATTACTTTGACGTTCTGGGGACTGTTCCTTCACCTTTTAAGTAAAGGCAACCAAGTCGGAATGAATAGAAAAAAGGATTCGGAACAAAAGCCAGATGATACATTTTTAAAAATAAACCTAACCATGCCAATAGGTGAGGAGTGGGTGTATTCCATAAGGCAAAAAACACTTAATGTTTGAGGTTATCATTTCTACTGGCCAAAATGGTACCACAACTGAGCAAAATTGTTTGTATTGATGCAGACAAGTCATTCCCATTTATCTCAGGGCCATCACAAATTGGTTTGGAGAGAGAACAAGTTATGTTTCCTAACTTGGAGCAGTAACCGTTCGTTTCTTACATTCCCTAGGTCAGTCCCTTTATCATCTTAATGAGCTGATAGATGACCTAGGAATCTGGTGAAAATGCAGGTTTTTATTTAGTATATACAGTACACCTAAGAATCTCCTAGAGCTTTTGTTAAAACACAGATTTCTGGACGTGACCCCCAGAGATACTGATTTAGTAGGTCTAGAGTATGTTCCAAGAACATTGCATTTTTAGTGGGCTCCTGGGTGCTGCTGATACTACTGGTGAATGGACCACCCTTTGAGTAACACTGCTCTAAACCAATACTTCTCACACTGTAATGTGCATAGGAGTTGGCCTCAATATTTTGCTAAAATGCAGATTCTCTTTCAGTAGATTTGAGTGTGTCTGAAGATTCTGTGCTTCTAACCATCTCCCTGGTTCTGTAGATATTGCTGATACAGTGACCAGACTTGGAGTAGAAAGCTCCCAATGATCCCCAAATATTGCTGTACATTGGAATCCCCAGCAGATCTTTTAAAAACTCTGATGCCTGAGTGGCATCCCATAGGAATTAAATCATATTGTCTGTGGGTGTGAGCCAGCAAACCGTTATTTTATAAATATCCTTAAGTGATTCCAATGTGCAAAGTTTGGGAAGCATAGCTCTAGGCCATTTCTTTGTCATTGGCTATTCTGATTATGCTACTAGCGTGCTTACAGTCTTTATTGTACATAAGAAAATAAAATCTATTTTTATAGGGCAAAAATCCGACCATTAGCATAGATCGTGTTTAACACCATCCACCATGTAACAAGAGTAAAGTAATTTTGTGTTTCTTCTCCACGCTATGCAGTCACCACAGAATACCAAAATGTACTGTGAGAACGATATGTTTTACATCTTAGGAAATTATGGCTATTTGCTTGGCACCTTCCATTGTTCTAATTTATTAAATCATCTGTTATTCGTATGTGAGAAACAAAACATACAGTCTTGGCCAAAAAAAAAAATATATATATATATATATGTTAAGAAGTGAAGTTATTATAGACTAATTAACATAAATTATCTAAATATATTAGTAATTAAAATCTGTTGGCATCTATTATGTGCTGAATTTTGGAAAATCTTGATAATGTAAAAGTGGAAACAAAAGTTTGTTTCATTACTCTTTTAGGTCAAATTTATTTTTATTTTTTTTTTATTGTACTTTGAATGAAGGTTTACAAAACAAACTAGTTTCTCATCAAAAGGTTAGTACACACAATGTTGTATGACATTGGTTAATACCACGACATGTCAACATTCTCCCTTCTAAACATTGGGTTCCCAAATACCAGCTTTCCCATTCCCTCCTGCCTTCCAGTCCCTGCCCCAGGACTGGGGAGCCTCTTTAGACTTGTTTTGTTCCATGGGCCTTCAATCATTAGCTGAAGAGTGAACCTCAGGAGTGGCCTCATTACTGAGCTGAAAGGGTATCTGGGGGCCATACTCTCAGAGTTTCTCCATTCTCTGTCAGCCTAGCAAGTCTGGTCTTGCTTCTTGAGCTAGAATTTTGTTCTACATTTTTCTCCAGCTCTGTTAGGGGCCCTCTATTGTGATCCCTGCCAGAGCAGTCAGTGGTGGTAGCCAGGCACCATCTAGATGTACTGGACTCAATCTGGTGGAGGCCATGTTAGATGCGGTCCCTTAGTCCTTGGGACTAATCTTTCCCTTGTATCTTTAGTATTCTTCATTATTCCTTGTTCCCAAAGGGGTGAGATCAGTGGAGTATCCTAGGTGGCCGCTCACAGGCTTTTAAGACCCTAGATGCTACTCAGCAAAGTAGAACGTAGAACACGTTCTTTGTAAAGAATGTTATGCCCATTGAGCTGGATGCTCCCCATGACCATGGTCCCCACAGCCTTTGGCCCAGGGATTTGGATCTTCAGGGAGTTTGGATGTGTCTATGGAACTACCATAAGCTTTGCTTGTACAGGTTGTGCTGGCTTCCCCAGTATGCTATGCTGTCTTACAGGTTGCCCAAGTTACCGCTTATCCCATCCCCAACCCTCCTCTCCCCCATAACCATCAAAGACTGTTTCTTTTTCTATAGAAACCTGTTCATGAGTTTTTATAGTAGTGGTCTCATACAATATTTGTCCTTTTGTGATTGACTCATTTCACTCAACATAATGCCCTCCAGATTCATCCATGTCATCCATGTTACGAGATGCTTCACAGAATC
The DNA here is from genome assembly GCF_024166365.1 of Elephas maximus indicus. Classification (NCBI taxonomy): domain Eukaryota; kingdom Metazoa; phylum Chordata; class Mammalia; order Proboscidea; family Elephantidae; genus Elephas; species Elephas maximus. The sequence continues at coordinate 78,093,413 of NC_064819.1, forward strand.
ATCATGGTTCTTTATCATTGTGTAACACTGCATTGTGTGTATGTACCAGAGTTTGTCCATTCATCTGTTAATGGGCATCTAGGCTGATTCTATCTTTTTACTATTGTGAAGAATGCTGCAGTAAACATGAGTGTGCATATGTCTATTTGTGTGACAAGTCTTATTTCTCTACGATATATTCCTAAGAGTCGGATTGATGGATCATATGGTATTTTTATTTTTAGCTTTCTAAGGAAGCGTCATCACATTTTCCAAAATGGTTGTATCGTTTTCTATTCCCACCAGCAGTGCATGAGTTTGGATATCCCTACAGCTTCTCCAACATTTGTTATTTCCTGTTTTATTGGTTTGTGCCAATAATGGTGGGGTGAGAAGGTATCACATTGTGGTTTGGATTTGCATTTCTCTAAAAAAAAAAAAATGTTTTTTTTTTTTTTTAATGGCTAGAGATCATGAGCATTTCCTCCTCTGTCTGTTGGGTCTTTGAATGTCTTCTTTGGTGAAGCGTCTGTTCATTTCCTTTGTCCATTTTTTAATTGGCTTATTTGTCTTTTTGTTGTAGAGGTGCTGGATTTTCTTGTAGATTTTCAAGAATAAACCTTTGTCTGATTTGTAATAGCCAAAAATTTTTCCTAGTCTGTAGGTTCTTTTTTTACTCTTTTGATGAAGTCTTTTGATGAGCATAAGTGTTTAATTTCTAGAAGATTCCAGTTATCTCGCTTATCCTCTGGACCTTTTGTGTTGTTGGTTGTGATTTGTATCCTCTTCATGCCGTGTATTAGGGCCTCTAGTGTTGATCCTGTTTTTTCTTCTATGAACTTTAGACTTTTGGGCTTTATATTTAGGTCTTTGATCCATTTTGAGTTAGTTTTTGTATATGGTGTGAGGTATAGGTCTCTTTTCATTGTTTTTGCAGATGGACTTCCATATTTTCCAGTACTATTTGCTAAAAAGACTGTCTTTTCCCCATTTGATGGGCTTTGGGCCATAGGTGACCATAGGTGGATGGATTTACATCTGCGTGCTCAATTCTGTTCCATTGGTCAATGTATCTGTCCTTGTAGCTGTTTCAGCTGTTTTGACTACCACAGCTGTATATTAGGTTCTGAGGTCAGGTAGTGGGAGTCCTCCTACTTCATTCTTCTTCTTCAAGAGTGCTTTACTTATTCAGGGCTTCTTCCCTTTCCATATAAAGTTAATGATACGTTTTTCCATCTCTTTAAAGAATGTTGTTGATATTTGGATCGATATTACATTGTATCTGTAAATCACTTTGGGTAGAGTTGTCATTTTTACAATGTCGAGTCTACCTATTCATGAGCGTGGTATGTTTTTCTGTTTATGTAGATCTCTTTTGGTTTCTTGCAGTAGTGTTTTATAGTTTTCTCTGTATAAGTCTTTTATATCCCTGGTTAGATATATTCCCAAGTATCTGGGGGAGGGGGATATTATAAATGGTATTGTTTTCCGGGTTTCATCGTTCTCTTTATTGGCGTATAGGAATCCAAATGATTCTTGTATACTCCTACTCTGCTGAACCTTTCTATTACTTCCGGTAGTTTTCCTGTGGAGCCTTTTGGGTTTTCTATGTATAGTATCATATCACCCGCAAATAGGAGTGGTTTAACTTCTTCATTACTAATTTGGATGCCCTTTATTTCTGTTTCGTGCCTTATTGCTCTAGCTAGGACTTTCAACACAATGTTAAATAGGAGTGGTGATTAAGGGCATCCTTTTGGGTGAAACTTTAAAAGCCTCTGACGACTCCTGATATTAATACAATTACATTTTTTAATATAGCTATTGGCTTTCAAAAGTTGGGCTAATTCAATACTAAGATAATAATGCATTTATTGATTTAAATATCTTTTAAAAATAATTGTTAAACACTGAATTTCTATGTCACTAGAAAGTAAGCTCTTGAAAGGAAGATTTCTTTTTTCAAACTCACAATAATGGAACCAGGAAGATTTAACCAGTTCAAAGGAAAATCCAAAGAACAGAGATGTTTACAGATGAGGACTATTGAAGCAAAGGTGAGAATGGACACAAAGTTAACCTCTTCCACAGTAAAGCAACCAAACCAGGAGGAGAGAAACTATTGGTAAACAGAACATAGTTTACACATCTATAAAAGACGAGAACTATTTTGTATTGCTATCAGTTTTTTCATATTTACACAGTTGGACATTGAATCAGAATAGGTAGATAACTCAGAGGGGTATCTTCTAGACAATGCATCATTTTCCACTGACCCAGGACTTTTTATCCTACAGTGCTAATTTTTTAATGTTTTTTTAGTTATTTTATTTATCTATTTTTTATTGTGTTTAATGTGAAAGTTTACAGTGCAAATTAGCTTCTTATTCAAAAATTTATACACATTGTTTTGTGACATTGGTTGAAATTCTAGCAATATGTCAGCACTCTCCCTTTTTCAATTTACACGCAGGGTTCCCCATGTCCATTCCTCCAGATCTCCTGTCACTTCCTGCCTTCTCATCTTTGCTTTTGGGTAGGTGTTGCTCATTAGGTCTCCTATACTTCATTGAACTGAGAAGCACGTTCCTCACATGTGTTCTTGATTGTTCTATAGGCCTGTCTGATCTTTGGCTAAAAGGTGGATTTAGGGAGTGGCTTTAGTTTTGTCTTAGCAGGGTGTCAGAGGGCCATAGTTTCAGGGGTGCTCATTAAATCTTTGTTCATTAAAAAACAATTACCATTGTAAAAGACAAAAAAGGTCCTGGTGCCAATAAAATCTTTGCTTTCTAACATCTAATTTCACGAACATTAACTGTTTTTTTCTCCTTTATACAGTAGTTTTATCTTTTTATGTCTGAGCTTGGACAGAATTGTTTCTGGTTATTGGAAAACCAAATACATGCTAGATGGTATAATTTATAAAGGCAAAATTAGAAAAGTGTTAGCCTTCATCTCTTTCCACAAACCCCGGGCTACTGGGATCACAGTAATATAAAAATAATTTTTGTTTGTGGTTTTCAGTGAAAACGTTTTTTCCCAATAAAGGAAAGATACTGAAAGAGTTGTATTGGTAGGAATCAAAACTGATGAAAATACGGGACTCCTAAAGTCATGTTAATGTAGACATTAAGCTGTGGGGGTGGTTTCGATTCTCACGTTCAATACAATGCTCACATAAATTAAAAAGATACGTCCACTTCAGGTAACCTTAAAAACCAATATTTTAAAAATAAGCTCTAGAAAAAACATTACCTAGAAGTTATTAGTTGTCTTGCAATAAGGTTTAAAATACTCATGGTTTTACTATGGCTCCTGGTGCAAATTGGAAACTATTTCCTAATATCCTGGATTTTTAAAATAAGCTTTGGATTGGCATTTTATGGAAATGATATACTAGCTTGGTTTCTACAGTGAAACAGAGGCAGAATGTAACATTTCCTTACCAAATGCTAGAGTCAGTAAATATGGTTAGACTATATCAGTATGTTAGACAACCTAACTAGAGTGTGCGGTGGGAATGGTGGTGGGAAATCAAACCAGATGCTCAGCTAAAAGATAAATCTAGTGAAAACAGAAGAGTATGCATATATAAAACCTAAAATTGGGAAATCCTTGTGTCAGATTGAATAAAAATATCATTTTTATTTACTCTAAACAGAATAATTTTTAAATTCATTTTTGGAAAACAGGTAACTTCCCAGACATGATTACTGCTTTGCCTTTGTCTCTTATTCCAGGGTTTGGACCTCAGCTTTACTGGTAGACTAAACTCAGTGAAATTATCCCCTGAGGGTAATAAGGTTCTAGGGACTGATTCACATTAAAAGGGGTCACAGGAGCCTGATGTTATAAATCAGAATACAATTTGTTAACTTGGAGGGGAGTTTATAATTTTTCAAGACTGGTATTCATAGCCAGATTTCAGGCCACCTTGATCCTGGTCATGAGGTTCTCTAGAGGGTGACTCAGTAGTGAGAAAGGGGTCTATGGCATACCATCAAAGGAAAAGAAAATAACTCTTAAGGGATATTTCATCCAGGTATGGTAAATCCTGATGAACTGGTCAAGGGTTTTTCTTTTTTTTTAATTTTGTTGTGTTTTTGGTGGAAGTTTATAGCTCAAATTAGTTTTTTATTTAAAAATTTTATACACAAATTGTTTTGTGACATTAGTTACCATCCAGGATTATTTTTTTAAGGAGATTCTCCTATGTTATTCTGTATCATGTTGCAAGAGCCCAACAATTACAGCTAAATTATCTACCACATCGTTCAGGATACAGGGAATGATAAGATATAAAAAATATATATACAACATGCTTTATGCCATTCTGACTTCTTAACTCTTATTCTGTCTAATTTTCTTCCAATTCACAGACAATTATCAATCTCCTACCCTGTGTTTAGCACTAGATGTGGCTCTGGAGAAAACACACATGGTTCCCTCCCTCAAGTGGTCAGAGTTTGAAGAAAGAGACAAACTGGTAAAACATGCAATTTCACTTAAGTTCGTACACTTACAGAAGCATTTCAAGAAACTACGGAAGATCAAAAACATAACATTTTTGAAGTTTATTGGATACTTTAAAGTAATCAAACCACCTTTCCATGCACAAAACCCATGTTGGAAGCTCAGAGGCTTTTTTGTTTTTGATGTTGTTGGTTTGTTTTTTGTTCATATATGCAAAAACAAGCAAATAAGCAAAATAGTGTGCACCTAAACTATAAATTTCTTCTCTGCCCTCCTATCTCTTTTTTCCCTCATATATAACTTCTATTTATGATTCAAAATTCTGCTGCATTGTCCCTGCTCTCTGAATTCCTTCGTGTCTGAGGATGGGTTTTCTAGAGAAGCAAAACCAGTAAAGCATATAAAAATATATAGAGAGTGAAACATTTCTATCAAGGAAATGGCTCACACAATGATAGAGGCTGTAATGTCTCAATTCCGTGGGTCAGAAAAGAGGATTCTCCTGATTCACGAAGGCTGAGGTGCTGGAAAGCCCAAGATCAGCAGGACAGAGGGCAGATTTGTTGCTGACAGACTGTGAAGATCAATGAATCCCAAGATCAGCTCGCAAGACAGCAGGTAAGCTGCTAACTCAAGCCCCAAGAACTGAAGGTCAAATGAACAGTAGCAAGCTGCATTATCTAGAAGGAGCAAAAGTCCCCCAGCCTTGCCAGAATGTCCACCCACACTCAGTGCAGGTGACATACCCAAGGAAGCTCCCCTTAAACTGATTGGTTACTCACAGCAGATCCCATCATGGGGGTGATCATATATTAAATCTCAACAACTAAGTGATTGCAACCTTATATGACTACAAAAATATGAGACTCATGGCCCAGCCAAATTGACAATCTTAACCATCACAGTCTGCCACTTGTCACCTTGACACCTGTATACATCTTCTTAAACCATACCTAATTTCTGAATAAAGACAATTATGAACTCATACTTGGGCCTAAAATGATGGAATGAACATACATACAACTGAAAATGCAATAACCCTCTTTATATCTTATAGTCTGCACCTGGTCATATGGCTGTAGCTGGTATTTACAGCTACCTTCTTCCATCATCCATTTCCTGTTCCCTTTTCCCTCAGCAAGCACCTCAGGTGGCCGTGGTTTTTTGCCTGATGCGGTGACCTAAACTTTCATTCCTGAAGGGTCTGAGCCATTATTAGTCATGTTGGAATTGGGTTGCTGTAGTTTTCCATTGACTTTAATCACAAGACATGGTAGTACTAAGAGATGCCCCCAAGGGACCTCCTGCATTCCAGACAAACTCTTTTCACCTCTGCAATGTAATATCAGTTCAATTTCCTCTTGGTAATCAGGTTCAATCACACTACCCAATATGATAACTCCCTTCTTTGCCTGTTGATCTAGAAGCATAAGGAACCCAAAGTGACCTGCTGGCATTCTTAGCTTCCAGTTCAGTGGGATCAGTCACGTGGTTCCTGGTGGGAGCATTCCTCCTTTTGAACTAAGACTTCTAGACCTGCAGAACATAAAGACAAGGGCATAGGAAACAAAAATCTTGTGAGTGGTTCACTAGGGGTGGTGAGCGGTGCTACTCCCTTTTACACCCCTGGATTCCTGGACCCATGAAACCTGGCTATGGAAAATATAGCAGAATATATTGGATGCTGGCTTAGAGCATACACAGCCTCCTGGGGAACATTGCCCCAGCCCTGCAAAGTATTGCCACCTAGTTGGCACCATAATTGTGTCTTTAGGAGGCCATTACATCATTCTATCAGGACAGCTGTTCAGGATGATGAGGAACATGGTAAGACCAGTGAATTCCATGAGTAGGGTCCCACTGATACAATTCATTTGCTGTGAAGCGAGTTCCTTGATCAGAACTAATGTTGTCTGGGATGCCATGACGGTAGATAAGGCATTCCGTAGGTACACATATGGTAGTTTTGACAGAAACGTTTCACACAGGGAAGACAAATCAATATCCAGAGTAAGTGTCTATTACAGTAAGAACAAAATGTTGCACTTTCCATGATGGAAGTGGTCCAATGTAATCAACTTGCCACCAGGTTGCTAGCTAATCATCTTGAGGGATATTGCCGTATTAGGGGATTCAATGTTGGTCTCTGCTGCTGGCAGATTGGGCATTCAGTAGCAGCTATAGCCAAGTCGGCTTTGGTGAGTGGAAGTCCATGTGGCTGGACCCATGTATACCCTCCATCCCTGCCACAACAGCCACTTTGTTCACAAGCCCAGTGAATGATGATGGAAGTTCCTGGAGAAAGAGGATGAGTAGTTTCCATAGAACGCATCACCCTATTCACTTGATTATTAAAATCCTTCTCTGCAGAGGTAACCATTTGATGAGAATTCACATAAGACAGAAATATCTTCACTTCTTTGGTGCACTCAGACAGGTGTCAACATACTTCTTCCCCAGAAATCCTTGTCTCCAATTTTCCAGTCATGTTCCTTCCAAGTTCCTGACCATCAAGCCAAAACATTGGCCACTGCCCATGAATCAGTACACAATTGCACATTGGGACATTTCTCCTTCCAAGCAAAGTGAACAACCTGGTGCACTGCTCCAAGTTCTGCCCATTGGGAGGATTTTCCTTCACCACTGCCCTTCAGGGAGGTCCCAGAAAAGGGCTATAGTGCTGCCGCTGTCCACTTTCGAGTGGTGTGTGCATATCACACAGAACCATCTAAACCAGGCAGGAGTTTTCTCTTCCTGAGTCAAACAATCATTAGGAACTCCCACTGAGGGCATAGGTACACACGGCGATATAGAAGATCATGTGATAGAAGTGGAGACCACGGACACTTGGGCCACTTCCTCATGCAGGTTACTTGTCCATTCAGGTCCTGCTCAGGCCAAATCTCGTATACACCACTTCCATTTAATGATGGACTGCTACTGTGCACATTCAACTTTATGATTCTGTGGGTCAGACAACACCCAGTTCATGATGGGCAGCTCAGGCTGCACGGTAACTTGGTGTCCCATGGTTAAGTATTCAGTCTCTACTAAGGCACAGTAACAACCCAAAAGCTGTTTCTCAAAAGGAGAGTAGTTATCTGCACAGGATGGCAGGTCTTTGCTCCAAAGTTCTAGGGGTCTGCACTGTGATTCACCAATAGGGGCCTGCCAAAGACTCCAAATGGCACCCCTGTCTGCCTTGGACACCTAAAGCAACATTGGATTAGCTGAATCATATGGCCCAAGTGGCAGAGTGTTTTGCACAGTAGGCTAAACCTGTTTCAGAGCCTTCACTTGTTCTGGGTCTGTCATGGACTGAATTATTTATGTCCCCCCGAAAATATGTGTAATAGTTGGTCTGGGCCATGATTCCCAGTATTGTGTGATTTTCCTATATGTTGTAAATCCTGCCTCTATGATGTTAATGACAGAGGATGGGCAGCAGTTGTGTTAGTGAGGCAGGACTCAACCTACAGGATTGTATTATGTCTTGAGGCAATCTCTTTAGATATAAAAGATAGAAGCAAGCAGAGAGACCATTTTCTTAGGTGGGGGCAGTTCTAATGGCTTCCACTTGGCTTTTATTACCATACAGACCCTACTCTATTTGTCAGGGACCCAATGTGGATGTTCTGCCTGTAGCTGAGTATATCTATTGGAATTATGCATTCCGGAACTAGGGAAATCACTACAGGATGGGTTCAGGGACCCACTGGACCTACTGTGAGGCTGACATGAGTTACAGCTCCATTAATAACCAGATCGCCGTATGTCCCCACACTGACAGGAGGACCCCAGCAACATTTTGCATCTCCTGGAATTAGTGTAGGTTCAGAGCCAGTATCCAGTAATCCCAGAAAAGCCTGATTATTTGCTTTTCTCCAATGAACAGTCACTGTCGTAAAAGGCCATAGATGCCTTAGGGAATGGCTGGGAAAAAGACAAACAGTATATGTTTTGGGCAGCTTATTGGAGTCCTTCTTCAAGGGGACACGGCCTCCCCTTTAATTGAGGGGTTGTAGATCTGTAAACTAGCTCAAGTCTGGGTATTGATTTAGGGGCCGTGACTCTCTATTCTGGTGATTTGAGTTAGACTGCTGTTCGCTTGACCTAGAATTCATCTGTTTGTACAGATCAAGTAAATATTTAGTAGATTTTCTATCTATTTCACTTCTAGGGACACCATGACTAGCTAGCCAATGCCATAAATCCATCGCAGTCAGACTATACTGATCATTGATTTGACTCTGCTGTCCATTATGGTAACCATGCCCACTTTGTCTTTGTCGATTGAATGCTGCCACTTGGCCCCTATCACCACGGTCTCCAAATGTCTCCATTATACTTAGGTGTCTTAATTGAGTTAGGGCCATAACACTGTCAAATCTGACTCATATAAAATAGCAATCAGAGATTTAAGGATGCTGGAACTCCCTTCACAAATTTCTTCCTCACAGTTGTGGTAAAAGGAACATCTTCTGCACACTCCATGTGTTGGTCTGTGGGTCTAACCTGATAAACACACTCTAGCACGCCAATTTTCCTAAGCCTTGGAATACCTCCTTCTACAGTATACCAAGGGAGGCCTGGTACTCCAACTCCATTTAGTGTAGGCCACTGTGTAATCCATGCTTCAGCAATCCAACCAAATAAACTGTTGGATTCTTTCCTAACTTCTCGAGCTGAAACAGTGAATGAAGAATCTGTGTGTAGTGAGCCCATGTCAATAAACTCAGGCAGATCCAACCCTATGTTCCTTGCACTGTTATCCCACACCCTTAATAGCCATTCCCACACATATTCCCCAGATTTCTACTTGTGCATATTAGAAAAGTCAAGCAGTTCTTTCGGAGAGTAGCGTATATCCTCCAGGGTTATACTTTCTACTTCATCTTTTGGGGCTCACTGAGACTTAAGTCTAGTTATAGGTCTAGAAACCAAAATGTACACACAAGTTTTTTCAACACATTCAACATTGTCTTGAAAAGTATCTTCCTCAGGTGATGCCACAGGCAATGACTCAGACAAAGGCACTTAAGATGCAGTTAGGTTAACTTCAGGTGTCAGCCTCTCCAGCTTCCTGATTGTTTGCCCTTATGTCCCCATCTCAGGATTCAGGATCCCAATTCTTCCCAATAAATTCCCTCATTTTAACTTCAGATACCTCTTGAGCTTGGCAGTTGAGTTGGAGTTATTAATTCAGCTGCTCTTATAAAAAAGAGTCTAGGCTGGGTTTTTGGCAATAGTAGCTCTGTTACTACAAAAAATAAGGCTTTCTTTCAAGGCACAAATGGAAAATTTGAGATCATTTATGCAGTGCTCAAGCTTTGACTCTGAAGCCCTGAGTGCATCTCTTTCTTTCTCTACTTTGTCTAGAGAAAGTAGGACCAACCAACCAGCTTCCTTATACTTCTCATTATGACAAAATTGTTGAAAGGTATCATACGTGCAATCACCCAGAACCTCGTCTTTCGCCAGTACCTGATCTATTGGTGGTGATATTTTTTTGTCTTTGAATTGGCACCTCATGCCATGAATTAACAGTGCCCTCTTTACTACTTGAAGCAGAGTCATCAACATCTTTAAGACTGATCAGACTTGAGAACCAATTTAGGAAATACACCCTTGAAATTCTGTTTGTCTAGAACCACTCAGTATCAAATGCCTTAGGCTAGGTTCTCTAGAAGCAAAACCAGGAAAAGATATAAATATATATCTAAAGAGATAAATTTATATCAAGGACAGGGATGACATGGTTGTAGAGGCTGTAACTTCCCTAGTCCGTGGGTCAGAAAAGAGGCTTTTCCTGATTCACGGGCTGGTGAACCAAAGATTGGCAGGCCAGAGACCAGGGCTGCTGCTCAAGTGTTGTGAAGATCAACAAATCCCACAATTGACAGGAAAAATCTCAGGTAAGCTGCTAGCTCAAGTCCTAAGAATCACAGGTCAGACAAACAAGAGCCAGCTGATAGATTTAGAATGAGCAAAAGCCCCTATCATTGCCAGAATATTTGCCCACACTTGATGGAGGTGATTTGCCCAAGGAAATTCCCCTTCAACTGATTGGCTACTCATAGCAGATGCCATCATGGGGGGGATCTCTTATCAAAACTCAATAGTGAAGTGATCAAAACATTATACGACTGCCAACACCCTGAGAATCATGGCCCAGCCAAGTTCACACACAATCTTAACCATCACACTCCCCAAGTCCCATACTCTGTAGTCTTGACACTAACACTGTCCATCGGAGGCAATCACTTCTAAATCTCTACTAAATCTGGATCAAATATGTGTTTGTCCTTTTATATTTCATAGTTTACCGTAATTATGAGGTGGTACTGCTGCTTCCTGCACTGGACTGCTTGTTTCTTCCAGAGCAGAAGCTCCTATGTATGATTGCTCTTTCCACCGAGCTGGCAGAACATATGCTCAGTAATTCTTAAAAATAATTTCTATAAAAATAATTTTCCCCTTTTTAAATAAAACCTTGTCTTTATGAAACATTTGAAAAATACAAGTCAGCAAAAAAGAAGCAAATTAAATTAGTGTCTAATCCCATGCCCAGAGATAACCACTGTTAGTATTGTAGTGTTGGCATTAGCTAGTTAGACTTATGAATCATATGGCTGTAAAACTAACTGGATGATGTAGTACCAGTAAATAGTTGCCGAATGCATCTTTTGTCCACTTCCAATGTCTTAAACATCTTTCTGTATCATGAGTTATTTTTCTTGGATATTATTTTATTGGGTGTTTTTTATTTAAAACTTTACTCTGTGATAAACGATACATTTCTTTAACCTGTACTCCCCGTTAGTGTTTTCTTTTGGTTGGCCATTAACAGATGTGTGTCTGAATCATGCAGCAAAGGACACAGAACATCCCTTACAGAGGAAATGGCATGGGCAAAGTCCATGTGGTGACAAGGAGCATAATGCATTGAGGAACTGAAAGAAGACCGCTGTGATATGGAGTTAGTAATCAGAGTTAATTGTTTTCTTTTGTGTTAAGCAAGAGAAGTTCAAGATAAGACGTGCATTTAGAAACCAGCATAATCAGGAAACTGCTTTAACAGAGCAAGAGGAGATTTGGAGAGAGCAGTTAGGAGGTTCTGTCAAAATCCCTGGCAAGGAATAATTGGTGGAAGAAAGAGGTCATTGTGGTAATGAAAAGAAGTGGACAGATGGCATGTAACATATTAGGAGGTAAAACTTCGCATAACTGGCTGCTCAGATTGGGAAGTAAAGAAGAGAAAGTGTAGCCCAGGACAGCTCCAGGGTCTTGGCCATGGGGTCTGGGGATGAAACTCTAGGCCGGATGAGAAGAATACAGGAAATGTTGGAGGCCTGTCAGAAAAGGAAGAGTTAGGAAAAAAGAGGGCCAAGGAAGAGCCTGAGGATCGGCCAGTACTTAGGTGGATGGGGGGGGGAGGGGGATGGTGTCCTGAGTAGCTAAGGAACGGGAGAAGTGATAAGAAGGAGACTATGTAGTCCCTGGTGTCAGGGAGGAAACTTAAATATCTTTATAAAGTAAGGTAGCAAAAGATGGATGACCTATGTGGGGATTCTGTCCCCCATCTTAGAATTCCAAAAGCAAGCCAAAGGCAGAAGAGGAAATACAGTCACATCCCACTGAAACTCTAAAAAGGTAGATCATCTATTCTCTTTGTATCGATTCAGTCTCAGGCAGCCCTAACAGGTCTCACACTGGGGATCAACTTCAGGCAACTACGCCTCGAAGGAAAGTAGATTGTCAAATGATTTTTGTTTCTCTCTCCAAAATGTAATCACTGTGACCCCGGCGTGATTTGAACACGCAACCTTCTGATCTGGAGTCAGATGCGCTACCATTGCGCCACAAGGTCACAGGCAAGGGTCTCTCCTCCTTCCTACCATAGAATTCTGAATCATTCCCCTCCCCTACCTCCAGATCCAAAATTTTTATTTCCTTATCATTAACTTTGATTATTTTTCTCTCCACCTTTCACAGTTTTGCTAATGCTTCCTTGAGAAAAATTAAGGGATTGATCACAGTAAATATTAATCCCAAATGCTCCATATCGGGAAACAACAAAAAAAGGAAAAAACGTTCAATCTTTCCACTCGTCGAAATTTCTCTATTTTGAGAATAATCGTGTACGTGTTCGATTTAGACCCTCAGTGAAACAGGAATAAAAACGGCTGCAAAGTTGCCGGTATTGCTTTCTCTATAAATTCCCTAGACACCGCCCTCTTGCGTTACAAACTTCCAGCCTTACGGAGGCCGGGCTTCGCATCTTCTACCTTGCTCCTCCCTATCCGCGCACCGGCCCCATCTTCAACCTGGAGAAAAGCTGCTTCTCCTCAAGACATAGCGTCAGTGGCATCTCTTCCCAAAATTCTCACTTCCTCAGTAAGAATCCCTGGGCTCTGCGGGCTCTATTGTGTGCACTCGACATTCGCTTTACAAGGTGAGCCCCAGACAAACTGCTGGCATTTACCGAGCGCTTAGCACTGACTACTATTCCTGTGTTAAGAAGCTTTTTAATTCGTATTATCTTAGGTATGTGGTAGAAAACGATTCCATTTTCTACCTGGATGGTGAAGATCTGAAAGCCAGGCCTTTGACAATAGTAACTTGTTACAAATAGAAATTCTCGGCCACACCCCCAAAAACCCACACCGTAAAAAAAAAAAAAAAAAAAAAATTTTTTTCTTTTTTTTTACACCCTAAAAAAAAAAAAAAAGACACACTGAATTTGACACTCTGGGCCTGAGGCCCAGAAATCTGTGTTTTAACAAACCTTCCAGGTGATTTTGCTGCACAGAAAAGTCTGAGACTCTCTGACCCAGCCTAGAGACCCTATACTTTTTGCTCTCAAGAAAATAAACTTCCAGTCTTCTTCCAGAATTGAGGAAGGGCAGTTTCCAAATGAAGCCAGTGCTGAAATTCCTGAGACAATGAGGCCATTCTATGCGGGATGGAGATGGGGGTTCTGTGGTGAAAATCTGGTTGCCTCTTTGCTTTTCCCACTATTTGGTTAGGATTCACCTTCCTAAGGTCTGACAAATCAGCTATCACTGCTCAATAGCCTTTCCAGATTACAAAACTTCGTTGCTCTTATCTCCTCTCTGGAAATTTTTGTCCTATGTGAATTTGTATTTTAGAATTATTCGACTGTGATTTCCGGGGACGAAAAAGTGAATTTTTATGTTAAATCCACAATCAATCTTTACCCGGAAAGCAAGGGAGTGGAGGTTCCCTGGATCTGTAAAGTAACTCGGTTTTGTCTTGGCTAAGTTTACCCCTCTCCTCCTTCAGCTATCAGCTCAAGCATTTCCTCCCTGGCGCGGCCGTTCTCCCTAATTCCGGTAAAAAGATAAAGCACACTGTCAATTACAGCATTCTATCTATTAATATCACCATATTTCAATCATTTTAGCATTATATTCCTCTCCTTGGTGGTTATTCAATTGTAATATTACAGTATATTGATCATTAGGTTAATTTTTTCCCCTAATATATACTTTTATCGCACAGATGAAGAGCAGCAGATTATTTTTCTTTTAAAAAATGTTTTCAGCATCTACTGTGAGGAAACTACATGGCCTAATGGATAAGGCGTCTGACTTCTGATCAGAAGATTGAGGGTTTGAATCCCTTCGTGGTTGCTCGACAGCGTTTGTATTTCTATTGGAAGAATCCAAAAACGTTTTGTTCGTAGTGGCATTTCTGCTCCCTTTTAATACTTTCCTTGGTTAAAGCCGGAAATAAGAAATTTACTCATTTTCACCCTAAGAGTTTATTCTCCATATATTTCCCCTCCACATTCTTTGCCTTTCTTTTTGTTTCTTTTGTTTTATCCAGGTGTCTTTTGTTTATATCTCATTACCACTGTACAGCCTGTCCATTCTCTGGGTGGGCGCTACTCAAAATTTCCTCTTTGGACCCGCAGCAGCCCCTGGGAGCCGCTTAAAAATGCAAATTTTTAGTTGTACATTCCGCAGCTCCAGGCCACCCTCCATTTACTGGATTAGCATCTCTGGAGGTGAGGCCCAGGAATCCGGGTTTTAACAAGTTATCCAGGTGATTCCTGTATGCACTCGAGTTTGAGAACCGCTGGAGAGTTTACAATCTGCATACTGTCCCGCTCTTCCGAGGGAGAGCACCCAAAAAAACCCATTGCCCTCAAGTCCGTTCCTACTCATAGCGACCCTATAGGACAGAGTAGAACTGCCCCCACAGAGTTTCCAAGGAGCGCCTGGCGGATTTGAACTGCCGACCTCTTGGGTAGCAGCAGTAGCACCTAACCACTATGCCACCAGGGTTTCGTAGGAGGGAGAGCGGGGCAAGAAAAAGGGCAACAACCATGACCAGAATGACTCTCACATATGTAGAAGGAATGGTAGAATGAAAACAATCACTATCTCCAACCCCCAGAGAAATAGTAGACCTAGGCAAAGAACATAAGCGATCTTAAAACCATTAGGCAAAGGGTTACTGGGAAGTGACAGGTGCAAGGTACTAAACTTACCACGCACCAATTACTTGCCAATTGGAAAGTGAAAACAGAGAGAACCCTGGGAGCACTACTTTATTTTCATTATCATTGGGATATACTGACTAGTGCCTCTTGACGTGAGGTAAGTACTGTTTAAAGTACACAGTGTCAGGCCAAAATTTGTTAACATGAATCTAATCAGTTAATCAAAAGGATAGAATCAATCCTTTAGACTTCCACTGTACAGGAAATGTTGTGGTTGTTGTTTGGTGCTGTGGAGTTGGTTCCAACTCATAGGGACCCTATACACAACAGAATGAAACACTGCCCGGTCCTTCGCCATACTTACAATAGCTGTTATGCTTGAGCTCATTGTTGCAGCCACTGTGTCTATCCACCTCGTTGAGGGTCTTTCTCTTTTCCGCTGACCCTGTACTCTGCCAAGCATGATGTTCTCCAGGGACTCATCCCTCCTGACAACATGTCCAAAGTATGTAAGGCACAGCCTCGCCATCCTTGCTTCTAAGGAGCATTCTGGTTTTACTTCTAAGACAGATTTGTTCATTCTTTTGGCAGTCCATGTTATATTCAATATTCTTCGCCAACACCACAATTCAAAGGCATCAATTCTTCTTCGTTCCTCCGTATTCCTTGCCCAGCTTTCACATGCATATGATGCAATTGAAAATACCATGGCTTGGGTAAGGCGCACTGTTGTCTTCAAGGTGACATCTTGTTCTTCGACACTTTAAAGAGGTCCTATGCAGAAGATTTGCCAAATGTAGTGCATCTCTTGATTTCTTGACTGCTGCTTCCATGGCTGTTGATTGTGGATCCAAGTAAAATGAAATCCTTGACAACTTCAATCTTTTCTCCGTTTATCCTGATATTGCTCATTGGTCCAGTTGTGAGGATTTTTGTTTTCTTTAAGTTTATATTTTTCTTTATGTTTATGTACAGGAAATAGAGGAATAAATTAAAAGATTGTGTGAGGACACAACGAGACATTTGGCTTGGACTTTTTAAAAAAGTCAATGTCAAAACAAAGCAAAAACAACAAAAAATGATACAATGCTGGTCTAATTTAAAAGAGATTGAGGAAACAATGAAATAAATGAATGGCCTTTGATTGGATCCTGTTTAAAAACAGTTCTGAAATATGTTTTGTTGTTGTTATTATTTACTATCCATTATTATTACATCCTTATTAAAAGGCATGGAATAGATGATATATGGTAACAGAGTACATTGTAAAGAACCTATGGGCATCTGTAGTTGTGGTTGAGTGGTTAAGATGAGGGACTAGAATTTCATTGGGGTCACCCTTTGGAACTAGGAGCATTAACTTTGATGTCTTTATCTCCACCTCTGCCCACTAATTACCATATTGTAGTGCAAGCTACTTTTGTAGGTATTAAACTTTCCCTTGGATCTTTTACAAGTTACCTAACAATGGATTTCTCATTGCCCTGGAAGAAATTGTTTTGGATGACTAAACTAAGTCAAGGGAACTAATAGAACCTTGTTTTGTTTCAATTCTGAGGCTTCTTGGGTTCAAATTCCCATTGACTGAAGAAAATCAAGCTAAAAGAAGGTCTTCACATAGTTGCATTTAGAACGACACAGTAATCCCACCACTTCCTTTTCTACAGCCATAATGGATACAGCACTTGATTTAGGTCGCAATGTCACCTAAATCAAGATCCTTGGAAGACAGCTGCCTATTCAAATGACTGGAAGAAATCCATATTTGTATCCATTCCAAAGAAAGGTGATCCAAAAGATTGCAGAAATTATCAAACAATATCATCAATATCACACAAAAGTAAAATTTTGCTGAAAATCGTTCAAAAGTGGTTGCAACAGTACGTCAACAGGAAACTTTCATAAATTCAAGCCAGATTCAGAAGAGGTGTGGAACAAGGGATATCATGGCTGATGTCAGATGGATCATGGCTGAAAGCAGACAATAGCAGAAAGATGTTTACCTGTGGTTTTTTTTTTTTTTTAATTTTTGCAAATAGATTTTTATCTTTATTTAATTTCTATCAAGCATTTGGGATAATATTTAAACGATTAGCCTGATCAATCGTAACGCTATGCTGGAAGAAACAGATTTGATGGTGCTTTCTAAAATATATATTCACCTCACGTTCTTAGCTTCCACCCAAGTCCATGCCGATGTAAATATTTTCTGGTCTTTCTATAGAAACCAAAATTCCTGCATCTGGCGTAAATAGATAACTCCTGTGCAGGAAGTCAGGTGGTGGAGAGAAGAGCACTAAAGGTTCTTGCTAATTTCAAAAAGTCAACATATGAATCAAAAGACGTTCCGAGGTCCTAGTGCCACCTTACATAAGAGGTGGGGCAAATTAAGGCAATGTTCCCAGGCCACATCAGAGAGAGAGGATGAAAAAATTCTAGGGAGCTTGAGGGTAAATGAAGCCATATGGTAAAAGTATTAACAAAGGACATGCTAGATTAGTCTAAACTTTTAAAGGGCACCACAGTGCTTTTTCTAAGCTAAATCTGAGTTAATGGCAAGAGTCAGCCTATTAAAGCGAAGGATGGAATTTGTCTAAACGATTTTTGCAATGGGTGACATTAGGTCTCATGGGTGTGACTGACATTAATTACCATTCTGTATTGTAGTTGACCTCCCCAGAATTCAGGATGAGTGGGAAATAACAGAGTCAGATGGTACTGTTGCACTGGATGGTCCAGCTCAGTCCCTAGCCTGAAAAAAAAAAAAAAGCCTGAAGAATCAGCAAATACTCTTCCCCAATCAAAGCCTAAGACTCTAATGTAAAACATTATCCAGATGGGCATCTTTTCTTTTTAATAAACAATTCCCCATTTGGGGAAGAATTTGATCAGGGTATTATCAATGCGTGTTTTTTGGTATCCCCAAGGACTACCATGTTTTTTTGACTATGTGAAGGTATTCTACTCCATCAATCGTAACAAATTATGAATAACATTGCAAAGAATGGGAATTCCAGAACACTTAATCGTGCTCATGAGGAACCTGTGCTTAGACCAAGAGACAGTTCTTAGAACAGAACAAGGGGATACTGCGTGGTTTAAAGTCAGGAAAGCTATGCGTCAGGGTTGTATTCTTTCACCATACTTATTCAATCTGTATGCTGAGCAAATAATCCAAGAAGCTGGACTATATGAAGAAGAATGTGGCGTCACGATTGGAGGAAGACGCATTAACAGTCTGTCCTATACAGAGGACACAATGTTGCTTGCTCAAAGTGAAGAGGACTTGAGACATTTACTGA
Source organism: Elephas maximus indicus (assembly GCF_024166365.1). Taxonomy (NCBI): domain Eukaryota; kingdom Metazoa; phylum Chordata; class Mammalia; order Proboscidea; family Elephantidae; genus Elephas; species Elephas maximus. Next base: position 78,111,638 of record NC_064819.1, read on the forward strand.
TGAAAATCAAACACTACAGCCTTCAGTGTGGATTTCACTTCAACATAAAGAAAACAACAATCCTCACACCTGGACTCAGGTGCGCCCCACCCAAGCCAAGGTTCAATCATCTCATATGCATGTGAAAGCTAGACACTGAATAAGGAAGATGGAAGAAGAATCAAAGCCTTTGATTTATGGTGTTGATGAAGAATATTGAATATACCTCGGACTGCCAGAAGAACGATCTAATCTGTTTGGAAGAAGTAGTGCCAGAATGCTCATTGGAAGAGAGCATGGCAACACTTCATCTAACATACTTCGGACATGCTATCAGGAGGGTCCAGTCCCTGGAGAAGAGCATCATGCTTCGTAGAGTAGAGGGTCAGAGAAAAAGAGGAAGACCCTCAATGAGACATGTTGAGCAGTGACTACAACAATGGGCTCAAGCATAATGACTGTGAGGATGGCACAGGACAGAGCAGTGTTTCGTTTTCTTGTACATAGGGTACCTATGAATCAGAACCCACTCAAGGGCGCCTAGAAATTACTACGATGCTGCTTCTCTGGGTGGGCCAGTGGTGCAATGGATAACGCGTCTGACTACGGATCAGAAGAATCCAGGTTCAAATCCTGGCTGGCTTATTACCCTTCTCTAATTTTGAAGTTCCACACACAAAAAAAGTTACTATGGAAATATTAGGTTCTGAGAAATAACTCCACCAGGAATTTCATTCTCTCACTGGCAAGTATTTGTTCTGCATCTACCAAGTACAAAGTACAGTGAGGAATGAAAGACTTCAGAGAGACTCGGTGGTCTGATGTCTTGCAAATATTTCATTAGCACTGCCTTTTGTTCTCATTTCTCTCTCATTCGAACTAAATACAAAGGAGCTATTGCTGCCTCTTACACTCTTCTGTAGGTGTTTTTGTGTCATTTGTTTGATTGATTGATTTAATTTTGAAGAAATAACACTATCTTAGGCTGGGTTCTCTAGAGGAGCAAACCAGTGAAGAGTGCATGTACATATGTAAATACGTATCCAGTTGCCACCGAGTCTGTTCCAACTCAGACCACAGAATAGAACAAGCACATAGGGTTTGCAAGAAGCAGCTGGTGGATTCCAAGTGCCTGTGGTTACCAGACAAAGGATTTAAGCACTGCACCACCAGGGCCCCCTAATTAAGCAGTCCTTTTTAAAATCCTTCTTGAGTCATCCCAATTGGAACATGTTCTCTCCTGTTGAGACCCTGACTGATAGAAAACCAGATAAAGATGATAAGGCCATTATGAGTGGCTGGAAATAGTTCAGAGGAGGGGTGGCTAATAGACAATATTATCAATGTTTTGAATATTGGGCAAGAACATGAAAATAGACATATACTATATTTATAATAGTTATAAAAATACAGAAAAATCACTGGGTCTTTAGCCTGCTTTTTAAGGAGGAGATGAAGACCTGGTAGCAAACAGAAATTGCTTGTGATACTCAAATTCTCTCTCAAAAAGATGATTCTGAAGGATCAAAGACTCAAGGCTGTATTTATTCTGTTCCAGAAAGAAAGGGTTATGGTTTTGCCTCTTTTTGCCATTTCAGGAAAACAATGAGCTTTTTATAATCTAGGAAATATTCCATTTACCTTTTTGTGTGCCTTCTCGTCACGAATCTTTAAGAATGTATTGTCCTTGCTGTTGCATGCCGTTGAGTGGATTCCAATTCATAGCAACCCTACAGGACAGAGTAGAACCGCCTCATGGGCTTTCCTAACCTGTAATTTTTAGTGGAGCAGATCTTCTAGTCTTTTCTCTGGCAGGCCTGCTGGTTTAACATGATTCCTGTTGTCAGGGAGGCTAAGAGTTCATTAGATAAAAAATTGATCATAAAAACAACAATTATAATATAGTTTCTTTAAGTCTACAGCTGGCTATTTTAGCCAGGACTCTAACTTGCAATTGGTTTAAACGAATTACAAATTATCTTATCAGAAAGAAACACTTGTTAGCTCCCTTATATTGGCTTAGGTTGACACTAACTGTGCACTGGTAGCTTTCAGGAGGCTTCTTACAGTTGAATTTCCTGTATTAACAACTCAGCTGCTTTATTTCCGTTTTTCCTGGGCAGCTTTCATTTTAAATTCTCTATATTTGTTAGTAGGGAGTTCCCCTATTCTGAGAAGGTAAGCATAATAAGAGCTCTGATTCTTAGAGATTTGGCTTTAAGGAAACCCAAATAATCTGTTGCCCTCTAGTCCGACTCATAGCAACCCTACAAGACAGGATAGAACTACCCTGTATGGTTTCTGAAGCTGTAATTTCTACATCTTTCTCCTGTGGAGGAGCGCCTGGAGGTTTTGAACCCCTACCTTTCGGTGCTTTACCAGTTTTCTAGGAAAAATAACTCTTCAAGGCACCTAACCAAGGGGAAAAGTAAGCAGCCAAGGTGGCAGTAACGTTGCAACTCACTACCCCTGGTTTAAGAGACCAGGGCTCTAACCCTTGAAAAACCCTGCCTTAAAAAAAAAAATCTAACCCGTTGAGGTCAAGTCAGTTCCAACTCACAGGAACCCTATAGCTTTAAAAGGCAGCTATTACCCCCCTTGTCCTGAAGCTGATGACTGACACAGTCAAACACTGGCCTTTAGTTTTATTTGGTTCCTAGAAAACTTGATGCTCCACCCTCATTCCCTCTCTGGTTTTCTGGGATGTTTTCAAACAAGTTCCACACTGTCTGCAAGTTTTAACATCTACTACAAGGACTTTTGTCAGAGGAAGTACAGGGCTCCTATTATGCATCCTGAGAGTCTGCTACTTTTGCTCCAATCCAGTGTAGTCGAGACTGGGGTTCTACACGTCGACAAGAAATGGTGATAACCGCCTGTTGGTTGTCAAGATAGGGAGTTCGGGGTGGGGTCTTCGGTGCCCTCTTGATTTTACTTACAGCCAGGCCCCCCGCTCTGCAGTACTTTTCTCAGGGGTTGGAGCCAAGATATTCCGAACTTCAGTTCTTAGAGCCTTGGGGGAAAACACGCGAACTCTGTGTCATTTTTCCCTATACCAGAAATCAGAAGAGCCGGACTGAGGGGGGAGGCTGAGGGTGCAGCAGTCTGGAAGGGGGAGCTGAGGCGACCTCCTGGGAACAGAAACCCAATCCAGAGGCTTCTCCTGTTATGCCCTGGTCTTTGAGGCTAAAAGATTATTTCCATCCTGGATCCAGGTCTGAAATCCTGGGGCTGTGTTTCTTATTCTCCACCGGATGGCGTCGAAATCCAAGCGCGCAGTGGCAAAGAAACCAGAAAATTGTTAAAAGATAAATTCCGCTATCATTGGACCTTTGAGGGACGCTTCAGAATAGGTATTCAGGGACTCGGTGTAGAAAAACAGCAACCATAATGTAAGGAGAGCGGAATAAAAAGCAAACTCAACCATGGATCCTAAACCTCCTGTTCCACGTCAGGGGTTCTACCCTACAGGCCATCTGAAAAGGAGCAAGAATTGTTTTCCTCACTACCTTCATACCCAGAAAAACCCAGTGCCATCGAGTTGATTCCGACTCCTTGCGACCCTATAGGACAGAATAGAACTGCCCCACAGAGTTTCCAAGGAGCGCCTGGAGGATTCGAACTGCTCACCCTTTGGGTAGCATCTGTAGCACTTAACCACTACAAAACGAAACCCAGTGCCATCGAGTCGGTTCCGCCTCCTAGCGACTCTATATAGCCCATAGAGTTTCCAAGGAGCTCCTGGCAGATAAAACTGCTGACCCTTTGGTTAGCAGCCCTAGCACTTAACCACTGCGACAGCAGGGTTTCCACTCACTAGTTCCCACCCACTGCCCTAGAGTCCATTCGGACTCAGAGTCGCTAGTTAGGAGGTGGGAAATCCAGGCTCCGTGCGTTTGTTCCATCTGGGGATACAGCTCTCTTGTTTTCCAGAAAAGAGGCTGCAAAATCTACTGTTTAAGATCATGCCAGTCAGTCAGCTCTTCAAAAGGTCTCAAAAGCAAAAAACCAAAACTGCTACCATGGAGTCCATTCTGACTCATAGAGATGTCCTAGGAGGGAGTAAAACTGCCCTATATGGTTTAAAAGGAGTAGCCTGTGGTTTCCAACTGTCGGATTTCCAACCTTTCGGATTAGCAGCCATACCTCTCAACTGCTGCACCACCAGGGCTATCAAAAGCCTTTGCACAGTAAGCAAAGCAATCACACACTCCCCCTCTTCACTCTTTAGGTCAAGGACAGGCACAATAATGTCCCATGTGACCTGGAGTTCATAAATGCAAAGGATGGGAAAACAAAACAAAACAAGAAGGGAGCATATTAATGCAGCTGAGAGTGAGGAGAATGAGGGGGTAAGGGGCGATTTTTGTCACTGCTCTCCAGCAGCCAGTTTGCTGAGCTTTTCAGGATTTGGGGAATCAATTAAATCAGGATTCAAAAAATATAGGACCTGGCCTGGCCCATTGTTTATGTGACAATAAACCAGATACTTAATTGTCCCAAACTTTTCTGTATTGTTATTTATTGTCTCCTCTTGTACAAAAGGAAATCTTTGCCTAATTGGAATTTCTTGTAATGAGTGTTTGCAGAGCAAATATTGCACTGATTTCCAAATCTAGGACTATGTTCAAAAGAGGAAATTGAAAATGCAAGAGCATTACTGTTCATGTCACAGATTTCTTGTTGTGGTAGGCCCAGTCCTTGAAGCTCCTGCCCACAACTGGTCAGGAAGGGAAGGATGAGCAGTGGACTTGGGTATATCTAGGTTGTAGCAGTATATTGGCAGGAACTGCCAGAAATTCCAGCTGGATGTGGAAGAGTATGTTTAACAACGGATATCGTTGCTGATGTCAGATGAATCTTGGCTAAAAGCAGAGCACGCCAGAAAAATGTTTACCTGTATTTTATTGACTATGTAAAGGCATTTGACTGTGTGGATCATAACAAATGACAGGTAACAATTCGAAGAATGGGAATTCCAGAACACTTAATTGTGCTCGTGCAGAACCCGTACATAGACCAAAAGGTAGTCTTTCAAACAGAACAAGCAGATACTGAGTGGTTTCACATCAGGAAATGTATCCGTCAGCACTGTATCTTTTCAACATATTTCTTCGATCTGTATGCTGAGTAAATTATTGGAGAATCTGGACTATACAAAGCATAACATGGCATCAGAAATAGAGGAAGACTCATGGTACACATTCACACAATACTGGAAATCATGGCCTAGCCAAGTTGACACACACATTTTTGTGGGACTCAATTCAATCCTTGACAACCTACAATGTGCAGATGACACAGCGTTGCTTGCTGAAAATGAAGAGAATTTGATGCACTTACTGATGAAGACCAAAGACTACAGCCTGTAGTATGGATTACAGTTCCACATAAAGAAAACAAAAAATCTTCACAACTGGACCAATAAGCAACATTATCATAAATAGAAAACATATTGAAATTGTCAAGAATTTCATTTTACTTGCATTTACGATCAATGGACGTGGAAGCACGTGTCAAAAAATAAATTGACCTATTGCATTGGGCAAATCCACTGCAACAGCCCTCTTTAAAGTCTTCAAAAGCGAAGATATCACTTTGAGAACTAAGGTGCATCTGACCCAAGCCTAACATTTTCAGTCATCTCATATGCATGGAAAATGTGAACAATGAAAAAGGAAGATCAAAGAAGAATTGATGCTTTGAATTGTGGTATTGGAGAAGAATATTGAATATACCTCAGACCGCCAGAAGAAAGAACAAATTTGTCTTGGAAGAATTACAGCCAAAATGCTCCTTAGAAGAGAGGGTGGTGAGAATTCATCTCACACACTTTGGACATGTTATAGGAGGGGCCAGTCCCTGGAGAAGGACATCATGTAGAGGGTCAGCACAAAAGATGAAGACCCTCAAAGAGATGGACTGATGCAGTGGCTGCAACAATGATTGTGAGGATGGCGCAGGAATGGAGACTGTTCTTTTCTGTTGTGCATGGGATTGCTACTTCAGAATCAACTCAACAGCACATAACAACAACAGCAGTTTTATTAATCAGTATTCCAGCAGGAAGCAGGTCACACATCCAAAAAGTGTATTGAGGGGAGATCATTGAAAGGCCTCTTCATAGAGTTAAGGAAACTAATAAGATGTGAGGAAACCCTGAGGGATCAGAACACTGGGAGTCTTTAGCATCCTTAGGCATAAAGGGGCGGGGGAAGGAGCTGAGTTGCCAGAACCTGGCAAGAGCTCTCGCCATGGCAGAGGAGCCACCCATCAGGAGCTGTGCCCATGGGAGAAACACAGCCTCGAAGGGAATGAGTGGAAGGAATACTTGCATCTACCTCTCTCTCTTCCTGCCACCTGATCTCTTGCTAGTGCTTCCCATTGGAATTCTGAATCCAGCCAGAAGCCAGGGACCAAGAAAGCCCAAGCAAAGCAGCCTTCCAAGGTAAAGAGAAGAGCAGAAAATGGACCTGGATGGGCAAATGGAGAATAAATCAGCACACTGGGGCTGTAATTTGTGTGACCCCTTCCTATTTTTGGTTGGGCATGAATTTCTTTTCTATTTAAACCTTGGATAATAAGGTAAATTGGAACTTGAGCAGCTTATAGGAAATATTTACCTCTAGACATTTTTTGTTAGGGGCATAGCCATTGTAAGAAGGATTACAAATATATTTGCCATAAACTTTCACAAACTTAGGATGCAGTCATCAAATATAGATTCCTCCCAACAGATGCACCCCAGTGAGACTAGTATGCGGAATGCATATCTTCTGTCCAGTAAGGCTGAAGAGGTACCTGTTTCTGGGGAGAATATGGTGCAGCTCTGTCTTCAAGCTATAACTTGGTTTATGCCAAGCAGCCAGGTAAGGATACAGTGATATTTCTTGATTGTACTGTTTCTGCTGAGGGGCAAAATAGTCTGTTTCTCTTGGGGAGTCTAGGAGGTTCAGAATGCTAATTTGTAGACTTCCTTCTATATATACTCTGTCTTGATTTTCTAGTGCTGCTACAACAGAAATTCCACAAGTGGATGGCTTTAACAAAGAGAAGTTATTCTCCCATAGTAGGCTAGAAGTCTGAATTCAGGGCACCAAATGTAGTGGAAAGCCTTCTCTCTCTGTCAGCTCTGGAGGAAGGTCCTTGTCATCAATCTTCCCTTGGTCTAGGAACTTCTCTGCACAGGAACCCCAGGTCCAAAAAATGAGCTCTGCTCATGGTGCTGCTTTTTTGGTGGTATGAAGCCTCCCACTCTCTGCTCGCTTCCCTTACCTTTTATCTCTTGTAAGATAAAAGGTGATGTGGGACACACCCCAGGGAAACACCCTTTACATTGGATCTGGGATGTGACCTGAGTAAGGGTGCTACATCCCACCTTAATCCTCTTTAACACAAGCGAATCTGGCCTCATTAACCACAGGCAGAGATTAAGATTTACAATGCTTTGGAAAACTACACCAAATGGAGACAACAACACAACACTGGGAACCATGGCATAACCAAGTTGACACATAATTTGAGGTGCACTATTCAATCCATGACATACTCCTATAATGAATTCTCTTTGTAAAATGCATAATAATGATCTATATTCTGATGTCGTAATGTTTCTCTGATACCAAACTAAAAAACAAACCAATTGTTATCAATCAATTGTAAGTCATCATGACCCCACATGTTGTAGAGTAGAACTGAGCTCCATGGAGTTTTCAAGCCTATGACGTTTCAGAAGCAGATCACCTTTTCTGAGATGGCTCTGGGTGTGTTTGAGCCTCTAACATTTCAGTTAGCAGCTAAGTGTTCAACCATTTGCACTACCAAGGACTCATTTCTCTAATAATGATGTTCGGCAAAGTTGTCGATTAGAGAACATCAGTTACTGGTTCACAAAAATGTAAATATGCAGCAGAATATAATTAAATGCACTACTGCATTCATTAAGGAACTCTTTCTACAAATTAAAAATAAATAAATCATCAATCAATCGATCAACAGAAGTAAAGAAAATGCTTAGTAATACAATTGATTTATATTCTGGCACAATCTCTGTATATCAAAATGGTGCTGACTGGTAGCAAACACGAGATCTGCAGACCACATTTTCAGTGGCTGTGCTCTACATCAGGTTCTGTGGAGAAACCATCATAGTCATTTACTTCCGAATGACAAGTACACACTGACAGTGATCAAACACATTGGAATGGACTTGAATCCATAGGTAGCTAGCTGGTTCTGTTGGACTAAGTGATGGTACACGAAGCAAAGAAAGGTCCCAGTTTTGTAATCCAGTAGTTCCTTTTGAAGGCAGGTATCTGACAAACAGGGCTCAACTAGAATTCATAACATCTTTCCTTAAACCTAAAGAAAGCCCAATGTGGTCATAATTGTTATAGACCTTTCAACTCCTTAACAGGTAATGGAAGAAGCACTTTTGCCTCCTCGTTTGTAGGAGGGGAAGGAGGCAGCAGTAGAAGCTGAGAAGGTATAGATACATTTCCAGCTAGGCATAAATAACTTTTAAAAACTAGGTTCAAAGAGGCTGGAGGAAATCCCAAGAATGCCAAAGATTCTATAAACCAGCCATTCTATTTCGCTTCCAGGAAGAGTCAGAACACAAGAGCTTATTGGCCTTGTGGGAAGTCTGCAGATAGTCTTTTTCACCTTCCTAGTCGTCGGGTTGGCACTGGGTTCTTGGGTTAGTACTGGGTAGGTAAAGAGACATATTACAGCGCACCACAGTGCAGAAAGAAGGCTAATAGAGCTTCCAGTGCAGCACAATTCAGTGGGTAGTGTGCTTAGTTCTCTGCTTTCCATAGAGCTCGAAGCCCTAGATTCATACTCCAAAACCACTCTAAGTCATACTTCTCCATAAACGCAATCTTGTCGAGAATAGAGAGAAATTCTTATCCTGAGGAACCTGGAGTTGGTTCCAAAATAAGCAGGTCTGGATTCTTTCCCTTCCCCTAATGTCAAATATGAGTACAAGCTCTCAGTCTTGTTTGAAATTTGAGCTCCATTATTTGAATTTCTTTTCTTTCTCTTTTATAGTGTTAATTTATGATATTATGTTTTAGTCATGATTATTGTTTCAGAACTATGGTTGCATTGGAAATTGCCCGAAAAACCAGGGACATAAAGCAGTACCTTGGTTTGTTCAAAAATCTGTAATTTGACAGCCTCGTGGGGGTGGGGTGGGGGGAATAGCTCATTTGGGATCCACTCAGCTAGGGTGGGTTGAAAGCTGAGGCTAGAATCATCTGAATGGTTGTTGATTCATCAGTCTGTTTGAGGCACCACCTGACTCTTTTGAGGTCTGAACAAAGGGTTTACAATCATGCCCTTAGCTTCATCTTTAGACTCTGCTTTTCTGAACCATGCCTTGGGTCTGATGTTTTCCCAGAAGACTTTTTGTTAATTGAAGGCTTGTTTGTCATCTGGAGAGGCTGAAACTGTGACAGTTTTATTTTTAAATAACCACCAAGTCATGGTTCCTTTAAAATTAATGATTCTTTCTTTAGTTTAATCTCTCTGTCTCATAGGCACACACCCTTTTTACTGCAGGCAGCTAGAAAAAGCCAGGGGTCACCTTCAACATGTTGCCTGGAAATATCCTTAGCTAAATCACCCAGTTCTTTAGGTATAGTTTTTACTTTCTGCATTACCACAGTGACAGTATTGCTAACCTTTCTGTCAGTAGATAACAAGGGCCCCCTTTCCTTCTGCTTCTAATATTTTCCTCATTCTCCTGACTAGGCACCAGATATAAAAAGTCTTCCTGTTTTGGGGACCTTTCACTAACAGACTCCTGGAGGTCTTACCAGTTTCCACTTGCTGCCTAGTCCCAAAGCCACATGCCTTGGGGTGTGTTACAGCATTATCTCATTTTCAGGTGAAGATATATAGATATAGATATAAATCTGTATTAGTTTGTGCCCATTATGGATTTACTGACTTTCAGCCCCAAACCATCCTTTTACCTGCTTTGTGAAAATATATCTGGGTCTTTAAAATATTGTTCCTTTGCTTCCTAGTACTGAGGATTTGCCTGGAGAGACTGCAAGACAAAGAGGGTTTTGCTCCCTGGTGTCCAGGAGATGCTTGGCCTGTGGCTTCCCCAGTGCTCTTGCCCCATGCATGGCTTTCTCCTGCATCAGAAGGTCTAAATTTTGTCTGAATGGCTCTGGAAACATTCCAGAAGTCTCTAGCTCAGGACATTTCATTTGTCGACTGTTTGGTTTGAGTTGCGAGAGATGCCTCTTTCTCTGCTGCGCTTGGCTATGGGATTGGTACAGGTGCGCTGGGACGTTGGCAAGAGTATTCAGGGCTAGGCATCTTTGAGGCAGAAAGGTTGCACTATGGACACTGGGAAGAGAGGGAAGGTCCTGAAACAGAGGGTGATGGCCCAGTACTTGGGGGCCCCCAAAATCGGGCGACGCCGAAGGGGCGAGTGAGTGTGATCGCAAAAGCAGGAGGAGAGTTAAGGCGGCCAAGACCTAGAAGAAACCTTAGGTGTTGAGGGCCTGGAGGTTAAACTTTGAATAGACCCTGACCGGAACAAAAGAAAGCCGTGTCAGAAGTGGGATTCGAACCCACGCCTCCACTTGGAGACCAGAAACCCCAAACACGGGAAAGGATACCTTAAGTCTGGCGCCTTAGACCACTCGGCCATCCTGACACTGCGTGTAGCACTTAGGCGTGATGACAACAGTACTTTGTGATGGTTGTTTCCTTAAGGAAAGACGAAAAGATTATTTCTAAAAACATTAAAGCAGGAAAGAACACGTTTACAGGGACCCTGAAGCTTGCGCTGGACAACAGATTTCACACCAGTTCTAAAGACTGGAGCCTACGCCAGCCACCCCACATGCCCTTTTCCCACTGCTCCCCTACCCCCCAGCCCAGACTGCCCAGAAAGACCGGGAGTTACAGCATCAACTTTAAGTAGAGGACATAGGACGCGGATTTTGTCCCCGCTTTGTTGAAACGTCTTTCAACAGCTTTCCGCGAGGCTTACAGTATCTCTCGCCCATATTTCATTTTAAGACGTTGTATTAGTGGGGACTGAACCCGTGAGCCGAACTTAAGTATTCGCCGAACAATCCTATTGTCCGCATTTTTACTTCCGCAAGTGTACGCGGATTTCGTGACCATTTTCCACACTCCTCCAGTTTCCTTCCCTACGCACGCCCTCGGTAACCCAACCTCTCTTTTCCTTTTCTTGCCGTTTTCTTTCTCTCACATACCATACCCCCTTCTATTCTTTCTGCCGGCCGTGGGAGACAGGATGGGAAGGGAAATCAGCGCGGTCATAGGTTACATAATAATAGAAACAGGAGTCCATAGACAAAAACAACAAAAAGACCTTTGTCTTGGAATAAAATCTTAACATAGAGTGGCAGATAGACAGACGGTTGGATAATAAATTATAGATAGATACATCCCTAGAGCTTTGGTTCAGGTGAGAGGCATTCATTCACTGTTCACTTTCCATCCTGTCTCACAGTAACGTTTTATTAGTTACACCCTCAAACTGATAGTGTCAGAGACTTCATTTTCTGTGGAAGACATCGAAATATTGTATGCATGGACTGGCAAGCTACTTACATAAATCCTAATGATCAGGGTAAGTTGTTTTATTTTGTTTCTTTCTGCTTTCCTCCCTACCCCAGTCCTCATATGAAGAGCATAAATATCGTTTTGAAAGCAATGTAAAGTAGTAGAAAATGTGAGGTCTGGAATTAGGTGTAAATAATTTATGCTTCATTACTTTGACTCTCTGGGAACCCATTCTTCACCTTTTAAGTAAAGGTAACCAAGCAGGAAGGAATAGAAGAAAGATTCAGAACAAGATCAAGATAACACATTAAAAAAAAAAAAATAAACATAACCATGTAGATAAGTGAGGAGTGGGTTATGGTAGAATTAGAACAATCACTATATACAACCCCCAGAGATTTAATAGGCCTAGGCGAAGAGCATTAACAATCTCAAAACCATTAGACAAAGGGTTATTGGAAAATAACAGATGTGCATGGCACTAAAATTACCACCCCACGTATTACTTCCCAATTGGAAAGGGAAAAAATGAAGAACCATGGGAGCACCGCTTTATTTTCACTATCATTGGGGTATCCTGACAAATGACTCTTGAAGTAAGTACTATATAAAATACACATTTCAGACCAAAAATGTTGAACGTGAATCTACTCAATTAATTGAAATGATATAACCAATCCTTTAGACTTCCAGTGTAGAAGAAATAGAGGAATAAATTAAAAGATTGCATGAGGAGACAATGAGACAAATCCGAAGGTAGGACATTCCACAGGACAATTGGCTTGGACTTTTTTTTTTTTTATAGAGCTTCAAGTGAATGTTTAGAAATCAAGTCAGTCTGTCACATAAGTTTATATACTTACTCCATACTCCCACTTGCTCTCCCCCTAATGAGTCAGCCCTTCCAGTCTCTCCTTTCGAGACAATTTTGCCAGTTTCCAACCCTCTCTACCCTCCCATCCCCCGTCCAGACAGGAGATGCCAACACAGTCTCAAGTGTCCACCTGATACAAGTAGCTCACTCTTCATCAGCATCTCTCTCCTACCCATTGTCCAGTCCCTTCCATGTCTGATGAGTTGTCTTCGGGAATGGTTCCTGTCCTGGGCCAACAGAAGGTTTTGGGAGCATGATCGCCGGGATTCCTCTAGTCTCAATCAGACCATTAAGTCTGGTCTTTTTGTGAGAATTTGGGGTCTGCATCCCACTGATCTCCTGCTCCCCCAGGGATTCTCTGTTGTGCTCCCTGTCAGGGCAGTCACGGGTTGTGGCCGGGCACCATGTAGTTCTTCTGGTCTCAGGATGATGTAAGTCTCTGGTTCATGTGGTCCTTTCTGTCTCTTGGGCTCCTAGTTATCGTGTGACCTTGGTGTTCTTCATTCTTCTTTGATCCAGGTGGGTTGAGACCAATTGATGCATCTTAGATGGCCCCTTGTTAGCATTTAAGACCCCAGACGCCACATTTCAAAGTGGGATGCAGAATGTTTTCATAATAGAATTATTTTGCCAATTGACTTAGAAGTCCCCTCAAACCATGGTCCTGAAACCCCCGCCCTTGCTCCGCTGACCTTGGAAGCATTCAGTTTATCCCGGAAACTTCTTTGCTTTTGGTCCAGTCCAGTTGAGCTGACCTTCCATGTATTGAGTATTGTCCTTCCCTTCACCTAAAGCACTTCTTATCTACTAACTAATCAATAAAAAACCCTCTCCCACCCTCCCTCCCTCCCCCTCTTATAACCACAAAAGTATGTGTTCTTCTCAGTTTATACTATTTCTCAAGATCTTATAATAGTGGTCTTATACAATATTTGTCCTTTTGCCTCTGACTCATTTCGCTCAGCATAATGCCTTCCAGGTTCCTCCATGTTATGAAATGTTTCACAGATTCGTCACTGTTCTTTATCACTATGTAGTATTCCGTTGTGTGAATATACCACAATTTATTTAACCATTCATCCGTTGATGGACACCTTGGTTGCTTCCAACTTTTTGCTATTGTAAACAGAGCTGCAATAAACATGGGTGTGCATATATCTGTTTGTGTGAAGGCTCTTATTTCTCTAGGGTATATTCCGAGGAGTGGGATTTCTGGGTTGTATGGTAGTTCTATTTCTAACTGTTTAAGATAATGCCAGAGCGATTTCCAAAGTGGTTGTACCATTTTACATTCCCACCAGCAGTGTATAAGAGTTCCAATCTCTCCGCAGCCTCTGCAACATTTATTATTTTGTGTTTTTTGGATTAATGCCAGCCTTGTTGGAGTGAGATGGAATCTCATCGTAGTTTTAATTTGCGTTTCTCTAATGGCTAATGATCGAGAGCATTTTTCTCATGTATCTGTTAGCTGCCTGAATATCTTCTTTAGTGAAATGTGTGTTCATATCCTTTGCCCACTTCTTGATTGGGTTGTTGGTCTTTTTGTGGTTGAGTTTTGACAGAATCATGTAGATTTTAGAGATCTGGTCGGAGATGTCATAGCTGAAAATGCTTTCCCAGTCTGTAGGTGGTCTTTTTACTCTCTTGGTGAAGTCTTTAGATGAGCATAGGTGTTTGATTTTTAGGAGCTCCCAGTTATCTGGTTTCTCTTCGTCATTTTTGGTAACGTTTTGGATTCTGTTTCTGCCTTGTATTAGGGCTCTTAACGTTGTCCCTATTTTTTCTTCCATGATCTTTATCCTTTTAGTCTTTATGTTTAGGTCTTAGATCCACTTGGAGTTAGTTTTTGTGCATGGTATGAGGTATGGGTCCTGTTTCATGTTTTTGCAAATGGATATCCAGTTATGCCAGCACCATTTGTTAAAAAGACTATCTTTTCCCCAATTAACTGACACTGGGCCTTTGTCAAATATCAGCTGCTCATATATGGATGGATTTATATCTGGGTTCTCAATTCTGTTCCATTGGTCTATATGTCCATTGTTGTACCAGTACCAGGCTGTTTTGACTACTGTGGCTGTGTAATAGGTTCTGAAATCAGGTAGAGTGAGGCCTCCCACTTTCTTCTTCTTTTTCAGTAATGCTTTGCTTATCCGAGGCTTCTTTCCCTTCCATATGAAGTTGGTGATTTGTTTCTCCAACACATTAAAAAATGACATTGGAATTTGGATCGGAAGTGCATTGTATGTATAGATGGCTTTTGGCAGAATAGACATTTTTACTATGTTGAGTCTTCCTATCCATGAGCAAGGTATGTTTTTCCACTTAAGTAGGTCCTTTTTAGTTTCTTGTAGTAGTACTTTGTAGTTTTCTTTGTATAGGTCTTTTACATCTTTGGTAAGATTTATTCCTAAGTATTTTATCTTCTTGGGGGCTACTGTGAATGGTATTGATTTGGTGATTTCCTCTTCGATGTTCTTTTTGTTGATATGGAGGAATCCAAGTGATTTTTGTATGTTTATCTTATAACCTGAGACTCTGCCAAACTCTTCTATTAGTTTCAGTAGTTTTCTGGAGGATTCCTTAGGGTTTTCTGTGTGTAAGATCATGTCATCTCCAAATAGAGATAATTTTGCTTCCTCCTTGCCAATCCGGATGCCCTTTATTTCTTTGTCTAGCCTAATTGCTCTGGCTAGGACCTCTAGCACAATGTTGAATAAGAGCGGTGATAAAGGGCATCCTTGTCTGGTTCCTGTTCTCAACGGAAATGCTTTCAGGCTCTCTCCATATAGACTGATGTTGGCTGTTGGCTTTGTATAAAAAAAAAAAAAAAAATTTTTTTTTTTTTTTTTAGATACCCTTTATTATGTTGAGGAATTTTCCTTCAATTCGTATTGTGGTGAGAGTTTTTATCATAAATGGGTGTTGGACTTTGTCAAATGCCTTTTCTGCATCAATTGATAAGATCATGTGGTTTTTGTCTTTTGTTTTATTTATATGGTGGATTACATTAATGGTTTTTCTAATATTAAACCAGCCTTGCATACCTGGTATAAATCCCACTTGGTCATGGTGGATTATTTTTTTGATATGTTGTTAAATTCTATTGGCTAGAATTTTGTTGAGGATTTTCGCATCTATGTTCATGAGGGATATAGGTCTGTAGTTTTCTTTTTTTGTGATGTCTTTACCTGGTTTTGGTATCAGGGATATGTTGGCTTCATAGAATGAGTTAGGTAGTATTCCGTCATTTTCTATGCTTTGAAATACCTTTAGTAGTAGTGGTGTTAACTCTTCTCTGAAAATTTGGTAGAACTCTGCAGTAAAGCCATCCGGGCCAGGGCTTTTTTTTATTGGGAGTTTTTGGATTACCGTTCAATCTCTTTTTTTGTTATGGGTCTATTTAGTTGTTCTACTTCTGATTGTGTTAGTTTAGGTAGGTAGTGTTTTTCCAGGAATTCATCCATTTCTTCTAGGTTTGCAAATTTGTTAGAGTACAATTTTTCGTAATAATCTGATATGATTCTTTTCATTTCAGTTGGGTCTGTTGTGATGTGGCCCATCTCGTTTCTTATTTGGGTTATTTGTTCCCTTTCCTGTATTTCTTTAGTCAGTCTGGCCAATGGTTTATCAATTTTGTTAATTTTTTCAAAGAACCAGCTTTTGGCTTTGTTAATTCTTTCAATTGTTTTTCTGTTCTCTAATTCATTTAGTTCAGCTCTAATTTTTATTAATTGTTTTCTTCTGGTGCCTGATGGGTTCTTTTGTTGCTCACTTTCTATTTGTTCAAGTTGTAGGGACAGTTCTCTGGCTTTGGCTCTTTCTTCTTTTTGTATGTGTGCATTTATCGATATAAATTGACCTCTGAGCACTGCTTTTGCTGTGTCCCAGAGGTTTTGATAGGAAGTGTTTTCATTCTCGTTGCATTCTATGAATTTCTTTATTGCCTCCTTAATGTCTTCTATAACCCAGTCGTTTTTGAGCAGGGTATTGTTCAGTTTCCAGGTGTTTGATTTCTTTTCCCTAATTTTTCTGTTATTAATTTCCACTTTTGTGGCCTTGTGGTCCGAGAAGATGCTTTGTAACATTTCAATGTTTTGGATTCTGCAAAGGTTTGTTTTATGACCTAATATGTGGTCTATTCTAGAGAATGTTCCATGTGCGTGAGAAAAAAAAGTATACTTTGCAGCAGTTGGGTGGAGAGTTCTGTATAAGTCAATGAGGTCAGGTTGGTTGATTGTAGTAATTAGGTCTTCCGTGTCTCTATTGAGCTTCTTACTGGATGTCCTGTTCTTCTCCGAGGGTGGTGTGTTGAAGTCTCCTACTATAATTGTGGAGGTGTCTATCTCACTTTTCCGTTCTGTTAAAATTTGATTTATGTATCTTGCAGCCCTGTCATTGGGTGAATAAATATTTAATATGTTTATATCTTCCTGGTCAATTGTCCCTTTTATCATTATGTAGTGTCCTTCTTTATCCTTTGTGGTGGATTTAACTTTAAAGTCTATTTTGTCAGAAATTAATATTGTTACTCCTGCTCTTTTTTGCTTATTGTTTGCTTGATATATTTTTTTTCCATCCTTTGAGTTTCAGTTTGTGTCTCTAAGGTGTGTTTCTTGTAGGCAGCATATACACAGATCGTGTTTCTTTATCCAGTCTGAGACTCTCTGTCTCTTTATTGGTGCGTTTAGTCCATTTACATTCAGCGTAATTATAGATAAGTATGTGTTTAGCGTTGTCATTTTGATGCCTTTTTATGTGTGTTGCTGAAAATTTCATTTTTCCACTTGCTGTTTTGTGTTGAGACATTTTTCTTTGTAAATTGTGTGTTCCTCATTTTCATAGTATTTGACTTTATGTTTGCTGAGTCGTTACATTTTTCTTGGTTTTTGTCTTGAGTTGTGGACTTGTTATACCTCTTTGTGGTTACCTTAATATTTACCCCTATTTTTCTAAGTAAAAACCTAACTTGTATTGCCCTATATCGCCTTGTTTCCCTCTCCATATGGCAGTTCTATGCCACCTGTATTTAGTCTCTCTTTTTGATTATTGTTATCTTTTACATATTGACTTCAATGATTCCCTGTTTTGAGCATTTTTTTCTTTTTAATTAATCTTAATTGTTTTTGTGATTTCCCTATTTGAGTTGATATCAGGATGCTCTGTTCTGTGACCTTGTTTTGTGTTGGTATCTGATATTATTGGTTTTCTGACCAATTTCCTTTAGTATTTCTTGTAGCTTTGGTTTGGTTTTTGCAAATTCTCTTAGCTTGTGTTTATCTGTAAATGTCTTAATTTCACCTTCATATTTGAGAGAGAGTTTTACTGGATATATGATCCTTGGCTGGCAGTTTTTCTCCTTTAGTGCTCTGTGTATGTCATCCCATTGCCTTCTTGCCTGCATGGTTTCTGCCGAGGAGTCTGAACTTATTCTTATTGATTCTCCATTGTAGGAGACCTTTCTTTTCTCCCTGGCTGCTTTTAAAATTTTCTCTTTATCTTCGGTTTTGGCAAGTTTGATGATAATATGTCTTGGTGTTTTTCTTCTTGGATCAATCTTAAATCGGGTTCGATGAGCATCTTGGATAGATAGCCTTTCGTCTTTCATGATGTCAGGGAAGTTTTCTGCAAGCAGATCTTCAACTATTCTCTCTGTGTTTTCTGTTATCCCTCCCTGTTCTGGGACTCCAATCACACGCAAGTTATCCTTCTTGATAGAGTCCCACATGATTCTTAGTGTTTCTTCATTTTTTTTTTAATTCTTTTATCTGATTTTTTTTCTGCTATACTGGTGTTAATTCCCTGGTCCTCCAGATTTCCCACTCTGCATTCTAATTCCTCGAGTCTGCTCCTCTGACTTCCTATTGAGTTGTCTAATTCTTTAATTTTATTGTTAATCTTTTGGATTTCTGAATGATGTCTCTCTGTGGATTCTTGCAACTTATTAATTTTTCCGCTATGTTCTTGAATAATCTTTTTTAGTTCTTCAACTGCTTTATCAGTGTGTTCCTTGGCTTTTTCTGTAGATTGCCTTATTTCATTTCTGAGGTCATCCCTGATGTCTTGAAGCATTCTGTAAATTAGCTTTTTATATTCTGTATCTGGCAACTCCAGGATTGTATCTTCATTTGGGAAAGATTTTGATTCTTTAGTTTGGGGGATTATAGAAGCAGTCGTGGTCTGCTTCTTTATGTGGTTTGATATCAACTGCTGTCTCTGAGCCATCACTAAGATATTGTAGTGACTTATTCTATATTTGCTCACTGAGTCTTATGTTGTTTTGTTTTCTTTCAATATACGTAGATGGGCTACTAGATTGAGCTGTCTTGATTATTGTAGCCCTTGACTCACTTATGACCTATTACCAGGTGGTTTGGGCTGTTACCAGATATATATGCCTGAGTCCATTCACTATTCTTGAGTAGAATCTGATTTTGGGTCATCAAGTGTGTGATGCAGACTGTCACCTATCCACCTCGAGAAGTAGTGGTGATAGTTGTGTGCACCAGATTCTAGTAGCAGCTGGGGTTCACACTCCAGGGGGGGCAGGATGCTGACAGGCTTCCCCCAAGTGTCAGTGAGGTAGGTCTGTCTCTATTCCTAAAAAACTTTGGTGGGTGGGCTCTGCAGCTGTACCTTAGGCCCCCAATGCAAGTACCTCTACAGACTGGTAGGTGTCACCCTCCTTAGACGCCTAAGGCAGGAGGCTAGGTGGTCTGGGGGAGCTTCAGTCCTCAGTTCCCTGTTGTGGGACAGTGAGGGCTCTGTTGAATACACATAGATACCAGACCTGGGAAACTTGTCTTCCCAGTAATCCGCTAAAACGATTGCAGTCAGATCCCTATCAGAAATGCCTTTACATTGTAGTAGCCACCTTGTTCCCTGTAGGGATGAAAGCCCGAGACTGTGGATCACATATGCTTGGCTGGAGCTGGTTCTGTGTTTTTAGTCCAATTAGGGAAGGATTTTTGGTCCCTGGGTTTTTTTGTGGTTGCTTCTCTCAGGCCAGAAGAATGGGTTAGGAAAAGACCAAAAAAAAAAAAAAGCAACAAAAAGGAAAAGAAAAACCGTGGAGTAGTTCTCACTCTGGCTCAGGAAATTCCAATGTTAATGAAGCTGCCTGCAAAGGGGAGGGGAGTGTTCAGATAAACAGGACAGAGTAGCATCCCGGAATATAGACAAAGTTACTTACCTTGTTTGGGATGACTGTTTTATCTGAGATTCCCCAGGGGTGCCTCAACTGTGCACGCTGGCTGGGTAGAGATTGCCCCCGAGGATCAGGCCCATGTCCCGTGCTTGCACTGTCTCAGAAGCCGAGGTCAGTTCCTCCACTCCCAGTCCAAAGCCCAGCGTCAAGGTTCCCCGGCTGGGGCGCTGCACTCTCGGCTCCAAAACCAGTCGCTGCCTCCCGGTGACTTCTCCTCCTGTCAGCCGC
Source organism: Elephas maximus indicus (assembly GCF_024166365.1). NCBI lineage: Eukaryota > Metazoa > Chordata > Mammalia > Proboscidea > Elephantidae > Elephas > Elephas maximus. The sequence goes on from NC_064819.1 coordinate 78,131,485, forward strand.
CTCGCTGTGCTGCCTGCGTGCACTAGCTGGTCTTCCCCCAAGGTCAGTTCAGGGGGGTAGGGCTGCACCCCGTGTTTGTACCCTCATAGGATGCCGTGCTCAGCAACCCTGCACCCAGTCCAAAGCCTGGCGCCAAGGTTTCGTCACTGGGACGCTGGCTCCAGGCTCTGAAAATGGTCTCTGCTTCTGCGTGGTTGTTCGTTCTCAGTCTCTGTCACTCAGGTCAACTCTTTAAATCTGTGTTTGTTGGTCAGGGTTCTAGATTCTCATGTATGTGATCGATTCACTTCTTTTTCCAAGTCTTTGTTGCAAGAGGGATCCAAGGTAGTGTCTACCTAGCCAGCCATCTTGGCCCCACCCTCCTGGACTTTTTTCTTTTTAAAGCCAATGTCAAAACAAAGCAAAAACAACCAACAGTGATGGGAGGCTGGTCTAGACTAAAAGGGATTAAGAAAACAAACAAATGCAATGAATGACCTTGATTGGATCCTGGTTAGAAAAAGCGTTTCTCAAAGATGTTGCTATTAGTTACTGTCAGTTATTATTAAGTCCTTATTAAAACAAAAAATGGCATGGAACAGATGATATATGGCAACATAGAGCCCATTGCAAAAACCTAGAAGCATCTATACTTATGGTCAAGTAGTTAAGGCAATGGACTTGAAATCCATTGTGGTCAACCCAAGGGACTACAAACACTGACTTTTGTGTCTTCAATTCAGTCTCTGACCATGAATTACCATATTGCATTGAAAGCTACTTTTAAAAGTATTAATCTTTCTCTTGTATCTTTTTCAAGTTCCTAAAAATGGATTTCTCATTGCCCTGGAAGGAATTATTTTGGATGACCATACTGTGTCAAGTGAATCAGTAGAACCTTGTTTTGTTTCAGTTCTGAGGTTTCTTAGATTCAAAGTCCCAGTGATTGAATGTCATGGGTTGAATTATTTCCCCCCAAAAGTGTGTGTATCATCTTGGGTAGGCCATAATTCCCAGAATTATGTGGTTGCCTTCCATCTTGTGATTGTAATTTTATGTTGAACGGATTAGTGTGGGATTGTAACACCACACTTACCCAGGTCACCTCCCTGATCCAAGGTAAAGGGAGTTTCCCTAGGGTGTGACCCACACCACCTTTTATATCTCAAGAGATAAAAGGAAAGAGAAGCTAGCAGAGAGTGGGGGCCTCATGCAATCAAGAAAGCAGCACCAGGAGCAGAGCGCATCCTTCAGACGTGGGGTCACTGCCCCTGAGAAGCTCCTTGACCAGAAGAAGATTGAGGACAAGGACTATGCTCCACAGCCAACAAAGACAGAAAGCCTTCCCCTGGAGCTGACACCCTGAATTTAGACTTGTTGCCTACTAGACTGTGAGAGAATAAATTCCTTTTTGTTAAAGCCATCCACTTTTGGTTTTTCTATTCTAGCAGTACTAGATGACTAAGACACTGAGGCAAGCAAGCTAAAAGAAGGGCTTCACATAGTCACCTTTAGAAAAACACAGCAATCCCACCACTTCCTTTTTTTAAAGACCTAACAGGTGTAGCACTTGATTTGGGATGCAATGTCACCTAAATCAAGAAATTTGGAATTCATCTACCTATTCAACTGACTGGAAGAGATCCATATTTGTACCCATTCCAAAGAAAGGTGATCCGACAGATTGCAGAAATTATCTAACAATATCGTTATATAATACACAAGTAAAATTTTGCTGAAGATCATTGAAAAGTGGTTGTAGCAGCACTTTGACAGATAACTGCCAGAAATTCAAGCCAGATGCAGAAGAGGATGTGGATTACGGGATATCAGATATCAGATCATGACTAAAGCAGAAAATATGAGAAAGATGTTTCCCTGTGTTTTATTTCCTTCTTTTTGAAAATGAATTTTTACTTTTACTTAATTTTGATCAAACATTTGGGATAATATTTAAATGATTAACCTGATGAGTCAAAGTGCTATGCTAGAAGACACAGATTGGATGGTGTATTCTAAAATATTTATTTTCCTCACATTCTTAGCTTCCGTTGAAAGCCTTGCCGATGTAAATATTTTCTGATCTCTCTCTAGAAGCCAAAATCCCTGCATCCAGCATGAACAGATAACTCCTGAGCAGGAACCCAGTTGTGGAGAGAAAAGCACGAAACGTTCTTGTTCATTTCAAGAGGACAGCACATAAACCGAAAGAAGCTCTGAGGACCTTTTGCCAAATCACATAAACCAAGAAAAACCAAACCTGTTACCTTCGAGTGGATTCTCACTCACAGTGAGTCTATATGACAGAGTAGAACTGCCCCATAGGATATCCAAGAACACCTGGTGGATTTGAACTGCCGACCTTTTGTTGGAAGAGGTAGCTCTTAACCACTATGCAACCATCATTCCCTGAGACCTGTGGCTGGCTAAATTAGTCAGGACTCTTTAAGTTGCAGTTCATTGAAACTAACCACAAATTTCTTTATGAGATCAGGAAAACCCTGATGGTGTGGTGGTTAAGACTTTGGGTGCTAACCAAAAGGTCGACCATTCAAATCCACTAGGTGCTTTTTAGAAACCCTATGGAGCAGTTCTTCGCTGTCTCATAAAGCAGATACGAGTTGGAATGGACTCGACGGAAACTGGTTTGGTTTTCGTTTTTATCGGAAAGGGGCACTTGTTAACTCGTTTATATTGTCTTAGATTGACACTACCTGTGCACTGTAGCTTTCAGCACGTTTCTTACAGCTGATTTTCCTGTGTTATCAACAACCCAGACGCTTTGTTTCCATTTTTCCTTAGGAATCTTCATTTTAGAATTCTCTATTTTTGTTAGCAGAGAGTTCCTGTATTCTGCGAAGGTAGGTAAGTGTAATAACGGGCTCGAAATCCGTATAACCCATTGACCTCCAGTCTGACTCACAAAGACTTATAGGTCGGGATAGAACTAACCGGTAGGGTTTCTGAGGCTGTACTTCATACATGATTCTCCTGCGAAGGAGTACCTGGAGGGTTCGAACGGCTGCCTTCCTATGCTTTAGCAGTTTTCTAGGAAACACAACCCTTCAAAACATGTAGCCAAAGAGAAAAACAAATAGCTAAGGTTCCAGTGTGATTCAACTTACAACTCCCAGTTTACAAGACCAGCGTTCTAGCCCCTGAACCACTGAGGTTTCACAGGGAAGCAACTATTCCCTTGTCCTGAAGCTGATGATTGACACACTCAAACTTCTTTTTAGTTTTTGGTTTTTAGAAAATTTGACATTCCACTGTCATTCCCTCTCTGGTTTTCTGGGATGTTTTCAAACAAGTCCCACACTCTGCTGGTTTTAACATCCCGTCCTTAGACTTCTGTCAAAAGAGGTACAAGATCCCTAATCTGGCTCCTGATGGTTTGGATCAAAGCCAGGATAATCGAACATCGGGAACTACAAGTCGACCAGAGATGGAAATGACAGCCTGTGTCTTGTGAAGGTACAGAATTTGGGTGGGGACTTTAGTGCCCTCTTGATTTTACTTACTGCCAGGCCCTCCCCTCTGGGGTATTTTTCTCACGGGTATTCAGAATTTCAGTTCTTAGAGCCTTGGGGGGAAACAGGGGAACTCTGTCCCATTTTTCCCAATAGTAGAAATGAGAAGAGAGAGCTAGACTGAAGGAGAGGGTAAGAGTGAGGCAGCCTGAAAGGGGGAGATGAGGCGACCTCCTGGGAACAGGAACCTAGTGGAGAGACTCCTGTTGTTTGCTGGTCTTTGAGGCTGAAAGTTTCCGAGAGTCAATTCAGGTCTCCAATCTCGGGGCCATGTTTCTTATGACCCACTGGGCCGCACTGAAATCCAAATAGAAGAGACCTGTTGGAGCGCGCGCTGTGGCAAAGGAACCAGAAAATTGTTACAAGAAAAATTCCGCCATCGTTGGATCTTTGAGGGGGCATCAGAAAAGCTATTTTGGGACTCGGCGGAGGTAATCAACAACCATAATATAAAGAGAGCAGGATAAAAAGGAAATTCAGCCATGGATCCTAGACCTGCTGTTCCAAGTCATGGGCCCTGCACAGCTCGCCCTAGAGGCCATTCGAAAAGAAGCAGGAATTGTTTTCCTCTCTACTTTCATGCTTTGATAGCTCACCATAAACAGTAGGTCGTGGTAATGATAGAAAAACAGAAAGCAAAACCCTCTACTACTGACAAGTACAAGCAACTTATTAAAATAACTCAGAAAAATAGGAATCGCTGGTTGGGAGATGGGGAATCCAGGCTCTGTGCACCTTTTCCATCTCGGGAATACAGCTCTCTGTATTCCAGAAGGGAGGCTGCAAAATCTATTGTTTAAACCCAAACCAGCCAGACAGCTCTCCAAAAGGTCTCAGAAACAAAAAACCTAACCTGTTGCCCTCAAGCTGATTCGGACTCACAGCGATCCCCTAAGGACAGAGTAGAAGTGTCTCACAGGATTTAGAATCAGCAGATGGTGGCTCCAAACTGCCCACCTCTTGAATTAGCAGACATAGCTCTTAACCACTGCACCACCAGGGCTCCTAAAGAGTCACAAAGGGTATGAAAAGCAATCATACACTCCACGTATTGATGCCTCAGGTCAAATACAGTCAAAATAATGTCCCATGTGACCTGGAGTTCATAAATGCAAATGACAGGAAAACAAAACAAAACAAAAAATGGGCATATAAATTTAGCCTAGAGTGAGGAGAATGAGGGGGGTAAGAGGTGAATTTTGTCACTGTTCTCCAGCAGCAGGAATCCTGAGCCACTTAGAATTTGGGGGATCAATTATTCACGATTCAGGAAATGTAGGACTTGCCCTATTGTTCATGTCACAATAAAGCAGATTCTGAATTTTTCTGAAATTTTATTTGTTGTTATTAATTTCCACCTCTTGTACAAAAAGAAATCTGTGCATAATTGAAAATTCTTGTAACGAGTGTTTTCAGAGCAATCATCAGACTGATTTCCAAATTTAGGGCTGTGTTCCAGAGGGAGAATCACAGATGTGGGGACATTACTGCTCATGTCACAAAACTTGCTGTTCTTCTAGGCCCAATCCATGAAACACCTGCTCCCAAGTTGATCCAGAGGGGAAGGGTGGGAGGAGGACTTGGGTAAATATAGGTTGCAGCACTACATTGACAAAGAACTGCGAGAAATTCAAGCCGGATGCAGAAGAGAAGGTGAAACAAGGGATATCATTGCTGATATCAGATGAAACTTGGCTAAAAGCAGAAACACCAGAAAAATGTTTACCAGTGTTTTATTGACTATGCAAAGGCATTCGACTGTGTGGGCAATAACAAATTATGGATAACAATTCGAAGAGTGGGAATTCAAGAACACTTAATAGTGCTCATGCTGAACCTGTACATAGACCAAGAGGCAGTCATTGGAACAGAACAAGGGGACACTGCGTGGTTTAAATCAGGAAACATATGCATTAGGGTTGTATCCTTTCAACATACTTATTCAATCTGTAAGCCGAACAAATAATCCAAGAAGAACATGGCATCAGGATTGGAGGAAGACTCATGTCTTATTCATCTAGTGTTGATATATCTGAAATACCACAAGTGGATGGCTTTAACAATCAGATGTTTATTCTCTCACAGTCTAGTAGGCTAGAAGTCCAAATAGAGGGAGCCAGCTCCAGGGGAAGGCTTTCTCTCTGTTGGCTCTAGAGGAAAGTCCCCGTCATCAATCTTCCTCTGGTCTAGGAGCTTCTCAGCACAGAGATCCCTGGTCCAAAGGAGGCTCATTGTTCCTGACACTACTTTCTTGATGGTACGAGGTCTCCCTGTCTCTCTGCTCACTTCTCTCTTTAATATCTCAAAAGAGATTGACTTAAGACACAAGCTAATCTTGTAGATTGAGTCCTGCCTCAATAAAACAGCTGACTCTAATCCTGCCACCTTAATCCTCAGAGAGACAGGATTTACAACACATAGGAAAAGCACATCAGATGATGGAATGGTGGACAATCACACAATACTGAGAATCATGGCCTACCCAAGTTCACACGTATTTTGGGGGGAAACAATTCAATCCATGACAACTCATTGACAACCTATGATATACAGATGGCACAGCCTTGCTTCCTGAAAGTGAGGAGGATTTGAAGCACTTAATGATGAAGACCAAAGACTACAGCCTTCAATATGAACTAAACTTCAATATAAAACAAAAATCCTCCCAACTGGACCAGCAAGCAACATCATGATAAATGGAGAAGATATTGAAGTCGTCAAGGATTTCATTTTATTGGATTCAAAATCAATGTACATAGAGGAAGAGGTCAAAAATCAAATGACGTACTGCATTGGGCAAACTTCCTGCAAAGGAACTCTTTAAAGTGTTCAGAGGCAACGATGCCAGTTTGAGGACTAAGGTGCACCACACCCAAGCCATGATATTTTCAATCACCACATATGCATGGGAAAGCTGGACAACAAAAAGGAACACTGAAGTAGAATTGATGCCTTTGAATTATGCTGTGGGAGAAGAATATTGACTAGACTATGGGCTGCCAGAAGAATGAAAAAATTTGTCTTGGAAGAAGTATGGCCAGATGCTCCTTAGAAGTGAGGATGCTGAGGCTCCATCTCACCTACTATGGACATATTATCTGAAGGGGGCCAGTTCCTGGAAAAGGACATCATACTTGGTAAAGTAGACTGTCAGTGAAAGAGAGGAAGACCCTCAATGAGACTGTTTGACACCGAGGCTGCAAAAATGATTGTGAGGATGGGACAGGACCAGACGGTATTTCTTCTGTTGTGCATAAGATTGCTATGAGGCAGAACCGACTAGATGGGGTCTAACAATAACAGTTGTATTAATCAGTATTTCAGCAGGAAGCAGGTCACACATTCAAACAGTGAATTGAGGAGAGACCACTGGAAGGGCTTGATAGACAGTTAAGGAAACTAATAAAATGAGAGGAAACCCTGAGCAACCAGAACACTGCGAGCCCTTAGTATCCCTAGGCATAAAAGGGCAGGGAAAAGAAGGAGAGTTGCCTGAATTTGGCAAGAGCTCTTGCCATGGGACAGGTGCCACCCACCAGGAGTTGTGCCCATGGGAGAAATACAGCCTGGCTGGGAATTAGTGGGAGGGATTTTTGCATCTACCTCTCCCTCTCTTCCTGCCATCTGATCTCCTGCTAGTACATCCCATTGGCTGAATCCTGCCAGAAGCCAGGGTGCAAGAAAGTCCAAGTAAAGCAGCCTTCCAAGGTAAAGAGCAGAGCAGAAAATGGTCCTGGAAGGGCAAGTGGAGAATGAATCAGTACACTGGTGCTGTAATTTGTGTGATTGCTTCCTACATTTGGTTGGAGCATGAATTTCTATTCTATATAAACCTTGGATAATAAGGTAGATTGGAGTTTGAGCAGCTGATAGGAAGCGGTTACCTCTACACCTTTTTTTATTAGGGGCATAACCATGGCAAGAAGGAACACAAATATGTTTGCCATAAACTTCCATAAAGTGAGGATGCAGGCAACAAATATAGATTCTTTCCAACAGAGGCAACCCAGTGAGACTGGTATGTGGAAGGCATATCTTTTGTCAAGTAAGGCAGAGGAGGCATCTGGTTGTGGGGAGAATGTAGTGAAGCTCTGCCTTCAGCTGTAATTTCATTTATGCCAAGCAGCCAGTGAAGGCTGCAGTGATATTTCTTGGCTCTACTGTTTGCTAGAAGGCAATATAGTCTGTTTCTTTTGGGGACTTTGTGAGCTTCACAATACAGTTTTGTAAACCTCTTTCATTTTGAATTACAGAATACTGATCTATATTCTAATGTTGGAGTGTTACTCTAATACCACTCCAAAAAACCAAACCAATTGCCATCAAGTCAGTTGCAACTCATAATGACCCCATGTGTTGCAGAGTAGAAGTGAGCTCCATAGAATTTTCATGTCTGTGACCTTTCAGAAGCAGAAAACCTTTTCCAATGTGCCTACAAATGGGTTTGAAACTCTAATCGTTCAGTTAGCAGCCAAGCTCTTAAACATTTATACCACCAGAGACTCAATTCTCCAGTACCAGTGGTGTGCAAAGTTGTCAGTTAGGGAACATCAGTTACTGGTTCTCAAAAGATGTAAACTTTCACCAGAATATAATTAAATGCACTACAGACTTCATTGAAGAACTCTTTCTACAATTAATAAATAAACGAATACTCAACCAATTGATCAATAGAGCTAGACAAAGTGCTTGGTGATACAGCTGATTTACATGCTGGCATTAGCTCTGTATCTCAAAATGGTGCTGACTGGTAGCAAACACAGATTAGCACTAGTCTGTAGAGCACATTTTCAGTGGCTGTGCTCTACATTGTATTCTATGGAGATACCGTCATAGTCATTTACTTCAAAATAGCAAGTATCCACTGACGGTGTCCGCACACATTGGCATGTTCTTGAGTCCATAGGAACCTAGCTACTTCTGTTGGACTAAGTGAAGGTACACAAATAAAAGAGAAGCCCCAATTTTGTAATACAGTAGTTTCTTATCCAACAAACAGGACTCACTTAGAATTCATAACATCTCTCCTTGAATGTGGTTGTAATTATTTTAGGTCTTTCAACTCCCTAAAAGGTAAGATTTAGTGGGACAAGTACTTTTGCCTCCTCCTTTGTAGGATGGGAAGGAACAGCTGCAGAAGCTGAGAAGGTGTCAATACATTTCTAGCCAGGCATAAATAACTTTAGCTAAGCTTGAAGAGTCTGGAAATAAGTTCCAAGAATGCCAAAGATTCCATAAATGAGCCATTCCCTTTCTCTTCCAAGAAGACTAAAAACACAGGAGTTTATTGGCCTTGTGGGAATTCTGTAGAGACTCTTTATCACCTTCTTAGGTAAAGAAACATTATCGAAGTGCATCAGAGTGTGAAAAGAAGGCTAATAGAGCCTCCAGGGCAGCACAGTTCTGTGGGTAGTGGGCCTAGTTCTCTGCTTTCCACAGAGCTCTAAGCCCTAGATTCTTATCCCATACCACTCTATGTCATGCCTCTCCATAAATAAAAGCCTGTCCAGAATGGAGAGAAATTGTTCGCCTGAGAAGCCTGGAGTTGGTTCCAAAATGAGCATGTCTGGATCCTTTCCCTTCTTCAAATGTTAAATATGAATGAATAAAAGCTCCCACATGTTGTTTGAAATTTGAGCTCCATTATCTGAATTTCTTCTCTTTTATAGTGTTCATTTGTGATATTATATTTTGGTCATCATTGTTGCATTAAAAATTGCCCCCAAAACCAGGGGATAAAACAATAACATTGGTTTGTCTGAAAATCTGTAAGTTGGCAGACCTGGGAGGGTGGAGAGGTTAGCACCTCTGGGCTCCTTTCAGGTAGGGTGGCTTGAGAGCGGGGCCTAAAATCACCTGAATGCTTGTTAGTTCATAAGTCTGTTTGAGGGACCAGTGGAATCTGTCTGAGGTCTGAACAAAGCATTTTATGATTATGCCCTTAGCTTCGTTTTTAGACCCTATTTTCTGCCAATCTCTTGGGTCTGCTGTTTTCCCAGAAGCCTTTTCTTATGTGGCATTGTTTGTCATCTGGAGGGGCTGGAAATGAGAAAGTTTTATTTTTTAATATACACCAAGTTGTGGTTCTTTTATACTTAACAATTCTACTTAACAATTCACCCATTTCATCTTAAAAAAAACAAAACCACACCAAGTGCCAGTAAGTCCATTTCAACTCATAGCTTTACCTTAGGCAGCTAGAAAACGCCAGGGGTCACCTTCAACACATTGCCTGGAAATATCCTTAGCTAAATCATCCAGTTCATTGGGTATATTTTTTACCTTGTGTGTTACCACAGTAACAGTGTTGCTAAACTTTCTGTCACTAGATAACAAGGGGCCCCTTTACTTCTGCTTCTAATAACAGTTTCCTCATTCTCCTGACTAGGCAACATAAAGTAATTGTCTTCCCACTTTGGGGACCTTTTCACTAACTTTCTCCTGAAGGTCTTACCAGTTTCCAACTGCTGCCCAGTTCCAAAACCACATGCTTTAGGGTTTGTTACAGCAGTATCTCATTTGCAGGTAAGAAATATATATATATATATATATATATATATATATATATATACACACATACACACTGGTGGCGTAGTCATTAAGAGCTACAGCTGTTAACCAAAGGGTCGGCAGTTCGAATCTGCCAGGCGCTGCTTGGAAACTCTATGGCCCTTTCCACTCTGTCCTATAGAATCGCTATGAGTTGGAATCGACTCGAGAGCACTGAGTTTTTTTTTTTTTTTTTGGTAGTAATAGGGAACCCAAGGTTGAGAAGGGAGAGTGTTGACATGTTGTGGGGTTATTAACCAATGTCATAAAACAATATGTTTCAACCTGTCTGTCAGTTTGTCGTACTGTGGGGGCTTGCGTGTTGCTGTGAAGCCGGAAGCTATGCCACCAGTATTCAGATACCAGCAGGGTCACCCATGGAAGACAGGTTTCAGCTGAGCTTCCAGACTAAGACAGACTAGGAAGAAGGACCTGGCAGTCTACTTCTGAAAAGCTTTAGCCAGTGAAAACCTTATAAATAGCAGCAGAACATTGTCTGATATAGTGCTGGAAGATGAGCCCCCCAGGTTGGAAGGCACTCGAAAGATGACCTGGGAAGAGCTGCCTCCTCAAAGTAGAGTAGATCTTAATGAGGTGGATGGAGTAAAGCTTTCAGGACCTTCATTTGCTGACATGGTGCGACTCAAAATGAGAAGAAAGAGCTGCAAACATCCATTAATAACTGGAACCTGGAATGTACAAAGTAAGAATCTAGGAAAATTGGAGATCATCAAAAATGAAATGGAACTCATAAACATTGATATCCTAAGCATTAGTGAGCTGATACTCCCACCCATCTCGTTTCTGCTATTCTTGGCAGATATATTACACATGTATTACATTTCTATATGTTGGTATTCGCCATTTTGAATCAGACAATCATACAGTCCACTATGCTGGGAATGACAACTTGACGAGGAATGGTGTTGCATTCATCATCAAAAAGAACGTTTCAAGATCTATCCTGAAGTACAACCCTGTCAGTGATAGGATAATATCCATACGCCTACAAGGAAGGCCAGTTAATACGACTATTATTCAAATTTACCCACCAACTACTAGAGCCAAAGATGAAGAAATAGGAGATTTTTATCAGCTGCTGCAGTCTGAAATTGATCGAATATGCAATCAAGATGCATTGATAATTACTGGCCATTGGAATGCGAAAGTTGGAAACAAAGAAGAAGAATCAGTAGTTTGAAAATATGGCCTTAGTGATAGAAACAATGCCAGAGATCGAATGACAGAATTTTGCAAGACTGACGACTTTTTCATTGCAAATACCTTATTTCACCAACATAAACGGTGACTATACACATGAACCTCACCAGGTGGAACACACAGAAATCAAATTTTCTACACCTGTGGAAAGAGACGATGGAAAGGTTCAATATCATCAGACAGAACAAGGCTAAGGGACGACTGTGGAACAGACCATCAATTGCTCATATGCAAGTTCAAGCTGAAACTGAAGAAAATTAGGGCAAGTCCACAAGAGTCAAAATATGACCTTGAGTATATCCCACCTGAATTTAGAGACCATCTGAAGAACAGATTTCACTCATTGAACACTAGTGACCAAAGACCAGACGAGTTGTGGAATGACATCAAGGACATCATCCATGAAGAAAGCAAGAGGTCATTGAAAAGACAGGAAAGAAAGAAAAGACCAAGATGGATGTCAGAGGAGACTCTGAAACTTGCTCTCGAACGTCGAGCAGCTAAAACGAAAGGAAGAATTGATGAAGTAAAAGAACTGAACAGAAGATTTCTAAGGGCCTCTCGAGAAGACAAAGTAGTATAATGACATGTGCAAAGAGTTGGAGATGGAAAACCAAAAGGGAAGAACATGCTCACCGTTTCCCAAGCTGAAAGAATTGAAGAAAAAATTCAAGACTCAAGTTGCAATAGTAAAGGATTCCATGGGGAAAATATTAAATGACACAGGAAGCATCAAAAAAAGATGGAAGGAATACACAGAGTCATTATACCAAAAAGAATTAGTTGATGTTTAACCATTTCAAGAGGTGGCATATGATCATGAACTGATGGTACTTCTAGAAGAAGTCCAAGCTGCTCTGAAGGCATTGGTGAAAAACAAGGCTCCAGGAATTGATAGAATATCAATTGAGATGTTTCAACAAACAGATATAGCGCTGGAGGTGCTCACTCATCTATGCCAAGAAATATGGAAGACAACTTCCCGGCCAACTGACCAGAAAAGATCCATATTTATCCCTATTCCCAAGAAAGGTGATCCAACCGAATGTGGAAATTATAGAACAATATCATTAATATCACACGCAAGCAAAATTTTTCCGAAGATCATTCAAAAACGTCTGTAGCAGTATATCGACAGGGAAATGCCAGAAATTCAGGCGGGTTGCAGGAGAGAACGTGGAACCAGGGATATCATTGCTGATGTCAGATGGATCCTGGCTGAAAGCAGAGAATACCAGAAGGATGTTTACCTGTGTTTTATTGACTATGCTAAGGCATTCAACTGTATGGATCATAACAAACTATGGATAACTTTGCAAAGAATGGGAATTCCAGAACACTTAATTGTGCACATGAGGAACCTTTGCATAGACCAAGAGGCAGTTGTTCATGCAGAACAGGGGCATACTGATTGGTTTAAAGTCAGAAAAGGTGTGTGTCAGGGTTGTATTCTTTCACCATACCTATTCAATCTGTATGCTGAGCAAATAATCCGAGAAGCTGGAGTATATAAAAATAACAGGGCATCAGCATTGGAGGAAGACTCATTAACAACCTGTGTTGTGCAGAGGACACAACCTTGCTTGCTGAAAGTGAAGAGGATTTGAAGCACCTACTAATGAAGATCAAAGACCACAGCCTTCAGTTTGGATTGCGCCTGAACACAAAGAAAACAAAAATCCTCACAACTGGACCAATGAGCAATATCATGATAAACAGAGAAAAGATTGAAGTTGTCAAGGATTTCATTTTACTTGGATCCATAATCAACAGCCATCAAAGCAGCAGTCAAGAAATCAAAGGACATTGCATTGGGTAAATCTGCTGCAAGGAACCTCTTTAAAGTTTTGAAAAGCAAAGATGTCACCTTGAAGACCATGGTGTGTTTGACGCAAGCCATGGTATTTTCAATGGCACCATGTGCATGTGAAAGCTGAACAATGAATAAAGAAGACCAAAGAAGAATTGACGCCTTTGAATTGTGGTGTTGGCAAAGAACATTGAATGTTCCATGGACTGCAGAAAGAAAGAACAAATCTGTCTTAGAAGAAGTAGAACCAGAATGCTCCTTAGAAGCAAGGATGGCGGGACTGCATCTTACATACTTTGGACATGTAGTCAGGAGGGATCAGTCCCTGGAGAAGTATTTCATGCTTGTCAGAGTACAGGGTCAGCGGAAAAGAGGATGACCCTCAACGAGGTGGATTGACACAGTGGCTGCAACAATGAGATCAAGTATAGCAACGATTGTAAGGATGGGTCAAGACCGGGCAGTGTTTTGTTCTGTTGTGCATAGGGTCGCTACGAGTCGGAACGACTCCAAGGCATCTAACGACAACAACAGTGCCGATTATGGATTTATTTTCTCTCAGCCCCAAATCATCCTTTTCCCTTCTTTGTGAAAATAAATCTGAGTCTTTAAAGTAGTTTTCCTTTGCTTCCGAGCCCTGAGGATTTGCCTGGAGAGAATGCTGGCTAGATATTGCGGGAGGAAGAGGGCTTCTCTTCCTGGTGTCCAGGTGTTGCTTGACCTGTGGCTTCCCCAGCGCGCTTGCCCCTTGCATGGCTTTCTCCTGCATCAGGCGCCACGAGGCTTTACATTTCGTCCGAAAGACTCTGGAAACATTCCAGAATTCTCTAGTTCAGGTCTTTTCATTTGTCAGCTGTTTGGCTTGAGTTGCCAGAGATGCCTCTTTCTTTGCTATGTTTTGCTGTGAGATCGGTACAGAGTCGCTAGGCCCTTGGCAAGAGTGCTCGTGGCTGGGCATTTTTGAGGTAAGAAGGGTTGCATTATGGACGGTGGGAAGAGAGTAAAGGCCAAGAAACGGAGAGTGATGGCCTAGTACTTGCGGGGTGAGGGGCAGGATGTGGCGAGGCAGATAGGAAGAGCTGATTAAGAGCATGAGGAAAGTTAAGCCGGCAAGAGCAAGAAGAAATCTCCACTGTTGTGGGGTCCAAGCTTCAACTTTTAAAGAAGCCTGACAGGAACAAAACTGAACAGTGTCAGAAGTGGGATTCGAACCCACGCCTCCATATGGAGACCAGAAACCCCGAGCGCGGGAAGCGAAAGCTTGAGTCTGGCGCCTTAGACCACTCGGCCATCCTGACACGTCCTCTAACCCCTTTACAGGATGGCAACCATAAAAAATGACTGAAAACTGGTTTGTTCACAAAAGAGAAAAAGATTATTTCTAAAAACAGAAAAGCAGGAAAGAATACATTTTACAGAGAACCTGGAACTTGCCCTGGACAACAGAAATAATGCAATAAAATTTTTTCTTTTTTTTTAAAGACCGGAGGCCACGCCACCCGCCCCACGTCCCCTTTTCCCAATGACCCCACCCCCGCCTCGCCCTAGCCTGCCCCTGAAGACCACGGAGTTACAGGATCCGCTTTAAAGAGTAGAGGCCTGGGGATGCAGATTTTATCCGCGCGGGGTTGAAATGGTCTTTCAGCAGCTTTCTGCGATGCCCACCCACAGTGTCTGTCGCCCACATTTTATTTCAAAAAGTTATATTAGTGGGGATTGGGCCCATGCTCGGGACTTAAATATTCCCTGTTCAACCCTGTTTCCGGCATTTTTACTTTTTCTGCAAGAGTACGCGTTTTCCACACTCCTCCAGTTTTCTTCCCTACGCACGCTCGCCTTCCACCCCAACCTCTTTTTCCCTTTCTTGTCTTCTCTGGTTGCCCTTTTCTTTCTCTCTCTCACATAATGTACCCCTCTTCTATTCTCTCTGCTGGCCGTGAAAGAAAGGATGTCAAATGAAAGTCAGAACGTGTTTAAAAAAAAGAAATAAATAAATAAAAACGTCGCCCTCGAATCGTTTCCGACCCATAGCGACCTTATAGAACAGAGTAGAACTGCCCTTTAGGGTTTCCAAGGAGCGCCTGGTGCGTTTGAACTGCTGACCTTTTGGATAGTAGCCATTGCACTTAACCACTATGCCACCCGGGTTTCCAGGATGTGTGTATAGGATACATAATAAGAGAAGTATGAGACCATAGACAACAACAACAACAAGATCTTTGTCTTGGTGTCAAAGCTCTACATAGATGTTAGACAGCTAGATAGGTAGACAGACAGATAGACAGATAATAGATGATAGATGTATTCCTACAGGTTTGTTTAAGGTAAGAGGCATTCATTCCCTGTTCACTTTCCATTCTATCTCATAGTTAACTATTTATTAGGTAGGTCCCTAATTGATAGCTTTAGAGACTTCGTTTTCTGTGGAAGATAATCTAAGTATTGTCTGTAGGGATTCGAAAACAACTAATGCAAGATGCAGGTTTTTATTTAGTATATACACTGTACCTAAGACTCTCCTAGAGCTTTTGTTAAAACACAGATTTCTGGACGTGACCCCCAGAGATACTGATTTAGTAGGTCTAGAGTATGTTCCAAGAACATTGCATTTTTAGTGGGCTCCTGGGTGCTGCTGATACTACTGGTGAATGGACCACCCTTTGAGTAACACTGCTCTAAACCAATACTTCTCACACTGTAATGTGCATAGGAATTGGCCTCAATATTTTGCTAAAACGCAGATTCTCTTCCAGTAGATGTTAGTGTGTCTGGAGATTCTGTGCTTCTAACCATCTCCCTGGTGCTGCAGATGTTGCTGATACAGAGACCAGACTTGGAATAGAAAGCTCTCAATGATCCCCAAATATTGCTGTACATTGGAATCCCCGGCAGATCTTTTAAAAACTTTGATGCCTGAGTGGCATCCCATAGGAATTAAATCATATTGTCTGTGGGTGGGAGCCAGCAAACCGTTATTTCATAAATATCCTAAAGTGATTCCAATGTGCAAAGTTTGGGAAGCATAGCTCTAGGCCATTTCTTTGTCATTGGTATTCTGATTATGCTACTCATGTGCTTATACTCTTTATTGTATATAATAAAATAAAGTCTATTTTTATAGGGCAAAAATCCGACCATAATCTAGCATAGATCGTGTTTAACACCATCCACCATGTAACAAGAGTAAAGTAATTTTGTGTTTCTTCTCCACGCTATGCAGTCACCACAGAATACCAAAATCTACTGTGAGAATGATATGTTTTACATCTTAGGAAAGTATGGCTATTTGCTTGGCACCTTCCATAGCTCTAATTTATTAAATCATCTATTATTCATATGTAAGAAGCAAAACTTACACTCTTGGCCAAAAAAAAAAAAAGTATATATATATATATACACATATGTTAAGAAGTGAAGTTATTATAGACTAATTAACATAAATTATCTAAATATATTAGTAATTAAAATCTGTTGGCATCTATTATGTGCTGAATTTTGGAAAAACTTGATAATGTAAAAATAGAAACAAAAATTTGTTTCATTACTCTTTTAGGTGAAAAAATTTTTAATTATTTTTTTTATTGTACTTTAAATGAAGGTTTACAAAACAAACTAGTTTCTCATCAAAAGGTTAGTACACACAATGTTGTATGACATTGGTTAATACCAAGACATGTCAACAATCTTTCTTCTAAACACTGGGTTCCTTATTACCAGCTTTCCCAACCCCTCCTGCCTTCCAGTCCCTGCCCCAGGACTGGGGTGCCCTTTTAGTCTTGTTTTGTTCCATGGACCTTCAATCATTGGCTGAAGGGTGAACCTCAGGAGTGACCTCATTACTGAGCTGAAAGGGTGTCCCGGGGCCCTACTCTCAGAGTTTCTCCAGCGTCTGTCAGGCCAGCAAGTCTGGTCTTGCTTTTGGAGTTAGAATTTTGTTCTACATTTTTCTCCAGCTCTAGAGACCCTCTATTGTGATCCCTGGCCGAGCAGTCAGTGGTGGTAGCCAGGCACCGTCTAGTTGCACTGGACTCAATCTGATGGAGGCCATGTTAGATGCGGTCCCTTAGTCCTTGGGACTAATCTTTCCCTTGTGTCTTTAGTTTTCTTCATTATTCCTTGCTCCCAAAGGGGTGAGATCAGTGGAGTGTCCTAGGTGGCCGCTCACAGGCTTTTAAGACCCCAGATGCTACTCAGCAAAGTAGAACGTAGAACATTTTCTTTATAAACTCTGTTATGCCAATTGAGCTAGATGTTCCCCAAGACCACTGTCCCCACAGCCTTCGGCCCAGCGATTTGGATCTTCAGGGAGTTTGGATGTGTCTATGGAACTACCATAAGCTTTCCTTGTATGGGCTGTGCTGGCTTCCCCAGTATTCTATACTGTCTTACCCGTCACACAAGTTACCACTTATCGCATCTCCAACCCTTCCCTCTCCTGTAACCATCAAAGATTGTTTCTTTTTGTATGTAAACCTGTTCATTAGTTTTTATAGTAGTGGTCTCATACAATATTTGTCCTTTTGTGATTGGCTTATTTCACTCAACATAATGCCCTGCAGATTCATCCAAGTCATCCATGTTACGAGATGCTTCACAGATTCATCATTGTTCTTTGTCATTGTGTAACACTGCATTGTGTATATGTACCAGAGTTTGTCCATTCATCTGTTGATGGGCATCTAGGTTGTTTCTATATTTTACTATTGTGAACAATGCTGCAGTAAACATGAGTGTGCTTATGTCTATTTGTGTGAGAACTCCTATTTCTCTAGGATATATTCCTAAGAGTTGGATTGATGGATCATACGGTATTTTTATTTCTAGCTTTCTAAGGAAGCGTCATCACATTTTCAAAAAATGGTTGTATCATTTGCATTCCCACCAGCAGTGCATGAGTTTGGATCTCCCACAGCCTCTCCAACATTTGTTATTTCCTGTTTCATTGGTTTGTGCCAATAACGGTGGGAAGAGACGGTATCGCATTGTAGTTTTGATTTGCATTTCTCTAATGGCTAGAGATCATGAGCATTTCCTCCTCTGTCTGTTGGCTGTTCGAATGTCTTCTTTGATGAAGCATCTGTTCATTTCCTTTGTCCATTTTTTTATTGGCTTATTTGTCTTTTTGTTGTAGAGGTGCTGGATTTTCTCGTAGATTTTGAAGAATAAATCTTTGTCTGTTTTGTTATAGCCAAAATTTTTTCCCAGTCTCTAGTTTCTCTTTTTACTTTTTTGATGAAGTCTTTTGATGAGCATAAGTCTTTAATTACTAGAAGATTCCAGTTATCTCGCTTATCCTCTGAACCTTGTGTGTTGTTGGTTGTGATTTGTATTTTTTTTTTAATGCTGTGTATTAGGGCCTCTAGTGTTGATCCTGTTTTTTCTTCTATGAACTTCATAGATTTTGGCTTTATATTTAGGTCTTTGATCCATTTTGAGTTAGTTTTTGTATATGGTGTGAGGTATAGGTCTTTTTTCATTTTTTTTGCAGATGGACTTCCATATTTCCTAGTACTATTTGCTAAAAAGACTGTCTTTTCCCCATTTGATGGACTTTGGGCCATAGGTGACCATAGGTGGATGGATTTACATCTGCGTGCTCAATTCTGTTCCATTCGTCAATGTATCTGTCCTTGTAGCTGTTTCAGCTGACTACCACAGCTGTATATTAATTAGGTTCTGAGGTCAGGTAGTGGGAGTCCTCCTACTTCATTCTTCTTCTTCAAGAGTGCTTTACTTATTCAGGGCTTCTTCCCTTTCCATATAAAGTTAATGATACGTTTTTCCATCTCTTTAAAGAATGTTGTTGATATTTGGATCGATATTACATTGTATCTGTAAATCACTTTGGGTAGAGTTGTCATTTTTACAATGTCGAGTCTACCTATCCATGAGCGTGGTATGTTTTTCTGTTTATGTAGATCTCTTTTGGTTTCTTGCAGTAGTGTTTTATAGTTTTCTTTGTATAAGTCTTGTATATCCTTGGTTAGATATATTCCCAAGTATCTGGGGGGGGGCGGAGTTGGATATTATAAATGGTATTGTTTTCTGGGTTTCATCGTTCTCTTTATTGGTGTATAGGAATCCAAATGATTCTTGTATATTCCTACTCTGCTGAACCTTTCTGTTACTTCCAGTAGTTTTCCTGTGGAGCCTTTTGGGTTTTCTATGTATAGTATCATATCATCTGCAAATAGGGGTGGTTTAAATTCTCATTACTAATTTGGATGCCCTTTATTTCTGTTTCTTGCCTTATTTCTCTAGCTAGGACTTTCAACACAATGTTAAATAGGAGTGGTGATTAAGGGCATCCTTTTGGGTGAAATTTTAAAAGCCTCTGATGACTCCTGATATTAATACAATTACATTTTTTAATATACCTATTGGCTTTTAAAAGCTGGGCTAATTTAATACTAAGACAATGATGCATTTATTGATTTAAATATCTTTTAAAAATAATTGTTCAACACTGAATTTATTTGTCACTAGAGAGTAAGCCCTTGAAAGGCAAGATTTCTTTTTTTAATCTCACGATAAAGGAACCAGGCAGATTTAACCAGTTCAAAGGAAAATCCAAAGAACAGAGACAGTTACAGATGAGGACTATTGAAGCAAAAGTGAGAATGGATACAAAGTTAACCTCTTCCACAGTAAAGCAACCAAACCAGGAGGACAGAAACCATTTGTAGACAGAACAGAGTTTACTCAGCTATAGACAAGAACTGTTTTGTATTGCTATCAGTTTTTTCATATTTACACAGTTGGGCATTGAATCAGAATAGGTAGATAACCCAGAGGGGTATCTTCTAGACAATGCATCATTTTCCACTGACCCAGGACTTTTTATCCTACTGTGTTAATTAAACTATTTATGGGTTTTTTATCCCTATTTATTTATTTTTTATTGTGTTTAATGTGAAAGTTTACAGTGCAAATTAGCTTCTTATTCAAAAATTTATACACATTGTTTTGTGACATTGGTTGAAATTCTAGCAATATGTCAGCACTCTCCCTTTTTCAATTTACCCCCAGGGTTCCCCATGTCCATTCCTCCAGATCTCCTGTTGCTTCCTGCCTTCTCATCTTTGCTTTTGGGTAGGTGTTGCTCATTAGGTCTCCTATACTTCATTGAACTAAGAAACATGTTCCTCACATGTGTTCTTGATTGTTCTGTAGGCCTCTCTGATCTTTGGCTAAAAGGTGGATTTAGGGAGTGGCTTTAGTTCTGTCTTAGCAGGGTGTCAGAGGGCCATAGTTTCAGGGGTACTGATTAAATCTTTGTTCATTGAAAAACAATTACCATTATAAAAGACAAAAAAGGTCCTGGTGCCAATAAAATCTTTGCTTTCTAACATCTAATTTCATGAACATAACTGTTTTTTTCTCCTTTATACAGTAGTTTTATCTTTTTATGTCTGAGCTTGGACAGAATTGTTTCTGGTTATTTGAAAACCAAATACATGCTAGATGGTATAATTTATAAAGGCAAAATTAGAAAAGTGTTAGCCTTCATCTCTTTCCACAAACCCCGGGCTACTGGAATCACAGTAATATAAAAATTATAATTTTTTGTGCTTTTCAGTGAAAACGTTTTTTCCCAATAAAGGAAAGATACTGAAAGTGTTTTATTGGGAGGAATCAAAACAGATGAAAATACGGAAATACTAAAGTCATGTTAATGTAGACATTAAGCTGTGGGGGTGGTTTCGATTCTCACGTTCAGTACAATGCTCACATAAATCAAAAAGATACGTCTACTTCAGGTAACCTTAAAAACCAATATTTTAAAAATAATCTCTAGAACAAACATTACCTAGAAGTTATTAGTTGTCTTGCAATAAGGTTTAAAATACTCACGGTTTTACTATGGCTCCTGATGCAAATTGGAAACTATTTCCTAATATCCTGGATTTTTAAAATAAGCTTTGGATTGGCATTTTATGGAAATGATATTTTAGCTTGGTTTCTACAGTGAAACAGAGGCAGAATGTAGCATTTCCTTACCAAATGCTAGAGTCAGTAAATATGGTTAGACTATATCAGTGTGTTAGACATCCCAACTAGAGTGTGTGGTGGGAATGGTGGTGGGAAGTGAAACCAAATGCTCAGCTAAAAGATAAATCCAGTGAAAACAGAAGAGTGTGCATATATAAAACCTAAAACTGGGAAATCCTTGAGTCAGATTGAATAAAAATATCATTTTTATTTACTCTAAACAGAATAATTTTTAAATTCATTTTTGGAAAACAGTCAAGTTTCCAGAAATGATTACTGTTTTGTTTTTGTCTCTTATTCCAGGGATTGGACCTCAGCTTTACTGGTAGGCTAAACTCAGTGAAATTATCCCCTGAGGGTAATAAGGTTCTAGGGACTGATTCACATTAAAAGAGGTCACAGGAGCCTGATGTTATAAATCAAAATACAATTTGTTAACTTGGAGGGGAGTTTATAATTTTTCAAGACTGGTACTCATAGCCAGATTTCAGGCCACCTTGATCCTGGTCATGAGGATCTCTAGAGGGTGACTCAGTAGTGAGAAAGGGGTCTGGTGGCATATCATCAAAGGAAAAGAAAATAACTCTTAAGGGATATTTCATCCAGGTTATGGAAAATCCTGATGAACTGGCCAAGGATTTTTGTTTTTTTTTTTCAATTTTGTTGTGTTTTTGGTGCATGTTTATAGCTCAAATTAGGTTTTCACTTAAAAATTTTATACACAAACTGTTTTGTGACATTAGTTACCATCCAAGGTTATTTTTTAAAGGAGATTCTTATATGTTGTTCTGTATCATGTTGCAAGAGCCCAACAATTACAGCTAAATTATCTACCACATCTTTCAGGATACAGAGAATGATAAGATATAAAAAAGAATGTAACATGCTTTATGCCATTCTGACTTCTTAACTCTTATTCTGTCTAATTCTCTTCCAATTAAGAGACAATTATGAATCTCCTATCATGTGTTTAGCACTAGATGTGGCTCTGGAGAAAACATACATAGTTCCTGCCCTCAAGTGGTTGGAGTTTGAAGGAAGAGACAAGCTGGTAAGACATACAATTTCACTTCAGTTAGTACAGTGACAGAAGCATTTCAAGATATTATGGCAGAAAAAATCATAGCATTTTTGAAGTTTATTGGATACTTTAAATTAATCATACCACCTTTTCATGTACAAAACCCATGTTGGAAGCTCAGAGATTTTTTTGTTTTTGTTGTTATTGGTTTGTTTTTTGTTCATATCTATAAAAAGAAGCAAATAAGCAAAAAATTGTATCGACCTAAAGGATAAATTTCTTCTCTGCCCTCCTATCTCTTTTTTCCCTCATATATAACTTCTATTTATGGTTCAAAATTCTGTTCCATTGTCCCTACTCTCTGAATTCCTTCGTGTCTGAGGATGGGTCCAGTAAAGCATATAAAAATATACAGAGAGTGAAACATTTCTATCAAGGAAATGGTTCACACACTTGTAGAGGCTGTAACGTCTCAATTCCATGGGTCAGGAAAGAGTATTCTCCTGATTCATGAAGCCTCAGGTGCTGGAGAGACCAAGATCAGCAGGCCAGAAGCAGATTTGTTGCTGACAGACTGTGAAGATCAATGAATCCCAAGATCAGCATGCAAGACAGCAGGTAAGCTGCTAACTCAAGCCCCAAGAACTGAAGGTCAAATAAACAGCAGCCAGCTGCATGATCCAGAAGGAGCAAAAGCTCCCCAGCCTTGCCAGAATGTCCTCCCACACTCAGTGTAGCTGACATATCCAAGGAAGCTCCCCTTAAACTGACTGGTTACTCACAGCAGATCCCAACATGGGGGTGATCATATATTAAATCTCAACAAGGAAGTGATCGCAGCACTATACGACTACAAAAATATGAGACTCATGGCCCAGCCAAATTGACAAACAATCTTAACCATCACAGTCCACCACTTGGCACCTTGGCACCTGTACACACCTTTTTGAACCATACATAATTTCTGAATAAAGACAATTATCAAGTCATACTTGGGCCTAAAATGATGGAATGAACATACATACAACTGAAAATGCAATAACCCTCTTTATATCTTATAGTCTGCACCTGGTCATGTGCCTGTAGCTGGTATTTACAGCTACATTCTTCTATCATCCATTCCCTATTCCCTTTTCGTTCAGCAAGCACCTCAGCTGGCCGTGGTGTTTTGCCTGATGCGGTGACCTAAACTTTCATTCCTGAAGGGTCTGGGCCATTATTAGTCATGTTGGAATTGGGTTGCTGTAGTTTTCCATTGACTTTAATAATCACAAGGCATGGTAGTACTAAGAGATGCCCCCATGGGACCTCCTGCATTCCAGACAAATTCTTCTTTACCTCTGCAATGTTATATCAGTTCAATTTCCTCTTGGTAATCAGGTTCAATCACACCACCCAGTATGATAACTCCCTTCTTTGCCTGTTGATCTAGAAGCATAAGTAACCCAAAGTGGCCAGCTGGTATTCTTAGCTTCCAGTTCAGTGGAATCAGTCAGGTGACTCCTGCTGGGAGCATTACTCCTTTGAACTAAGACTTCTAGACCTGCAGAACATAAAGACAAGGGCACAGGAAACAAAAATCTTGTGAGTGGTTCACTAGGGGTAATAGTGAGTGGTGCCACTCCTCTTTACACCCCTGGATTCCTGGACCCATGAATCCTGGCGATGGGAAATATAGCACAATATATTGAATGCTGGTTTAGAGTGTACACAGCCTCCTGGGGAACATTGCCCCAGCCCTGCAAAGTATAGCCACCAAGTTGGCAGCATAATTGTGTCTTTAGGAGGCCATTACATCATTCTATCAAGACAACTGTTCAGGATGATGAGGAAGATGGTAAGACCAGTGAATTCCATGATCAGGGTCCCGCTGATATAATTCATTTGCTGTGAAGCGAGTCCCTTGATCAGAACTAATGTCGTGTGGGATGCCATGACGGTAGATAACGCATTCTGTAGGTACACATATGGTAGTTTTGACAGAACCATTTCACACAGGGAAGGCAAATCAATATCCAGAGTAAGTGTCTATTCCAGTAAGAACAAAATGTACTTTCCATGATGGAAGTAGTCCAATGTAATCAACTTGCCACCAGGTTGCTAACTAATCATCTTGAGGGATGTTGCCGTATTGGGGGATTCAATGTTGGTCTCTGCTGCAGGCAGACTGGGCATTCAGTAGTGGCTATAGCCAAGTCGGCTTTGGTGAGTGGAAGTCCATGTGGCTGGACCATGTATACCCTCCATCCCTGCCACAACGGCCACTTTGTTCATGAGCCCAGTGAACAATGATGGAAGTTCCTGGAAAAAGAGGATGAGTAGTTTCCATAGAACGCATCATCCTATTCACTTGATTTTTAAAATCCTTCTCTGCAGAGGTAACCATAGGGGGAGAATTCACGTAAGACACAAATATCTTCACTTCTTTGGCACACTCAGACAGGTGTGTCAACATACTTCTTCCCCAGAAATCCTTGTCTCCAATTTTCCAGTCATGTTCCTTCCAAGTTCCTGACCATCAAGCCAAAACATTGGCCACTGCCCATGAATCAGTACGTAATTGGACATTGGGCCATTTCTCCTTCCAAGCAAAATGAAGGACCAGGTGCACTGCTCCAAGTTCTGCCCATTGGGAGGATTTTCCTTCACCACTGCCCTTCAGGGAGGTCCCAGAAAAGGGCTATAGTGCTGCCGCTGTCCACTTCCGAGTGGTGTGTGCATATCACCGAGAAACATCTATAAACCAGGCAGGAGTTTTCTCTTCCTGAGTCAACTGATCATAAGGAACTCCCCATGAGGCCACAGGTACACATGGGGATATGGAAGATCATGTGATAGAAGTGGAGACCACAGACACTTGGGCCTCTTCCTCATGCAGGTTACTTGTCCATTCAGGTCCTGCTCAGGCCAAATCCTTATACACTACTTCCATTTAATGATGGACTGCTACTATGCACATTCAACTTTATGATCCTGTGGGTCAGACAACACCCAGTTCATGATGGGCAGTTCAGGCTACGTGGTGACTAGATGTCCAATGGCTAAGTATTCAGTCTCTACTAAGGCATAGTAACAACCCAAATCTGTTTCTCAAAAGGAGAGTAGTTATCTGCAGAGGATGGCAGGGCTTTGCTCCAAAGTTCTAGGGGTCTGCACTGTGATTCACCAATAGGGGCCTGCCAAAGACACCAAATGGCATCTGTATCTGCCATGGACACCTAAAGCAACATTGGATCAGCTGAATCATATGGCCCAAGTGGCAGAGTGGCTTGCACAGTAGGCTAAGCCTGCTTCAGAGCCTTCTCTTGTTCTGGGTCTGTCATGGATTGAATCATGTCTCTCCCAAAAATATGTGTAATAGTTGGTCTGGGCCATGATTCCCAGTATTGTGTGATTTTCCTATATGTTGTAAATCCTGTCTCTATGATGTTAATGACAGAGGATGGGCAGCAGTTGTGTTAGTGGGGCAGCAGTTGTGTTAGTGGGGCAGCAGTTGTGTTAGTGAGGCAGGACTCAACCTACAGGATTGCATTATGTCTTGAGGCAATCTCTTTAGATATAAAAGATAGAAGGAAACAGAGAGACAGGGGACCTCATACCACCAAGAAAGCAGTTTCAGGAGCAGAGTGCATCCTTTGGATCTACACAAAGAAGCTCCTAGTCCAGGAGAAGATTGATGAGAAAGCTGATGGCGATAGAAAGCCTTCCCCTGGAGCTGATACCCTGAATTTGGACTTTTAGTCTACTTTACTGTGAAGAAATAAATTTCTCTTTATTAAAGCCATCCACTTGTAGTATTTTTGTTATACCAGCACTAGATAACTAAGACAGGGTTCCACTCAGAACTAGCAGCTTTACGAGTCACCTAATAAATAGGCCACAATAGCACACCCAAATGAGGAATATGCTGCCTCCAAAATCCAAGGAGGCCCACTAGGCATTGTGCCTTCTTTTTAATTCTGGGAGAAGCCAGACACGATAACTATTCCTTCACTTTAGAGGCAATATTTTCACATTTCCCATTCCACTGGACCCCTAGAAATTTCACTGAGGTGGAAGGTCCCTGAATTTTTGTGGGATTGATTTCCTCACCCTCTAGCACACAAATGATTTACCATTAAGTCCAGACTCATTGACTCTTCTTCCTTACTCCATCCAATCGGCATAACGTCATCAATGTAATGGATGAGCGTGATGTCTTGTGGAAGGGAAATGTGATCAAGGTCCCTGTGGACTCAACTATGAAGAGGGCTGGAGAGTTGATGTAGCCCTGTACAAATGAAGGTGTATTTCTGGCCTTTCCAGCAAAGGGGAAACTGCTTCTGATGGTCCTTCAAAACAAGTGTGGAGAAAAAGGCATTAGCCAGATCAATAGCTGCATACTAGGTACCAGGAGATGCATTAATTTGCTCAAGCAGTAAGACTACATCTGGAACAGCAGTTGCAATTGGAGTCATTACCTGCTTAAGTTTTTGAAAATCCACTGTTATCCTCCAAGGTCCATCTGTTTTTTTTTTGCAGGCCAAATAGGCGAGTTGAAAGGGGAGGTGGTGGGAATCACCACCCCTGCATCCTTCAAATCAATGGTGATGGCAGTAATCTCTGCAATCCCTCCAGAATTGTGGTATTGATTTTGATGTACCATTTTCTTAGGTGGGGGCAGTTCTAAGGGCTTCCATTGGGCTTTTATGACCATATAGACCTTGCTCTATTTGTCAGGGTCCCAATGTGGATGTTCTGCCTGTTGCTGAGTATATCTATTCAAATTATGCATTCTGGAAGTGGGGAAATCACTACAGGATGGGTTCAGGGACCCACCGGACCTACTGTGAGACTGACATGAGTTACAGCTCCATTAATAACCGGATCTCCATATGTCCCCACACTGACAGGAGGACCCCAGTAATGTTTTCCATCTCTTGGAATTAGTTTCAGTTCAGAGCCAGTATCTAGTAATCCCAGAAAAGCCTGATTATTTGCTTTTCTCCAATGAACCGTCACTGTTGTAAAAGGCCATAGATGCCTTAGGGAATGGCTGGGAGAAAGACTAACAGTATAAATTTTTGGCAGCTTATTGGAGTCCTTCTTCAAGGGGACACGGCCTCCCCTTTAATTAAGGGGCTGTGGATCTGTAAACTAGCTCAAGTCTGGGTATTGATTTGGGGGCCGTTACTCTCTATTCTGGTGATTTGAGTTAGACTGCTGTTCACTTGACCTAAAATTCTTCTGTTTGTATAGATCAAGTAAATATTTAGTAGATTTCCTATCTATTTCACTTCTAGGGACACCATGACTACCTACCAATGCCATAAATCCATCGCAGTCAGACTATACTGATTACTTCTTTGACTGCTGTCCATTACGGTAACCATGCCCACTTTGTCTTTGTCGATTGAATGCTGCCACTTGGCCCCTATCACCACAGTCTCCAAGTGTCTCCATTATACTTAGGTGTCTTAATTGAGTAGGGCAATACCACTGTCAAATCTGACTCATACAAAATACCAATCACAGATTTAAGGATGCTGCAACTCCCCTCACAAATTTCTTCCTCACAGTTGTGGTAAAAGGAGCATCTTCTGTGCAATCCATGTGTTGGTCTGTGGGTCTAACCTGATAAACACACCCTAGGATGCCAATTTTCCTAAGCCTTGGAATGCCTTCTTCTGCAATATATGAAGGGAGGCCTGGTACTTCAACTTCCTTTAGTGTAGGCCACTGTGAAATCCATGGTTCAGCAACGCAACCAAATAAACTATTGGATCCTTTCCTAACTTCTCGAGCTGAAACAGTGAATGAAGAATCTGTGCTTAGTGAGCCTATGTCAATAAACTCAGGCAGATCCGTCCTTATGTGCCTTGCACCATCATCCCACACCCTTAATAGCCATTCCCACACATATTCCCCAGTTTTCTACTTGTGCATATTAGAAAAGTCAAGCAATTCTTTCAGAGTGTAGTGTATAACCTCCTGTGTTACACTTTCTACTTCATCTTTTGGGGCTCGCTGAGACTTAAGTCTGGTAATAGGTCTAGAAACAGAAATCTACACGGAAATTTTTTGAGTACATTCAGCATTGTCTTGAAAAGCATCTGCTTCAGGCAATGTCACAGGCAATGACTCAGGCAAAGGCACTTTAGATGCAGTTGAGTTAACCTCATTAGATGGGAGTGGAGAGGCTAATAGTTCTACTGGTAGGAGTGATTTAATGGAATTTAGGGGCTCAGTGTCTCCAGCTTCCTAATTGTCTGCCCATATGTCCCCATCTCAGGATTCAGGATCCCAATTCTTCCCAATAAATGCCCTCACTTTAACTTCAGATACCTCTTGAGTTTGCCAGTTGAGTTGGAGTTATTAATTCAGCTGCTCTTATAAAAAAGAGTCTAGGCTGGGTTTTTGACAATAGCAGCTCTCTTACTACAAGAAATAAGGCTTTCTTTCAAGGCACAAATGGAAAATTTGAGGTCAGTTATGCAGTGCTCAAGCTTTGACTCTGAAGCCCTGAGTTCATCTCTTTCTTTCTCTACTTTGTCTAGCGAAAGTAGGACCAACCAACCAGCTTCCTTATACTTCTCATTATGACAAAATTGTTGAAAGGTATCATACGTGCAATCACCCAGAACCTCATCTTTCACCAGTACCTGATCTATTGGTGGTGATATTTTTTGTCTTTGAATTGGCACTTCATGCCATGAATTAACAGTGCCCTCTTTACTACTTGAAGCAGAGTCATCAACATCTTTAAGACTAATCAGACTTGAGAACCAATTTAGAAAATTCATCCTTGCAATTCTGTTTGTCTAAAACCATTCAGTATCAAATGCCTTAGGCTAGGTTCTCTAGAGAAGCAAAACCAGCAAAGCACATAAATATACATGTAATGAGAGAAATTTATATCAAGGAAAGGGCTCGCATGGTCGTAGAGGCTGTAACTTCCCTGGTCCATGGGTCAGAAAAGAGGCTTTTCCTGATTCACGGGCTGGTGAACCAAAGATTGGCAGGCCAGAGACCAGGGCTGTTGCTCAAGAGTTGTGAAGATCGACAAATCCCACGATTGACAGGAAAGATCTCAGGTAAGCTGCTAGCTCAAGTCCTAAGAACCACAGGTCAGACAAACAACAGCCAGCTGATGTATTTAGAATGAGCAAAAGCCCCTATCATTGCCAGAATATTTGCCCACACTTGATGGAGGTGATTTGCCCTAGGAAACTCCCCTTCAACTGATTGGCTACTCATAGCAGATGCCATCATGGGGGTGATCACTTATCAAATCTCAATAGTGAAGTGATCAAAACATTATACGACTGCCAATACCCTGAGAATCATGGCCCAGCCAAGTTCACACACAATCTTAACCATCACACTCCCTAAGTCCCATACTCTGTACTCTTGACACTAACACTGTCCATCAGAGGAAATCACTTCTAAATCTCTACTAAACCTGGGTCAAATATGTGCTTGTCCTTTTATATTTCGTAGTGTACCGTAATTATGAGTTGGTACTGCTGCCCCTTTCACTGGACTGCTTATTTCTTCTGGAGCAGAAGCTCCTATGTATGATTCCTCTTTCAAGAGAGCTGGCCGAACATATGCTCAGTAATTTGTAAAAATAATTTCTATGTTTTCCTCTTTTTAAATAAAACCTTGTCAGTATGAAACATTTGAAAAATACAAGTCAGCAAAAAAAGAAACAAATTAAATTAGTGTCTAAATCCCATGCCCAGAGATAACCACTGTTAGTATTGTAGTGTTGGCATTAGCTACTTAGACTTATGAGTCATATGGCTGTAAACCTAACTGGATGATATAGTACCAGTAAACAGTTGCCGAATGCATCTTTTGTCCACTTCCAGTGTCTTAAACATCTTTGTGTATCATGAGTTATTTTTCTTGGATATTATTTTAATGGCTGCTAAAACTTTACTCTGTGATAAATGATACATTTCTTTAACCTGTACTCCCCTGTTAGTGTTTTGTTTTGGTTGGCCAATGAAGATGTGTGTCTGAATCATGCAGCAAAGGACATAGAACATCCCTTACAGAGGAAATGGCATGGGCAAAGTCCATGTGGTGACAAGGAGCATAATGCATTGAGGAACTGAAAGAAGGCCCCTGTGATATGGAGTTAGTAATCACAGTTAATTGTTTTCTTTTGTGTTAAGCAAGAGAAGTTCAGGATAAGACGTGCACTTAAACACAAGCATAATAAGGAAATTGCTTTAAAAGAGCAAGAGAAGATTTGGAGAGAGGAGTTAGGAGGTTCTGTCAAAATCCCTGGCAAGGAATAATTGGTGGAAGAAAGAGGTCATTGTGGTAATGAAAAGAAGTGGACAGATGGCATGTAACATATTAGGAGGTAAAACTTTGCAAAACTGGCTGCTCAGATTGGGAAGTAAAGAAGAGAAAGTGTAGCCCAGGGCAGCTCCAGGGTCTTGGCTCACGGGGGCTGGGGATGAAACTGTGGGCCGGATGAGAAGAATGCAGGAAATGTTGGAGGCCTGTCAGAAAAGAAAGAGTCGGGAAGGAAAGAGGGCCAAGGAAGAGCCTGAGGATCGGCCAGTACTTAGGTGGATACGGGAATCCTGAGTAGCTAAGGAACGCGAGAAGTGATAAGAAAGGAGACTATGTAGTCCCTGGTGTCAGAGAGGAAACTTAAATATTTTTTTAAAGTAAGGTAGCAAAAGATGCACGACCGATGTGGGGATTCTGTCCCCCATCTTAGAATCCCCAAAGCAAGCAAAAGGCAGAAGAGGAGATACAGTCACATCCCACTGAAATTCTAAAAAGGTAGATCATCTGTTCTCTTTGTGTGGATTCAGTCTCAGGCAGCCCTAACAGGTCTCACACTGGGGATCAACTTCAGGCAACTATGCCTCGAAGGAAAGTAGACTGTCAAATGATTTTTGTTTCTCTCTCCAAAATGTAATCACTGTGACCCCGGCGTGATTTGAACACGCAACCTTCTGATCTGGAGTCAGACGCGCTACCATTGCGCCACGAGGTCCCAGGCAAGGGTGTCTCCGCCTTCCTACCACAGAATTCTGAATCATTCCCCTCCCCTACCTCCAGATTCAAAATATTTATTT
The DNA here is from genome assembly GCF_024166365.1 of Elephas maximus indicus. Lineage (NCBI taxonomy): Eukaryota > Metazoa > Chordata > Mammalia > Proboscidea > Elephantidae > Elephas > Elephas maximus. The sequence continues at coordinate 78,162,673 of NC_064819.1, forward strand.
CTTTATCATTAACTTTGATTATTTTTCACTCCACCTTTCACAGTTTTGCTAATGCTTCCTTGAGAAAAATTAAGGGATTGATCATAGTAAATATTAATCCCAAACGCTCCATATGCGGAAAGAAAAAACAAAAGGAAAAACGTTCAATCTTTCCACTCGTCGAAATTTCTCTATTTTGAGAATAAACATATATATATTCGTTTTAGACCCTCAGTGAAGCAGGAATAAAAACGGCTACAAAGTTGCGGGTATTGCTTTACCTGTAAATTCCCTAAACACCGCCCTCTTCCGTTACAAACTTCCAGCCTTGCGGAGGCCAGGCTTCGCATCTTCTACCTTGCTCCTCCCTATCCGCGCACCAGCTCCATCTTCAACCTGGAGAAAAGCTGCTTCTTCTCAAGGCATAGCGCCGGTGGCATCTCTTCCCAAAATTCTCACTTCCTCAGTAAGAACCCGTGGGCTGTGCGGGCTCTATTGTGTGCACTTGACATTCACTTTACAAGGTGAGCCCCAGACAAATCGCTTGCATTTACGGAGCGCTTAGCACTGACTGCTATTCGTGTGTTACAAGCTTTTTAATTCGTATTATCTCAGGTATGTGGTAGAAAACGATTCCATTTTCTACCTGGATGGTGAAGATCTGAAAGCCAGGCCTTTGACAATAGTAACATGTTAGAAACAGAAATTCTCAGCCACACCCCCAAAATCCACACCCTAAAAAAATCTACACACACTGAATTTGACACTCTGGGCTTGAGGCCCAGAAATCTGTGTTTTAACAAACCTTCCAGGTGATCATGCTGCACGGAAAAGTCTGAGAATCTCTGACCCATCCTAGAGACCCTATACTTTATGCTCTCGAGAAAGTAAACTTCCAGTCTTCTTCCAGAACTGAGGAAGGGCAGTTTCCAAATGAAGCTAGTGCTGAAATTCCTGAGACAATGAGGCCATTCTATGCGGGGTGGGATGGGGGTTCTGTGGTGAAAATCTGGTTGCCTCTTTGCTTTTCCCACTATGTGTTTAGGATTCAGCTTCCTAAGGTCTGACAAATCAGCTATCACTTCTTAATAGCCTTTCCAGATTACAAAACTTCGTTGCTCTTATCTCCTCTCTGGAAATTTTTCTCCTATGTAAATTTGTATTTTAGAGTTATTCGAGTGTGATTTCCGGGGAGGAAAAAGTAAATTTTTGTGTTTAATCCACAATCAATCTTTACCTAGATAGCAAGGGAGTGGAGGTTCCCTGGATCTGTAAAGCAACTCGGTTCTGTCTTGGCTTAGTTTACCCCTCTCCTCCTTCAGCTATCAGCTAGAGCATTTCCTCCCTGGCGGGGCCTTTCTCCCTAGTTCCCGTAAAAAGATAAAGCACACTATCAATTAAAGCATTTTTTTATATATATTAATATCACCATATTTCAATCATTTTAGCATTATATTCCTCTCCGTGGTGGTCATTCAGTTGTAACTTTACAGTATATTTGATCATTAGGTTAATTTTTGTTACCTAAGATATACCTTTATCGCACACATGAAGAGCAGCAGATTATTTTTCTTTTAAAAAATGTTTTCCGCATCTACTGTGAGGAAACTACATGGCCTAATGGATAAGGCGTCTGACTTCTGATCAGAAGATTGAGGGTTTGAATCCCTTCGTGGTTGCTCGACAGCGTTTGTATTTCTGTTGGAAGAATCCAAAAACGTTTTGTTCGTAGTGGCATTTCTGCTCCCTTTTAATACTTTTCTTTGTTAAAGCTGAAAATAAGAAATTTACTCATTTTCACCCTAAGAGTTTATTCTCCATATATTTCCCCTCCACATTCTTTGCCTTTCTTTTTGTTTCTTTTGTTTTATCCAAGTATCTTTTGTTTATAGCTCATTACCACAATACAGCCGGTCCATTCTCTAGGTCGGCGCTACTCAAAATTTCCTCTTTGGACCCGCAGCAGCCCCTGGGAGCCGCTTAAAAACGCAAATTTTTAGCTGTACATTCCGCAGCTCCACGCCACCCTCTGTTTACTGGATGAGCATCTCTGCAGGTGAGGCCCAGGAATCCGGGTTTTATCAAGTTATCCAGGTGATGCCTGTATGCACTCGAGTTTGAGAACCGCTGGAGACTTTACAATCTGCATACTGTCGCGCTCTTCCCGTCCACTTGGCCAGAAAGTGCAAACTCTTCGGAGCCTTTTAGCGCTCATCAACCTGAGTTCCCAGGTTGCTACGCAAAGACTGGGAGGCGCGGCAGGAGGGAATGCACTGAAAAAAACCCATTGCCGTCAAGTCGGTTCCGACTCATAGCGACCCTATAGGACAGAGTAGAACTGCCCCCATAGAGTTTCCAAAGAGCTCATGGTGGATTTGAACTCCCGACCTCTTGGTTAGCTAGCAGCAGTAGCACTTAACCACTATGCCACCAGGGTTTCTTAGGAGGGAGAGGGAGGCAAAAAAAAAGGGCAACAACCATGACCAGAATGACTCTCACATATGTAGAAGGAATGGTAGAATGAAAACAATCACTATCTCTAACCCCCAGAGAAATAGTAGACCTAGGCAAAGAACATTAGCGATCTTAAAACCATTAGGCAAAGGGTTCCTGGGAAATAACAGAGGTGCAAGGTACTAAACTTACCACTCACCAATTACTTGCCAATTGGAAAGTGAAAACAGAGAGAACCCTGGGAGCACTACTTTATTTTCATTATCATTGGGATATACTGACTAGTGCCTCTTGACGTGAGGTAAGTACTGTTTAAAGTACACCGTATCAGGCCAAAATTTTTTAACATGAATCTAATCAGTTAATCAAAAGGATAGAATCAATCCTTTAGACTTCCACTGTACAGGAAATGTTGTTGTTGTTTGGTGCTGTGGAGTTGGTTCCAACTCATAGGGACCCTATACACAACAGAATGAAACACTGCCCAATCCTGCACCATCCTTACAATAGTTGTTATGCTTGAGCTCATTGTTGCAGCCACTGTGCCAATCCACCTCACTGACGGTCTTTCTCTTTTCCGCTGACCCTGTACTCTGCCAAGCATGATGTTCTCCAGGGACTCATCCCTCCTGACAACATGTCCAAAGTATGTAAGGCACAGCCTCGCCATCCTTGCTTCTAAGGAGCATTCTGGCTTTACTTCTTCTAAGACAGATTTGTTCATTCTTTTGGCAGTCCATGTTATATTCAATTTTCTTTGCCAATACCAAAATTCAAAGGCTTCAATTCTGCTTCCTTCTTCCGTATTCCTTGTCCAGCTTTCACATGCATATGATGCAATTGGAAATACCATGGCTTGGATCCGGTGCACCTTAGTCTTCAAGGTGACATCTTGCTCTTCGACACTTTAAAGAGGTCCTATGCAGAAGATTTGCCAAATGCAGTGCATCTCTTGATTTCTTGACTGCTGCTTCCATGGCTGTTGATCGTGGATCCAAGTAAAATGAAATCCTTGACAACTTCAATCTTTTCTCCGTTTATCATGATATTGCTGATTGGTCCAGTTCTGAGGATTTTTGTTTTCTTCACGTTTATATTTTTCTTTATGTTTATGTACAGGAAATAGAGGAATAAATTAAAAGATTGTGTGAGGATACAACGAGACAAATCCACAAGACAATTGGCTTGGACTTTTTAAAAAAGACAATGTCAAAACAAAGCAAAAACAACAAAAATGATACAATTCTTGTCTAGGTTAAAAGAGATTGAGGAAACAATGAAATAAATGAATGGCCTTTGACTGGATCCTGTTTAAAAACAGTTCTGAAACACGTTTTGTTGTTGTTATTAGTTACTATCCATTATTATTACATCTTTATTAAAATAAAAAATAGTATGGAATAGATGATATATGGTAAGATAGAGTACCTTGTAATGAACCTATGGGCATCTGTAGTTGTGGTTGACTGGTTAAGATGAAGGACTAGAATTTCATTGGGGTCACCCTTTGCAACTTGGAGCATTAACTTTTATGTCTTCATCTCCATCTCTGCCCACTAATTACCATATTATAGTGCAAGCTACTTTTTTAGGTATTAAACTTTCCCTTGGATCTTTTACATGTTACCTAACAACGGATTTCTCATTGCCCTGGAAGAAATTGTTTTGGATGACTAAACTAAGTCAAGGGAACTAATAGAACCTTGTTTTGTTTCAATTCTGAGGCTTCTTGGGTTCAAATTCCCATTGACTGAAAAAAATCAAGCTAAAAGAAGGTCTTCACATAGTTGCATTTAGAACGACACAGTAATCCCACCACTTCCTTTTCTACAGCCATAACTGATGCAGCACTTGATTTAGGTCGCGATGTCACCTAAATCAAGATCCTTGGAAGACAGCTGCCTATTCAAATGACTGGAAGAAATCCATATTTGTATCCATTCCAAAGAAAGGTGATCGAAAAGATTGCAGAAATTATCAAACAATATCATCACTATCACACAAAAGTAAAATTTTGCTGAAAATCGTTCAAAAGTGGTTGCAACAGTGCATCAACAGGAAACTTCCATAAATTCAAGCCAGCTTCAGAAGAGGTGTGGAACAAGGGATATCATGGCTGATGTCACATGGATCATGGCTGAAACCAGACAATACCAGAAAGTTGTTTACCTGTGTTATTTTTTTTTTAATTCTTGCAAATAGATTTTTATCTTTATTTAATTTCTATCAAGCATTTGGGATAATATTTAAATGATTAGCCTGATCAATCGTAACGCTATGCTGGAAGAAACAGATTTGATGGTGCCTTCTAAAATATATATTCGCCTCACATTCTTAGCTTCCACCCAAATCCTTGCCGATGTAAATATTTTGTGGCCTTTCTCTAGAAACCAAAATTCCTGCATCTGGTGTAAATAGATAACTCCTGTGCAGGAACTCAGGTGGTGGAGAGAAGAGCACTAAAGGTTCTTGCTAATTTCAGAAAGTCAACATATGAATCAAAAGAAGTTCCAAGGTCCTAGTGCCACCTTACATAAAGAGGTGGGGCAAATTAAGGCAATGTTCCCAGGCCACATCAGAGAGAGAGGATGAAAAAATTCCAGGGAGCTTGAGGGTAAATGAAGCCATATGGTAAAAGTGTTAACAAAGGACATGCTAGATTAGTCTAAACTTTTAAAGGGCACCACAGTGCTTTTTCTAAGCTAAATCTGAGTTAATGGCAAGAGTCATCCTATTAAAGCAAAGGATGGAATTTGTCTAAACTATTTTTGCAATGGGTAACATTAACTAGGCCTCATGGGTGTGACTGACATTGATTATCATTCTGTATTGTAGCTGAGCTCCCCAGAATTCAGGATGAGTGGGAAATAACAGAGTCAGATGGTACAGTTGCACTGGATTGTCCAGCTCAGCCCCCAGCCTGAAGAATCAGCAAATACTCTTCCCCAATCAAAGCCTGAGACTCTGATGTAAAACGTTATCCAGTTGGGCATCTTTTCTTTTCAATAAACAATTCACCATTTGAGGAAGTATTGGATTCAGAATATTATCAATGCATGTTTTTTGGTATCCCCAAGGGCTACCATGTTTTTTTGACTATGCAAAGGTGTTCGACTCAGTCAATCATAACAAATTATCAATAACATTGCAAGGAATGGGAATTCCAGAACACTGAATTGTGCTCGTGAGGAGCCTGTGCTTAGACCAAGAGACCGTTCTTAGAACAGAACAAGGGGATATTGCGTGGTTTAAAGTCAGGAAAGGTATGTGTCAGGGTTGTGTTCTTTCACCATACTTATTCAATCTGTATGCTGAGCAAATAATCCAAGAAGCTGGACTATATGAAGAAGAATGTGGCAGCACGATTGGAGGAAGACTCATTAACAGTCTGTCCTATACAGATGAAACAATCTTGCTTGCTCAAAGTGAAGAGGACTTGAGACACTTACTGACGAAGATCAAACACTACAGCCTTCAGTGTGGATTTCACTTCAACATAAAGAAAACAACAATCCTCACACCTGGACTCAGGTGCGCTCCACCCACGACAAGGTATTTTCAATCACCTCATATGCATTTTTTTTCATATGCATGTGAAAGCTAGACACTGAATAAGGAAGATGGAAGAAGAATCAATGCCCTTGATTTTGGTGTTGATGAAGAATATTGAATATACCTCAGACTGCCAGAAGAACGAACTAATCTGTTTGGAGCAAGTAGAGCCAGAATGCTCATTGGAAAGGAGGATGGCAACACTTCATCTAACATACTTTGGACATGCTATCAGGAGGGCCCAGTCCCTGGAGAAGAGCATCATGCTTCGTAGAGTAGAGGGTCAGAGAAAAAGAGGAAGACCCTCAATGAGACACGTTGAGCAGTGACTACAACAATGGGCTCAAGCATAACGACTGTGAGGATGGCGCAGGACAGAGCAGTGCTTCGTTTTCCTGTACATAGGGTACCTATGAATCAGAACCCACTCAAGGGCGCCTAGAATTTACTACGGTGCTGCTTCTCAGTTTGGGCCAGTGGCGCAATGGATAACGCGTCTGACTACGGATCAGAAGAATCCAGGTTCGAATCCTGGCTGGCTTATTACCCTTCTCTAATTTTGAAGTTCCACAAAAAAAAAAAAAGTTACTGTGGAAATATTAGGTTCTGAGAAATAACTCCACCAGGAATTTCATTCTCTCACTGGCAAGTATTTGTTCTGCATCTACCGAGTACAAAGTACAGTGAGGAATGAAAGACATCAGAGAGACTATTAGTGCTGCCTTTTGTTCTCATTTCTCTCTCATTCGAACTAAATACAAAGGAGGTGTTGCTGCCTCTTACACTCTTCTGTAGGTGTTTTTGTGTCATTTGTTTGACTGATTGATTTAATTATGAAGAAATAACACTGTCTTAGGCTGGGTTCTCTAGAGGAGCAAACCAGTGAAGAGTGCATGTACACATATAAGTATGTATCCAGTTGCCACTGAGTCTGTTCCAACTCGGACCACAGAATAGAACAGGCACATAGGATTTGCAAGAAGCAGCTGGTGGATTCTAACTGCCTGTGGTTACCAAACAGAAGATTTAAACACTGCAGCACCAGGGCCTCCTAATTAAGCAGTCCTTTTTAAAATCCTTCTTGAGTCATCCCAACTGGAACATGTTCTCTCCTGTTGAGACCCTGACTGACAGAAACCCAGATAGAGATGATGACGCCATTACGAGTGGCTGGAAATAGTTCAGAGGAGGGGTGGCTCACAGAGAATATTATCAATGTTTTGAATATTGGGCAAAAACATGAAAGTAGACATATACTATTTTATAATAGTTTTAAAAATACAGAAGGATCACTGGGTCTTTAGGCTGCTTTTTAAGGAGGAGATGAAGGCCTGGTAGCAAACAGGAATTGCTTGTGATACTCAAATTCTCTCTCAAAAAGATGATTCTGAAGGATCAAAGACTCAAGGCTGTATTTATTCTGTTCCAGAGAGAAAGGGATATGGTTTTACCTCTTTTTGCCATTTGAGGAAAATGATGAGCTTTTTTATAACATAGAAAATATTGCATTTACCTTTTTGTGTGCCTTCTCCTCATGAATCTTTAAGAATGTACTTTCGTTGCTGTTGCATGCCCTTGAGTGGATTCCAATTCATAGCAACCCTACAGGACGGAGTAGAATCGCCTAACGGGTTTTCCTAACCTGTAATTTTTAGTGGAGCAGATCTTCTACTCTTTTCTCTGGCAGGCCTGCTAGTGAAACATGATTCCTGTGGTCAGGGAGGCTAAGAGTTCATTAGATAAAATTTTGATCATAAAAACAACAATTATAACATAGTTTCTTTAAGTCTGCAGATGGCTATTTTAGCCAGGACACTTTAACTTGCAATTGATTTAAATGAACTACAAATTATTTTATCAGAAACAACCACTTGTTAGCTCCCTTATATTGGCTTAGGTTGACACTAATTGTGCATTGGTAGCTTTTAGGAGGTTTCTTACGGTTGAATTTCCTGTATTATTAACAATTCAGCTGCTTTATTTACGTTTTTCCTGAGCAGCTTTCATTTTAAATTCTCTATTTTTGTTAGTAGGGAGTTCCCCTATTCTGAGAAGGTAAGCATAATAAGGGCTCTGATTCTTAGAGATTTGGCTTTAAGGAAACCCAAATAACCCGTTGCCCTCTAGTCTGACTCATAGCAACCCTACAAGACAGGATAGAACTACCCTGTATGGTTTCTGAAGCTGTAATTTCTGCATTTTTCTCCTGCGGAGGAGTGCCTGGAGGGTTCAAACCCTACCTTTTGGTGCTTTACCAGTTTTCTAGGAAAAATAACTCTTCAAGGCACCTAACCAAGGGGAAAAGTAAGCAGCCAAGGTGGCAGTAACATTGCAACTCACTACCCCTGGTTTAAGAGGCCGGTGCTCTAAGCCTTGAAAAACCCAGCCTTAAAAAAAAATCTAACCCTTTGAGGTCAAGTCAGTTCCAACTCATAGCAACCCTATAGCTTTAAAAAAAAAAAAAAAAAAGCTTTAGGAGGCAGCTATTACCCTCCTTGTCCTGAAGCTGAGGACTGACACAGTCAAACACTGGCTTTTTAGTTTTATTTGGTTCCTAGAAAACTTGACGCTCCACCCTCATTCCTTCTCTGGTTTTCTGGGATGTTTTCAAACAAGTTCCACACTGTCTGCAAGTTTTAACATCTCCTTCAAGGACTTTTGTCAGAAGAAGTACAGGGCTCCTAATATGCATCCTGAGAGTCTGCTACTTTTGCTCCAATCCAGTGTAGTCGAGACTGGGGTTCTACACGTCGACAAGAAATGGTGATAACCGCCTGTTGGTTGTCAAGATAGGGAGTTTGGGGTGAGGTCTTCGGTGCCCTCTTGATTTTACTTAGAGACAGGCCCTCCGCTCTGCAGTACTTTTCTCAGGGGTTGGAGCCCAGGTATTCCGAACTTCAGTTCTTAGAGCCTTGAGGGAAAACACGCGAACTCTGTCTCATTTTCCCTGATACCAGAAACCAGAAGTGCCGGACTGAGGGGGGAGACTAGGGGTGCAGCAGTCTGGAAGGGTGAGCTGCGGTGACCTCCTGGGAACAGAAGCCTAATCCAGAGGCTTCTCCTGTTGTGCCCTGGTCTTTGAGGCTGAAAGATTATTTCCAGCCTGGATCCAGGTCTGAAATCCTGGGGCTGTGTTTCTTATTTTCCACCGGGTGGCGTCGAAATCCAAGCGCGCTGTGGCAAAGAAACCAGAAAATTGTTAAAAGGTAAATCCCGTTATCATTGGAGCTTTGAGGGGCGCTTCAAAATAGCTATTCGGGGACTCGGTATAGAAAAACAGCAACCATAACGTAAGGAGAGTGGAATAAAAACCAAACTCAACCGTGGATCCTAAACCTCCTGTTCCACGTCAGGGGCCCTACCCTACAGGCCATCCGAAAAGGAGCAAGAACTGTTTTCCTCGCTACGTTCATACCCAGAAAAACCCAGTGCCATCGAGTTGATTCCGACTCCTTGCGACCCTATAGGACAGAATAGAACTGCCCCACAGAGTTTCCAAGGAGCGCCTGGAGGATTCGAACTGCCCACTCTTTGGGTAGCAGCTGTAGCACTTAACCACTACAAAACGAAACCCAGTGCCATCGAGTCGGTTCCGACTCCTAGTGACCGTATAGGACAGAGTGGAACTGGCTCATAGAGTTTCCAAGGAGCTCCTGGCAGATCAAACTGCTGACCCTTTGGTTAGCAACCCTAGCACTAAACCACTGCGTCACCAGGGTTTCCACTCCCTAGTTCCCACCCACTGCCCTAGAGTGCATTCGGACTCAGAGTCGCTAGTGAGGAGGTGGGAAATCCAGGCTCTGTGCATCTGTTCCATCTGGGGATACAGCTCTCTCGGTTTCCAGAAAAGAGGCTGCAAAATCTGCTGTTTAAGATCATGGCAGTCAGTCAGCTCTTCAAAAGGTCTCAAAAGCAAAAAACCAAAACTGTTACCATGGAGTCCATTCTGACTCATAGAGATGTTGTAGGAGGGAGTAAAATTGCCCTATATGGTTTAAAAGGAGTAGCCTGTGGTTTCCAGCTGTTGAATTTCCAACCTTTCGGATTAGCAGCCATACCTCTCAACTGCTGCACCACCAGGGCTACCAAAAGCCTTTGTATCATAAGAAAAGCAATCACACACTCCCCCTCTTCACGCTTTAGGTCAAAAAAAAAAAAAAAAAAAAAAAAGGACAGGCAAAATAATGTCCCATGTGACCTGGAGTTCATAAATGCAAAGGATGGGAAAACAAAACAAAACAAGAAGTGAGCATATTAATGCAGCTGAGAGTGAGGAGAATGAGGGAGTGAGGGGTGATTTTTGTCACTGCTCTCCAGCAGCCAGTTTACTGAGCTTTTTAGGATTTGGGGAATCAATTAAATCAGGATTCAGAAAATATAGGACCTGGCCTGGCCCGTTGTTTACATGACAATAAACCAGATACTTAATTGTCCCAAACTTTTCTGTATTGTTATTTATTTCCACCTCTTGTACAAAAGGAAATCTTTGCCTGATTGGAATTTCTTGTAATGAGTGTTTGCAGAGCAAATATTGCACTGATTTCCAAATCTAGGACTGTATTCAAAAGAGGAAATTGAAAATGCAAGAACTTTCATGTTCATGTCAAAGACTTTCTTGTTGTGGTCGGCCCAGTCCTTGAAGCTCCTGTCCACAACTGGTCAGGAAGGGAAGGATGAGCAGTGGACTTGGGTATATCTAGGTTGGAGCAGTATATTGACAGGAAGTGCCAGAAATTCAAGCTGGATTTGGAAGAGCATGTGTAACAACGGATATCGTTCCTGATGTCAGATGAATCTTGGCTAAAAGCAGAGCACGCCAGAAAAATGTTTACCTGTATTTTATTGACTATGTAAAGGCATTCAACTGTGTGGATCATAACAAATGACAGGTAACAATTCGAAGAATGGGAATTCCAGAACACTTAATTTTGCTCATGCAGAACCTGTACATAGACCAAAAGGTAGTCTTTGAAACCTAACAAGGGGATACTGCATGGTTTAAAATCAGGAAATGTACCCGTCAGCACGGTATCCTTTCAACATATTTATTCAATCTGTATGCTCAGTAAATAATTGGAGAAGTGGACTCTTCTAAGAATAACGTGACATCAGAAATAGAGGAAGACTCATGGTAGACAATCACACAAGGCTGGAAATCGTGGCGTAGCCAAGCTGACACACACATTTTTGTGGGACTCAGTTCAATCCTTGCCAACCCATTGAAAACCTACAATGTGCACATGGCAGAACCTTGCTTGCTGAAAATGAAGAGAATTTGATGCACTTACTGATAAAGACCAAAGACTACAGCCTGCAGTATGGATTACACTTCCACATAAAGAAAACAAAAATCTTCACAACTGGACCAATAAACAACATTATGATAAATAGAAAACATATTGAAATTGTCAAGAAGTTTATTTTACTTGCATTTACAATCAATGCACGTGGAAACAGAGGTCAAAAAATAAATTGACGTATTGCATTGGGCAAATCTGCTGCAAAAAAAACCCCTCTTTAAAGTGTTCAAAAGCAAAGATAGCACTTTGAGAACTAAGGTGCGTCTGACCCAAGCCATAACATTTTCAGTCATCTCATATGCATGGAAAATGTAAACAATGAAAAAGGAAGATCAAAGAAGAATTGATGCTTTGAATTGAGGTATTGGAGAAGAATATTGAATATACCTCAGACCGCCAGAAGAAAGAACAAATTTGTCTTGGAAGAAGTACAGCCAAAATGCTCCTTGGAAGAGAGGTTGGTGAGAATTCATCTCACATGCTTTGGACATGTAATAGGAGGGGCCAGTCCCTGGAGAAGGACATCATGTAGAGGGTCAGCACAAAAGGCAAAGACCCTCAAAGAGATGGACTGACACAGTGGCTGCAACAATGATTGTGAGGATGGCGCAGGAATGGAGACTGTTCTTTTCTGTTGTACATGGGGTTGCTATGTCAGAATCGACTCAACAGCATATAACAACAACAGCAGTAGTATTAATCAGTATTCCAGCAGGAAGCAAGTCACACATTCAAAGAGTGTATTGAGGGGAGATCATTGAAAGGCCTCTTTATAGAGTTAAGGAAACTAATAAGATGTGAGGAAACCCTGAGGGATGAGAACACTGGGAGTCTTAGCATTCCTAGGCATAAAGGGGCGGGGGAAGGAGTGGAGCTGCCAGAACCTGGCAAGAGCTCTCGCCATGGCAGAGGAGTCACCCATCAGGAGCTGTGCCCATGGGAGAAACACAGCCTCGAAGGGAATGAGTGGAAGAAATACTTGCATCTACCTCTCTCTCTTCCTGCCACCTGATCTCTTGCTAGTGCTTCCCATTGGAATTCTGAATCCAACCAGAAGCCAGGGACCAAGAAAGCCCAAGTAAAGCAGCCTTCCAAGGTAAAGAGAAGAGCAGAAAATGGACCTGGATGGGCAAATGGAGAATAAATCAGCACACTGGGGTTGTAATTTGTGTGACCCCTTCCTACTTTTGGTTGGGCATGAATTTCTATTCTATATAAACCTTGGATAATAAGGTAAATCGGAACTTGAGCAGCTTATAGGAAATATTTACCTCTAGACATTTTTTGTTAGGGGCATAGCCATTGTAAGAAGGATTACAAATATATTTGCCATAAACTTTCACGAAGTTAGGATGCAGCCATCAAATACAGATTCCTCCCAACAGATGCACACTAGTGAGACTAGTATGCGGAATGCATCTCTTCTGTCCAGTAAGGCTGAAGAGGCACCTGTTTCTGGGGAGAATGTGGTAAAAGTCTGTCTTCAAGCTATAACTTGGTTTATGCCAAGCAGCCAGGCGAGGATGCAGTTATATTTCTCGGTTGTACTGTTTCTACTGAAGGGCAACATAGTCTGTTTCTCTTGGGGAGTCTGGGAGCTTCAGAACAGTATTTTGTAAACCTCTTTCTACTTATACTCTGTCTTGGTTATCTAGTGCTGCTATAACAGAAATTCCACAAGTGGATGGCTTTAACAAAGGGAAGTTATTCTCCCATAGTAGGCTAGAAGTGTGAATTCAGGGCACCAAATGTAGTGGAAAGCCCTCTCTCTCTGTCTCAGCTCTGGAGGAAGGTTCTTGTCATCAATCTTCCCTTGGTCTAGGAACTTCTCTGCACAGGAACTCCCAGGTTCAGAAAATGAGCTCTGTTTGTGGTGTTGCTTTTTTGGTGGTATGAAGCCTCCCACTCTCTGTTCACTTCCCTTACCTTTTATCTCTTGTAAGATAAAAGGTGATGTGGGCCACACCCCAGGGAAACTCCCTATAAAATGGATCAGGGATGTGACCTGAGTAAGGGTGCTACATCCCACTTTAATCCTCTTTAACATAAGCTAATCTGTTTTTTTTTGGGGGGGGTAATCTGGTCTCATTAACCACAGGCAGAGATTAAGATTTACAATGCTTTCAGAAGTTACGCCAAATGGAGGAGAACCACACAATACTGGGAATCATGGCATAACCAAGTTGACACATAATTTGGGGTGCACTATTCAATCCATGACATACTCCTATAATGAATTCTCTTTGTAAAATGCATAATAATGATCTATATTCTGATGTCGTAATGTTTCTCTGATACCAAACCAAAAAAAAAAAAAAAAAAAAAAACCAATTGCCGTCAATCAATTGCAACTCATCATGACCCCACCTGTTGCAGAGTAGAACTGAGCTCCACGGAGTTTTCAAGCCTACGATGTTTCGGAAGCAGATCAGCTTTTCTGAGGTGACTCTGGGTGTGTTTGAGCCTCTAACTTTTCAGTTAGCAGCTAAGTGTTTAACCATTTGCACCACCAAGGACTCATTTCTCTAATACTGATGGTCAGCAAAGTTGTCGACTAGAGAATATCAGTTACTGGTTCACAAAACTGTAAACTTGCAGCAGAATATAATTAAATGCACTACTGTGTTCATTAAGGAACTCTTTCTACAAATTAAAAATAAATAAATCATCAATCAATCGATCAATAGAAGTAAACCAAATGCTTAGTAATAGAATTGATTTACATTCTCGCACAACCTGTGTATATCAAAATGGTGCTGACTGGTAGCAAACACATGATCTGCAGATCACATTTTCAGTGGCTGTGCTCTACATCAGATTCTATGGAGATACCATCATAGGCATTTACTTCAAAATGGCAAGTACACACTGACAGTGATCAAACACATTGGTATGACCTTGAATGCATAGGTAGCGAGCTGGTTCTGTTGGACTAAGTGGTAGTACACAAAGCGAAGAAAGTTCCCAGTTTTGTAATCGAGTAGTTCCTTTTGAAGGCAGGTATCTGACAAACAAGGCTCAACTAGAATTCATAATATCTCTGCTTAAACCTAAAGAAAGCTCAATGTGGTCATAATTGTTACAGACAGCCCTTTCAACTCCCTAACAGGTAATGGAAGAAGCACTTTTGCCTCCTCGTTTCTAGGAGGGGAAGGAGGCAGCGGTAGAAGCTGAGAAGGTATAGATTCATTTCTAGCTAGGCATAAATAACTTTAGCTAGGTTCAAAGAGGCTGGAAGGAACTCCCAAGAATGCCAAAGATTCCATAAAGCAGCCATGCAATTTCGCTTCCAGGAAGAGGCGGAACACAAGAGCATATTGGCCTTGTGGGAAGTCTGCAGATAGTCTTTTTCACCTTCGTAGTCGTCCGGTCAGCACTGGGTTGTTGGGTTAGTACTGGGTAGGTAAAGAAACATATTACAGCACACCACAGGGCAGAAAGAAGGCTAATAGAGCTTCCAGTGCAGCACAATTCAGTGGGTAGTGTGCTTAGTTCTCTGCTTTCCATAGAGCTCGAAGCCCTAGATTCATACTCCAAAACCACTCTAAGTCATACTTCTCCATAAATGGAATGTTGTCCAGAATAGAGAGAAATTGTTAGCCTGAGAAGCCTGGAGTTGGTTCCAAAACAAGCAGGTCTGGATCCTTTCCCTTCCCCTAATGTCAAATATGAATACAAGCTCTCAGTCTTGTTTGAAATTTGAGCTCCATTATTTGAATTTCTTTTCTTTCTCTTTTATAGTGTTAATTTATGATATTATACTTTAGTCATGATTATCGTTACAGAACTATGGTTGCATTGGAAATTGCCCGAAAAACCAGGGACAAAAAACAGTAACATTGGTTTGTTCAAAATCTGTAATTTGACAGCCTCGTGGGGGTGGGGTGGGGGGAATAGCTCATTTGGGATCCACTCAGCTAGGGTGGGTTGAAAGCTGAGGCTAGAATCATCTGAATGGTTGTTCATTCATCAGTCTGTTTGAGGCACCACCTGAGTCTTTCTGAGGTCTGAACAAAGGGTTTACAATCATGCCCTTAGCTTCATCTTTAGACCCTGCTTTCCTGAACAATGCCTTGGGTCTGATGTTTTCCCAGAAGGCTTTTTGTTAATTGAAGCATTGTTTGTCATCTGGAGTGGCTGAAACTGAGACAGTTTTATTTTTTAATAACCAGCAAGTCATGGTTCCTTTAAAATTAATGATTCTTTCTTTAGTTTATGTCTCTGTCTCATAGGCACACACTCTTCCTACTGTAGGCAGCTAGAAAATGCCAGGGGTCACCTTCAACACATTGCCTGGAAATATCCTTAGCTAAATCATCCAGTGCCTTAGGTATAGTTTTTACTTTCTGCATTACCACAGTGACAGTATTGCTAACCTTTCTGTCAGTAGATAACAAGGGCCCCCTTTCCTTCTACTTCTAATATTTTCCTCATTCTCCTGACTAGGCAGCAGATAAAAACAGTCTTCCTGTTTTGGGGACCTTTCACTAACAGTCTCCTGAAGGTCTTGCCAGTTTCCACTTGCTGCCTAGTCCCAAAGCCACATGCCTTGGGGTGTGTTACAGCAGAATCTCATCTTCAGGTAAAGATATATAGATATAAATCTGAATTAGTTTGTGCTCGTTATGGATTTACTGACTTTCAGCCCCAAACCATCCTTTTACCTGCTTTGTGAAAATATATCTGGGTCTTTAAAAATATTTTTCCTTTGCTTCCTAGTACTGAGGATTTACCTGGAGAGACTGCAAGACGAAGAGGTTTTTGCTCCTTGGTGTCCAGGAGATGCTTGGCCTGCGGCTTCCCCAGTGCTCTTGCCCCATGCATGGCTTTCTCCTGAATCAGAAGGTCTAAATTTCGTCTGAATGGCTCTGGAAACTTTCCAGAATTCTCTAGTTCAGGACTTTTTATTTGTCGACTGTTTGGTTTGAGTTGCGAGAGATGCCTCTTTCTCTGCTGCGCTTGGCTATGGGATTGGTACAGGTGAGCTGGGACGTTGGCAAGAGTATTCAGGACTGGGCATCTTTGAGGCAGAAAGGGTTGCACTATGGACACTGGGAAGAGAATGAAGGTCCAGAAACGGAGAGCGATGTTCCAGTACTTGGGGGCCCCCAAAACCGGGCGACGCCGAAAGGGCGAGCTGGTGTGATCTCAAAAGCAGGAGGAGAGTTAAGGCGGCCAAGACCTAGAAGAAACCTTAGGTGTTGAGGGCCTGAAGGGTAAACTTTGAACAGACCCTGACCCTAACAAAAGAAAGTCGTGTCAGAAGTGGGATTCGAACCCACGGCTCCACTTGGAGACCAGAAGCCCCAAATGCGTGAAGGGATACCTTAAGTCTGGTGCCTTAGACCACTCGGCCATCCGGACACTGCGTGTAGCATTTACGCATGATGACTACCGTACGTTATGAAGGCTGTTTCCTTCAAGAAACAGGTAAAAGATTACTTCTAAAAACAGAAAAGCAGGAAAGAACACGTTTTACAGGGAACCTGAAACTTGCGTTGGACAACAGATTTAACGCAGTTCTAAAGACTGGCGTCTACGCCACCCACCCCACAGGCCGTTTTCCCACTGTTCCCCTATCCCCCAGCCCAGACTGCCCAGAAAGACTGCGAGTTACAGCATCAGCTTTAAGGAGTAGAGGACGTAGGACGCGGATTTTGTCCGCGCTTTGTCGAAACGTCTTTCAACAGCTTTCCGCGAGGCTTACACTATCTCTCGACCATATTTTATTTTAAGACGTTGTATTAGTGGGGACTGAACCCGTGCGCCGAACTTAAGTATTCGCTGAACAATCCTATTGTCTGCATTTTTACTTCCGCAAGTGTACGCGGATTGCGTGACCATTTTCCACACTCCTCCAGTTTCCTTCCCTACGCACGCCCTCGGTAACCCAACCTCTCTTTTCCTTTTCTTTTCTTGCCTTTTTCTTTCTCTCACATACCATACCCCCTTCTATTCTTTCTGCCGGCCGTGGGAGACAGGATGGGAAGGGAAATCAGCGCGGTCATAGGTTACATAATAATAGAAATACGAGCCCAGAGACAAAAGCAACAAGATCTTTGTCTTGGAATAAAATCTTAACATGGATAGGTGGATAGACAGACAGACAGTTGGATAATAAATTATAGATAGGTACATCCCTAGAGGTTCGGTTCAGGTGAGAGGCATTCATTCACTGTTCACTTTCCATCCTGTCTCACAGTAACGTTTTATTAGTTACACCCTCAAATTGATAGTTTCAGAGACTTCATTTTCTGTGGAAGACATCGAAATATTGTATGCATGGACTGGCAACTACTAACGAAAATCCTAATTTGTGTGCCCAATGATCAGGGTTAAGTTGTTTTATTTTGTTTCTTTCTGCTTTCCTCCCTACCCCAGTCCTCATATGAAGAACTTAATCATTGTTTTGAAAGCAATGGAAAGTAGTAGAAAATGTGAGGTCTGGAATTAGGTGTAACTAATTAATGCTTCATTACTTAATAAAGTGTGATGTTTTACATTACTTTGACTCTCTGGGAACCCTTTCTTCAACTTTTAAGTAAAGGTAACCAAGCAGGAAGGAATAGAAGGAAGATTCAAAACAAAAGCAAGATAATACATTAAAAATAAATAAATAAACCTAACCATGCTGATAAGTGAGGAGTGGGTTATGGTGGAATTAGAACAATCAGTATATGCAACCCCCAGAGATTTAATAGGCCTAGGTGAAGAGCATTAACAGTCTTAAAACCAGTAGACAAAGGGTTATTGGAAAATAACAGATGTACAGGGCACTAAAGTTACCACCCCACATATTACTTGCCAATTGGAAAGGGCAAAATGAAGAACCCTGGGAGCACCACTTTATTTTCACTATCAGTGGGGTATCCTGACAAATGTTCCTGAAGTGAATACACATTTCAGGCCAAAAATGTTGAACGTGAATCTACTCAATTAATTGAAATGATATAACCAATCCTTTAGACTTCCAGTGTACAAAAAAATAGAGGAATAAATTAAAAGATTACATGAGGAGACAATGAGACAAATCCAGAAGGTAGAACACTCCACAAGACAATTGGCTTGGACTTTTTTTTTTAAGTCAACATCAAAAGAAAGCAAAAACAACGAACAGTGATGGGAAGGTGGTCTGGACTAAAAGGGATTAAGAAAACAACCAAATGCAATGAATGACCTTGATTGGATCCTGGTTAGAAAAAGCATTCCTGAAAGATGTTATTAGTTACTGTCAGTTCTTATTAACTCCTTATTAAAGCAAAAAATGGCATGGAATAGATGATATATAGCAACACAGAGCCCACTGTAAAAACCTAGAAGCATCTATACTTATGGTCAAGTGGTTAAGGCAATGGACTAGAAATCCATTGGGGTCACCCCAAGGGACTACAAACACTGACTTTTGTGTCTTCATTTCAGTCTGTGATCATGAATTACCATATTGCATTGAAAGCTACTTTTAAAAATATTAATCTTTCTCTTGTATCCTTTACAAGTTCCTAAAAATGGATTTCTCATTGCCCTGGAAGGAATTATTTTGGATGACCATACTATGTCAAGTGAATCAGTAGGACCTTGTTTTGTTTCGGTTCTGAGGTTTCTTAGATTCAAAATCCCAATGACTGAATGTTGAACTATTTACCCCAAAAGTGTGTGTATCACCTTGGTTAGGCCATGATTCCCAGAATTGTGTGGTTGCCCTCCATGTTGTGATTGTTATGTTGAAAGGATTAGTGTGGGATTGTAACACCACACTTACTCAGGTCACCTCCCTGATCCAAGGTAAAGGGAGTTTCCCTGGGGTGTGACCTACACCACCTTTTATATCTCAAGAGATAAAAGGAAAGGGAAGCTAGCAGAGAGTTGGGGGCCTCATGCTACCAAGAAAGCAGAACCAGGAGCAGAGTGCATCCTTCAGACCTGGGGTCCTTGCACCTGAGAAGCTCCTTGATCAGAAGAAGATTGAGGACAAGGACTTTGCTCCAGACCCAACAAAGACAGAAAGCCTTCCCCTGGAGCTGACACCCTGAATTCAGACTTGTAACCTTCCAGACTGTGAGAGAATAAAATCATCTTTGTTAAAGCCATCCACTTTTGGTTTTTCTGTTCTAGCAGTACTAGATGACTAAGACACTGAGGAAAGCAAGCTAAAAGAAGGCCTTCACATAGTTACCTTTAGAAAAACACAGAAATCCCACCACTTCCTTTTTCTATAGCCTAACAGGTGCAGCACTTGATTTGGGATGCAATGTCACCTCAATCAAGAAATTTGGAAGACATCTACCTATTCAACTGACTGGAAGACATCCATATTTGTACCCATTCCAAAGAAAGGTGATCCAACAGATGGCAGAAATTCTCGAACAATATCATTATACTATACACAAGTAAAATTTTGCTGAAGATCATTGAAAAGTGTTTGTAGCAGCACTTTGACAGATAACTGCCAGAAATTCAAGCCAGATTCAGAAGACGATGTGGATTAAGGGATATCAGATCATGACTGAAAGCAGAAAATATCAGAAAGATGTTTCCCTGTGTTTTATTTCCTTCTTTTTGAAAATGGTTTTTTACCTTTACTTAATTTTGATCAAACATTTGGGATAATATTTAAATGATTAGCCTGATGAAGCAAAGTGCTATGCTAGAAGAAACAGATTGGATGGTGTATTCTAAAATATTTATTTTCCTCACATTCTTAGCTTCCATTGAAAGCCTTGCCCATGTAAATATTTTCTGATCTCTCTCTAGAAGCCAAAATCCCTGCATCCAGCATGTACAGATAACTCTTGAGCAGGAACCCAGTTGTGGAGAGAAAAGCATGAAACGTCCTTGTTCCTTTCAAGAGGCCAGCACATAAACCGAAAGAAGCTCTGAGGACCTTTTCCCACATCACATAAACCAAGAAAAACCAAACCTGTTACCTTCGAGTGGGTTCTCACTCACAGTGACTCTATATGACAGAGTAGAACTGCCCCATAGGATATCCAAGAACACCAGGTGGATTTGAACTGCCGACCTTTTGTTGGAAGAGGTAGCTCTTAACCACTACGCAACCGTGGTTCCCTGAGACCTATGGCTGGCTTAATAAGTCAGGACTCTTTAAGTTGCAGTTCATTGAAACTAACCACAAATTTCTTTATCAGATCAGGAAAACCCTGATGGCGTGGTGGTTAAGACTTTGGGTGCTAACCAAAAGGTCGACCATTCAAATCCACTTAGGTGCTTTTTAGAAACCCTGTGGAGCAGTTCTTCGCTGTCTCATAAAGCAGATATGAGTCAGAATCGACACTACGGAAACTGGTAAGGTTTTTGGTTTTATCGGACAGGGGCACTTGTTAACTTGCCTATATTGTCTTAGATTGACACTACCTGTGCATTGGTAGCTTTTAGCACATTTCTTACAGCAAAATTTCCTGTATTATCAACAACCCAGAAGCTTAGTTTCCATTTTTCCTTAGGAATCTTCATTTTAGAACTGTCTATTATTGTTAGCAGAGTTCCTGTATTCTGAGAAGGTAGGTAAGCCTAATAACAGGCTCGAATTCCTAGAGATTTGGCTTCAGGGAAACCCAAATAACCCATTGACCTCCAGTCTGACTCACAGAGACTTGTAGGTCGGGATAGAACTAACCTGTAGGGTTTCTGAGGCTGTACTTCATTCATGTTTCTCCTGCGAAGGAGTACCTAGAGGGTTCGAACTGCTGCCTTCCGATGCTTTACCATTTTTCTAGGAAATACAACCCTTCAAACCATCTAGCCAAAGAGAAAAACAAATAGCTATGGTTCCAGTGTGATTCAACTTACAAGTCCCAGTTTACAAGACCAGCGTTCTAGCTCCTGAACCACTGAGGTTTCACAGGGAAGCAACTATTCCCTGGTCCTGAAGCTGATAGTTGACACACTCAAACTTCTTTTTAGTTTTTGGTTTCTAGAAAATTTGACATTCCACTGTCATTCCCTCTCTGGTTTTCTGGGATATTTTCAAGCAAGTCCCACTCTCTGCTGGCTTTAACATCCCATCCATTGACTTTTGTCAAAAGAAGTACAAGACCCCTAATCTGGCTCCTGAGAACTTGGAAGAAAGCCAGGATAATCGAAGATCGGGAACTACAAGTTGACCAGAGACGGAAATGACAGCCTGTCTGTTCTGAAGATAAGGAATTTGGGTGGGGACTTCAGTGCCCTCTTGATTTTACTTACTGCCAGGCCCTCTGCTCTGTGGTGTTTTTCTCAAGGGTATTCAGAATTTCAGTTCTTTGAGCCTTGGGGGGAAACAGGGGAACTCTGTCCCATTTTTCCCAATAGTAGAAATGAGAAGAGAGAGCTAGACTGAAGGAGAGGGTAAGAGTGAGGCAGCCTGAAGGGGGGAGATGCGGCGACCTCCTGGGAACAGGAGCCTAGTGGAGAGACTCTTCCTGTTGTTTGCTGTTCTTTGAGGCTGAAAGTTTCCAAGAGTCAATTCAGGTCTCCAGTCTCGGGGCCGTGTTTCTTATTCCCCGCTGGGCTGCGCTGAAATCCAAATACAAGAGACGTGTCTTAGCGCGCTGTGGCAAAGAAACCAGAAAATTGTTACAAGATAAATTCCGCCATCCTTGGAGCTTTGAGCGGGCATCAGAATAGCTATTTTGGGACTCGGCGGAGGCAATCAACAACCATAATATAAAGAAAAAAGAAAAGAGAGCAGGATAAAAAGGAAATTCAGCCACGGACCCTAGACCTCCTGTTCGAAGTCCTGGGCCCTGCACAGCTCACCCTACAGGCCATTCGAAAAGAAGCAGGAATTGTTTTCCTCTCTACTTTCATGGTTTGATAGCTCACCATAAACAGAAGGTCGTGGTAATAATAGAAAAACAAAAAGCAAAACCCTCTACTAGTGACAAATACAAGCAACTTATTAATACAACTCAGAAAAATAGGAATCGCTGGTTGGGAGATGGGGAATCAAGGCTCTGTGCGTCTTTTCCATCTCGGGAATACAGCTCTCTGTATTCCAGAAGGGAGGCGGCAAAATCTATTGTTTAAGCCCAAACCAGCCAGACAGCTCTCCAAAAGGTCTCAAAAACAAAAAACCCAACCTCAAGCCAATTCTGACTCACAGTGATCCCATAAGGACAGAGTAGAACTGTCTCACAGGATTTAGAATCAGTGGATGGTGGCTTCAAACTGCCCACCTCTTGAATTAGCAGACATAGCTATTAACTGCTGCACCACCAGGGCTCCTAAAGAGTCACAAAGGGTATGATCAGCAATCATGCACTCCACGTTTTGATCTCTTCAGTCAAGTACAGTCAAAATAATGTCCCATGTGACCTGGAGTTCATAAATGCAAATCACAGGAAAACAAAACAAAACAAAAAATGGGCATATAAATTTAGCCTAGAGTGAGGGGAATGAGGGGGGTAAGAGGTGAATTTTGTCACTGTTCTCCAGCAGCAGGAATCCTGAGCTACTTAGAATTTGGGGGATCAATTATTCATGACTCAGGAAATGTAGGAATTGCCCTATTGTTTATGTCAGAATAAACCAGATTCTGAATTTTTCTGAAATTTTATTTGTTGTTATTAATTTCCACCTCTTGTACAAAAAGAAATCTGTGCATAATTGAAAATTCTTGTAACGAATGTTTTCAGAGCGACCATTGGACTGATTTCCAAATTTAGGGCTGTGTTGAAGAGGGAGAATCACAGATGTGGGGACATTGCTGCTCATGTCACAAACCTTGTTGTTCTTCTAGGCCCAATCCGTGAAACACCTGCTCTCAAGTTGATCAAGAGGGCAAGGGTGGGAGGAGGACTTGGGTAAATATAGGTACAGCAGTACATTGACAAAGAACTGCGAGAAATTCAAGCTGGATGCAGAAGAGAAGGTGAAACAAGGGATATCATTGCTGATGTCAGATGAAACTTGGCTAAAAGCAGAAACACCAGAAAAATGTTTACCAGTGTTTTATTGACTATGCAAAGGCGTTCAACTGTGTGGGCAATAACAAATTATGGATAACAATTCGAAGAGTGGGAATTCAAGAACACTTAATAGTGCTCATGCTGAACCTGTACATAGACCAAGAGGCAGTCATTGGAACAGAACAAGGGGACACTGCGTGGTTTAAATCAGGAAACATATGCATTAGGGTTGTATCCTTTCAACATACTTATTCAATCTGTAAGCCGAACAAATAATCCAAGAAGAACATGGCATCAGGATTGGAGGAAGACTCATGTCTTATTCATCTAGTGTTGATATATCTGAAATACCACAAGTGGATGGCTTTAACAATCAGATGTTTATTCTCTCATAGTCTCGTAGGCTAGAAGTCCAAATACAGGGAGCCAGCTCCAGGGGAAGGCTTTCTCTCTGTTGGCTCTAGAGGAAAGTCCCCGTCATCAATCTTCCTCTGGTCTAGGAGCTTCTCAGCCCAGGGATCCCTGGTCCAAAGGAGGCTCATTGTTCCTGACACTACTTTCTTGATGGTACGAGGTCTCCCTGTCTCTCTGCTCACTTGTCTCTTTAATATCTCAAAAGAGATTGACTTAAGACACAAGCTAATCTTGTAGATTGAGTCCTGCCTCAATAAAAAAACTGACTCTAATCCTGCCACCTTAATCCTCAGAGAGACAGGATTTACAACACATAGGAAAAGCACATCAGATGATGAAATGGTGGACAATCACATAATACTGAGAATCATGGCCTACCCAAGTTCACACATATTTTGGGGTGAAATGATTCAATCCATGACAACTCATTGACAACCTACGATATGCAGATGACACTACCTTGCTGACCGAAAGTGAGGGGGATTTGAAGTACTTCATGATGAAGACCAAAGACTACAGCCTTCAATATGAACTAAACTTCAACATAAATAAAACAAAAATCCTCACAACTGGACCAGCAAGCAACATCATGATAAATGGAGAACATATGGAAGTCATCAAAGATTTCATTTATTGGATTCAAAATCAATGTACATGGAGGCAGAGGCCAAAAATCAAATGACGTGCTGCATTGGGTAAACTTACTGCAAAGGAACTATTTAAAGTGTTCAAAGGCAAAGATGTCAGTTTGAGGACTAAGGTGCACCACGCCCAAGCCATGATATTTTCAATCACCACATACGCATGGGAAAGCTGGACAACAAAAAGGAACACTGAAGTAGAATTGATGCCTTTGAGTTATGCTGTGGGAGAAGAAAATTGACTATTTTTATGGGCTGCCAGAAGAATGAAAAAATTTGTCTTGGAAGAAGTATGGCCAGATGCTCCTTAGAAGTGAGGATGCTGAGGCTCCATCTCACCTACTTTGGACGTATTATCAGGAGGGGCCAGTTTCTGGAAAAGCACATCATGCTTGGTAAAGTAGACTATCAGTGAAAGAGAGGAAGACTCTCAATGAGATTGTTTGACACCGTGGCTGCAAAAATGATTGTGAGGATGGTGCAGGACTGGACGGTATTTCTTCTGTTGTGCATAGGATTGCTGTGAGTCAGAACCGACTAGAAGGGGTCTAACAACAACAGTTGTATTAATCAGTATTTCAGCAGGAAGCAGGTCACACATTCAAACAGTGAATTGAGGAGAGACCACTGGAAGGGCTTGATAGACAGTTAAGGAAACTAATAAGATGGGAGGAAACCTTGAGCAACCAGAACACTGGGAGTCCTTAGTATCCCTAGGCATAAAAGGGCAGGGAAAAGAAGGAGAGTTGCCAGAATTTGGCAAGAGCTCTTGCCATGGGAGAGGAGCCACCCACCAGGAGTTGTGCCCATGGGAGAAATACAGCCTGGCTGGGAATTAGTGGGAGGGATTTTTGCATCTACCTCTCCCTCTCTTCCTGCCATCTGATCTCCTGCTAGTACATCCCATTGGCTGAATCCTGCCAGAAGCCAGGGTGCAAGAAAGCCCAAGTAAAGCAGCCTTCCAAGGTACAGAGCAGAGCAGAAAATGGTCCTGGAAGGGAAAATGGAAAATGAGTCAGTACACTGGTGCTGTAATTTCTGTGATTCCTTCCTACATTTGGTTGGAGTATGAATTTCTATTCTATATAAACCTTGGATAATAAGGTAGATTGGAGTTTGAGCAGCTGATAGGAAGTGGTTACCTCTAGACCTTTTTTATCAGGGGCATAACCATGGCAAGAAGGAACACAAATATGTTTGCCACAAACTTCCATAAAGTGAGGATGAAGGCATCAAATATAGATTCTTTCCAACAGAGGCAACCCAGTGAGACTGGTACGTGGAAGGCATATCTTTTGTCAAGTAAGGCAGAGGAGGCATCTGGTTGTGGGGAGAATGCGGTGAAGCTCTGCCTTCAGCTGTAATTTCATTTATGCCAAGCAGCCAGTGAAGGCTGCAGTGATATTTCTTGGCTGTATGGTTTCTGCTAGAGGGCAACATAGTCTGTTTCTTTTGGGGACTTTGTGAGCTTCACAATACAATTTTGTAAACCTCTTTCATTTTGAATTGCAGGATACTGATCTATATTCTAATGTTGGAGTGTTACTCTAATATCACTCCAAAAAACCAAAGCAATTGCCATCAAGTCAGTTGCAACTCATAATGACCCCATGTGTTGCAGAGTAGAAGTGAGCTCCATAGAGTTTTCATGTCTGTGACCTTTCAGAAGCAGAAAACGTTTTCCAATGTGCCTACAAATGGGTTTGAAACTCCAATCGTTCAGTTAACAACCAAGCTCTTAATCATTTGTACCACCAGGGACTCAATTCTCCAGTACCAGTGGTGTGCAAAGTTATCAGTTAGGGAACATCAGTTACTGGTTCTCAAAAGATGTAAACTTTCACCAGAATACAATTAAATGCACTGCTGACTTCATTGAAGAACTCTTTCTACAACTAATAAATAAATGAATAATCAACCCATTGATCAACAGAACTAGACAAAATGCTTAGTGATACAGCTGATTGACATGCTGGCACTAGCTCTGTATCTCAAAATGGTGCTGGCTGGTAGCAAACACAGATTAGCACTGGTCTGTAGACCACATTTTCAGTGGCTGTGCTCTACATCATATTCTGTGGAGATACTGTCATAGTCATTTACTTCAAAATAGCAAGTATCCACTGACAGTGTCCACACACGTTGGCATGATCTTGAGTCCACAGGAACCTAGCTACTTCTGTTGGACTAAGTGATGCTACACAAAGAAAAGAGAGGTCCCAATTTTGTAATACAGTAGTTTCTTATCCAACAAACAGGGCTCACTCAGAATTCATAACATCTCTCCCTAAACCTAAAGACAGCCTAATGTGGTTGTAATTGTTTTAGGTCTTTCAACTCCCTAAAAGGTAAGATTTAGTGGAACAACTCCTTTTGCTTCCTCCTTTGTAGGATGGGAAGGAGGCAGCCGCAGAAGCTGAGAAGTTGTCAATACATTTCTAGCCAGGCATAAATAACTTCAGCTAGGTTTGAAGAGCCTGGATAGAAGTCCCAAGAATGCCAGAGATTCAACAAATGAGCCATTCCCTTTCTCTTCCAAGAAGACTAAAAACACAAGAGTTTATGGGCCTTGTGGGAATTCTGTGGACACTCTTTATCACCTTCTCAGGTAAAGAAACATTATCGAAGTGCATCAGAGTGTGAAAAGAAGGGTAATAGAGCCTCCAGTGCAGCACAATTCTGTGGGTACTGGGCCTGGTTCTCTGCTTTCCACAGAGCTCTAAGCCCTAGATTCTTATCCCACACCACTCTAAGTCATGCCTCTCCATAAATAAAAGCCTGTCCAGAATGGAGAGAAATTGTTAGCCTGAGAAGCCTGCAGTTGGTTCCAAAATGAGCATGTCTGGATCCTTTCCCTTCTTCAAATGTTAAATATGAATGAATACAAGCTCCAACATCTTGTTTGAAATTTGAGCTCCACTATTTGAATCTCTTCTCTTTTATAGTGTTCATTTGTGATATTGTATTTTTGTCATGATTGTTCCATTAAAAATTGCCCCCCAAACCAGGAAGATAAAACAATAACATTGGTTTGTTAAAAAATCTGTAAGTTGGCAGACCTAGAGGGTGTGGAGAGGTTAGCTCATCTGGGCCCCTTTCAGGTACGGTGGCTTGAGAGATGGGCCTAAAATCACCTGAATGCTTCTTCATTCATAAGTCTGTTTGAGGGACCAGTTGAATCTGTCTGAGGTCTGAATAAAACATTTTATGATTATGCCCTTGGTTTCATTTTTAGACCCTAGTTTCTGACAATGTCATGGATCTGCTATTTTCCCAGAAACCTTTTCTTATGTGGCATTGTTTGTCATCTGGAGGGGCTGGAAATGAGAAGGTTTTATTTTTTAATATACAGAAAGTCATGGTTCTTTTATACTTAACAGTTCACCCATTTCATCTTAAAAAAACCAAACCAAACCCAGTGCCCTCGAGTCAATTCCAACTCATAGCTTTACCTTAGGCAGCTAGAAAACACCAGGGGTCACCTTCAACACATTGCCTGGAAATATCCTTAGCTAAATCACCCAGTTCATTGGGTATAATTTTTACCTTCTGTGTTACCACAAGAACAGTGTTGTTAAACTTTCTTTTTCACTAGATAACAAGGGGCCCCTTTACTTCTGCTTCTACTAATAATTTCCTCATTCTCCTAACTAGGCAGCAGATAGAAATTGTCTTCCCATTTGGGGGACCTTTTCACTAACATTCTCCTGAAGGTCTTACCAGTTTCCAACTGCTGCCCAGTTCCAAAGCCATATGCTTTAGGGTTAGTTACAGCAGTATCTCATTTTCAGGTAAAAAAAAAGTCTCCATATAAATATAGATATATACACACACATACATACTGGTGGCATAGTCGTTAAGTGCTTTGGCTACTAACCAAAGGGTCGGCAGTTTGAATCCACCAGGTGCTCCTTGGAAACTCTAAGGCCCAGTTCCACTCTGTCCTATAGAATTGCTATGAGTTGGAATCGACTCAAGGGCACTGGATTTGTTTTCTTTTTTTTGGT
This sequence comes from Elephas maximus indicus, assembly GCF_024166365.1. Lineage (NCBI taxonomy): Eukaryota > Metazoa > Chordata > Mammalia > Proboscidea > Elephantidae > Elephas > Elephas maximus. The sequence goes on from NC_064819.1 coordinate 78,190,926, forward strand.
AGTAATAGGGAACCCAAGGTTGAGAAGGGAGAGTGTTGACATGTTCTGGGGTTTTTGAACCATGTCATAAAACAATATGTCCCGATGTGTCTGTCAGTTTTTCGTACTGTGGGGTCTTGTGTGTTGCTGTGAAGCTAGAAGCTATGCCTCCAGTATTCAGATACCAGCAGGAACACCCATGCAGGACAGGTTTCAACTGAGCTTCCAGACTAAGACAGGCTAGGAAGAAGGACCCGGAAGTCTAATTCTGAAAAGATTAGCCAGTGAAAACCTTATGAATAGCAGCAGAACATTGTCTGATATACTGCTGGAAGATGAGCCGCCCAGGTTGGAAGGCACTCAAAAGATGACTGGGGAAGAGCTCCCACCTCAAAGTAGAGTCGACCTTAATGATGCGGGTGGACTAAAGCTTTCGGGACCCTCATTTGCTGATGTGGCGTGGCTCAAAATGAGAAGATACAGCTGAAAACATCCATTAATAATCCGAACATGGAGTGTACGAAGTATGAATCTAGGAAAATTGGAAATCTTCAAAAATGAAACGGAACGCATAAACATCAATATCCTAGGCATTAGTGAGCTGAAATGGGCTGGTATTGGCCATTTTGAATCGGACAATCATATAGTCTCCTATGCTGGGAATGACAACTTGAAGAGGAATGGTGTTGCATTCATTGTCCAAAAGAATGTTTCAAGATCTATCCTGAAGTACAACCCTGTCAGTGATAGGATAGTATCCATACGCCTACAAAGAAGGCCAGTTAATTCGACTATTATTCAAATTTACGCACCAACCACTAGAGCCAAAGATGAATAGAAGATTTTTATCAGCTGCTGCAGTCTGAAATTGATCAAACATGCAATCAGGATGCATTCATAATTACTGGCGATTAGAAAGTGAAAGTTGGACACAAAGAAGAAGGATCAGTAGCTGGAAAATATGGCCTGGGGGATAGAAACAATGCCAGAGATCAAACGATAGAATTTTGCAAGACCAATGACTTTTTCATTGCAACTACCTTATTTCACCAATGTAAACGGTGACTATACACATGGACCTCACCAGATGGAACACACAGAAATCAAATTGAGTATATCTGTGGAAAGAGACAATGGAAAAGCTCAATATCATCAGTCAGAACAAGGCCAGGGGACGACTGTGGAACAGACCATCAATTGCTCATATGCAAGTTCAAGCTGAAACTGAAGAAAATCAGAACAAGTCCACAAGAGCCAAAATATGACCTTGAGTATATCCCACCTGAATTTAGAGACCATCTGAAGAACAGATTTGGCGCATTGAACACTAGTGACCGAAGACCAGACGAATTGTGGAATGACATCAAGGACATCATACATGAGGAAAGGAAAGCAAGAGGTCATTGAAAAGAAAGAAAAGACCAAGGTGAATGTCAGAGGTGACTCTGACACTTGCTCTCAAACATCGAGCAGCTAAAGCAAAAGGAAGAATTGGTGAAGTAAAAGAACTAAACAGGAGATTACAAAGGGCGTCTCGAGAAGACAAAGCAAAGTATTATAATCACATGTGCTTAGAGCTGGAGATGGAAAACCAAAAGGGAAGAACATGCTCGGCGTTTCTCAAGCTGAAAGAACTGAAGAAAAAACTCAAGTTCCCGATTTCCAATAGTGAAGGATTCCATGGGGAAAATATTAAGCGACCCAGAAAGGATGAAAAGAAGATGGAAGGAATACACAGTGTCATTATACCAAAAAGAATTAATTAGTCAATGTTCAACCATTTCAAGAGGTGGCATAGGATCAGGAACTGATGGTACTGAAGGGAGAAGTCCAAGCTGCTTTGATGGCATTGGAGAAAAACAAGGCTCCAGGAATTGATGGAATATCAATTGAGATGTTTCAACAAACAGATGTAGCGCTGGAGGTGCTCACTCGCCTATGCCAAGAAATATGGAAGGCAGCTTTCTGGCCAACTGACTAGAAAAGATCCATATTTATCCCTATTCCCAAGAAAGGCGATCCAACCGAATGTGGAAATTATAGAACAATATCATGAATACCACACGCAAGGAAAATTTTGCTGAAGATCATTCAAAAACAGCTGCAGCAGTATATCGACAGGGAACTGCCAGAAATTCAGGTCGGTTTCAGAAGAGGATGTGGAACCAGGGATATCATTGCTGATGTCAGAGGGATCCTAGCTGAAAGTAGAAAATACCAGAAGGATGTTTACCTGTGTTTTATTGACTATGCAAAGGCATTCGACTATGTGGATCCTAACAAACTATGGATAACATTGCGAAGAATGGGAATTCCAGAACACTTAATTGTGCTCATGAGGAACCTTTACATAGATCAAGAGGCAGTTGTTCCAACAGAACAAGAGGATACTGATTGGTTTAAATTCAGGAAAGATGTGCGTCAGGGTTGTGTTCTTTCACGATACCTATTCAATCTGTTTTGGTTTATTTAATCTGTATGCTGAACAAATAATATGAGAAGCTGGACTATATGTAGAAGAATGGGGCATCAGGATGAGAGGAAGACTCATTAACAACCTATGTTATGCAGAGGACACAACCTTGCTTTCTGAAAGTGAAGAGGACTTGAAGCACTTACCAATGAAGATCAAAGACCACAGCCTTCAGTATGGATTACACCTCAACATAAAGAAAACAAAAATCCTCACAACTGGTCCAATGAGCAACATCACGATAAACGGAGAAAAGATTGAAGTCATCAAGGATTTCATTTTACTTGGATCCACAATCAACAGCCATGGAAGCAGCAGTCAAGAAATCAAAAGATGCGTTGCATTGGGTAAACCAGCTGCAAGGGACCTCTTTAAAGTTTTGAAAAGCAAAGATGTCACCTTGAAGACTAAGGTGCACCTGACCCAAGCCATGGTATTTTCAATAGCACCATATGCACGTGAAAGCTGAACAATGAATAAGGAAGACCAAAAAAGAATTGACGCCTTTGAATTGCGGTGTTGGCAAAGAATATTGAATGTACCATGGACTGCCAAAAGAATGAACAAATCTGTACCATGGACTGCCAAAAGAACGAACAAATCTGTCTTAGAAGAAGTAGAACCAGAATGCTGCTTAGAAGCAAGGGTGGCGGGACTGCATCTTACATACTTTGGACATGTTGTCAGGAGGGATCAGTCCCTGGAGAAGGACATCATGCTTGGCAGAGTACAGGGTCAGCGGAAAAGAGTAATACCCCCAACTAGGTGGATTGACACAGTGGCTTGAACAATGAGATCGAGCATAGCAAGGTTTGTAAGGATGGCTCAGGACTCGGCAGTGTTTTGTCCTGTTGTTCATAGGGTCGCTATGAGTCAGAACGACTCAGTGGCACCTAACAACAACAACAGTGCTGAGTATGGATTTATTTTCTCTCAGCCCCAAATCATCCTTTTCCCTGCCTTGTGAAAATAAATCTGAGCCTTTAAAGTAGTTTTCCTTTGCTTCCTAGCCCTGAGGATTTGCCTGGAGAGAATGTTGGCTAGGTATTGCAGGAGGAATACCTGCAATACCTAGCTTCTCTTCCTGGTGTCCAGGTGTTGCCTGACCTGTGGCTTCCCCAGTGCTCTTGCCTCTTGCATGGCTTTCTCCTGCATCAGGCGCCGCAGGGCTTTAAATTTCTTCCGAAAGACTCTGAAAACATTCCAGAATTCTCTAGTTCAGGTCTTTTTGTTTGTCAACTGTTTGGTTTGAGTTGCCAGAGATGCCTCTTTCTTTGCTATGCTTTGCTGTGAGATCTGTACAGAGTTGCTAGGCCCTTGGCAGGAGTATTCCGGGCTGGGCCTCTCTGAGGTAAAAAGGGTTGCGTTACGGACGGTGGGAAGAGAGTAAAGGTCAAGAAACGGAGAGTGATGGCCTAGAACTTGGGTTGGGGGCTGGGTGGCGGGATGGGGCGAGGCAGATAGGAGGAGCTGGTTAAGAGCATGAGGAGAGTTAAGCCGGCAAGAGTAAGAAGAAACCTCTGCTGTTGTGGGCTCCAAGGTTCAACTTTTAAGGAAGCCTGGCACGAACAAAAGGAAATCCTGTCAGAAGTGGGACTCGAACCCACGCCTCCATCTGGAGACCAGAAAACCCGAGCGCGGGAAGCGAATGCTTGAATTTGGGGACTTAGACCACTGGACCATCCTGACACCTCCTCCAACCCCTTGCAGGATGGCAACCATAAAAAATGACTGAAAACTGGTTCGTTCACAAAAGAGAAAAAGATTATTTCTAAAACAGAAAAGCAGGAAAGAATACATTTTACAGAGAACCTGGAACTTGTCCTGGACAACAGAATTAATGCAATCCTAAAGACCGGAGGCCACGCCACCCACCCCACGTCCCCTTTTCCCAATGACCCCATCCCCGCGTCCCCCAAGCCTGCCCCTGAAGACCCCAGAGTTACAGGATAGGCTGTAAGGAGTAGAGGACTTGGGATGCAGATTTTATCCGCGCGGGGTTGAAAGGGTCTTTCAGCAGCTTTCTGCGATGCCCAGAGTATCTGTCGCCCACATTTTATTTTAAGGAGTTATATTAGTGGAGATCGGGCCCATGCTCCGGACTTACATATTCCGTGTTCAATCCTGTTTTCGGCATTTTTACTTTTTCTGCAAGGGTACACAGGCGGCTTTAGCGTCTTCCACACTTCTCCAGTTTCCTTCCCTCCGCACGCTTCCCTTCCACCCCAACCTCTTTTTCCCTTTCTTGTCTTCTCTGGTTGCCCTTTTCTTTCTCTCTCTCACATAGTATACCCCTCTTCTATTCTTTCTGCCGGCCGTGAAAGAAAGGATGTCAGATGAAAGTCAGGACGTGTTTAAAAAGAAGAAAATCGCCGTCGAGTCTTTTGCGACTCATAGCGACCTTATAGAACAGAGGAGAACTGCCTCATAAGGTTTCCAAGGAGCGCCTGGTGCGTTTGAACTGCTGACCTTTTGGATAGTAGCCATTGCACTTAACCACTATGCCGCCCGGGTTTCCAGGATGTGTGTATAGGATACATAATAAGAGAAGTATGAGACCATAGACAACAACAACAAAAAGATCTTTGTCTTGGTGTCAAATCTCTACATAGATGATAGACAGATAGATAGGCAGACAGACAGACAGATAGGTAATAGATGATAGATATATTCCTACAGGTTTGTTTAAGGTAAGAGGCATTCATTCCCTGTTCACTTTCCATCCTATCTGACAGTAACTATTTATTAGGTAGGTCCCTAATTGATAACTTCAGAGACTTCATTATCTGTGGAAGGTAATCCAAGTATTGTATGTAGGGATTTGAAAACAACTAATGAAAGATCCTAATTTCTGTCCCCAACGATCAGGGATAAGTTGTTTTATTTTGTTTCTTTCTGCTTTCCTCCCTACCGTAGCTCTCATGTGAAGACCCAAAATACTGTTTTGAAGGCAATGTAAATAGCAGAAAATGTGAGTTCTTGAATTAGATGTAAGTGTACTTGCATTTATGCTTTATTACTTTAAAAAGTATGATGTTTTATATTACTTTGACCTTCTGGGGACTGTTCCTTCAACTTTTAAGTAAAGGCAACCAAGTCGGAATGAATAGAAAAAAGGATTCGGAACAAAAGCAAGATGATACATTTTTAAACATAAACCTAACCATGCCAATAGGTGAGGAGTGGGTGTATTCCATAAGGCAAAAAACACTTAATGTTTGAGGTTATCATTTCTACTGGCCAAAATGGTACCACAACTGAGCAAAATTGTTTGTATTGATGCAGACAAGTCATTCCCATTTATCTCAGGGCCATCACAAATTGGTTTGGAGAGAGAACAAGTTATGTTTCCTAACTTGGAGCAGTAACCGTTCGTTTCTTACATTCCTTAGGTCAGTCCCTTTATCATCTTAATGAGCTGATAGATGACCTAGGAATCTGGTGAAAATGCAGGTTTTTATTTAGTATATACAGTACACCTAAGAATCTCCTAGAGCTTTTGTTAAAACACAGATTTCTGGACGTGATCCCCAGAGATACTGATTTAGTAGGTCTAGAGTATGTTCCAAGAACATTGCATTTTTAGTGGGCTCCTGGGTGCTGCTGATACTACTGGTGAATGGACCACCCTTTGAGTAACACTGCTCTAAACCAATACTTCTCACACTGTAATGTGCATAGGAATTGGCCTCAATATTTTGCTAAAACGCAGATTCTCTTTCAGTAGATGTGAGTGTGTCTGGAGATTCTGTGCTTCTAACCATCTCCCTGGTGCTGCAGATGTTGCTGATACAGTGACCAGACTTGGAGTAGAAAGCTCCCAATGATCCCCAAATATTGCTGTACATTGGAATCCCCAGCAGATCTTTTAAAAACTCTGATGCCTGAGTGGCATCCCTAGGAATTAAATCATATTGTCTGTGGGTGGGAGCCAGCAAACCGTTATTTTATAAATATCCTTAAGTGATTCCAATGTGCAAAGTTTGGGAAGCATAGCTCTAGGCCATTTCTTTGTCATTGGCTATTCTGGTTATGCTACTAGCGTGCTTACAGTCTTTATTGTATATAAGAAAATAAAATCTATTTTTATAGGGCAAAAATCCGACCATTAGCATAGATCGTGTTTAACACCATCCACCATGTAACAAGAGTAAAGTAATTTTGTGTTTCTTCTGCACGCTATGCAGTCACCACAGAATACCAAAATCTACTGTGAGAATGATATGTTTTACATCTTAGGAAATTATGGATATTTGCTTGGCACCTTCCATTGTTCTAATTTATTAAATCATCTGTTATTCGTATGTGAGAAACAAAACATACAGTCTTGGCCAAAAAAAATATATATATATGTATATATGTTAAGAAGTGAAGTTATTATAGACTAATTAACATAAATTATCTAAATATATTAGTAATTAAAATCTGTTGGCATCTATTATGTGCTGAATTTTGGAAAATCTTGATAATGTAAAAGTGGAAACAAAAGTTTGTTTCATTACTCTTTTAGGTCAAATTTATTTTTATTTTTTTTTTATTGTACTTTAAATGAAGGTTTACAAAACAAACTAGTTTCTCATCAAAAGGTTAGTACACACAATGTTGTATGACATTGGTTAATACCACGACATGTCAACACTCTCCCTTCTAAACATTGGGTTCCCAATTACCAGCTTTCCCATTCCCTCCTGCCTTCCAGTCCCTGCCCCAGGACTGGGGAGCCTCTTTAGACTTGTTTTGTTCCATGGGCCTTCAATCATTAGCTGAAGGGTGAACCTCAGGAGTGGCCTCATTACTGAGCTGAAAGGGTATCCGGGGGCCATACTCTCAGACTTTCTCCCTTCTCTGTCAGCCTAGCAAGTCTGGTCTTGCTTTTTTGAATTAGAATTTTGTTCTACATTTTTCTCCAGCTCTGTTAGGGGCCCTCTATTGTGATCCCTGCCAGAGCACTCAGTGGTGGTAGCCAGGCACCATCTAGATGTACTGGACTCAATCTGGTGGAGGCCATGTTAGATGCGATCCCTTAGTCCTTGGGACTAATCTTTCCCTTCTATCTTTAGTATTCTTCATTATTCCTTGCCCCCAAAGGGGTGAGATCAGTGGAGTATCCTAGGTGGCCGCTCACAGGCTTTTAAGACCCTAGATGCTACTCAGCAAAGTAGAACGTAGAACACGTTCTTTGTAAAGAATGTTATGCCAATTGAGCTGGATGCTCCCCATGACCATGGTCCCCACAGCCTTTGGCCCAGGGATTTGGATCTTCAGGGAGTTTGGATGTGTCTATGGAACTACCATAAGCTTTGCTTGTACAGGTTGTGCTGGCTTCCCCAGTATGCTATGCTGTCTTACAGGTTGCCCAAGTTACCGCTTATCCCATCCCCAACCCTCCTCTCCCCCATAACCATCAAAGACTGTTTCTTTTTCTATAGAAACCTGTTCATGAGTTTTTATAGTAGTGGTCTCATACAATATTTGTCCTTTTGTGATTGACTCATTTCACTCAACATAATGCCCTCCAGATTCATCCATGTCATCCATGTTACGAGATGCTTCACAGAATCATCATGGTTTTTATCATTCTGTAACACTGCATTGTGTGTATGTACCAGAGTTTGTCCATTCATCTGTTAATGGGCATCTAGGCTGATTCTATCTTTTTACTATTGTGAAGAATGCTGCAATAAACATGAGTGTGCATATGTCTATTTGTGTGACAAGTCTTATTTCTCTATGATATATTCCTAAGAGTTGGATTGATGGATCATATGGTATTTTTATTTCTAGCTTTCTAAGGAAGCGTCATCACATTTTCCAAAATGGTTGTATCGTTATCTACTCCCACCAGCAGTGCATGAGTTTGGATATCCCTACAGCTTCTCCAGCATTTGTTATTTACTGTTTTATTGGTTTGTGCCAATAATGGTGGGGTGAGAAGGTATCACATTGTGGTTTGCATTTGCATGTCTCTAAAAAAAAATATATATATATATATTTTTTAATGGCTAGAGATCATGAGCATTTCCTCATCTGTCTGTTGGCTCTTTGAATGTCTTCTTTGGTGAAGCGTCTGTTCATTTCCTTTGTCCATTTTTTAATTGGCTTATTTGTCTTTTTGTTGTACAGGTGCTGGATTTTCTTGTAGATTTTCAAGAATAAACCTTTGTCTGATTTGTAATAGCCAAAAATTTTTCCTAGTCTGTAGGTTCTTTTTTTACTCTTTTGATGAAGTCTTTTGATGAGCATAAGTGTTTAATTTCTAGAAGATTCCAGTTATCTCACTTATCCTCTGGACCTTGTGTGTTGTTGGTTGTGGTTTGTATCCTCTTAATGCCGTGTATTAGGGCCTCTAGTGTTGATCCTGTTTTTTCTTCTATGAACTTTAGACTTTTGGGCTTTATATTTAGGTCTTTGATCCATTTTGAGTTAGTTTTTGTATATGGTGTGAGGTATAGGTCTCTTTTCATTGTTTTTGCAGATGGACTTCCATATTTTCCAGTACTATTTGCTAAAAAGACTGTCTTTTCCCCATTTGATGGGCTTTGAGCCATAGGTGACCATAGGTGGATGGATTTACATCTGTGTGCTCAATTCTGTTCCATTGGTCAATGTATCTGTCCTTGTAGCTGTTTCAGCTGTTTTGACTACCACAGCTGTATATTAGGTTCTGAGGTCAGGTAGTGGGAGTCCTCCTACTTCATTCTTCTTCTTCAAGAGTGCTTTACTTATTCAGGGCTTCTTCCTTTTCCATATAAAGTTAATGATATGTTTTTCCATCTCTTTAAAGAATGTTGTTGATATTTGGATCGATATTACATTGTATCTGTAAATCACTTTGGGTAATGTCGAGTCTACCTATCCATGAGCGTGGTATGTTTTTCTGTTTATGTAGATCTCTTTTGGTTTCTTGCAGTAGTGTTTTATAGTTTTCTTTGTATAAGTCTTGTATATCCCTGGTTAGATATATTCCCAAGTATCTGGAGGTGTGGGGGGGATATTATAAATGGTATTGTTTTCTGGGTTTCATCGTTCTCTTTATTGGTGTATAGGAATCCAAATGATTCTTGTATACTCCTACTCTGCTGAACCTTTCTATTACTTCTGGTAGTTTTCCCGTGGAGCCTTTTGGGTTTTCTATGTATAGTATCATATCACCCGCAAATAGGAGTGTTTTAACTTCTTCATTACTAATTTGGATGCCCTTTATTTCTGTTTCTTGCCTTATTGCTCTAGCTAGGACTTTCAACACAATGTTAAGTAGGCGTGGTGATTAAGGGCATCCTTTTGGGTGAAACTTTAAAAGCCTCTGATGACTCCTGATATTAATACAATTACATTTTTTAATATAGCTATTGGCTTTTAAAAGTTGGGCTAATTCAATACTAAGATAATAATGCATTTATTGATTTAAATATCTTTTGAAAATAATTGTTCAACACTGAATTTCTATGTCACTAGAAAGTAAGCTCTTGAAAGGAAGATTTCTTTTTTTAAACTCACAATAATGGAACCAGGAAGATTTAACCAGTTCAAAGGAAAATCCAAGGAACAGAGATGTTTACAGATGAGGACTATTGAAGCAAAGGTGAGAATGGACACAAAGTTAACCTCTTCCACAGTAAAGCAACCAAACCAGGAGGAGAGAAACTATTGGTAAACAGAACATAGTTTACACATCTATAAAAGACGAGAACTATTTTGTATTGCTATCAGTTTTTTCATATTTACACAGTTGGACATTGAATCAGAATAGGTAGATAACCCAGAGGGGTATCTTCTAGACAATGCATCATTTTCCACTGACCCAGGACTTTTTATCCTACTGTGTTAATTAAACTATTTATGGGTTTTTTGTCCCTATTTATTTATTTTTTATTGTGTTTAATGTGAAAGTTTACAGTGCAAATTAGCTTCTTATTCAAAAATTTATACACATTGTTTTGTGACATTGGTTGAAATTCTAGCAATATGTCAGCACTCTCCCTTTTTCAATTTACACCCAGGGTTCCCCATGTCCATTCCTCCAGATCTCCTGTCGCTTCCTGCCTTCTCATCTTTGCTTTTGGGTAGGTGTTGCTCATTAGGTCTCCTATACTTCATTGAACTAAGAAACATGTTCCTCACATGTGTTCTTGATTGTTCTGTAGGCCTGTCTGATCTTTGGCTAAAAGGTGGATTTAGGGAGTGGCTTTAGTTCTGTCTTAGCAGGGTGTCAGAGGGCCATAGTTTCAGGGGTACTGATTAAATCTTTGTTCATTGAAAAACAATTACCATTATAAAAGACAAAAAAGGTCCTGGTGTCAATATAATCTTTGCTTTCTAACATTTAATTTCATGAACATTAACTGTTTTTTTCTCCTTTATACAGTAGTTTTATCTTTTTATGCCTGAGCTTGGACAGAATTGTTTTTGGTTATTGGAAAACCAAATACATGCTAGATGGTATAATTTATAAAGGCAAAATTAGAAAAGTGTTAGCCTTCATCTCTTTCCACAAACCCCGGGCTACTGGAATCACAGTAATATAAAAATAATTTTTGTTTGTGGTTTTCAGTGAAAACGTTTTTTCCCAATAAAGGAAAGATACTGAAAGGGTTGTATTGGTAGGAATCAAAACTGATGAAAATACGGGAATACTAAAGTCATGTTAATGTAGACATTAAGCTGTGGGGGTGGTTTCGATTCTCACGTTCAATACAATGCTCACATAAATTAAAAAGATACGTCCATTTCAGGTAACCTTAAAAACCAATATTTTAAAAATAAGCTCTAGAAAAAACATTACCTAGAAGTTATTAGTTGTCTTGCAATAAGGTTTAAAATACTCATGGTTTTACTATGGCTCCTGATGCAAATTGCAAACTATTTCCTAATATCCTGGATTTTTAAAATAAGCTTTGGATTGGCATTTTGTGGAAATGATATGTTAGCTTGGTTTCTACAGTGAAACAGAGGCAGAATGTAACATTTCCTTACCAAATGCTAGAGTCAGTAAATATGGTTAGACTATATCAGTATGTTAGACAACCTAACTAGAGTGTGCGGTGGGAATGGTGGTGGGAAATCAAACCAGATGCTCAGCTAAAAGATAAATCTAGTGAAAACAAAAGAGTATGCATATATAAAACCTAAAATTGGGAAATCCTTGTGTCAGATTGAATAAAAATATCATTTTTATTTACTCAAAAGAGAATAATTTTTGATTCATTTTTGGAAATCAGTCAACTTCCCAGACATGATTACTGCTTTGCCTTTGTCTCTTATTCCAGGGATTGCACCTCAGCTTTACTGATAGACTAAACTCAGTGAAATTATCCCCTGAGGGTAATAAGGTTCTAGGGACTGATTCACATTAAAAGGGGTCACAGGAGCCTGATGTTATAAATCAGAATACAATTTGTTAACTTGGAGGGGAGTTTATAATTTTTCAAGACTGGTATTCATAGCCAGATTTCAGACCACCTTGATCCTGGTCATGAGGTTCTCTAGAGGGTGACTCAGTAGTGAGAAAGGGGTCTATGGCATACCATCAAAGGAAAAGAAAATAACACTTAAGGGATATTTCATCCAGGTATGGTAAATCCTGATGAACTGGCCAAGGGTTTTTCTTTTTTTTTAATTTTGTTGTGTTTTTGGTGGAAGTTTATAGCTCAAATTAGTTTTTCATTTAAAAATTTTATACACAAATTGTTTTGTGACATTAACTACCATCCAAGGTTATTTTTTTTAAGGAGATTCTCCTATGTTATTCTGTATCATGTTGCAAGAGCCCAACAATTACAGCTAAATTATCTACCACATCTTTCAGGATACAGGGAATGCTAAGATATATATAAAAAAAAAAACAATATAACATGCTTTATGCCATTCTGACTTCTTAACTCTTATTCTGTCTAATTTTCTTCCAATTAACAGGCAATTATCAATCTCCTACCCTGTGTTTAGCACTAGATGTGGCTCTGGAGAAAACACACATGGTTCCCTCCCTCAAGTGGTCGGAGTTTGAAGAAAGAGACAAGCTCGTAAAACATGCAATTTCACTTAAGTTCGTACACTTACACAAGCATTTCAAGAAACTACGGAAGATCAAAAACATAGCATTTTTGAAGTTTATTGGATACTTTAAAGTAATCAAACCACCTTTCCATGCACAAAACCCATGTTGGAAGCTCAGAGGCTTTTTTGTTTTTGATGTTGTTGGTTTGTTTTTTGTTCATATATGCAAAAACAAGCAAATAAGCAACACAGTGTGCACCTAAACTATAAATTTCTTCTCTGCCCTCCTATCTCTTTTTTCCCTCATATATAACTTCTATTTATGATTCAAAATTCTGCTCCATTGTCCCTGGTCTCTGAATTCCTTCGTGTCTGAGGATGGGTTTTCTAGAGAAGCAAAACCAGTAAAGCATATAAAAATATACAGAGAGCGAAACATTTCTATCAAGGAAATGGCTCACACAATGATAGAGGCTGTAATGTCTCAATTCCGTGGGACAGAAAAGAGGATTCTCCTGATTCACGAAGGCTGAGGTGCTGGAAAGCCCAAGATCAGCAGGACAGAGGGCAGATTTGTTGCTGACAGACTGTGAAGATCAATGAATCCCAAGATCAGCTCGCAAGACAGCAGGTAAGCTGCTAACTCAAGCCCCAAGAACTGAAGGTCAAATGAACAGTAGCAAGCTGCATTATCTAGAAGGAGCAAAAGTCCCCCAGCCTTGCCAGAATGTCCACCCACACTCAGTGCAGGTGACATACCCAAGGAAGCTCCCCTTAAACTGATTGGTTACTCACAGCAGATCCCATCATGGAGGTGATCATATATTAAATCTCAACAACTAAGTGATTGCAACCTTATATGACTACAAAAATATGAGACTCATGGCCCAGCCAAATTGACAATCTTAACCATCACAGTCTGCCACTTGTCACCTTGACACCTGTATACATCTTCTTAAACCATACCTAATTTCTGAATAGAGACAATTATGAACTCATACTTGGGCCTAAAATGATGGAATGAACATACATACAACTGAAAATGCAATAACCCTCTTTATATCTTATAGTCTGCACCTGGTCATATGGCTGTAGCTGGTATTTACAGCTACCTTCTTCCATCATCCATTTCCTATTCCCTTTTCCCTCAGCAAGCACCTCAGGTGGCCGTGGTTTTTTGCCTGATGCGGTGACCTAAACTTTCATTCCTGAAGGGTCTGAGCCATTATTAGTCATGTTGGAATTGGGTTGCTGTAGTTTTCCATTGACTTTAATCACAAGACATGGTAGTACTAAGAGATGCCCCCAAGGGACCTCCTGCATTCCAGACAAACTCTTTTCACCTCTGCAATGTAATATCAGTTCAATTTCCTCTTGGTAATCAGGTTCAATCACACCACCCAATATGATAACTCCCTTCTTTGCCTGTTGATCTAGAAGCATAAGGAACCCAAAGTGGCCTGCTGGTATTCTTACCTTCCAGTTCAGTGGAATCAGTCAGGTGGTTCCTGGTGGGAGCATTCCTCCTTTTGAACTAAGACTTCTAGACCTGCAGAACATAAAGACAAGGGCATAGGAAACAAAAATCTTGTGAGTGGTTCACTAGGGGTGGTGAGCGGTGCTACTCCCTTTTACACCCCTGGATTCCTGGACCCATGAAACCTGGCTATGGAAATATAGCAGAATATATTGGACGCTGGCTTAGAGCATACACAGCCTCCTGGAGAACATTTTCCCAGCCCTGCAAAGTATTGCCACCTAGTTGGCACCATAATTGTGTCTTTAGGAGGCCATTACATCATTCTATCAGGACAGCTGTTCAGGATGATGAGGAACATGGTAAGACCAGTGAATTCCATGAGTAGGGTCCCACTGATACAATTCATTTGCTGTGAAGCGAGTTCCTTGATCAGAACTAATGTTGTCTGGGATGCCATGATGGTAGATAAGGCATTCCGTAGGTACACATATGGTAGTTTTGACAGAAACGTTTCACACAGGGAAGACAAATCAATATCCGGAGTAAGTGTCTATTACAGTAAGAACAAAATGTTGCACTTTCCATGACGGAAGTGGTCCAATGTAATCAACTTGCCACCAGGTTGCTAGCTAATCATCTTGAGGGATATTGCCGTATTGGGGGATTCAATGTTGGTCTCTGCTGCTGGCAGATTGGGCATTCAGTAGCAGCTGTAGCCAAGTCGGCTTTGGTGAGTGGAAGTCCATGTGGCTGGACCCATGTATACCCTCCATCCCTGCCACAACAGCCACTTTGTTCACAAGCCCAGTGAATGATGATGGAAGTTCCTGGAGAAAGAGGATGAGTAGTTTCCATAGAACGCATTACCCTATTCACTTGATTATTAAAATCCTTCTCTGCAGAGGTAACCATTTGATGAGAATTCACATAAGACAGAAATATCTTCACTTCTTTGGTGCACTCAGACAGGTGTCAACATACTTCTTCCCCAGAAATCCTTGTCTCCAATTTTCCAGTCATGTTCCTTCCAAGTTCCTGACCATCAAGCCAAAACATTGGCCACAGCCCATGAATCAGTACACAATTGCACATTGGGACATTTCTCCTTCCAAGCAAAGTGAACAACCTGGTGCACTGCTCCAAGTTCTGCCCATTGGGAGGATTTTCCTTCACCACTGCCCTTCAGGGAGGTCCCAGAAAAGGGCTATAGTGCTGCCACTGTCCACTTTCGAGTGGTGTGTGCATATCACACAGAACCATCTAAACCAGGCAGGAGTTTTCTCTTCCTGAGTCAAACAATCATAAGGAACTCCCACTGAGGGCATAGGTACACACGGCGATATGGAAGATCATGTGATAGAAGTGGAGACCACGGACACTTGGGCCACTTCCTCATGCAGGTTACTTGACCATTCAGGTCCTGCTCAGGCCAAATCTCGTATACACCACTTCCATTTAATGATGGACTTCTACTATGCACATTCAAGTTTATGATTCTGTGGGTCAGACAACACCCAGTTCATGAAGGGCAGCTCAGGCTGCACGGTAACTTGGTGTTCCATGGTTAAGTATTCAGTCTCTACTAAGGCACAGTAACAATCCAAAAGCTGTTTCTCAAAAGGAGAGTAGTTATCTGCAGAGGATGGCAGGGCTTTGCTCCAAAGTTCTAGGGGTCTGCACTGTGATTCACCAATAGGGGCCTGCCAAAGACTCCAAATGGCACCCCTGTCTGCCTTGGACACCTAAAGCAACATTGGATTAGCTGAATCATATGGCCCAAGTGGCAGAGTGTTTTGCACAGTAGGCTAAACCTGTTTCAGAGCCTTCACTTGTTCTGGGTCTGTCATGGACTGAATTATTTATGTCCCCCCCAAAAATATGTGTAATATTTGGTCTGGGCCATGATTCCCAGTATTGTGTGATTTTCCTATATGTTGTAAATCCTGCCTCTATGATGTTAATGACAGAGGATGGGCAGCAGTTGTGTCAGTGAGGCAGGACTCAACCTACAGGATTGTATTATGTCTTGAGGCAATCTCTTTAGATATAAAAGATAGAAGCAAGCAGAGAGACCATTTTCTTAGGTGGGGGCAGTTCTAATGGCTTCCACTTGGCTTTTATTACCATACAGACCCTACTCTATTTGTCAGGGACCCAATGTGGATGTTCTGCCTGTAGCTGAGTATATCTATTGGAATTATGCATTCCGGAACTAGGGAAATCACTACAGGATGGGTTCAGGGACCCACTGGACCTACTGTGAGGCTGACATGAGTTACAGCTCCATTAATAACCAGATCGCCGTATGTCCCCACACTGACAGGAGGACCCCAGCAACATTTTGCATCTCCTGGAATTAGTGTAGGTTCAGAGCCAGTATCCAGTAATCCCAGAAAAGCCTGATTATTTGCTTTTCTCCAATGAACAGTCACTGTCGTAAAAGGCCATAGATGCCTTAGGGAATGGCTGGGAAAAAGACAAACAGTATATGTTTTTGGCAGCTTATTGGAGTCCTTCTTCAAGGGGACACGGCCTCCCCTTTAATTGAGGGGTTCTGGATCTGTAAACTAGCTCAAGTCTGGGTATTGATTTAGGGGCCGTTACTCTCTATTCTGGTGATTTGAGTTAGACTGCTGTTCACTTGACCTAGAATTCATCTGCTTGTACAGATCAAGTAAATATTTAGTAGATTTTCTATCTATTTCACTTCTAGGGACACCATGACTAGCTAGCCAATGCCATAATCCATCGCAGTCAGACTATACTGATCACTGATTTGACTCTGCTGTCCATTATGGTAACCATGCCCACTTTGTCTTTGTCGATTGAATGCTGCCACTTGGCCACTGTCACCACGGTCTGCAAGTGTCTCCATTATACTTAGGTGTCTTAATTGAGTTAGGGCCATAACACTGTCAAATCTGACTCATATAAAATAGCAATCAGAGATTTAAGGATGCTGGAACTCCCTTCACAAATTTCTTCCTCACAGTTGTGGTAAAAGGAGCATCTTCTGCCATGTGTTGGTCTGTGGGTCTAACCTGATAAACACACTCCAGCATGCCAATTTTCCTAAGCCTTGGAATACCTCCTTCTACAGTATACCAAGGGAGGCCTGGTACTCCAACTCCATTTAGTGTAGGCCACTGTGTAATCCATGCTTCAGCAATCCAACCAAATAAACTGTTGGATCCTTTCCTAACTTCTCGAGCTGAAACAGTGAATGAAGAATCTGTGTGTAGTGAGCCCATGTCAATAAACTCAGGCAGATCCAACCTTATGTTCCTTGCACTGTTATCCCACACCCTTAATAGCCATTCCCACACATATTCCCCAGGTTTCTACCTGCGCATATTAGAAACGTCAAGCAGTTCTTTCGGAGAGTAGCGTATATCCTCCAGGGTTACACTTTCTATTTCATCTTTTGGGGCTCACTGAGACTTAAGTCTAGTTATAGGTCTAGAAACCAAAATGTACACACAAGTTTTTTCAACACATTCAACATTGTCTTGAAAAGTATCTTCCTCAGGTGATGCCACAGGCAATGACTCAGACAAAGGCACTTTAGATGCAGTTAGGTTAACTTCAGGTGTTAGCCTCTCCAGCTTCCTGATTCTTTGCCCGTATGTCCGCATCTCAGGATTCAGGATCCCAATTCTTCCCAATAAATTCCCTCATTTTAACTTCAGATACCTCTTGAGCTTGGCAGTTGAGTTGGAGTTATTAATTCAGCTGCTCTTATAAAAAAGAGTCTAGGCTGGGTTTTTGGCAATAGTAGCTCTGTTACTACAAAAAATAAGGCTTTCTTTCAAGGCACAAATGGAAAATTTGAGATCATTTATGCAGTGCTCAGGCTTTGACTCTGAAACCCTGAGTGCATCTCTTTCTTTCTCTACTTTGTCTAGAGAAAGTAGGACCAACCAACCAGCTTCCTTATACTTCTCATTATGACAAAATTGTTGAAAGCTATCATACGTGCAATCACCCAGAACCTCGTCTTTCGCCAGTACCTGATCTATTGGTGGTGATATTTTTTTGTCTTTGAATTGGCACCTCATGCCATGAATTAACAGTGCCCTCTTTACTACTTGAAGCAGAGTCATCAACATCTTTAAGACTGATCAGACTTGAGAACCAATTTAGGAACTACACCCTTGAAATTCTGTTTGTCTAGAACCACTCAGTATCAAATGCCTTAGGCTAGGTTCTCTAGAAGCAAAACCAGGAAAAGATATAAATATATATCTAAAAAGAGAAATTTATATCAAGGACAGGGATGACATGGTTGTAGAGGCTGTAACTTCCCTAGTCCGTGGGTCAGAAAAGAAGTTTTTCCTGATTCACGGGCTGGTGAACCAAAGATTGGCAGGCCAGAGACCAGGGCTGCTGCTCAAGTGTTGTGAAGATCAACAAATCCCACAATTGACAGGAAAAATCTCAGGTAAGCTGCTAGCTCAAGTCCTAAGAACCACAGGTCGGACAAACAAGAGCCAGCTGATAGATTTAGAATGAGCAAAAGCCCCTATCGTTGCCAGAATATTTGCCCACACTTGATGGAGGTGATTTGCCCAAGGAAACTCCCCTTCAACTGATTGGCTACTCATAGCAGATGCCATCATGGGAGGGATCTCTTATCAAAACTCAATAGTGAAGTGATCAAAACACTATATGACTGCCAACGCCCTGAGAATCATGGCCCAGCCAAATTCACACACAATCTTAACCATCACACTCCCTAAGTCCCATACTCTGTAGTCTTGACACTAACACTGTCCATCAGAGGCAATCACTTCTAAATCTCTACTAAATCTGGATCAAATATGTGCTTGTCCTTTTATATTTCGTAGTTTACCGTAATTATGAGGTGGTACTGCTGCTTCTTCCACTGGACTGCTTATTTCTTCCAGAGAAGAAGCTCCTATGTATGATTGCTCTTTCCACAGAGCTGGCAGAACATATGCTCAGTAATTCTTAAAAATAATTTCTATAAAAATAATTTTCCCCTTTTTAAATAAAACCTTGTCTTTATGAAACATTTGAAAAATACAAGTCAGCAAAAAAGAAGCAAATTAAATTAGTGTCTAATCCCATGCCCAGAGATAACCACTGTTAGTATTGTAGTGTTGGCATTACCTAGTTAGACTTATGAATCATATGGCTGTAAATCTAACTGGATGATATAGTACCAGTAAATAGTTGCCGAATGCATCTTTTGTCCACTTCCAATGTCTTAAACATCTTTCTGTATCATGAGTTATTTTTCCTGGATATTATTTTAATGGGTGTTTTTTATTTAAAACTTTACTCTGTGATAAACGATACATTTCTTTAACCTGTACTCCCTTGTTAGTGTTTTCTTTTGGTTGGCCATTAAAAGATGTGTGTCTGAATCATGCAGCAAAGGACACAGAACATCCCTTACAGAGGAAATGGCATGGGCAAAGTCCATGTGGTGAGAAGGAGCATAATGCATTGAGGAACTGAAAGAAGGCCCCTGTGATATGGAGTTAGTAATCACAGTTAGTTGTTTTCTTTTGTGTTAAGCAAGAGAAGTTCAAGATAAGATGTGCACTTACAAACCAGCATAATCAGGAAACTGCTTTAACAGAGCAAGAGGAGATTTGGAGAGAGCAGTTAGGAGGTTCTGTCAAAATCCCTGGCAAGGAATAATTGGTGGAAGAAAGAGGTCATTGTGGTAATGAAAAGAAGTGGACAGATGGCATGTAACATATTAGGAGGTAAAACTTCGCATAACTGGCTGCTCAGATTGGGAAGTAAAGAAGAGAAAGTGTAGCCCAGGACAGCTCCAGGGTCTTGGCCATGGGGTCTGGGGATGAAACTGTAGGCCGGATGAGAAGAATACAGGAAATGTTGGAGGCCTGTCAGAAAAGGAAGAGTTAGGAAAAAAGAGGGCCAAGGAAGAGCCTGAGGATCGGCCAGTACTTAGGTGGATGGGGGGGGAGGGGGGTGGTGTCCTGAGTAGCTAAGGAACGGGAGAAGTGATAAGAAGGAGACTATGTAGTCCCTGGTGTCAGGGAGGAAACTTAAATATCTTTATAAAGTAAGGTAGCAAAAGATGGACGACCGATGTGGGGATTCTGTCCCCCATCTTAGAATTCCAAAAGCAAGCCAAAGGCAGAAGAGGAAATACAGTCACATCCCACTGAAACTCTAAAAAGGTAGATCATCTATTCTCTTTGTATCGATTCAGTCTCAGGCAGCCCTAACAGGTCTCACACTGGGATTCAACTTCAGGCAACTACGCCTCGAAGGGAAGTAGATTGTCAAATGATTTTTGTTTCTCTCTCCAAAATGTAATCACCGTGACCCCGGCGTGATTTGAACACGCAACCTTCTGATCTGGAGTCAGACGCGCTACCATTGCGCCACGAGGTCACAGGCAAGGGTCTCTTCTCCTTCCTACCATAGAATTCTGAATCATTCCCCTCCCCTACCCCCAGATCCAAAATTTTTATTTCCTTATCATTAACTTTGATTATTTTTCTCTCCACCTTTCACAGTTTTGCTAATGCTTCCTTGAGAAAAATTAAGGGACTGACCACAGTAAATATTAATCCCAAATGCTCCATATCGGGAAACAACAAAAAAAGGAAAAAACGTTCAATCTTTCCACTCGTCGAAATTTCTCTATTTTGAGAATAATCGTGTACGTATTCGATTTAGACCCTCAGTGAAACAGGAATAAAAACGGCTGCAAAGTTGCCGGTATTGCTTTCTCTATAAATTCCCTAGACACCGCCCTCTTGCGTTACAAACTTCCAGCCTTACGGAGGCCGGGCTTCGCATCTTCTACCTTGCTCCTCCCTATCCGCGCACCGGCCCCATCTTCAACCTGGAGAAAAGCTGCTTCTCCTCAAGACATAGCGTCAGTGGCATCTCTTCCCAAAATTCTCACTTCCTCAGTAAGAATCCCTGGGCTCTGCGGGCTCTATTGTGTGCACTTGACATTCACTTTACAAGGTGAGCCCCAGACAAACTGCTGGCATTTACCGAGCGCTTAGCACTGACTACTATTCCTGTGTTAAGAAGCTTTTTAATTCGTATTATCTTAGGTATGTGGTAGAAAACGATTCCATTTTCTACCTGGATGGTGAAGATCTGAAAGCCAGGCCTTTGACAATAGTAACTTGTTACAAATAGAAATTCTCGGCCACACCCCCAAAAACCCACACCGTAAAAAAAAAAAAAAATTTTTTTTTTCTTTTTTTTTACACCCTAAAAAAAAAAAAGACACACTGAATTTGACACTCTGGGCCTGAGGCCCAGAAATCTGTGTTTTAACAAACCTTCCAGGTGATTTTGCTGCACAGAAAGGTCTGAGAATCTCTGACCCAGCCTAGAGACCCTATACTTTTTGCTCTCAAGAAAATAAATTTCCAGTCTTCTTCCAGAACTGAGGAAGGGCAGTTTCCAAATGAAGCCAGTGCTGAAATTCCTGAGACAATGAGGCCATTCTATGCGGGATGGAGATGGGGGTTCTGTGGTGAAAATCTGGTTGTCTCTTTGCTTTTCCCACTATTTGGTTAGGATTCACCTTCCTAAGGTCTGACAAATCAGCTATCACTGCTCAATAGCCTTTCCAGATTACAAAACTTCGTTGCTGTTATCTCCTCTCTGGTATTTTTGTCCTATGTGAATTTGTATTTTAGAATTATTCGACTGTGATTTCCGGGGACGAAAAAGTGAATTTTTATGTTAAATCCACAATCAATCTTTACCCGGAAAGCAAGGGAGTGGAGGTTCCCTGGATCTGTAAAGTAACTCGGTTTTGTCTTGGCTAAGTTTACCCCTCTCCTCCTTCAGCTCTCAGCTCAAGCATTTCCTCCCTGGCGCGGCCGTTCTCCCTAATTCCGGTAAAAAGATAAAGCACACTGTCAATTAAAGCATTCTATCTATTAATATCACCATATTTCAATCATTTTAGCATTATATTCCTCTCCTTGGTGGTTATTCAGTTGTAATATTACAGTATATTTGATCATTAGGTTAATTTTTTCCCCTAATATATACTTTTATCGCACAGATGAAGAGCAGCAGATTATTTTCCTTTTGAAAAACGTTTTCAGAATCTACTGTGAGGAAACTATGTGGCCTAAGGGATAAGGCAGGTCTGACTTCGGGTCAGGAGACTGAGGGTTTGAATCCCTTCGTGGTTGCTCGACAGCATTTGTATTTCTATTGGAAGAATCCAAAAACGTTTTGTTCGTAGTGGCATTTCTGCTCCCTTTTAATACTTTCCTTGGTTAAAGCCGGAAATAAGAAATTTACTCATTTTCACCCTAAGAGTTTATTCTCCATATATTTCCCCTCCACATTCTTTGCCTTTCTTTTTGTTTCCTTTGTTTTATCCAGGTGTCTTTTGTTTATATCTCATTACCACTGTAGAGCCTGTCCATTCTCTGGGTGGGCGCTACTCAAAATTTCCTCTTTGGACCCGCAGCAGCCCCTGGGAGCCGCTTAAAAACGCAAATTTTTAGTTGTACATTCCGCAGCTCCAGGCCACCCTCCATTTGCTGGATTAGCATCTCTGGAGGTGAGGCCCCGAATCCGGGTTTTAACAAGTTATCCAGGTGATTCCTGTATGCACTCGAGTTTGAGAACCGCTGGAGGGTTTACAGTCTGCATACTGTCCCGCTCTTCCGAGGGAGAGCACCCAAAAAAACCCATTGCCCTCAAGTCCGTTCCTACTCATAGCGACCCTATAGGACAGAGTAGAACTGCCCCCACAGAGTTTCCAAGGAGCGCCTGGCGGACTTGAACTGCCGACCTCTTGGGTAGCAGCAGTAGCACTTAACCACTATGCCACCAGGGTTTCGTAGGAGGGAGAGCGGGGCAAGAAAAAGGGCAACAACCATGACCAGAATGACTCTCACATATGTAGAAGGAATGGTAGAATGAAAACAATCACTATCTCCAACCCCCAGAGAAATAGTAGACCTAGGCAAAGAACATTAGCGATCTTAAAACCATTAGGCAAAGTAACAGGTGCAAGGTACTAAACTTACCACTCACCAATTACTTGCCAATTGGAAAGTGAAAACAGAGAGAACCCTGGGAGCACTACTTTATTTTCATTATCATTGGGATATACTGACTAGTGCCTCTTGATGTGAGGTAAGTACTGTTTAAAGTACACAGTATCAGGTCAAAATTTGTTAACATGAATCTAATCAGTTAATCAAAAGGATAGAATCAATCCTTTAGACTTCCACTGTACAGGAAATGTTGTGGTTGTTGTTGCTTGGTGCTGTGGAGTTGGTTCCAACTCATAGGGACCCTATACACAACAGAATGAAACACTGCCCGGTCCTTCGCCATCCTTACAATACTTGTTATGCTTGAGCTCATTGTTGCAGCCACTGTGTCAATCCACCTCACTGAGGGTCTTCCTCTTTTCCGCTGACCCTGTACTCTGCCAAGCATGATGTCCTTTTCAAGGGACTCATCCCTCCTGACATATCCAAAGTACATAAGGTGCAGTCTCGCCATACCTGCTTCTAAGGAGCATTCTGGTTTTACTTCTTCTAAGACAGATTTGTTCATTCTTTTGGCAGTCCATGTTATATTCAATATTCTTCGCCAATACCACAATTCAAAGGCATCAATTCTTCTTCGTTCCTCCGTATTCCTTGCCCAGCTTTCACATGCATATGATGCAATTGAAAATACCATGGCTTGAGTAAGGCGCACTGTTGTCTTCAAGGTGACATCTTGTTCTTCGACACTTTAAAGAGGTCCTATGCAGAAGATTTGCCAAATGTAGTGCATCTCTTGATTTCTTGACTGCTGCTTCCATGGCTGTTGATTGTGGATCCAAGTAAAATGAAATCCTTGACAACTTCAATCTTTTCTCCGTTTATCCTGATATTGCTCATTGGTCCAGTTGTGAGGATTTTTGTTTTCTTTAAGTTTATATTTTTCTTTATGTTTATGTACAGGAAATAGAGGAATAAATTAAAAGATTGTGTGAGGACACAACGAGACATTTGGCTTGGACTTTTTAAAAAAGTCAATGTCAAAACAAAGCAAAAACAACAAAAAATGATACAATGCTGGTCTAATTTAAAAGAGATTGAGGAAACAATGAAATAAATGAATGGCCTTTGATTGGATTCTGTTTAAAAACAGTTCTGAAATATGTTTTGTTGTTGTTATTAGTTACTATCCATTATTATTACATCCTTATTAAAAAGCATGGAATAGATGATATATGGTAACAGAGTACATTGTAAAGAACCTATGGGCATCTGTAGTTGTGGTTGAGTGGTTAAGATGAGGGACTAGAATTTCATTGGGGTCACCCTTTGGAACTAGGAGCATTAACTTTGATGTCTTCATCTCCACCTCTGCCTACTAATTACCATATTGTAGTGCAAGCTACTTTTTTAGGTATTAAACTTTCCCTTGGATCTTTTACAAGTTACCTAACAATGGATTTCTCATTGCCCTGGAAGAAATTGTTTTGGATGACTAAACTAAGTCAAGGGAACCAATAGAACCTTGTTTTGTTTCAATTCTGAGGCTTCTTGGGTTCAAATTCCCATTGACTGAAGAAAATCAAGCTAAAAGAAGGTCTTCACATAGTTGCATTTAGAACGACACAGTAATCCCACTGCTTCCTTTTCTACAGCCATAACGGATGCAGCACTTGATTTAGGTCGCAATGTCACCTAAATCAAGATCCTTGGAAGACAGCTGCCTATTCAAATGACTGGAAGAAATCCATATTTGTATCCATTCCAAAGAAAGGTGATCCAAAAGATTGCAGAAATTATCAAACGATATCATCAATATCACACAAAAGGAAAATTTTGCTGAAAATCGTTCAAAAGTGGTTGCAACAGTAAATCAACAGGAAACTTTCATAAATTCAAGCCAGATTCAGAAGAGGTGTGGAACAAGGGATGTCAGATGGATCATGGCTGAAAGCAGACAATAGCAGAAAGATGTTTACCTGTGTTTTTTTTTTTTTTAATTTTTGCAAATAGATTTTTATCTTTATTTAATTTCTATCAAGCATTTGGGATAATATTTAAATGATTAGCCTGATCAATCGTAACGCTATGCTGGAAGAAACAGATTTGATGGTGCTTTCTAAAATATATATTCACCTCACGTTCTTAGCTTCCACCCAAGTCCATGCCGATGTAAATATTTTCTGGTCTTTCTCTAGAAACCAAAATTCCTGCATCTGGCGTAAATAGATAACTCCTGTGTAGGAAGTCAGGTGGTGGAGAGAAGAGCACTAAAGGTTCTTGCTAATTTCAAAAAGTCAACATATAAATCAAAAGACATTCCGAGGTCCTAGTGCCACCTTACATAAGAGGTGGGGCAAATTAAGGCAATGTTCCCAGGCCACATCAGAGAGAGAGGATGAAAAAATTCTAGGGAGCTTGAGGGTAAATGAAGCCATATGGTAAAAGTATTAACAAAGGACATGCTAGATTAGTCTAAACTTTTAAAGGGCACCAGCAGTGCTTTTTCTAAGCTAAATCTGAGTTAATGGCAAGAGTCATCCTATTAAAGTGAACGATGGAATTTGTCTAAACCATTTTTGCAAGTGGGTGACATTAGGTCTCATGGGTGTGACTGACATTAATTACCATTCTGTATTGTAGTTGAGCTCCCCAGAATTCAGGATGAGTGGGAAATAACAGATAGTACTGTTGCACTGGATGGCCCAGCTCAGTCCCTAGCCTGAAAAAAAAAAAAAAAAGCCTGAAGAATCAGCAAATACTCTTCCCCAATCAAAGCCTAAGACTCTAATGTAAAACATTATCCAGATGGGCATCTTTTCTTTTTAATAAACAATTCCCCATTTGGGGAAGAATTTGATCAGGGTATTATCAATGCGTGTTTTTTTGGTATCCCCAAGGACTACCATGTTTTTTTTGACTATGTGAAGGTATTCTACTCCGTCAATCATAACAAATTATGAATAACATTGCAAAGAATGGAAATTCCAGAACACTTAATCGTGCTCATGAGGAACCTGTGCTTAGACCAAGAGACAGTTCTTAGAACAGAACAAGGGGATACTGCGTGGTTTAAAGTCAGGAAAGCTATGCGTCAGGGTTGTATTCTTTCACCATACTTATTCAATCTGTATGCTGAGCAAATAATCCAAGAAGCTGGACTATATGAAGAAGAATGTGGCGTCACGATTGGAGGAAGACGCATTAACAGTCTGTCCTATACAGAGGACACAATGTTGCTTGCTCAAAGTGAAGAGGACTTGACACATTTACTGATGAAAATCAAACACTACAGCCTTCAGTGTGGATTTCACTTCAACATAAAGAAAACAACAATCCTCACAATTGGACTCAGGTGCGCCCCACCCAAGCCAAGGTTCAATCACCTCATATGCATGTGAAAGCTAGACACTGAATAAGGAAGATGGAAGAAGAAACAAAGCCTTTGATTTATGGTGTTGATGAAGAATATTGAATATACCTCGGACTGCAAGAAGAACGATCTAATCTGTTTGGAAGAAGTAGAGCCAGAATGTTCATTGGAAGAGAGGATGGCAACACTTCATCTAACACACTTCGAACATGCTACAAGGAGGGCCCAGTCCCTGGAGAAGAGCATCATGCTTCCTAGAGTAGAGGGTCAGAGAAAAAGAGGAAGACCCTCAATGAGACATGTTGAGCAGTGACTACAACAATGGGTTCAAGCATAACGACTGTGAGGATGGCGCAGGACAGAGCAGTGTTTCGTTTTCTTGTACATAGGGTACCTATGAATCAGAACCCACTCAAGGGCGCCTAGAAATTACTACGATGCTGCTTCTCTGTTTGGGCCAGTGGCGCAATGGATAATGCGTCTGACTACGGATCAGAAGAATCCAAGTTCAAATCCTGGCTGGCTTATTAAAAAAAAAAAAAAAAATTATTACCCTTCTCTAATTTTGAAGTTCCACACACAAAAAAAGTTACTGTGGAAATATTAGGTTCTGAGAAATAACTCCACCAGGAATTTCATTCTCTCACTGGCAAGTATTTGTTATGCATCTACCAAGTACAAAGTACATTGAGGAATGAAAGACTTCAGAGAGACTCGGTGGTCTGATGTCTTGTAAATATCTCATTAGCACTGCCTTTTGTTCTCATTTCTCTCTCATTCGAACTAAATACAAAGGAGCTATTGCTGCCTCTTACACTCTTCTGTAGGTGTTTTTGTGTCATTTGTTTGACTGATTGATTTAATTTTGAAGAAATAACACTATCTTAGGCTGGGTTCTCTAGAGGAGCAAACCAGTGAAGAGTGCATGTACATATGTAAATACGTATCCAGTTGCCACCGAGTCTGTTCCAACTCAGACCACAGAATAGAACAAGCACATAGGGTTTGCAAGAAGCAGCTGGTGGATTCCAAGTGCCTGTGGTTACCAGACAAAGGATTTAAGCACTGCAGCACCAGGGCCCCCTAATTAAGCAGTCCTTTTTAAAATCCTTCTTGAGTCATCCCAATTGGAACATGTTCTCTCCTGTTGAGACCCTGACTGATAGAAAACCAGATAAAGATGATAAGGCCATTATGAGTGGCTGGAAATAGTTCAGAGGAGGGGTGGCTAATAGACAATATTATCAATGTTTTGAATATTGGGCAAGAACATGAAAATAGACATATACTGTATTTATAATAGTTATAAAAATACAGAAAAATCACTGGGTCTTTAGCCTGCTTTTTAAGGAGGAGATGAAGACCTGGTAGCAAACAGAAATTGCTTGTGATACTCAAATTCTCTCTCAAAAAGATGATTCTGAAGGATCAAAGACTCAAGGCTGTATTTATTCTTTTCCAGAAAGAAAGGGATATGGTTTTGCCTCTTTTTGCCATTTCAGGAAAACAATGAGCTTTTTATAATCCAGGAAATATTCCATTTACCTTTTTGTGTGCCTTTTCATCACGAATCTTTAAGAATGTATTTTCGTTGCTGTTGCATGCCCTTGAGTGGATTCCAATTCATAGCAACCCTACAGGACAGAGTAGAACCGCCTCATGGGCTTTCCTAACCTGTAATTTTTAGTGGAGCAGATCCTCTAGTCTTTTCTCTGGCAGGCCTGCTGGTTTAACATGATTCCTGTTGTCAGGGAGGCTAAGAGTTCATTAGATAAAAAATTGATCATAAAAACAACAATTATAATATAGTTTCTTTAAGTCTACAGCTGGCTATTTTAGCCAGGACTCTAACTTGCAATTGGTTTAAACGAATTACAAATTATCTTATCAGAAAGAAACACTTGTTAGCTCCCTTATATTGGCTTAGGTTGACACTAACTGTGCACTGGTAGCTTTTAGGAGGTTTCTTACAGTTGAATTTCCTGTATTAACAACTCAGCTGCTTTATTTCCGTTTTTCCTGGGCAGCTTTCATTTTAAATTCTCTATATTTGTTAGTAGGGAGTTCCCCTTTTCTGAGAAGGAAAGCATAATAACCGGCTCTGATTCTTAGAGATTTGGCTTTAAGGAAACCCAAATAATCTGTTGCCCTCTAGTCCGACTCATAGCAACCCTACAAGACAGGATAGAACTACCCTGTATGGTTTCTGAAGCTGTAATTTCTACATCTTTCTCCTGCGGAGGAGCGCCTGGAGGTTTCGAACCCCTACCTTTCGGTGCTTTACCAGTTTTCTAGGAAAAATAACTCTTCAAGGCACCTAACCAAGGGGAAAAGTAAGCAGCCAAGGTGGCAGTAACATTGCAACTCACTACCCCTGGTTTAAGAGACCAGGGCTCTAACCCTTGAAAAACCCTGCCTTAAAAAAAAAATCTAACCCTTTGAGGTCAAGTCAGTTCCAACTCATAGCAACCCTATAGCTTTAAAAGGCAGCTATTACCCCCCTTGTCCTGAAGCTGATGAATGACACAGTCAAACACTGGCTTTTAGTTTTATTTGGTTCCTAGAAAACTTGATGCTCCACCCTCATTCCTTCTCTGGTTTTCTGGGATGTTTTCAAACAAGTTCCACACTCTCTGCAAGTTTTAACATCTACTACAAGGACATTTGTCAGAGGAAGTACAGGGCCCCTATTATGCATCCTGAGAGTCTGCTACTTTTGCTCCAATCCAGTGTAGTCGAGATTGGGGTTCTACACGTTGACAAGAAATGGTGATAACCGCCTGTTGGTTGTCAAGATAGGGAGTTTGGGGTGGGGTCTTCGGTGCCCTCTTGATTTTACTTACAGCCAGGCCCTTCGCTCTGCAGTACTTTTCTCAGGGGTTGGAGCCAAGATATTCCGAACTTCAGTTCTTAGAGCCTTGGGGGAAAACACGCGAACTCTGTCTCATTTTTCCCGATACCAGAAATCAGAAGAGCCGGACTGAGGGGGGAGGCTGAGGGTGCAGCAGTCTGGAAGGGGGAGCTGAGGCGACCTCCTGGGAACAGAAACTCAATCCAGAGGCTTCTGCTGTTATGCCCTGGTCTTTGAGGCTAGCTAAAAGATTATTTCCATCCTGGATCCAGGTCTGAAATCCTGGGGCTGTGTTTCTTCTTCTCCACCGGGTGGCGTCGAAATCCAAGCGCGCTGTGGCAAAGAAACCAGAAAATTGTTAAAAGATAAATTCCGCTATCACTGGAGCTTTGAGGGACGCTTCAGAATAGGTATTCAGGGACTCGGTGTAGAAAAACAGCAACCATAATGTAAGGAGAGCGGAATAAAAACCAAACTCAACCGTGGATCCTAAACCTCCTGTTCCACGTCAGGGGTTCTACCCTACAGGCCATCTGAAAAGGAGCAAGAATTGTTTTCCTCACTACCTTCATACCCAGAAAAACCCAGTGCCATCGAGTTGATTCCGACTCCTTGCGACCCTATAGGACAGAATAGAACTGCCCCACAGAGTTTCCAAGGAGCGCCTGGAGGATTCGAACTGCTCACCCTTTGGGTAGCAGCTGTAGCACTTAAACCACTACAAAACCAAACCCAGTGCCATCGAGTCGGTTCCGACTCCTAGCGACCCTATAGGACTGAGTACAACTGGCCCATAGAGTTTCCAAGGAGCTCCTGGCAGATAAAACTGCTGACCCTTTGGTTAGCAGCCCTAGCACTTAACCACTGCGACAGCAGGGTTTCCACTCACTAGTTCCCACCCACTGCCCTAGAGTCCATTCGGACTCAGAGTCGCTAGTTAGGAGGTGGGAAATCCAGGCTCTGTGCATCTGTTCCATCTGGGGATACAGCTCTCTTGTTTTCCAGAAAAGAGGCTGCAAAATCTACTGTTTAAGATCATGCCAGTCAGTCAGCTCTTCAAAAGGTCTCAAAAGCAAAAAACCAAAACTGCTACCATGGAGTCCATTCTGACTCATAGAGATGTCCTAGGAGGGAGTAAAACTGCCCTACATGGTTTAAAAGGAGTAGCCTGTGGTTTCCAACTGTCGGATTTCCAACCTTTCGGATTAGCAGCCATACCTCTCAACTGGTGCACCACCAGGGCTACCAAAAGCCTTTGCACAGTGAGAAAAGCAATCACACACTCCCCCTCTTCACTCTTTAGGTCAAAGACAGGCAAAATAATGTCCCATGTGACCTGGAGTTCATAAATGCAAAGGATGGGAAAACAAAACAAAACAAGAAGTGATCATATTAATGCAGCTGAGAGTGAGGAGAATGAGGGGGTAAGGGGCGATTTTTGTCACTGTTCTCCAGCAGCCAGTTTACTGAGCTTTTTAGGATTTGGGGAGTCAATTAAATCAGGATTCAGAAAATATAGGACCTGGCCTGGCCCATTGTTTATGTGACAATAAACCAGATACTTAATTGTCCCAAACTTATCTGTATTGTTATTTATTGTCTCCTCTTGTACAAAAGGAAATCTTTGCCTAGTTGGAATTTCTTGTAATGAGTGTTTGCAGAGCAAATATTGCACTGATTTCCAAATCTAGGACTATGTTCAAAAGAGGAAATTGAAAATACAAGAGCATTACTGTTCATGTCACAGATTTCTTGTTGTGGTAGGCCCAGTCCTTGAAGCTCCTGCCCACAACTGGTCAGGAAGGGAAGGATGAGCAGTGGACTTGGGTATATCTAGGTTGTAGCAGTATATTGGCAGGAACTGCCAGAAATTCAAGCTGCATTTGGAAGAGCATGTGTAACAACGGATATCGTTGCTGATGTCAGATGAATCTTGGCTAAAAGCAGAGCACGCCAGAAAAATGTTTACCTGTATTTTATTGACTATGTAAAGGCATTCAACTGTGTGGATCATAACAAATGACAGGTAACAATTCGAAGAATGGAAATTCCAGAACACTTAATTGTGCTCGTGCAGAACCCGTACATAGACCAAAAGGTAGTCTTTCAAACAGAACAAGCAGATACTGCGTGGTTTCAAATCAGGAAATGTATCCGTCAGCACTGTATCCTTTCAACATATTTCTTCGATCTGTATGCTGAGTAAATTATTGGAGAATCTGGACTATACAAAGCATAACATGGCATCAGAAATAGAGGAAGACTCATGGTAGACATTCACACAATACTGGAAATCATGGCCTAGCCAAGTTGACACACACATTTTTGTAGGACTCAATTCAATCCTTGACAACCCATTGACAACCTACAATGTGCAGATGACACAGCCTTGCTTGCTGAAAATGAAGAGAATTTGATGCACTTACTGATGAAGACCAAAGACTACAGCCTGTAGTATGGATTACAGTTCCACATAAAGAAAACAAAAAATCTTCACAACTGGACCAATAAGCAACACTATCATAAATAGAAAACAGATTGAAATTGTCAAGAATTTCATTTTACTTGCATTTACGATTAATGGACGTGGAAGCACAGGTCAAAAAATAAATTGACCTATTGCATTGGGCAAATCCGCTGCAACAGCCCTCTTTAAAGTCTTCAAAAGAGAAGATATCACTTTGAGAACTAAGGTGCATCTGAACCAAGCCATAACATTTTCAGTCATCTCATATGCATGGAAAATGTGAACAATGAAAAAGGAAGATCAAAGAAGAATTGATGCTTTGAATTGTGGTGCTGGAGAAGATAATTGAATATACCACAGACTGCCAGAAGAAAGAACAAATTTGTCTTGGAAGAATTACAGCCAAAATGCTCCTTAGAAGAGAGGTTGGTGAGAATTCATCTCACATACTTTGGACATGTTATAGGAGGGGCCAGTCCCTGGAGAAGGACATCATGTAGAGGGTCAGCACAAAAGATGAAGACCCTCAAAGAGATGGACTGACACAGTGGCTGCAACAATCATTGTGAGGATGGCTCAGGAATGGAGACTGTTCTTTTCTGTTGTGCATGGGATTGCTACTTCAGAATCGACTCAACAGTGCATAACAACAACAGGAGTTGTATTAATCAGTATTCCAGCAGGAAGCAGGTCACACATTCAAAGAGTGTATTGAGGGGAGATCATTGAAAGGCCTCTTCATAGAGTTAAGGAAACTAATAAGATGTGAGGAAACCCTGAGGGATCAGAACACTGGGAGTCTTTAGCATCCTTAGGCATAAAGGGGCGGGGGAAGGAGCTGAGTTGCCAGAACCTGGCAAGAGCTCTCGCCATGGCAGAGGAGCCACCCATCAGGAGCTGTGCCCATGGGAGAAACACAGCCTCGAAGGGAATGAGTGGAAGGAATATTTGTATCTACCTCTCTCTCTTCCTGCCACCTGATCTCTTGCTAGTGCTTCCCATTGGAATTCTGAATCCAGCCAGAAGCCAGGGACCAAGAAAGCCCAAGCAAAGCAGCCTTCCAAGGTAAAGAGCAGAGCAGAAAATGGACCTGGATGGGCAAATGGAGAATAAATCAGCACACTGGGGCTGTAATTTGTGTGACCCCTTCCTATTTTGGGTTGGGCATGAATTTCTTTTCTATTTAAACCTTGGATAATAAGGTAAATTGGAACTTGAGCAGCTTATAGGAAATATTTACTTCTAGACATTTTTTGTTAGGGGCATAGCCAGTGTGAAAGGGATTACAAATATATTTGCCATAAACTTTCACAAACTTAGGATGCAGTCATCAAATATAGATTCCTCCCAACAGATGCACCCCAGTGAGACTATTATGCAGAATGCGTATCTTCTGTCCAGTAAGGCTGAAGAGGCACCTGTTTCTGGGGAGAATATGGTGCAGCTCTGTCTTCAAGCTATAACTTGGTTTATGCCAAGCAGCCAGGTAAGGATACAGTGATATTTCTTGATTGTACTGTTTCTGCTGAAGGGCAACATAGTCTGTTTCTCTTGGGGAGTCTAGGAGGTTCAGAATGCTAATTTGTAGACCTCCTTCTACGTATACTCTGTCTTGATTTTCTAGTGCTGCTACAACAGAAATTCCACAAGTGGATGGCTTTAACAAAGAGAAGTTATTCTCCCATAGTAGGCTAGAAGTCTGAATTCAGGGCACCAAATGTAGTGGAAAGCCTTCTCTCTCTGTCAGCTCTGGAGGAAGGGCCTTGTCATCAATCTTCCCTTGGTCTAGGAACTTCTCTGCACAGGAACCCCAGGTCCAAAAAATGAGCTCTGCTCGCGGTGCTGCTTTTTGGTGGTATGAAGCCTTCCACTCTCTGCTCGCTTCCCTTACCTTTTATCTCTTTTAAAATAAGAGGTGATGTGGGCCACACCCCAGGGAAATACCCTTTACATTGGATCAGGGATGTGACCTGAGTAAGGGTGCTACATCCCACCTTAATCCTCTTTAACACAAGCGAATCTGACCTCATTAACCACAGGCAGAGATTAAGATTTACAATGCTTTGGAAAACTACACCAAATGGAGACAACAACACAACACCGGGAACCATGGCATAACCAAGTTGACACATAATTTGGGGTGCACAATTCAATCCATGACATACTCCTATAATGAATTCTCTTTGTAAAATGCATAATAATGATCTATATTCTGATGTCATAATGTTTCTCTGATACCAAACTAAAAAACAAACTAATTGTTATCAATCAATTGTAAGTCATCATGACCCCACATGTTGTAGAGTAGAACTGAGCTCCATGGAGTTTTCAAGCCTATGACGTTTCAGAAGCAGATCACCTTTTCTGAGATGGCTCTGGGTGTGTTTGAGCCTCTAACATTTCAGTTAGCAGCTAAGTGTTCAACCATTTGCACTACCAAGGACTCATTTCTCTAATAATGATGTTCGGCAAAGTTGTCGATTAGAGAACAGCAGTTACTGGTTCACAAAAATGTAAATATGCAGCAGAATATAATTAAATACACTACTGCATTCATTAAGGAACTCTTTCTACAAATTAAAAATAAATAAATCATGAATCAATCGATCAACAGAAGTAAAGAAAATGCTTAGTAATACAATTGATTTATATTCTGGCACAATCTCTGTATATCAAAATGGTGCTGACTGGTAGCAAACACGAGATCTGCAGACCACATTTTCAGTGGCTGTGCTCTACATCAGGTTCTGTGGAGAAACCATCATAGTCATTTACTTCCAAATGACAAGTACACACTAACAGTGATCAAACACATTGGAATGGCCTTGAATCCATAGGTAGCTAGCTGGTTCTGTTGGACTAAGTGATGGTACACGAAGCAAAGAAAGGTCCCGGTTTTGTAATCCAGTAGTTCCTTTTGAAGGCAGGTATCTGACAAACAGGGCTCAACTAGAATTCATAACATCTCTCCTTTAACCTAAAGAAAGCCCAATGTGGTCATAATTGTTATAGACCTTTCAACTCCTTAACAGGTAATGGAAGAAGCACTTTTGCCTCCTCGTTTGTAGGAGGGGAAGGAGGCAGCAGTAGAAGCTGAGAAGGTATAGATACATTTCCAGCTAGGCATAAATAACTTTTAAAAGCTAGGTTCAAAGAGGCTGGAGGAAATCCCAAGAATGCCAAAGATCCCATAAACCACCCATTCTATTTCACTTCCAGGAAGAGTCAGAACACAAGAGCTTATTGGCCTTGTGGGAAGTCTGCAGATAGTCTTTTTCACCTTCCTAGTGGTCGGGTTGGCACTGGGTTCTTGGGTTAGTACTGGGTAGGTAAAGAGACATATTACAGCGCACCACAGGGCAGAAAGAAGGCTAATAGAGCTTCCAGTGCAGCACAATTCAGTGGGTAGTGTGCCTAGTTCTCTGCTTTCCATAGAGCTCAAAGCCCTAGATTCATACTCCAAAACCACTCTAAGTCATACTTCTCCATAAACGCAATCTTGTCGAGAATAGAGAGAAATTCTTATCCTGAGGAGCCTGGAGTTGGTTCCAAAATAAGCAGGTCTGGATTCTTTCCCTTCCCCTAATGTCAAATATGAGTACAAGCTCTCAGTCTTGTTTGAAATTTGAGCTCCATTATTTGAATTTCTTTTCTTTCTCTTTTATAGTGGTAATTTATGATATTATATTTTAGTCATGATTATTGTTGCAGAACTATGGTTGCGTTGGAAATTGCCCGAAAAACCAGGGACATAAAGCAGTACCTTGGTTTGTTCAAAAATCTGTAATTTGACAGCCTCGTGGGGGTGGGGTGGGGGGAATAGCTCATTTGGGATCCACTCAGCTAGGTGGGTTGAAAGCTGAGGCTAGAATCATCTGAATGGTTGTTGATTCATCAGTCTGTATGAGGCACCACCTGAGTCTTTCTGAGGTCTGAACAAAGGGTTTACAATCATGCCCTTAGCTTCATCTTTAGACCCTGCTTTTCTGAACAATGCCTTGGGTCTGATGTTTTCCCAGAAGACTTTTTGTTAATTGAAGGCTTGTTTGTCATCTGGAGAGGCTGAAACTGTGACAGTTTATTTTTAAATAACCAGCAAGTCATGGTTCCTTTAAAATTAATGATTCTTTCTTTAGTTTAATCTCTCTGTCTCACAGGCACACACCCTTTTTACTGTAGGCAGCTAGAAAAAGCCAGGGGTCACCTTCAATACGTTGCCTGGAAATATCCTTAGCTAAATCACCCAGTTCTTTAGGTATAGTTTTTACTTTCTGCCTTACCACAGTGACAGTATTGCTAACCTTTCTGTCAGTAGATAAAAAGGGCCCCCTTTCCTTCTGCTTCTAATATTTTCCTCATTCTACTGACTAGGCACCAGATATAAAAAGTCTTCGTGCTTTGGGGACCTTTCACTAACAGACTCCTGGAGGTCTTACCAGTTTCCACTTGCTGCCTAGTCCCAAAGCCACATGCCTTGGGGTGTGTTACAGCATTATCTCATTTTCAGGTGAAGATATATAGATATAAATCTGTATTAGTTTGTGCCCATTATGGATTTACTGACTTTCAGCCCCAAATCATCCTTTTACCTGCTTTGTGAAAATATATCTGGGTCTTCAAAATATTGTTCCTTTGCTTCCTAGTACTGAGGATTTGCCTGGAGAGACTGCAAGACAAAGAGGGTTTTGCTCCCTGATGTCCAGGAGATGCTTGGCCTGCGGCTTCCCCAGTGCTCTTGCCCCATGCATGGCTTTCTCCTGCATCAGAAGGTCTAAATTTTGTCAGAATGGCTCTGGAAACATTCCAGAATTGTCTAGTTCAGAACATTTCATTTGTCGACTGTTTGGTTTGAGTTGCGAGAGATGCCTCTTTCTCTGCTGCGCTTGGCTATGGGATTGGTACCGGTGCGCTGGGACGTTGGCAAGAGTATTCAGGGCTGGGCATCTTTGAGGCAGAAAGGTTGCACTACGGACACGGAAGAGAGGGAAGGTCCTGAAACAGAGGGTGATAGCCCAGTACTTGGGGGCCCCCCAAACCGGGCGACGCCGAAGGGGCGAGTGGGTGTGATCGCAAAAGCAGGAGGAGAGTTAAGGCGGCCAAGGCCTAGAAGAAACCTTAGGTGTTGAGGGCCTGGAGGTTAAACTTTGAATAGACCCTGACCGGAACAAAAGAAAGCCGTGTCAGAAGTGGGATTCGAACCCACGCCTCCACTTGGAGACCAGAAACCCCAAACGCGGGAAAGGATACCTTAAGTCTGGCGCCTTAGACCACTCGGCCATCCTGACACTGCGTGTAGCACTTACGCGTGATGACAACAGTATTTTATGATGGTTGTTTCCTTAAGGAAAGACGAAACGATTATTTCTAAAAACATTAAAGCAGGAAAGAACACGTTTACAGGGACCCTGAAGCTTGCGCTGGACAACAGATTTAACACAGTTCTAAAGACCGGAGCCTAAAGACTGCAGCCTACGCCACCCACCCCACATGCCCTTTTCCCACTGTTCCCCTACCCCCCAGCCCAGACTGCCCAGAAAGACCGGGAGTTACAGCATCAACTTTAAGTAGAGGACATAGAACGCGGATTTTGTCCCCGCTTTTTTTGTTGTTGAAACGTCTTTCAACAGCTTTCCGCGAGGCTTACAGTATCTCTCGCCCATATTTCATTTTAAGACGTTGTATTAGTGGGGACTGAAGCCGTGCGCCGAATTTAAGTATTCGCCGAACAATCCTATTGTCCACATTTTTACTTCCGCAAGTGTACGCGGATTGCGTGACCATTTTCCACACTCCTCCAGTTTCCTTCCCTACGCACGCCCTCGGTAACCCAACCTCTCTTTTCCTTTTCTTGCCGTTTTCTTTCTCTCACATACCATACCCCCTTCTATTCTTTCTGCCGGCCGTGGGAGACAGGATGGGAAGGGAAATCAGCGCGGTCATAGGTTACATAATAATAGAAACAGGAGTCCATAGACAAAAACAACAAAAAGACCTTTGTCCTGGAATAAAATCTTAACATAGAGAGGCAGATAGACAGACGGTTGGATAATAAATTATAGGTAGATACATCCCTAGAGGTTCGGTTCAGGTGAGAGGCATTCATTCACTGTTCACTTTCCATCCTGTCTCACAGTAACGTTTTATTAGTTACACCCTCAAACTGATAGTGTCAGAGACTTCATTTTCTGTGGAAGACATCGAAATATTGTATGCATGGACTGGCAAGCTACTTATATAAATCCTAATGATCAGGGTAAGTTGTTTTATTTTGTTTCTTTCTGCTTTCCTCCCTACCCCAGTCCTCATATGAAGAACATAAATATCGTTTTGAAAGCAATGTAAAGTAGTAGAAAATGTGAGGTCTGGAATTAGGTGTAAATAATTTATGCTTCATTACTTTGACTCTCTGGGAACCCATTCTTCACCTTTTAAGCAAAGGTAACCAAGCAGGAAGGAATAGAAGAAAGATTCAGAACAAAATCAAGATAACACATTAAAAAAAAAAAATAAACATAACC
Source organism: Elephas maximus indicus (assembly GCF_024166365.1). NCBI lineage: Eukaryota > Metazoa > Chordata > Mammalia > Proboscidea > Elephantidae > Elephas > Elephas maximus. The sequence continues at coordinate 78,229,056 of NC_064819.1, forward strand.
ATGTAGATAAGTGAGGAGTGGGTTATGGTAGAATTAGAACAATCACTATATACAACCCCCAGAGATTTAATAGGCCTAGGCGAAGAGCATTAACAATCTCAAAACCATTAGACAAAGGGTTATTGGAAAATAACAGATGTGCATGGCACTAAAATTACCACCCCACATATTACTTCCCAATTGGAAAGGGAAAAAATGAAGAACCATGGGAGCACCGCTTTATTTTCACCATCATTGGGGTATCCTGACAAATGACTCTTGAAGTAAGTACTATATAAAATACACATTTCAGACCAAAAATGTTGAATGTGAATCTACTCAATTAATTGAAATGATATAACCAATCCTTTAGACTTCCAGTGTAGAAGAAATAGAGGAATAAATTAAAAGATTGCATGAGGAGACAATGAGACATATCCAGAAGGTAGGACATTCCACAAGACATTTGGCTTGGACTTTTTTTTTTTTTTTTTTATAGAGCTTCAAGTGAATGTTTAGAAATCAAGTCAGTCTGTCACATAAGTTTATATACACCTTACTCCATACTCCCACTTGCTCTCCCCCTAATGAGTCAGCCCTTCAAGTCTCTCCTTTCGAGACAATTTTGCCAGTTTCCAACCCTCTCTACCCTCCCATCCCCCGTCCAGACAGGAGATGCCAACACAGTCTCAAGTGTCCACCTGATACAAGTAGCTCACTCTTCATCAGCATCTGTCTCCTACCCACTGTCCAGTCCCTTCCATGTCTGATGAGTTGTCTTCGGGAATGGTTCCTGTCCTGGGCCAACAGAAGGTTTTGGGAGCATGATCGCCGGGATTCCTCTAGTCTCAATCAGACCATTAAGTCTGGTCTTTTTGTGAGAATTTGGGGTCTGCATCCCACTGATCTCCTGCTCCCCCAGGGATTCTCTGTTGTGCTCCCTGTCAGGGCAGTCACGGGTTGTGGCCGGGCACCATGTAGTTCTTCTGGTCTCAGGATGATGTAAGTCTCTGGTTCATGTGGTCCTTTCTGTCTCTTGGGCTCCTAGTTATCGTGTGACCTTGGTGTTCTTCATTCTTCTTTGATCCAGGTGGGTTGAGACCAATTGATGCATCTTAGATGGCCCCTTGTTAGCATTTAAGACCCCAGACGCCACATTTCAAAGTGGGATGCAGAATGTTTTCATAATAGAATTATTTTGCCAATTGACTTAGAAGTCCCCTCAAACCATGGTCCTGAAACCCCCGCCCTTGCTCCGCTGACCTTGGAAGCATTCAGTTTATCCCGGAAACTTCTTTGCTTTTGGTCCAGTCCAGTTGAGCTGACCTTCCATGTATTGAGTATTGTCCTTCCCTTCACCTAAAGCACTTCTTATCTACTAACTAATCAATAAAAAACCCTCTCCCACCCTCCCTCCCTCCCCCTCTTATAACCACAAAAGTATGTGTTCTTCTCAGTTTATACTATTTCTCAAGATCTTATAATAGTGGTCTTATACAATATTTGTCCTTTTGCCTCTGACTCATTTCGCTCAGCATAATGCCTTCCAGGTTCCTCCATGTTATGAAATGTTTCACAGATTCGTCACTGTTCTTTATCACTATGTAGTATTCCGTTGTGTGAATATACCACAATTTATTTAACCATTCATCCGTTGATGGACACCTTGGTTGCTTCCAACTTTTTGCTATTGTAAACAGAGCTGCAATAAACATGGGTGTGCATATATCTGTTTGTGTGAAGGCTCTTATTTCTCTAGGGTATATTCCGAGGAGTGGGATTTCTGGGTTGTATGGTAGTTCTATTTCTAACTGTTTAAGATAATGCCAGAGCGATTTCCAAAGTGGTTGTACCATTTTACATTCCCACCAGCAGTGTATAAGAGTTCCAATCTCTCCGCAGCCTCTGCAACATTTATTATTTTGTGTTTTTTGGATTAATGCCAGCCTTGTTGGAGTGAGATGGAATCTCATCGTAGTTTTAATTTGCGTTTCTCTAATGGCTAATGATCGAGAGCATTTTTCTCATGTATCTGTTAGCTGCCTGAATATCTTCTTTAGTGAAATGTGTGTTCATATCCTTTGCCCACTTCTTGATTGGGTTGTTGGTCTTTTTGTGGTTGAGTTTTGACAGAATCATGTAGATTTTAGAGATCTGGTCGGAGATGTCATAGCTGAAAATGCTTTCCCAGTCTGTAGGTGGTCTTTTTACTCTCTTGGTGAAGTCTTTAGATGAGCATAGGTGTTTGATTTTTAGGAGCTCCCAGTTATCTGGTTTCTCTTCGTCATTTTTGGTAACGTTTTGGATTCTGTTTATGCCTTGTATTAGGGCTCCTACCGTTGTCCCTATTTTTTCTTCCATGATCTTTATCGTTTTAGTCTTTATGTTTAGGTCTTTGATCCACTTGGAGTTAGTTTTTGTGCATGGTATGAGGTATGGGTCCTGTTTCATTTTTTTGCAAATGGATATCCAGTTATGCCAGCACCATTTGTTAAAAAGACTATCTTTTCCCCAATTAACTGACACTGGGCCTTTGTCAAATATCAGCTGCTCATATATGGATGGATTTATATCTGGGTTCTCAATTCTGTTCCATTGGTCTATATGTCCATTGTTGTACCAGTACCAGGCTGTTTTGACTACTGTGGCTGTGTAATAGGTTCTGAAATCAGGTAGAGTGAGGCCTCCCACTTTCTTCTTCTTTTTCAGTAATGCTTTGCTTATCCGAGGCTTCTTTCCCTTCCATATGAAGTTGGTGATTTGTTTCTCCATCACATTAAAAAATGACATTGGAATTTGGATCGGAAGTGCATTGTATGTATAGATGGCTTTTGGCAGAATAGACATTTTTACTATGTTGAGTCTTCCTATCCATGAGCAAGGTATGTTTTTCCACTTAAGTAGGTCCTTTTTAGTTTCTTGTAGTAGTACTTTGTAGTTTTCTTTGTATAGGTCTTTTACATCTTTGGTAAGATTCATTCCTAAGTATTTTATCTTCTTGGGGGCTACTGTGAATGGTATTGATTTGGTGATTTCCTCTTCGATGTTCTTTTTGTTGATATGGAGGAATCCAAGTGAGTTTTGTATGTTTATGTTATAACCTGAGACTCTGCCAAACTCTTCTATTAGTTTCAGTAGTTTTCTGGAGGATTCCTTAGGGTTTTCTGTGTGTTAAGATCATGTCATCTCCAAATAGAGATAATTTTACTTCCTCCTTGCCAATCCGGATGCCCTTTATTTCTTTGTCTAGCCTAATTCCTCTGGCTAGGACCTCTAGCACAATGTTGAATAGGAGCGGTGATAAAGGGCATCCTTGTCTGTTTCCCATTCTCAAGGGAAATGCTTTCAGGCTCTCTCCATTTAGAGTGATGTTGGCTGTTGGCTTTGCATAGATGCCCTTTATTATGTTGAGGAATTTTCCTTCAATTCTTATTTTGCTGAGAGTTTTTATCATAAATGGGTGTTGGACTTTGTTAAATGCGTTTTCTGCATCAATTGATAAGATCATGTGGTTTTTGTCTTTTATTTATATGGTGGATTACATTAATGGTTTTTCTAATATTAAACCAGCCTTGCATACCTGGTATAAATCCCACTTGGTCATGGTGGATTATTTTTTTGATATGTTGTTAAATTCTATTGGCTAGAATTTTGCTGAGGATTTTTGCATCTATGTTCATGAGGGATATAGGTCTGTAGTTTTCTTTTTTTGTGATGTCTTTACCTGGTTTTGGTATCAGGGATATGGTGGTTTCATAGAATGAGTTAGGTAGTATTCCGTCATTTTCTATGCTTTGAAATACCTTTAGTAGTAGTGGTGTTAACTCTTCTCTGAAAATTTGGTAGAACTCTGCAGTAAAGCCATCCGGGCCAGGGCTTTTTTTTATTGGGAGTTTTTGGATTACCGTTCAATCTCTTTTTTTGTTATGGGTCTATTTAGTTGTTCTACTTCTGATTGTGTTAGTTTAGGTAGGTAGTGTTTTTCCAGGAATTCATCCATTTCTTCTAGGTTTGCAAATTTGTTAGAGTACAATTTTTCGTAATAATCTGATATGATTCTTTTCATTTCAGTTGGGTCTGTCGTGATGTGGCCCATCTCGTTTCTTATTCGGGTTATTTGTTCCCTTTCCTGTATTTCTTTAGTCAGTCTGGCCAATGGTTTATCAATTTTGTTAATTTTTTCAAAGAACCAGCTTTTGGCTTTGTTAATTCTTTCAATTGTTTTTCTGTTCTCTAATTCATTTTGTTGTGCTCTAATTTTTATTGTTTTCTTCTGGTGCCTGATGGATTCTTTTGTTGCTCACTTTCTATTTGTTCAAGTTGTAGGGACAGTTCTCTGATTTTGGCTCTTTCTTCTTTTTGTATGTGTGCATTTATCGATATAAATTGACCTCTGAGCACTGCTTTTGCTGTGTCCCAGAGGTTTTGATAGGAAGTGTTTTCATTCTTGTTGCATTCTATGAATTTCTTTATTCCCTCCTTAATGTCTTCTATAACCCAGTCTTCTTTGAGCAGGGTATTGTTCAGTTTCCAGGTATTTGATTTCTTTTCCCTAATTTTTCTGTTATTGATTTCCAATTTAAGGCCTTGTGGTCCGAGAAGATGCTTTGTAACATTTCAATGTTTTGGATTCTGCAAAGGTTTGTTTTATGACCTAATATGTGGTCTATTCTAGAGAATGTTCCATGTGCGTGAGAAAAAAAAAGTATACTTTGCAGCAGTTGGGTGGAGAGCTCTGTATAAGTCAATGAGGTCAGGTTGGTTGACTGTAGTAATTAGGTCTTCCGTGTCTCTATTGAGCTTCTTACTGGATGTCCTGTTCTTCTCCAAGGGTGGTGTGTTGAAGTCTCCTACTATAATTGTGGAGGTGTCTATCTCACTTTTCCGTTCTGTTAAAATTTGATTTATGTATCTTGCAGCCCTGTCATTGGGTGAATAAATATTTAATATGTTTATATCTTCCTGGTCAATTGTCCCTTTTATCATTATGTAGTGTCCTTCTTTATCCTTTGTGGTGGATTTAACTTTAAAGTCTATTTTGTCAGAAATTAATATTGTTACTCCTGCTCTTTTTTGCTTATTGTTTGCTTGATATATTTTTTTTCCATCCTTTGAGTTTCAGTTTGTGTCTCTAAGTCTAAGGTGTGTCTGTTGTAGGCAGCATATGGAAGGATCGTGTTTCTTTATCGAGTCTGAGACTCTCTGTCTCTTTATTGGTGCGTTTATTCCATTTACATTCAGCGTAATTATAGATAAGCATGTGTTTAGCGTTGTCATTTTGATGCCTTTTTATGTGTGTTGCTGAAAATTTCATTTTTCCACTTACTGTTTTGTGTTGAGACATTTTTCTTTGTAAATTGTGTGTTCCTCATTTTCATAGTATTTGACTTTATGTTTGCTGAGTCGTTACATTTTTCTTGGTTTTTGTCTTGAGTTGTGGAGTTGTTATACCTCTTTGTGGTTACCTTAATATTTACCCCTAATTTTCTAAGTAAAAACCTAACTTGTATTGTCCTATATCGCCTTGTATCCCTCTCCATATGGCAGTTCTATGCCACCTGTATTTAGTCCCTCTTTTTGATTATGGTGATCTTTTACATATTGACTTCAATGATTCCCTGTTTTGAGCATTTTTTTCTTTTTAATTAATCTTAATTTGTTTTTGTGATTTCCCTATTTGAGTTGATATCAGGATGTTCTGTTCTGTGACCTTGTTTTGTGTTGGTATCTGATATTATTGGTTTTCTGACCAATTTCCTTTAGTATTTCTTGTAGCTTTGGTTTGGTTTTTGCAAATTCTCTTAGTTTGTGTTTATCTGTAAATGTCTTAATTTCACCTTCATATTTGAGAGAGAGTTTTACTGGATATATGATCCTTGGCTGGCAGTTTTTCTCCTTTAGTGCTCTGTGTATGTCATCCCATTGCCTTCTTGCCTGCATGGTTTCTGCCGAGGAGTCTGAACTTATTCTTATTGATTCTCCCTTGTAGGAGACCTTTCTTTTCTCCCTGGCTGCTTTTAAAATTTTCTCTTTATCTTCGGTTTTGGCAAGTTTGATGATAATATGTCTTGGTGTTTTTCTTCTTGGATCAATCTTAAATCGGGTTCGATGAGCATCTTGGATAGATAGCCTTTCGTCTTTCATGATGTCAGGGAAGTTTTCTGTCAGCAGATCTTCAACTATTCTCTCTGTGTTTTCTGTTATCCCTCCCTGTTCTGGGACTCCAATCACACGCAAGTTATCCTTCTTGATAGAGTCCCACATGATTCTTAGTGTTTCTTCATTTTTTTTAAATTCTTTTATCTGATTTTTTTTCGGCTATATTGGTGTTAATTCCCTGGTCCTCCAGATTTCCCACTCTGCATTCTAATTCCTCGAGTCTGCTCCTCTGACTTCCTATGGAGTTGTCTAATTCTTTAATTGTATTGTTAATCTTTTGGATTTCTGAATGATGTCTCTCTGTGGATTCTTGCAACTTATTAATTTTTCCGCTATGTTCTTGAATAATCTTTTTTAGTTCTTCAACTGCTTTATCAGTGTGTTCCTTGGCTTTTTCTGTAGATTGCCTTATTTCATTTCTGAGGTCATCCCTGATGTCTTGAAGCATTCTGTAAATTAGCTTTTTATATTCTGTATCTGGCAATTCCAGGATTGTATCTTCATTTGGGAAAGATTTTGATTCTTTAGTTTGGGGGATTATAGAAGCAGTCGTGGTCTGCTTCTTTATGTGGTTTGATATCAACTGCTGTCTCTGAGCCATCACTAAGATATTGTAGTGACTTATTCTATATTTGCTCACTGAGTCTTATGTTGTTTTGTTTTCTTTCAATATACGTAGATGGGCTACTAGATTGAGCTGTCTTGATTATTGTAGCCCTTGACTCACTTATGACCTATTACCAGGTGGTTTGGGCTGTTACCAGATATATATTCCTGAGTCGATTCACTATTCTTGAGTAGAATCTGATTTTGGGTCATCAAGTGTGTGATGCAGACTGTCACCTATCCACCTCGAGAAGTAGTGGTGATAGTTGTGCGCACCAGATTCTAGTAGCAGCTGGGGTTCACACTCCGGGGGGGCAGGATGCTGACAGGCTTCCCCCAAGTGTCAGTGAGGTAGGTGTGTCTCTATTCCTAAAACACTTTGGTGGATGGGCTCTGCAGCTGTACCTTAGGCCCCCAATGCAAGTACCTCTACAGACTGGTAGGTGTCACCCTCATCAGATGCCTAAGGCAGGAGGCTAGGTGGTCTGGGGGGAGCTTCAGCCCTCAGTTCCCTGTTGTGGGACAGTGAGGGCTCTGTTGAATACACAGAGATACCAGACCTGGGAAACTTGTCTTCCCAGTAATCCGCTAAAAAGATTGCAGTCAGATCCCTATCAGAAATGCCTTTACATTGTAGTAGCCACCTTGTTCCCTGTAGGGATGAAAGCCCGAGACTGTGGATCACATATGCTTGGTTGGAGCTGGTTCTGTGTTTTTAGTCCAATTAGGGAAGGATTTTTGGTCCCTGGGTTTTTTGTGGTTGCTTCTCTCAGGCCAGAAGAATGGGTTAGGAAAAGATCAAAAAAAAAAAAAAAAACAACAAAAAGTAAAAGAAAAACCGTGGAGTAGTTCTCACTCTGGCTCAGGAAATTCCAATGTTAATGAAGCTGCCTGCAAAGGGGAGGGGAGGGTTCAGATAAACAGGAGGGAGTAGCATCCCAGAATATAGACAAAGTTACTTATCTTGCTTGGGATGACTGTTTTATCTGAGATTCCCCAGGGGTGCCTCGACTGTGCACGCTGGCTGCGTAGAGATTGCCCCGGAGGATCAGGCCCATGTCCTGTGCTTGCGCTGTCTCAGAAGCCGAGGTCAGTTCCTCCACTCCCAGTCCAAAGCCCAGCGTCAAGGTTCCCCGGCTGGGGCGCTGCACTCTCGGCTCCAAAACCAGTCGCTGCCTCCAGGTGACTTCTCCTCCTGTCAGCCGCCTCGCTGTGCTGCCTGCGTGCACTAGCTGGTCTTCCCCCAAGGTCAGTTCAGGGGGGTAGGGCTGCACCCCGTGTTTGTACCCTCATAGGATGCTGTGCTCAGCAACCCTTCACCCAGTCCAAAGCCTGGCGCCAAGGTTTCATCACTGGGACGCTGGCTCCAGGCTCTGAAAATGGTCTCTGCTTCTGCGTGGTTGTTCGTTCTCAGTCTCTGTCACTCAGGTTAACTCTTTAAATCTGTGTTTGTTGGTCAGGATTCCTAGATTGTCATGTATGTGATCGATTCACTTCTTTTTCCAAGTCTTTGTTGCAAGAGGGATCCGAGGTAGTGTCTACCTAGCCAGCCATCTTGGCCCCACCCTCCTGGACTTTTTTCTTTTTAAAGCCAATGTCAAAACAAAGCAAAAACAACCAACAGTGATGGGAGGCTGGTCTAGACTAAAAGGGATTAAGAAAACAAACAAGTGCAATGAATGACCTTGATTGGATCCTGGTTAGAAAAAGCGTTTCTCAAAGATGTTGCTATTAGTTACTGTCAGTTATTATTAAGTCCTTATTAAAACAAAAAATGGCATGGAATAGATGATATATGGCAACATAGAGCCCATTGCAAAAACCTAGAAGCATCTATACTTATGGTCAAGTAGTTAAGGCAATGGACTTGAAATCCATTGTGGTCAACCCAAGGGACTACAAACACTGACTTTTGTGTCTTCAATTCAGTCTCTGACCATGAATTACCATATTGCATTGAAAGCTACTTTTAAAAGTATTAATCTTTCTCTTGTATCTTTTTCAAGTTCCTAAAAATGGATTTCTCATTGCCCTGGAAGGAATTATTTTGGATGACCATACTGTGTCAAGTGAATCAGTAGAACCTTGTTTTGTTTCAGTTCTGAGGTTTCTTAGATTCAAAGTCCCAGTGATTGAATGTCATGGGTTGAATTATTTCCCCCCAAAAGTGTGTGTATCATCTTGGTTAGGCCATGATTCCCAGAATTATGTGGTTGCCTTCCATCTTGTGGTTGTAATTTTATGTTGAACGGATTAGTGTGGGATTGTAACACCACACTTACTCAGGTCACCTCCCTGATCCAAGGTAAAGGGAGTTTCCCTGGGGTGTGACCCACACCACCTTTTATATCTCAAGAGATAAAAGGAAAGGGAAGCTAGCAGAGAGTGGGGGCCTCATGCAACCAATAAAGCAGCACCAGGAGCAGAGTGCATCCTTCAGACCTGGGGTCACTGCCCCTGAGAAGCTCCTTGACCGGAAAAAGATTGAGGACAAGGACTATGCTCCACAGCCAACAAAGAGAGAAAGCCTTCCCCTGGAGCTGACACCCTGAATTTAGACTTGTTACCTACTAGACTGTGAGAGAATAAATTCCTTTTTGTTAAAGCCATCCACTTTTGGTTTTTCTATTCTAGCAGTACTAGATGACTAAGACACTGAGGCAAGCAAGCTAAAAGAAGGGCTTCACATAATCACCTTTAGAAAAACACAGCAATCCCACCACTTCCTTTTTTTAAAGACAGGTGTAGCACTTGATTTGGGATGCAATGTCACCTCAATCAAGAAATTTGGAATTCATCTACCTATTCAACTGACTGGAAGAGATCCATATTTGTACCCATTCCAAAGAAAGGTGATCCGACAGATTGCAGAAATTATCTAACAATATCGTTATATAATACACAAGTAAAATTTTGCTGAAGATCATTGAAAAGTGGTTGTAGCAGCACTTTGACAGATAACTGCCAGAAATTCAAGCCAGATGCAGAAGAAGTTGTGCATTAAGGGATATCAGATATCAGATCATGACTAAAGCAGAAAGTATCAGAAAGATGTTTCCCTGTGTTTTATTTCCTTCTTTTTGAAAATGAATTTTTACTTTTACTTAATTTTGATCAAACATTTGGGATAATATTTAAATGATTAACCTGATGAGTCAAAGTGCTATGCTAGAAGACACAGATTGGATGGTGTATTCTAAAATATTATTTTCCTCACATTCTTAGCTTCCGTTGAAAGCCTTGCCGATGTAAATATTTTCTGATCTCTCTCTAGAAGCCAAAATCCCTGCATCCAGCATGAACAGATAACTCCTGAGCAGGAACCCAGTTGTGGAGAGAAAAGCACTAAACGTTCTTGTTCATTTCAAGAGGCCAGCACATAAACCGAAAGAAGCTCTGAGGAACTTTTGCCAAATCACATAAACCAAGAAAAACCAAACCTGTTACCTTCGAGTGGATTCTCACTCACAGTGAGTCTATATGACAGAGTAGAACTGCCCCATAGGATATCCAAGAACACCTGGTGGATTTGAACTGCCGACCTTTTCTTGGAAGAGGTAGCTCTTAACCACTATGCAACCATCATTCCCTGAGACCTGTGGCTGGCTAAATTAGTCAGGACTCTTTAAGTTGCAGTTCATTGAAATTAACCACAAATTTCTTTATGAGATCAGGAAAACCCTGATGGCGTGGTGGTTAAGACTTTGGGTGCTAACCAGAAGGTCGACCATTAAAATCCACTAGGTGCTTATTAGAAACCCTATGGAGCAGTTCTTCGCTGTCTCATAGAGCAGATATGAGTTGGAATGCACTCTACGGAAACCGGTTTGGTTTTTGTTTTTATCGGAAAGGGGCACTTGTTAACTCGTTTATATTGTCTTAGATTGGCACTACCTGTGCACTGTAGCTTTCAGCACGTTTCTTGCAGCTGATTTTCCTGTGTTATCAACAACCCAGATGCTTTGTTTCCATTTTTCCTTAGGAATCTTCATTTTAGAATTCTCTATTTTTGTTAGCAGGGAGTTCCTGTATTCTGCGAAGGTAGGTAAGTGTAATAACGGGCTCGAAATCCGTATAACCCATTGACCTCCAGTCTGACCTACAAAGACTTATAGGTCGGGATAGAACTAACCGGTAGGGTTTCTGAGGCTGTACTTCATACATGATTCTCCTGCGAAGGAGTACCTGGAGGGTTTGAACGGCTGCCTTCCTATGCTTTAGCAGTTTTCTAGGAAACACAACCCTTCAAAACATGTAGCCAAAGAGAAAAACAAATAGCTAAGGTTCCAGTGTGATTCAACTTACAACTCCCAGTTTACAAGACCAGCGTTCTAGCCCCTGAACCACTGAGGTTTCACAGGGAAGCAACTATTCCCTTGTCCTGAAGCTGATGATTGACACACTCAAACTTCTTTTTAGTTTTTGGTTTCTAGAAAATTTGACATTCCACTGTCATTCCCTCTCTGGTTTTCTGGGATGTTTTCAAACAAGTCCCACACTCTGCTGGTTTTAACACCCCGTCCTTAGACTTCTGTCAAAAGAGGTACAAGATCCCTAATCTGGCTCCTGATGGTTTGGATCAAAGCCAGGATAATCGAAGATCGGGAACTACAAGTCGACCAGAGATGGAAATGACAGCCTGTCTGTTCTGAAGATAAGGAATTTGGGTGGGGACTTCAGTGCCCTCTTTATTTTACTTACTGCCAGGCCCTCCCCTCTGGGGTATTTTTCTCACGGGTATTCAGAATTTCAGTTCTTAGAGCCTTGGGGGGAAACAGGGGAACTCTGTCCCATTTTTCCCAATAGTAGAAATGAGAAGAGAGAGCTAGACTGAAGGAGAGGGTAAGAGTGAGGCAGCCTAAAAGGGGGAGATGAGGCGACCTCCTGGGAACAGGAACCTAGTGGAGAGACTCCTGTTGTTTGCTGGTCTTTTAGGCTGAAAGTTTCCGAGAGTCAATTCAGGTCTCCAATCTCGGGGTCATGTTTCTTATGACCCACTGGGCCGCACTGAAATCCAAATAGAAGAGACCTGTTGGAGCGCGCGCTGTGGCAAAGGAACCAGAAAATTGTTACAAGAAAAATTCCGCCATCGTTGGAGCTTTGAGGGGGCATCAGAAAAGCTATTTTGGGACTCGGCAGAGGTAATCAACAACCATAATATAAAGAGAGCAGGATAAAAAGGAAATTCAGCCATGGATCCTAGACCTGCTGTTCCAAGTCATGGGCCCTGCACAGCTAGCCCTAGAGGCCATTCGAAAAGAAGCAGGAATTGTTTTCCTCTCTACTTTCATGCTTTGATAGCTCACCATAAACAGAAGGTCGTGGTAATGATAGAAAAACAGAAAGCAAAACCCTCTACTACTGACAAGTACAAGCAACTTATTAAAACAACTCAGAAAAATAGGAATCGCTGGTTGGGAGATGGGGAATCCAGGCTCTGTGTGTCTTTTCCATCTCGGGAATACAGCTCTCTGTATTCCAGAAAAGAGGCTGCAAAATCTATTGTTTAAGCCCAAACCAGCCAAACAGCTCTCCAAAAGGTCTCAAAAAGAAAAAACCTAACCTGTTGCCCTCAAGCTGATTCTGACTCACAGTGATCCCCGAAGGACAGAGTAGAAGTGTCTCACAGGATTTAGAATCAGCAGATGGTGGCTTCAAACTGCCCACCTCGTGAATTAGCAGACATAGCTCTTAACCACTGCACCACCAGGGCTCCTAAAGAGTCACAAAGGGTATGAAAAGCAATCATACACTCCACGTTTTGATGCCTCAGGTCAAATACAGTCAAAATAATGTCCCATGTGACCTGGAGTTCATAAATGCAAATGACAGGAAAACAAAACAAAACAAAAAGTGGGCATGTAAATTTAGCCTAGAGTGAGGAGAATGAGGGGGGTAAGAGGTGAATTTTGTCACTGTTCTCCAGCAGCAGGAATCCTGAGCCACTTAGAATTTGGGGGATCAATTATTCACGATTCAGGAAATGTAGGACTTGCCCTATTGTTCATGTCACAACAAAGCAGATTCTGAATTTTTCTGAAATTTTATTTGTTGTTATTAATTTCCACCTCTTGTACAAAAAGAAATCTGTGCATAATTGAAAATTCTTGTAACGAGTGTTTTTAGAGCAATCATCAGACTGATTTCCAAATTTAGGGCTGTGTTCCAGAGGGAGAATCACAGATGTGGGGACATTACTGCTCATGTCACAAAACTTGCTGTTCTTCTAGGTCCAATCCGTGAAACACCTGCTCCCAAGTTGATCCAGAGGGGAAGGGTGGGAGGAGGACTTGGGTAAATATAGGTTGCAGCACTACATTGACAAAGAACTGCGAGAAATTCAAGCCGGATGCAGAAGAGAAGGTGAAACAAGGGATATCATTGCTGATATCAGATGAAACTTGGCTAAAAGCAGAAAAAAGCAGAAACACCAGAAGAATGTTCACCTGTGTTTTATTGACTATGCAAAGGCATTCGACTGTGTGGGCAATAACAAATTATGGATAACAATTCGAAGAGTGGGAATTCAAGAACACTTAATCGTCATGCAAAACCTGTATATAGACCAAGAGGCAGTTGTTGGAACAAAACAAGGGGATACTGCGTGGTTTAAATCAGGAAACATATGCATTAGGGTTGTATCCTTTCAACATACTTATTCAATCTGTATGCTGAACAAATAATCCAAGAAGAACATGGCATCAGGATTGGAGGAAGACTCATGTCTTAGTTATCTAGTGTTGATATAAAAGAAATACCACAAGTGGATGGCTTTAACAATCTGGTGTTTATTCTCTCACAGTCTTGTAGGCTAGAAGTCCAAATACAGGGATCCAGCTCCAGGGGAAGGCTTTCTCTCTGTTGGCTCTAGAGGAAAGTCCCCGTCATCAATCTTCCTCTGGTCTAGGAGCTTCTCAGCCCAGGGATCCCTGGTCCAAAGGAGGCTCATTGTTCCTGACTCTACTTTCTTGATGGTACGAGGTCTCCCTGTCTCTCTGCTCACTTGTCTCTTTAATATCTCAAAAGAGATTGACTTAAGACACAAGCTAATCTTGTAGATTGAGTCCTGCCTCAATAAAACAACTGACTCTAATCCTGCCACCTTAATCCTCAGAGAGACAGGATTTACAACACATAGGAAAAGCACATCAGATGATGGAATGGTGGACAATCACACAGTACTGAGAATCATGGCCTACCCAAGTTCACACATATTTTTGGGGGAAACAATTCAATCCATGACAACTCATTGACAACCTATGATATACAGATGGCACAACCTTGCTTCCTGAAAGTGAGGAGGATTTGAAGCACTTAATGATGAAGATCAAAGACTACAGCCTTCAATATGAACTAAACTTCAATATAAAACAAAAATCCTCCCAACTGGACCAGCAAGCAACATCATGATAAATGGAGAAGATATTGAAGTCGTCAAGGATTTCATTTTATTGGATTCAAAATCAATGTACATAGAGGAAGAGGTCAAAAATCAAATGACGTACTGCATTGGGCAAACTTCCTGCAAAGGAACTCTTCAAAGTGTTCAGAGGCAAGGATGCCAGTTTGAGGACTAAGGTGCACCACACCCAAGCCATGATATTTTCAATCACCACATATGCATGGGAAAGCTGGACGACAAAAAGGAACACTGAAGTAGAATTGATGCCTTTGAATTATGCTGTGGGAGAAGAATATTGACTAGACTATGGGCTGCCAGAAGAATGAAAAAAATTTGTCTTGGAAGAAGTATGGCCAGATGCTCCTTAGAAGTGAGGATGCTGAGGCTCCATCTCACCTACTTTGGACATATTATCTGAAGGGGGTCAGTTCCTGGAAAAGGACATCATACTTGGTAAAGTAGACTGTCAGTGAAAGAGAGGAAGACCCTCAATGAGACTGTTTGACACCGAGGCTGCAAAAATGATTGTGAGGATGGTGCAGGACCGGACGGTATTTCTTCTGTTGTGCATAGGATTGCTATGAGGCAGAAATGACTAGATGGGGTCTAACAATAACAGTTGTATTAATCAGTATTTCACCAGGAAGCAGGTCACACATTCAAACAGTGAATTGAGGAGAGACCACTGGAAGGGCTTGGTAGACAGTTAAGGAAACTAATAAAATGAGAGGAAACCCTGAGCAACCAGAACACTGCGAGCCCTTAATATCCCTAGGCATAAAAGGGCAGGGAAAAGAAGGAGAGTTGCCTGAATTTGGCAAGAGCTCTTGCCATGGGACAGGTGCCACCCACCAGGAGTTGTGCCCATGGGAGAAATACAGCCTGGCTGGGAATTAGTGGGACGAATTTTTGCATCTACCTTTCCCTCTCTTCCTGCCATCTGATCTCCTGCTAGTACATCCCATTGGCTGAATCCTGCCAGAAGCCAGGGTGCAAGAAAGCCCAAGTAAAGCAGCCTTCCAAGGTAAAGAGCAGAGCAGAAAATGGTCCTGGAAGGGCAAGTAGAGAATGAATCAGTACACTGGTGCTGTAATTTGTGTGATTCCTTCCTACATGTGGTTGGAGTATGAATTTCTATTCTATATAAACCTTGGATAATAAGGTAGATTGGAGTTTGAGCAGCTGATAGGAAGCGGTTACCTCTACACCTTTTTTTATTAGGGGCATAACCATGGCAAGAAGGAACACAAATATGTTTGCCATAAACTTCCATAAAGTGAGGATGCAGGCATCAAATATAGATTCTTTCCAACAGAGGCAACCCAGTGAGACTGGTATGTGGAAGGCATATCTTTTGTCAAGTAAGGCAGAGGAGGCTTCTGGTTGTGGGGAGAATGTAGTGAAGCTCTGCCTTCAGCTGTAATTTCATTTATGCCAAGCAGCCAGTGAAGGTTGCAGTGATATTTCTTGGCTCTACTGTTTGCTAGAAGGCAATATAGTCTGTTTCTTCTGGGGCCTTTGTGAGCTTCACAATACAATTTTGTAAACCTCTTTCATTTTGAATTACAGAATACTGATCTATATTCTAATGTTGGAGTGTTACTCTAATACCACTCCAAAAAACCAAACCAATTGCCATCAAGTCCGTTGCAACTCATAATGACCCCATGTGTTGCAGAGTAGAAGTGAGCTCCATAGAGTTTTCATGTCTGTGACCTTTCAGAAGCAGAAAACCTTTTCCAATGTGCCTACAAATGGGTTTGAAACTCTAATCGTTCAGTTAGCAGCCAAGCTCTTAAACATTTATACCACCAGGGACTCAATTCTCCAGTACCAGTGGTGTGCAAAGTTGTCAGTTAGGGAACATCAGTTACTGGTTCTCAAAAGATGTAAACTTTCACCAGAATATAATTAAATGCACTACAGACTTCATTGAAGAACTCTTTCTACAATTAATAAATAAATGAATACTCAACCAATTGATCAATAGAACTAGACAAAGTGCTTAGTGACACAGCTGATTGACATGCTGGCATTAGCTCTGTATCTCAAAATGGTGCTGACTGGTAGCAAACACAGATTAGCACTAGTCTGTAGAGCACATTTTCAGTGGCTGTGCTCTACATCATATTCTGTGGAGATACTGTCATAGTCATTTACTTCAAAATAGCAAGTATCCACTGACAGTGTCCACACACATTGGCATGATCTTCAGTCCACAGGAACCTAGCTACTTCTGTTGGACTAAGTGATGCTACACAAAGAAAAGAGAGGTCCCAATTTTGTAGTACAGTAGTTTCTTATCCAACAAACAGGACTCACTTAGAATTCATAACATCTCTCCTTGAATGTGGTTGTAATTATTTTAGGTCTTTCAACTCCCTAAAAGGTAAGATTTAGTGGAACAAGTACTTTTGCCTCCTCCTTTGTAGGATGGGAAAGAACAGCTGCAGAAGCTGAGAAGGTGTCAATACATTTCTAGCCAGGCATAAATAACTTTAGCTAAGCTTGAAGAGTCTGGAAATAAGTCCCAAGAATGCCAAAGATTCCATAAGTGAGCCATTCCCTTTCTCTTCCAAGAAGACTAAAAACACAGGAGTTTATTGGCCTTGTGGGAATTCTGTAGAGACTTTTTATCACCTTCTTAGGTAAAGAAACATTATCGAAGTGCATGAGAGTGTGAAAAGAAGGCTAATAGAGCCTCCAGGGCAGCACAATTCTGTGGGTAGTGGGCCTAGTTCTCTGCTTTCCACAGAGCTCTAAGCCCTAGATTCTTCTCCCATACCACTCTATGTCATGCCTCTCCATAAATGAAAGCCTGTCCAGAATGGAGAGAAATTGTTAGCCTGAGAAGCCTGGAGTTGGTTCCAAAATGAGCATGTCTGGAACCTTTCCCTTCTTCAAATGTTAAATATGAATGAATAAAAGCTCCCACATGTTGTTTGAAATTTGAGCTCCATTATCTGAATTTCTTCTCTTTTATAGTGTTCATTTGTGATATTATATTTTGGTCATCATTGTTGCATTAAAAATTGCCCCCAAAACCAGGGGATAAAACAATAACATTGGTTTGTGCGAAAATCTGTAAGTTGGCAGACCTGGGAGGGTGGAGAGGTTAGCTCCTCTGGGCTCCTTTCAGGTAGGGTGGCTTGAGAGCTGGGCCTAAAATCACCTGAATGCTTGTTCTTTCATAAGTCTGTTTGAGGGACCAGTGGAATCTGTCTGAGGTCTGAACAAAACATTTTATGATTATGCCCTAAGCTTCGTTTTTAGACCCTATTTTCTGCCAATCTCTTGGGTCTGCTGTTTTCCCAGAAGCCTTTTCTTATGTGGCATTGTTTGTCATCTGGAGGGGCTTGAAATGAGAAAGTTTTATTTTTTAATATACACCAAGTTGTGGTTCTTTTATACTTAACAATTCTACTTAAAAATTCACCCATTTCATCTTAAAAAAACAAAACCACACCAAGTGCCAGTAAGTCCATTTCAACTCATAGCTTTACCTTAGGCAGCTAGAAAACGCCAGGGGTCACCTTCAACACATTGCCTGGAAATATCCTTAGCTAAATCATCCAGTTCATTGGGTATATTTTTTACCTTGTGTGTTACCACAGTAACACTGTTGCTAAACTTTCTGTCACTAGATGACAAGGGGCCCCTTTACTTCTGCTTCTAATAATAGTTTCCTCATTCTCCTGACTAGGCAACATAAAGTAATTTGTCTTCCCACTTTGGGGACCTTTTCACTAACTTTCTCCTGAAGGTCTTACCAGTTTCCAACTGCTGCCCAGTTCCAAAACCACATGCTTTAGGGTTTGTTACAGCAGTATCTCATTTGCAGGTAAGAAATACATATATATATACATATATATATACATACATACACATACACACTGGTGGCGTAGTCATTAAGAGCTACAGCTGTTAACCAAAGGGTCGGCAGTTCGAATCTGCCAGGCGCTGCTTGGAAACTCTATGGCCCTTTCCACTCTGTCCTATAGAATCGCTATGAGTTGGAATCGACTCGAGAGCACTGAGTTTTTTTTTTTTTTTGTAGTAATAGGGAACCCAAGGTTGAGAAGGGAGAGTGTTGACATGTTGTGGGGTTATTAACCAATGTCATAAAACAATATGTTTCAACCTGTCTGTCAGTTTGTCGTACTGTGGGGGCTTGCGTGTTGCTGTGAAGCCGGAAGCTATGCCACCAGTATTCAGATACCAGCAGGGTCACCCATGGAAGACAGGTTTCAGCTGAGCTTCCAGACTAAGACAGACTAGGAAGAAGGACCTGGCAGTCTACTTTTGAAAAGCTTTAGCCAGTGAAAACCTTATAAATAGCAGCAGAACATTGTCTGATATAGTGCTGGAAGATGAGCCCCCCAGGTTGGAAGGCACTCAAAAGATGACCTGGGAAGAGCTGCCTCCTCAAAGTAGAGTAGATCTTAATGAGGTGGATGGAGTAAAGCTTTCAGGACCTTCATTTGCTGACATGGTGCGACTCAAAATGAGAAGAAAGAGCTGCAAACATCCATTAATAACTGGAACCTGAAATGTACAAAGTAAGAATCTAGGAAAATTGGAGATCATCAAAAATGAAATGGAACTCATAAACATTGATATCCTAAGCATTAGTGAGCTGATACTCCCACCCATCTCATTTCTGCTATTCTTGGCAGATATATTACACATGTATTACATTTCTATATGTTGGTATTGGCCATTTTGAATCGGACAATCATACAGTCCACTATGCTGGGAATGACAACTTGAAGAGGAATGCTGTTGCATTCATCATCGAAAAGAATGTTTCAAGATCTATCCTGAAGTACAACCCTGTCAGTGATAGGATAATATCCATACGCCTACAAGGAAGGCCAGTTAATACGACTATTATTCAAATTTACTCACCAACTACTAGAGCCAAAGATGAAGAAATAGGAGCTTTTTATCAGCTGCTGCAGTCTGAAATTGATCGAACATGCAATCAAGAAGCATTGATAATTACTGGCCATTGGAATGCGAAAGTTGGAAACAAAGAAGAAGAATCAGTAGTTTGAAAATATGGCCTTAGTGATAGAAACAATGCCAGAGATCGAATGACAGAATTTTGCACGACTGACGACTTTTTCATTGCAAATACCTTATTTCACCAACATAAACGGTGACTATACACATGAACCTCACCAGGTGGAACACACAGAAATCAAATTTTCTACACCTGTGGAAAGAGACAATGGAAAAGCTCAATATCATCAGACAGAACAAGGCTAGGGGACGACTGTGAAACAGACCATCAATTGCTCATATGCAAGTTCAAGCTGAAACTGAAGAAAATTAGGGCAAGTCCACGAGAGTCAAAATATGACCTTGAGTATATCCCACCTGAATTTAGAGACCATCTGAAGAACAGATTTCACTCATTGAACACTAGTGACCAAAGACCAGACGAATTGTGGAATGACATCAAGGACATCATCCATGAAGAAAGCAAGAGGTCATTGAAAAGACAGGAAAGAAAGAAAAGACCAAGATGGATGTCAGAGGAGGCTCTGAAACTTGCTCTCGAACGTCGAGCAGCTAAAACGAAAGGAAGAATTGATGAAGTAAAAGAACTGAACAGAAGATTTCAAAGGGCCTCTCGAGAAGACAAAGTAGTATAATGACATGTGCAAAGAGTTGGAGATGGAAAACCAAAAGGGAAGAACATGCTCACCATTTCCCAAGCTGAAAGAATTGAAGAAAAAATTCAAGACTCAAGTTGCAATAGTAAAGGATTCCATGAGGAAAATATTAAATGACACAGGAAGCATCAAAAAAAGATGGAAGGAATACACAGAGTCACTATACCAAAAAGAATTAGTCGATGTTTAACCATTTCAAGAGGTGGCATATGATCATGAACTGATGGTACTTCTAGAAGAAGTCCAAGCTGCTCTGAAGGCATTGGTGAAAAACAAGGCTCCAGGAATTGATAGAATATCAATTGAGATGTTTCAACAAACAGATATAGCGCTGGAGGTGCTCACTCATCTATGCCAAGAAATATGGAAGACAACTTCCTGGCCAACTGACCAGAAAAGATACATATTTATCCCTATTCCCAAGAAAGGTGATCCAACCGAATGTGGAAATTATAGAACAATATCATTAATATCACATACAAGCAAAATTTTGCCGAAGATCATTCAAAAATGTCTGTAGCAGTATATCGACAGGGAACTGCCAGAAATTCAGGCGGGTTGCAGGAGAGAACGTGGAACCAGGGATATCATTGCTGATGTCAGATGGATCCTGGCTGAAAGCAGAGAATACCAGAAGGACGTTTACCTGTGTTTTATTGACTATGCTAAGGCATTCAACTGTATGGATCATAAAAAACTATGGATAACATTGCGAAGAATGGGAATTCCAGAACACTTAATTCTGCTCATGAGGAACCTTTGCATAGACCAAGAGGCAGTTGTTCATGCAGAACAGGGGCATACTGATTGGTTTAAAGTCAGAAGAGGTGTGTGTCAGGGTTGTATTCTTTCACCATACCTATTCAATCTGTATGCTGAGCAAATAATCCGAGAAGCTGGAGTATATAAAAATAACAGGGCATCAGCATTGGAGGAAGACTCGTTAACAACCTGTGTTGTGCAGAGGACACAACCTTGCTTGCTGAAAGTGAAGAGGATTTGAAGCACCTACTAATGAAGATCAAAGACCACAGCCTTCAGTTTGGATTGCACCTGAACACAAAGAAAACAAAAATGCTCACAACTGGACCAGTGAGCAATATCATGATAAACAGAGAAAAGATTGAAGTTGTCAAGGATTTCATTTTACTTGGATCCACAATCAACAGCCATGGAAGCAGTAGTCAAGAAATCAAAGGACATTGCATTGGGTAAATCTGCTGCAAGGAACCTCTTTAAAGTTTTGAAAAGCAAAGATGTCACCTTGAAGACCATGGTGTGTCTGAGGCAAGCCATGGTATTTTCAATGGCACCATATGCATGTGAAAGCTGAACAATGAATAAGGAAGACCAGAGAAGAATTGATGCCTTTGAATTGTGGTGTTGGCAAAGAATATTGAATGTACCATGGACTGCAGAAAGAAAGAACAAATCTGTCTTAGAAGAAGTAGAACCAGAATGCTCCTTAGAAGCAAGGATGGCGGGACTGCATCTTACATACTTTGGACATGTTGTCAGGAGGGATCAGTCCCTGGAGAAGGATTTCATGCTTGGCAGAGTACAGGGTCAGCGGAAAAGAGGAAGACCCTCAACGAGGTGGATTGACACAGTGGCTGCAACAATGAGATCAAGTATAGCAACGATTGTAAGGATGGGTCAAGACCGGGCAGTGTTTTGTTCTGTTGTGCATAGGGTCGCTACGAGTCGGAACGACTCCAAGGCATCTAACGACAACAACAGTGCCGATTATGGATTTATTTTCTCTCAGCCCCAAATCATCCTTTTCCCTTCTTTGTGAAAATAAATCTGAGTCTTTAAAGTAGTTTTCCTTTGCTTCCGAGCCCTGAGGATTTGCCTGGAGAGAATGCTGGCTAGATATTGCGGGAGGAAGAGGGCTTCTCTTCCTGGTGTCCAGGTGTTGCTTGACCTGTGGCTTCCCCAGCGCGCTTGCCCCTTGCATGGCTTTCTCCTGCATCAGGCGCCACGAGGCTTTACATTTCGTCCGAAAGACTCTGGAAACATTCCAGAATTCTCTAGTTCAGGTCTTTTCATTTGTCAGCTGTTTGGCTTGAGTTGCCAGAGATGCCTCTTTCTTTGCTATGTTTTGCTGTGAGATCGGTACAGAGTCGCTAGGCCCTTGGCAAGAGTGCTCGTGGCTGGGCATTTTTGAGGTAAGAAGGGTTGCATTATGGACGGTGGGAAGAGAGTAAAGGCCAAGAAACGGAGAGTGATGGCCTAGTACTTGCGGGGTGAGGGGCAGGATGTGGCGAGGCAGATAGGAAGAGCTGATTAAGAGCATGAGGAAAGTTAAGCCGGCAAGAGCAAGAAGAAATCTCCACTGTTGTGGGGTCCAAGCTTCAACTTTTAAAGAAGCCTGACAGGAACAAAACTGAACAGTGTCAGAAGTGGGATTCGAACCCACGCCTCCATATGGAGACCAGAAACCCCGAGCGCGGGAAGCGAAAGCTTGAGTCTGGCGCCTTAGACCACTCGGCCATCCTGACACGTCCTCTAACCCCTTTACAGGATGGCAACCATAAAAAATGACTGAAAACTGGTTTGTTCACAAAAGAGAAAAAGATTATTTCTAAAAACAGAAAAGCAGGAAAGAATACATTTTACAGAGAACCTGGAACTTGCCCTGGACAACAGAAATAATGCAATAAAAAAAAATTTTTTTTTTTTAAAGACCGGAGGCCACGCCACCCACCCCACGTCCCCTTTTCCCAATGACCCCAGCCCCGCCTCGCCCTAGCCTGCCCCTGAAGACCACGGAGTTACAGGATCCGCTTTAAAGAGTAGAGGCCTGGGGATGCAGATTTTATCCGCGCGGGGTTGAAATGGTCTTTCAGCAGCTTTCTGCGATGCCCACCCACAGTGTCTGTCGCCCACATTTTATTTCAAAAAGTTATATTAGTGGGGATTGGGCCCATGCTCGGGACTTAAATATTCCCTGTTCAACCCTGTTTCCGGCATTTTTACTTTTTCTGCAAGAGTACGCGTTTTCCACACTCCTCCAGTTTTCTTCCCTACGCACGCTCCCCTTCCACCCCAACCTCTTTTTCCCTTTCTTGTCTTCTCTGGTTGCCCTTTTCTTTCTCTCTCTCACATAATGTACCCCTCTTCTATTCTCTCTGCTGGCCGTGAAAGAAAGGATGTCAAATGAAAGTCAGAACGTGTTTAAAAAAAAGAAATAAATAAATAAAAACGTCGCCCTCGAATCGTTTCCGACCCATAGAGACCTTATAGAACAGAGTAGAACTGCCCTTTAGGGTTTCCAAGGAGCGTCTGGTGCGTTTGAACTGCTGACCTTTTGGATAGTAGCCATTGCACTTAACCACTACGCCACCCGGGTTTCCAGGATGTGTGTATAGGATACATAATAAGAGAAGTATGAGACCATAGACAACAACAACAACAAGATCTTTGTCTTGGTGTCAAAGCTCTACATAGATGTTAGACAGCTAGATAGGTAGACAGACAGATAGACAGATAATAGATGATAGATGTATTCCTACAGGTTTGTTTAAGGTAAGAGGCATTCATTCCCTGTTCACTTTCCATTTTATCTCATAGTTAACTATTTATTAGGTAGGTCCCTAATTGATAGCTTTAGAGACTTCGTTTTCTGTGGAAGATAATCTAAGTATTGTCTGTAGGGATTCGAAAACAACTAATGCAAGATGCAGGTTTTTATTTAGTATATACACTGTACCTAAGACTCTCCTAGAGCTTTTGTTAAAACACAGATTTCTGGACGTGACCCCCAGAGATACTGATTTAGTAGGTCTAGAGTATGTTCCAAGAACATTGCATTTTTAGTGGGCTCCTGGGTGCTGCTGATACTACTGGTGAATGGACCACCCTTTGAGTAACACTCCTCTAAACCAATACTTCTCACACTGTAATGTGCATAGGAACTGGCCTCAATATTTTGCTAAAACGCAGATTCTCTTTCAGTAGATGTGAGTGTGTCTGGAGATTCTGTGCTTCTAACCATCTCCCTGGTGCTGCAGATGTTGCTGATACAGTGACCAGACTTGGAATAGAAAGCTCTCAATGATCCCCAAATATTGCTGTACATTGGAATCCCCGGCAGATCTTTTAAAAACTTTGATGCCTGAGTGGCATCCCATAGGAATTAAATCATATTGTCTGTGGGTGGGAGCCAGCAAACCGTTATTTCATAAATATCCTAAAGTGATTCCAATGTGCAAAGTTTGGGAAGCATAGCTCTAGGCCATTTCTTTGTCATTGGTATTCTGATTATGCTACTCATGTGCTTATACTCTTTATTGTATATAATAAAATAAAGTCTATTTTTATAGGGCAAAAATCCGACCATAATCTAGCATAGATCGTGTTTAACACCATCCACCATGTAACAAGAGTAAAGTAATTTTGTGTTTCTTCTCCACGCTATGCAGTCACCACAGAATACCAAAATGTACTGTGAGAATGATATGTTTTACATCTTAGGAAAGTATGGCTATTTGCTTGGCACCTTCCATAGCTCTAATTTATTAAATCATCTATTATTCATATGTAAGAAGCAAAACTTACACTCTTGGCCAAAAAAAAAAAAAAGTATATATATATATATATATATACACATATGTTAAGAAGTGAAGTTATTATAGGCTAATTAACATAAATTATCTAAATATATTAGTAATTAAAATCTGTTGGCATCTATTATGTGCTGAATTTTGGAAAAACTTGATAATGTAAAAATAGAAACAAAAATTTGTTTCATTACTCTTTTAGGTGAAAAAATTTTTAATTATTTTTTTATTGTACTTTAAATGAAGGTTTACAAAACAAACTAGTTTCTCATCAAAAGGTTAGTACACACAATGTTGTATGACATTGGTTAATACCAAGACATGTCAACAATCTTTCTTCTAAACACTGGGTTCCTTATTACCAGCTTTCCCAACCCCTCCTGCCTTCCAGTCCCTGCCCCAGGACTGGGGTGCCCTTTTAGTCTTGTTTTGTTCCATGGGCCTTCAATCATTGGCTGAAGGGTGAACCTCAGGAGTGACCTCATTACTGAGCTGAAAGGGTGTCCCGGGGCCCTACTCTCAGAGTTTCTCCAGCCTCTGTCAGGCCAGCAAGTCTGGTCTTGCTTTTGGAGTTAGAATTTTGTTCTACATTTTTCTCCAGCTCTAGAGACCCTCTATTGTGATCCCTGGCCGAGCAGTCAGTGGTGGTAGCCAGGCACCGTCTAGTTGCACTGGACTCAATCCGATGGAGGCCATGTTAGATGTGGTCCCTTAGTCCTTGGGACTAATCTTTCCCTTGTGTCTTTAGTTTTCTTCATTATTCCTTGCTCCCAAAGGGGTGAGATCAGTGGAGTGTCCTAGGTGGCCGCTCACAGGCTTTTAAGACCCCAGATGCTACTCAGCAAAGTAGAACGTAGAACATTTTCTTTATAAACTCTGTTATGCCAATTGAGCTAGATGTTCCCCAAGACCACTGTCCCCACAGCCTTCGGCCCAGCGATTTGGACGTTCAGGGAGTTTGGATGTGTCTATGGAACTACCATAAGCTTTCCTTGTACGGGCTGTGCTGGCTTCCCCAGTATTCTATACTGTCTTACCCGTCACACAAGTTACCACTTATCGCATCTCCAACCCTTCCCTCTCCTGTAACCATCAAAGATTGTTTCTTTTTGTATGTAAACCTGTTCATTAGTTTTTATAGTAGTGGTCTCATACAATATTTGTCCTTTTGTGATTGGCTTATTTCACTCAACATAATGCCCTGCAGATTCATCCAAGTCATCCATGTTACGAGATGCTTCACAGATTCATCATTGTTCTTTGTCATTGTGTAACACTGCATTGTGTATATGTACCAGAGTTTGTCCATTCATCTGTTGATGGGCATCTAGGCTGTTTCTATATTTTACTATTGTGAACAATGCTGCAGTAAACATGAGTGTGCTTATGTCTATTTGTGTGAGAACTCCTATTTCTCTAGGATATATTCCTAAGAGTTGGATTGATGGATCATACGGTATTTTTATTTCTAGCTTTCTAAGGAAGCGTCATCACATTTTCAAAAAATGGTTGTATCATTTGCATTCCCACCAGCAGTGCATGAGTTTGGATCTCCCACAGCCTCTCCAACATTTGTTATTTCCTGTTTCATTGATTTGTGCCAATAACGGTGGGAAGAGACGGTATCGCATTGTAGTTTTGATTTGCATTTCTCTAATGGCTAGAGATCATGAGCATTTCCTCCTCTGTCTGTTGGCTGTTCGAATGTCTTCTTTGATGAAGCATCTGTTCATTTCCTTTGTCCATTTTTTTATTGGCTTATTTGTCTTTTTGTTGTAGAGGTGCTGGATTTTCTCGTAGATTTTGAAGAATAAATCTTTGTCTGTTTTGTTATAGCCAAAATTTTTTCCCAGTCTCTAGTTTCTCTTTTTACTTTTTTGATGAAGTCTTTTGATGAGCATAAGTCTTTAATTACTAGAAGATTCCAGTTATCTCGCTTATCCTCTGAACCTTGTGTGTTGTTGGTTGTGATTTGTATTTTTTTTTTAATGCTGTGTATTAGGGCCTCTAGTGTTGATCCTGTTTTTTCTTCTATGAACTTTATAGATTTTGGCTTTATATTTAGGTCTTTGATCCATTTTGAGTTAGTTTTTGTATATGGTGTGAGGTATAGGTCTTTTTTCATTTTTTTTGCAGATGGACTTCCATATTTCCTAGTACTATTTGCTAAAAAGACTGTCTTTTCCCCATTTGATGGACTTTGGGCCATAGGTGACCATAGGTGGATGGATTTACATCTGTGTGCTCAATTCTGTTCCATTCGTCAATGTATCTGTCCTTGTAGCTGTTTCAGCTGACTACCACAGCTGTATATTAATTAGGTTCTGAGGTCAGGTAGTGGGAGTCCTCCTACTTCATTCTTCTTCTTCAATAGTGCTTTACTTATTCAGGGCTTCTTCCCTTTCCATATAAAGTTAATGATACGTTTTTCCATCTCTTTAAAGAATGTTGTTGATATTTGGATCGATATTACATTGTATCTGTAAATCACTTTGGGTAGAGTTGTCATTTTTACAATGTCGAGTCTACCTATCCATGAGCGTGGTATGTTTTTCTGTTTATGTAGATCTCTTTTGGTTTCTTGCAGTAGTGTTTTATAGTTTTCTTTGTATAAGTCTTGTATATCCTTGGTTAGATATATTCCCAAGTATCTGGGGGGGGGGCGGAGTTGGATATTATAAATGGTATTGTTTTCTGGGTTTCATCGTTCTCTTTATTGGTGTATAGGAATCCAAATGATTCTTGTATACTCCTACTCTGCTGAACCTTTCTGTTACTTCCAGTAGTTTTCCTGTGGAGCCTTTTGGGTTTTCTATGTATAGTATCATATCATCTGCAAATAGGGGTGGTTTAAATTCTCATTACTAATTTGGATGCCCTTTATTTCTGTTTCTTGCCTTATTTCTCTAGCTAGGACTTTCAACACAATGTTAAATAGGAGTGGTGATTAAGGGCATCCTTTTGGGTGAAATTTTAAAAGCCTCTGACGACTCCTGATATTAATACAATTACATTTTTTAATATACCTATTGGCTTTTAAAAGCTGGGCTAATTTAATACTAAGACAATGATGCATTTATTGATTTAAATATCTTTTAAAAATAATTGTTCAACACTGAATTTATTTGTCACTAGAAAGTAAGCCCTTGAAAGGCAAGATTTCTTTTTTTAATCTCACGATAAAGGAACCAGGCAGATTTAACCAGTTCAAAGGAAAATCCAAAGAACAGAGACAGTTACAGATGAGGACTATTGAAGCAAAAGTGAGAATGGATACAAAGTTAACCTCTTCCACAGTAAAGCAACCAAACCAGGAGGACAGAAACTATTTGTAGACAGAACAGAGTTTACTCAGCTATAGACAAGAACTGTTTTGTATTGCTATCAGTTTTTTCATATTTACACAGTTGGGCATTGAATCAGAATAGGTAGATAACCCAGAGGGGTATCTTCTAGACAATGCATCATTTTCCACTGACCCAGGACTTTTTATCCTACTGTGTTAATTAAACTATTTATGGGTTTTTTATCCCTATTTATTTATTTTTTATTGTGTTTAATGTGAAAGTTTACAGTGCAAATTAGCTTCTTATTCAAAAATTTCTACACATTGTTTTGTGACATTGGTTGAAATTCTAGCAATATGTCAGCACTCTCCCTTTTTCAATTTACACGCAGGGTTCCCCATGTCCATTCCTCCAGATCTCCTGTCGCTTCCTGCCTTCTCATCTTTGCTTTTGGGTAGGTGTTGCTCATTAGGTCTCCTATACTTCATTGAACTAAGAAACATGTTCCTCACATGTGTTCTTGATTGTTCTGTAGGCCTGTCTGATCTTTGGCTAAAAGGTGGATTTAGGGAGTGGCTTTAGTTCTGTCTTAGCAGGGTGTCAGAGGGCCATAGTTTCAGGGGTACTGATTAAATCTTTGTTCATTGAAAAACAATTACCATTATAAAAGACAAAAAAGGTCCTGGTGCCAATAAAATGTTTGCTTTCTAACATCTAATTTCATGAACATTAACTGTTTTTTTCTCCTTTATACAGTAGTTTTATCTTTTTATGCCTGAGCTTGGACAGAATTGTTTCTGGTTATTCGAAAACCAAATACATGCTAGATGGTATAATTTATAAAGGCAAAATTAGAAAAGTGTTAGCCTTCATCTCTTTCCACAAACCCCGGGCTACTGGAATCACAGTAATATAAAAATTATAATTTTTTGTGCTTTTCAGTGAAAACGTTTTTTCCCAATAAAGGAAAGATACTGAAAGGGTTGTATTGGGAGGAATCAAAACAGATGAAAATACGGAAATACTAAAGTCATGTTAATGTAGACATTAAGCTGTGGGGGTGGTTTCGATTCTCACGTTCAGTACAATGCTCACATAAATCAAAAAGATACGTCTACTTCAGGTAACCTTAAAAACCAATATTTTAAAAATAATCTCTAGAACAAACATTACCTAGAAGTTATTAGTTGTCTTGCAATAAGGTTTAAAATACTCACGGTTTTACTATGGCTCCTGATGCAAATTGGAAACTATTTCCTAATATCCTGGATTTTTAAAATAAGCTTTGGATTGGCCTTTTATGGAAATGATATTTTAGCTTGGTTTCTACAGTGAAACAGAGGCAGAATGTAGCATTTCCTTACCAAATGCTAGAGTCAGTAAATATGGTTAGACTATATCAGTGTGTTAGACATCCCAACTAGAGTGTGTGGTGGGAATGGTGGTGGGAAGTGAAACCAAATGCTCAGCTAAAAGATAAATCCAGTGAAAACAGAAGAGTGTGCATATATAAAACCTAAAACTGGGAAATCCTTGTGTCAGATTGAATAAAAATATCATTTTTATTTACTCTAAACAGAATAATTTTTAAATTCATTTTTGGAAATCAGTCAACTTTCCAGAAATGAT
Source organism: Elephas maximus indicus (assembly GCF_024166365.1). Taxonomy (NCBI): domain Eukaryota; kingdom Metazoa; phylum Chordata; class Mammalia; order Proboscidea; family Elephantidae; genus Elephas; species Elephas maximus. The sequence continues at coordinate 78,258,364 of NC_064819.1, forward strand.
TACTGTTTTGTTTTTGTCTCTTATTCCAGGGATTGGACCTCAGCTTTACTGGTAGGCTAAACTCAGTGAAATTATCCCCTGAGGGTAATAAGGTTCTAGGGACTGATTCACATTAAAAGGGGTCACAGGAGCCTGATGTTATAAATCAAAATACAATTTGTTAACTTGGAGGGGAGTTTATAATTTTTCAAGACTGGTACTCATAGCCAGATTTCAGGCCACCTTGATGCTGGTCATGAGGTTCTCTAGAGGATGACTCAGTAGTGAGAAAGGGGTCTGGTGGCATATCATCAAAGGAAAAGAAAATAACACTTAAGGGATATTTCATCCAGGTTATGGAAAATCCTGATGAACTGGCCAAGGGTTTTTGTTTTTTTTTTCAATTTTGTTGTGTTTTTGGTGCATGTTTATAGCTCAGATTAGGTTTTCACTTAAAAATTTTATACACAAACTGTTTTGTGACATTAGTTACCATCCAAGGTTATTTTTTAAAGGAGATTCTTATATGTTGTTCTGTATCATGTTGCAAGAGCCCAACAATTACAGCTAAATTATCTACCACATCTTTCAGGATACAGAGAATGATAAGATATAAAAAAGAATGTAACATGCTTTATGCCATTCTGACTTCTTAACTCTTATTCTGTCTAATTCTCTTCCAATTAAGAGACAATTATGAATCTCCTATCATGTGTTTAGCACTAGATGTGGCTCTGGAGAAAACATACATAGTTCCTGCCCTCAAGTGGTTGGAGTTTGAAGGAAGAGACAAGCTGGTAAGACATACAATTTCACTTCAGTTAGTACAGTGACAGAAGCATTTCAAGATATTATGGCAGAAAAAATCATAGCATTTTTGAAGTTTATTGGATACTTTAAATTAATCATACCACCTTTTCATGTACAAAACCCATGTTGGAAGCTCAGAGATTTTTTTGTTTTCGTTGTTATTGGTTTGTTTTTTGTTCATATATATAAAAAGAAGCAAATAAGCAAAAAATTGTACCCACCTAAATGATAAATTTCTTCTCTGCCCTCCTATCTCTTTTTTCCCTCATATATAACTTCTATTTGTGGTTCAAAATTCTGTTCCATTGTCCCTGCTCTCTGAATTCCTTCGTGTCTGAGGATGGGTTCTCTAGAGAAGCAAAACCAGTAAAGCATATAAAAATATACAGAGAGTGAAACATTTCTATCAAGGAAATGGTTCACACACTTGTAGAGGCTGTAACGTCTCAATTCCATGGGTCAGGAAAGAGTATTCTCCTGATTCATGAAGCCTCAGGTGCTGGAGAGACCAAGATCAGCAGGCCAGAAGCAGATTTGTTGCTGACAGACTGTGAAGATCAATGAATCCCAAGATCAGCATGCAAGACAGCAGGTAAGCTGCTAACTCAAGCCCCAAGAACTGAAGGTCAAATAAACAGCAGCCAGCTGCATGATCCAGAAGGAGCAAAAGCTCCCCAGCCTTGCCAGAATGTCCTCCCACACTCAGTGTAGCTGACCTTCCCAAGGAAGCTCCCCTTAAACTGACTGGTTACTCACAGCAGATCCCAACATGGGGGTGATCATATATTAAATCTCAACAAGGAAGTGATCGCAGCACTATACGACTACAAAAATATGAGACTCATGGCCCAGCCAAATTGACAAACAATCTTAACCATCACAGTCCACCACTTGGCACCTTGGCACCTGTACACACCTTTTTGAACCATACATAATTTCTGAATAAAGACAATTATCAAGTCATACTTGGGCCTAAAATGATGGAATGAACATACATACAACTGAAAATGCAATAACCCTCTTTATATCTTATAGTCTGCACCTGGTCATGTGCCTCTAGCTGGTATTTACAGCTACATTCTTCTATCATCCATTCCCTATTCCCTTTTCGTTCAGCAAGCACCTCAGCTGGCCGTGGTGTTTTGCCTGATGCGGTGACCTAAACTTTCATTCCTGAAGGGTCTGGGCCATTATTATGTTGGAATTGGGTTGCTGTAGTTTTCCATTGACTTTAATAATCACAAGGCATGGTAGTACTAAGAGATGCCCCCATGGGACCTCCTGCATCCCAGACAAACTCTTCTTTACCTCTGCAATGTTATATCAGTTCAATTTCCTCTTGGTAATCAGGTTCAATCACACCACCCAGTATGATAACTCCCTTCTTTGCCTGTTGATCTAGAAGCATAAGTAACCCAAAGTGGCCAGCTGGTATTCTTAGCTTCCAGTTCAGTGGAATCAGTCAGGTGACTCCTGCTGGGAGCATTACTCCTTTGAACTAAGACTTCTAGACCTGCAGAACATAAAGACAAGGGCACAGGAAACAAAAATCTTGTGAGTGGTTCACTAGGGGTAATAGTGAGTGGTGCCACTCCCCTTTACACCCCTGGATTCCTGGACCCATGAATCCTGGCGATGGGAAATATAGCACAATATATTGAATGCTGGTTTAGAGTGTACACAGCCTCCTGGGGAACATTGCCCCAGCCCTGCAAAGTATAGCCACCAAGTTGGCAGCATAATTGTGTCTTTAGGAGGCCATTACATCATTCTATCAAGACAACTGTTCAGGATGATGAGGAAGATGGTAAGACCAGTGAATTCCATGATCAGGGTCCCGCTGATATAATTCATTTGCTGTGAAGCGAGTCCCTTGATCAGAACTAATGTCGTGTGGGATGCCATGACGGTAGATAACGCATTCTGTAGGTACACATATGGTAGTTTTGACAGAACCATTTCACACAGGGAAGGCAAATCAATATCCAGAGTAAGTGTCTATTCCAGTAAGAACAAAATGTACTTTCCATGATGGAAGTGGTCCAATGTAATCAACTTGCCACCAGGTTGCTAGCTAATCATCTTGAGGGATGTTGCCGTATTGGGGGATTCAATGTTGGTCTCTGCTGCAGGCAGACTGGGCATTCAGTAGTGGCTATAGCCAAGTCGGCTTTGGTGAGTGGAAGTCCATGTGGCTGGACCATGTATACCCTCCATCCCTGCCACAACGGCCACTTTGTTCATGAGCCCAGTGAACAATGATGGAAGTTCCTGGAAAAAGAGGATGAGTAGTTTCCATAGAACGCATCATCCTATTCACTTGATTTTTAAAATCCTTCTCTGCAGAGGTAACCATAGGGTGAGAATTCACGTAAGACACAAATATCTTCACTTCTTTGGCACACTCAGACAGGTGTGTCAACATACTTCTTCCCCAGAAATCCTTGTCTCCAATTTTCCAGTCATGTTCCTTCCAAGTTCCTGACCATCAAGCCAAAACATTGGCCACTGCCCATGAATCAGTACGTAATTGGACATTGGGCCATTTCTCCTTCCAAGCAAAATGAAGGACCAGGTGCACTGCTCCAAGTTCTGCCCATTGGGAGGATTTTCCTTCACCACTGCCCTTCAGGGAGGTCCCAGAAAAGGGCTATAGTGCTGCCGCTGTCCACTTCCGAGTGGTGTGTGCATATCACCGAGAAACATCTATAAACCAGGCAGGAGTTTTCTCTTCCTGAGTCAACTGATCATAAGGAACTCCCCATGAGGCCACAGGTACAGATGGGGATATGGAAGATCATGTGATAGAAGTGGAGACCACAGACACTTGGGCCTCTTCCTCATGCAGGTTACTTGTCCATTCAGGTCCTGCTCAGGCCAAATCCCTATACACTACTTCCATTTAATGATGGACTGCTACTATGCACATTCAACTTTATGATCCTGTGGGTCAGACAACACCCAGTTCATGATGGGCAGCTCAGGCTACGTGGTGACTAGATGTCCAATGGCTAAGTATTCAGTCTCTACTAAGGCATAGTAACAACCCAAATCTGTTTCTCAAAAGGAGAGTAGTTATCTGCAGAGGATGGCAGGTCTTTGCTCCAAAGTTCTAGGGGTCTGCACTGTGATTCACCAATAGGGGCCTGCCAAAGACACCAAATGGCATCTGTACCTGCCATGGACACCTAAAGCAACATTGGATCAGCTGAATCATATGGCCCAAGTGGCAGAGTGGCTTGCACAGTAGGCTAAGCCTGCTTCAGAGCCTTCTCTTGTTCTGGGTCTGTCATGGATTGAATCATGTCTCTCCCAAAAATATGTGTAATAGTTGGTCTGGGCCATGATTCCCAGTATTGTGTGATTTTCCTATATGTTGTAAATCCTGTCTCTATGATGTTAATGACAGAGGATGGGCAGCAGTTGTGTTAGTGGGGCAGCAGTTGTGTTAGTGGGGCAGCAGTTGTGTTAGTGAGGCAGTACTCAACCTACAGGATTGCATTATGTCTTGAGGCAATCTCTTTAGATATAAAAGATAGAAGGAAACAGAGAGACAGGGGACCTCATACCACCAAGAAAGCAGTTTCAGGAGCAGAGTGCATCCTTTGGATCTACACAAAGAAGCTCCTAGTCCAGGAGAAGATTGATGAGAAAGCTGATGGCGATAGAAAGCCTTCCCCTGGAGCTGATACCCTGAATTTGGACTTTTAGTCTACTTTACTGTGAAGAAATAAATTTCTCTTTATTAAAGCCATCCACTTGTAGTATTTTTGTTATACCAGCACTAGATAACTAAGACAGGGTTCCACTCAGAACTAGCAGCTTTACGAGTCACCTAATAAATAGGCCACAATAGCACACCCAAATGAGGAATATGCTGCCTCCAAAATCCAAGGAGGCCCACTAGGCATTGTGCCTTCTTTTTAATTCTGGGAGGAGCCAGACACGATAACTATTCCTTCACTTTAGAGGCAATATTTTCACATTTCCCATTCCACTGGACCCCTAGAAATTTCACTGAGGTGGAAGGTCCCTGAATTTTTGTGGGATTGATTTCCTCACACTCTAGCACACAAATGATTTACCAGTAAGTCCAGACTCATTGACTCTTCTTCCTTACTCCATCCAATCGGCATAACGTCATCAATGTAATGGATGAGCGTGATGTCTTGTGGAAGGGAAATGTGATCAAGGTCCCTGTGGACTCAACTATGAAGAGGGCTGGTGAGTTGATGTAGCCCTGTACAAATGAAGGTGTATTTCTGGCCTTTCCAGCAAAGGGGAAACTGCTTCTGATGGTCCTTCAAAACAAGTGTGGAGAAAAAGGCATTAGCCAGATCAATAGCTGCATACTAGGTACCAGGAGATGCATTAATTTGCTCAAGCAGTAAGACTACATCTGGAACAGCAGTTGCAATTGGAGTCATTACCTGCTTAAGTTTTTGAAAATCCACTGTTATCCTCCAAGGTCCATCTGTTTTTTTTTTTTTGCAGGCCAAATAGGCGAGTTGAAAGGGGAGGTGGTGGGAATCACCACCCCTGCATCCTTCAAATCAATGGTGATGGCAGTAATCTCTGCAATCCCTCCAGAATTGTGGTATTGATTTTGATGTACCATTTTCTTAGGTGGGGGCAGTTCTAAGGGCTTCCATTGGGCTTTTATGACCATATAGACCTTACTCTATTTGTCAGGGTCCCAATGTGGATGTTCTGCCTGTTGCTGAGTATATCTATTCAAATTATGCATTCTGGAAGTGGGGAAATCACTACAGGATGGGTTCAGGGACCCACCGGACCTACTGTGAGACTGACACGAGTTACAGCTCCATTAATAACCGGATCTCCATATGTCCCCACACTGACAGGAGGACCCCAGTAATGTTTTCCATCTCTTGGAATTAGTTTCAGTTCAGAGCCAGTATCTAGTAATCCCAGAAAAGCCTGATTATTTGCTTTTCTCCAATGAACTGTCACTGTTGTAAAAGGCCATAGATGCCTTAGGGAATGGCTGGGAGAAAGACTAACAGTATAAATTTTTGGCAGCTTATTGGAGTCCTTCTTCAAGGGGACACGGCCTCCCCTTTAATTAAGGGGCTGTGGATCTGTAAACTAGCTCAAGTCTGGGTATTGATTTGGGGGCCGTTACTCTCTATTCTGGTGATTTGAGTTAGACTGCTGTTCACTTGACCTAAAATTCTTCTGTTTGTATAGATCAAGTAAATATTTAGTAGATTTCCTATCTATTTCACTTCTAGGGACACCATGACTACCTACCAATGCCATAAATCCATTGCAGTCAGACTATACTGATTACTTCTTTGACTGCTGTCCATTACGGTAACCATGCCCACTTTGTCTTTGTCGATTGAATGCTGCCACTTGGCCCCTATCACCACAGTCTCCAAGTGTCTCCATTATACTTAGGTGTCTTAATTGAGTTGGGGCAATACCACTGTCAAATCTGACTCATACAAAATACCAATCACAGATTTAAGGATGCTGCACCTCCCCTCACAAATTTCTTCCTCACAGTTGTGGTAAAAGGAGCATCTTCTGTGCAATCCATGTGTTGGTCTGTGGGTCTAACCTGATAAACACACCCTAGGATGCCAATTTTCCTAAGCCTTGGAATGCCTTCTTCTGCAATATACGAAGGGAGGCCTGGTTCTTCAACTTCCTTTAGTGTAGGCCACTGTGAAATCCATGGTTCAGCAACCCAACCAAATAAACTATTGGATCCTTTCCTAACTTCTCGAGCTGAAACAGTGAATGAAGAATCTGTGCTTAGTGAGCCTATGTCAATAAACTCAGGCAGATCCGTCCTTATGTGCCTTGCACCATCATCCCACACCCTTAATAGCCATTCCCACACATATTCCCCAGTTTTCTACTTGTGCATATTAGAAAAGTCAAGCAATTCTTTCAGAGTGTAGTGTATAACCTCCTGTGTTACACTTTCTACTTCATCTTTTGGGGCTCGCTGAGACTTAAGTCTGGTTATAGGTCTAGAAACAGAAATCTACACGGAAATTTTTTGAGTACATTCAGCATTGTCTTGAAAAGCATCTGCTTCAGGCAATGTCACAGGCAATGACTCAGGCAAAGGCACTTTAGATGCAGTTGAGTTAACCTCATTAGATGGGAGTGGAGAGGCTAATAGTTCTACTGGTAGGAGTGATTTAATGGAATTTAGGGGCTCAGTGTCTCCAGCTTCCTAATTGTCTGCCCATATGTCCCCATCTCAGGATTCAGGATCCCAATTCTTCCCAATAAATGCCCTCACTTTAACTTCAGATACCTCTTGAGTTTGCCAGTTGAGTTGGAGTTATTAATTCAGCTGCTCTTATAAAAAAGAGTCTAGGCTGGGTTTTTGACAATAGCAGCTCTCTTACTACAAGAAGTAAGGCTTTCTTTCAAGGCACAAATGGAAAATTTGAGGTGAGTTATGCAGTGCTCAAGCTTTGACTCTGAAGCCCTGAGTTCATCTCTTTCTTTCTCTACTTTGTCTAGCGAAAGTAGGACCAACCAACCAGCTTCCTTATACTTCTCATTATGACAAAATTGTTGAAAGGTATCATACGTGCAATCACCCAGAACCTCATCTTTCACCAGTACCTGATCTATTGGTGGTGATATTTTTTGTCTTTGAATTGGCACTTCATGCCATGAATTAACAGTGCCCTCTTTACTACTTGAAGCAGAGTCATCAACATCTTTAAGACTAATCAGACTTGAGAACCAATTTAGAAAATTCATCCTTGCAATTCTGTTTGTCTAAAACCATTCAGTATCAAATGCCTTAGGCTAGGTTCTCTAGAGAAGCAAAACCAGCAAAGCACATAAATATACATATAATGAGAGAAATTTATATCAAGGAAAGGGCTCGCATGGTCGTAGAGGCTGTATCTTCCCTGGTCCATGGGTCAGAAAAGAGGCTTTTCCTGATTCACGGGCTGGTGAACCAAAGATTGGCAGGCCAGAGACCAGGGCTGTTGCTCAAGAGTTGTGAAGATCGACAAATCCCACGATTGACAGGAAAGATCTCAGGTAAGCTGCTAGCTCAAGTCCTAAGAACCACAGGTCAGACAAACAAGAGCCAGCTGATGGATTTAGAATGAGCAAAAGCCCCTATCATTGCCAGAATATTTGCCCACACTTGATGCAGGTGATTTGCCCTAGGAAACTCCCCTTCAACTGATTGGCTACTCATAGCAGATGCCATCATGGGGGTGATCACTTATCAAATCTCAACAGTGAAGTGATCAAAACATTATACGACTGCCAATACCCTGAGAATCATGGCCCAGCCAAGTTCACACACAATCTTAACCATCACACTCCCTAAGTCCCATACTCTGTACTCTTGACACTAACACTGTCCATCGGAAGCAATCACTTCTAAATCTCTACTAAACCTGGGTCAAATATGTGCTTGTCCTTTTATATTTCGTATTTTACCGTAATTATGAGTTGGTACTGCTGCCCCTTTCACTGGACTGCTTATTTCTTCTGGAGCAGAAGCTCCTATGTATGATTCCTCTTTCAAGAGAGCTGGCCGAACATATGCTCAGTAATTTGTAAAAATAATTTCTATGTTTTCCTCTTTTTAAATAAAACCTTGTCAGTATGAAACATTTGAAAAATACAAGTCAGCAAAAAAGAAACGAATTAAATTAGTGTCTAAATCCCATGCCCAGAGATAACCACTGTTAGTATTGTAGTGTTGGCATTAGCTACTTAGACTTATGAGTCATATGGCTGTAAACCTAACTGGATGATATAGTACCAGTAAACAGTTGCCGAATGCATCTTTTGTCCACTTCCAGTGTCTTAAACATCTTTCTGTATCATGAGTTATTTTTCTTGGATATTATTTTAATGGCTGCTAAAACTTTACTCTGTGATAAATGATACATTTCTTTAACCTGTACTCCCCTGTTAGTGTTTTGTTTTGGTTGGCCAATGAAGATGTGTGTCTGAACCATGCAGCAAAGGACATAGAACATCCCTTACAGAGGAAATGGCATGGGCAAAGTCCATGTGGTGAGAAGGAGCATAATGCATTGAGGAACTGAAAGAAGGCCCCTGTGATATGGAGTTAGTAATCACAGTTAATTGTTTTCTTTTGTGTTAAGCAAGAGAAGTTCAGGATAAGACGTGCACTTAAACACAAGCATAATAAGGAAACTGCTTTAAAAGAGCAAGAGAAGATTTGGAGAGAGGAGTTAGGAGGTTCTGTCAAAATCCCTGGCAAGGAATAATTGGTGGAAGAAAGAGGTCATTGTGGTAATGAAAAGAAGTGGACAGATGGCATGTAACATATTAGGAGGTAAAACTTTGCAAAACTGGCTGCTCAGATTGGGAAGTAAAGAAGAGAAAGTGTAGCCCAGGGCAGCTCCAGGGTCTTGGCTCACGGGGGCTGGGGATGAAACTGTGGGCCGGATGAGAAGAATGCAGGAAATGTTGGAGGCCTGTCAGAAAAGAAAGAGTCGGGAAGGAAAGAGGGCCAAGGAAGAGCCTGAGGACCGGCCAGTACTTAGGTGGATACGGGAATCCTGAGTAGCTAAGGAACGCGAGAAGTGATAAGAAAGGAGACTATGTAGTCCTTGGTGTCAGCGAGGAAACTTAAATATTTTTTTAAAGTAAGGTAGCAAAAGATGCACGACCGATGTGGGGATTCTGTCTCCCATCTTAGAATCCCCAAAGCAAGCAAAAGGCAGAAGAGGAGATACAGTCACATCCCACTGAAATTCTAAAAAGGTAGATCATCTGTTCTCTTTGTGTGGATTCAGTCTCAGGCAGCCCTAACAGGTCTCACACTGGGGATCAACTTCAGGCAACTATGCCTCGAAGGAAAGTAGACTGTCAAATGATTTTTGTTTCTCTCTCCAAAATGTAATCACTGTGACCCCGGCGTGATTTGAACACGCAACCTTCTGATCTGGAGTCAGACGCGCTACCATTGCGCCACGAGGTCACAGGCAAGGGTGTCTCCGCCTTCCTACCACAGAATTCTGAATCATTCCCCTCCCCTACCTCCAGATTCAAAATATTTATTTCTTTATCATTAACTTTGATTATTTTTCACTCCACCTTTCACAGTTTTGCTAATGCTTCCATGAGAAAAATTAAGGGATTGATCATAGTAAATATTAATCCCAAACGCTCCATATGGGGAAAGAAAAAACAAAAGGAAAAACGTTCAATCTTTCCACTCGTCGAAATTTCTCTATTTTGAGAATAAACATATATATATTCGTTTTAGACCCTCAGTGAAGCAGGAATAAAAACGGCTACAAAGTTGCGGGTATTGCTTTACCTGTAAATTCCCTAAACGCCGCCCTCTTCCGTTACAAACTTCCAGCCTTGCGGAGGCCCGGCTTCGCATCTTCTACCTTGCTCCTCCCTATCCGCGCACCAGCTCCATCTTCAACCTGGAGAAAAGCTGCTTCTTCTCAAGGCATAGCGCCGGTGGCATCTCTTCCCAAAATTCTCACTTCCTCAGTAAGAACCCGTGGGCTGTGCGGGCTCTATTGTGTGCACTTGACATTCACTTTACAAGGTGAGCCCCAGACAAATCGCTTGCATTTACGGAGCGCTTAGCACTGACTGCTATTCGTGTGTTACAAGCTTTTTAATTCGTATTATCTCAGGTATGTGGTAGAAAACGATTCCATTTTCTACCTGGATGGTGAAGATCTGAAAGCCAGGCCTTTGACAATAGTAACATGTTAGAAACAGAAATTCTCAGCCACACCCCCAAAATCCACACCCTAAAAAAATCTAGACATACTGAATTTGACACTCTGGGCTTGAGGCCCAGAAATCTGTGTTTTAAGAAACCTTCCAGGTGATCATGCTGCACGGACAAGTCTGAGAATCTCTGACCCATCCTAGAGACCCTATACTTTATGCTCTCGAGAAAGTAAACTTCCAGTCTTCTTCCAGAACTGAGGAAGGGCAGTTTCCAAATGAAGCTAGTGCTGAAATTCCTGAGACAATGAGGCCATTCTATGCGGGGTGGGATGGGGGTTCTGTGGTGAAAATCTGGTTGCCTGTTTGCTTTTCCCACTATGTGTTTAGGATTCAGCTTCCTAAGGTCTGACAAATCAGCTATCACTTCTTAATAGCCTTTCCAGATTACAAAACTTCGTTGCTCTTATCTCCTCTCTGGAAATTTTTCTCCTATGTAAATTTGTATTTTAGAGTTATTCGAGTGTGATTTCCGGGGAGGAAAAAGTAAATTTTTGTGTTTAATCCACAATCAATCTTTACCTAGATAGCAAGGGAGTGGAGGTTCCCTGGATCTGTGAAGCAACTCGGTTCTGTCTTGGCTTAGTTTACCCCTCTCCTCCTTCAGCTATCAGCTAGAGCATTTCCTCCCTGGCGGGGCCTTTCTCCCTAGTTCCCGTAAAAAGATAAAGCACACTATCAATTAAAGCATTTTTATATATATATTAATATCACCATATTTCAATCATTTTAGCATTATATTCCTCTCCTTGGTGGTTATTCAGTTGTAACTTTACAGTATATTTGATCATTAGGTTAATTTTTGTTACCTAATCGCACACATGAAGAGCAGCAGATTATTTTTCTTTTAAAAAATGTTTTCCGCATCTACTGTGAGGAAACTACATGGCCTAATGGATAAGGCGTCTGACTTCTGATCAGAAGATTGAGGGTTTGAATCCCTTCGTGGTTGCTCGACAGCGTTTGTATTTCTGTTGGAAGAATCCAAAAACGTTTTGTTCGTAGTGGCATTTCTGCTCCCTTTTAATACTTTTCTTTGTTAAAGCTGAAAATAAGAAATTTACTCATTTTCACCCTAAGAGTTTATTCTCCATATATTTCCCCTCCACATTCTTTGCCTTTCTTTTTGTTTCTTTTGTTTTATCCAAGTATCTTTTGTTTATAGCTCATTACCACAAAACAGCCGGTCCATTCTCTAGGTCGGCGCTACTCAAAATTTCCTCTTTGGACCCGCAGCAGCCCCTGGGAGCCGCTTAAAAACGCAAATTTTTAGCTGTACATTCCGCAGCTCCACGCCACCCTCTGTTTACTGGATTAGCATCTCTGCAGGTGAGGCCCAGGAATCCGGGTTTTATCAAGTTATCCAGGTGATGCCTGTATGCACTCGAGTTTGAGAACCGCTGGAGACTTTACAATCTGCATACTGTCGCTCTCTTCCCGTCCACTTGGCCAGAAAGTGCAAACTCTTCGGAGCCTTTTAGCGCTCATCAACCTGAGTTCCCAGGTTGCTACGCAAAGACTGGGAGGCGCGGCAGGAGGGAATGCACCGAAAAAAACCCATTGCCGTCAAGTCGGTTCCGACTCATAGCGACCCTATAGGACAGAGTAGAACTGCCCCCATAGAGTTTCCAAAGAGCTCATGGTGGATTTGAACTCCCGACCTCTTGGTTAGCTAGCAGCAGTAGCACTTAACCACTATGCCACCAGGGTTTCTTAGGAGGGAGAGGGAGGCAAAAAAAAAGGGCAACAACCATGACCAGAATGACTCTCACATATGTAGAAGGAATGGTAGAATGAAAACAATCACTATCTCTAACCCCCAGAGAAATAGTAGACCTAGGCAAAGAACATTAGCGATCTTAAAACCATTAGGCAAAGGGTTCCTGGGAAATAACAGAGGTGCAAGGTACTAAACTTACCACTCACCAATTACTTGCCAATTGGAAAGTGAAAACAGAGAGAACCCTGGGAGCACTACTTTATTTTCATTATCATTGGGATATACTGACTAGTGCCTCTTGATGTGAGGTAAGTACTGTTTAAAGTACACCGTATCAGGCCAAAATTTTTTAACATGAATCTAATCAGTTAATCAAAAGGATAGAATCAATCCTTTAGACTTCCACTGTACAGGAAATGTTGTTGTTGTTTGGTGCTGTGGAGTTGGTTCCAACTCATAGGGACCCTATACACAACAGAATGAAACACTGCCCAATCCTGCACCATCCTTACAATAGTTGTTATGCTTGAGCTCATTGTTGCAGCCACTGTGCCAATCCACCTCACTGACGGTCTTTCTCTTTTCCGCTGACCCTGTACTCTGCCAAGCATGATGTTCTCCAGGGACTCATCCCTCCTGACAACATGTCCAAAGTATGTAAGGCACAGCCTCGCCATCCTTGCTTCTAAGGAGCATTCTGGCTTTACTTCTTCTAAGACAGATTTGTTCATTCTTTTGGCAGTCCATGTTATATTCAATTTTCTTCGCCAGTACCGAAATTCAAAGGCTTCAATTCTGCTTCCTTCTTCTGTATTCCTTGTCCAGCTTTCACATGCATATGATGCAATTGGAAATACCATGGCTTGGATCCGGTGCCCCTTAGTCTTCAAGGTGACATCTTGCTCTTCGACACTTTAAAGAGGTCCTATGCAGAAGATTTGCCAAATGCAGTGCATCTCTTGATTTCTTGACTGCTGCTTCCATGGCTGTTGATCGTGGATCCAAGTAAAATGAAATCCTTGACAACTTCAATCTTTTCTCCGTTTATCATGCTATTGCTGATTGGTCCAGTTGTGAGGATTTTTGTTTTCTTCACGTTTATATTTTTCTTTATGTTTATGTACAGGAAATAGAGGAATAAATTAAAAGATTGTGTGAGGATACAACGAGACAAATCCACAAGACAATTGGCTTGGACTTTTTAAAAAAGACAATGTCAAAACAAAGCAAAAACAACAAAAATGATACAATTCTTGTCTAGGTTAAAAGAGATTGAGGAAACAATGAAATAAATGAATGGCCTTTGACTGGATCCTGTTTAAAAACAGTTCTGAAACACGTTTTGTTGTTGTTATTAGTTACTATCCATTATTATTACATCTTTATTAAAATAAAAAATAGTATGGAATAGATGATATATGGTAAGATAGAGTACCTTGTAAAGAACCTATGGGCATCTGTAATTGTGGTTGACTGGTTAAGATGAAGGACTAGAATTTCATTGGGATCACCCTTTGCAACTTGGAGCATTAACTTTTATGTCTTCATCTCCATCTCTGCCCACTAATTACCATATTATAGTGCAAGCTACTTTTTTAGGTATTAAACTTTCCCTTGGATCTTTTACAAGTTACCTAACAATGGATTTCTCATTGCCCTGGAAGAAATTGTTTTGGATGACTAAACTAAGTCAAGGGAACTCATAGAACCTTGTTTTGTTTCAATTCTGAGGCTTCTTGGGTTCAAATTCCCATTGACTGAAAAAAATCAAGCTAAAAGAAGGTCTTCACATAGTTGCATTTAGAACGACACAGTAATCCCACCACTTCCTTTTCTACAGCCATAACTGATGCAGCACTTGATTTAGGTCGCGATGTCACCTAAATCAAGATCCTGAGAAGACAGCTGCCTATTCAAATGACTGGAAGAAATCCATATTTGTATCCATTCCAAAGAAAGGTGATCCAAAAGATTGCAGAAATTATCAAACAATATCATCACTATCACACAAAAGTAAAATTTTGCTGAAAATCTTTCAAAAGTGGTTGCAACCGTGCATCAACAGGAAACTTCCATAAATTCAAGCCAGCTTCAGAAGAGGTGTGGAACAAGGGATATCATGGCTGATGTCACATGGATCATGGCTGAAACCAGACAATACCAGAAAGTTGTTTACCTGTGTTATTTTTTTTTTTAATTCTTGCAAATAGATTTTTATCTTTATTTAATTTCTATCAAGCATTTGGGATAATATTTAAATGATTAGCCTGATCAATCGTAACGCTATGCTGGAAGAAACAGATTTGATGGTGCCTTCTAAAATATATATTCTCCTCACATTCTTAGCTTCCACCCAAATCCTTGCCGATGTAAATATTTTGTGGCCTTTCTCTAGAAACCAAAATTCCTGCATCTGGTGTAAATAGATAACTCCTGTGCAGGAACTCAGGTGGTGGAGAGAAGAGCACTAAAGGTTCTTGCTAATTTCAGAAAGTCAACATATGAATCAAAAGAAGTTCCAAGGTCCTAGTGCCACCTCACATAAGAGGTGGGGCAAATTAAGGCAATGTTCCCAGGCCACATCAGAGAGAGAGGATGAAAAAATTCTAGGGAGCTTGAGGGTAAATGAAGCCATGTAGAAAAAGTATTAACTATGGACATGCTAGATTAGTCTAAACTTTTAAAGGGCACCACAGTGCTTTTTCTAAGCTAAATCTGAGTTAATGGCAAGAGTCATCCTATTAAAGCAAAGGATGGAATTTGTCTAAACTATTTTTGCAATGGGTAACATTAACCAGGTCTCATGGGTGTGACTGACATTAATTATCATTCTGTATTGTAGCTGAGCTCCCCAGAATTCAGGATGAGTGGGAAATAACAGAGTCAGATGGTACAGTTGCACTGGATGGTCCAGCTCAGTCCCCAGCCTGAAGAATCAGCAAATACTCTTCCCCAATCAAAGCCTGAGACTCTGATGTAAAACGTTATCCAGCTGGGCATCTTTTCTTTTCAATAAACAATTCACCATTTGAGGAAGTATTGGATTCAGAGTATTATCAATGCGTGTTTTTTGGTATCCCCAAGGGCTACCATGTTTTTTTGACTATGCGAAGGTGTTCGACTCAGTCAATCTTAACAAATTATCAATAACATTGCAAGGAATGGGAATTCCAGAACACTGAATTGTGCTCTTGAGGAACCTGTGCTTAGACCAAGAGACCGTTCTTAGAACAGAATAAGGGGATATTGCGTGGTTTAAAGTCAGGAAAGGTATGTGTCAGGGTTGTGTTCTTTCACCATACTTATTCAATCTGTATGCTGAGCAAATAATCCAAGAAGCTGGACTATATGAAGAAGAATGTGGCGGCACGATTGGAGGAAGACTCTTTAACAGTCTGTCCTATACAGATGAAACAATCTTGCTTGCTCAAAGTGAAGAGGACTTGAGACACTTACTGATGAAGATCAAACACTACAGCCTTCAGTGTGGATTTCACTTCAACATAAAGAAAACAACAATCCTCACACCTGGACTCAGGTGCGCCCCACCCACGACAAGGTATTTTCAATCACCTCATATGCATTTTTTTTTCATATGCATGTGAAAGCTAGACACTGAATAAGGAAGATGGAAGAAGAATCAATGCCTTTGATTTTGGTGTTGATGAAGAATATTGAATATACCTCAGACTGCCAGAAGAACGAACTAATCTGTTTGGAGCAAGTAGAGCCAGAATGCTCATTGGAAAGGAGGATGGCAACACTTCATCTAACATACTTTGGACATGCTATCAGGAGGGCCCAGTCCCTGGAGAAGAGCATCATGCTTCGTAGAGTAGAGGGTCAGAGGAAAAGAGGAAGACCCTCAATGAAACACGTTGAGCAGTGACTACAACAATGGGCTCAAGCATAACGACTGTGAGGATGGCGCAGGACAGAGCAGTGCTTCTTTTTCCTGTACATAGGGTACCTATGAATCAGAACCCACTCAAGGGCGCCTAGAATTTACTACGATGCTGCTTCTCTGTTTGGGCCAGTGGCGCAATGGGTAACGCGTCTGACTACGGATCAGAAGAATCCAGGTTCAAATCCTGGCTGGCTTATTACCCTTCTCTAATTTTGAAGTTCCACAAAAAAAAAAAAAAAGTTACTGTGGAAATATTAGGTTCTGAGAAATAACTCCACCAGGAATTTCATTCTCTCACTGGCAAGTATTTGTTCTGTATCTACCAAGTACAAAGTACAGTGAGGAATGAAAGACATCAGAGAGACTATTAGTGCTGCCTTTTGTTCTCATTTCTCTCTCATTCGAACTAAATACAAAGGAGCTATTGCTGCCTCTTACACTCTTCTGTAGGTGTTTTTGTGTCATTTGTTTGACTGATTGATTTAATTATGAAGAAATAACACTGTCTTAGGCTGGGTTCTCTAGAGGAGCAAACCAGTGAAGAGTGCATGTACATATATAAATACGTATCCAGTTGCCACTGAGTCTGTTCCAACTCGGACCACAGAATAGAACAGGCACATAGGATTTGCAAGAAGCAGCTGGTGGATTCTAACTGCCTGTGGTTACCAAACAGAAGATTTAAACACTGCAGCACCAGGGCCCCCTAATTAAGCAGTCCTTTTTAAAATCCTTCTTGAGTCATCCCAATTGGAACATGTTCTCTCCTGTTGAGACCCTGACTGATAGAAACCCAGATAGAGATGATGAGGCCATTATGAGTGGCTGGAAATAGTTCAGAGGAGGGGTGGCTAATAGAGAATATTATCAATGTTTTGAATATTGGGCAAAAACATGAAAATAGACATATACTATTTTATAATAGTTTTAAAAATACAGAAGGATCACTGGGTCTTTAGCCTGCTTTTTAAGGAGGAGATGAAGACCTGGTAGCAAACAGGAATTGCTTGTGATACTCAAATTCTCTCTCAAAAAGATGATTCTGAAGGATCAAAGACTCAAGGCTGTATTTATTCTGTTCCAGAGAGAAAGGGATATGGTTTTACCTCTTTTTGCCATTTGAGGAAAACGATGAGCTTTTTTATAACCTAGGAAATATTCCATTTACCTTTTTGTGTGCCTTCTCCTCACGAATCTTTAAGAATGTATTTTCGTTGCTGTTGCATGCCATTGAGTGGATTCCAATTCATAGCAACCCTACAGGACGGAGTAGAACCGCCTCATGGGTTTTCCTAACCTGTAATTTTTAGTGGAGCAGATCTTCTACTCTTTTCTCTGGCAGGCCTGCTGATGAAACGTGATTCCTGTGGTCAGGGAGGCTAAGAGTTCATTAGATAAAATTTTGATCATAAAAACAACAATTATAACATAGTTTCTTTAAGTCTGCAGATGGCTATTTTAGCCAGGACACTTTAACTTGCAATTGATTTAAATGAACTACAAATTATTTTATCAGAAACAACCACTTGTTAGCTCCCTTATATTGGCTTAGGTTGACACTA
Source organism: Elephas maximus indicus (assembly GCF_024166365.1). NCBI lineage: Eukaryota > Metazoa > Chordata > Mammalia > Proboscidea > Elephantidae > Elephas > Elephas maximus. The sequence goes on from NC_064819.1 coordinate 78,276,095, forward strand.
ATTGTGCATTGGTAGCTTTTAGGAGGTTTCTTACAGTTGAATTTCCTGTATTATTAACAATTCAGCTGCTTTATTTCCGTTTTTCCTGAGCAGCTTTCATTTTAAATTCTCTATTTTTGTTAGTAGGGAGTTCCCCTATTCTGAGAAGGTAAGCATAATAAGGGCTCTGATTCTTAGAGATTTGGCTTTAAGGAAACCCAAATAACCCGTTGCCCTCTAGTCTGACTCATAGCAACCCTACAAGACAGGATAGAACTACCCTGTATGGTTTCTGAAGCTGTAATTTCTGCATTTTTCTCCTGCGGAGGAGTGCCTGGAGGGTTCAAACCCCCACCTTTCGGTGCTTTACCAGTTTTCTAGGAAAAATAACTCTTCAAGGCACCTAACCAAGGTGAAAAGTAAGCAGCCAAGGTGGCAGTAACATTGCAACTCACTACCCCTGGTTTAAGAAGCCAGTGCTCTAACCCTTGAAAAACCCAGCCTTAAAAAAAAATCTAACCCTTTGAGGTCAAGTCAGTTCCAACTCATAGCAACCCTATAGCTTTTAAAAAAAAAAAAATAGCTTTAGGAGGCACCTATTACCCTCCTTGTCCTGAAGCTGATGACTTACACAGTCAAACACTGGCTTTTTAGTTTTATTTGGTTCCTAGAAAACTTGACGCTCCACCCTCATTCCTTCTCTGGTTTTCTGGGATGTTTTCAAACAAGTTCCACACTCTCTGCAAGTTTTAACATCTCCTCCAAGGACTTTTGTCAGAAGAAGTACAGGGCTCCTAATATACATCCTGAGAGTCTGCTACTTTTGCTCCAATCCAGTGTAGTCGAGACTGGGGTTCTACACGTCGACAAGAAATGGTGATAACTGTCAAGATACTGAGTTTGGGGTGAGGTCTTCGGTGCCCTCTTGATTTTACTTAGAGACAGGCCCTCCGCTCTGCAGTACTTTTCTCAGGGGTTGGAGCCCAGATATTCCGAACTTCAGTTCTTAGAGCCTTGGGGGAAAACACGCGAACTCTGTCTCATTTTCCCCGATACCAGAAACCAGAAGTGCCTGACTGAGGGGGGAGACTAGGGGTGCAGCAGTCTGGAAGGGTGAGCTGCGGTGACCTCCTGGGAACAGAAGCCTAATCCAGAGGCTTCTCCTGTTGTGCCCTGGTCTTTGAGGCTAAAAGATTATTTCCAGCCTGGATCCAGGTCTGAAATCCTGGGGCTGTGTTTCTTATTCTCCACCGGGTGGCGTTGAAATCCAAGCGCGCTGTGGCAAAGAAACCAGAAAATTGTTAAAAGGTAAATCCCGCTATCATTGGAGCTTTGAGGGGCGCTTCAAAATAGCTATTCGGGGACTCGGTATAGAAAAACAGCAACCATAACGTAAGGAGAGCGGAATAAAAAGCAAACTCAACCGTGGATCCTAAACCTCCTGTTCCACGTCAGGGGCCCTACCCTACAGGCCATCCGAAAAGGAGCAAGAACTGTTTTCCTCGCTACGTTCATACCCAGAAAAACCCAGTGCCATCGAGTTGATTCTGACTCTTTGCGACCGTATAGGACAGAATAGAACTGCCCCACAGAGTTTCCAAGGAGCGCCTGGAGGATTCGAACTGCCCACTCTTTGGGTAGCAGCTGTAGCACTTAACCACTACAAAACGAAACCCAGTGCCATCGAGTCGGTTCCGACTCCTAGTGACCCTATAGGGCAGAGTGGAACTGGCTCATAGAGTTTCCAAGGAGCTCCTGGCAGATCAAACTGCTGAACCTTTGGTTAGCAGCCCTAGCACTTAACCACTGCGACACCAGGGTTTCCACTCACTAGTTCCCACCCACTGCCCTAGAGTGCATTGGGACTCAGAGTCGCTAGTGAGGAGGTGGGAAATCCAGGCTCTGTGCATCTGTTCCATCTGGGGATACGGCTCTCTCGGTTTCCAGAAAAGAGGCTGCAAAATCTGCTGTTTAAGATCATGGCAGTCAGTCAGCTCTTCAAAAGGTCTCAAAAGCAAAAAACCAAAACTGTTACCATGGAGTCCATTCTGACTCATAGAGATGTTGTAGGAGGGAGTAAAATTGCCCTATATGGTTTAAAAGGAGTAGCCTGTGGTTTCCAGCTGTTGAATTTCCAACCTTTCGGATTAGCAGCCATACCTCTCAACTGCTGCACCACCAGGGCTACCAAAAGCCTTTGCATCATAAGAAAAGCAATCACACACTCCCCCTCTTCACGCTTTAGGTCAAAAAAAAAAAAAAGGACAGGCAAAATAATGTCCCATGTGACCTGGAGTTCATAAATGCAAAGGATGGGAAAACAAAACAAAACAAGAAGTCAGCATATTAATGCAGCTGAGAGTGAGGAGAATCAGGGGGTGAGGGGTGATTTTTGTCACTGCTCTCCAGCAGCCAGTTTACTGAGCTTTTAAGGATTTGGGGAATCAATTAAATCAGGATTCAGAAAATATAGGACCTGGCCTGGCCGATTGTTTATGTGACAATAAACCAGATACTTAATTGTCCCAAACTTTTCTGTATTGTTATTTATTTCCACCTCTTGTACAAAAGGAAATCTTTGCCTAATTGGAATTTCTTGTAATGAGTGTTTGCAGAGCAAATATTGCACTGATTTCCAAATCTAGGACTGTATTCAAAAGAGGAAATTGAAAATGCAAGAACGTTCATGTTCATGTCAAAGACTTTCTTGTTGTGGTCGGCCCAGCCCTTGAAGCTCCTGTCCACAACTGGTCAGGAAGGGAAGGATGAGCAGTGGACTTGGGTATATCTAGGTTGGAGCAGTATATTGACAGGAAGTGCCAGAAATTCAAGCTGGATTTGGAAGAGCATGTGTAACAACGGATATCGTTCCTGATGTCAGATGAATCTTGGCTAAAAGCAGAGCACGCCAGAAAAATGTTTACCTGTATTTTATTGACTATGTAAAGGCATTCAACTGTGTGGATCATAACAAATGACAGGTAACAATTCGAAGAATGGGAATTTCAGAACACTTAATTTTGCTCATGTAGAACCTGTACGTAGACCAAAAGGTAGTCTTTGAAACCGAACTAGGGGATACTGCGTGGTTTAAAATCAGGAAATGTACCCGTCAGCACGGTATCCTTTCAACATATTTATTCAATCTGTATGCTCAGTAAATAATTGGAGAAGTGGACTCTTCTAAGAATAACATGACATCAGAAATAGAGGAAGACTCATGGTAGACAATCACACAATGCCGGAAATCGTGGCGTAGCCAAGCTGACACACACATTTTTGTGGGACTCAGTTCAATCCTTGCCAACCCATTGAAAACCTACAATGTGCACATGGCAGAACCTTGCTTGCTGAAAATGAAGAGAATTTGATGCACTTACTGATAAAGACCAAAGACTACAGCCTTCAGTATGGATTACACTTCCACATAAAGAAAACAAAAATCTTCACAACTGGACCAATAAACAACATTATGATAAATAGGAAACATATTGAAATTGTCAAGAAGTTTATTTTACTTGCATTTACAATCAATGCACGTGGAAACAGAGGTCAAAAAATAAATTGACGTATTGCATTGGGCAAATCTGCTGCAAAAAAAAGCCCTCTTTAAAGTGTTCAAAAGCAAAGATAGCACTTTGAGAACTAAGGTGCGTCTGACCCAAGCCATAACATTTTCAGTCATCTCATATGCATGGAAAATGTGAACAATGAAAAGGGAAGATCAAAGAAGAATTGATGCTTTGAATTGTGGTATTGGAGAAGAATATTGAACATACCTCAGACCGCCAGAAGAAAGAACAAATTTGTCTTGGAAGAAGTACAGCCAAAATGCTCCTTGGAAGAGAGGTTGGTGAGAATTCATCTCACATGCTTTGGACATGTTATAGGAGGGGCCAGTCCCTGGAGAAGGACATCATGTAGAGGGTCAGCACAAAAGGCAAAGACCCTCAAAGAGATGGACTGACACAGTGGCTGCAACAATGATTGTGAGGATGGCGCAGGAATGGAGACTGTTCTTTTCTGTTGTACATGGGGTTGCTATGTCAGAATCGACTCAACAGCATATAACAACAACAGCAGTAGTATTAATCAGTATTCCAGCAGGAAGCAAGTCACACATTCAAAGAGTGTATTGAGGGGAGATCATTGCAAGGCCTCTTTATAGAGTTAAGGAAACTAATAAGATGTGAGGAAACCCTGAGGGATGAGAACACTGGGAGTCTTAACATCCCTAGGCATAAAGGGGCGGGGGAAGGAGTGGAGCTGCCAGAACCTGGCAAGAGCTCTCGCCATGGCAGAGGAGTCACCCATCAGGAGCTGTGCCCATGGGAGAAACACAGCCTCGAAGGGAATGAGTGGAAGAAATACTTGCATCTACCTCTCTCTCTTCCTGCCACCTGATCTCTTGCTAGTGCTTCCCATTGGAATTCTGAATCCAACCAGAAGCCAGGGACCAAGAAAGCCCAAGTAAAGCAGCCTTCCAAGGTAAAGAGAAGAGCAGAAAATGGACCTGGATGGGCAAATGGAGAATAAATCAGCACACTGGGGTTGTAATTTGTGTGACCCCTTCCTACTTTTGGTTGGGCATGAATTTCTATTCTATGTAAACCTTGGATAATAAGGTAAATCGGAACTTGAGCAGCTTATAGGAAATATTTACCTCTAGACATTTTTTGTTAGGGGCATAGCCATTGTAAGAAGGATTACAAATATATTTGCCATAAACTTTCACGAAGTTAGGATGCAGCCATCAAATACAGATTCCTCCCAACAGATGCACACTAGTGAGACTAGTATGCGGAATGCATCTCTTCTGTCCAGTAAGGCTGAAGAGGCACCTGTTTCTGGGGAGAATGTGGTAAAAGTCTGTCTTCAAGCTATAACTTGGTTTATGCCAAGCAGCCAGGCGAGGATGCAGTTATATTTCTCGGTTGTACTGTTTCTGCTGAAGGGCAACATAGTCTGTTTCTCTTGGGGAGTCTGGGAGGTTCAGAACAGTATTTTGTAAACCTCTTTCTACTTATACTCTGTCTTGGTTATCTAGTGCTGCTATAACAGAAATTCCACAAGTGGATGGCTTTAACAAAGGGAAGTTATTCTCCCATAGTAGGCTAGAAGTGTGAATTCAGGGCACCAAATGTAGTGGAAAGCCCTCTCTCTCTGTCTCAGCTCTGGAGGAAGGTTCTTGTCATCAATCTTCCCTTGGTCTAGGAACTTCTCTGCACAGGAACCCCAGGTTCAAAAAATGAGCTCTGCTTGTGGTGTTGCTTTTTTGGTGGTATGAAGCCTCCCACTCTCTGTTCACTTCCCTTACCTTTTATCTCTTGTAAGATAAAAGGTGATGTGGGCCACACCCCAGGGAAACTCCCTATAAAATGGATCAGGGATGTGACCTGAGTAAGGGTGCTACATCCCACTTTAATCCTCTTCAACATAAGCTAATCTGTTTTTTTTTTTTGGGGGGGGGGTAATCTGGTCTCATTAACCACAGGCAGAGATTAAGATTTACAATGCTTTCAGAAGTTACGCCAAATGGAGGAGAACCACACAATACTGGGAATCGTGGCATAACCAAGTTGACACATAATTTGGGGTGCACTATTCAATCCATGACATACTCCTATAATGAATTCTCTTTGTAAAATGCATAATAATGATCTATATTCTGATGTCGTAATGTTTCTCTGATACCAAACCAAAAAAAAAAAAAAAAAAACCAATTGCCGTCAATCAATTGCAACTCATCATGACCCCACCTGTTGCAGAGTAGAACTGAGCTCCACGGAGTTTTCAAGCCTATGACGTTTCGGAAGCAGATCAGCTTTTCTGAGGTGACTCTGGGTGTGTTTGAGCCTCTAACTTTTCAGTTAGCAGCTAAGTTTTTAACCATTTGCACCACCAAGGACTCATTTCTCTAATACTGATGGTCAGCAAAGTTGTCGACTAGACAATATCAGTTACTGGTTCACAAAACTGTAAACTTGCAGCAGAATATAATTAAATGCACTACTGTGTTCATTAAGGAACTCTTTCTACAAATTAAAAATAAATAAATCATCAATCAATCGATCAACAGAAGTAAAGAAAATGCTTAGTAATACAATTGATTTACATTCTCGCACAACCTCTGTATATCAAAATGGTGCTGACTGGTAGCAAACACATGATCTGCAGATCACATTTTCAGTGGCTGTGCTCTACATCAGATTCTATGGAGATACCATCATAGGCATTTACTTCAAAATGGCAAGTACACACTGACAGTGATCAAACACATTGGTATGACCTTGAATGCATAGGTAGCGAGCTGGTTCTGTTGGACTAAGTGGTGGTACACAAAGCAAAGAAAGTTCCCAGTTTTGTAATCGAGTAGTTCCTTTTGAAGGCAGGTATCTGACAAACAAGGCTCAACTAGAATTCATAATATCTCTGCTTAAACCTAAAGAAAGCTCAATGTGGTCATAATTGTTACAGACAGCCCTTTTAACTCCCTAACAGGTAATGGAAGAAGCACTTTTGCCTCCTTGTTTCTAGGAGGGGAAGGAGGCAGCACTAGAAGCTGAGAAGGTATAGATTCATTTCTAGCTAGGCATAAATAACTTTAGCTAGGTTCAAAGAGGCTGGAAGGAACTCCCAAGAGTGCCAAAGATTCCATAAAGCAGCCATGCAATTTCGCTTCCAGGAAGAGGTGGAACACAAGAGCATATTGGCCTTGTGGGAAGTCTGCAGATAGTCTTTTTCACCTTCGTAGTCGTCGGGTCAGCACTGGGTTGTTGGGTTAGTACTGGGTAGGTAAAGAAACATATTACAGCACACCACAGGGCAGAAAGAAGGCTAATAGAGCTTCCAGTGCAGCACAATTCAGTGGGTAGTGTGCTTAGTTCTCTGTTTTCCATAGAGCTCGAAGCCCTAGATTCATACTCCAAAAGCACTCTAAGTCATACTTTTCCATAAATGGAATCTTGTCCAGAATAGAGAGAAATTGTTAGCCTGAGAAGCCTGGAGTTGGTTCCAAAACAAGCAGGTCTGGATCCTTTCCCTTCCCCTAATGTCAAATATGAATACAAGCTCTCAGTCTTGTTTGAAATTTGAGCTCCATTATTTGAATTTCTTTTCTTTCTCTTTTATAGTGTTAATTTATGATATTATATTTTAGTCATGATTATCGTTACAGAACTATGGTTGCATTGGAAATTGCCCGAAAAACCAGGGACAAAAAACAGTAACATTGGTTTGTTCAAAATCTGTAATTTGACAGCCTCGTGGGGGTGGGGTGGGGGGAATAGCTCATTTGGGATCCACTCAGCTAGGGTGGGTTGAAAGCTGAGGCTAGAATCATCTGAATGGTTGTTCATTCATCAGTCTGTTTGAGGCACCACCTGAGTCTTTCTGAGGTCTGAACAAAGGGTTTACAATCATGCCCTTAGCTTCATCTTTAGACCCTGCTTTCCTGAACAATGCCTTGGGTCTGATGTTTTCCCAGAAGGCTTTTTGTTAATTGAAGCATTGTTTGTCATCTGGAGTGGCTGAAACTGTGACAGTTTTATTTTTTAATAACCACCAAGTCATGGTTCCTTTAAAATTAATGATTCTTTCTTTATTTTATGTCTCTGTCTCATAGGCACACACTCTTCCTACTGTAGGCAGCTAGAAAACGCCAGGGGTCACCTTCAACACATTGCCTGGAAATATCCTTAGCTAAATCATCCAGTGCCTTAGGTATAGTTTTTACTTTCTGCCTTACCACAGTGACAGTATTGCTAACCTTTCTGTCAGTAGATAACAAGGGCCCCCTCTCCTTCTACTTCTAATATTTTCCTCATTCTCCTGACTAGGCAGCAGATAAAAACAGTCTTCCTGTTTTGGGGACCTTTCACTAACAGTCTCCTGAAGGTCTTGCCAGTTTCCACTTGCTGCCTAGTCCCAAAGCCACATGCCTTGGGGTGTGTTACAGCAGAATCTCATTTTCAGGTAAAGATATATAGATATAAATCTGAATTAGTTTGTGCTCGTTATGGATTTACTGACTTTCAGCCCCAAACCATCCTTTTACCTGCTTTGTGAAAATATATCTGGGTCTTTAAAAATATTTTTCCTTTGCTTCCTAGTACTGAGGATTTACCTGGAGAGACTGCAAGACGAAGAGGTTTTTGCTCCTTGGTGTCCAGGAGATGCTTGGCCTGCGGCTTCCCCAGTGCTCTTGCCCCATGCATGGCTTTCTCCTGAATCAGAAGGTCTAAATTTCGTCTGAATGGCTCTGGAAACTTTCCAGAATTCTCTAGTTCAGGACTTTTCATTTGTCGACTGTTTGGTTTGAGTTGCGAGAGATGCCTCTTTCTCTGCTGCGCTTGGCTATGGGATTGGTACAGGTGCGCTGGGACGTTGGCAAGAGTATTCAGGGCTGGGCATCTTTGAGGCAGAAAGGGTTGCACTATGGACACTGGGGAGAGAATGAAGGTCCAGAAACGGAGAGTGATGTTCCAGTACTTGGGGGCCCCCAAAACAGGGCGACGCCGAAAGGGCGAGCTGGTGTGATCTCAAAAGCAGGAGGAGAGTTAGGGCGGCCAAGACCTAGAAGAAACCTTAGGTGTTGAGGGCCTGAAGGGTAAACTTTGAACAGACCCTGACCCTAACAAAAGAAAACCCTGTCAGAAGTGGGATTCGAACCCACGGCTCCACTTGGAGACCAGAAGCCCCAAATGCGTGGAGGGATACCTTAAGTCTGGTGCCTTAGACCACTCGGCCATCCGGACACTGCGTGTAGCATTTACGCATGATGACAACCGTACGTTATGAAGGCTGTTTCCTTCAAGAAACAGGAAAAGATTACTTCTAAAAACAGAAAAGCAGGAAAGAACACGTTTTACAGGGAACCTGAAACTTGCGTTGGACAACAGATTTAACGCAGTTCTAAAGACTGGCGTCTACGCCACCCACCCCACAGGCCGTTTTCCCACTGTTCCCCTATCCCCCAGCCCAGACTGCCCAGAAAGACCGCGAGTTACAGCATCAGCTTTAAGGAGTAGAGGACGTAGGACGCGGATTTTGTCCGCGCTTTGTCGAAACGTCTTTCAACAGCTTTCCGCGAGGCTTACACTATCTCTCGCCCATATTTTATTTTAAGACGTTGTATTAGTGGGGACTGAACCCGTGCGCCGAACTTAAGTATTCGCTGAGCAATCCTATTGTCTGCATTTTTACTTCCGCAAGTGTAGGCGGATTGCGTGACCATTTTCCACACTCCTCCAGTTTCCTTCCCTACGCACGCCCTCCGTAACCCAACCTCTCTTTTCCTTTTCTTTTCTTGCCGTTTTCTTTCTCTCACATACCATACCCCCTTCTATTCTTTCTGCCGGCCGTGGGAGACAGGATGGGAAGGGAAATCAGCGCGGTCATAGGTTACATAATAATAGAAATACGAGCCCAGAGACAAAAGCAACAAGATCTTTGTCTTGGAATAAAATCTTAACATGGATAGGTGGATAGACAGACAGACAGTTGGATAATAAATTATAGATAGGTACATCCCTAGAGGTTTGGTTAAGGTGAGAGGCATTCATTCACTGTTCACTTTCCATCCTGTCTCACAGCAACGTTTTATTAGTTACACCCTCAAATTGATAGTTTCAGAGACTTCATTTTCTGTGGAAGACATCGAAATATTGTATGCATGGACTGGCAACTACTAACGTAAATCCTAATTTGTGTGCCCAATGATCAGGGTTAAGTTGTTTTATTTTGTTTCTTTCTGCTTTCCTCCCTACCCCAGTCCTCATATGAAGAACTTAATCATTGTTTTGAAAGCAATGGAAAGTAGTAGAAAATGTGAGGTCTGGAATTAGGTGTAAGTAATTAATGCTTCATTACTTAATAAAGTGTGATGTTTTACATTACTTTGACTCTCTGGGAACCCTTTCTTCACCTTTTAAGTAAAGGTAACCAAGCAGGAAGGAATAGAAGGAAGATTCAAAACAAAAGCAAGATAATACATTAAAAAAATATAAATAAACCTAACCATGCTGATAAGTGAGGAGTGGGTTATGGTGGAATTAGAACAATCAGTATATGCAACCCCCAGAGATTTAATAGGCCTAGGTGAAGAGCATTAACAGTCTTAAAACCATTAGACAAAGGGTTATTGGAAAATAACAGATGTACAGGGCACTAAAGTTACCACCCCACATATTACTTGCCAATTGGAAAGGGCAAAATGAAGAACCCTGGGAGCACCACTTTATTTTCACTATCAGTGGGGTATCCTGACAAATGTTCCTGAAGTGAATACACATTTCAGGCCAAAAATGTTGAACGTGAATCTACTCAATTAATTGAAATGATATAACCAATCCTTTAGACTTCCAGTGTACAAAAAATTAGAGGAATAAATTAAAAGATTACATGAGGAGACAATGAGACAAATCCAGAAGGTAGAACACTCCACAAGACAATTGGCTTGGACTTTTTTTTTTAAGTCAACATCAAAAGAAAGCAAAAACAACGAACAGTGATGGGAAGGTGGTCTGGACTAAAAGGGATTAAGAAAACAACCAAATGCAATGAATGACCTTGATTGGATCCTGGTTAGAAAAAGCATTTCTGAAAGATGTTATTAGTTACTGTCAGTTCTTATTAACTCCTTATTAAAGCAAAAAATGGCATGGAATAGATGATATATGGCAACACAGAGCCCACTGTAAAAACCTAGAAGCATCTATAGTTATGGTCAAGTGGTTAAGGCAATGGACTAGAAATCCATTGGGGTCACCCCAAGGGACTACAAACACTGACTTTTGTGTCTTCATTTCAGTCTCTGATCATGAATTACCATATTGCATTGAAAGCTACTTTTAAAAATATTAATCTTTCTCTTGTATCCTTTACAAGTTCCTAAAAATGGATTTCTCATTGCCCTGGAAGGAATTATTTTGGATGACCATACTATGTCAAGTGGATCAGTAGAACCTTGTTTTGTTTCGGTTCTGAGGTTTCTTAGATTCAAAATCCCAATGACTGAATGTTGAACTATTTACCCCAAAAGTGTGTGTATCACCTTGGTTAGGCCATGATTCCCAGAATTGTGTGGTTTCCCTCCAGATTGTGATTGTTATGTTGAAAGGATTACTGTGGGATTGTAACACCACACTTACTCAGGTCGCCTCCCTGATCCAAGGTAAAGGGAGTTTCCCTGGGGTGTGACCCACACCACCTTTTATATCTCAAGAGATAAAAGGAAAGGGAAGCCAGCAGAGAGTTGGGGGCCTCATGCTACCAAGAAAGCAGCACCAGGAGCAGAGTGCATCCTTCAGACCTGGGATCCCTGCACCTGAGAAGCTCCTCGATCAGAAGAAGATTGAGGACAAGGACTATGCTCCAGAGCCAACAAAGACAGAAAGCCTTCCCCTGGAGCTGACACCCTGAATTCAGACTTGTAACCTACCACACTGTGAGAGAATAAAATCATCTTTGTTAAAGCCATCCACTTTTGGTTTTTCTATTCTAGCAGTACTAGATGACTAAGACACTGAGGCAAGCAAGCTAAAAGAAGGCCTTCACATAGTTACCTTTAGAAAAACACAGCAATCCCACCACTTCCTTTTTCTATAGCCTAACAGGTGCAGCACTTGATTTGGGATGCAATGCCACCTCAATCAAGAAGTTTGGAAGACATCTACCTATTCAACTGACTGGAAGACATCCATATTTGTACCCATTCCAAAGAAAGGTGATCCAACAGATGGCAGAAATTCTCGAACAATATCATTATACTATACACAAGTAAAATTTTGCTGAAGATCATTGAAAAGTGTTTGTAGCAGAACTTTGACAGATAACTGCCAGAAATTCAAGCCAGATTCAGAAGACGATGTGGATTAAGGGATATCAGATCATGACTGAAAGCAGAAAATATGAGAAAGATGTTTCCCTGTGTTTTATTTCCTTCTTTTTGAAAATGGTTTTTTACCTTTACTTAATTTTGATCAAACATTTGGGATAATATTTAAATGATTAGCCTGATGAAGCCAAGTGCTATGCTAGAAGAAACAGATTGGATGGTGTATTCTAAAATATTTATTTTCCTCACATTCTTAGCTTCCATTGAAAGCCTTGCCCATGTAAATATTTTCTGATCTCTCTCTAGAAGCCAAAATCCCTGCATCCAGCATGTACAGATAACTCCTGAGCAGGAACCCAGTTGTGGAGAGAAAAGCATGAAACGTCCTTGTTCCTTTCAAGAGGCCAGCACATAAACCGAAAGAAACTCTGAGGACCTTTTCCCACATCACATAAACCAAGAAAAACCAAACCTGTTACCTTCGAGTGGATTCTCACTCACAGTGAGTCTATATGACAGAGTAGAACTGCCCCATAGGATATCCAAGAACACCTGGTGGATTTGCACTGCCGACCTTTTATTGGAAGAGGTAGCTCTTAACCACTAGGCAACCATGGTTCCCTGAGACCTATGGCTGGCTTAATAAGTGAGGACTCTTTAAGTTGCAGTTCATTGAAACTAACCACAAATTTCTTTATCAGATCAGGAGAACCCTGATGGCATGGTGGTTAAGACTTTGGGTGCTAACCAAAAGGTCGACCATTCAAATCCACTTAGGTGCTTTTTAGAAACCCTATGGAGCAGTTCTTTGCTGTCTCATAAAGCAGATATGAGTCAGAATCGACACTACGGAAACTGGTAAGGTTTTTGGTTTTATCGGACAGGGGCACTTGTTAACTTGCCTATATTGTCTTAGATTGACACTACCTGCGCATTGGTAGCTTTTAGCACATTTCTTACAGCAGAATTTCCTGTATTATCAACAACCCAGATGCTTTGTTTCCATTTTTCCTTAGGAATCTTCATTTTAGAACTGTCTGTTATTGTTATTTTTTTTTTATTATTGTTAGCAGAGAGCTCCTGTATTCTGAGAAGGTAGGTAAGCCTAATAACGGGCTCGAATTCCTAGAGATTTGGCTTCAGGGAAACCCAAACAACCCATTGACCTCCAGTCTGACTCACAGAGACTTGTAGGTCGGGATAGAACTAACCTGTAGGGTTTCTGAGGCTGTACTTCATTCATGTTTCTCCTGCGAAGGAGTACCTAGAGGGTTCGAACTGCTGCCTTCCGATGCTTTACCATTTTTCTAGGAAATACAACCTTCAAACCATCTAGCCAAAGAGAAAAACAAATAGCTATGGTTCCAGTGTGATTCAACTTACAACTCCCAGTTTACAAGACCAGCGTTCTAGCCCCTGAACCACTGAGGTTTCACAGGGAAGCAACTATTCCCTGGTCCTGAAGCTGATGATTAACACACTCAAACTTCTTTTTAGTTTTTGGTTTCGAGAAAATTTGACGTTCCACTGTCATTCCTTCTCTGGTTTTCTGGGATGTTTTCAAGCAAGTCCCACTCTCTGCTGGCTTTAACATCCCATCCATTGACTTTTGTCAAAAGAAGTAAGTACAAGACCCCTAATCTGGCTCCTGAGAACTTGGAAGAAAGCCAGGATAATCGAAGATCGGGAACTACAAGTTGACCAGAGACGGAAATGACAGCCTGTCTGTTCTGAAGATAAGGAATTTGGGTGGGGACTTCAGTGCCCTCTTGATTTTACTTACTGCCAGGCCCTCTGCTCTGTGGTGTTTTTCTCAAGGGTATTCAGAATTTCAGTTCTTTGAGCCTTGGGGGGAAACAGGGGAACTCTGTCCCATTTTTCCCAATAGTAGAAATGAGAAGAGAGAGCTAGACTGAAGGAGAGGGTAAGAGTGAGGCAGCCTGAAGGGGGGAGATGCGGCGACCTCCTGGGAACAGGAGCCTAGTGGAGAGACTCTTCCTGTTGTTTGCTGTTCTTTGAGGCTGAAAGTTTCCAAGAGTCAATTCAGGTCTCCAGTCTCGGGGCCGTGTTTCTTATTCCCCGCTGGGCTGCGCTGAAATCCAAATACAAGAGACGTGTCTTAGCGCGCTGTGGCAAAGAAACCAGAAAATTGTTACAAGATAAATTCCGCCATCCTTGGAGCTTTGAGCGGGCATCAGAATAGCTATTTTGGGACTCGGCGGAGGCAATCAACAACCATAATATAAAGAAAAAAGAAAAGAGAGCAGGATAAAAAGGAAATTCAGCCACGGACCCTAGACCTCCTGTTCGAAGTCCTGGGCCTTGCACAGCTCACCCTACAGGCCATTCGAAAAGAAGCAGGAATTGTTTTCCTCTCTACTTTCATGGTTTGATAAAAAAAAAAAACAGAAGGTCGTGGTAATAATAGAAAAACAAAAAGCAAAACCCTCTACTAGTGACAAATACAAGCAACTTATTAATACAACTCAGAAAAATAGGAATCGCTGGTTGGGAGATGGGGAATCAAGGCTCTGTGCGTCTTTTCCATCTCGGGAATACAGCTCTCTGTATTCCAGAAGGGAGGCTGCAAAATGTATTGTTTAAGCCCAAACCAGCCAGACAGCTCTCCAAAAGGTCTCAAAAACAAAAAACCCAACCCGCTGCCCTCAAGCCAATTCTGACTCACAGTGATCCCATAAGGACAGAGTAGAACTGTCTCACAGGATTTAGAATCAGTGGATGGTGGCTTCAAACTGCCCACCTCTTGAATTAGCAGACATAGCTATTAACTGCTGCACCACCAGGGCTCCTAAAGAGTCACAAAGGGTATGATCAGCAATCATACACTCCACGTTTTGATCCCTTAGGTCAAGTACAGTCAAAATAATGTCCCATGTGACCTGGAGTTCATAAATACAAATGACAGGAAAACAAAACAAAACAAAAAGTGGGCATATAAATTTAGCCTAGAGTGAGGAGAATGAGGGGGGTAAGAGGTGAATTTTGTCACTGTTCTCCAGCAGCAGGAATCCTGAGCTACTTAGAATTTGGGGGATCAATTACTCATGACTCAGGAAATGTAGGAATTGCCCTATTGTTTATGTCAGAATAAACCAGATTCTGAATTTTTCTGAAATTTTATTTGTTGTTATTAATTTCCACCTCTTGTACAAAAAGAAATCTATGTCTAATTGAAAATTCTTGTAACGAATGTTTTCAGGGCGACCATTGGACTGATTTCCAAATTTAGGGCTGTGTTGAAGAGGGAGAATCACAGATGTGGGGACATTGCTGCTCATGTCACAAACCTTGTTGTTCTTCTAGGCCCAATCCGTGAAACACCTGCTCTCAAGTTGATCAAGAGGGCAAGGGTGGGAGGAGGACTTGGGTAAATATAGGTACAGCAGTACATTGACAAAGAACTGCGAGAAATTCAAGCTGGATGCAGAAGAGAAGGTGAAACAAGGGATATCATTGCTGATGTCAGATGAAACTTGGCTAAAAGCAGAAACACCAGAAAAATGTTTACCAGTGTTTTATTGACTATGCAAAGGCGTTCATCTGTGTGGGCAATAACAAATTATGGATAACAATTCGAAGAGTGGGAATTCAAGAACACTTAATAGTGCTCATGCTGAACCTGTGCATAGACCAAGAGGCAGTCATTGGAACAGAACAAGGGGACACTGCGTGGTTTAAATCAGGAAACATATGCATTAGGGTTGTATCCTTTCAACATACTTATTCAATCTGTAAGCCGAACAAATAATCCAAGAAGAACATGGCATCAGGATTGGAGGAAGACTCATGTCTTATTCATCTAGTGTTGATATATCCGAAATACCACAAGTGGATGCCTTTAACAATCAGATGTTTATTCTCTCACAGTCTAGTAGGATAGAAGTCCAAATACAGGGATCCAGCTCCAGGCGAAGGCTTTCTCTCTGTTGGCTCTAGAGGAAAGTCCCCGTCATCAACCTTCCTCTGGTCTAGGAGCTTCTCAGCCCAGGGATCCCTGGTCCAAAGGAGGCTCATTGTTCCTGACACTACTTTCTTGATGGTACGAGGTCTCCCTGTCTCTCTGCTCACTTGTCTCTTTAATATCTCAAAAGAGATTGACTTAAGACACAAGCTAATCTTGTAGATAGAGTCCTGCCTCAATAAAAAAACTGACTCTAATCCTGCCACCTTAATCCTCAGAGAGACAGGATTTACAACACATAGGAAAAGCACATCAGATGATGGAATGGTGGACAATCACACAATACTGAGAATCATGGCCTACCCAAGTTCACACATATTTTGGGGTGAAATGATTCAATCCATGACAACTTATTGACAACCTATGATATGCAGATGACACTACCTTGCTGACCGAAAGTGAGGGGGATTTGAAGTACTTCATAATGAAGACCAAAGACTACAGCCTTCAATATGAACTAAACTTCAACATAAATAAAACAAAAATCCTCCCAACTGGACCAGCAAGCAACATCATGATAAATGGAGAACATATGGAAGTCATCAAGGATTTCATTTATTGGATTCAAAATCAATGTAAATGGAGGCAGAGGCCAAAAATCAAATGACGTACTGCATTGGGTAAACTTACTGCAAAGGAACTCTTTAAAGTGTCCAAAGGCAAAGATGTCAGTTTGAGGACTAAGGTGCACCACGCCCAAGCCATGATATTTTCAATTACCACATACGCATGGGAAAGCTGGACAACAAAAAGGAACACTGAAGTAGAATTGATGCCTTTGAGTTATGCTGTGGGAGAAGAATATTGACTATTTTTATGGGCTGCCAGAAGAATGAAAAAATTTGTCTTGGAAGAAGTATGGCCAGATGCTCCTTAGAAGTGAGGATGCTGAGGCTCCATCTCACCTACTTTGGACATATTATCAGGAGGGGCCAGTTTCTGGAAAAGCACATCATGCTTGGTAAAGTAGACTATCAGTGAAAGAGAGGAAGATTCTCAATGAGATTGTTTGACACCGTGGCTGCAAAAATGATTGTGAGGAAGGTGCAGGACTGGACGGTATTTCTTCTGTTGTGCATAGGATTGCTGTGAGTCAGAACCGACTAGAAGGGGTCTAACAACAACAGTTTTATTAATCAGTATTTCAGCAGGAAGCAGGTCACACATTCAAACAGTGAATTGAGGAGAGACCACTGGAAGGGCTTGATAGACAGTTAAGGAAACTAATAAGATGGGAGGAAACCTTGAGCAACCAGAACACTGGGAGTCCTTAGTATCCCTAGGCATAAAAGGGCAGGGAAAAGAAGGAGAGTTGCCAGAACTTGGCAAGAGCTCTTGCCATGGGAGAGGAGCCACCCACCAGGAGTTGTGCCCATGGGAGAAATACAGCCTGGCTGGGAATTAGTGGGAGGGATTTTTGCATCTACCTCTCCCTCTCTTCCTGCCATCTGATCTCCTGCTAGTACATCCCATTGGCTGAATCCTGCCAGAAGCCAGGGTGCAAGAAAGCCCAAGTAAAGCAGCCTTCCAAGGTACAGAGCAGAGCAGAAAATGGTCCTGGAAGGGCAAATGGAAAATGAATCAATACACTGGTGCTGTAATTTCTGTGATTCCTTCCTACATTTGGTTGGAGCATGAATTTCTATTCTATATAAACCTTGGATAATAAGGTAGATTGGAGTTTGAGCAGCTGATAGGAAGTGGTTACCTCTACACCTTTTTTATTAGGGGAATAACCATGGCAAGAAGGAACAAAAATATGTTTGCCACAAACTTCCATAAAGTGAGGATGAAGGCATCAAATATAGATTCTTTCCAACAGAGGCAACCCAGTGAGACTGGTATGTGGAAAGCATATCTTTTGTCAAGTAAGGCAGAGGAGGCATCTGGTTGTGGGGAGAATGTGGTGAAGCTCTGCCTTCAGCTGTAATTTCATTTATGCCAAGCAGCCAGTGAAGGCTGCAGTGATATTTCTTGGCTGTATGGTTTCTGCTAGAGGGCAACATAGTCTGTTTCTTTTGGGGACTTTGTGAGCTTCACAATACAGTTTTGTAAACCTCTTTCATTTTGAATTGCAGGATACTGATCTATATTCTATTGTTGGAGTGTTACTCTAATATCACTCCAAAAAACCAAAGCAATTGCCATCAAGTCCGTTGCAACTCATAATGACCCCATGTGTTGCAGAGTAGAAGTGAGCTCCATAGAGTTTTCATGTCTGTGACCTTTCAGAAGCAGAAAACCTTTTCCAATGTGCCTACAAATGGGTTTGAAACTCCAATCGTTCAGTTAACAACCAAGCTCTTAATTATTTCTACCACCAGGGACTCAATTCTCCAGTACCAGTGGTGTGCAAAGTTATCAGTTAGGGAACATCAGTTACTGCTTCTCAAAAGATGTAAACTTTCACCAGAATACAATTAAATGCACTGCTGACTTCATTGAAGAACTCTTTCTACAACTAATAAAGAAATGAATAATCAACAGAACTAGACAAAATGCTTAGTGATACAGCTGATTGACATGCTGGCACTAGCTCTGTATCTCAAAATTGTGCTAGCTGGTAGCAAACACGGTTTAGCACTGGTCTGTAGACCACATTTTCAGTGGCTGTGCTCTACATTATATTCTGTGGAGATACTGTCATAGTCATTTATTTCAAAATAGCAAGTATCCACTGACAGTGTCCACACACATTGGCATCATCTTGAGTCCACAGGAACCTAGCTACTTCTGTTGGACTAAGTGATGCTACACAAAGAAAAGAGAGGTCCCAATTTTGTAATACAGTAGTTTCTTATCCAACAAACAGGACTCACTTAGAAATCATAACATCTCTCCCTAAACCTAAAGACAGCCTAATGTGGTTGTAATTGTTTTAGGTCTTTCAACTCCCTAAAAGGTAAGATTTAGTGGAACAACTCCTTTTGCTTCCTCCTTTGTAGGATGGGAAGGAGGCAGCCGCAGAAGCTGAGAAGTTGTCAATACATTTCTAGTCAGGCATAAATAACTTTAGCTAGGTTTGAAGAGCCTGGATAGAAGTCCCAAGAATGCCAGAGATTCAACAAATGAGCCATTCCCTTTCTCTTCCAAGAAGACTAAAAACACAAGAGTTTATGGGCCTTGTGGGAATTCTGTGGACACTCTTTATCACCTTCTCAGGTAAAGAAACATTATGGAAGTGCATCAGAGTGTGAAAAGAAGGCTAATAGAGCCTCCAGTGCAGCACAATTCTGTGGGTACTGGGCATGGTTCTCTGCTTTCCACAGAGCTCTAAGCCCTAGATTCTTATCCCACACCACTCTAAGTCATGCCTCTCCATAAATAAAAGCTTGTCCAGAATGGAGAGAAATTGTTAGCCTGAGAAGCCTGGAGTTGGTTCCAAAATGAGCATGTCTGGATCCTTTCCCTTCTTCAAATGTTAAATATGAATGAATACAAGCTCCCACATCTTGTTTGAAATTTGAGGCCCACTATTTGAATTTCTTCTCTTTTATAGTGTTCATTTGTGATATTGTATTTTTGTCATGATTGTTGCATTAAAAATTGCCCCCCAAACCAGGGAGATAAAACAATAACATTGGTTTGTTCAAAAATCTGTAAGTTGGCAGACATAGGGGGTGTGGAGAGGTTAGCTCATCTGGGCCCCTTTCAGGTACGGTGGCTTGAGAGCTGGGCCTAAAATCACCTGAATGCTTCTTCATTCATAAGTCTGTTTGAGGGACCAGTTGAATCTGTCTGAGGTCTGAATAAAACATTTTATGATTATGCCCTTGGTTTCGTTTTTAGACCCTAGTTTCTGACAATGTCATGGGTCTGCTATTTTCCCAGAAGCCTTTTCTTATGTGGCATTGTTTGTCATCTGGAGGGGATGGAAATGAGAAGGTTTTATTTTTTAATATACAGAAAGTCATGGTTCTTTTATACTTAACAGTTCACCCATTTCATCTTAAAAAAACCAAACCAAACCCAGTGCCCTCGAGTCGATTCCAACTCATAGCTTTACCTTAGGCAGCTAGAAAACACCAGGGGTCACCTTCAACACATTGCCTGGAAATATCCTTAGCTAAATCACCCAGTTCATTGGGTATAATTTTTACCTTCTGTGTTACCACAACAACAGTGTCGTTAAACTTTCTTTTTCACTAGATAACAAGGGGCCCCTTTACTTCTGCTTCTAATAATAATTTCCTCATTCTCCTAACTAGGCAGCAGATAGAAATTGTCTTCCCATTTCGGGGACCTTTTCACTAACATTCTCCTGAAGGTCTTACCAGTTTCCAACTGCTGCCCAGTTCCAAAGCCATATGCTTTAGGGTTAGTTACAGCAGTATCTCATTTTCAGGTCAAAAAAGAATGTCTCCATATAAATATAGATATATACACACACATACATACTGCTGGCGTAGTCGTTAAGTGCTTTGGCTACTAACCAAAGGGTCGGCAGTTTGAATCCACCAGGCCCTCCTTGGAAACTCTAAGGCCCAGTTCCACTCTGTCCTATAGAATTGCTATGAGTTGGAATCGACTCAAGGGCACTGGATTTGTTTTCTTTTTTTTGGTAGTAATAGGGAACCCAAGGTTGAGAAGGGAGAGTGTTGACATGTTCTGGGGTTTTTGAACAATGTCATAAAACAATATGTCCCGATGTGTCTGTCAGGTTTTCGTACTGTGGGGTCTTGTGTGTTGCTGTGAAGCTAGAAGCTATGCCTCCAGGATTCAGATACCAGCAGGGACACCCATGGAGGACAGGTTTCAGCTGAGCTTCCAGACTAAGACAGGCTAGGAAGAAGGACCCGGAAGTCTAATTCTGAAAAGATTAGCCAGTGAAAACCTTATGAATAGCAGCAGAACATTGTCTGATATACTGCTGGAAGATGAGCCCCCCAGGTTGGAAGGCACTCAAAAGATGACTGGGGAAGAGCTCCCGCCTCAAAGTAGAGTCGACCTTAATGACGTAGGTGGACTAAAGCTTTTGGGACCCTCATTTGCTGACGTGGCGTGGCTCAAAATGAGAAGATACAACTGAAAACATCCATTAATAATCCGAACATGGAGTGTACGAAGTATGAATCTAGGAAAATTGGAAATCTTCAAAAATGAAACGGAACGCATAAACATCAATATCCTAGGCATTAGTGAGCTGAAATGGGCTGGTATTGGCCATTTTGAATCGGACAATCATACAGTCCACTATGCTGGGAATGACAACTTGAAGAGGAATGCTGTTGAATTCATTGTCCAAAAGAATGTTTCAAGATCTATCCTGAAGTACAACCCTGTCAGTGATAGGATAATATCCATACGCCTACAAAGAAGGCCAGTTAATTCGACTATTATTCAAATTTACGCACCAACCACTAGAGCCAAAGATGAATAGAAGATTTTTATCAGCTGCTGCAGTCTGAAATTGATCAAACATGCAATCAGGATGCATTCATAATTACTGGCGATTAGAAAGTGAAAGTTGGACACAAAGAAGAAGGATCAGTAGCTGGAAAATATGGCCTTGGGGATAGAAACAATGCCAGAGATCGAACGATAGAATTTTGCAAGACCAATGACTTTTTCATTGCAACTACCTTATTTCACCAATGTAAACGGTGACTATACACATGGACCTCACCAGATGGAACACACAGAAATCAAATTTTCTACACCTGTGGAAAGAGACAATGGAAAAGCTCAATATCATCATTCAGAACAAGGCCAGGGGACGACTGTGGAACAGACCATCCATTCCTCATATGCAAGTTCAAGCTGAAACTGAAGAAAATCAGAACAAGTCCACAAGAGCCAAAATATGACCTTGAGTATATCCCACCTGAATTTAGAGACCATCTGAAGAACAGATTTGGCGCATTGAACACTAGTGACTGAAGACCAGACGAATTGTGGAATGACATCAAGGACATCGTACATGAGGAAAGGAAAGCAAGAGGTCATTGAGAAGAAAGAAAAGACCAAGGTGAATGTCAGAGGTGACTCTGACACTTGCTCTCAAACATCGAGCAGCTAAAGCAAAAGGAAGAATTGGTGAAGTAAAAGAACTAAACAGGAGATTACAAAGGGCGTCTCGAGAAGAGAAAGTAAAGTATTATAATCACATATGCTTAGAGCTGGAGATGGAAAACCAAAAGGGAAGAACATGCTCGGCGTTTCTCAAGCTGAAAGAACTGAAGAAAAAATTCAAGTTCCCGATTTCCAATAGTGAAGGACTCCATGGGGAAAATATTAAACGACCCAGAAAGGATGAAAAGAAGATGGAAAGAATACACAGTGTCGTTATACCAAAAAGAATTAATTAGTCAATGTTCAACCATTTCAAGAGGTGGCATATGATCAGGAACTGATGGTACTGCAGGAAGAAGCCCAAGCTGCTTTGATGGCATTGGAGAAAAACAAGGCTCCAGGAATTGATGGAATATCAATTGAGATGTTTCAACAAACAGATGTAGCGCTGGAGGTGCTCACTCGCCTATGCCAAGAAATATGGAAGGCAGCTTTCTGGCCAACTGACTAGAAAAGATCCATATTTATCCCTATTCCCAAGAAAGGCGATCCAACCGAATGTGGAAATTATAGAACAATATCATGAATACCACACGCAAGGAAAATTTTGCTGAAGATCATTCAAAAACAGCTGCAGCAGTATATCGACAGGGAACTGCCAGAAATTCAGGTCGGTTTCAGAAGAGGACGTGGAACCAGGGATATCATTACTGATGTCAGAGGGATCCTGGCTGAAAGTAGAAAATACCAGAAGGATGTTTACCTGTGTTTTATTGACTATGCAAAGGCATTCGACTATGTGGATCATAACAAACTATGGATAACATTGCGAAGAATGGGAATTCCAGAACACTTAATTGTGCTCATGAGGAACCTTTACATAGATCAAGAGGCAGTTGTTAGGACAGTACAAGGGGATACTGATTGGATTAAATTCAGGAAAGGTGTGCGTCAGGGTTGTGTTCTTTCACGATACCTATTCAATCTGTTTTGGTTTATTTAATCTGTACGCTGAACAAATAATATGAGAAGCTGGACTATATGGAGAAGAATGGGGCATCAGGATTGGAGGAAGACTCATTAACAACCTATGTTATGCAGAGGACACAACCTTGCTTTCTGAAAGTGAAGAGGACTTGAAGCACTTACCAATGAAGATCAAAGATCACAGCCTTCAGTATGGATTACACCTCAACATAAAGAAAACAAAAATCCTCACAACTGGCCCAATGAGCAACATCATGCTAAACGGAGAAAAGACTGAAGTTGTCAAGGATTTCATTTTACTTGGATCCACAATCAACATCCATGGAAGCAGCAGTCAAGAAATCAAAAAAAGAGTTGCATTGGGTAAACCAGCTGCAAGGGACCTCTTTAAAGTTTTGAAAAGCAAAGATGTCACCTTGAAGACTAAGGTGCACCTGACCCAAGCCATGGTATTTTCAATAGCACCATATGCATGTGAAAGCTGAACAATGAATAAGGAAGACCAAAAAAGAATTGACGCCTTTGAATTGCGGTGTTGGCAAAGAATATTGAATGTACCATGGACTGCCAAAAGAATGAACAAATCTGTCTTAGAAGAAGTAGAACCAGAATGCTGCTTAGAAGCAAGGATGGCAGGACTGCATCTTACATACTTTGGACATGTTGTCAGGAGGGATCAGTCCCTGGAGAAGGACATCATGCTTGGCAGAGTACAGGATCAGCGGAAAAGAGTAAGACCCCCAACTAGGTAGATTGACACAGTGGCTGCAACAATGAGATCAAGCATAGCAAGGTTTGTAAGGATGGCTCAGGACTTGGCAGTGTTTTGTCTGTTGTTCATAGGGTCGCTATGAGTCGGAATGACTCAATGGCACCTAACAAGAACAACAGTGCTGAGTATGGATTTATTTTCTCTCAGCCCCAAATCATCCTTTTCCCTGCTTTGTGAGAATAAATCTGAGCCATTAAAGTAGTTTTCCTTGGCTTCCTAGCCCTGAGGATTTGTCAGGAGAAAATGTTGGCTAGGTGTTGCGGGAGGAAGAGGGCTTCTCTTCCTGGTGTCCAGGTGTTGCCTGACCTGTGGCTTCCCCAGTGCTCTTGCCTCTTGCATGGCTTTCTCCTGCATCAGGCGCTGCAGGGCTTTAAATTTCGTCCGAAAGACTCTGAAAACATTCCAGAATTCTCTAGTTCAGGTCTTTTTGTTTGTCAACTGTTTGGTTTGAGTTGCCAGAGATGCCTCTTTCTTTGCTATGCTTTGCTGTGAGATCCGTACAGAGTCGCTAGGCCCTTGGCAAGAGTATTCGGGGCTGGGCATCTTTGAGGCAAAAAGGATTGCATTATGGACAGTGGGAAGAGAGTAAAGGCCAAGAAACGGAGAGTGATGGCCTAGTACTTGGGTTGGGGGGGGTGGCGGGATGGGGCGAGGCAGATAGGAGGAGCTGGTTAAGAGCATGAGGAGAGTTAAGCCGGCAAGAGTAAGAAGAAACCTCTGCTGTTGTGGGCTCCAAGGTTCAACTTTTAAGGAAGCCTGGCAGGAACAAAAGGAAATAATGTCAGAAGTGAGACTCGAACCCACGCCTCCATCTGGAGACCAGAAAACCCGAGCGCGGGAAGCGAATGCTTGAATTTGGGGACTTAGACCACTGGACCATCCTGACACCTCCTCCAACCCCTTGCAGGATGGCAACCATAAAAAATGACTGAAAACTGGTTCGTTCACAAAAGAGAAAAAGATTATTTCTAAAACAGAAAAGCAGGAAAGAATACATTTTACAGAGAACCTGGAACTTGTCCTGGACAACAGAATTAATGCAATCGTAAAGACCGGAGGCCACGCCACCCACCCCACATCCCCTTTTCCCAATGACCCCATCCCCGCGTCCCCCAAGCCTGCCCCTGAAGACCCCAGAGTTACAGGATAGGCTGTAAGGAGTAGAGGACTTGGGATGCAGATTTTATCCGCGCGGGGTTGAAAGGGTCTTTCAGCAGCTTTCTGCGATGCCCAGAGTATCTGTCGCCCACATTTTATTTTAAGGAGTTATATTAGTGGAGATTGGTCCCATGCTCCGGACTTACATATTCCGTGTTCAATCCTGTTTTCGGCATTTTCACTTTTTCTGCAAGATTACGCAGACGGCTGGAGCGTTTTCCACACTCCTCCAGTTTCCTTCCCTCCGCACGCTCCCCTTCCACCCCAACCTCTTTTTCCCTTTCTTGTCTTCTCTGGTTGCCCTCTTCTTTCTCTCTCTCACATAGTATACCCCTCTTCTATTCTTTCTGCCGGCCGTGAAAGAAAGGATGTCAGATGAAAGTCAGGACGTGTTTAAAAAGAAGAAAATCGCCGTCGAGTCTTTTTCGACTCATAGCGACCTTATAGAACAGAGGAGAACTGCCTCATAGGGTTTCCAAGGAGCGCCTGGTGCGATAGCGACCTTATAGAACAGAGGAGAACTGCCTCATAGGGTTTCCAAGGAGCGCCTGGTGCGTTTGAACTGCTGACCTTTTGGATAGTAGCCATTGCACTTAACCACTATGCCGCCCGGGTTTCCAGGATGTGTGTATAGGATACATAATAGGAGAAGTATGAGACGATAGACAACAACAACAACAAGATTTTTGTCTTGGTGTCAAATCTCTACATAGATGATAGACAGATAGATAGGCAGACAGACAGACAGACCGATAGGTAATAGATTGTAGATACATTCCTACAGGTTTGTTTAAGGTAAGAGGCATTCATTCCCTGTTCACTTTCCGTCCTATCTGACAGTAACTTTTTATTAGGTAGGTCCCTAATTGATAGCTTTAGAGACTTCATTATCTGTGGAAGGTAATCCAAGTATTGTATGTAGGGATTCGAAAACAACTAATGCAAGATCCTGATTTCTGTCCCCAACGATCAGGGATGAGTTGTTTTATTTTGTTTCTTTCTGCTTTCCTCCCTACCATAGCTCTCATGTGAAGACCCAAAATACTGTTTTGAAGGCAATGTAAATAGTAGAAAATGTGAGGTCTTGAATTAGATGTAAGCGTACTTGAATTTATGCTTTATTTAAAAAGTATGATGTTTTATATTACTTTGACGTTCTGGGGACTGTTTCTTCACCTTTTAAGTAAAGGCAACCAAGTCGGAATGAATAGAAAAAAGGATTCGGAACAAAAGCCAGATGATACATTTTTAAACATAAACCTAACCATGCCAATAGGTGAGGAGTGGGTGTATTCCATAAGGCAAAAAACACTTAATGTTTGAGGTTATCATTTCTACTGGCCAAAATGGTACCACAACTGAGCAAAATTGTTTGTATTGATGCAGACAAGTCATTCCCATTTATCTCAGGGCCATCACAAATTGGTTTGGAGAGAGAACAAGTTATGTTTCCTAACTTGGAGCAGTAACCGTTCGTTTCTTACATTCCCTAGGTCAGTCCCTTTATCATCTTAATGAGCTGATAGATGACCTAGGAATCTGGTGAAAATGCAGGTTTTTATTTAGTATATACAGTACACCTAAGAATCTCCTAGAGCTTTTGTTAAAACACAGATTTCTGGACGTGACCCCCAGAGATACTGATTTAGTAGGTCTAGAGTATGTTCCAAGAACATTGCATTTTTAGTGGGCTCCTGGGTGCTGCTGATACTACTGGTGAATGGACCACCCTTTGAGTAACACTGCTCTAAACCAATACTTCTCACACTGTAATGTGCATAGGAGTTGGCCTCAATATTTTGCTAAAATGCAGATTCTCTTTCAGTAGATTTGAGTGTGTCTGAAGATTCTGTGCTTCTAACCATCTCCCTGGTTCTGTAGATATTGCTGATACAGTGACCAGACTTGGAGTAGAAAGCTCCCAATGATCCCCAAATATTGCTGTACATTGGAATCCCCAGCAGATCTTTTAAAAACTCTGATGCCTGAGTGGCATCCCATAGGAATTAAATCATATTGTCTGTGGGTGTGAGCCAGCAAACCGTTATTTTATAAATATCCTTAAGTGATTCCAATGTGCAAAGTTTGGGAAGCATAGCTCTAGGCCATTTCTTTGTCATTGGCTATTCTGATTATGCTACTAGCGTGCTTACAGTCTTTATTGTACATAAGAAAATAAAATCTATTTTTATAGGGCAAAAATCCGACCATTAGCATAGATCGTGTTTAACACCATCCACCATGTAACAAGAGTAAAGTAATTTTGTGTTTCTTCTCCACGCTATGCAGTCACCACAGAATACCAAAATGTACTGTGAGAACGATATGTTTTACATCTTAGGAAATTATGGCTATTTGCTTGGCACCTTCCATTGTTCTAATTTATTAAATCATCTGTTATTCGTATGTGAGAAACAAAACATACAGTCTTGGCCAAAAAAAAAAAAATATATATATATATATGTTAAGAAGTGAAGTTATTATAGACTAATTAACATAAATTATCTAAATATATTAGTAATTAAAATCTGTTGGCATCTATTATGTGCTG
This sequence comes from Elephas maximus indicus, assembly GCF_024166365.1. NCBI lineage: Eukaryota > Metazoa > Chordata > Mammalia > Proboscidea > Elephantidae > Elephas > Elephas maximus. Next base: position 78,303,372 of record NC_064819.1, read on the forward strand.
AATTTTGGAAAATCTTGATAATGTAAAAGTGGAAACAAAAGTTTGTTTCATTACTCTTTTAGGTCAAATTTATTTTTATTTTTTTTTTATTGTACTTTGAATGAAGGTTTACAAAACAAACTAGTTTCTCATCAAAAGGTTAGTACACACAATGTTGTATGACATTGGTTAATACCACGACATGTCAACATTCTCCCTTCTAAACATTGGGTTCCCAAATACCAGCTTTCCCATTCCCTCCTGCCTTCCAGTCCCTGCCCCAGGACTGGGGAGCCTCTTTAGACTTGTTTTGTTCCATGGGCCTTCAATCATTAGCTGAAGAGTGAACCTCAGGAGTGGCCTCATTACTGAGCTGAAAGGGTATCTGGGGGCCATACTCTCAGAGTTTCTCCATTCTCTGTCAGCCTAGCAAGTCTGGTCTTGCTTCTTGAGCTAGAATTTTGTTCTACATTTTTCTCCAGCTCTGTTAGGGGCCCTCTATTGTGATCCCTGCCAGAGCAGTCAGTGGTGGTAGCCAGGCACCATCTAGATGTACTGGACTCAATCTGGTGGAGGCCATGTTAGATGCGGTCCCTTAGTCCTTGTGACTAATCTTTCCCTTGTATCTTTAGTATTCTTCATTATTCCTTGTTCCCAAAGGGGTGAGATCAGTGGAGTATCCTAGGTGGCCGCTCACAGGCTTTTAAGACCCTAGATGCTACTCAGCAAAGTAGAACGTAGAACACGTTCTTTGTAAAGAATGTTATGCCCATTGAGCTGGATGCTCCCCATGACCATGGTCCCCACAGCCTTTGGCCCAGGGATTTGGATCTTCAGGGAGTTTGGATGTGTCTATGGAACTACCATAAGCTTTGCTTGTACAGGTTGTGCTGGCTTCCCCAGTATGCTATGCTGTCTTACAGGTTGCCCAAGTTACCGCTTATCCCATCCCCAACCCTCCTCTCCCCCATAACCATCAAAGACTGTTTCTTTTTCTATAGAAACCTGTTCATGAGTTTTTATAGTAGTGGTCTCATACAATATTTGTCCTTTTGTGATTGACTCATTTCACTCAACATAATGCCCTCCAGATTCATCCATGTCATCCATGTTACGAGATGCTTCACAGAATCATCATGGTTCTTTATCATTGTGTAACACTGCATTGTGTGTATGTACCAGAGTTTGTCCATTCATCTGTTAATGGGCATCTAGGCTGATTCTATCTTTTTACTATTGTGAAGAATGCTGCAGTAAACATGAGTGTGCATATGTCTATTTGTGTGACAAGTCTTATTTCTCTACGATATATTCCTAAGAGTCGGATTGATGGATCATATGGTATTTTTATTTTTAGCTTTCTAAGGAAGCGTCATCACATTTTCCAAAATGGTTGTATCGTTTTCTATTCCCACCAGCAGTGCATGAGTTTGGATATCCCTACAGCTTCTCCAACATTTGTTATTTCCTGTTTTATTGGTTTGTGCCAATAATGGTGGGGTGAGAAGGTATCACATTGTGGTTTGGATTTGCATTTCTCTAAAAAAAAAAAAATGTTTTTTTTTTTTTTTAATGGCTAGAGATCATGAGCATTTCCTCCTCTGTCTGTTGGGTCTTTGAATGTCTTCTTTGGTGAAGCGTCTGTTCATTTCCTTTGTCCATTTTTTAATTGGCTTATTTGTCTTTTTGTTGTAGAGGTGCTGGATTTTCTTGTAGATTTTCAAGAATAAACCTTTGTCTGATTTGTAATAGCCAAAAATTTTTCCTAGTCTGTAGGTTCTTTTTTTACTCTTTTGATGAAGTCTTTTGATGAGCATAAGTGTTTAATTTCTAGAAGATTCCAGTTATCTCGCTTATCCTCTGGACCTTTTGTGTTGTTGGTTGTGATTTGTATCCTCTTCATGCCGTGTATTAGGGCCTCTAGTGTTGATCCTGTTTTTTCTTCTATGAACTTTAGACTTTTGGGCTTTATATTTAGGTCTTTGATCCATTTTGAGTTAGTTTTTGTATATGGTGTGAGGTATAGGTCTCTTTTCATTGTTTTTGCAGATGGACTTCCATATTTTCCAGTACTATTTGCTAAAAAGACTGTCTTTTCCCCATTTGATGGGCTTTGGGCCATAGGTGACCATAGGTGGATGGATTTACATCTGCGTGCTCAATTCTGTTCCATTGGTCAATGTATCTGTCCTTGTAGCTGTTTCAGCTGTTTTGACTACCACAGCTGTATATTAGGTTCTGAGGTCAGGTAGTGGGAGTCCTCCTACTTCATTCTTCTTCTTCAAGAGTGCTTTACTTATTCAGGGCTTCTTCCCTTTCCATATAAAGTTAATGATACGTTTTTCCATCTCTTTAAAGAATGTTGTTGATATTTGGATCGATATTACATTGTATCTGTAAATCACTTTGGGTAGAGTTGTCATTTTTACAATGTCGAGTCTACCTATTCATGAGCGTGGTATGTTTTTCTGTTTATGTAGATCTCTTTTGGTTTCTTGCAGTAGTGTTTTATAGTTTTCTCTGTATAAGTCTTTTATATCCCTGGTTAGATATATTCCCAAGTATCTGGGGGAGGGGGATATTATAAATGGTATTGTTTTCCGGGTTTCATCGTTCTCTTTATTGGCGTATAGGAATCCAAATGATTCTTGTATACTCCTACTCTGCTGAACCTTTCTATTACTTCCGGTAGTTTTCCTGTGGAGCCTTTTGGGTTTTCTATGTATAGTATCATATCACCCGCAAATAGGAGTGGTTTAACTTCTTCATTACTAATTTGGATGCCCTTTATTTCTGTTTCGTGCCTTATTGCTCTAGCTAGGACTTTCAACACAATGTTAAATAGGAGTGGTGATTAAGGGCATCCTTTTGGGTGAAACTTTAAAAGCCTCTGACGACTCCTGATATTAATACAATTACATTTTTTAATATAGCTATTGGCTTTCAAAAGTTGGGCTAATTCAATACTAAGATAATAATGCATTTATTGATTTAAATATCTTTTAAAAATAATTGTTAAACACTGAATTTCTATGTCACTAGAAAGTAAGCTCTTGAAAGGAAGATTTCTTTTTTCAAACTCACAATAATGGAACCAGGAAGATTTAACCAGTTCAAAGGAAAATCCAAAGAACAGAGATGTTTACAGATGAGGACTATTGAAGCAAAGGTGAGAATGGACACAAAGTTAACCTCTTCCACAGTAAAGCAACCAAACCAGGAGGAGAGAAACTATTGGTAAACAGAACATAGTTTACACATCTATAAAAGACGAGAACTATTTTGTATTGCTATCAGTTTTTTCATATTTACACAGTTGGACATTGAATCAGAATAGGTAGATAACTCAGAGGGGTATCTTCTAGACAATGCATCATTTTCCACTGACCCAGGACTTTTTATCCTACAGTGCTAATTTTTTAATGTTTTTTTAGTTATTTTATTTATCTATTTTTTATTGTGTTTAATGTGAAAGTTTACAGTGCAAATTAGCTTCTTATTCAAAAATTTATACACATTGTTTTGTGACATTGGTTGAAATTCTAGCAATATGTCAGCACTCTCCCTTTTTCAATTTACACGCAGGGTTCCCCATGTCCATTCCTCCAGATCTCCTGTCACTTCCTGCCTTCTCATCTTTGCTTTTGGGTAGGTGTTGCTCATTAGGTCTCCTATACTTCATTGAACTGAGAAGCACGTTCCTCACATGTGTTCTTGATTGTTCTATAGGCCTGTCTGATCTTTGGCTAAAAGGTGGATTTAGGGAGTGGCTTTAGTTTTGTCTTAGCAGGGTGTCAGAGGGCCATAGTTTCAGGGGTGCTCATTAAATCTTTGTTCATTAAAAAACAATTACCATTGTAAAAGACAAAAAAGGTCCTGGTGCCAATAAAATCTTTGCTTTCTAACATCTAATTTCACGAACATTAACTGTTTTTTTCTCCTTTATACAGTAGTTTTATCTTTTTATGTCTGAGCTTGGACAGAATTGTTTCTGGTTATTGGAAAACCAAATACATGCTAGATGGTATAATTTATAAAGGCAAAATTAGAAAAGTGTTAGCCTTCATCTCTTTCCACAAACCCCGGGCTACTGGGATCACAGTAATATAAAAATAATTTTTGTTTGTGGTTTTCAGTGAAAACGTTTTTTCCCAATAAAGGAAAGATACTGAAAGAGTTGTATTGGTAGGAATCAAAACTGATGAAAATACGGGACTCCTAAAGTCATGTTAATGTAGACATTAAGCTGTGGGGGTGGTTTCGATTCTCACGTTCAATACAATGCTCACATAAATTAAAAAGATACGTCCACTTCAGGTAACCTTAAAAACCAATATTTTAAAAATAAGCTCTAGAAAAAACATTACCTAGAAGTTATTAGTTGTCTTGCAATAAGGTTTAAAATACTCATGGTTTTACTATGGCTCCTGGTGCAAATTGGAAACTATTTCCTAATATCCTGGATTTTTAAAATAAGCTTTGGATTGGCATTTTATGGAAATGATATACTAGCTTGGTTTCTACAGTGAAACAGAGGCAGAATGTAACATTTCCTTACCAAATGCTAGAGTCAGTAAATATGGTTAGACTATATCAGTATGTTAGACAACCTAACTAGAGTGTGCGGTGGGAATGGTGGTGGGAAATCAAACCAGATGCTCAGCTAAAAGATAAATCTAGTGAAAACAGAAGAGTATGCATATATAAAACCTAAAATTGGGAAATCCTTGTGTCAGATTGAATAAAAATATCATTTTTATTTACTCTAAACAGAATAATTTTTAAATTCATTTTTGGAAAACAGGTAACTTCCCAGACATGATTACTGCTTTGCCTTTGTCTCTTATTCCAGGGTTTGGACCTCAGCTTTACTGGTAGACTAAACTCAGTGAAATTATCCCCTGAGGGTAATAAGGTTCTAGGGACTGATTCACATTAAAAGGGGTCACAGGAGCCTGATGTTATAAATCAGAATACAATTTGTTAACTTGGAGGGGAGTTTATAATTTTTCAAGACTGGTATTCATAGCCAGATTTCAGGCCACCTTGATCCTGGTCATGAGGTTCTCTAGAGGGTGACTCAGTAGTGAGAAAGGGGTCTATGGCATACCATCAAAGGAAAAGAAAATAACTCTTAAGGGATATTTCATCCAGGTATGGTAAATCCTGATGAACTGGTCAAGGGTTTTTCTTTTTTTTTAATTTTGTTGTGTTTTTGGTGGAAGTTTATAGCTCAAATTAGTTTTTTATTTAAAAATTTTATACACAAATTGTTTTGTGACATTAGTTACCATCCAGGATTATTTTTTTAAGGAGATTCTCCTATGTTATTCTGTATCATGTTGCAAGAGCCCAACAATTACAGCTAAATTATCTACCACATCGTTCAGGATACAGGGAATGATAAGATATAAAAAATATATATACAACATGCTTTATGCCATTCTGACTTCTTAACTCTTATTCTGTCTAATTTTCTTCCAATTCACAGACAATTATCAATCTCCTACCCTGTGTTTAGCACTAGATGTGGCTCTGGAGAAAACACACATGGTTCCCTCCCTCAAGTGGTCAGAGTTTGAAGAAAGAGACAAACTGGTAAAACATGCAATTTCACTTAAGTTCGTACACTTACAGAAGCATTTCAAGAAACTACGGAAGATCAAAAACATAACATTTTTGAAGTTTATTGGATACTTTAAAGTAATCAAACCACCTTTCCATGCACAAAACCCATGTTGGAAGCTCAGAGGCTTTTTTGTTTTTGATGTTGTTGGTTTGTTTTTTGTTCATATATGCAAAAACAAGCAAATAAGCAAAATAGTGTGCACCTAAACTATAAATTTCTTCTCTGCCCTCCTATCTCTTTTTTCCCTCATATATAACTTCTATTTATGATTCAAAATTCTGCTGCATTGTCCCTGCTCTCTGAATTCCTTCGTGTCTGAGGATGGGTTTTCTAGAGAAGCAAAACCAGTAAAGCATATAAAAATATATAGAGAGTGAAACATTTCTATCAAGGAAATGGCTCACACAATGATAGAGGCTGTAATGTCTCAATTCCGTGGGTCAGAAAAGAGGATTCTCCTGATTCACGAAGGCTGAGGTGCTGGAAAGCCCAAGATCAGCAGGACAGAGGGCAGATTTGTTGCTGACAGACTGTGAAGATCAATGAATCCCAAGATCAGCTCGCAAGACAGCAGGTAAGCTGCTAACTCAAGCCCCAAGAACTGAAGGTCAAATGAACAGTAGCAAGCTGCATTATCTAGAAGGAGCAAAAGTCCCCCAGCCTTGCCAGAATGTCCACCCACACTCAGTGCAGGTGACATACCCAAGGAAGCTCCCCTTAAACTGATTGGTTACTCACAGCAGATCCCATCATGGGGGTGATCATATATTAAATCTCAACAACTAAGTGATTGCAACCTTATATGACTACAAAAATATGAGACTCATGGCCCAGCCAAATTGACAATCTTAACCATCACAGTCTGCCACTTGTCACCTTGACACCTGTATACATCTTCTTAAACCATACCTAATTTCTGAATAAAGACAATTATGAACTCATACTTGGGCCTAAAATGATGGAATGAACATACATACAACTGAAAATGCAATAACCCTCTTTATATCTTATAGTCTGCACCTGGTCATATGGCTGTAGCTGGTATTTACAGCTACCTTCTTCCATCATCCATTTCCTGTTCCCTTTTCCCTCAGCAAGCACCTCAGGTGGCCGTGGTTTTTTGCCTGATGCGGTGACCTAAACTTTCATTCCTGAAGGGTCTGAGCCATTATTAGTCATGTTGGAATTGGGTTGCTGTAGTTTTCCATTGACTTTAATCACAAGACATGGTAGTACTAAGAGATGCCCCCAAGGGACCTCCTGCATTCCAGACAAACTCTTTTCACCTCTGCAATGTAATATCAGTTCAATTTCCTCTTGGTAATCAGGTTCAATCACACTACCCAATATGATAACTCCCTTCTTTGCCTGTTGATCTAGAAGCATAAGGAACCCAAAGTGACCTGCTGGCATTCTTAGCTTCCAGTTCAGTGGGATCAGTCACGTGGTTCCTGGTGGGAGCATTCCTCCTTTTGAACTAAGACTTCTAGACCTGCAGAACATAAAGACAAGGGCATAGGAAACAAAAATCTTGTGAGTGGTTCACTAGGGGTGGTGAGCGGTGCTACTCCCTTTTACACCCCTGGATTCCTGGACCCATGAAACCTGGCTATGGAAAATATAGCAGAATATATTGGATGCTGGCTTAGAGCATACACAGCCTCCTGGGGAACATTGCCCCAGCCCTGCAAAGTATTGCCACCTAGTTGGCACCATAATTGTGTCTTTAGGAGGCCATTACATCATTCTATCAGGACAGCTGTTCAGGATGATGAGGAACATGGTAAGACCAGTGAATTCCATGAGTAGGGTCCCACTGATACAATTCATTTGCTGTGAAGCGAGTTCCTTGATCAGAACTAATGTTGTCTGGGATGCCATGACGGTAGATAAGGCATTCCGTAGGTACACATATGGTAGTTTTGACAGAAACGTTTCACACAGGGAAGACAAATCAATATCCAGAGTAAGTGTCTATTACAGTAAGAACAAAATGTTGCACTTTCCATGATGGAAGTGGTCCAATGTAATCAACTTGCCACCAGGTTGCTAGCTAATCATCTTGAGGGATATTGCCGTATTAGGGGATTCAATGTTGGTCTCTGCTGCTGGCAGATTGGGCATTCAGTAGCAGCTATAGCCAAGTCGGCTTTGGTGAGTGGAAGTCCATGTGGCTGGACCCATGTATACCCTCCATCCCTGCCACAACAGCCACTTTGTTCACAAGCCCAGTGAATGATGATGGAAGTTCCTGGAGAAAGAGGATGAGTAGTTTCCATAGAACGCATCACCCTATTCACTTGATTATTAAAATCCTTCTCTGCAGAGGTAACCATTTGATGAGAATTCACATAAGACAGAAATATCTTCACTTCTTTGGTGCACTCAGACAGGTGTCAACATACTTCTTCCCCAGAAATCCTTGTCTCCAATTTTCCAGTCATGTTCCTTCCAAGTTCCTGACCATCAAGCCAAAACATTGGCCACTGCCCATGAATCAGTACACAATTGCACATTGGGACATTTCTCCTTCCAAGCAAAGTGAACAACCTGGTGCACTGCTCCAAGTTCTGCCCATTGGGAGGATTTTCCTTCACCACTGCCCTTCAGGGAGGTCCCAGAAAAGGGCTATAGTGCTGCCGCTGTCCACTTTCGAGTGGTGTGTGCATATCACACAGAACCATCTAAACCAGGCAGGAGTTTTCTCTTCCTGAGTCAAACAATCATTAGGAACTCCCACTGAGGGCATAGGTACACACGGCGATATAGAAGATCATGTGATAGAAGTGGAGACCACGGACACTTGGGCCACTTCCTCATGCAGGTTACTTGTCCATTCAGGTCCTGCTCAGGCCAAATCTCGTATACACCACTTCCATTTAATGATGGACTGCTACTGTGCACATTCAACTTTATGATTCTGTGGGTCAGACAACACCCAGTTCATGATGGGCAGCTCAGGCTGCACGGTAACTTGGTGTCCCATGGTTAAGTATTCAGTCTCTACTAAGGCACAGTAACAACCCAAAAGCTGTTTCTCAAAAGGAGAGTAGTTATCTGCACAGGATGGCAGGTCTTTGCTCCAAAGTTCTAGGGGTCTGCACTGTGATTCACCAATAGGGGCCTGCCAAAGACTCCAAATGGCACCCCTGTCTGCCTTGGACACCTAAAGCAACATTGGATTAGCTGAATCATATGGCCCAAGTGGCAGAGTGTTTTGCACAGTAGGCTAAACCTGTTTCAGAGCCTTCACTTGTTCTGGGTCTGTCATGGACTGAATTATTTATGTCCCCCCGAAAATATGTGTAATAGTTGGTCTGGGCCATGATTCCCAGTATTGTGTGATTTTCCTATATGTTGTAAATCCTGCCTCTATGATGTTAATGACAGAGGATGGGCAGCAGTTGTGTTAGTGAGGCAGGACTCAACCTACAGGATTGTATTATGTCTTGAGGCAATCTCTTTAGATATAAAAGATAGAAGCAAGCAGAGAGACCATTTTCTTAGGTGGGGGCAGTTCTAATGGCTTCCACTTGGCTTTTATTACCATACAGACCCTACTCTATTTGTCAGGGACCCAATGTGGATGTTCTGCCTGTAGCTGAGTATATCTATTGGAATTATGCATTCCGGAACTAGGGAAATCACTACAGGATGGGTTCAGGGACCCACTGGACCTACTGTGAGGCTGATATGAGTTACAGCTCCATTAATAACCAGATCGCCGTATGTCCCCACACTGACAGGAGGACCCCAGCAACATTTTGCATCTCCTGGAATTAGTGTAGGTTCAGAGCCAGTATCCAGTAATCCCAGAAAAGCCTGATTATTTGCTTTTCTCCAATGAACAGTCACTGTCGTAAAAGGCCATAGATGCCTTAGGGAATGGCTGGGAAAAAGACAAACAGTATATGTTTTGGGCAGCTTATTGGAGTCCTTCTTCAAGGGGACACGGCCTCCCCTTTAATTGAGGGGTTGTAGATCTGTAAACTAGCTCAAGTCTGGGTATTGATTTAGGGGCCGTGACTCTCTATTCTGGTAATTTGAGTTAGACTGCTGTTCGCTTGACCTAGAATTCATCTGTTTGTACAGATCAAGTAAATATTTAGTAGATTTTCTATCTATTTCACTTCTAGGGACACCATGACTAGCTAGCCAATGCCATAAATCCATCGCAGTCAGACTATACTGATCATTGATTTGACTCTGCTGTCCATTATGGTAACCATGCCCACTTTGTCTTTGTCGATTGAATGCTGCCACTTGGCCCCTATCACCACGGTCTCCAAATGTCTCCATTATACTTAGGTGTCTTAATTGAGTTAGGGCCATAACACTGTCAAATCTGACTCATATAAAATAGCAATCAGAGATTTAAGGATGCTGGAACTCCCTTCACAAATTTCTTCCTCACAGTTGTGGTAAAAGGAACATCTTCTGCACACTCCATGTGTTGGTCTGTGGGTCTAACCTGATAAACACACTCTAGCACGCCAATTTTCCTAAGCCTTGGAATACCTCCTTCTACAGTATACCAAGGGAGGCCTGGTACTCCAACTCCATTTAGTGTAGGCCACTGTGTAATCCATGCTTCAGCAATCCAACCAAATAAACTGTTGGATTCTTTCCTAACTTCTCGAGCTGAAACAGTGAATGAAGAATCTGTGTGTAGTGAGCCCATGTCAATAAACTCAGGCAGATCCAACCCTATGTTCCTTGCACTGTTATCCCACACCCTTAATAGCCATTCCCACACATATTCCCCAGATTTCTACTTGTGCATATTAGAAAAGTCAAGCAGTTCTTTCGGAGAGTAGCGTATATCCTCCAGGGTTATACTTTCTACTTCATCTTTTGGGGCTCACTGAGACTTAAGTCTAGTTATAGGTCTAGAAACCAAAATGTACACACAAGTTTTTTCAACACATTCAACATTGTCTTGAAAAGTATCTTCCTCAGGTGATGCCACAGGCAATGACTCAGACAAAGGCACTTAAGATGCAGTTAGGTTAACTTCAGGTGTCAGCCTCTCCAGCTTCCTGATTGTTTGCCCTTATGTCCCCATCTCAGGATTCAGGATCCCAATTCTTCCCAATAAATTCCCTCATTTTAACTTCAGATACCTCTTGAGCTTGGCAGTTGAGTTGGAGTTATTAATTCAGCTGCTCTTATAAAAAAGAGTCTAGGCTGGGTTTTTGGCAATAGTAGCTCTGTTACTACAAAAAATAAGGCTTTCTTTCAAGGCACAAATGGAAAATTTGAGATCATTTATGCAGTGCTCAAGCTTTGACTCTGAAGCCCTGAGTGCATCTCTTTCTTTCTCTACTTTGTCTAGAGAAAGTAGGACCAACCAACCAGCTTCCTTATACTTCTCATTATGACAAAATTGTTGAAAGGTATCATACGTGCAATCACCCAGAACCTCGTCTTTCGCCAGTACCTGATCTATTGGTGGTGATATTTTTTTGTCTTTGAATTGGCACCTCATGCCATGAATTAACAGTGCCCTCTTTACTACTTGAAGCAGAGTCATCAACATCTTTAAGACTGATCAGACTTGAGAACCAATTTAGGAAATACACCCTTGAAATTCTGTTTGTCTAGAACCACTCAGTATCAAATGCCTTAGGCTAGGTTCTCTAGAAGCAAAACCAGGAAAAGATATAAATATATATCTAAAGAGATAAATTTATATCAAGGACAGGGATGACATGGTTGTAGAGGCTGTAACTTCCCTAGTCCGTGGGTCAGAAAAGAGGCTTTTCCTGATTCACGGGCTGGTGAACCAAAGATTGGCAGGCCAGAGACCAGGGCTGCTGCTCAAGTGTTGTGAAGATCAACAAATCCCACAATTGACAGGAAAAATCTCAGGTAAGCTGCTAGCTCAAGTCCTAAGAATCACAGGTCAGACAAACAAGAGCCAGCTGATAGATTTAGAATGAGCAAAAGCCCCTATCATTGCCAGAATATTTGCCCACACTTGATGGAGGTGATTTGCCCAAGGAAATTCCCCTTCAACTGATTGGCTACTCATAGCAGATGCCATCATGGGGGGGATCTCTTATCAAAACTCAATAGTGAAGTGATCAAAACATTATACGACTGCCAACACCCTGAGAATCATGGCCCAGCCAAGTTCACACACAATCTTAACCATCACACTCCCCAAGTCCCATACTCTGTAGTCTTGACACTAACACTGTCCATCGGAGGCAATCACTTCTAAATCTCTACTAAATCTGGATCAAATATGTGTTTGTCCTTTTATATTTCATAGTTTACCGTAATTATGAGGTGGTACTGCTGCTTCCTGCACTGGACTGCTTGTTTCTTCCAGAGCAGAAGCTCCTATGTATGATTGCTCTTTCCACCGAGCTGGCAGAACATATGCTCAGTAATTCTTAAAAATAATTTCTATAAAAATAATTTTCCCCTTTTTAAATAAAACCTTGTCTTTATGAAACATTTGAAAAATACAAGTCAGCAAAAAAGAAGCAAATTAAATTAGTGTCTAATCCCATGCCCAGAGATAACCACTGTTAGTATTGTAGTGTTGGCATTAGCTAGTTAGACTTATGAATCATATGGCTGTAAAACTAACTGGATGATGTAGTACCAGTAAATAGTTGCCGAATGCATCTTTTGTCCACTTCCAATGTCTTAAACATCTTTCTGTATCATGAGTTATTTTTCTTGGATATTATTTTATTGGGTGTTTTTTATTTAAAACTTTACTCTGTGATAAACGATACATTTCTTTAACCTGTACTCCCCGTTAGTGTTTTCTTTTGGTTGGCCATTAACAGATGTGTGTCTGAATCATGCAGCAAAGGACACAGAACATCCCTTACAGAGGAAATGGCATGGGCAAAGTCCATGTGGTGACAAGGAGCATAATGCATTGAGGAACTGAAAGAAGACCGCTGTGATATGGAGTTAGTAATCAGAGTTAATTGTTTTCTTTTGTGTTAAGCAAGAGAAGTTCAAGATAAGACGTGCATTTAGAAACCAGCATAATCAGGAAACTGCTTTAACAGAGCAAGAGGAGATTTGGAGAGAGCAGTTAGGAGGTTCTGTCAAAATCCCTGGCAAGGAATAATTGGTGGAAGAAAGAGGTCATTGTGGTAATGAAAAGAAGTGGACAGATGGCATGTAACATATTAGGAGGTAAAACTTCGCATAACTGGCTGCTCAGATTGGGAAGTAAAGAAGAGAAAGTGTAGCCCAGGACAGCTCCAGGGTCTTGGCCATGGGGTCTGGGGATGAAACTCTAGGCCGGATGAGAAGAATACAGGAAATGTTGGAGGCCTGTCAGAAAAGGAAGAGTTAGGAAAAAAGAGGGCCAAGGAAGAGCCTGAGGATCGGCCAGTACTTAGGTGGATGGGGGGGGGAGGGGGATGGTGTCCTGAGTAGCTAAGGAACGGGAGAAGTGATAAGAAGGAGACTATGTAGTCCCTGGTGTCAGGGAGGAAACTTAAATATCTTTATAAAGTAAGGTAGCAAAAGATGGATGACCTATGTGGGGATTCTGTCCCCCATCTTAGAATTCCAAAAGCAAGCCAAAGGCAGAAGAGGAAATACAGTCACATCCCACTGAAACTCTAAAAAGGTAGATCATCTATTCTCTTTGTATCGATTCAGTCTCAGGCAGCCCTAACAGGTCTCACACTGGGGATCAACTTCAGGCAACTACGCCTCGAAGGAAAGTAGATTGTCAAATGATTTTTGTTTCTCTCTCCAAAATGTAATCACTGTGACCCCGGCGTGATTTGAACACGCAACCTTCTGATCTGGAGTCAGATGCGCTACCATTGCGCCACAAGGTCACAGGCAAGGGTCTCTCCTCCTTCCTACCATAGAATTCTGAATCATTCCCCTCCCCTACCTCCAGATCCAAAATTTTTATTTCCTTATCATTAACTTTGATTATTTTTCTCTCCACCTTTCACAGTTTTGCTAATGCTTCCTTGAGAAAAATTAAGGGATTGATCACAGTAAATATTAATCCCAAATGCTCCATATCGGGAAACAACAAAAAAAGGAAAAAACGTTCAATCTTTCCACTCGTCGAAATTTCTCTATTTTGAGAATAATCGTGTACGTGTTCGATTTAGACCCTCAGTGAAACAGGAATAAAAACGGCTGCAAAGTTGCCGGTATTGCTTTCTCTATAAATTCCCTAGACACCGCCCTCTTGCGTTACAAACTTCCAGCCTTACGGAGGCCGGGCTTCGCATCTTCTACCTTGCTCCTCCCTATCCGCGCACCGGCCCCATCTTCAACCTGGAGAAAAGCTGCTTCTCCTCAAGACATAGCGTCAGTGGCATCTCTTCCCAAAATTCTCACTTCCTCAGTAAGAATCCCTGGGCTCTGCGGGCTCTATTGTGTGCACTCGACATTCGCTTTACAAGGTGAGCCCCAGACAAACTGCTGGCATTTACCGAGCGCTTAGCACTGACTACTATTCCTGTGTTAAGAAGCTTTTTAATTCGTATTATCTTAGGTATGTGGTAGAAAACGATTCCATTTTCTACCTGGATGGTGAAGATCTGAAAGCCAGGCCTTTGACAATAGTAACTTGTTACAAATAGAAATTCTCGGCCACACCCCCAAAAACCCACACCGTAAAAAAAAAAAAAAAAAAAAAAAATTTTTCTTTTTTTTTACACCCTAAAAAAAAAAAAAAAGACACACTGAATTTGACACTCTGGGCCTGAGGCCCAGAAATCTGTGTTTTAACAAACCTTCCAGGTGATTTTGCTGCACAGAAAAGTCTGAGACTCTCTGACCCAGCCTAGAGACCCTATACTTTTTGCTCTCAAGAAAATAAACTTCCAGTCTTCTTCCAGAATTGAGGAAGGGCAGTTTCCAAATGAAGCCAGTGCTGAAATTCCTGAGACAATGAGGCCATTCTATGCGGGATGGAGATGGGGGTTCTGTGGTGAAAATCTGGTTGCCTCTTTGCTTTTCCCACTATTTGGTTAGGATTCACCTTCCTAAGGTCTGACAAATCAGCTATCACTGCTCAATAGCCTTTCCAGATTACAAAACTTCGTTGCTCTTATCTCCTCTCTGGAAATTTTTGTCCTATGTGAATTTGTATTTTAGAATTATTCGACTGTGATTTCCGGGGACGAAAAAGTGAATTTTTATGTTAAATCCACAATCAATCTTTACCCGGAAAGCAAGGGAGTGGAGGTTCCCTGGATCTGTAAAGTAACTCGGTTTTGTCTTGGCTAAGTTTACCCCTCTCCTCCTTCAGCTATCAGCTCAAGCATTTCCTCCCTGGCGCGGCCGTTCTCCCTAATTCCGGTAAAAAGATAAAGCACACTGTCAATTACAGCATTCTATCTATTAATATCACCATATTTCAATCATTTTAGCATTATATTCCTCTCCTTGGTGGTTATTCAATTGTAATATTACAGTATATTGATCATTAGGTTAATTTTTTCCCCTAATATATACTTTTATCGCACAGATGAAGAGCAGCAGATTATTTTTCTTTTAAAAAATGTTTTCAGCATCTACTGTGAGGAAACTACATGGCCTAATGGATAAGGCGTCTGACTTCTGATCAGAAGATTGAGGGTTTGAATCCCTTCGTGGTTGCTCGACAGCGTTTGTATTTCTATTGGAAGAATCCAAAAACGTTTTGTTCGTAGTGGCATTTCTGCTCCCTTTTAATACTTTCCTTCGTTAAAGCCGGAAATAAGAAATTTACTCATTTTCACCCTAAGAGTTTATTCTCCATATATTTCCCCTCCACATTCTTTGCCTTTCTTTTTGTTTCTTTTGTTTTATCCAGGTGTCTTTTGTTTATATCTCATTACCACTGTACAGCCTGTCCATTCTCTGGGTGGGCGCTACTCAAAATTTCCTCTTTGGACCCGCAGCAGCCCCTGGGAGCCGCTTAAAAATGCAAATTTTTAGTTGTACATTCCGCAGCTCCAGGCCACCCTCCATTTACTGGATTAGCATCTCTGGAGGTGAGGCCCAGGAATCCGGGTTTTAACAAGTTATCCAGGTGATTCCTGTATGCACTCGAGTTTGAGAACCGCTGGAGAGTTTACAATCTGCATACTGTCCCGCTCTTCCGAGGGAGAGCACCCAAAAAAACCCATTGCCCTCAAGTCCGTTCCTACTCATAGCGACCCTATAGGACAGAGTAGAACTGCCCCCACAGAGTTTCCAAGGAGCGCCTGGCGGATTTGAACTGCCGACCTCTTGGGTAGCAGCAGTAGCACCTAACCACTATGCCACCAGGGTTTCGTAGGAGGGAGAGCGGGGCAAGAAAAAGGGCAACAACCATGACCAGAATGACTCTCACATATGTAGAAGGAATGGTAGAATGAAAACAATCACTATCTCCAACCCCCAGAGAAATAGTAGACCTAGGCAAAGAACATAAGCGATCTTAAAACCATTAGGCAAAGGGTTACTGGGAAGTGACAGGTGCAAGGTACTAAACTTACCACGCACCAATTACTTGCCAATTGGAAAGTGAAAACAGAGAGAACCCTGGGAGCACTACTTTATTTTCATTATCATTGGGATATACTGACTAGTGCCTCTTGACGTGAGGTAAGTACTGTTTAAAGTACACAGTGTCAGGCCAAAATTTGTTAACATGAATCTAATCAGTTAATCAAAAGGATAGAATCAATCCTTTAGACTTCCACTGTACAGGAAATGTTGTGGTTGTTGTTTGGTGCTGTGGAGTTGGTTCCAACTCATAGGGACCCTATACACAACAGAATGAAACACTGCCCGGTCCTTCGCCATACTTACAATAGCTGTTATGCTTGAGCTCATTGTTGCAGCCACTGTGTCTATCCACCTCGTTGAGGGTCTTTCTCTTTTCCGCTGACCCTGTACTCTGCCAAGCATGATGTTCTCCAGGGACTCATCCCTCCTGACAACATGTCCAAAGTATGTAAGGCACAGCCTCGCCATCCTTGCTTCTAAGGAGCATTCTGGTTTTACTTCTAAGACAGATTTGTTCATTCTTTTGGCAGTCCATGTTATATTCAATATTCTTCGCCAACACCACAATTCAAAGGCATCAATTCTTCTTCGTTCCTCCGTATTCCTTGCCCAGCTTTCACATGCATATGATGCAATTGAAAATACCATGGCTTGGGTAAGGCGCACTGTTGTCTTCAAGGTGACATCTTGTTCTTCGACACTTTAAAGAGGTCCTATGCAGAAGATTTGCCAAATGTAGTGCATCTCTTGATTTCTTGACTGCTGCTTCCATGGCTGTTGATTGTGGATCCAAGTAAAATGAAATCCTTGACAACTTCAATCTTTTCTCCGTTTATCCTGATATTGCTCATTGGTCCAGTTGTGAGGATTTTTGTTTTCTTTAAGTTTATATTTTTCTTTATGTTTATGTACAGGAAATAGAGGAATAAATTAAAAGATTGTGTGAGGACACAACGAGACATTTGGCTTGGACTTTTTAAAAAAGTCAATGTCAAAACAAAGCAAAAACAACAAAAAATGATACAATGCTGGTCTAATTTAAAAGAGATTGAGGAAACAATGAAATAAATGAATGGCCTTTGATTGGATCCTGTTTAAAAACAGTTCTGAAATATGTTTTGTTGTTGTTATTATTTACTATCCATTATTATTACATCCTTATTAAAAGGCATGGAATAGATGATATATGGTAACAGAGTACATTGTAAAGAACCTATGGGCATCTGTAGTTGTGGTTGAGTGGTTAAGATGAGGGACTAGAATTTCATTGGGGTCACCCTTTGGAACTAGGAGCATTAACTTTGATGTCTTTATCTCCACCTCTGCCCACTAATTACCATATTGTAGTGCAAGCTACTTTTGTAGGTATTAAACTTTCCCTTGGATCTTTTACAAGTTACCTAACAATGGATTTCTCATTGCCCTGGAAGAAATTGTTTTGGATGACTAAACTAAGTCAAGGGAACTAATAGAACCTTGTTTTGTTTCAATTCTGAGGCTTCTTGGGTTCAAATTCCCATTGACTGAAGAAAATCAAGCTAAAAGAAGGTCTTCACATAGTTGCATTTAGAACGACACAGTAATCCCACCACTTCCTTTTCTACAGCCATAATGGATACAGCACTTGATTTAGGTCGCAATGTCACCTAAATCAAGATCCTTGGAAGACAGCTGCCTATTCAAATGACTGGAAGAAATCCATATTTGTATCCATTCCAAAGAAAGGTGATCCAAAAGATTGCAGAAATTATCAAACAATATCATCAATATCACACAAAAGTAAAATTTTGCTGAAAATCGTTCAAAAGTGGTTGCAACAGTACGTCAACAGGAAACTTTCATAAATTCAAGCCAGATTCAGAAGAGGTGTGGAACAAGGGATATCATGGCTGATGTCAGATGGATCATGGCTGAAAGCAGACAATAGCAGAAAGATGTTTACCTGTGGTTTTTTTTTTTTTAATTTTTGCAAATAGATTTTTATCTTTATTTAATTTCTATCAAGCATTTGGGATAATATTTAAACGATTAGCCTGATCAATCGTAACGCTATGCTGGAAGAAACAGATTTGATGGTGCTTTCTAAAATATATATTCACCTCACGTTCTTAGCTTCCACCCAAGTCCATGCCGATGTAAATATTTTCTGGTCTTTCTATAGAAACCAAAATTCCTGCATCTGGCGTAAATAGATAACTCCTGTGCAGGAAGTCAGGTGGTGGAGAGAAGAGCACTAAAGGTTCTTGCTAATTTCAAAAAGTCAACATATGAATCAAAAGACGTTCCGAGGTCCTAGTGCCACCTTACATAAGAGGTGGGGCAAATTAAGGCAATGTTCCCAGGCCACATCAGAGAGAGAGGATGAAAAAATTCTAGGGAGCTTGAGGGTAAATGAAGCCATATGGTAAAAGTATTAACAAAGGACATGCTAGATTAGTCTAAACTTTTAAAGGGCACCACAGTGCTTTTTCTAAGCTAAATCTGAGTTAATGGCAAGAGTCAGCCTATTAAAGCGAAGGATGGAATTTGTCTAAACGATTTTTGCAATGGGTGACATTAGGTCTCATGGGTGTGACTGACATTAATTACCATTCTGTATTGTAGTTGACCTCCCCAGAATTCAGGATGAGTGGGAAATAACAGAGTCAGATGGTACTGTTGCACTGGATGGTCCAGCTCAGTCCCTAGCCTGAAAAAAAAAAAAAAGCCTGAAGAATCAGCAAATACTCTTCCCCAATCAAAGCCTAAGACTCTAATGTAAAACATTATCCAGATGGGCATCTTTTCTTTTTAATAAACAATTCCCCATTTGGGGAAGAATTTGATCAGGGTATTATCAATGCGTGTTTTTTGGTATCCCCAAGGACTACCATGTTTTTTTGACTATGTGAAGGTATTCTACTCCATCAATCGTAACAAATTATGAATAACATTGCAAAGAATGGGAATTCCAGAACACTTAATCGTGCTCATGAGGAACCTGTGCTTAGACCAAGAGACAGTTCTTAGAACAGAACAAGGGGATACTGCGTGGTTTAAAGTCAGGAAAGCTATGCGTCAGGGTTGTATTCTTTCACCATACTTATTCAATCTGTATGCTGAGCAAATAATCCAAGAAGCTGGACTATATGAAGAAGAATGTGGCGTCACGATTGGAGGAAGACGCATTAACAGTCTGTCCTATACAGAGGACACAATGTTGCTTGCTCAAAGTGAAGAGGACTTGAGACATTTACTGATGAAAATCAAACACTACAGCCTTCAGTGTGGATTTCACTTCAACATAAAGAAAACAACAATCCTCACACCTGGACTCAGGTGCGCCCCACCCAAGCCAAGGTTCAATCATCTCATATGCATGTGAAAGCTAGACACTGAATAAGGAAGATGGAAGAAGAATCAAAGCCTTTGATTTATGGTGTTGATGAAGAATATTGAATATACCTCGGACTGCCAGAAGAACGATCTAATCTGTTTGGAAGAAGTAGTGCCAGAATGCTCATTGGAAGAGAGCATGGCAACACTTCATCTAACATACTTCGGACATGCTATCAGGAGGGTCCAGTCCCTGGAGAAGAGCATCATGCTTCGTAGAGTAGAGGGTCAGAGAAAAAGAGGAAGACCCTCAATGAGACATGTTGAGCAGTGACTACAACAATGGGCTCAAGCATAATGACTGTGAGGATGGCACAGGACAGAGCAGTGTTTCGTTTTCTTGTACATAGGGTACCTATGAATCAGAACCCACTCAAGGGCGCCTAGAAATTACTACGATGCTGCTTCTCTGGGTGGGCCAGTGGTGCAATGGATAACGCGTCTGACTACGGATCAGAAGAATCCAGGTTCAAATCCTGGCTGGCTTATTACCCTTCTCTAATTTTGAAGTTCCACACACAAAAAAAGTTACTATGGAAATATTAGGTTCTGAGAAATAACTCCACCAGGAATTTCATTCTCTCACTGGCAAGTATTTGTTCTGCATCTACCAAGTACAAAGTACAGTGAGGAATGAAAGACTTCAGAGAGACTCGGTGGTCTGATGTCTTGCAAATATTTCATTAGCACTGCCTTTTGTTCTCATTTCTCTCTCATTCGAACTAAATACAAAGGAGCTATTGCTGCCTCTTACACTCTTCTGTAGGTGTTTTTGTGTCATTTGTTTGATTGATTGATTTAATTTTGAAGAAATAACACTATCTTAGGCTGGGTTCTCTAGAGGAGCAAACCAGTGAAGAGTGCATGTACATATGTAAATACGTATCCAGTTGCCACCGAGTCTGTTCCAACTCAGACCACAGAATAGAACAAGCACATAGGGTTTGCAAGAAGCAGCTGGTGGATTCCAAGTGCCTGTGGTTACCAGACAAAGGATTTAAGCACTGCACCACCAGGGCCCCCTAATTAAGCAGTCCTTTTTAAAATCCTTCTTGAGTCATCCCAATTGGAACATGTTCTCTCCTGTTGAGACCCTGACTGATAGAAAACCAGATAAAGATGATAAGGCCATTATGAGTGGCTGGAAATAGTTCAGAGGAGGGGTGGCTAATAGACAATATTATCAATGTTTTGAATATTGGGCAAGAACATGAAAATAGACATATACTATATTTATAATAGTTATAAAAATACAGAAAAATCACTGGGTCTTTAGCCTGCTTTTTAAGGAGGAGATGAAGACCTGGTAGCAAACAGAAATTGCTTGTGATACTCAAATTCTCTCTCAAAAAGATGATTCTGAAGGATCAAAGACTCAAGGCTGTATTTATTCTGTTCCAGAAAGAAAGGGTTATGGTTTTGCCTCTTTTTGCCATTTCAGGAAAACAATGAGCTTTTTATAATCTAGGAAATATTCCATTTACCTTTTTGTGTGCCTTCTCGTCACGAATCTTTAAGAATGTATTGTCCTTGCTGTTGCATGCCGTTGAGTGGATTCCAATTCATAGCAACCCTACAGGACAGAGTAGAACCGCCTCATGGGCTTTCCTAACCTGTAATTTTTAGTGGAGCAGATCTTCTAGTCTTTTCTCTGGCAGGCCTGCTGGTTTAACATGATTCCTGTTGTCAGGGAGGCTAAGAGTTCATTAGATAAAAAATTGATCATAAAAACAACAATTATAATATAGTTTCTTTAAGTCTACAGCTGGCTATTTTAGCCAGGACTCTAACTTGCAATTGGTTTAAACGAATTACAAATTATCTTATCAGAAAGAAACACTTGTTAGCTCCCTTATATTGGCTTAGGTTGACACTAACTGTGCACTGGTAGCTTTCAGGAGGCTTCTTACAGTTGAATTTCCTGTATTAACAACTCAGCTGCTTTATTTCCGTTTTTCCTGGGCAGCTTTCATTTTAAATTCTCTATATTTGTTAGTAGGGAGTTCCCCTATTCTGAGAAGGTAAGCATAATAAGAGCTCTGATTCTTAGAGATTTGGCTTTAAGGAAACCCAAATAATCTGTTGCCCTCTAGTCCGACTCATAGCAACCCTACAAGACAGGATAGAACTACCCTGTATGGTTTCTGAAGCTGTAATTTCTACATCTTTCTCCTGTGGAGGAGCGCCTGGAGGTTTTGAACCCCTACCTTTCGGTGCTTTACCAGTTTTCTAGGAAAAATAACTCTTCAAGGCACCTAACCAAGGGGAAAAGTAAGCAGCCAAGGTGGCAGTAACGTTGCAACTCACTACCCCTGGTTTAAGAGACCAGGGCTCTAACCCTTGAAAAACCCTGCCTTAAAAAAAAAAAATCTAACCCGTTGAGGTCAAGTCAGTTCCAACTCACAGGAACCCTATAGCTTTAAAAGGCAGCTATTACCCCCCTTGTCCTGAAGCTGATGACTGACACAGTCAAACACTGGCCTTTAGTTTTATTTGGTTCCTAGAAAACTTGATGCTCCACCCTCATTCCCTCTCTGGTTTTCTGGGATGTTTTCAAACAAGTTCCACACTGTCTGCAAGTTTTAACATCTACTACAAGGACTTTTGTCAGAGGAAGTACAGGGCTCCTATTATGCATCCTGAGAGTCTGCTACTTTTGCTCCAATCCAGTGTAGTCGAGACTGGGGTTCTACACGTCGACAAGAAATGGTGATAACCGCCTGTTGGTTGTCAAGATAGGGAGTTCGGGGTGGGGTCTTCGGTGCCCTCTTGATTTTACTTACAGCCAGGCCCCCCGCTCTGCAGTACTTTTCTCAGGGGTTGGAGCCAAGATATTCCGAACTTCAGTTCTTAGAGCCTTGGGGGAAAACACGCGAACTCTGTGTCATTTTTCCCTATACCAGAAATCAGAAGAGCCGGACTGAGGGGGGAGGCTGAGGGTGCAGCAGTCTGGAAGGGGGAGCTGAGGCGACCTCCTGGGAACAGAAACCCAATCCAGAGGCTTCTCCTGTTATGCCCTGGTCTTTGAGGCTAAAAGATTATTTCCATCCTGGATCCAGGTCTGAAATCCTGGGGCTGTGTTTCTTATTCTCCACCGGATGGCGTCGAAATCCAAGCGCGCAGTGGCAAAGAAACCAGAAAATTGTTAAAAGATAAATTCCGCTATCATTGGACCTTTGAGGGACGCTTCAGAATAGGTATTCAGGGACTCGGTGTAGAAAAACAGCAACCATAATGTAAGGAGAGCGGAATAAAAAGCAAACTCAACCATGGATCCTAAACCTCCTGTTCCACGTCAGGGGTTCTACCCTACAGGCCATCTGAAAAGGAGCAAGAATTGTTTTCCTCACTACCTTCATACCCAGAAAAACCCAGTGCCATCGAGTTGATTCCGACTCCTTGCGACCCTATAGGACAGAATAGAACTGCCCCACAGAGTTTCCAAGGAGCGCCTGGAGGATTCGAACTGCTCACCCTTTGGGTAGCATCTGTAGCACTTAACCACTACAAAACGAAACCCAGTGCCATCGAGTCGGTTCCGCCTCCTAGCGACTCTATATAGCCCATAGAGTTTCCAAGGAGCTCCTGGCAGATAAAACTGCTGACCCTTTGGTTAGCAGCCCTAGCACTTAACCACTGCGACAGCAGGGTTTCCACTCACTAGTTCCCACCCACTGCCCTAGAGTCCATTCGGACTCAGAGTCGCTAGTTAGGAGGTGGGAAATCCAGGCTCCGTGCGTTTGTTCCATCTGGGGATACAGCTCTCTTGTTTTCCAGAAAAGAGGCTGCAAAATCTACTGTTTAAGATCATGCCAGTCAGTCAGCTCTTCAAAAGGTCTCAAAAGCAAAAAACCAAAACTGCTACCATGGAGTCCATTCTGACTCATAGAGATGTCCTAGGAGGGAGTAAAACTGCCCTATATGGTTTAAAAGGAGTAGCCTGTGGTTTCCAACTGTCGGATTTCCAACCTTTCGGATTAGCAGCCATACCTCTCAACTGCTGCACCACCAGGGCTATCAAAAGCCTTTGCACAGTAAGCAAAGCAATCACACACTCCCCCTCTTCACTCTTTAGGTCAAGGACAGGCACAATAATGTCCCATGTGACCTGGAGTTCATAAATGCAAAGGATGGGAAAACAAAACAAAACAAGAAGGGAGCATATTAATGCAGCTGAGAGTGAGGAGAATGAGGGGGTAAGGGGCGATTTTTGTCACTGCTCTCCAGCAGCCAGTTTGCTGAGCTTTTCAGGATTTGGGGAATCAATTAAATCAGGATTCAAAAAATATAGGACCTGGCCTGGCCCATTGTTTATGTGACAATAAACCAGATACTTAATTGTCCCAAACTTTTCTGTATTGTTATTTATTGTCTCCTCTTGTACAAAAGGAAATCTTTGCCTAATTGGAATTTCTTGTAATGAGTGTTTGCAGAGCAAATATTGCACTGATTTCCAAATCTAGGACTATGTTCAAAAGAGGAAATTGAAAATGCAAGAGCATTACTGTTCATGTCACAGATTTCTTGTTGTGGTAGGCCCAGTCCTTGAAGCTCCTGCCCACAACTGGTCAGGAAGGGAAGGATGAGCAGTGGACTTGGGTATATCTAGGTTGTAGCAGTATATTGGCAGGAACTGCCAGAAATTCCAGCTGGATGTGGAAGAGTATGTTTAACAACGGATATCGTTGCTGATGTCAGATGAATCTTGGCTAAAAGCAGAGCACGCCAGAAAAATGTTTACCTGTATTTTATTGACTATGTAAAGGCATTTGACTGTGTGGATCATAACAAATGACAGGTAACAATTCGAAGAATGGGAATTCCAGAACACTTAATTGTGCTCGTGCAGAACCCGTACATAGACCAAAAGGTAGTCTTTCAAACAGAACAAGCAGATACTGAGTGGTTTCACATCAGGAAATGTATCCGTCAGCACTGTATCTTTTCAACATATTTCTTCGATCTGTATGCTGAGTAAATTATTGGAGAATCTGGACTATACAAAGCATAACATGGCATCAGAAATAGAGGAAGACTCATGGTACACATTCACACAATACTGGAAATCATGGCCTAGCCAAGTTGACACACACATTTTTGTGGGACTCAATTCAATCCTTGACAACCTACAATGTGCAGATGACACAGCGTTGCTTGCTGAAAATGAAGAGAATTTGATGCACTTACTGATGAAGACCAAAGACTACAGCCTGTAGTATGGATTACAGTTCCACATAAAGAAAACAAAAAATCTTCACAACTGGACCAATAAGCAACATTATCATAAATAGAAAACATATTGAAATTGTCAAGAATTTCATTTTACTTGCATTTACGATCAATGGACGTGGAAGCACATGTCAAAAAATAAATTGACCTATTGCATTGGGCAAATCCACTGCAACAGCCCTCTTTAAAGTCTTCAAAAGCGAAGATATCACTTTGAGAACTAAGGTGCATCTGACCCAAGCCTAACATTTTCAGTCATCTCATATGCATGGAAAATGTGAACAATGAAAAAGGAAGATCAAAGAAGAATTGATGCTTTGAATTGTGGTATTGGAGAAGAATATTGAATATACCTCAGACCGCCAGAAGAAAGAACAAATTTGTCTTGGAAGAATTACAGCCAAAATGCTCCTTAGAAGAGAGGGTGGTGAGAATTCATCTCACACACTTTGGACATGTTATAGGAGGGGCCAGTCCCTGGAGAAGGACATCATGTAGAGGGTCAGCACAAAAGATGAAGACCCTCAAAGAGATGGACTGATGCAGTGGCTGCAACAATGATTGTGAGGATGGCGCAGGAATGGAGACTGTTCTTTTCTGTTGTGCATGGGATTGCTACTTCAGAATCAACTCAACAGCACATAACAACAACAGCAGTTTTATTAATCAGTATTCCAGCAGGAAGCAGGTCACACATCCAAAAAGTGTATTGAGGGGAGATCATTGAAAGGCCTCTTCATAGAGTTAAGGAAACTAATAAGATGTGAGGAAACCCTGAGGGATCAGAACACTGGGAGTCTTTAGCATCCTTAGGCATAAAGGGGCGGGGGAAAGAGCTGAGTTGCCAGAACCTGGCAAGAGCTCTCGCCATGGCAGAGGAGCCACCCATCAGGAGCTGTGCCCATGGGAGAAACACAGCCTCGAAGGGAATGAGTGGAAGGAATACTTGCATCTACCTCTCTCTCTTCCTGCCACCTGATCTCTTGCTAGTGCTTCCCATTGGAATTCTGAATCCAGCCAGAAGCCAGGGACCAAGAAAGCCCAAGCAAAGCAGCCTTCCAAGGTAAAGAGCAGAGCAGAAAGTGGACCTGGATGGGCAAATGGAGAATAAATCAGCACACTGGGGCTGTAATTTGTGTGACCCCTTCCTATTTTTGGTTGGGCATGAATTTCTTTTCTATTTAAACCTTGGATAATAAGGTAAATTGGAACTTGAGCAGCTTATAGGAAATATTTACCTCTAGACATTTTTTGTTAGGGGCATAGCCATTGTAAGAAGGATTACAAATATATTTGCCATAAACTTTCACAAACTTAGGATGCAGTCATCAAATATAGATTCCTCCCAACAGATGCACCCCAGTGAGACTAGTATGCGGAATGCATATCTTCTGTCCAGTAAGGCTGAAGAGGTACCTGTTTCTGGGGAGAATATGGTGCAGCTCTGTCTTCAAGCTATAACTTGGTTTATGCCAAGCAGCCAGGTAAGGATACAGTGATATTTCTTGATTGTACTGTTTCTGCTGAGGGGCAAAATAGTCTGTTTCTCTTGGGGAGTCTAGGAGGTTCAGAATGCTAATTTGTAGACTTCCTTCTATATATACTCTGTCTTGATTTTCTAGTGCTGCTACAACAGAAATTCCACAAGTGGATGGCTTTAACAAAGAGAAGTTATTCTCCCATAGTAGGCTAGAAGTCTGAATTCAGGGCACCAAATGTAGTGGAAAGCCTTCTCTCTCTGTCAGCTCTGGAGGAAGGTCCTTGTCATCAATCTTCCCTTGGTCTAGGAACTTCTCTGCACAGGAACCCCAGGTCCAAAAAATGAGCTCTGCTCATGGTGCTGCTTTTTTGGTGGTATGAAGCCTCCCACTCTCTGCTCGCTTCCCTTACCTTTTATCTCTTGTAAGATAAAAGGTGATGTGGGACACACCCCAGGGAAACACCCTTTACATTGGATCTGGGATGTGACCTGAGTAAGGGTGCTACATCCCACCTTAATCCTCTTTAACACAAGCGAATCTGGCCTCATTAACCACAGGCAGAGATTAAGATTTACAATGCTTTGGAAAACTACACCAAATGGAGACAACAACACAACACTGGGAACCATGGCATAACCAAGTTGACACATAATTTGAGGTGCACTATTCAATCCATGACATACTCCTATAATGAATTCTCTTTGTAAAATGCATAATAATGATCTATATTCTGATGTCATAATGTTTCTCTGATACCAAACTAAAAAACAAACCAATTGTTATCAATCAATTGTAAGTCATCATGACCCCACATGTTGTAGAGTAGAACTGAGCTCCATGGAGTTTTCAAGCCTATGACGTTTCAGAAGCAGATCACCTTTTCTGAGATGGCTCTGGGTGTGTTTGAGCCTCTAACATTTCAGTTAGCAGCTAAGTGTTCAACCATTTGCACTACCAAGGACTCATTTCTCTAATAATGATGTTCGGCAAAGTTGTCGATTAGAGAACATCAGTTACTGGTTCACAAAAATGTAAATATGCAGCAGAATATAATTAAATGCACTACTGCATTCATTAAGGAACTCTTTCTACAAATTAAAAATAAATAAATCATCAATCAATCGATCAACAGAAGTAAAGAAAATGCTTAGTAATACAATTGATTTATATTCTGGCACAATCTCTGTATATCAAAATGGTGCTGACTGGTAGCAAACACGAGATCTGCAGACCACATTTTCAGTGGCTGTGCTCTACATCAGGTTCTGTGGAGAAACCATCATAGTCATTTACTTCCGAATGACAAGTACACACTGACAGTGATCAAACACATTGGAATGGACTTGAATCCATAGGTAGCTAGCTGGTTCTGTTGGACTAAGTGATGGTACACGAAGCAAAGAAAGGTCCCAGTTTTGTAATCCAGTAGTTCCTTTTGAAGGCAGGTATCTGACAAACAGGGCTCAACTAGAATTCATAACATCTTTCCTTAAACCTAAAGAAAGCCCAATGTGGTCATAATTGTTATAGACCTTTCAACTCCTTAACAGGTAATGGAAGAAGCACTTTTGCCTCCTCGTTTGTAGGAGGGGAAGGAGGCAGCAGTAGAAGCTGAGAAGGTATAGATACATTTCCAGCTAGGCATAAATAACTTTTAAAAACTAGGTTCAAAGAGGCTGGAGGAAATCCCAAGAATGCCAAAGATTCTATAAACCAGCCATTCTATTTCGCTTCCAGGAAGAGTCAGAACACAAGAGCTTATTGGCCTTGTGGGAAGTCTGCAGATAGTCTTTTTCACCTTCCTAGTCGTCGGGTTGGCACTGGGTTCTTGGGTTAGTACTGGGTAGGTAAAGAGACATATTACAGCGCACCACAGTGCAGAAAGAAGGCTAATAGAGCTTCCAGTGCAGCACAATTCAGTGGGTAGTGTGCTTAGTTCTCTGCTTTCCATAGAGCTCGAAGCCCTAGATTCATACTCCAAAACCACTCTAAGTCATACTTCTCCATAAACGCAATCTTGTCGAGAATAGAGAGAAATTCTTATCCTGAGGAACCTGGAGTTGGTTCCAAAATAAGCAGGTCTGGATTCTTTCCCTTCCCCTAATGTCAAATATGAGTACAAGCTCTCAGTCTTGTTTGAAATTTGAGCTCCATTATTTGAATTTCTTTTCTTTCTCTTTTATAGTGTTAATTTATGATATTATGTTTTAGTCATGATTATTGTTTCAGAACTATGGTTGCATTGGAAATTGCCCGAAAAACCAGGGACATAAAGCAGTACCTTGGTTTGTTCAAAAATCTGTAATTTGACAGCCTCGTGGGGGTGGGGTGGGGGGAATAGCTCATTTGGGATCCACTCAGCTAGGGTGGGTTGAAAGCTGAGGCTAGAATCATCTGAATGGTTGTTGATTCATCAGTCTGTTTGAGGCACCACCTGACTCTTTTGAGGTCTGAACAAAGGGTTTACAATCATGCCCTTAGCTTCATCTTTAGACTCTGCTTTTCTGAACCATGCCTTGGGTCTGATGTTTTCCCAGAAGACTTTTTGTTAATTGAAGGCTTGTTTGTCATCTGGAGAGGCTGAAACTGTGACAGTTTTATTTTTAAATAACCACCAAGTCATGGTTCCTTTAAAATTAATGATTCTTTCTTTAGTTTAATCTCTCTGTCTCATAGGCACACACCCTTTTTACTGCAGGCAGCTAGAAAAAGCCAGGGGTCACCTTCAACATGTTGCCTGGAAATATCCTTAGCTAAATCACCCAGTTCTTTAGGTATAGTTTTTACTTTCTGCATTACCACAGTGACAGTATTGCTAACCTTTCTGTCAGTAGATAACAAGGGCCCCCTTTCCTTCTGCTTCTAATATTTTCCTCATTCTCCTGACTAGGCACCAGATATAAAAAGTCTTCCTGTTTTGGGGACCTTTCACTAACAGACTCCTGGAGGTCTTACCAGTTTCCACTTGCTGCCTAGTCCCAAAGCCACATGCCTTGGGGTGTGTTACAGCATTATCTCATTTTCAGGTGAAGATATATAGATATAGATATAAATCTGTATTAGTTTGTGCCCATTATGGATTTACTGACTTTCAGCCCCAAACCATCCTTTTACCTGCTTTGTGAAAATATATCTGGGTCTTTAAAATATTGTTCCTTTGCTTCCTAGTACTGAGGATTTGCCTGGAGAGACTGCAAGACAAAGAGGGTTTTGCTCCCTGGTGTCCAGGAGATGCTTGGCCTGTGGCTTCCCCAGTGCTCTTGCCCCATGCATGGCTTTCTCCTGCATCAGAAGGTCTAAATTTTGTCTGAATGGCTCTGGAAACATTCCAGAAGTCTCTAGCTCAGGACATTTCATTTGTCGACTGTTTGGTTTGAGTTGCGAGAGATGCCTCTTTCTCTGCTGCGCTTGGCTATGGGATTGGTACAGGTGCGCTGGGACGTTGGCAAGAGTATTCAGGGCTAGGCATCTTTGAGGCAGAAAGGTTGCACTATGGACACTGGGAAGAGAGGGAAGGTCCTGAAACAGAGGGTGATGGCCCAGTACTTGGGGGCCCCCAAAATCGGGCGACGCCGAAGGGGCGAGTGAGTGTGATCGCAAAAGCAGGAGGAGAGTTAAGGCGGCCAAGACCTAGAAGAAACCTTAGGTGTTGAGGGCCTGGAGGTTAAACTTTGAATAGACCCTGACCGGAACAAAAGAAAGCCGTGTCAGAAGTGGGATTCGAACCCACGCCTCCACTTGGAGACCAGAAACCCCAAACGCGGGAAAGGATACCTTAAGTCTGGCGCCTTAGACCACTCGGCCATCCTGACACTGCGTGTAGCACTTAGGCGTGATGACAACAGTACTTTGTGATGGTTGTTTCCTTAAGGAAAGACGAAAAGATTATTTCTAAAAACATTAAAGCAGGAAAGAACACGTTTACAGGGACCCTGAAGCTTGCGCTGGACAACAGATTTCACACCAGTTCTAAAGACTGGAGCCTACGCCAGCCACCCCACATGCCCTTTTCCCACTGCTCCCCTACCCCCCAGCCCAGACTGCCCAGAAAGACCGGGAGTTACAGCATCAACTTTAAGTAGAGGACATAGGACGCGGATTTTGTCCCCGCTTTGTTGAAACGTCTTTCAACAGCTTTCCGCGAGGCTTACAGTATCTCTCGCCCATATTTCATTTTAAGACGTTGTATTAGTGGGGACTGAACCCGTGAGCCGAACTTAAGTATTCGCCGAACAATCCTATTGTCCGCATTTTTACTTCCGCAAGTGTACGCGGATTGCGTGACCATTTTCCACACTCCTCCAGTTTCCTTCCCTACGCACGCCCTCGGTAACCCAACCTCTCTTTTCCTTTTCTTGCCGTTTTCTTTCTCTCACATACCATACCCCCTTCTATTCTTTCTGCCGGCCGTGGGAGACAGGATGGGAAGGGAAATCAGCGCGGTCATAGGTTACATAATAATAGAAACAGGAGTCCATAGACAAAAACAACAAAAAGACCTTTGTCCTGGAATAAAATCTTAACATAGAGAGGCAGATAGACAGACGGTTGGATAATAAATTATAGGTAGATACATCCCTAGAGGTTCGGTTCAGGTGAGAGGCATTCATTCACTGTTCACTTTCCATCCTGTCTCACAGTAACGTTTTATTAGTTACACCCTCAAATTGATAGTGTCAGAGACTTCATTTTCTGAGGAAGACATCGAAATATTGTATGCATGGACTGGCAAGCTACTTACATAAATCCTAATGATCAGGGTAAGTTGTTTTATTTTGTTTCTTTCTGCTTTCCTCCCTACCCCAGTCCTCATATGAAGAGCATAAATATCGTTTTGAAAGCAATGTAAAGTAGTAGAAAATGTGAGGTCTGGAATTAGGTGTAAATAATTTATGCTTCATTACTTTGACTCTCTGGGAACCCATTCTTCACCTTTTAAGTAAAGGTAACCAAGCAGGAAGGAATAGAAGAAAGATTCAGAACAAGATCAAGATAACACATTAAAAAAAAAAAAATAAACATAACCATGTAGATAAGTGAGGAGTGGGTTATGGTAGAATTAGAACAATCACTATATACAACCCCCAGAGATTTAATAGGCCTAGGCGAAGAGCATTAACAATCTCAAAACCATTAGACAAAGGGTTATTGGAAAATAACAGATGTGCATGGCACTAAAATTACCACCCCACGTATTACTTCCCAATTGGAAAGGGAAAAAATGAAGAACCATGGGAGCACCACGTTATTTTCACTATCATTGGGGTATCCTGACAAATGACTCTTGAAGTAAGTACTATATAAAATACACATTTCAGACCAAAAATGTTGAACGTGAATCTACTCAATTAATTGAAATGATATAACCAATCCTTTAGACTTCCAGTGTAGAAGAAATAGAGGAATAAATTAAAAGATTGCATGAGGAGACAATGAGACAAATCCGAAGGTAGGACATTCCACAGGACAATTGGCTTGGACTTTTTTTTTTTTTATAGAGCTTCAAGTGAATGTTTAGAAATCAAGTCAGTCTGTCACATAAGTTTATATACTTACTCCATACTCCCACTTGCTCTCCCCCTAATGAGTCAGCCCTTCCAGTCTCTCCTTTCGAGACAATTTTGCCAGTTTCCAACCCTCTCTACCCTCCCATCCCCCGTCCAGACAGGAGATGCCAACACAGTCTCAAGTGTCCACCTGATACAAGTAGCTCACTCTTCATCAGCATCTCTCTCCTACCCATTGTCCAGTCCCTTCCATGTCTGATGAGTTGTCTTCGGGAATGGTTCCTGTCCTGGGCCAACAGAAGGTTTTGGGAGCATGATCGCCGGGATTCCTCTAGTCTCAATCAGACCATTAAGTCTGGTCTTTTTGTGAGAATTTGGGGTCTGCATCCCACTGATCTCCTGCTCCCCCAGGGATTCTCTGTTGTGCTCCCTGTCAGGGCAGTCACGGGTTGTGGCCGGGCACCATGTAGTTCTTCTGGTCTCAGGATGATGTAAGTCTCTGGTTCATGTGGTCCTTTCTGTCTCTTGGGCTCCTAGTTATCGTGTGACCTTGGTGTTCTTCATTCTTCTTTGATCCAGGTGGGTTGAGACCAATTGATGCATCTTAGATGGCCCCTTGTTAGCATTTAAGACCCCAGACGCCACATTTCAAAGTGGGATGCAGAATGTTTTCATAATAGAATTATTTTGCCAATTGACTTAGAAGTCCCCTCAAACCATGGTCCTGAAACCCCCGCCCTTGCTCCGCTGACCTTGGAAGCATTCAGTTTATCCCGGAAACTTCTTTGCTTTTGGTCCAGTCCAGTTGAGCTGACCTTCCATGTATTGAGTATTGTCCCTCCCTTCACCTAAAGCACTTCTTATCTACTAACTAATCAATAAAAAACCCTCTCCCACCCTCCCTCCCTCCCCCTCTTATAACCACAAAAGTATGTGTTCTTCTCAGTTTATACTATTTCTCAAGATCTTATAATAGTGGTCTTATACAATATTTGTCCTTTTGCCTCTGACTCATTTCGCTCAGCATAATGCCTTCCAGGTTCCTCCATGTTATGAAATGTTTCACAGATTCGTCACTGTTCTTTATCACTATGTAGTATTCCGTTGTGTGAATATACCACAATTTATTTAACCATTCATCCGTTGATGGACACCTTGGTTGCTTCCAACTTTTTGCTATTGTAAACAGAGCTGCAATAAACATGGGTGTGCATATATCTGTTTGTGTGAAGGCTCTTATTTCTCTAGGGTATATTCCGAGGAGTGGGATTTCTGGGTTGTATGGTAGTTCTATTTCTAACTGTTTAAGATAATGCCAGAGCGATTTCCAAAGTGGTTGTACCATTTTACATTCCCACCAGCAGTGTATAAGAGTTCCAATCTCTCCGCAGCCTCTGCAACATTTATTATTTTGTGTTTTTTGGATTAATGCCAGCCTTGTTGGAGTGAGATGGAATCTCATCGTAGTTTTAATTTGCGTTTCTCTAATGGCTAATGATCGAGAGCATTTTTCTCATGTATCTGTTAGCTGCCTGAATATCTTCTTTAGTGAAATGTGTGTTCATATCCTTTGCCCACTTCTTGATTGGGTTGTTGGTCTTTTTGTGGTTGAGTTTTGACAGAATCATGTAGATTTTAGAGATCTGGTCGGAGATGTCATAGCTGAAAATGCTTTCCCAGTCTGTAGGTGGTCTTTTTACTCTCTTGGTGAAGTCTTTAGATGAGCATAGGTGTTTGATTTTTAGGAGCTCCCAGTTATCTGGTTTCTCTTCGTCATTTTTGGTAACGTTTTGGATTCTGTTTCTGCCTTGTATTAGGGCTCTTAACGTTGTCCCTATTTTTTCTTCCATGATCTTTATCCTTTTAGTCTTTATGTTTAGGTCTTAGATCCACTTGGAGTTAGTTTTTGTGCATGGTGTGAGGTATGGGTCCTGTTTCATGTTTTTGCAAATGGATATCCAGTTATGCCAGCACCATTTGTTAAAAAGACTATCTTTTCCCCAATTAACTGACACTGGGCCTTTGTCAAATATCAGCTGCTCATATATGGATGGATTTATATCTGGGTTCTCAATTCTGTTCCATTGGTCTATATGTCCATTGTTGTACCAGTACCAGGCTGTTTTGACTACTGTGGCTGTGTAATAGGTTCTGAAATCAGGTAGAGTGAGGCCTCCCACTTTCTTCTTCTTTTTCAGTAATGCTTTGCTTATCCGAGGCTTCTTTCCCTTCCATATGAAGTTGGTGATTTGTTTCTCCAACACATTAAAAAATGACATTGGAATTTGGATCGGAAGTGCATTGTATGTATAGATGGCTTTTGGCAGAATAGACATTTTTACTATGTTGAGTCTTCCTATCCATGAGCAAGGTATGTTTTTCCACTTAAGTAGGTCCTTTTTAGTTTCTTGTAGTAGTACTTTGTAGTTTTCTTTGTATAGGTCTTTTACATCTTTGGTAAGATTTATTCCTAAGTATTTTATCTTCTTGGGGGCTACTGTGAATGGTATTGATTTGGTGATTTCCTCTTCGATGTTCTTTTTGTTGATATGGAGGAATCCAAGTGATTTTTGTATGTTTATCTTATAACCTGAGACTCTGCCAAACTCTTCTATTAGTTTCAGTAGTTTTCTGGAGGATTCCTTAGGGTTTTCTGTGTGTAAGATCATGTCATCTCCAAATAGAGATAATTTTGCTTCCTCCTTGCCAATCCGGATGCCCTTTATTTCTTTGTCTAGCCTAATTGCTCTGGCTAGGACCTCTAGCACAATGTTGAATAAGAGCGGTGATAAAGGGCATCCTTGTCTGGTTCCTGTTCTCAACGGAAATGCTTTCAGGCTCTCTCCATATAGACTGATGTTGGCTGTTGGCTTTGTATAAAAAAAAAAAAAAAAATTTTTTTTTTTTTTTTAGATACCCTTTATTATGTTGAGGAATTTTCCTTCAATTCGTATTGTGGTGAGAGTTTTTATCATAAATGGGTGTTGGACTTTGTCAAATGCCTTTTCTGCATCAATTGATAAGATCATGTGGTTTTTGTCTTTTGTTTTATTTATATGGTGGATTACATTAATGGTTTTTCTAATATTAAACCAGCCTTGCATACCTGGTATAAATCCCACTTGGTCATGGTGGATTATTTTTTTGATATGTTGTTAAATTCTATTGGCTAGAATTTTGTTGAGGATTTTCGCATCTATGTTCATGAGGGATATAGGTCTGTAGTTTTCTTTTTTTGTGATGTCTTTACCTGGTTTTGGTATCAGGGATATGTTGGCTTCATAGAATGAGTTAGGTAGTATTCCGTCATTTTCTATGCTTTGAAATACCTTTAGTAGTAGTGGTGTTAACTCTTCTCTGAAAATTTGGTAGAACTCTGCAGTAAAGCCATCCGGGCCAGGGCTTTTTTTTATTGGGAGTTTTTGGATTACCGTTCAATCTCTTTTTTTGTTATGGGTCTATTTAGTTGTTCTACTTCTGATTGTGTTAGTTTAGGTAGGTAGTGTTTTTCCAGGAATTCATCCATTTCTTCTAGGTTTGCAAATTTGTTAGAGTACAATTTTTCGTAATAATCTGATATGATTCTTTTCATTTCAGTTGGGTCTGTTGTGATGTGGCCCATCTCGTTTCTTATTTGGGTTATTTGTTCCCTTTCCTGTATTTCTTTAGTCAGTCTGGCCAATGGTTTATCAATTTTGTTAATTTTTTCAAAGAACCAGCTTTTGGCTTTGTTAATTCTTTCAATTGTTTTTCTGTTCTCTAATTCCTTTAGTTCAGCTCTAATTTTTATTAATTGTTTTCTTCTGGTGCCTGATGGGTTCTTTTGTTGCTCACTTTCTATTTGTTCAAGTTGTAGGGACAGTTCTCTGGCTTTGGCTCTTTCTTCTTTTTGTATGTGTGCATTTATCGATATAAATTGACCTCTGAGCACTGCTTTTGCTGTGTCCCAGAGGTTTTGATAGGAAGTGTTTTCATTCTCGTTGCATTCTATGAATTTCTTTATTGCCTCCTTAATGTCTTCTATAACCCAGTCGTTTTTGAGCAGGGTATTGTTCAGTTTCCAGGTGTTTGATTTCTTTTCCCTAATTTTTCTGTTATTAATTTCCACTTTTGTGGCCTTGTGGTCCGAGAAGATGCTTTGTAACATTTCAATGTTTTGGATTCTGCAAAGGTTTGTTTTATGACCTAATATGTGGTCTATTCTAGAGAATGTTCCATGTGCGTGAGAAAAAAAAGTATACTTTGCAGCAGTTGGGTGGAGAGTTCTGTATAAGTCAATGAGGTCAGGTTGGTTGATTGTAGTAATTAGGTCTTCCGTGTCTTTATTGAGCTTCTTACTGGATGTCCTGTTCTTCTCCGAGGGTGGTGTGTTGAAGTCTCCTACTATAATTGTGGAGGTGTCTATCTCACTTTTCCGTTCTGTTAAAATTTGATTTATGTATCTTGCAGCCCTGTCATTGGGTGAATAAATATTTAATATGTTTATATCTTCCTGGTCAATTGTCCCTTTTATCATTATGTAGTGTCCTTCTTTATCCTTTGTGGTGGATTTAACTTTAAAGTCTATTTTGTCAGAAATTAATATTGTTACTCCTGCTCTTTTTTGCTTATTGTTTGCTTGATATATTTTTTTTCCATCCTTTGAGTTTCAGTTTGTGTCTCTAAGGTGTGTTTCTTGTAGGCAGCATATACACAGATCGTGTTTCTTTATCCAGTCTGAGACTCTCTGTCTCTTTATTGGTGCGTTTAGTCCATTTACATTCAGCGTAATTATAGATAAGTATGTGTTTAGCGTTGTCATTCTGATGCCTTTTTATGTGTGTTGCTGAAAATTTCATTTTTCCACTTGCTGTTTTGTGTTGAGACATTTTTCTTTGTAAATTGTGTGTTCCTCATTTTCATAGTATTTGACTTTATGTTTGCTGAGTCGTTACATTTTTCTTGGTTTTTGTCTTGAGTTGTGGACTTGTTATACCTCTTTGTGGTTACCTTAATATTTACCCCTATTTTTCTAAGTAAAAACCTAACTTGTATTGCCCTATATCGCCTTGTTTCCCTCTCCATATGGCAGTTCTATGCCACCTGTATTTAGTCTCTCTTTTTGATTATTGTTATCTTTTACATATTGACTTCAATGATTCCCTGTTTTGAGCATTTTTTTCTTTTTAATTAATCTTAATTGTTTTTGTGATTTCCCTATTTGAGTTGATATCAGGATGCTCTGTTCTGTGACCTTGTTTTGTGTTGGTATCTGATATTATTGGTTTTCTGACCAATTTCCTTTAGTATTTCTTGTAGCTTTGGTTTGGTTTTTGCAAATTCTCTTAGCTTGTGTTTATCTGTAAATGTCTTAATTTCACCTTCATATTTGAGAGAGAGTTTTACTGGATATATGATCCTTGGCTGGCAGTTTTTCTCCTTTAGTGCTCTGTGTATGTCATCCCATTGCCTTCTTGCCTGCATGGTTTCTGCCGAGGAGTCTGAACTTATTCTTATTGATTCTCCCTTGTAGGAGACCTTTCTTTTCTCCCTGGCTGCTTTTAAAATTTTCTCTTTATCTTCGGTTTTGGCAAGTTTGATGATAATATGTCTTGGTGTTTTTCTTCTTGGATCAATCTTAAATCGGGTTCGATGAGCATCTTGGATAGATAGCCTTTCGTCTTTCATGATGTCAGGGAAGTTTTCTGCAAGCAGATCTTCAACTATTCTCTCTGTGTTTTCTGTTATCCCTCCCTGTTCTGGGACTCCAATCACACGCAAGTTATCCTTCTTGATAGAGTCCCACATGATTCTTAGTGTTTCTTCATTTTTTTTTTAATTCTTTTATCTGATTTTTTTTCGGCTATATTGGTGTTAATTCCCTGGTCCTCCAGATTTCCCACTCTGCATTCTAATTCCTCGAGTCTGCTCCTCTGACTTCCTATTGAGTTGTCTAATTCTTTAATTTTATTGTTAATCTTTTGGATTTCTGAATGATGTCTCTCTGTGGATTCTTGCAACTTATTAATTTTTCCGCTATGTTCTTGAATAATCTTTTTTAGTTCTTCAACTGCTTTATCAGTGTGTTCCTTGGCTTTTTCTGTAGATTGCCTTATTTCATTTCTGAGGTCATCCCTGATGTCTTGAAGCATTCTGTAAATTAGCTTTTTATATTCTGTATCTGGCAACTCCAGGATTGTATCTTCATTTGGGAAAGATTTTGATTCTTTAGTTTGGGGGATTATAGAAGCAGTCGTGGTCTGCTTCTTTATGTGGTTTGATATCAACTGCTGTCTCTGAGCCATCACTAAGATATTGTAGTGACTTATTCTATATTTGCTCACTGAGTCTTATGTTGTTTTGTTTTCTTTCAATATACGTAGATGGGCTACTAGATTGAGCTGTCTTGATTATTGTAGCCCTTGACTCACTTATGACCTATTACCAGGTGGTTTGGGCTGTTACCAGATATATATGCCTGAGTCCATTCACTATTCTTGAGTAGAATCTGATTTTGGGTCATCAAGTGTGTGATGCAGACTGTCACCTATCCACCTCGAGAAGTAGTGGTGATAGTTGTGTGCACCAGATTCTAGTAGCAGCTGGGGTTCACACTCCAGGGGGGGCAGGATGCTGACAGGCTTCCCCCAAGTGTCAGTGAGGTAGGTCTGTCTCTATTCCTAAAAAACTTTGGTGGGTGGGCTCTGCAGCTGTACCTTAGGCCCCCAATGCAAGTACCTCTACAGACTGGTAGGTGTCACCCTCCTTAGACGCCTAAGGCAGGAGGCTAGGTGGTCTGGGGGAGCTTCAGCCCTCAGTTCCCTGTTGTGGGACAGTGAGGGCTCTGTTGAATACACAGAGATACCAGACCTGGGAAACTTGTCTTCCCAGTAATCCGCTAAAAAGATTGCAGTCAGATCCCTATCAGAAATGCCTTTACATTGTAGTAGCCACCTTGTTCCCTGTAGGGATGAAAGCCCGAGACTGTGGATCACATATGCTTGGCTGGAGCTGGTTCTGTGTTTTTAGTCCAATTAGGGAAGGATTTTTGGTCCCTGGGTTTTTTTGTGGTTGCTTCTCTCAGGCCAGAAGAATGGGTTAGGAAAAGACCAAAAAAAAAAAAAAGCAACAAAAAGGAAAAGAAAAACCGTGGAGTAGTTCTCACTCTGGCTCAGGAAATTCCAATGTTAATGAAGCTGCCTGCAAAGGGGAGGGGAGTGTTCAGATAAACAGGACAGAGTAGCATCCCGGAATATAGACAAAGTTACTTACCTTGTTTGGGATGACTGTTTTATCTGAGATTCCCCAGGGGTGCCTCAACTGTGCACGCTGGCTGGGTAGAGATTGCCCCCGAGGATCAGGCCCATGTCCCGTGCTTGCACTGTCTCAGAAGCCGAGGTCAGTTCCTCCACTCCCAGTCCAAAGCCCAGCGTCAAGGTTCCCCGGCTGGGGCGCTGCACTCTCGGCTCCAAAACCAGTCGCTGCCTCCCGGTGACTTCTCCTCCTGTCAGCCGCCTCGCTGTGCTGCCTGCGTGCACTAGCTGGTCTTCCCCCAAGGTCAGTTCAGGGGGGTAGGGCTGCACCCCGTGTTTGTACCCTCATAGGATGCCGTGCTCAGCAACCCTGCACCCAGTCCAAAGCCTGGCGCCAAGGTTTCGTCACTGGGACGCTGGCTCCAGGCTCTGAAAATGGTCTCTGCTTCTGCGTGGTTGTTCGTTCTCAGTCTCTGTCACTCAGGTCAACTCTTTAAATCTGTGTTTGTTGGTCAGGGTTCTAGATTCTCATGTATGTGATCGATTCACTTCTTTTTCCAAGTCTTTGTTGCAAGAGGGATCCAAGGTAGTGTCTACCTAGCCAGCCATCTTGGCCCCACCCTCCTGGACTTTTTTCTTTTTAAAGCCAATGTCAAAACAAAGCAAAAACAACCAACAGTGATGGGAGGCTGGTCTAGACTAAAAGGGATTAAGAAAACAAACAAATGCAATGAATGACCTTGATTGGATCCTGGTTAGAAAAAGCGTTTCTCAAAGATGTTGCTATTAGTTACTGTCAGTTATTATTAAGTCCTTATTAAAACAAAAAATAGCGTGGAACAGATGATATATGGCAACATAGAGCCCATTGCAAAAACCTAGAAGCATCTATACTTATGGTCAAGTAGTTAAGGCAATGGACTTGAAATCCATTGTGGTCAACCCAAGGGACTACAAACACTGACTTTTGTGTCTTCAATTCAGTCTCTGACCATGAATTACCATCTTGCATTGAAAGCTACTTTTAAAAGTATTAATCTTTCTCTTGTATCTTTTTCAAGTTCCTAAAAATGGATTTCTCATTGCCCTGGAAGGAATTATTTTGGATGACCATACTGTGTCAAGTGAATCAGTAGAACCTTGTTTTGTTTCAGTTCTGAGGTTTCTTAGATTCAAAGTCCCAGTGATTGAATGTCATGGGTTGAATTATTTCCCCCCAAAAGTGTGTGTATCATCTTGGGTAGGCCATAATTCCCAGAATTATGTGGTTGCCTTCCATCTTGTGATTGTAATTTTATGTTGAACGGATTAGTGTGGGATTGTAACACCACACTTACCCAGGTCACCTCCCTGATCCAAGGTAAAGGGAGTTTCCCTAGGGTGTGACCCACACCACCTTTTATATCTCAAGAGATAAAAGGAAAGAGAAGCTAGCAGAGAGTGGGGGCCTCATGCAATCAAGAAAGCAGCACCAGGAGCAGAGCGCATCCTTCAGACGTGGGGTCACTGCCCCTGAGAAGCTCCTTGACCAGAAGAAGATTGAGGACAAGGACTATGCTCCACAGCCAACAAAGACAGAAAGCCTTCCCCTGGAGCTGACACCCTGAATTTAGACTTGTTGCCTACTAGACTGTGAGAGAATAAATTCCTTTTTGTTAAAGCCATCCACTTTTGGTTTTTCTATTCTAGCAGTACTAGATGACTAAGACACTGAGGCAAGGAAGCTAAAAGAAGGGCTTCACATAGTCACCTTTAGAAAAACACAGCAATCCCACCACTTCCTTTTTTTAAAGGCCTAACAGGTGTAGCACCTGATTTGGGATGCAATGTCACCTAAATCAAGAAATTTGGAATTCATCTACCTATTCAACTGACTGGAAGAGACCCATATTTGTACCCATTCCAAAGAAAGGTGATCCGACAGATTGCAGAAATTATCTAACAATATCGTTATATAATACACAAGTAAAATTTTGCTGAAGGTCATTGAAAAGTGGTTGTAGCAGCACTTTGACAGATAACTGCCAGAAATTCAAGCCAGATGCAGAAGAGGATGTGGATTACGGGATATCAGATATCAGATCATGACTAAAGCAGAAAGTATCAGAAAGATGTTTCCCTGTGTTTTCTTTCCTTCTTTTTGAAAATGAATTTTTACTTTTACTTAATTTTGATCAAACATTTGGGATAATATTTAAATGATTAACCTGATGAGTCAAAGTGCTATGCTAGAAGACACAGATTGGATGGTGTATTCTAAAATATTTATTTTCCTCACATTCTTAGCTTCCGTTGAAAGCCTTGCCGATGTAAATATTTTCTGATCTCTCTCTAGAAGCCAAAATCCCTGCATCCAGCATGAACAGATAACTCCTGAGCAGGAACCCAGTTGTGGAGAGAAAAGCACTAAACGTTCTTGTTCATTTCAAGAGGACAGCACATAAACCGAAAGAAGCTCTGAGGACCTTTTGCCAAATCACATAAACCAAGAAAAACCAAACCTGTTACCTTCGAGTGGATTCTCACTCACAGTGAGTCTATATGACAGAGTAGAACTGCCCCATAGGATATCCAAGAACACCTGGTGGATTTGAACTGCCGACCTTTTGTTGGAAGAGGTAGCTCTTAACCACTATGCAACCATCATTCCCTGAGACCTGTGGCTGGCTAAATTAGTCAGGACTCTTTAAGTTGCAGTTCATTGAAACTAACCACAAATTTCTTTATGAGATCAGGAAAACCCTGATGGTGTGGTGGTTAAGACTTTGGGTGCTAACCAAAAGGTCGACCATTCAAATCCACTAGGTGCTTTTTAGAAACCCTATGGAGCAGTTCTTCGCTGTCTCATAAAGCAGATACGAGTTGGAATGGACTCGACGGAAACCGGTTTGGTTTTCGTTTTTATCGGAAAGGGGCACTTGTTAACTCGTTTATATTGTCTTAGATTGACACTACCTGTGCACTGTAGCTTTCAGCACGTTTCTTACAGCTGATTTTCCTGTGTTATCAACAACCCAGACGCTTTGTTTCCATTTTTCCTTAGGAATCTTCATTTTAGAATTCTCTATTTTTGTTAGCAGAGAGTTCCTGTATTCTGCGAAGGTAGGTAAGTGTAATAACGGGCTCGAAATCCGTATAACCCATTGACCTCCAGTCTGACTCACAAAGACTTATAGGTCGGGATAGAACTAACCGGTAGGGTTTCTGAGGCTGTACTTCATACATGATTCTCCTGCGAAGGAGTACCTGGAGGGTTCGAACGGCTGCCTTCCTATGCTTTAGCAGTTTTCTAGGAAACACAACCCTTCAAAACATGTAGCCAAAGAGAAAAACAAATAGCTAAGGTTCCAGTGTGATTCAACTTACAACTCCCAGTTTACAAGACCAGCGTTCTAGCCCCTGAACCACTGAGGTTTCACAGGGAAGCAACTATTCCCTTGTCCTGAAGCTGATGATTGACACACTCAAACTTCTTTTTAGTTTTTGGTTTTTAGAAAATTTGACATTCCACTGTCATTCCCTCTCTGGTTTTCTGGGATGTTTTCAAACAAGTCCCACACTCTGCTGGTTTTAACATCCCGTCCTTAGACTTCTGTCAAAAGAGGTACAAGATCCCTAATCTGGCTCCTGATGGTTTGGATCAAAGCCAGGATAATCGAACATCGGGAACTACAAGTCGACCAGAGATGGAAATGACAGCCTGTGTCTTGTGAAGGTACAGAATTTGGGTGGGGACTTTAGTGCCCTCTTGATTTTACTTACTGCCAGGCCCTCCCCTCTGGGGTATTTTTCTCACGGGTATTCAGAATTTCAGTTCTTAGAGCCTTGGGGGGAAACAGGGGAACTCTCTCCCATTTTTCCCAATAGTAGAAATGAGAAGAGAGAGCTAGACTGAAGGAGAGGGTAAGAGTGAGGCAGCCTGAAAGGGGGAGATGAGGCGACCTCCTGGGAACAGGAACCTAGTGGAGAGACTCCTGTTGTTTGCTGGTCTTTGAGGCTGAAAGTTTCCGAGAGTCAATTCAGGTCTCCAATCTCGGGGTCATGTTTCTTATGACCCACTGGGCCGCACTGAAATCCAAATAGAAGAGACCTGTTGGAGCGCGCGCTGTGGCAAAGGAACCAGAAAATTGTTACAAGAAAAATTCCGCCATCGTTGGATCTTTGAGGGGGCATCAGAAAAGCTATTTTGGGACTCGGCGGAGGTAATCAACAACCATAATATAAAGAGAGCAGGATAAAAAGGAAATTCAGCCATGGATCCTAGACCTGCTGTTCCAAGTCATGGGCCCTGCACAGCTCGCCCTAGAGGCCATTCGAAAAGAAGCAGGAATTGTTTTCCTCTCTACTTTCATGCTTTGATAGCTCACCATAAACAGTAGGTCGTGGTAATGATAGAAAAACAGAAAGCAAAACCCTCTACTACTGACAAGTACAAGCAACTTATTAAAATAACTCAGAAAAATAGGAATCGCTGGTTGGGAGATGGGGAATCCAGGCTCTGTGCACCTTTTCCATCTCGGGAATACAGCTCTCTGTATTCCAGAAGGGAGGCTGCAAAATCTATTGTTTAAACCCAAACCAGCCAGACAGCTCTCCAAAAGGTCTCAGAAACAAAAAACCTAACCTGTTGCCCTCAAGCTGATTCGGACTCACAGCGATCCCCGAAGGACAGAGTAGAAGT
Source organism: Elephas maximus indicus (assembly GCF_024166365.1). Lineage (NCBI taxonomy): Eukaryota > Metazoa > Chordata > Mammalia > Proboscidea > Elephantidae > Elephas > Elephas maximus. The sequence goes on from NC_064819.1 coordinate 78,346,973, forward strand.
GTCTCACAGGATTTAGAATCAGCAGATGGTGGCTCCAAACTGCCCACCTCTTGAATTAGCAGACATAGCTCTTAACCACTGCACCACCAGGGCTCCTAAAGAGTCACAAAGGGTATGAAAAGCAATCATACACTCCACGTATTGATGCCTCAGGTCAAATACAGTCAAAATAATGTCCCATGTGACCTGGAGTTCATAAATGCAAATGACAGGAAAACAAAACAAAACAAAAAATGGGCATATAAATTTAGCCTAGAGTGAGGAGAATGAGGGGGGTAAGAGGTGAATTTTGTCACTGTTCTCCAGCAGCAGGAATCCTGAGCCACTTAGAATTTGGGGGATCAATTATTCACGATTCAGGAAATGTAGGACTTGCCCTATTGTTCATGTCACAATAAAGCAGATTCTGAATTTTTCTGAAATTTTATTTGTTGTTATTAATTTCCACCTCTTGTACAAAAAGAAATCTGTGCATAATTGAAAATTCTTGTAACGAGTGTTTTCAGAGCAATCATCAGACTGATTTCCAAATTTAGGGCTGTGTTCCAGAGGGAGAATCACAGATGTGGGGACATTACTGCTCATGTCACAAAACTTGCTGTTCTTCTAGGCCCAATCCATGAAACACCTGCTCCCAAGTTGATCCAGAGGGGAAGGGTGGGAGGAGGACTTGGGTAAATATAGGTTGCAGCACTACATTGACAAAGAACTGCGAGAAATTCAAGCCGGATGCAGAAGAGAAGGTGAAACAAGGGATATCATTGCTGATATCAGATGAAACTTGGCTAAAAGCAGAAACACCAGAAAAATGTTTACCAGTGTTTTATTGACTATGCAAAGGCATTCGACTGTGTGGGCAATAACAAATTATGGATAACAATTCGAAGAGTGGGAATTCAAGAACACTTAATAGTGCTCATGCTGAACCTGTACATAGACCAAGAGGCAGTCATTGGAACAGAACAAGGGGACACTGCGTGGTTTAAATCAGGAAACATATGCATTAGGGTTGTATCCTTTCAACATACTTATTCAATCTGTAAGCCGAACAAATAATCCAAGAAGAACATGGCATCAGGATTGGAGGAAGACTCATGTCTTATTCATCTAGTGTTGATATATCTGAAATACCACAAGTGGATGGCTTTAACAATCAGATGTTTATTCTCTCACAGTCTCGTAGGCTAGAAGTCCAAATAGAGGGATCCAGCTCCAGGGGAAGGCTTTCTCTCTGTTGGCTCTAGAGGAAAGTCCCCGTCATCAATCTTCCTCTGGTCTAGGAGCTTCTCAGCACAGAGATCCCTGGTCCAAAGGAGGCTCATTGTTCCTGACACTACTTTCTTGATGGTACGAGGTCTCCCTGTCTCTCTGCTCACTTCTCTCTTTAATATCTCAAAAGAGATTGACTTAAGACACAAGCTAATCTTGTAGATTGAGTCCTGCCTCAATAAAACAGCTGACTCTAATCCTGCCACCTTAATCCTCAGAGAGACAGGATTTACAACACATAGGAAAAGCACATCAGATGATGGAATGGTGGACAATCACACAATACTGAGAATCATGGCCTACCCAAGTTCACACGTATTTTGGGGGGAAACAATTCAATCCATGACAACTCATTGACAACCTATGATATACAGATGGCACAGCCTTGCTTCCTGAAAGTGAGGAGGATTTGAAGCACTTAATGATGAAGACCAAAGACTACAGCCTTCAATATGAACTAAACTTCAATATAAAACAAAAATCCTCCCAACTGGACCAGCAAGCAACATCATGATAAATGGAGAAGATATTGAAGTCGTCAAGGATTTCATTTTATTGGATTCAAAATCAATGTACATAGAGGAAGAGGTCAAAAATCAAATGACGTACTGCATTGGGCAAACTTCCTGCAAAGGAACTCTTTAAAGTGTTCAGAGGCAACGATGCCAGTTTGAGGACTAAGGTGCACCACACCCAAGCCATGATATTTTCAATCACCACATATGCATGGGAAAGCTGGACAACAAAAAGGAACACTGAAGTAGAATTGATGCCTTTGAATTATGCTGTGGGAGAAGAATATTGACTAGACTATGGGCTGCCAGAAGAATGAAAAAATTTGTCTTGGAAGAAGTATGGCCAGATGCTCCTTAGAAGTGAGGATGCTGAGGCTCCATCTCACCTACTATGGACATATTATCTGAAGGGGGCCAGTTCCTGGAAAAGGACATCATACTTGGTAAAGTAGACTGTCAGTGAAAGAGAGGAAGACCCTCAATGAGACTGTTTGACACCGAGGCTGCAAAAATGATTGTGAGGATGGGACAGGACCAGACGGTATTTCTTCTGTTGTGCATAAGATTGCTATGAGGCAGAACCGACTAGATGGGGTCTAACAATAACAGCTGTATTAATCAGTATTTCAGCAGGAAGCAGGTCACACATTCAAACAGTGAATTGAGGAGAGACCACTGGAAGGGCTTGATAGACAGTTAAGGAAACTAATAAAATGAGAGGAAACCCTGAGCAACCAGAACACTGCGAGCCCTTAGTATCCCTAGGCATAAAAGGGCAGGGAAAAGAAGGAGAGTTGCCTGAATTTGGCAAGAGCTCTTGCCATGGAACAGGTGCCACCCACCAGGAGTTGTGCCCATGGGAGAAATACAGCCTGGCTGGGAATTAGTGGGAGGGATTTTTGCATCTACCTCTCCCTCTCTTCCTGCCATCTGATCTCCTGCTAGTACATCCCATTGGCTGAATCCTGCCAGAAGCCAGGGTGCAAGAAAGTCCAAGTAAAGCAGCCTTCCAAGGTAAAGAGCAGAGCAGAAAATGGTCCTGGAAGGGCAAGTGGAGAATGAATCAGTACACTGGTGCTGTAATTTGTGTGATTGCTTCCTACATGTGGTTGGAGCATGAATTTCTATTCTATATAAACCTTGGATAATAAGGTAGATTGGAGTTTGAGCAGCTGATAGGAAGCGGTTACCTCTACACCTTTTTTTATTAGGGGCATAACCATGGCAAGAAGGAACACAAATATGTTTGCCATAAACTTCCATAAAGTGAGGATGCAGGCAACAAATATAGATTCTTTCCAACAGAGGCAACCCAGTGAGACTGGTATGTGGAAGGCATATCTTTTGTCAAGTAAGGCAGAGGAGGCATCTGGTTGTGGGGAGAATGTAGTGAAGCTCTGCCTTCAGCTGTAATTTCATTTATGCCAAGCAGCCAGTGAAGGCTGCAGTGATATTTCTTGGCTCTACTGTTTGCTAGAAGGCAATATAGTCTGTTTCTTTTGGGGACTTTGTGAGCTTCACAATACAGTTTTGTAAACCTCTTTCATTTTGAATTACAGAATACTGATCTATATTCTAATGTTGGAGTGTTACTCTAATACCACTCCAAAAAACCAAACCAATTGCCATCAAGTCAGTTGCAACTCATAATGACCCCATGTGTTGCAGAGTAGAAGTGAGCTCCATAGAGTTTTCATGTCTGTGACCTTTCAGAAGCAGAAAACCTTTTCCAATGTGCCTACAAATGGGTTTGAAACTCTAATCGTTCAGTTAGCAGCCAAGCTCTTAAACATTTATACCACCAGAGACTCAATTCTCCAGTACCAGTGGTGTGCAAAGTTGTCAGTTAGGGAACATCAGTTACTGGTTCTCAAAAGATGTAAACTTTCACCAGAATATAATTAAATGCACTACAGACTTCATTGAAGAACTCTTTCTACAATTAATAAATAAACGAATACTCAACCAATTGATCAATAGAGCTAGACAAAGTGCTTGGTGATACAGCTGATTTACATGCTGGCATTAGCTCTGTATCTCAAAATGGTGCTGACTGGTAGCAAACACAGATTAGCACTAGTCTGTAGAGCACATTTTCAGTGGCTGTGCTCTACATTGTATTCTATGGAGATACCGTCATAGTCATTTACTTCAAAATAGCAAGTATCCACTGACGGTGTCCGCACACATTGGCATGTTCTTGAGTCCATAGGAACCTAGCTACTTCTGTTGGACTAAGTGAAGGTACACAAATAAAAGAGAAGCCCCAATTTTGTAATACAGTAGTTTCTTATCCAACAAACAGGACTCACTTAGAATTCATAACATCTCTCCTTGAATGTGGTTGTAATTATTTTAGGTCTTTCAACTCCCTAAAAGGTAAGATTTAGTGGGACAAGTACTTTTGCCTCCTCCTTTGTAGGATGGGAAGGAACAGCTGCAGAAGCTGAGAAGGTGTCAATACATTTCTAGCCAGGCATAAATAACTTTAGCTAAGCTTGAAGAGTCTGGAAATAAGTTCCAAGAATGCCAAAGATTCCATAAATGAGCCATTCCCTTTCTCTTCCAAGAAGACTAAAAACACAGGAGTTTATTGGCCTTGTGGGAATTCTGTAGAGACTCTTTATCACCTTCTTAGGTAAAGAAACATTATCGAAGTGCATCAGAGTGTGAAAAGAAGGCTAATAGAGCCTCCAGGGCAGCACAGTTCTGTGGGTAGTGGGCCTAGTTCTCTGCTTTCCACAGAGCTCTAAGCCCTAGATTCTTATCCCATACCACTCTATGTCATGCCTCTCCATAAATAAAAGCCTGTCCAGAATGGAGAGAAATTGTTCGCCTGAGAAGCCTGGAGTTGGTTCCAAAATGAGCATGTCTGGATCCTTTCCCTTCTTCAAATGTTAAATATGAATGAATAAAAGCTCCCACATGTTGTTTGAAATTTGAGCTCCATTATCTGAATTTCTTCTCTTTTATAGTGTTCATTTGTGATATTATATTTTGGTCATCATTGTTGCATTAAAAATTGCCCCCAAAACCAGGGGATAAAACAATAACATTGGTTTGTCTGAAAATCTGTAAGTTGGCAGACCTGGGAGGGTGGAGAGGTTAGCACCTCTGGGCTCCTTTCAGGTAGGGTGGCTTGAGAGCGGGGCCTAAAATCACCTGAATGCTTGTTCGTTCATAAGTCTGTTTGAGGGACCAGTGGAATCTGTCTGAGGTCTGAACAAAACATTTTATGATTATGCCCTTAGCTTCGTTTTTAGACCCTATTTTCTGCCAATCTCTTGGGTCTGCTGTTTTCCCAGAAGCCTTTTCTTATGTGGCATTGTTTGTCATCTGGAGGGGCTGGAAATGAGAAAGTTTTATTTTTTAATATACACCAAGTTGTGGTTCTTTTATACTTAACAATTCACCCATTTCATCTTAAAAAAACAAAACCACACCAAGTGCCAGTAAGTCCATTTCAACTCATAGCTTTACCTTAGGCAGCTAGAAAACGCCAGGGGTCACCTTCAACACATTGCCTGGAAATATCCTTAGCTAAATCATCCAGTTCATTGGGTATATTTTTTACCTTGTGTGTTACCACAGTAACAGTGTTGCTAAACTTTCTGTCACTAGATGACAAGGGGCCCCTTTACTTCTGCTTCTAATAACAGTTTCCTCATTCTCCTGACTAGGCAACATAAAGTAATTGTCTTCCCACTTTGGGGACCTTTTCACTAACTTTCTCCTGAAGGTCTTACCAGTTTCCAACTGCTGCCCAGTTCCAAAACCACATGCTTTAGGGTTTGTTACAGCAGTATCTCATTTGCAGGTAAGAAATGTATATATATATATATATATACACACATACACACTGGTGGCGTAGTCATTAAGAGCTACAGCTGTTAACCAAAGGGTCGGCAGTTCGAATCTGCCAGGCTCTGCTTGGAAACTCTATGGCCCTTTCCACTCTGTCCTATAGAATCGCTATGAGTTGGAATCAACTCGAGAGCACTGAGTTTTTTTTTTTTTTTTTTGGTAGTAATAGGGAACCCAAGGTTGAGAAGGGAGAGTGTTGACATGTTGTGGGGTTATTAACCAATGTCATAAAACAATATGTTTCAACCTGTCTGTCAGTTTGTCGTACTGTGGGGGCTTGCGTGTTGCTGTGAAGCCGGAAGCTATGCCACCAGTATTCAGATACCAGCAGGGTCACCCATGGAAGACAGGTTTCAGCTGAGCTTCCAGACTAAGACAGACTAGGAAGAAGGACCTGGCAGTCTACTTCTGAAAAGCTTTAGCCAGTGAAAACCTTATAAATAGCAGCAGAACATTGTCTGATATAGTGCTGGAAGATGAGCCCCCCAGGTTGGAAGGCACTCAAAAGATGACCTGGGAAGAGCTGCCTCCTCAAAGTAGAGTAGATCTTAATGAGGTGGATGGAGTAAAGCTTTCAGGACCTTCATTTGCTGACATGGTGGGACTCAAAATGAGAAGAAAGAGCTGCAAACATCCGTTAATAATCGGAACCTAGAATGTACAAAGTAAGAATCTAGGAAAATTGGAGATCATCAAAAATGAAATGGAACTCATAAACATTGATATCCTAAGCATTAGTGAGCTGATACTCCCACCCATCTCGTTTCTGCTATTCTTGGCAGATATATTACACATGTATTACATTTCTATATGTTGGTATTCGCCATTTTGAATCAGACAATCATACAGTCCACTATGCTGGGAATGACAACTTGACGAGGAATGGTGTTGCATTCATCATCAAAAAGAACGTTTCAAGATCTATCCTGAAGTACAACCCTGTCAGTGATAGGATAATATCCATACGCCTACAAGGAAGGCCAGTTAATACGACTATTATTCAAATTTACCCACCAACTACTAGAGCCAAAGATGAAGAAATAGGAGATTTTTATCAGCTGCTGCAGTCTGAAATTGATCGAATATGCAATCAAGATGCATTGATAATTACTGGCCATTGGAATGCGAAAGTTGGAAACAAAGAAGAAGAATCAGTAGTTTGAAAATATGGCCTTAGTGATAGAAACAATGCCAGAGATCGAATGACAGAATTTTGCAAGACTGACGACTTTTTCATTGCAAATACCTTATTTCACCAACATAAACGGTGACTATACACATGAACCTCACCAGGTGGAACACACAGAAATCAAATTTTCTACACCTGTGGAAAGAGACGATGGAAAGGCTCAATATCATCAGACAGAACAAGGCTAAGGGACGACTGTGGAACAGACCATCAATTGCTCATATGCAAGTTCAAGCTGAAACTGAAGAAAATTAGGGCAAGTCCACGAGAGTCAAAATATGACCTTGAGTATATCCCACCTGAATTTAGAGACCATCTGAAGAACAGATTTCACTCATTGAACACTAGTGACCAAAGACCAGACGAGTTGTGGAATGACATCAAGGACATCATCCATGAAGAAAGCAAGAGGTCATTGAAAAGACAGGAAAGAAAGAAAAGACCAAGATGGATGTCAGAGGAGACTCTGAAACTTGCTCTCGAACGTCGAGCAGCTAAAACGAAAGGAAGAATTGATGAAGTAAAAGAACTGAACAGAAGATTTCAAAGGGCCTCTCGAGAAGACAAAGTAGTATAATGACATGTGCAAAGAGTTGGAGATGGAAAACCAAAAGGGAAGAACATGCTCACCATTTCCCAAGCTGAAAGAATTGAAGAAAAAATTCAAGACTCAAGTTGCAATAGTAAAGGATTCCATGGGGAAAATATTAAATGACACAGGAAGCATCAAAAAAAGATGGAAGGAATACACAGAGTCATTATACCAAAAAGAATTAGTTGATGTTTAACCATTTCAAGAGGTGGCATATGATCATGAACTGATGGTACTTCTAGAAGAAGTCCAAGCTGCTCTGAAGGCATTGGTGAAAAACAAGGCTCCAGGAATTGATAGAATATCAATTGAGATGTTTCAACAAACAGATATAGCGCTGGAGGTGCTCACTCATCTATGCCAAGAAATATGGAAGACAACTTCCTGGCCAACTGACCAGAAAAGATCCATATTTATCCCTATTCCCAAGAAAGGTGATCCAACCGAATGTGGAAATTATAGAACAATATCATTAATATCACACGCAAGCAAAATTTTTCCGAAGATCATTCAAAAACGTCTGTAGCAGTATATCGACAGGGAAATGCCAGAAATTCAGGCGGCTTGCAGGAGAGAACGTGGAACCAGGGATATCATTGCTGATGTCAGATGGATCCTGGCTGAAAGCAGAGAATACCAGAAGGATGTTTACCTGTGTTTTATTGACTATGCTAAGGCATTCAACTGTATGGATCATAACAAACTATGGATAACTTTGCAAAGAATGGGAATTCCAGAACACTTAATTGTGCACATGAGGAACCTTTGCATAGACCAAGAGGCAGTTGTTCATGCAGAACGGGGCATACTGATTGGTTTAAAGTCAGAAAAGGTGTGTGTCAGGGTTGTATTCTTTCACCATACCTATTCAATCTGTATGCTGAGCAAATAATCCGAGAAGCTGGAGTATATAAAAATAACAGGGCATCAGCATTGGAGGAAGACTCATTAACAACCTGTGTTGTGCAGAGGACACAACCTTGCTTGCTGAAAGTGAAGAGGATTTGAAGCACCTACTAATGAAGATCAAAGACCACAGCCTTCAGTTTGGATTGCGCCTGAACACAAAGAAAACAAAAATGCTCACAACTGGACCAATGAGCAATATCATGATAAACAGAGAAAAGATTGAAGTTGTCAAGGATTTCATTTTACTTGGATCCACAATCAACAGCCATGGAAGCAGTAGTCAAGAAATCAAAGGACATTGCATTGGGTAAATCTGCTGCAAGGAACCTCTTTAAAGTTTTGAAAAGCAAAGATGTCACCTTGAAGACCATGGTGTGCCTGACGCAAGCCATAGTATTTTCAATGGCACCATATGCATGTGAAAGCTGAACAATGAATAAAGAAGACCAAAGAAGAATTGATGCCTTTGAATTGTGGTGTTGGCAAAGAATATTGAATGTTCCACGGACTGCAGAAAGAAAGAACAAATCTGTCTTAGAAGAAGTAGAACCAGAATGCTGCTTAGAAGCAAGGATGGCGGGACTGCATCTTACATACTTTGGACATGTTGTCAGGAGGGATCAGTCCCTGGAGAAGGACATCGTGCTTGGCAGAGTACAGGGTCAGCGGAAAAGAGGAAGACCCTCAACGAGGTGGATTGACACAGTGGCTGCAACAATGAGATCAAGTATAGCAACGATTGTAAGGATGGGTCAGTGTTTTGTTCTGCTGTGCATAGGGTCTCTATGAGTCGGAACGACTCCACGGCATCTAACAACAACAACAGTGCCGATTATGGATTTATTTTCTCTCAGCCCCAAATCATCCTTTTCCCTGCCTTGTGAAAATAAATCTGAGCCTTTAAAGTAGTTTTCCTTTGCTTCCTAGCCCTGAGGATTTGCCTGGAGAGAATGCTGGCTAGATATTGCGGGAGGAAGAGGGCTTCTCTTCCTGGTGTCCAGGTGTTGCTTGACCTGTGGCTTCCCCAGCGCGCTTGCCCCTTGCATGGCTTTCTCCTGCATCAGGCGCCACGAGGCTTTACATTTCGTCCGAAAGACTCTGGAAACATTCCAGAATTCTCTAGTTCAGGTCTTTTCATTTGTCAGCTGTTTGGCTTGAGTTGCCAGAGATGCCTCTTTCTTTGCTATGTTTTGCTGTGAGATCGGTACAGAGTCGCTAGGCCCTTGGCAAGAGTGCTCGTGGCTGGGCATTTTTGAGGTAAGAAGGGTTGCATTATGGACGGTGGGAAGAGAGTAAAGGCCAAGAAACGGAGAGTGATGGCCTAGTACTTGCGGGGGGAGGGGCAGGATGTGGCGAGGCAGATAGGAGGAGCTGGTTAAGAGCATGAGGAAAGTTAAGCCGGCAAGAGCAAGAAGAAATCTCCACTGTTGTGGGGTCCAAGCTTCAACTTTTAAAGAAGCCTGACAGGAACAAAACTGAACAGTGTCAGAAGTGGGATTCGAACCCACGCCTCCATCTGGAGACCAGAAACCCCGAGCGCGGGAAGCGAAAGCTTGAGTCTGGCGCCTTAGACCACTCGGCCATCCTGACACGTCCTCTAACCCCTTTACAGGATGGCAACCATAAAAAATGACTGAAAACTGGTTTGTTCACAAAAGAGAAAAAGATTATTTCTAAAAACAGAAAAGCAGGAAAGAATACATTTTACAGAGAACCTGGAACTTGCCCTGGACAACAGAAATAATGCAATAAAATTTTTTCTTTTTTTTTAAAGACCGGAGGCCACGCCACCCGCCCTACGTCCCCTTTTCCCAATGACCCCACCCCCGCCTCGCCCTAGCCTGCCCCTGAAGACCACGGAGTTACAGGATCCGCTTTAAAGAGTAGAGGCCTGGGGATGCAGATTTTATCCGCGCGGGGTTGAAATGGTCTTTCAGCAGCTTTCTGCGATGCCCACCCACAGTGTCTGTCGCCCACATTTTATTTCAAAAAGTTATATTAGTGGGGATTGGGCCCATGCTCGGGACTTAAATATTCCCTGTTCAACCCTGTTTCCGGCATTTTTACTTTTTCTGCAAGAGTACGCGTTTTCCACACTCCTCCAGTTTTCTTCCCTACGCACGCTCCCCTTCCACCCCAACCTCTTTTTCCCTTTCTTGTCTTCTCTGGTTGCCCTTTTCTTTCTCTCTCTCACATAATGTACCCCTCTTCTATTCTCTCTGCTGGCCGTGAAAGAAAGGATGTCAAATGAAAGTCAGAACGTGTTTAAAAAGAAGAAGAAGAAGAAAAAAAAAGTCGCCCTCGAGTCGTTTCCGACCCATAGCGACCTTATAGAACAGAGTAGAACTGCCCTTTAGGGTTTCAAAGAGCGCCTGGTGCGTTTGAACTGGTGACATTTTGGATAGCAGCCATTGCACTTAACCACTACACCACCCGGGTTTCCAGGATGTGTGTATAGGATACATAATAAGAGAAGCATGAGACCATAGACAACAACAACAGCAAGATCTTTGTCTTGGTGTCAAAGGTCTACATAGATGTTAGACAGATAGATAGGTAGACAGACAGATAGACAGATAATAGATGATAGACGTATTCCTACAGGTTTGTTTAAGGTAAGAGGCATTCATTCCCTGTTCACTTTCCATCCATAGTAACTATTTATTATGTAGGTCCCTAATTTAATTGATAGCTTTAGAGACTTCATTTTCTGTGGAAGATAATCTGAGTATTGTCTGTAGGGATTTGAAAACAACTAATGCGAGATCCTAATTTCTGTCCCCAACGATCAGAGATAAGTTGTTTTATTTTGTTTCTTTCTGCTTTCCTCCCTACCCTAGCTCTCATGTGAAGAACCAAAATACTGTTTTGAAGGCAAGGTAAAGTAGTAGAAAATGTGAGGTCTTGAATTAGACCTCTAGAATGTACTTGCGTTTATGCTTTATTACTTTAAAAAGTATGATGTTTTGTATTACTTTGACCTTCTGGGGACTGTTCCTTCACCTTTTAAGTAAAGGGAACCTAGTAGGAATGAATAGAAAAAAGGATTCGGAACAAAAACAAGATGATACATTTTTAAAAATAAACCTAACCATGCCAATAGGTGAGGAGTGGGTGTATTCCATAAGGCAAAAAAAAACTTAATGTTTGAGGTTATCATTTCTACTGGCCAAAATGGTACCACAACTGAGCAAAATTGTTTGCATTCATATGGATAAGTCATTCCCATGTATCTCAGGGCCATCACAAATTGGTTTGGAAAGAGAACAAGTTATGTTCCCTAACTTGGAGCAGTAACAGTTCTTTTCTTACATTCCCTAGGTCAGTCCTTTTATCATCTTAATGAGCTGATAGATGACCTAGGAATCTGGTGAAAATGCAGGTTTTTATTTAGTATATACACTGTACCTAAGACTCTCCTAGAGCTTTTGTTAAAACACAGATTTCTGGACGTGACCCCCAGAGATACTGATTTAGTAGGTCTAGAGTATGTTCCAAGAACATTGCATTTTTAGTGGGCTCCTGGGTGCTGCTGATACTACTGGTGAATGGACCACCCTTTGAGTAACACTCCTCTAAACCAATACTTCTCACACTGTAATGTGCATAGGAGTTGGCCTCAATATTTTGCTAAAACGCAGATTCTCTTTCAGTAGATGTGAGTGTGTCTGGAGATTCTGTGCTTCTAACCATCTCCCTGGTGCTGCAGATGTTGCTGATACAGAGACCAGACTTGGAATAGAAAGCTCTCAATGATCCCCAAATATTGCTGTACATTGGAATCCCCGGCAGATCTTTTAAAAACTCTGATGCCTGAGTGGCATCCCATAGGAATTAAATCATATTGTCTGTGGGTGGGAGCCAGCAAACCGTTATTTTATAGATATCCTTAAGTGATTCCAATGTGCAAAGTTTGGGAAGCATAGCTCTAGGCCATTTCTTTGTCATTGGTATTCTGATTATGCTACTCACGTGCTTATACTCTTTATTGTATATAATAAAATAAAATCTATTTTTATAGGGCAAAAATCTGACCATAATCTAGCATAGATCGTGTTTAACACCATCCACCATGTAACAAGAGTAAAGTAATTTTGTGTTTCTTCTCCACGCTATGCAGTCACCACAGAATACCAAAATGTACTGTGAGAATGATATGTTTTACATCTTAGGAAAGTATGGCTATTTGCTTGGCACCTTCCATAGCTCTAATTTATTAAATCATCTGTTATTCATATGTAAGAAGCAAAACTCACCAAAAACTTGGCCAAAAAACAAAAAAAAATATATATATATATGTTAAGAAGTGAAGTTATTAGAGACTAATTCACATAAATTATCTAAATATATATTAGTAATTAAAGTCTGTTGGCATCTATTATGTGCTGAATTTTGGAAAATCTTGATAATGTAAAAATAGAAACAAAAGTTTGTTTCATTACTCTTTTAGGTGAAATTAAAAAAAAATTTTTTTAATTGTACTTAAATGAAGGTTTACAAAACAAACTAGTTTCTCATCAAAAGGTTAGTACACACAATGTTGTATGACATTGGTGAATACCACGACATGTCAACACTCTCTCTTCTAAACACTGGGTTCCCTATTACCAGCTTTCTCATTCCCTCCTGCCTTCCAGTCCCTGCCCCAGGACTGGGGAGCCTCTTTAGACTTGTTTTGTTCCATGGGCCTTCAATCATTAGCTGAAGGGTGAACCTCGGGAGTGGCCTCATTACTGAGCTGAAAGGGTATCCGGGGGCCATACTCTCAGAGTTTCTCTATTCTCTGTCAGCCTAGCAAGTCTGGTCTTGCTTTTTGAATTAGAATTTTGTTCTACATTTTTCTCCAGCTCTGTTAAAAAAAAAAACCCTCTATTGTGATCCCTGCCAGAGCACTCAGTGGTGGTAGCCAGGCACCATCTAGACGTACTGGACTCAATCTGGTGGAGGCCATGTTAGATGCGGTCCCTTAGTCCTTGGGACTAATCTTTCCCTTGTATCTTTAGTATTCTTCATTATTCCTTGTTCCCAAAAGGGTGAGATCAGTGGAGTATCCTAGGTAGCCGCTCACAGGCTTTTAAGACCCTAGATGCTACTCAGCAAAGTAGAACGCAGAACACTTTCTTTATAAAGAATGTTATGCCCATTGAGCTAGATGCTCCCCATGGCCATGGTCCCCACAGCCTTTGGCCCAGGGATTTGGATCTTCAGGGAGTTTGGATGTGTCTATGGAACTACCATACGGTTTCCTTGTACAGGTTGTGCTGGCTTCCCCAGTATACTATGCTTTCTTACAGGTTGCCCAAGTTACCACTTATCCCATCCCCAACCCTCCTCTCCCTGCTAACCATCAAAGACTGTTTCTTTTTCTATAGAAACCTGTTCATGAGTTTTTATAGTAGTGGTCTCCTACACTATTTGTCCTTTTGTGATTGACTTATTTCACTCAACATAATGCCCTCCAGATTCATCCATGTCATCCATGTTATGAGATGCTTCACAGAATCATCATTGTTCTTTATCATTGTGTAACACTACCAGAGTTTGTCCATTCATCTGTTAATGGGCATCCAGGTTGTTTCTATCTTTTTACTATTGTGAACGATGCTGCAGTAAACATGAGTGTGCATATGTCAATTTGTGTGACAAGTCTTATTTCTCTAGGATATATTCCTAAGAGTTGGATTGATGGATCATACGGTATTTTTATTTCTAGCTTTCTAAGGAATCGTCATCATATTTTCCAAAAGGGTCGTATCACTTTGTATTCCCACCAGCAGTGCATGAGTTTGGATCTCCCCACAGCTTCTCCAACATTTGTTATTTCCTGTTTTATTGATTTGTGCCAATAACGGTGGGGTGAGACGGTATCGCATTGTGGTTTTGATTTGCATTTCTCTAATGGCTAGAGATCATGAGCATTTCCTCATCTGTCTGTTGGCTATTTGAATGTCTTCTTTGATTAAGCGTCTGTTCATTTCCTTTGTCCATTTTTTTATTGGCTTATTTGTCTTTTTGTTGTAGAGGTGCTGGATTTTCTTGTAGATTTTCAAGAATAAACCTTTGTCTGATTTGTAATAGCCAAAAATTTTTCCCAGTCTGTAGGTTCTCTTTTTACTCTTTTGATGAAGTCTTTTGATGAGCATAAGTGTTTAATTTCTAGAAGATTCCAGTTATCTCGCTTATCCTCTGGACCTTGTGTGTTGTTGGTTGTGGTTTGAATCCTCTTCACGCCGTGTATTAGGGCCTCTAGTGTTGATCTTGTTTTTTCTTCTATGAACTTTATAGATTTTGGCTTTATATTTAGGTCTTTGATCCATTTTGAGTTAGATTTTGTATATGGTGTGAGGTATAGGTCTTTTTTCATTTTTTTTGCAGATGGACTTCCATATTTTCCAGTACTATAAAAAGACTGTCTTTTCCCCATTTGATGGGCTTTGGGCCATAGGTGACCATAGGTGGATGGATTTACATCTGTGTGCTCAATTCTGTTCCATTGGTCAATGTATCTGTCCTTGTAGCTGTTTCAGCTGTTTTGACTACCACAGCTGTATATTAGGTTCTGAGGTCAGGTAGTGGGAGTCCTCCTACTTCATTCTTCTTCTTCAAGAGTGCTTTACTTATTCAGGGCTTCTTCCCTTTCCATATAAAGTTAATGATACGTTTTTCCATCTCTTTAAAGAATGTTGTTGATATTTGGATCGATATTACATTGTATCTGTAAATCACTTGAGTTGTCATTTTTACAATGTCAAGTCTACCTGTCCATGAGCGTGGTATGTTTTTCTGTTTATGTAGATCTCTTTTGGTTTCTTGCAGTAGTGTTTTATAGTTTTCTTTGTATAGGTCTTCTATATCCCTGGTTAGATATATTCCCAAGTATCTGGAGGTGTGGGGGGGATATTATAAATGGTATTGTTTTCTGGGTTTCATCGTTCTCTTTACTGGTGTATAGGAATCCAAATGATACTTGTATACTACTACTCTGCTGAACCTTTCTATTACTTCCAGTAATTTTCCTGTGGAGCCTTTTGGGTTTTCTAGGTATAGTATCATATCATCTGCAAATAGGGGTGGTGCAACTTCTTCCTTACTAATTTGGATGCCCGTTATTTCTGTTTCTTGCCTTATTGCTCTAACTAGGACTTTCAACACAATGTTAAGTAGGAGTGGTGATTAACGGCATCCTTTTGGGTGAAATTTTAAAAGCCTCTGATGACTCCTGATAGTAATAGAATTACATTTTTTAATATAGCTATTGGCTTTTAAAAGCTGGGCTAATTCAACACTAAGATAATAATGCATTTATTGATTTAAGTATCTTTTAAAAATAATAGTTCAAACCCCTGAGGGAGCAGGAGATCAGTGGGATGCAGAACCCAAATTCTCATAAAAAGACCATACTTAATGGTCTGACTGTGACTGGAGGAATCCCAGCGGTCATGGTCTCCAAACCTTCTGTTGGCACAGGACAGGAACCAGCCCCGAAGATAATTCATTAGACATGAAAGGGACTGGACAGTGGGTAGGAGAGAGATGCTGATGAAGAGTGAGCTAATTATATCAGGTGGACACTTGAGACTGTGTGTTGACATCTCCTGTCTGGAGGGGGGATGGGAGGATAGAGAGAGTTGGAAGCTGGCAAAATTGCCACAAAAGGAGAGACTGGAAGGGCTGACTCATTAGGGGGAGAGCAAGTGGGAGTAAGGAGTAAGATGTATATTAACTTATATGTGACAGACTGACTTGATTTGTAAACGTTCACTTGAAGCTCAATAAAAGTTAATAAAAAATAATAATAATTGTTCAACACTGAATTTATATGTCACTAGAAAGTAAGCTCTGGAAAGGAAGATTTCTTTTTTTAAACTCACAATAATGGAACCAGGAAGATTTAACCAGTTCAAAGGAAAATCCAAAGGACAGAGATGTTTACAGATGAGGACTATTGAAGCAAAGGTGAGCATGGATACAAGGTTAACCTCTTGCACAGTAAACCAACCAAACCAGGAGGAGAGAAACTATTTGTAGACAGAACAGAGTTTACACATCTATAGATGAGAACTATTTTGTATTGCTATCAGTTTTTTCATATTTACACAGTTGGACATTGAATCAGAATAGGTAGATAACCCAGAGGGGTATCTTCTAGACAATGCATCATTTTCCACTGACCCAGGACTTTTTATCCTACAGTGTTAATTAAATTTTTTATGTTTTTTTACCCCTATTCATTTATTTTTTTATTGTGTTTAATGTGAAAGTTTACAGTGCAAATTAGCTTCTTATTCAAAAATTTATACACATTGTTTTGTGACATTGGTTGAAATTCTAGCAATATGTCAGCACTCTCCCTTTTTCAATTTACACCCAGGGTTCCCCATGTCCATTCCTCCAGATCTCCTGTTGCTTCCTGCCTTCTCATCTTTGCTTTTGGTAGGTGTTGCTCATTAGGTCTCCTATACTTCATTGAACTAAGAAGCACATTCCTCACATGTGTTCTTGATTGTTCTATAGGCCTGTCTGATCTTTGGCTAAAAGGTGGATTTAGGGAGTGGCTTTAGTTCTGTCTTAGCAGGGTGTCAGAGGGCCATAGTTTCAGGCGTGCTCATTAAATCTTTGTTCATTAAGAAACAAGTACCATTATAAAAGACAAAAAAGGTCCTGGTGCCAATAAAATGTTTGCTTTCTAACATCTGATTTCATGAACATTAACTGTTTTTTTCTCCTTTATAGAGTAGTTTTATCTTTTTATGCCTGAGCTTGGACAGAATTGTTTCTGGTTATTGGAAAACCAAATACATGCTAGATGGTATAATTTATAAAGGCTAAATTAGAAAAGTGTTAACCTTCATCGCTTTCCACAAACCCCAGTCTACTGGAATCACAGTAATATCAAAATTTTTTGTGTGTGTGCTTTTCAGTTACAACGTTTTTTCCCAATAAAGGAAAGATACTGAAAGGGTTGCATTGGTAGGAATCAAAACTGATGAAAATACGGGAATCCTAAAGTCATGTTAATGTAGACATTAAGCTGTGGGGGTGGTTTCGATTCTCACGTTCAATACAATGCTCACATAACTTAAAAAGATACGTCTACTTCAGGTAACCTTAAAAAGCAACATTTTAAAAATAAGCTCTAGAAAAAAACATTACCTTGAAGTTATTAGTTGTCTTGCAATAAGGTTTAAAATACTCATGGTTTTACTATGGCTCCTGATGCAAATTGGAAACTATTTCCTAATATCCTGGATTTTTAAAATAAGCTTTGGATTGGCATTTTATGGAAATGATATACTAGCTTGGTTTCTACAGTGAAACAGAGGCAGAATGTAGCATTTCCTTACCAAATGCTAAAGTCAGTAAATATGGTTAGAATATATCAGTATGTTAGACATCCCAACTAGAGAGTGCGGTGGGAATGGTGGTGGGAAATGAAACCAGATGCTCAGCTAAAAGATAAATCCAGTGAAAACAGTAGAGTATGCATATATAAAACCTAAAATTGGGAAATCCTTGTGTCAGATTGAATAAAAATATCATTTTTATTTACTCTAAACAGAATAATTTTTAAATTCATTTTTGGAAAACAGTCAACTTCCCAGACATGATTACTGCTTTGCTTTTGTCTCTTGCTCCGGGGTTTGGACCTCAGCTTTATTGGTAGGCTAAACTCAGTGAAATTATCCCCTGAGGGTAATAAGGTTCTAGGGAATGATTCACATTAAAAGGGGTCACAGGAGCCTGATGTTATAAATCAGAATACAATTTGTTAACTTGGAGGGGAGTTTATAATTTTTCAAGACTGGTACTCATAGCCCGGTTTCAGGCCACCTTGATCCTGGTCATGAGGTTCTCTAGAGGGTGACTCGGTAGTGAGAAAGGGGTCTGGTGACATATCATCAAAGGAAAAGAAAATAACTCTTAAGGGATATTTCATCCAGGTTATGGAAAATCCTGATGAACTGGCCAAGGGTTTTTGTTTTTTTTCTTTAATTTTGTTGTGTTTTTGGTGGAAGTTTATAGCTCAAATTAGTTTTTCACTTAAAAATTTTATAAACAAACTGTTTTCTGACGTTAGTTACCATCCAAGGTTATTTTTTAAAGGAGATTCTTATATGTTGTTCTGTATCATGTTGCAAGAGCCCAACAATTACAGCTAAATTATCTACCACATCTTTCAGGATACAGAGAATGATAAGATATAAAAAAGAATGTAACATGCTTTATGCCATTCTGACTTTGTAACTCTTATTCTGTCTAATTCTCTTCCAATTAAGAGACAATTATGAATCTCCTATCATGTGTTTAGCACTAGATGTGGCTCTGGAGAAAACATACATAGTTCCTGCCCTCAAATGGTTGGAGTTTGAAGGAAGAGACAAGCTGGTAAGACATGCAATTTCACTTCAGTTAGTACAGTGACAGAAGCATTTCAAGATACTATGGCAGAAAAAATCATAGCATTTTTGAAGTTTATTGGATACTTTAAAGTAATCATACCACCTTTTCATGTACAAAACCCATGTTGGAAGCTCAGAGACTTTTTTGTTTTTGTTGTTATTGGTTTGTTTTTTGTTCATATCTATAAAAAGAAGCAAATAAGCAAAAAATTGTATCCACCTAAATGATAAATTTCTTCTCTGCCCTCCTATCTCTTTTTTCCCTCACATACAACTTCTATTTATGGTTCAAAATTCTGTTCCATTGTCCCTGCTCTCTGAATTCGATCGTGTCTGAGGATGGGTTCTCTAGAGAAGCAAAACCAGTAAAGCATATAAAAATATAGAGAGAGTGAAACATTTCTATCAAGGAAAAGGCTCACACAATTGTAGAGCCTGTAACGTCTCTATTCCGTGGGTCAGAAAGAGTATTCTCCTGATTCATGAAGCCTCAGGTGCTGGAGAGCCCAAGATCAGCAGGCCAGAAGCAGATTTGTTGCTGACAGACTGTGAAGATCAATGAATCCCAAGATCAGCACGCAAGACAGCACGTAAGCTGCTAACTCAAGCCCCAAGAACTGAAGGTCAAATAAACAGCAGCCAGCTGCATGATCCAGAGGGAGCAAAAGCCCCCCAGCGTTGCCAGAATGTCCACCCGCACTGAGTGTTGCTGACCTTCCCAAGGAAGCTTCCGTTGAACTGACTGGTTACTCACAGCAGATCCCATCATGGGGGTGATCATATATTAAATCTCAACATGGAAGTGATCGCAGCATTATACAACTACAAAAACATAAGACTCGTGGCCCAGCCAAATTGACAAACAATCTTAACTGTCACAGTCCACCACTTGGCACCTTGGCACCTGTACACACCTTTTTAAACCATACATAATTTCTGAATAAAGACAATTATCAAGTCATACTTGGGCCTAAAATGATGGAATGAACATACATACAACTGAAAATGCAATAACCCTCTTTATATCTTATAGTCTGCACCTGGTCATGTGCCTGTAGCTGGTATTTACAGCTACATTCTTCCATCATCCATTCCCTATTCCCTTTTCCTTCAGCAAGCGCCTCAGCTGGCCGTGGTTTTTTGCCTGATGCAGTGACCTAAACTTTCATTCCTGAAGGGTCTGGGCCATTATTAGTCGCGTTGGAATTGGGTTGCTGTAGTTTTCCATTGACTTTAATCACAAGACATGGTAGGGACCTCCTGCATTCCAGACAAACTCTTCTTTACCTGTGCAATGTCATATCAGTTCAATTTCCTCTTGGTAATCAGGTTCAATCACACCACCCAACATGATAACTCCCTTCTTTGCCTGTTGATCTAGAAGCATAAGGAACCCAAAGTGGCCAGGTTTCATTCTTAGTTTCCATTTCAGTGGAATCAGTCAGGTGACTCTTGCTGGGAGCATTACTCCTTTCAACTAAGACTTCTAGAGCTGCAGAACATAAAGACAAGGGCACAGGAAACAAAAATCTTGTGAGTGGTTCACTAGGGGTAATAGTGAGTGGTGCCACTCCCATTTACACCCCTGGATTCCTGGACCCATGAATCCTGGTGATGGGAAATATAGCACAATATATTGGATGCTGGTTTAGAGCGTACACAGCCTCCTGAGGAACATTGCCCCAGCCCTGCAAAGTATAGCCACCAAGTTGACACCATAATTGTTTCTTTAGGAGGCCATTACATCATTCTATCAAGACAGCTGTTCAGGGTGATGAGGAACATGGTAAGACCAGTGAATTCCATGAGCAGGGTCCCACTGATATAATTCACTTGCTGTGAAGCGAGTCCCTTGATCAGAACTAATGTTGTGTGGGATGCCATGACGGTAGGTAACGCATTCTGTAGGTACACATATGGTAGTTTTGACAGAAACATTTCACACAGGGAAGGCAAATCAATATCCAGAGTAAGTGTCTATTCCAGTAAAAACAAAGTATTGCACTTTCCATGATGGAAGTGGTCCAATGTAATCAACTTGCCACCAGGTTGCTAGCTAATCATCTTGAGGGCTGTTGCCATATTGGGGGATTCAATGCTGGTCTCTGCTGCTGGCAGATTGGGCATTCAGTAGTGGTTATAGCCAAGTCAGCTTTGGTGAGTGGAAGTCCATATGGCTGGACCCATGTATACCCTCCATCCCTGACACAACAGCCACTTTGTTCATGAGCCCAGTGAACAATGATGGAAGTTCCTGGGGAAAGAGGATGAGTAGTTTCCATAGAATGCATCAGCCTATTCACTTGATTTTTAAAATCCTTCTCTACAGAGGTCACCGTTTGATGAGAATTCATATAAGACACAAATATCTTCACTTCTTTGGCGCACTCAGACAGGTCTGTCAACATACTTCTTCCCCAGAAATCCTTGTCTCCAATTTTCCAGTCATGTTCCTTCCAAGTCCCTGACCATCAAGCCAAGCCATTGGCAACAGCCCATGAATCAGTGCACAACTGCACATTGGGCCATTTCTCCTTCCAAGCAAAGTGAACAACCAGGTGCACTGCTCCAAGTTCTGCCCATTGGGAGGATTTTCCTTCACTACTGCCCTTCAGGGAGGTCCCAGAAAAGGGCTATAGTGCTGCCGCTGTCC
The DNA here is from genome assembly GCF_024166365.1 of Elephas maximus indicus. NCBI lineage: Eukaryota > Metazoa > Chordata > Mammalia > Proboscidea > Elephantidae > Elephas > Elephas maximus. The sequence goes on from NC_064819.1 coordinate 78,368,364, forward strand.
ACTTTCAAGTGGTGTGTGCATATCACCCAGAACCATCTATAAACCAGGCAGGAGTTTTCTCTTCCTGAGTCAACTGATCATAAGGAACTCCCCATGAGGCCACAGATACAGATGGGGATATGGAAGATCATGTGATAGAAGTGGAGACCGCAGACACTTGGGCCACTTCCTCATGCAGGTTACTTGTCCATTCAGGTCCTGCTCAGGCCAAATCCGTATACAGCACTTCCATTTAATGATGGACTGCTACTGTGCACATTCAACTTTATGATTCTGTGGGTCAGACAACACCCAGTTCATGATGGGCAGCTCAGGCTACATGGTGACTGGGTGTTCCATGGTTAAGTATTCAGTCTCTACTAAGGCATAGTAACAACCCAAGAGCTGTTTCTGAAAAGGAGAGTACTTATCTGCAGAGGATGGCAGGGCTTTGCTCCAAAGTTCTAGGGGTCTGCACTGTGATTCACCAATAGGGGCCTGCCAAAGACTCCAAATGGCATCTCTATCTGCCATGGACACCTAAAGCAACAATGGATCAGCTGAATCATATGGCCCAAGTGGCAGAGTGGCTTGCACAGTAGGCTAAGCTTGTTTCAGAGCCTTCTCTTGTTCTGGGTCTGTCATGGATTGAATCATGTCTCCCCCCAGAATATGTGTAATAACTGGTCTGGGCCATGATTCCCAGTATTCTGTGATTTTCCTGTATGTTGTAAATCCTGTCTCTATGGAGTTAATGACAGAGGATGGGCAACAGTTGTGTTAGTGAGGCAGGACTCAACGTACAGCATTGCATTATCTCTTAAGGCAATCTCTTTAGACATAAAAGATAGAAGCAAGCAGAGAGACAGGGAACCTCATACCACCAAGAAAGCAGTTCCAGGAGCAGAGTGCATCCTTTGGATCTACACAAAGAAGCTCCTAGTCCAGGAGAAGATTGATGAGAAAGCTGATGGCGAGAGAAAGCCCTCCCCTGGAGCTGATACCTTAAATTTGGACTTTTAGTCTACTTCACTGTGAAGAGATAAATTTCTCTTTAGTAAAGCCATCCACTTGTAGTATTTTTGTTATACCAGCACTAGATAACGAAGACAGGGTTCCACCCAGAACTAGCAGCTTTACAAGTCACCTAATAAATAGGCCAGAGTAGCACACACAAATGAGGAATATGCTGCCTCCAAAATCCAAAGAAGCCCACTAGGCGTTGTGCCTTCTTTTTAATTCTGGAAGAAGCCAGACACGATAACTTTTCCTTCACTTTAGAGGCAATATCTTGATATTTTCCACACCACTGGACCCCTAGAAATTTCACTGAAGTGGAAGGGTCCTGAATTTTTGTGGGATTGATTTCCTCACACTCTAGCACACAAATGATTTACCATTAAGTCCAGACTCATTGACTCTTCTTCCTTACTCGATCCAATCGGCATAACGTCATCAATTTAATGAATCAGCGTGATGTCTCGGGGAAGGGAAATGTGATCAAGGTCCCTGTGGACTCAACTATGAATAGGGCTGGAGAGTTGATGTAGTCCTGTACAACTGAAGGTGTATGGCTAGCCTTTCCAGCTAAGGGGAAACTGCTTCTGATGGTCCTTCAAAACAAGTATGGAGAAAAAGGCATTAGCCAGATCAATAGCTGCATACTAGGTACCAGGAGATGCATTAATTTGCTCAAGCAGTGAGACTACATCTGGAACAGCAGTTGCAATTGGAGTCATTACCTGCTTAAGTTTTTGAAAATCCACTGTTATCCTCCAAGGTCCATCTGGTTTTTTTTGCAGGCCAAATAGGCGAGTTCAAAGGGGAGGTGGTGGGAATCTCCACCCTGCATCCTTCAAGTCAGTGGTGATGGCAGTAATCCTTGCAATCCTTCCAGGATTGTGGTATTGATTTTGGTTTACCATTTTCTTAGGTGGGGGCAGTTCTAATGGCTTCCATTTGGCTTTTATGACCATATAGGCCTTACTGTATTTGTCAGGGACCCAATCTGGATGTTCTGCCTGTTGCTGAGTATATCTATTTGAATTATGCATTCTGGAAGTGGGGAAATCACTACAGAATGGGTTCAGGGACCCACCAGACCTACTGTGAGACTGACATGAGTTACAGCTCCATTAATAACCGGATCTCCATATGTCCCCACACTGACAGAAGGACTCCAGTAATGTTTTGCATCTCTTGGAATTAACGTCAGTTCAGAGCCAGTAGCTAGTAATGCTAGAAAAGCCTGATTATTTCCTTTTCTCCAATGAACAGTCACTGTCGTAAAAGGCCATAGATGCCTTAGGGAATGGCTGGGAGAAAGACTAACAGTATAAATTTTTGGCAGCTTATTGGAGTCCTTCTTCAAGGGGACACGTCCTCCCCTTTAATTGAGGGGTTGTGGATCTGTAAACTAGCTCAAGTCTGGGTATTGATTTAGGGGCCGTGACTCTCTATTCTGGTGATTTGAGTTAGACTGCTGTTCACTTGACCTAGAATTCATCTGCTTGTACAGATCAAGTAAATATTTAGTAGATTTCCTATGTATTTCACTTCTAGGGACACCATGACTAGCTAGCCAATGCCATAAATCCATCGCAGTCAGACTATACTGATCATTGATTTGACTCTGCTGTCCATTATGGTAACCATGCCCACTTTGTCGATTGAATGCTGCCACTTGGCCCCTATCACCACGGTCTCCAAGTGTCTCCATTACCCTTAGGTGTCTTCGTTGAGTTAGGGCAATACCACTGTCAAATCTGACTCATATAAAATAGGAATCACAGATTAAAGGATGCTGGAACTCCCTTCACAAATTTCTTCCTCACAGTTGTGGTAAAAGGAGCATCTTCTGCACACTCCATGTGTTGGCCTGTGGGTCTAATCTGATAAACACACCCTAGCATGCCAATTTTCCTAAGCCTTGGGATACCTTCTTCTGCAATATACCAAGGGAGGCCTGGTACTTCAACTTCATTTAGTGTAGGCCACTGTGTAATCCATGCTTCAGCAACCCAACCAAATAAACTATTGGATCCTTTCCTAACTTCTTGAGCTGAAACAGTGAATGAAGAATCTGTGCTTAGTGAGCCCATGTCAATAAACTCAGGCAGATCCATCTTTATATGCCTTGCACCATTATCCTACACCCTTAATGGCAATTCCCACACATATTCCCCAGGTTTCTACTTGTGCATAATAGAAAAGTCAAGCAATTCTTTCGGAGTGTAGCGTATATCCTACTGGGTTACTCTTTCTACTTCATCTTTTTGGGCTCGCTGAGACTTAAGTCTAGTTATAGGTCTAGGAACGAAAATCTATACGGAAATTTTTTGAGTACATTCATCATTGTCTTGGAAAGCGTCTGCTTCATACAATGTCACAGACAATGAGTCAGGCAAAGGCACTTTAGATGCGATTGAGTTAACCTCATTAGATGGGAGTGGAGACGCTAATAGTTCTACTGGTAGGAGTGATTTAATGGAATTTAGGGGCTCAGTGTCTCCAGCTTCCTGATTGTCTGCCCATATGTCCCCATCTCAGGATTCAGGATCCCAATTCTTCCCAATAAATGCCCTCACTTTAACTTCAGATACCTCTTGAGTTTGCCAGTTGAGTTGGAGTTATTAATTCAGCTGCTCTTATAAAAAAGAGTCTAGGCTGGGTTTTTGACAATAGTAGCTCTATTACTACAAGAAATAAGGCTTTCTTTCAAGGCATGAATGGAAAATTTGAGGTCATTTATGCAGTGCTCAAGCTTTGATTCTGAAGCCCTGAGTGCATCTCTTTCTTTCTCTATTTTGTCTAGAGAAAGTAGGACCAACCAACCAGCTTCCTTATACTTCTCATTATAAAAAATTGTTGGAAGGTATCATACGTGCAATCACCCAGAACCTCATCTTTCACGAGTACCTGATCTATTGGTGGTGATTTTTTTTGTCTTTGAATTGGCACCTCATGCCATGAATTAACAGTGCCCTCTTTACTACTTGAAGCAGAGTCATCAACATCTTTGAGACTAATCAGACTTGAGACAATTTAGAAAATTCATCCTTGCAATTCTGTTTGTCTAAAACCATTCAGTATCAAATGCCTTAGGCTAGGTTGTCTAGAGAAGCAAAACCAGCAAAGCATATAAATATATATCTAAAGAGAGAAATTTATATCAAGAAAAGGGCTCACATGGTTGTAGAGGCTGTAACTTCCCTAGTCCGTGGGTCAGAAAAGAGGCTTTTCCTGATTTACGGGCTGGTGAACCAAAGATTGGCAGGCCAGAGACCAGGGCTGCTGCTAAAGAGTTGTGAAGATAGACGAATCCCACAATTGACAGGAAAGATCTCAGGTAAGCTAGTAGCTCAAGTCCTAAGAACCAGAGGTCAGACAAACAAGAGCCAGCTGATGTATTTAGAATGAGCAAAGCCCCTATCATTGCCAGAATATTTGCCCACAGCTGATGCAGGTGATTTGCCCAAGGAAACTCCCCTTCAACTGACTGGCTACTCATAGTAGATACCATCATGGGGGTGATCACTTATCAGATCTCAATAGTGAAGTGATCAAAACATTATACGACTGCCAATACCGTGAGAATCATGGCCCAGCCAAGTTGACACACGATCTTAACCATCACACTCCCTAAGTCCCATACTCTGTACTCTTGACACTAACACTGTCCATCGGAGGCAATCACTTCTGAATCTCTACTACATCTGGGTCAAATATGTGCTTGTCCTTTTATATTTCATAGTTTACCTTAATTATGAGTTGGTACTGCTGCTTCTTCCACTGGACTACTTATTTCTTCCAGAGCAGAAACTCCTATGTATGATTTCTCTTTCAAGAGAGCTGGCAGAAGATATGTTCAGTAATTTTTAAAAATAATTTCTATATTTTCCTCTTTTTAAATAAAACCATGTCATTATGAAACATTTGAAAAATACAAGTCAGCAAAAAAGAAACAAATTAAATTAGTGTCTAATCCCATACCCAGAGATAACCACTGTTAGTATTGTAGCGTTGGCATTAGCTAGTTAGACTTATGAATCATATGGCTGTAAATCTAACTGGATGATATAGTACCAGTAAATAGTTGCCGAATGCATCTTTTGTCCACTTCCAATGTCTTAAACATCTTTCTGTATCATGAGTTATTTTTCTTGGATATTATTTTAATGGCTGCTAAAACTTTACTCTGTGATAAATGATACATTTCTTTAACCTGTACTCCCCTGTTAGTGTTTTCTTTTGGTTGGCCATTAAAAGATGTGTGTCTGAATCATGCAGCAAAGGACATAGAACATCCCTTACAGAGGAAATGGCATAGGCAAAGGCCCTGTGGTGACAAGGAGCATAATGCATTGAGGAACTGAAAGAAATCCCCTGTGATATGGAGTTAGTAATCACAGTTAATTGTTTTCTTTTGTGTTAAGCAAGAGAAGTTCAGGATAAGATGTGCACTTACAAACCAGCAAAATCAGGAAACTGCTTTAACAGAGCAAGAGGAGATTTGGAGAGAGGAGTTAGGAGGTTCTGTCAAAATCCCTGGCAAGGAATAATTGGTGGAAGAAAGAGGTCATTGTGGTAATGAAAAGAAGTGGACAGATGGCATGTAACATATTAGGAGGTAAAACTTCGCATAACTGGCTGCTCAGATTGGGAAGTAAAGAAGAGAAAGTGTAGCCCAGGACAGCTCCAGGGTCTTGGCTCATGGGGGCTGGGATGAAACTGTGGGCCGGATGAGAAGAATGCAGAAAATGTTGGAGGCCTGTCAGAAAAGAAAGAGTCGGGAAGCAAAGAGCGCCAAGGAAGAGCCTGAGGATCGGCCAGTACTTAGGTGGATGGGGGGATCCTGAGCAGCTAAGGAACGCGAGAAGCTATAAGAAAGGAGACTATGTCGTTCCTGGTGTCAGCGAGGAAACTTAAATATCTTTTTAAAGTAAGGTAGCAAAAGATGCACGACCGATGTGGGGATTCTGTCTCCCATCTTAGAATCCCCAAAGCAAGCCAAAGGCAGAAGAGGAGATACAGTCACATTCCACTGAAACTCTAAAAAGGTAGATCATCTATTCTCTTTGCATAGATTCAGTCTCAGGCAGCCCTAACAGGTCGCACACTGGGGATCAACTTCAGGCAACTAAGCCTCGAAAGAAAGTAGACTGTCAAATGATTTTTGTTTCTCTCTCCAAAATGTAATCACTGTGACCCCGGCGTGATTTGAACACACAACCTTCTGATCTGGAGTCAGACGCGCTACCATTGTGCCACGAGGTCACAGGCAAGGGTCGATCCGCCTTCCTACCACAGAATTCTGAATCATTCCCCTCCCCTACCTCCAGATCCAAAATATTTATTTTTTAATCATTAACTTCGATTATTTTTCTCTCCACCTTTCACAGTTTTGCTAATGCTTCCTTGAGAAAAATTAAGGGATTGATCATAGTAAATATTAATCCCAAATGCTCCATATGGGGAAAGAAAAAACAAAAGGAAAAAACGTTCAATCTTTCCACTCGTCGAAATTTCTCTATTTTGAGAATAATCGTGTGTATATTCGTTTTAGACCCTCAGTGAAGCAGGAATAAAAAGGGCTGCAAAGTTGCCAGTATTGCTTTACCTGTAAATTCCCTAAACACCGCCCTCTTCCGTTACAAACTTCCAGCCTTGCGGAGGCCAGGCTTCGCATCTTCTACCTTGCTCCTCCCTATCCGCGCACCGGCTTCATCTTCAACCTGGAGAAAAGCTGCTTCTCCTCAAGGCATAGCGCCGGTGGCATCTCTTCCCAAAATTCTCACTTCCTCAGTAAGAATCCGTGGGCTGTGCGGGCTCTATTGTGTGCACTTGACATTCACTCTACAAGGTGAGTCCCAGACAAACCGCAGGCATTTACCGAGCGCTTTTTTTTTTTTTTTTTTTAGCACTGACTACTATTCGCGTGTTACAAGCTTTTTAATTCGTATTATCTTAGGTATGTGGTAGAAAACGATTCCATTTTCTGCCTGGATGGTGAAGATCTGAAAGCCAGGCCTTTGAGGATAGTAACTCGTTAGAAATGGAAATTCTCCGCCACACCCCCAAAACCCACACCCTAGCCATACTGAATTTGACACTCTGGGCTTGAGGCCCAGAAATCTGTGTTTTAACAAACCTTCCAGGTGATCGTGCTGCACGGAAAAGTCTGAGAATCTCTGACCCAGCCTAGAGACCCTATACTTTATGCTCTGCAGAAAGTAAACTTCCAGTCTTCTTCCAGAACTGAGGAAGGGCAGTTTCCAAATGAAGCTAGTGCTGAAATTCCTGAGACAATGAGGCCATTCTATGCGGGGTGGGATGTGGGTTCTGTGGTGAAAATCTGGTTGCCTCTTTGCTTTTCCCACTATTTGTTTAGGATTCAGCTTCCTAAGGTCTGACAATTCAGCTATCACTTCTCAAAAGGCTTTCCAGATTACAAACTCCGTTGCTGTTATCTCCTCTCTGGAAATTTTTGTCCTATGTGAATTTGTATTTTACAGTTATTCGAGTATGATTTCCGGGGAGGAAAAAGTGAATTTTTGTGTTTAATCCACAATCAGTCTTTATCTGGATAGCAAGGGAGTGGAGGTTCCCTGGATCTGTAAAGCAACTCGGTTTTGTCTTGGCTTAGTTTACCCCTCTCCTCCTTCAGCTCTCAGCTCAAGCATTTCCTCCCTGGCGCGCCCTTTCTCCCTAGTTCCCTTAAAAAGATAAAGCACACTATCAATTAAAGCATTCTATCTATTAATATCACCATATTTCAATCATTTTAGCATTATATTCCTCTCCTTGGTGGTTATCTAGTTGTAACTTTACAGTATATTTCATCATTAGGTTAAATTTTTTTCGCTAATATATACTTTTATCGCACAGATGAAGAGCAGCAGATCATTTTTCTTTTAAAAAACGTTTTCAGCATCTACTGTGAGGAAACTACATGGCCTAATGGATAAGGCGTCTGACTTCGGATCAGAAGTTTAAGGGTTTGAATCCCTTCGTGGTTGCTTGACAGCGTTTGTATTTCTATTGGAAGAATCCAAAAACGTTTTGTTCGTAGTGAGATTCCTGCTCCCTTTTAATACTTTTCTCGGTTAAAGCCGGAAATAAGAAATTTACTCATTTTCACCCTAAGAGTTTAAATAAATCTCCATATATTTCCCCTCCACATTCTTTGCCTTTCTTTTTGTTTCTTTTGTTTTATCCAAGTGTCTTTTGTTTATATCTCATTACCACGATACAGCCGGTCCATTCTCTAGGTCGGCGCTACTCAAAATTTCCTCTTTGGAACCGCAGCAGCCCCTGGGAGCCGCTTAAAAATGCAAATTTTTAGCTGTACATTCTGCAGCTCCAGGCCACCCTCTGTTTACTGGATTAGCGTCTCTGGAGGTGAGGCCCAGGAATCCGGGTTTTAACAAGTTATCCAGGTGATTCCTGTATGCACTCGAGTTTGAGAACCGCTGGAGACTTTACACTCTGCATACTGTCGCGCTCTTCCCGTCCACTTCGCCAGAAAGTGCAAACTCTTCCAAGTCTTTTAGCGCCCATCAACCTGAGTTCCCAGGTTGCTACGCAAAGACTGGGAGGCGCGGCAGGAGGGAGAGCACCCAAAAAAACCCATCGCCGTCAAGTCGGTTCCGACTCATAGCGACCCTATAGGACAGGGGAGAACTGCCCCCATAGAGTTTCCAAGGAGCGCCTGGCGGATTTGAACTGCCGAACTCGTTTAGCAGCAGTAGCACTTAACCACTATGCCACCAGGGTTTCGTAAGAGGGAGAGAGAGGCAAGAGAAAGGGCAACAACCATGACCAGAATGACTCTCACATATGTGGAAGGAATGGTAGAACGAAAACAATCACTATCTCCAACCCCCAGAGAAATAGTAGACCTAGGCAAAGAGCATTAGCGATCTTAAAACCATTTGGCAAAGGGTTACTGGGAAATAACAGAGGTGCAAGGTACTAAACTTACCACTCACCAATTACTTGCCAATTGGAAAGTGCAAACAGAGAGAACCCTGGGAGCACTACTTTATTTTCAGTATCATTGGGATATCCTGACAAGTGCCTCTTGATGTGAAGTAAGTACTGTTTAAAGTACACAGTATCAGGCCAAAATTTTTTAACATGAATCTAATCAGTTAATCAAAAGGATAGAATCAATCCTTTAGACTTCCACTGTACAGGAAATGTTGTTTGGTGCTGTGGAGTTGGTTCCAACTCATAGGGACCCTATGCACAACAGAATGAAACACTGCCCGGTCCTTCGCCATCCTTACAGTAGTTTTTATGCTTGAGCTCATTGTTGCAGCCACTGTGCCAATCCACCTCACTGAGGGTCTTCCTCTTTTCCACTGACCCTATACTGTACCAAGCATGATGTCCTTCTCCAGGGACTCATCCCTCCTGACAACATGTCCAAGGTATGTAAGGCGCAATCTCGCCATCCTTGCTTCTAAGGAGCATTCTGGCTTTACTTCTTCTAAGACAGATTTGTTCATTCTTTTGGCAGTCCATGTTATATTCAATATTCTTCACCAACACCACAATTCAAAGGCGTCAATTCTTCTTCGTTCTTCCGTATTCATCGTCCAGCTTTCACATGCATATGATGCAGTTGAAAATACCATGGCTTGGATCAGGCGCACTGTAGTCTTGAAGGTGACATCTTGCTTCGAAACTTTAAAGAGGTCCTATGCAGAAGATTTGCCAAATGCAGTGTATCTCTTGATTTCTTGATTGCTGCTTCCATGGCTGTTGATTGTGGATCCAAGTAAAATGAAAACCTTCACAACTTCAATCTTTTCTCCGTTTATCATGATATTGCTCACTGGTCCAGTTGTGAAGATTTTTGTTTTCTTTATGTTTATGTACAAGAAATAGAGGAATAAATTAAAAGATTGTGTGAGGACACAATGAGACAAATCCACAAGACAATTGGCTTGGACTTTTTACAAAGGTCAATGTCAAAGCAAAGTAAAAACAACAAAAAATGATACAATGCTGGTCTAGATTAAAAGAGATTGAGGAAACAATGAAATAAATGAATGGCCTTTGATTGGATCCTGTTTGAATACAGTTCTGAAACACATTTTGTTGTTGCTATTAGTTCTTATCCACTATTATTACATCCTTATTAAAATGAAAAGTAGCATGGAATAGATGATATATGGTAAGATAGAGTACATTGTAAAGAACCTATGGGCATCTGTAGTTGTGGTTGAGCGGTTCAGATGAGGGACTAGAATTTCATTGGGGTCACCCTTTGCAACTAGGAGCATTAACTTTCATGTCTTCGTCTCCATCTCTGCCCACTAATTACCATATTGTAGTGCAAGCTACTTTTTTAGGTATTAACCTTTCCCTTGGATCTTTTACAAGTTACCTAACAATGGATTTCTCATTGCCCTGGAAGGAATTGTTTTGGATGACTAAACTAAGTCAAGGGAACCAATAGAACCTTGTTTTGTTTCAATTCTGAGGCTTCTTGGGTTCAAATTCCCATTGACTGAAGAAAATCAAGCTAAAAGAAGGTCTTCACATAGTTGCATTTAGAACGACACAGTAATCCCACTACTTCCTTTTCTACAGCCATAACGGATGCAGCACTTGATTTAGGTCGCGATGTCTCCTAAATCAAGATCCTTGGAAGACAGCTGCCTATTCAAATGGCTGGAAGAAATCCATATCTGTATCCATTCCAAAGAAAGGTGATCCAAAAAATTGCAGAAATTATCAAACAATATCATCACTATCACACTAAAGCAAAATTTTGCTGAAAAACATTCAAAAGTGGTTGCAACAGTACATCAACAGGAAACTTCCATAAATTCAAGCCAGATTCAGAAGAGGTGTGGAACAAGGGATATCATGGCTGATGTCAGATGGATCATGGCTGAAAGCAGAGAATACTAGAAAGATGTTTACCTGTATTTTTTTTTTAATTTTTGCAAATAGATGTTTATGTTTATTTAATTTCGATCAAGCATTTGGGATAATATTTAAATATGTTTAGCCTGATTAATCGTAATGCTATGCTGGAAGAAACAAATTTGATGGTGCCTTCTAAAATATATATTCACCTCACATTCTTAGCTTCCACCCAAATCCTTGCCGATGTAAATATTTTCTGGTCTTTCTCTAGAAACCAAAATTCCTGCATCTGGCATAAATAGATAACTCCTGTGCAGGAACTCAGGTGGTGGAGAGAAGAGCACTAAAGGTTCTTGCTAATTTCAAAAAGTCAACATATAAATCAAAAGACGTTCCGAGGTCCTAGTCCCACCTTACATAAAGAGGTGGGGCAAATTAAGGCAATGTTCCCAGGCCACATCAGAGAGACAGGGTGAAAAAATTCCAGGGAGCTTGAGGGTAAATGAAGCCATATGGTAAAAGTATTAACAAAGGACATGCTAGATTAGTCTAAACTTTTAAAGGGCACCAACAGTGCTTTTTCTAAGCTAAATCTGAGTTAATGGCAAGAGTCATCCTATTAAAGCAAAAGATGGAATTTGTCTAAACGATTTTTGCAATGGGTAACATTAACCAGGTCTCATGGGTGTGACTGACATTAATTATCATTCTGTATTGTAGCTGAGCTCCCCAGAATTCAGGATGAGTGGGAAATAACAGAGTCAGATGGTACAGTTGCACTGGATGGTCCAGCTCAGTCCCTAGCCTGAAGAATCAGCAAATACTCTTCCCCAATCAAAGCCTGAGACTCTGATGTAAAACGTTATCCAGTTGGGCATCTTTTCTTTTCAGTAAACAATTCACCATTTGAGCAAGAATTAGATCAGGGTATTATCAATGTGTGATTTTGGTATCCCCAAGGGCTACCATGTTTTTTTGACTATGCGAAGGTATTTGACTTCGTCAATCATAACAAATTATGAATAACATTGCAAAGAATGGGAATTCCAGAACACTGAATTGTGCTCGTGAGAAACCTGTGCTTAGACCAAGAGACAGTTCTTAGAACAGAACAAGGGGATACTGCGTGGTTTAAAGTCAGGAAAGGTATGCGTCAGGGTTGTATCCTTTCACCATACTTATTCAATATGTATGCTGAGCAAATAATCCAAGAAGCTGGACTATATGAAGAAGAATGTGGCATCACGATTGGAGGAAGACTCATTAACAGTCTGTCCTATACAGATGACACAATCTTCCTTGCTCAAAGTGAAGAGAACTTGAGACACTTACTGATGAAGATCAAACACTACAGCCTTCAGTGTGGATTTCACTTCAACATAAAGAAAACAACAATCCTCACAACTGGACTAATAAGCAACATCATGATAAATGGAGAAAAGCTTGACATTGTCATGGATTTCATTTTATTTGGATCCACAATCAACACTCAAGAAAGCAGCAGTCAAGAATTCAAAGGACACATTGCACTGGTCAAATGGGCTGCAAAAGACCTCTTTAAAGTGTTGAAAAGCAGACAAGGCACTTTAAGGACTGAGGTGTGCCCCACCGAAGCCAAAGTATTTTCAATTACCTCATATGCATGTGAAAGCTAGACACTGAATAAGGAAGATGGAAGAAGAATCAATGCCTTTGATTTATGGTGTTGATGAAGAATATTGAATATACATCGGACTGCCAGAAGAACGAACTAATCTGTTTGGAAGAAGTAGAACTAGAATGCTCATTGGAAGAGAGCATGGCAACATTTCATCTAACATACTTCGGACATGCTATCAGGAGGGTCCAGTCCCCGGAGAAAAGCATCATGCTTCGTAGAGTAGAGGGTCAGAGAAAAAGAGGAAGACCCTCAATGAGACACGTTGAGCAGTGACTACAACAATGGGCTCAAGCATAACGACTGTGAGGATGGCGCAGGACAGAGCAGTGTTTCGTTTTCTTGTACATGGGGTACCTATGAATCAGAACCCACTCAAGGGCGCCTAGAAATTACTACGATGCTGCTTCTCTGGGTGGGCCAGTGGCACAATGGATAACGCATCTGACTACGGATCAGAAGAATCCAGGTTCAAATCCTGGCTGGCTTATTACCCTTCTCTAATTTTGAAGTTCCACACACAAAAAAAGTTACTGTGGAAATATTAGGTTCTGAGAAATAACTCCACTAGAAATTTCGTTCTCTCACTGGCAAGTATTTGTTATGCATCTACCAAGTACAAAGTGCAGTGAGGAATGAAAGACAGCAGAGAGACTCCGTGGTCTGATGTCTTGTAATGATCTCATTAGTGCTGCCTTTTGTTCTCATTTCTCTCTCATTGGAACTAAATACAAAGGCGGTATTTCTGCCTCTTACAGTGTTCTGTAGGTGTTTTTGTGTCATTTGTTTGACTGATTGATTTAATTTTGAAGAAATAACACTATCTTAGGCTGGGTTCTCTAGAGGAGCAAACCAGTGAAGGGTGCAGGTACATATATAAATATATATCCAGTTGCCACTGTGTCTCTTCCAACTGGGACCACAGAATAGAACAAGCATATAGGGTTTGCAAGAAGCAGCTGGTGGACTCTAACTGTGTGTGGTTACCAGACAAAGGATTTAACCACTGCACCACCAGGGCCCCCTAATTAAGCAGTCCTTTTTAAAATCCTTCTTGAGTCATCCCAACTGGAACATGTTCTCTCCTGTTGAGACCCTGACTGATACAAACCCAGATAGAAATGATGACGCCATTACGAGTGGCTAGAAATAGTTCAGAGGAGGGAGGGGTGGCTAATAGATAATATTATCAATGTTTTGAATATTGGGTAACAACATAAAAATAGACATATACTATTTTTATAATACTTATAAAAATACAGAAAGATCACTGGGTCTTTAGGCTGCTTTTTAAGGAGGAGATGAAGGCCTGGTAGTAAACAGCAATTGCTTGTGATACTCAAATTCTCTCTCAGAAAGATGATTCTGAAGGATCAAAGACTCAAGGCTGTATTTATTCTGTTCCAGAAAGAAAGAGATATGGTTTTGCCTCTTTTTGCCATTTGAGGAAAACGATGAGCTTTTTTCTAACCTAGGAAATATTCCATTTACCTTTTAGTGGGCCTTCTCCTCACGAATCTTTAAGAATGTATTTTCGTTGCTGTTGCATGCCCTTGAGTGGATTCCAATTCATAGCAACCCTACAGGACAGAGTAGAACCGCCTCACAGGTTTTCCTAACCTGTAATTTTTAGTGGAGCAGGTCTTCTAGTCTTTTCTCTGGCAGGCCTGCTAGTGAAACATGATTCCTGTGGTCAGGGAGGCTAAGAGTTCATTAGATAAAAAATTGATCATAAAAACAACAATTATAATATAGTTTCTTTAAGTCTACAGCTGGCTATTTTAGCCAGGACTCTTTAACTTGCAATTGATTTAAATGAACTACAGATTATTTTATCAGAAAGAAACACTTGTTAGCTCCCTTACATTGGCTTAGGTTGACACTAACTGTGCATTGGTAGCTTTTAGGAGGTTTCTTACAGTTGAATTTCCTATATTATTAACAATTCAGCTGCTTTATTTCCGTTTTTCCTGGGAAGCTTTCTTTTTAAATTCTCTGTATTTGTTAGTAGGGAGTTCCCCTATTCTGAGAAGGTAAGCATAATAAGGACTCTGATTCTTAGAGATTTGGCTTTAAGGAAACCCAAATAACCCATTGCCCTCTAGTCCACCTCATAGCAACCCTACAAGACAGCATAGAACTACCCTGTATGGTTTCTGAAGCTGTAATTTCTAGATCTTTCTCCTGTGGAGGAGTGCCTGGAGGGTTCGAACCCCTACCTTTCGGTGCTTTACCAGTATTCTAGGAAAAATAACTCTTGAAGTCACCTAACCAAGGGGAAAAGTAAGCAGCCAAGGTGGCAGTAATATTCGAACTCACTACCCCTGGTTTAAGACCAGGGGTCTAACCCTTGAAAAACCCAGCCTTAAAAAAAATCTAACCCGTTGAGGTCAAGTCACTTCCAACTCATAGCAACCCTATAGCTCCAAAAAAAAAAAAAAATTTTTTTTTTTTTTTTTTTTTTAGGAGGCAGCTATGACCCCCTTTGTCCTGAAGCTGATGACTGACACAGTCAAACACTGGCTTTTTAGTTTTATTTGGTTCCTAGAAAACTTGACGCTCCACCCTCATTCCCTCTCTGGCCTTCTGGGATGTTTTCAAACAAATTCCACACTCTCTGCAAGTTTTAACATCTCCTCCAAGGACTTTTGTCAGAAGAAGTACAGGGCCCCTAATAAGCATCCTGAGAGTCTGCTACTTTTGCTCCAATCCAGTGTAGTCGAGACTGGGGTTCTACACGTCGACAAGAAATGGTAATAACCGCCTGTTGGTTGCCAAGATAGGGAGTTTGGGGTGGGGTCTTCGGGGCCCTCTTGATTTTACTTACAGCCAGCCCCTCCGCTCTGCAGTACTTTTCTCAGGGGTTGGAGCCAAGATTTTCCGAACTTCAGTTCTTAGAGCCTTGGGGGAAAACACGCGAACTCTGTCTCATTTTTCCCTATACCAGAAATCAGAAGAAGTCGACTGAGCGGGGAGACTAGGGGTGCAGCAGTCTGGAAGGGGGAGCTGAGGCGACCTCCTGGGAACAGAAACCCAATCCAGAGGCTTCTCCTGTTGTGCCCTGGTCTTTGAGGCTGAAAGATTATTTCCAGCGTGGATCCAGGTCTGAAATCCTGGGGCTGTGTTTCGTATTCTCCACCGGGTGGCGTTGAAATCCACGCGCGTCGTGGAAAGAAACCAGAAAATTGTTAAAAGATAAATTCCGGTATTATTGGAGCTTTGAGGGGCGCTTCACAATAGCTATTCAGGGACTTGGTGTGGAAAAACAGCAACCATAATGTAAGGAGAGCAGAATAAAAACCAAACTCAACCGTGGATCCTAAACCTCCTGTTCCACGTCATGGGCCCAACGCTACAGGCCATCCGAAAAGGAGCAAGAATTGTTTTCCTCACTATCTTCATACTCAGAAAAACCCAGTGCCCTCGAGTTGATTCCGACTCCTAGCGACCCTATAGGACAGAGGAGAACTGACTCACAGAGTTTCCAAGGAGCGCCGGGCTGATTCCAACTGCCCACCCTTTGGTTAGCAGCGGTAGCACTTAAACCACTACAAAACCAAACCCAGTGCCTTCGAGTCGGTTCCGACTCCTAGTGACCATATAGGACAGAATAGAACTGGCCCATAGAGTTTCCAAGGAGCTCCTGGCAGATGAAACTGCTGACCCTTTGGTTAGCAGCCCTAGCACTTAACCACTGCGCCACCAGGGTTTCCACGCGCTAGTTCCCACCCACTGCCCTAGAGTCCATTCTGACTTCAGAGTCGCTAGTTAGGAGGTGGGAAATCCAGGCTCTGTGCATCTGTTCCATCTGGGGATACAGCTCTCTCGCCTTCCAGAAAAGAGGCTGCAAAATCTACTGTTTAAGATCATGCCAGTCAGTCAGCTCTTCAAAAGGTCTCAAAAGCAAAAAACCAAAACTGTTACCATGGAGTCCATTCTGACTCATAGAGATGTTGTAGGAGGGAGTAAAATTGCCCTATACGTTTAAAAGGAGTAGCCTGTGGTTTCCAACTGTCGGATTTCCAACCTTTCCGATTAGCAGCCATACCTCTCAACCTCTGCACTACCAGGGCTACCAAAAGCCTTTGCACGGTAAGAAAAGCAATCACACACTCCCCCCTTCACTCTTTAGGTCAAGGACAGACAAAATAATCTCCCATGTGACCTGGAGTTCATAAATGCAAAGGATGGGAAAACAAAACAAAACAAGAAGTGAGCATATTAATGCAGCTGAGAGTGAGGAGAAATGAGGGGGTGAGGGGCGATTTTTGTCACTGTTCTCCAGCAGCCAGTTTACTGAGCTTTTTAGGATTTGGGGAATCAATTAAATCAGGATTCAGAAAATATAGGACCTGGCCTGGCCCATTGTTTATGTGACAATAAGCCGGATACTTAATTGTTCCAAACTTTTCTGTATTGTTATTTATTTCCACCTCTTGTACAAAAGAAAATCTTTGCCTAAATGGAACTACTTGTAATGAGTGTTTGCAGAGCAAATATTGCACTGATTTCCAAATCTAGGACTATGTTCAAAAGAGGAAATCGAAAATGCAAGAACGTTACTGTTCATGTCACAGACTTTCTTGTTGTGGTAGGCCCAGTCCTTGAAGCTCCTGCCCACAACTGGTCAGGAAGGGACGGATGAGAAGTGGACTTGGGTATATCTAGGCTGCAGCAGTATATTGACAGGGACTGCCAGAAATTCAAGCTGCATTTGGAAGAGCATGTGTAACAACGGATATCGTTGCTGATGTCAGATGAATCTTGGCTAAAAGCAGAGCACGCCAGAAAAACGTTTACCTGTATTTTGTTGACTATGTAAAGGCATTCGACTGTGTGGATCATAACAAATGACAGGTAACAATTCGAAGAATGGGAATTCCAGAACACTTAATTGTGCTCATGCAGAACCTGTACATAGACCAAAAGGCAGTCTTTCAAACAGAACAAGGGGATACTGCGTTGTTAAAAATCAGGAAATGTATCTGTCAGCACCGTATCCTTTCAATATATTTATTCGATCTGTGTGCTGAGTAAATTATTGGAGAAGCTGGACTATAGAAAGAATAACATGGCATCAGAAATAGAGGAAGACTCATGGTAGACATTCACACACTACTGGAAATCATGGCCTAGCCAAGTTGACACACACATTTTGCGGGACTCAACTCAATCCTTGACAACCCATTGACAACGTACAATGTGCAGATGGCACAAACCTACTTGCTGAAAATGAAGAGAATTTGAAGCACTTACTGATGAAGACCAAAGACTACAACCTGCAGTATGGATTACAGTTCCACATAAAGAAAACAAAAATCTTCACTACTGGACCAATAAGCAACATTATGATAAATAGAAAACATATTGAAATTGTCAAGAATTTCATTTTACTTGCATTCATGATCAATGCACGTGGAAACAGAGGTCAAAAAATAAATTGACGTATTGCCTCGGGCAAGTCTGCTGCAAAAGCCCTCTTTAAAGTGTTCAAAAGCAAAGATATCACTTTGAGAACTAACGTGAGTCTGACCCAAGCCATAAGATTTTCAGTCATCTCATATTCATGGAAAATGTGAACAATGAAAAAGGAAAATCAAAGAAGAATTGATGCTTTGAATTGTGGTATTGGAGAAGAATATTGAATATACCTCAGACTGCCAGAAGAAAGAACAAATTTATCTTGGAAGAAGTACAGCCAAAATGCTCCTTAGAAGAGAGGTTGGTGAGAATTCAGCTCACATACTTTGGACATGTTATAGGAGGGGCCAGTCCCTGGAGAAGGACATCATGTAGAGGGTCAGCACAAAAGATGAAGACCCTCAAAGAGATGGACTGACACAGTGGCTGCAACAATGATTGTGAGGATGGCGCAGGAATGGAGACTGTTCTTTTCTGCTGTGCATGGGGTTGCTACGTCAGAATCGACTCAACAGCACATAACAACAACAGCAGTTGTATTAATCAGTATTCCAGCAGGAAGCAGGTCATGCATTCAAAGAGTGTATTGAGGGGAGATCATTGAAAGGCCTCTTTATAGAGTTAAGGAAACTAATAAGATGTGAGGAAACCCTGAGGGATCAGAACACTGGAAGTCTCTAGCATCCCTATGCATAAAGGGGTGGGGGAAGGAGTGGAGTTGCCAGAACCTGGCAAGAGCTCTCGCCATGGGAGAGGAGTCACCCATCAGGAGCTGTGCCCATGGGAGAAACACAGCCTCGAAGGAATGAGAAGAAAGAATATTTGTATCTACCTCTCTCTCTTCCTGCCACCTGATCTCTTGCTAGTGCTTCCCATTGGAATTCTGAATCCAACCAGAAGCCAGGGACCAAGAAAGCCCAAGTAAAGCAGCCTTCCAAGGTAAAGAGCAGAGCAGAAAGTGGACCTGGATGGGCAAATGGAGAATAAATCAGCACACTGGTGTTGTAATTTGTGTGACAGCTTCCTACTTTTGGTTGGGCATGAATTTCTATTCAACATAAATCTTGGATAATAAGGTAAATTGGAAGTTGAGCAGCTTATAGGAAATATTTACTTCTAGACATTTTTTGTTAGGGGCATAGCCATTGTAAGAAGGATTACAAATATATTTGCCATAAACTTTCACAAAGTTAGGATGCATCCATCAAATATAGATTCCTCCCAACAGATGCACCCCGGTGAGACTAGTGTGCAGAATGCATATCTTCTGTCCAGTAAGGCTGAAGAGGCACCTGTTTCTGGGGAGGATGTGGTGAAGGTCTGTCTCAAGCTATACATTGGTTTATGCCAAGCAGCCAGGTAAGGATGCAGTGATATTTCTCGGTTGTACTGTTTCTGCTGAAGGGCAACATAGTCTGTTTCTCTTGGGGAGTCTGGGAGGTTCAGAACACTATTTTGTAAACCTCCTTCTACTTATACTCTGTCTTGGTTATCTAGCGCTGCTATAACAGAAATTCCACAAGTGGATGGCTTTAACAAAGAGAAGTTATTCTCCCACAGTAGGCTAAAAGTCTGAATTCAGGGCACCAAATGTAGTGGAAAGCCTTCTCTCTCTGTGTCACCTCTGGAGGAAGGTCCTTGTCATCAATCTTCCCTTGATCTAGGAACTTCTCTGCACAGGAACCCCAGGTCCAAAGAATGAGCTCTGCTCTCGGTGATGTTTTTTGGTGGTATGAAGCCTCCCACTCTCTGCTTGCTTCTCTTATCTTTAATCTCTTGTAAGATAAAAGGTGATGTGGGCCACACCCCAGGGAAACTCCCTTTACATTGGATCAGGGATGTTACCTGAGTAAGGGTGCTACATCCCACCTTAATCCTCTTTAACATAAGCTAATCTATTTTGGGGGGGGGTAATCTGGCCTCATTAACCACAGGCAGAGATTAAGATTTACAATGCTTTCAGAAGTTACGCCAAATGGAGGAGAACCACACAATACTGGGAATCGTGGCATAACCAAGTTGACACATAATTTGGGATGCACAATTCAATCCATGACATACTCCTATAACGAATTCTCTTTGTAAAATGCGTAATAATGATCTATATTCTGATGTCGTAATGTTTCTCTAATACCAAACCAAAAAAAAAAAAAAAAACAATTGCCGTCAATCAATTGCAACTCATCATGACACCACGTGTTGCAGAGTAGAACTGAGCTCCATGGAGTTTTCAAGCCTATGACGTTTCGGAAGCAGATCACCTTTTCTGAGATGACTCTGGGTGTGTTTGAGCCTCTAACTTTTCAGTTAGCAGCTAAGTGTTTAACCATTTGCACCACCAAGGACTCATTTCTCTAATACTGATGGTCAGCAAAGTTGTCGACTAGAGAACATCAGTTACTGGTTCACAAAAATGTAACCTTGCAGCAGAATATAATTGAATGCACTACGGCGTTCATTAAGGAACTCTTTCTACAACTTAAAAATAAATAAATCATCAATCGATCAATAGAAGTAAACAAAATGCTTAGTAATACAATTGGTTTACATTCTGACACAACCTGTGTATATCAAAATGGTGCTGACTGGTAGCAAACACATGATCTGCAAACCACATTTTCAGTGGCTGTGCTCTACATCAGATTCTGTGGAGATATCATCATAGTCATTTACTTCAAAATGGCAAGTACACACTGACAGTGATCAAAAACATTGGTATGACACATTGGTAACTAGCTGGTTCTGTTGGACTAAGTGATGGTTCACAAAGCAATGTCCCAATTTTGTAATCCAGTAGTTCCTTTTGAAGGCAGGTATCTGACAAACAGGGCTCAACTAGAATTCATAACATCTCTCCTTAAACCTAAAGAAAGCCCAATGTGGTCATAATTGTTACAGCCTTTTCAACTCCCTAACAGGTAATGGAAGAAGCACTTTTGCCTCCTCATTTGTAGGAGGGGAAGGAGGCAGCAGTAGAAGCTGAGAAGGTATAGATACATTTCTAGCTAGGCATAAATAACTTTAGCTAGGTTCAAAGAGGCTGGAAGGAACTCCCAAGAGTGCCAAAGATTCCATAAACCAGCCATTCTATTTTGCTTCCAGGAAGAGTCAGAACACAAGAGCTTATTGGCCTTGTGGGAAGTCTGCAGATAGTATTCTTCACCTTCGTAGTAGTTGGGTCGGTACTGGGTTGTTGGGTTAGTACTGGGTAGGTAAAGAAACATATTACAGTGCACCACAGTGCAGAAAGAAGGCTAATAGAGCTTCCAGTGCAGCACGATTCAGTGGTAGTGTGCTTAGTTCTCTGCTTTCCGTAGAGCTCGAAGCCCTAGATTCATACCCCAAACCACTCTAAGTCATACTGCTCCATAAATGGAATCTTGTCCAGAATAGAGAGAAATTGTTAGCCTGAGAAGCCTGGAGTTGGTTCCAAAATAAGCAGGTCTGGATCCTTTCCCTTCCCCTAATGTCAAATATGAACACAAGCTCTCAGTCTTGTTTGAAATTTGAGCTCCATTATTTGAATTTTTTTCTTTCTCTTTTATAGTGTTAATTTATGATATTATATTTTAGTCATGATTATCGTTGCACAATTATGGTTGCATTAGAAATTGCCTGAAAACCCAGGGTCATAAAACAGTAACATTGGTTTGTTCAAAAATCTGTGATTTGACAGGCTTGCGGGGGTGGGTAGGTGGAATAGCTCATATGGGATCCACTCAGCTAGGGTGGGTTGAAAGCTGAGGCTAGAATCATCTGAATGGTTGTTCATTCATCAGTCTGTTTGTGGCAGGACTTGAATCCTTCTGAGGTCTGAACAAAGGGTTTTACAATCATGCCCTTAGCTTCATCTTTAGACCCTGCTTTTCTCAACAATGCCTTAGGTCTGATGTTTTCCTGGAAGCATTTTTGTTAATTGAAGCATTGTTTGTCATCTGGAGAGGCTGAAACTGAGACAGTTTTATTTTTTAATAACGACCAAGTCATGGCTCCTTTAAAATTAAAGATTCTTTCTTTAGTTTATCTCACTGTCTCATAGGCACACACCCTTTTTACTGTAGGCAGCTAGAAAAAGCCAGGGGTCACCTTCAACACTTTGCCTGGAAATATTCTTAGCTAAATCAAATATACCTAAATCTTTAGGTATATATTCTTACTTTCTGCATTACCACAGTGACAGTATTGCTAAACTTTCTGTCTGTAGATAACGAGGGCCCCCTTTTCTTCTGCTTCTAATATTTTCCTCATTCTCCTGACTAGGCAGCAGATATAAACAGTCTTCCTGTTTTGGGCCCCTTTCACTAACAGTCTCCTGAAGGTCTTGCCAGTTTCCACTTGCTGCCTAGTCCCAAAGCCACATGCCTTGGGGTGTGTTACAGCAGTATCTCATTTTCAGGTAAAGATATATAGATACATATCTGTATTAGTTTGTGCCCATTATGGATTTACTGACTTTCAGCCCCAAATCATCCTTTTACCTGCTTTGTGAAAATATATCTGGGTCTTAAAATATTTTTCCTTTGCTTCCTAGTACTGAGGATTTACCTGGAGAGACTGCAAGACAAAGAGGGTTTTGCTCCCTGGTGTTCAGGAGATGCTTGGCCTGGGGCATCCCCAGTGCTCTTGCCCCATGCATGGCTTTCTCCTGCATCAGAAGGTCTAAATTTCGTCTGAATGGCTCTGGAAACTTTCCAGAATTCTCCAGTTCAGGACTTTTCATTTGTCGACTGTTTGGTTTGAGTTGCGCTGGGACGTTGGCAAGAGTATTCAGGGCTGGGCCTCTTTGAGGCAGAAAGGGTTGCACTATGGACACTGGGAAGAGAGTGAAGGTCCAGAAACGGAGAGTGATGGCCCAGTACTTGGGGGCCCCCAAACCGGGCGACCCCGAAAGGGCGAGCGAGTGTGATCTCAAAGGCAGGAGGAGAGTTAAGGCGGCCAAGACCTAGAAGAAACCTTAGGTGTTGAGGGCCCGAAGGTTAAACTTTGAATAGACCCTGACCGTAACAAAAGAAAACCGTGTCAGAAGTGGGATTCGAACCCACGCCTCCAGTTGGAGACCAGAAACCCCAAACGAAGAAAGGGATACCTTAAGTCTGGTGCCTTAGACCACTTGGCCATCCTGACACTGCGTGTAGCACTTACACATGATGACAACCGTACTTTATGATGGATGTTGCCTTCAAGACAGGAAAAGATTATTTCTAAAAACATTAAAGCAGGAAAGAACACATTTTACAGGGAACCTGAGACTTGCCCTGGAGAACAGATTTAACGCAGTTCTAAAGACCGGAGCCTAAAGACTGCAGCCTACGCCACGCCACCCACCCCACAGGCCGTTTTCCCACTGCTCCCCTTCCCCCCAGCCCAGACTGCCCAGAAAGACCGCGAGTTACAACATCAGCTTTAAGGAGTAGAGGACGCAGGACGCGGATTTGAAAGACGTTTCGACAAAAAAAAAGAATTGTCGAAACGTCTTTCAACAGCTTTTCCCGAGGCTTACAGTATCTCTCGCCCATATTTTATTTTAAGACGTTGTATTAGTGGGGACTGAACCCGTACGCCGAACTTAAGTATTCGCCGAACAATTCTATTGTCGGCATTTTTACTTCCGGAAGTGAAGGCGGATTGCGTGACCATTTTCCACACTCCTCCAGTTTCCTTCCCTACGCACGCCCTCCGTAACCCAAACTCTCTTTCCTTTTCTTTTCTTACCTTTTTCTTCTTGCCCTTTCCTTTCTGTCATATACCATACCCCTTCTATTCTTTCTGCCGTCCGTGGGAGACAGGATGGGAAGGGAAATCAGCGCGGTCATAGGTTACAGAATAATAAATAGAAATACGAGCCCAGAGACAAAAACAACAAAAAGATCTTTGTCTTGGAATAAAATCTTAACATAGGTAGATAGACAGACAGACAGTTGGATAATAAATTATAGATAGGTACATCCCTAGAGGTTCGGTTCAGGTGAGAGGCATTCATTCACTGTTCACTTTCCATCCTGTCTCACAGTAACGTTTTATTAGTTACACCCTCAAATTGATAGTTTCAGAGACTTCATTTTCTGTGGAAGACATCGAAATATTGTATGCATGGACTGGCAACTACTAACGTAAATCCTAATTTGTGTGCCCAATGATCAGGGTAAGTTGTTTTATTTTGTTTCTTTCTGCTTTCCTCCCTACCCCAGTCCTCATATGAAGAACATAAATATTGTTTTGAAAGCAATGGAAAGCAGTAGGAAATGTGAGGTCTGGAATTAGGTGTAAGTAATTTATGCTTCATTTACTTAATAAAGTGTGATATTTTACATTACTTTGACTCTCTGGGAACCCTTTCTTCACCGTTTAAGTAAAGATAACCAAGCAGTAAGGAATAGAAGAAAGATTCAGAACAAAAGCAAGATAATACATTAAAAAAAAAAAAAAACCTAACCATGTTGATAAGTGAGGAGTGGGTTATGGTAGAATTAGAACAATCACTATATGCAACCCCCAGAGAAATAATAGGCCTAGGCGAAGTGCATTGACAATCTTAAAACCATTAGACAAAGGGTTATTGGAAAATAACAGATGTGCATGGTACTAAAGTTATCACCCCACATATTACTTGCCAATTGGAAAGGGAAAAAATGAAGAACCCTGGGAGCACCACTTTATTGTCACTATCATTGGGGTATCCTGACAAATGACTCCTGAAGTGAAGTAAGTACTATATAAAATACACATTTCAGGCCAAAAATGTTGAACGTGAACCTACTCAATTAATTGAAATGATATAACCAATTCTTTAGACTTCCAGTGTACAAGAAATAGAGGAATAAATTAAAAGATTGCGTAAGGAGACAATGAGAGAAATCCAGAAGGTAGGGCATTCCAGGAGACAATTGGCCTGGACTTTTTTTTTTTTTAAGTCAATGTCAAAACAAAGAAAAACAACGAACAGTGATGGGACGCTGGTCTAGACTAAAAGAGATTAAGAGAACAAACAAATGCAATGAATGACCTTGATTGGATCCTGGTTAGAAAAAGCGTTTCTGAAAGATGTTGTTATTAGTTACTGTCAGTTATTATTAAGTCCTTATTAAAACAAAAAATGGCATGGAATAGATGATATATGGCAACAGAGAGCCCATTGCAAAAACCTAGAAGCATCTATACTTATGGTCAACTGGTTAAGGCAATGGACTAGAAATCCATTGTGGTCACCCCAAGGGACTACAAACAGTGACTTTTGTGTCTTCATTTCACTCTCTGATCATGAATTACCATACTGCATTGAAAGCTACTTTTAAAAATATTAATCTTTCTCTTGTATCCTTTAAAAGTTCCTAAAAATGGATTTCTCATTGCCCTGGAAGGAATTATTTTGGATGACCATACTCTGTCAAGTGAATCAGTAGAACCTTGTTTTGTTTCAGTTCTTAGGTTTCTCAGATTCAAAATCCCAATGACTGAATGTCATGAGTTGAACTATTTTCCCCCAAAAGTGTGTGTATCACCTTGGTTAGGCCATGATTCCCAGAATTGTGTGGTTGCCTTCCACCTTGTGATTGTAATGTTATGTTGAAAGGATTGGTGTGGGATTGCAGTGTGGGTCAGGTCACCTCCCTGATCCAAGGTAAAGGGAGTTTCCCTGGGGTGTGTCCCACACCACCTTTTATATCTCAAGAGATGAAAGGAAAGGGAAGCCAGCAGAGAGTTGGGGGCCACATGCCACCAAGAAAGCAGCACAAGGAGCAGAGTGCGTCCTTCAGACTCGGGGTCCCTACACCTGAGAAGCTCCTCAACCAGAAGACTGAGGACAAGGACATTGCTCCAGAGCCAACAAAGACAGAAAGCCTTCCCCTGGAGCTGACACCTCGAATTCAGACTTGTAACCTACCAGACTGTGAGAGTATAAATTCATCTTTGTTAAAGCCATCCACTTTTGGTTTTTCTGTTCTAGCAGTACTAGATGACTAAGACACTGAGGAAAGCAAGCTAAAAGAAGGGCTTCACACAGTCACCTTTAGAAAAACACAGAAACCCCACCACTTCCTTTTTCTATAGGCCTAACAGGCGTAGCACTTGATTTGGGATGCAATGTCACCTAAATCAAGAAATTTGGAAGATGGCTACCTATTCAACTGACTGGAAGAGATCCATATTTGTACCCATTCCAAAGAAAGCAGATCCAACAGATGGCAGAAATTATCTAACAATATCGTTATATAATACACAAGTAAAATTTTGCTGAAGATCATTGAAAAGTGGTTGTAGCAGCACTTTGACAGATAACTGCCAGAAATTCAAGCCAGATTCAGAAGAGGATGTGGATTAAGGGATATCAGATATCAGATCATGACCGAAAGCAGAAAATATGAGAAAGATGTTTCCCTGTGTTTTATTTCCTTCTTTTTGAAAATGGGTTTTTAGCTTTACTTAATTTTTTTTAATTAACTTTTATCAAGCTTCAAGTGAACATTTACAAATCCAATGAGTCTGTCACATGTAAGTTTACATACATCTTACTCCCTTCTCCCACTTGCTCTCCCCCTATTGAGTCAGCCCCTTCAGTCTCTCGTTTCGTGCCAATTTTGCCATCTTCCCTCTCTCTCTATCTTCCCATCCCCCCTCCAGTCAAGAGTTGCCAACACACTCTCCAGTGTCCACCTGATTTAATTAGCTCACTCTTCATCAGCATCTCTCTCCCCGCTGCTGACCAGTCCCTTTCATGTCTGATGAGTTGTCTTCGGGGATGGTTCCTGTCCTGTGCCAACAGAAGGTCTGGGGAGCATTGCCGCCGGGATTCCTCCAGTCGCAGTCAGACCATTAAGTATGGTCTTTTTATGAGAATTTGGGGTCTGCATCCCACTGATCTCCTGCTCCCTCAGGAGTTCTCTGTTGTGCTCCCTGACAGGGCAGTCATCGATTGTGGCCAGGCACCAACTAGTTCTTCTGGTCTCAGGATGATGTAGGTCTCTGGTTCATGTGGCCCTTTCTGTCTCTTGGGTTCTTAGTTGTCGTGTGACCTTGGTGTTCTTCATTTTCCTTTGCTCCAGGTGGGTTGAGACCAATTGATGCATCTTAGATGGCCGCTTGTTAGCATTTAGGGACCCCAGATGCCACATTTCAAAGTGGGATGCAGAATGTTTTCATAATAGAATTATTTTGCCAGTTGACTTAGAAGTCCCCTCAAACCATGTTCCCCAGACTCCCGCCCCTGCTCCGCTGACCTTTGAAGCATTCATTTTATCCCGGAAACTTCTTTGTTTTAGTCCAGTCCAATTGGGCTGACCTTTCTTGTATTGAGTGTTGTCTTTCCCTTCACCCAAAGCAGTTCTTATCTACTGATTGATCAATAAAAAACCCTCTCCCTCCCTCCCTCCCTCCCCCCTTCGTAACCACAAAAGTATGTGTTCTTCTCAGTTTTTTCTATTTCTCAAGAGCTTATAATAGTGGTCTTATACAATATTTGTCCTTTTGCCTCTGACTCATTTCGCTCAGCATAATGCCTTCCAGGTTCCTCCATGTTATGAAATGTTTCAGAGATTCGTCACTGTTCTTTATCGATGCATAGTATTCCATTGTGTGAATATACCACAATTTATTTACCCATTCATCCATTGACGGACACCTTGGTTGCTTCCAGCTTTTTGCTATTGTAAACAGAGCTGCAATAAACATGGGTGTGCATATATCTGTTTGTGTGAAGGCTCTTGTATCTCTAGGGTATATTCCGAGGAGTGGGATTTCTGGGTTGTATGGTAGTTCTATTTCTAACTGTTTAAGATAACGCCAGATGGATTTCCAAAGTGGTTGTACCATTTTACATTCCCACCAGCAGTGTATAAGAGTTCCAATCTCTCCGCAGCCTCTCCAACATTTATTATTCTGTGTTTTTTGGATTAATGCCAGTCTAGTTGGTGTGAGATGCAATCTCATCGTAGTTTTAATTTGCATTTCTCTAATGGCTAATGATCAAGAGCATTTTCTCATGTATCTCTTGGCTGCCTGAATATCTTCTTTAGTGAAATGTGTGTTCATATCCTTTGCCCACTTCTTGATTGGGTTGTTTGTCTTTTTGTGGTTGAGTTTTGACAGAATCATGTAGATTTTAGAGATCAGGCGCTGGTCGGAGATATCATAGCTGAAAATTCTTTCCCAGTCTGTAGGTGGTCTTTTTACTCTCTTGGTGAAGTCTTTAGATGAGCATAGGTGTTTGATTTTTAGGAGCTCCCAGTTATCTGGTTTCTCTTCATCATTTTTGGTAATGTTTTGTATTCTGTTTATGCCCTGTATTAAGGCTCCTAGGGTTGTCCCAATTTTTTCTTCCATGATCTTTATCGTTTTAGTCTTTATGTTTAGGTCTTTGATCCACTTGGAGTTAGTTTTTGTGCATGGTGTGAGGTATGGGTCCTGTTTCATTTTTTTGCAAATGGATATCCAGTTATGCCAGCACCATTTGTTGAAAAGACTATCTTTTCCCCAATTAACTGACACTGGGCCTTTGTCAAATATCAGCTGCTCATACATGGATGGATTTATATCTGGATTCTCAATTCTGTTCCATTGGTCTATGTGCCTGTTGTTGTACCAGTACCAGGCTGTTTTGACTACTGTGGCTGTATAATAGCTTCTGAAATCAGGTAGAGTGAGGCCTCCCACTTTCTTCTTCTTTTTCGGTAATGCTTTGCTTATCCGTGGGTTCTTTCCCTTCCATATGAAATTGGTGATTTGTTTCTCTATCCCCTTAAAATATGACATTGGAATTTGGATAGGGAGTGCGTTAAATGTATAGATGGCTTTTGGTAGAATAGACATTTTTACTATGTTAAGTCTTCCTATCCATGAGCAAAGTATGTTTTTCCACTTAAGTATGTCCTTTTGAATTTCTTGTAGTAGAGCTTTGTAGTTTTCTTTGTATAGGTCTTTTACATCCTTGGTAAGATTTATTCCTAAGTATTTTATCTTCTTGGGGGCTACTGTGAATGGTATTCATTTGGTTATTTCCTCTTCGGTGTTCTTTTTGTTGATGTAGAGGAATCCAAGTGATTTTTGCATGTTTATTTTATAACCTGAGACTCTGCCAAACTCTTCTATTAGTTTCAGTAGTTTCTGGAGGATTCCTTGGGGTTTTCTGTGTATACGATCATGTCATCTGCAAATAGTGATAGCTTTACTTCCTCCTTGCTAATCCAGATACCCTTTATTTCTTTGTCTTGCCTAATTGCCCTGGCTAGGACTTCAAGTACGATGTTGAATAAGAGCGGTGATAAAGGGCATCCTTGTCTGGTTCCCGTTCTCAAGGGAAATGCTTTCAGGTTCTCTCCTTTTAGAGTGATATTGGCTGTTGGCTTTGCATAGATGCCCTTTATTATGTTGAGGAATTTTCCTTCAATTCCTATTTTGGTAAGAGTTTTTATCATAAATGGGTGTTGAACTTTGTCAAATGCCTTTTCTGCATCTATTGATAAGATCATGTGGTTTTTATCTTTTGTTTTATTTATGTGATGGATTACATTAATGGTTTTTCTGATATTAAACCAGCCTTGCATACCTGGTATAAATCCCACTTGATCAGGGTGAATTACTTTTTGATGTGTTGTTGGATTCTATTGGCTAGGATTTTGTTGAGGATTTTTTCATCTATCTTCATGAGGGATATAGGTCTATAATTTTCTTTTTTTGTAATGTCTTTACCTGGTTTTGGTATCAGGGAGATGGTAGCTTCATAGAATGAGTTGGGTAGTATTCCGTCTTTTTCTATGCTTTGAAATACCTTCAGTAGTAGTGGTATTAAGTCTTCTCTGAAGGTTTGGTAGAACTCTGCAGTGAAGCCGTCCGGGCCAGGACTTTTTTTTGTTGGGAGTTTTTTGATTACCGTTTCAATCTCTTTTTTTGTTATGGGTCTATTTAGTTGTTCTACTTCTGAATGTGTTAGTTTAGGTAGGTAGTGTTTTTCCAAGAATTTATCCATTTCTTCTAGGTTTTCAAATTTGTTAGAGTACAATTTTTCGTAGTAATCTGAAATGATTCTTTTAATTTCATTTGGTTCTCTTGTGATGTGGTCCTTCTCGTTTCTTAATTCGGGTTATTTGTTTCCTTTCCTGTATTTCTTTAGTCAGTCTAGCCAATGGTTTATCAATTTTGTTAATTTTTTCAAAGAACCAGCTTTTGGCTTTGTTAATTCTTTCAATTGTTTTTCTGTTCTCTAATTCATTTAGTTCAGCTCTAATTTTTATTAATTGTTTTCTTCTGGTGCCTGATGGGTTCTTTTGTTGCTCACTTTCTATTTGTTCAAGTTGTCGGGACAGTTCTCTGCTTTTGGCTCTTTCTTGTTTTTGTATCTGTGCATTTATCGATATAAATTGACCTCTGAGCACTGCTTTTGCTGTGTCCCAGAGGTTTTGATAGGAAGTATTTTCATTCTCGTTGCATTCTATGAATTTCCTTATTCCCTCCTTGATGTCTTCTATAACCCAGTCTTTTTTCAGGAGGGTATTGTTCCGTTTCCAAGTATTTGATTTCTTTTCCCTAGTTTTTCTGTTATTGATTTCTAGTTTCATTGCCTTGTGGTCTGAGAAGATGCTTTGTAATATTTCGATGTTTTGGACTCTGCAAAGATTTGTTTTATGACCTAATATGTGGTCTATTCTAGAGAATGTTCCATGTGCACTAGAAAAAAAAGTATATTTTGCAGCAGTTGGGTGGAGAGTTCTGTATAAGTCAATGAGGTTAAGTTGGTTGATTGTTGTAATTAGGTCTTCCGTGTCTCTATTGAGCTTCTTACTGAATGTCCTGTCCTTCTCCGAAAGTGGTGTGTTGAAGTCTCCTACTATAAATGTGGAGGTGTCTATCTCACTTTTCAATTCTGTTAAAATTTGATTTATGTATCTTGCAGCCGTGTCATTGGGTGCATAAATATTTAATATGGTTATGTCTTCCTGATCAATTGTCCCTTTTATCATTATATAGTGACCTTCTTTATCCTTTGTGGTGGATTTAAGTCTAAAGTCTATTTTGTCAGAAATTAATATTGCTACTCCTCTTCTTTTTTGCTTATTGTTTGCTTGATATATTTTTTTCCATCCTTTGAGTTTTAGTTTGTTTGTGTCTCTAAGTCTAAGGTGTGTCTCTTGTAGGCAGCATATAGATGGATCGTGTTTCTTTATCCAGTCCGTGACTCTCTGTCTCTTTATTGGTGCATTTAGTCCATTTACATCCAGTGTAATTATAGATAAATAAGTTTTTAGTGCTGTCATTTTGATGCCTTTTCATGTGTGTTGTTGGCCATTTCATTTTTCCACATACTTTTTTGTGCTGAGACGTTTTTCTTAGTAGATTGTGAGATCCTCATTTTCATAATGTTTAACTTTATGTTAGTTGAGTCGTTACGTTTTTCTTGGCTTTTTTCTTGAGTTATGGAGTTGATATTCCTTTTTGTGGTTACCTTATTATTTACCTCTATTTTTCTAAGTAAAAACCTAACTTGTATCGTTCTATATCGCCTTGTGTCACTCTCCATCTGGCAGTTCAATGCCTCCTATATTTAGTCCCTCTTTTTGATTATTGTGATCTTTTACCTATTGACTTCCATGATTCCCTGTTATGTGTATTATTTTACTTATTTATTTATTTTTTAGAATTAATCTTAATTTGTTTGTTTTTGTGATTTCCCTATTTGAGTTGATATCAGGACGTTCTGTTTTGTGACCTTGTATTGTGCTGGTACCTGATATTATTGGTTTTCTGACCAATCTCCTTTAGCATTTCTTGTAGCCTTGGTTTGGTTTTTGCAAATTCTCTAAACTTGTGTTTATCTGTAAATATCTTAATTTCTCCTTCATATTTCAGAGAGAGTTTTGCTGAATATATGATCCTTGGTTGGCAGTTTTTCTCCTTCAGTGCTCTGTATACGTCGTCCCATTCCCTTCTTGCCTGCATGGTTTCTGCTGAGTAGTCTGAACTTATTCTTATTGATTCTCCCTTGAAGGAAATCTTTCTTTTCTCCCTGGCTGCTTTTAAAATTTTCTGTTTATCTTTGGTTTTGGTGAGTTTGATGATAATATGTCTTGGTGTTTTTCTTTTTGGATCAATCTTGAATGGGGTTCGATGAGCATCTTGGATAGATATCCTTTCGTCTTTCATGATGTCAGGGAAGTTTTCTGTCAGGAGTTCTTCAACTATTTTCTCTGTGTTTTCTGTCCCCCCTCCCTGTTCTGGGACTCCAATCACTCGCAAGTTATCCTTCTTGATAGAGTCCCACATGATTCTTAGAGCTTCTTCATTTTTTTAAATTCTTTTATCTGATTTTTTTTTTCAGCTCTGTTGGTGTTGATTCCCTGGTCCTCCAGATGTCCCAGTCTACATTCTAATTGCTCGAGTCTGCTCCTCTGACTTCCTATTGCATTGTCTAATTCTGTAATTTTATTGTTAATCTTTTGGATTTCTACATGCTGTCTCTCTATGGATTCTTGCAGCTTATTAATTTTTTCACTATGTTCTTGAATAATCTTTTTGAGTTCTTCAACAGTTTTATCAGTGTGTTCCTTGGCTTTTTCTGCAGTTAGCCTAATTTCATTTGTGATATCTTTAAGCATTCTGTAAATTAGTTTTTTATATTCTGTATCTGATAATTCCAGGATTGTATCTTCATTTGGGAAAGATTTTGATTCTTTTGTTTGGGGGGTTGGAGAAGCTGTCACGGTCTGCTTCTTTATGTGGTTTTATACGGACTGCTGTCTCCGAGCCATTACTGGGAAACTAGTTTTTCCAGAAAATCCGCTAAAAAAAAAATGCAGTCAGATCCCTATCAGAGTTCTCCCTCTGGCTCAGGCTATTCGGATGTTAATGGAGCCACCTGGGGAGGGTGGGGGAGGGATCAGAGAGCTAGGAGTGTAGCACCTCAGGATATAGCCAGAGTTGTTTGTCTTACTTGGAATGACTCTTATATCTGAGATTTCCGCGGGGCGCATCGCCTATATGTACTGGCTGTGTGGAGATTGCCCCCCGGGGGGTCTGGCCCGCTGGCCTCATGGTCAGATCCTCCGCTGTCAGCCCCACCCCCAAGGTTAAGGCTCCCCTACTGGGACGGTGCACTCCCAACTCCAAAATCAGTCGTTGCCTCCCGGGGACTCCCCGTCCCGCCGCCCGCATCACGCGCCACTCCCGCGAACCTGGTGGGCTCCCCTCCCCTCCTCGGCTCAGGAGAGTGGAGTAGTTCCCCGGGCCTGATCCGCGACTGCACGTCCCGGCTGGGACGCCGCTCTCCCCGCTCCAGACCAGCCACTGCCTCCCAGGGACTTCTTCCACGGCTGCACCGCCACGCCGCCCACGTGAACCCAGAACCGGTTGGGGCCGCCCTGGGGTCAATTCAGGGGGATGGAGCTGTACCCCGCGCTCACGCCCCGCCCGCACCCACCAAAATCCCTGTGAGACGGCTCCCCGGCTAGGACGCTGCTCTCCCCGCTCCAAGACCTGTCACTGCCTCCTGGGGAATTCTCCCTCTGGCGCACTACGCCGCTTGCGCAAACCGGTTGAGCGCTGCCCACGTGAACGGCTGGTCCCCCCCCCCCGCCCGGGTCAATTCAGGGGAATGTAACTGGTCCCCACGCTGGCCCCACGCCCGCTCCCCGCCAAAATACCGGCGGGAGGGCTCCCCGGCTGGGATGCTGCTCTCTCCGCTCCAAGACCAGTCACTGTCTCCCGGGGACTTCTCCCACTGGCTGCGCCGCCACGCTGCCCGCGCCTACCGGCTGGGCTCCCTCCCAGGATGAGTTTGGGGGCTAGGGCTGGGCCCCTTGTCTGTACCGTCTGCCCCCCTGGGCTCTGCCCCAAATCGGGCTCCGAAGGTCACCTGACTGGTACGCTGGCTCCTGGCTCTGAAAACAATTGCTGTCCCCCCGTATTTGTTCGTTTTCTGTCTCTAAATCTGTGTTTGTTGTTCAGAGTTCGTAGATTGTTATGTATGTGATTGATTCACTTGTTTTTCCGAGTCTTTGTTGCAAGAGGGATCCACAGTAGCGTCCACCTAGTTGGCCATCTTGGCCCCGTCTCCCCTTTACTTAATTTTGATCAAACATTTGGGATAATATTTAAATGATTAGCCTGATGAATCAAAGTACTATGCTAGAAGAAACAGATTGGATGGTGTATTCTAAAATACTTATTTTCCTCACATTCTTAGCTTCCATTGAAACCTTTGACGATGTAAATATTTTCTGATCTCTCTCTAGAAGCCAAAATCCCTGCATCCAGCATGAACAGATAACTCCTGAGCAGGAACCCAGTTGTGGAGAGAAAAGCACGAAACGTTCTTGTTCATTTCAAGAGGACAGCACATAAACCGAAAGAAGCTCTGAGGACCTTTTGCCACATCACATAAACCAAGAAAAACCAAACCTGTTACCTTCGAGTGGAATCTCAGTCACAGTGACTCTATATGACAGAGTGGAACTGCCCCATAGGATATCCAAGAACACCTGGTGGATTTGAACTGCCGACTTTTATTGGAAGAGGTAGCTCTTAACCACTATGCAACCATGGTTCCCTGAGACCTATGGCTGGCTTAATTAGTCAGGACTGTTTAAGTTGCAGTTCATTGAAACTAACCACAAATTTCTTTATCAGATCAGGAAAACCCTGATGGCATGGTGGTTAAGACTTTGGATGCTAACGGAAAGGTCGACTATTGAAATCCACTAGGTGCTTTTTAGAAACCCTATGGAGCAGTTCTTCGCTGTCTCATAAAGCAGATATGAGTCGGAATGGACTCGACGGAAACCGGTTTGGTTTTTGGTTTTATCGGAAAGGGGCACTCGTTAACTCGCTTATATTGTCTTAGATTGACACTACCTGTACATTGGTAGCTTTTAGCACGTTTCTTACAGCTGAATTTCCTGTACTATCAACAACCCAGCTGCTTTGTTTCCATTTTTGCTTAGGAATCTTCATTTTAGAATTCTCTAATTTTGTTAGCAGAAAGCTCCTGTATTCTGAGAAGGTAGGTAAGCAAAATAACGGGCTCGAATTCCTAGAGATTTGGCTTCAGGAAAACCCAAATAACCCATTGACCTCCAGTCCGACTCACAGCGAATTGTAGATCGGGATAGAACTAACCTGTAGGGTTTCTGAGGCTGTACTTCATACATGATTCTCCTGTGAAGGAGTACCTGGAGGGTTCGAACTGCTGCCTTCCGATGCTTTACCACTTTTCTAGGAAACACAACCCTTCAAACCATCTAGCCAAAGAGAAAAACAAATAGCTACGGTTCCAGTGTGATTCAAACTTACAACTCCCAGTTTACAAGACGAGCATTCTAGCCCCTGAACCACTGAGGTTTCACAGGGAAGCAACTATTCCCTGGTCCTGAAGCTGATGATTGACACACTCAAACTTCTTTTTAGTTTTTGGTTTCTAGAAAATTTGACTTTCCACTGTCATTCCCTCTCTGGTTTTCTGGGATGTTTTCAAACAAGTCCCACACTCTGCTGGTTTTAACATCCCATCCATTGACTTTTGTCAAAAGAAGTACAAGACCCCTAATCTGGCTCCTGAGAATTTGGATCAAAGCCGGGATAATCAAAGATCAGGAACTACAAGTCGACCAGAGATGGAAATGACAGCCTGTCTGTGGGGAAGATACAGAATTTGGGTGGAGACTTCAGTGCCCTCTTGATTTTTCTTACTGCCAGACCCTCCCCTCTGGGGTATTTTTCTCACGGGTATTCAGAATTTCAGTTCTTAGAGCCTTGGGGGGAAACAGGGGAACTCTCTCCCATTTTTCCCAATAGTAGAAATGAAAAGAGAGAGCTAGACTGAAGGAGAGGGTAAGAGTGAGGCAGCCTGATAGGGGTAGATGAGGCGACCTCCTGGGAACAGGAGCCTAATGGAGAGACGACTCCTGTTGTTTGCTGGTCTTTGAGGCTGAAAATTTCCTAGAGTCAATTCAGGTCTCCAATCTTGGGGCCCTGTTTCTTATTCCCCTTTGGGCCGCGCTGAAATCCAAATAGAAGAGACCTGTCTGAGAGCGCTCTGGCAAAGGAACCAGAAAATTTTTACAGGATAAATTCCGCCATCCTTGGAGCTTTGAGAGGGCATCAGAAAAGCTGTTTTGGGACTCGGCAGAGGCAATCAACAACCATAATATAAAGAGAGCAGGATAAAAAGGAAATTCAGCCAGGGATCCTAGACCTCCTGTTCCAAGTCGTGGGCCCTGCGCAGCTCGCCCTAGAGAACATTCGAAAACAAGCAGGAATTCTTTTCCTCTCTACTTTCATGCTTTGATTAAAAAAAAAAAAAAAAAATTTTTTTTTTAGCTCACCATAAACAGTAGGTAGTGGTAATAAGAGAAAAACAAAAAGCAAAACCCTCTACTACTGACAAATACAAGCAACTTATTAAAACAACTCAGAAAAATAGGAATCGCTGGTTGGGAGTTGGGGAATCCAGGCTCTGTGCGTCTTTTGCAACTCGGGAATACACCTCTCTGTATTCCAGAAAAGAGGCTGCAAAGTCTATTGTTTAAGCCCAAACCAGCCAGACAGTTCTCCAAAAGCCCTCAACAACAAAAAACCTAACCCGCTGCCCTCAAGCCGATTCTGACTCACAGCGATCCCCTAAGGACAGAGTAGGACTGTCTCACAGGATTTAGAATCAGTGGATGGTGGCTTCAAACTGCCCACCTCTTGAACTACCAGACATAGCTCTTAAGCACTGCACCACCAGGGCTCCTAAAGAGTCACAAAGGGTATGAAAAGCAATCATACCTTCCACGTTTTGATCTCTTTGGTCAAGTACAGTCAAAATAATGTCCCACGTGACCTGGAGTTCATAAATGCAAATGACAGGAAAACAAAACAAAACAAAAAGTGGGCATATTAATTTAGCCTAGAGTGAGGAGAATGAGGGGGGTAAGAGGCGAATTTTGTCACTGTTCTCCAGCAGCAGGAATCCTGAGCTACTTAGAATTTGGGGGACCAATTATTCCTGATTCAGGAAATGTAGGACTTGCCCTATTGTTCATGTCACAATAAACCAGATTCTGAATTTTTCTGAAATTTTATTTGTTGTTATTAATTTCCACCTCTTGTACAAAAAGAAATCTGTGCCTAATTCAAAATTCTTGTAATGAATATTTTCAGAGCAACCATTGGACTGTTTTCCAAATTTAAGGGTGCGTTCAAGAGGGAGAATGACAGATGTGGGGACATTACTGTTCATGTCACAAACTTTGTTGTTCTTCTAGGCCCAATCCGTGCAACACCTGCTCTCAAGTTGATCCAGAGGGGAAGGGTGGGAGGAGGACTTGGGTAAATATAGGTTGCAGCACTACATTGACAAAGAACTGCGAGAAATTCAAGCTGGATGCAGAAGAGAAGGTGAAACAAGGGATATCATTGCTGATGTCAGATGAAACTTGGCTAAAAGCAGAAACACCAGAAAAATGTTTACCTGTGTTTTATTGACTGTACAAAGACATTCGACTGTGTGGGCAATGACAAATTATGGATAACAATTCGAAGGGAATTCAAGAACACTTAATTGTGCTCATGTAGAACCTGTACATAAGCCAGGAGGCAATCAAGGGAACAGAACAAGGGGATACTGCATGGCTTAATTCAGGAAACGTATGCATTAGGGTTGTATCCTTTCAACATACTAATTCAATCTGTGTGCTGAACAAATAATCCAAGAAGAACATGGCATCAGGATTAGAGGAAGACTCATGTCCTAGTCATCTAGTGTTGATATATCCGAAATACCACAAGTGGATGGCTTTAACAATCAGATGTTTATTCTCTCACAGTCTAGTAGGCTAGAAGTCCAGATACAGGGAGCCAGCTCCAGGGGAAGGCTTTCTCTGTTGGCTCTAGAGGAAAGTCCCCGTCATCAATCTTTCTCTGGTCTAGGAGCTTCTCAGCACAGGGATCTCTGGTCCAAAGGAGGCTCATTGTTCCTGACTCTACTTTCTTGATGGTATGAGGTCTCCCTGTCTCTCTGTTCACTTCTCTCTTTAATATCTCAAAAGAGATTGACTTAAGACACAAGCTAATCTTGTAGATTGAGTCCTGCCTCAATAAAACAACTGACTCTAATCCTGCCACATTAATCCTCAGAGAGACAGGATTTACAACTCGTAGAAAAATGACATCAGATGATGGAATGGTGGACAATCACACAATACGGAGAACCACGGCCTGCACAAGTTCACGCATATTTTGGGGGGAAATGATTCAATCCATGACAACTCATTGACAACCTACGATATGCAGATGACACAACCTTGCTTACCCCAAGAAAAGAGGATTTGAAGCACTTAATGATGAAGACCAAAGACTACAGCCTTCAATATGAACTAAACTTCAACATAAATAAAACAAAAATCCTCCCAACTGGAGCAGCAAGCAACATCATGATAAATGGAGAACATAATGAAGTCATCAAGAATTTCATTTTATTGGATCCAAAATCAATGTACATGGAGAAAGAGGTCAAAAATCAAATGACGTATTGCATTGGGCAAACTTCCTGCAAAGGACCTCTTTAAAGTATTCAAAGGCAAAGATGTCAGTTTGAGGACTAAGGTGCACCACACCCAAGCCATGATATTTTCAATCAACGCATATGCGTTGGAAGGCTGGACAACAAAAAGGAACACTGAAGTAGAATCGATGCCTTTGAATTATGCTGTGGGAGAAGAATATTGACTAGACTACGGGCTGCCAGAAGAACGAAAAAATTTGTCTTGGAAGAAGTATGGCCAGATGCTCCTTAGAAGTGAGGATGCTGAGGCTCCATCTCACCTACTTTGGACATATTATCAGGAGGGGCCAGTTCCTGGAAAAGGACATCGTGCTTGGTAAAGTAGACTGTCAGTGAAAGAGAGGAAGACCCTCAATGAGATTGTTTGACACCGCGGCTGCAAAAATGATTGTGAGGATGGTGCAGGACTGGACGGTATTTCTTCTGTTGTGCATAGGATTGCTATGAGTCAGAACCAACTAGATGGGGTCTAACAGTAACAGTTGTATTAATCAGTATTTCAGCAGAAAGCAGGTCACACATTGAAACAGTGAAATGAGAAAAGACCACTGCTTGATAGACAGTTAAGGAAACTAATAAAATGGGAGGAAACACTGAGCAACCGGAACACTGGGAGTCCTTAGAATCCCTAGGCATAAAAAGGCAGGGAAAAGCAGGGGAGTTGCCTGAATTTGGTAAGAGCTCTTGCCATGGGAGAGGAGCCACCCACTAGAAGTTGTGCCCATGGGAGAAATACAGCCTAGCTGGAATTAGTGGGAGGAATTTTTGCATCTACCTCTCCCTCTCTTCCTGCCATCTGATCTCCTGCTAGTACATCCCATTGGCTGAATCCTGCCAGAAGCCAGGGTGCAAGAAAGCCCAAGTAAAGCAGCCTTCTAAGGTACAGAGCAGAGAAGAAAATGGTCCTGGAAGGGCAAGTGGAGAATGAATCAGTACACTGGTGCTGTAATTTGTGTGATTCCTTCCTACATTTGGTTGGAGCGTGAATTTCTATTCTATGTAAACCTTGGATAATAAGGTAGATTGGAGTTTGAGCAGCTGATAGGAAGTGGTTACCTCTCGACCTTTTTTATTAGGGGCATAACCATGGCAAGAAGGAACACAAATATGTTTGCCATAAACTTCCATAAAGTGAGGATGCAGGCATCAAATATAGATTCTTTCCAACAGAGGCAACCCAGTGAGACTGGTATGTGGAAGGCATATCTTTTGTCAAGTAAGGCAGAGGCGGTATCTGGTTGTGGGGAGAACGTGGTGAAGCTCTGCCTTCAGCTGTAATTTCGTTTATGCCAAGCAGCCAGTGAAGGCTGCAGTGATATTTCTTGGCTGTATGGTTTCTGCTAGAGGGCAACATAGTCTGTTTCTTTTGGGGACTTTGTGAGCTTCAGAGTACTATTTTGTATACCTCTTTCATTTTGAATTGCAGAATACTGATCTATATTCTAATGTTGGAGTCTTACTCTAATACCACTCCAAAAAACCAAACCAATTGCCATCAAGTCAGTTGCAACTCATAATGACCCCATGTGTTGCACAGTAGAAATGAGCTCCATAGAGTTTTCATGTCTGCGACCTTTCAGAAGCAGATAACCTTTTCCAATGTGCCCACAAATGGGTTTGAAACTCCAGTCGTTCAGTTAGCAGCCAGGTTCTTAATCCTTTATACCACCAGGGACTCAACTCTCCAGTACCAGTGGTGTGCAAAGTTATCAGTTAGGGAACATCAGTTACTGGTTCTCAAAAGATGTAAACTTTCACCAGAATACAATTAAATGCACTGCTGACTTCACTGAAGAACTCTTTCCACAACTAATGAATAAATGAATAATCAACCAACTGATCAACAGAACTAGACAAAATGATTAGTGATACAGCTGATTTACATGCTCAAAATGGTGCTGGCTGGTAGCAAACACTTACAGATTAGCACTGGTCTGTAGACCACATTTTCAGTGGCTGTGCTCTACATCATATTCTATGGAGATAAATCATAGTCATTTACTTTAAAATAGCAAGTATCGGCTGAAAATGTCCACACACATTGGCATGATCTTGAGTCCATAGGAACCTAGCTACTTCTGTTGGACTAAGTGATGGTACACAAAGAAAAGAGAGGTCCCAATTTCATAATACAGTATTTCTTATCCAACAAACAGGACTCACTTAGAATTCATAACATCTCTCCTTAAACCTAAAGACAGCCTAATGTGGTTGTAATTGTTTTAGGTCTTTCAACTCCCTAAAAGGTACGATTTAGTGAAACAAGTACTTTTGCCACCTCCTTTGTAGGATGGGAAGGAAGCAGCCGAAGAAGCTGAGAAGTTGTCAGTACATTTCTAGCCAGGCATAAATAACTTGAGCTAGGTTTGAATAGGCTGGAAAGAAGTCCCAAGAATGCCAGAGATTCCATAAATGAGCCATTCCCTTTCTCTTCCAAGAAGACTAAAAACACAAGAGTTTATTGGCCTTGTGGGAATTCTGTAGAAAGTCTTTATCATCTTCTTAGGTAAAGAAACATTATCAATGCGCATCAGAGTGTGAAAAGAAGACAAATAGAGCCTCCAGTGTAGCACAATTCTGTGGGTAGTAGGCCTAGTTC
The DNA here is from genome assembly GCF_024166365.1 of Elephas maximus indicus. Classification (NCBI taxonomy): domain Eukaryota; kingdom Metazoa; phylum Chordata; class Mammalia; order Proboscidea; family Elephantidae; genus Elephas; species Elephas maximus. The sequence continues at coordinate 78,409,431 of NC_064819.1, forward strand.
TCTGCTTTCCACAGAGCTCTAAGTCCTAGATTCTTATCCCACACCACTCTAAGTCATGCCTCTCCATAAATAAAAGCTTGTCCAGAATGGAGAGAAATTGTTAGCCTGAGAAGCTTGCAGTTGGTTCCAAAATGAGCATGTCTGGATCCTTTCCCTTCTTCAAATGTTAAATATGAATGAATACAAGCTCCAACATCTTGATTGAAATTTGAGCTCCGTGATTTGAATTTCTTCTCTTTTATAGTGTTCATTTGTGATATTATCTTTTTGTCATGATTGTTACTTTAAAAATTGCCAAAAAAACCAGGGAGATAAAACAATAACATTGGTTTGTTCAAAAATCTGTAAGTTGGCAGACCTAGCAGGGTGGAGAGGTTAGCTCATCTGGGCTCCTTTCAGGTAGGGTGTCTTGAAAGCTGGGCCTAAAATCACCTGAATGCTTGTTCATTCATAAGTCTCTTTGAGGGACAAGTGGAATCTGTCTGAGGTCTGAACAAAACATTTTATGATTATGCCCTTAGCTTCGTTTTTAGACCCTATTTTCTGACAATCTCTTGGGTCTGCTGTTTTCCCAGAAGTCTTTTCTTATGTGACATTGTTTGTCATCTGGAGGGGCTGGAAATGAGAAGGTTTTATTTCTTAAGATACACCAAGTCGTGGTTCTTTTATACTTAACAATTCACCCATTTCATCTTAAAAAAAAAAAACCAAACCCAGTGCCATCAAGTCAATTCCAACTCATAGCTTTACCTTAGGCAGCTAGAAAATGCCAGGGGTCACCTTCAACACATTGCCTGGAAATATCCTTAGCTAAATCACCTAAAAAATAAGAAAAAAATTTTTTTAAATCACCCAGTTCATTGGGTATATTTTTTACCTTCTGTGTTAGCACAATAACAGTGCTGCTAAACTTTCTGTCACTAGATAACAAGGGGGCCCTTTACTTCTGCTTCTAATAATAGTTTCCTCATTCTCCTGACTAGGCAACATAAAGAAATTGTCTTCCCATTTGGGGGACATTTTCACTAACTTTCTCCTGAAGGTCTTACCAGTTTCCAACTGCTGCCCAGTTCCAAAGCCACATGCTTTCAGGTTTGTTATAGCAGTATCTCATTTTCAGGTTAAAAAAAAAAATGTATATATATATATATATACACGTACATACTGGTGGTGAAATCATTAAGTGCTACAGCTGTTAACCGAAGGGTCGGCAGTTTGAATCCGCCAGGGGCTCCTTGGAAACTCTATGGCCCATTCCACTGTGTCCTATAGAATCACTATGAGTTGGAATCGACCTGAGGGCACTGGGTTTGGTTTTTTTTTTTTTTTTTTTTTGGTAGTACTAGGGAACCCAAGGTTGAGAAGGGAGAGTGTTGACATGTTGTGGGTTTGTTAACCAATGTCATAAAACAGTATGTCCAGATGTGTCTGTCAGTTTGTCATACTGTGGGGGCTTGCGTGTTGTTGTGAAGCTGGAAGCTATGCCACCAGTATTCAGATACCAGCAGGGTAACCCATGGAGGGCAGGTTTCAGCTGAGCTTCCAGACTAAGACAGACTAGGAAGAAGGACCTGGCAGTCTACTTCTGAAAAACATTAGCCAGTGAAAACCTTATAAATAGCAGCAAAACATTGTCTGATATAGTGCTGGAAGATGAGCCCCTCAGGTTGGAAGGCACACAAAAGATGACTGGGGAAGAGCTGCCTCCTCAAAGTAGAGTCGACCTTAATGACGTGGATGGAGTAAAGCTTTCGGGACGTTCATTTGCTGACGTGGCTTGACTGAGAATGAGGAGAAAGATCTGCAAACATCCATTAATAATCGAAATCTGGAATGTACAAAGTATGAATCTAGGAAAATTGGAAATGGTCAAAAATGAAATGGAACGCATAAACATCAATATCCTAGGCATTAGTGAGCTGAAATGGGCTGGTATTGGCCATTTTGAATTGGACAATCATACAGTCTACCATGCTGGGAATGACAACTTGAAGAGGAATGGTGTTGCATTCATTGTCAAAAAGAACGTTTCAAGATGTATCCTGAAGTATAACACTGTCAGTGATAGGGTAATATCCATACACCTACAAGGAAGGCCACTTAATATGACTATTATTCAAATTTAAACACCAACCACTAGAGCCAAAGATGAAGAAATAGAAGATTTTTATTAGCTGCTGCAGTCTGAAATTGATCAAACATGAAATCAGGATGCATTCATAATTACTGGCAATTGGAATGTGAAAGTTGGAAACAAAGAAGAAGGATCAGTAGTTGGAAAATATGGCCTTGGGGATAGAAACAAAGCCGGAGATCGAATGATAGAATTTTGCAAGACCAAGGACTTTTTCATTGCAAATACCTTATTTCACCAACGTAAACGGTGACTATACACATGGACCTCACCAGATGGAACACACAGAAATCAAATTGACGGCATCTGTAGAAAGAGACAATGGAAAAGCTCAATATCATCAGTCAGAACAAGGCCAGGGGACGACTGTGGAACAGACCATCAATTCCTCATATGCAAGTTCAAGCTGAAACTGAAGAAAATTAGGGCAAGTCCACAAGAGTCAAAATATGACCTTGAGTATATCCCACCTGAATTTAGAGACCATCTGAAGAACAGATTTGGTGCATTGAACACTAGTGACTGAAGACCAGATGAATTGTGGAATGACATCAAGGACATCATATATGAAGAAAGCAAGAGGTCATTGAAAAGAAAGAAAAGACCAAGGTGGATGTCAGAGGTGACTCTGAAACTTGCTCTTGAATGTTGAGCAGCTAAAGCAAAAGGAAGAATTGGTGAAGTAAAAGAATTGAATAGAAGATTTCGAAGGGCATCTCGAGAAGACAAAGCAAAGTATTATAATCACATGTGCAAAGAGCTGGAGATAGAAAACCAAAAGGGAAGAACATGCCTGGCGTTTCTCAAGCTGAAACAACTGAAGAAAAAATTCAAGTCTCAAGTTGCAATAGTGAAGAATTCCATGGGGAAAATATTAAACGACCCAGAAAGGATGAAAAGAAGATGGAAGGAATACACAGAGTCATTATACCAAAAAGAATTAATTAGTCGATATTCAACCATTTCAAGAGGTGGCATAGGATCAAGAACCGAAGGTACTGCAAGAAGAAGTCCAAAATGCTTTGAAAGAATTGGTGAAAAACAAGGCTCCAGGAATTGATGGAATATCAATTGAGATGTTTCAACAAACAGATGTAGCACTGGAGGTGCTCACTCGTCTATGCCAAGAAATATGGAAGACAGCTTTCTGCCAACTGACTAGAAAAGATCCATATTTATCCCTATTCCCAAGAAAGGTGATCCAACCGAATGTGGAAATTATAGAACAACATCATTAATACCACACGCAAGGAAAATTTTGCTGAAGATCATTCAAAAACAGCTGCAGCAGTATATCGACATGGTACCGCCAGAAATTCAGGTCGGTTTCAGAAGAGGACGTGGAACCAGGGATATCATTGCTGATGTCAGATGGATCCTGGCTGAAAGCAGAGAATACCAGAAGGATGTTTACCTGTGTTTTATTGACTATGCTAAGGCATTCGACTATGTGGATCCTAACAAACTATGAATAACACTGCGAAGAATGGGAATTCCAGAACACTTAACTGTGCTCATGAGGAACCTTTACATAGATCAAGAGGCAGTTGTTCGGACAGAACAAGGGGATACTGATTGGTTTAAAGTTAGGGAAGGTGTGCGTCAGGGTTGTGTTCTTTCACCATACCTATTCAATCTGTATGCTGAACAAATAATATGAAAAGCTGGACTATATGGAGAAGAAAGGGGCATCAGTATTGGAGGAAGACTCATTAACAACCTATGTTATGCAGAGGACACAACCTTGCTGGCTGAAAGTGAAGAGGACTTGAAGCACTTACAAATGAAGATCAAAGACCACAGCCTTCAGTATGGATTACACTTCAACATAAAGAAAACAAAAATCCTCACAACTGGACCAATGAGCAACATCATGATAAACGGAGAAAAGATTGAAGTTGTCAAGGATTTCATTTTACTTGGATCCACAATCAACAGCCATCGAAGCAGTAGTCAAGAAATCAAAAGATGCATTGCATTGGGTAAATCTGCTGCAAGGGACCTCTTTAAAGTTTTGAAAAGCAAAGATGTCGTCTTGAAGACTAAGGTGTGCCTGACCCAAGCCATGGTATGTTCAATCGCACCATATGCACGAGAAAGTTGTACAATGAATAAAGAAGACCAAAGAAGAATTGAAGCCTTTGAATTGCAGTGCTGTTAAAAAATATTGAATGTACCATGGGCTGCCAAAAAACGAAGAAATCTGTTTTAGAAGAAGTACAACCAGAATGCTCCTTAAAAGCAAGGATGGCGGGACTGCATCTTACATACTTTGGACATGTTGTCAGGAGGGGTCAGTCCCTGGAGAAGGACATCATGCTTGGCAGAATACAGGGTCAGCGGAAAAGAGGAAGACCCTTAACGAGGTGGATTGACACAGTGGCTGCAACATTGAGCTCAAGCATAACAACGATTGTAAGGATGGCTCAGGACCGGAAAGTGTTTCCTTCTGTTGTGCATAGCGTTGCTATGAGTCAAAATGACTCAATTGCACCTAACAACAACAACAGTGCTGATATGGATTTATTTTCTCTCAGCCCCAAATCATCCTTTTCCCTGCTTTGTGAAAATAAATCTGAGTCTTTAGTTTTCCTTTGCTTCCTAGCCCTGAGGATTTGCCTGGAGAGAATGCTGGCTAGATATTGCAGGAGAAAGAGGGCTTTGTTGCTTGACCTGTGGCTTCCCCAGTGCTCTTGCCCCTTGCATGGCTTTCTCATGCATCAGGTGCCACAGGGCTTTAAATTTCGTTCGAAAGACTCTGGAAACATTCCAGAATTCTCTAGTTCAGGTCTTTTCATTTGTCAGCTGTTTGGTTTGAGTTGCCTCTTTCCTTGTTATGCTTTGCTGTGAGATCGGTACAGAGTCGCTAGGCCGTTGGCAAGAGTATTCGGGGCTGGGCATCTCTGAGGCAAAAAGGGTTGCATTATGGACAGTGGGGAGAGAGTAAAGGCCAAGGAACCGAGAATGATGGTTTAGTGCTGGGGCGGGGGGCAGGATAGGGCGAGGCAGACAGGAGGAGCTGGTTAAGAGCATGAGGAGAGTTAAGTCCCCAAGAGCAAGAAAAAACCTCCGCTGTGGTGGGCTCCAAGATTCAACTTTTAAGGAAGCCTAAGAGGAAATCGCCTCGAGGGCACTAGGTTTCTTTTTCGGGAACAGGAACAAAACGAGACATTGTCAGAAGTGGGATTCGAACCCACGCCTCCACCTGGAGACCAGAAACCCCGAGCGCGGGAAGCGAAAGCTTGAGTCTGGCGCCTTAGACCACTCGGCCATCCTGACAAGCCTGGAGCTCCCGTACAGGATGGCAACCATAAAAAATGACTGAAAACTGATTCGTTCACAAAAGAGAAAAAGATGATTTCTAAAAGCAGGAAAGAATACATTTTACAGAGAACCTGGAACTTGCCTTGGACAACAGAATTAATGCAATCCTAAACCCTGGAGGCCACGCCACCCACTCCACGTCCCCTTTTCCCAATGACCCCACCCGCGCCTCGCCCGAGCCTGCCCCTGAAGACCCCGGAGTTACAAGACAGGCTTTAAGGAGTAGAGGACACGGGATGCAGATTTTATCGGCGCGGGGTTGAAATGGTCTTTCAGCAGCTTTCTGCGATGCCCAAAGTATCTGTCTCCCACATTTTATTCTAAGAAGTTATATTAGTGGGGATTGGGCCTATGCTCGGGACTTAAATAATCCCTGTTCAATCCTGTTTTCGGCATTTTCACTTTTTCTGCAAGGGTACGCAGACGGCTTGAGCGTTTTCCATATTCTTCCAGTTTCCTTCCTTACTCAAGCTCCCCTTCCACCCCAACCTCTTTTTCCCTTTCTTGTCTTCTCTGGCTGCCCTTTTCTTTCTCTCTCTCACTCAGTATACCCGTCTTCTATTCTCTCTGCCGGCCGTGAAAGAAAGGATGTCAAATGAAAATCAGAACGTGTTTAAAAAGAAGTCGAAGAAGAAAATCGCCGTCGAGTCGTTTCCGACTCATAGTGACCTTATAGAATAGAGTAGAACTGCCTCATAGGGTTTCCAAGGAGCGCCTGGTGCTTTTGAACTGCTGACGTTTTGGATAGTAGCCCTTGCACTTAAACACTATGCCGCCCGGGTTTCCAGGATGTGTGTATAGGATACATAATAAGAGAAGTATGAGACCATAGACAACAACAACAAAAAGATCTTTGTCTTGGTGTCAAATCTCTACATAGATGTTAGATAGATAGGTAGACAGATAGATAGATAGATAGGTAATAGATGATAGATATATTCCTACAGGTTTGTTTAATGTAAGAGGCATTCATTCAGTGTTCACTTTCCATCCTATCTCATAGGTAGGTCCCTAATTGATAGCTTAAGAGACTTCATTTTCTGTGGACGATAATCTAAGTATTGTATGTAGGGATTTGAAAACAACTGATGAAAGATCCTAATTTCTGTCCCCAACGATCAGGGATAAGTTGTTTTATTCTGTTTCTTTCTGCTTTCCTCCCTACCCTAGCTCTCATGTGAAGAACCAAAATACTGTTTTGAAGGCAAGGTAAAGTAGTAGAAAATGTGAGGTCTTGAATTAGATGTAAGTGTACTTGCATTTACACTTTATTACTTTAAAAAGTACGATGTTTTATATTACTTTGGCCTTCTGGGGACTGTTTCTTCACCTTGTAAGTAATGGCAACCAAGTAGGAATGAACAGAAGGAAAGACTGAGAACAAAAGCAACATGATACATTTTTAAAAATAAACCTAATCATGCCAATAGGTGAGGAGTGGGTGTATTCTTAAAAATACACAAAAAAAAACCTTAATGTTTGAGGTTATCTTTTCTATTGGGCAAAATGGTACCACGACTGAACAAAATTGTTTGCATTGATGTGGACAAGTCATTCCCATGTATCTCAGGGCCATCACAAATTGGTTTGGAAAGAGAACAAGTTATGTTCCCTAACTTGAAGCAGTAACAGTTCTTTTCTTACATTCCCTAGGTCAGTCCTTTTATCATCTTAATGAGCTGATAGATGACCTAGGAATCTGGTGAAAATGCAGGTTTTTATTTAGTATATACACTGCACCTAAGACTCTCCTAGAGCTTTTTTAAAACACAGATTTCTGTACGTGACCCCCAGAGATACTGATTTAGTAGGTCTAGAGTATGTTCCAAGAACATTGCATTTTTAGTGGGCTCCTGGGTGCTGCTGACACTACTGGTGAATGGACCACGCTTTGAGTAACACTGCTCTAAACCAATACTTCTCACACTGTAATGTGCATAGGAGTTGGCCTCAATATTTTGCTAAAATGCAGATTCTCTTTCAGTAGATGTGAGTGTGTCTGGAGATTCTGTGCTTCTAACCATCTCCCTGGTGCTGTAGATGTTGCTGATACAGGGACCAGACTTGGAATAGAAAGCTCTCAATATTCCCAAATACTGCTGTACATTGGAATCCCCAGCAGATCTTTTAAAAACTCTGATGCTTGAGTGGCATCCCATAGGAATTAAATCATATTGTCTGTGGGTGGGAGCCAGCAAACCGTTATTTTATAAATATCCTTAAGTGATTCCAAGGTGCAAAGTTTGGGAAGCATAGCTCTAGGCCATTTCTTTGTCCTTGGCTATTCTGTTTATGCTACTCGCGTGCTTACAGTTTTTACTTTATATAATTAAATAAAGTCTATTTTTATAGGGCAAAAATCCAACCATAATCTAGCATAGATCGTGTTTAACACCATCCACCATGTAACAAGAGTAAAGTAATTTTGCGTTTCTTCTCCGCGTTATGCAGCCACCACAGAATACCAAAACGTACTGTGAGAATGCTATGTTTTACATCTTAGGAAAGTATGGCTATTTTGCTTGGCACCTTCCATAGCTCTAATTTATTAAATCATCTGTTATTCATATGTAAGAAGGTCTTGGTGAAAAAAAAAATATATATGTTAAGAAGTGATTAGAGACTAATTAACATAAATTATCTAAATATATTAGTAATTAAAATCTGTTGGCATCTATTTTGTGCTGAATTTTGGAAAATCTTGATAATGTAAAAACAGAAACAAAAATTTGTTTCATTACTCTTTTAGATGAAATTTTTTAATTTTTTTTTTTTGTACTTTAAATGAAGGTTTACAAAACAAAGTAGTTTCTCAACAGCAAGTTAGTACACACAATGTTGTATGACATTGGTTAATACCATGACATGTCAACACTCTCCCTTCTAAACACTGGGTTCCCTATTACCAGCTTTCCCATTCCCTCCTGCCTTCCAGTCCCTGCCCCAGGGCTGGGGTGACTTTTTCGTCTTGTTTTGTTCCATGGGCCTTCAATCATTGGGTGAAGGGTGAACCTCAGGAGTGGCCTCATTAATGAGCTGAAAGGGTGTCCGGGGACCCTACTCTCAGAGTTTCTCCAGCCTCTGTCAGGCCAGCAAGTCTGGTCTTGCTTTTTGAGTTAGAATTTTGTTCTACGTTTTTCTCCAGCTCTGTTAGGGGCCCTCTATTGTGATCCCTGGCCGAGCAGTCAGTGGTGGTAGCCAGGCACCATCTAGTTGTACTGTACTCAATCTGGTGGAGGCCATGTTCGATGTGGTCCCTTAGTCCTTGGGACTAATCTTTCCCTTGTATCTTTAGTTTTCTTCATTATTCCTTGCTCCCAAAGGGTTCAGATCAGTGGAGTATCCTAGGTGGCTGCTCACAGGCTTTTAAGACCCCAGATGCTACTCAGCAAAGTAGAACGTAGAACATTTTCTTCATAAACTATGTTATGCTAACTGAACTAGATGTTCCCCATGACCATGGTCCCCATAGCCTTCGGCCCAGGGAGTTGGACGTTCAGGGAGTTTGGATGTGTCTATGGAACTACCATAAGCTTTCCTTGTACGGGTTGTGCTGGCTTCCCCAGTATTCTATGCTGTCTTACCGGTTGCCCAAGTTACCACTTACCTATTGTCTATTAAGTGTTTTACCATCCCCAACTCTCCCCTCCCCCATAACCATCAAAGACTGTTTCTTTTTGTATGCAAACCTGTTCATGAGTTTTTATAGTAGTGGTCTCATACAAAATTTGTCCTTTTGTGATTGACTTATTTCACTTAACATAATGTCCTCCAGATTCATCCATGTTATGAGATGCTTCACAGATTCATCATTGTTCTTCATCATTGTGTAACACTGCATTGTGTGTATGTACCACAGTTTGTCCATTCATCTGTTGATGGGCATCTAGGCTGTTTCTATCTTTCTACTATTGTGAACAATGCTACATTAAACATGACTGTGCATATATTTATTTGTGTGACAACTCTTATTTCTCTAGGATATATTCCTAAGAGTTGGATTGATGGATCATATGGTATTTTTATTTCTAGCTTTCTAAGGAAGTGTCATCCCATTTTCCAAAATGGTTGTATCATTTTGCATTTCCACCAGCAGTGCATGAGTTTGGATCTCCCCACAGCCTCTCCAACATTTGTTATTTCCTGTTTTATTGATTTGTGCCAATAACGGTGGGGTGAGACGGTATTGCATTGTGGTTTGGATTTGCATTTCTCTAATGGCTAGAGATCATGAGCATTTCCTCATCTGTCTGTTGGCTGTTTGAATATCTTTTTTGGTGAAGCGTCTGTTCATTTCCTTTGTCCATTTTTTAATTGGATTATTTGTCTTCTTGTTGTACAGGTGCTGGATTTTCTTGTAGATTTTGAAGAATAAACCTTTGTCTGATTTGTTATAGCTGAAATTTTTTTCCCAGTCTGTAGGTTCTCTTTTTACTCCTTTGATGAAGTCTTTTGATGAGCATAAGTGTTTAATTTCTAGAAGATTCCAGTTATCTCGCTTATCCTCTGGACCTTGTGTGTTGTTTGTTGTGGTTTGTATCCTGTTAATGCCATGTATTAGGGCCTCTAGTGTTGATCTTGTTTTTTCTTCTATGAACTTTGTAGTTTTTGGCTTTATATTTAGGTCTTTGATCCATTTTGAGTTAGTTTTTTTATATGGTGTGAGGTATAGGTCTTTTTTCATTTTTTCTGCTGATGGACTTCCAGATTTTACCAGTACTTTTTTTTTTTTTTTTTTTTTTGCTAAAAAGGCTGTCTTTTCCCCTTTTGATGGGCTTTGGGCCATAGGTGACCATAGGTGGATGGATTTACATCTGTGTGCTCAATTCTGTTTCATTCGTCAATGTATCTGTCCTTGTAGCTGTTTCAGCTGTTTTGACTACCACAGCTGTATATTAGGTTCTGAGGTCAGGCAGTGGGAGTCCTCCTACTTCACTCTTCTTCTTCAATAGTGCTTTACTTATTCAGGGCTTCTTCCCTTTCCATATAATGTTAATGATAAGTTTTTCCATCTCTTTAAAGAATGTTGTTGATATTTGAATCGGTATTATATTGTATTCTTAAATCACTGTGGGTAGAGTTGTCATTTTCACAATGTTGAGTCTACCTATCCATGAGCTTGGTATGTTTTTCTATTTACGTAGATCTCTTTTGGTTCCTTGCAGTAGTGTTTTATAGTTTTCTTTGTATAGGTCTTCTATATCCCTGGTTAGATTTACTCCCACATATTTGGGGGGGGGATGGTTATTATAAAAGGTGTTGTTTTCCTGATTTACTTTTCATTGTTCTCTTTATTGGTATGTAGGAATCCAAATGATTCTTGTATACACCTACTTTGCTGAACCTTTCCATTAGTTCCAGTAGTTTTCCTGTGGAGCCTTTTGGGTTTTCTAGGTATAGTATCATATCACCCGCAAATAGGGATGGTTTAACTTCTTCATTACTAATTTGGATGCCCTTTATTTCTGTTTCTTGCCTTATTTCTCTAGCTAGGACTTTCAACACAATGTTAAATAGGAGTGGTGATTAAGGACATCCTTTTGGGTGAAATTTTAAAAGCCTCTGACGACTCCTGATATTAATACAATTACATTTTTTAATATAGCTATTGGCTTTTAAAAGCTGGGCTAATTCAATACTAAGATAATAAATGCATTTATCGATTTAAATGTCTTTTAAAAATAATTGTTTGACACTGAATTTATATGTCACTAGAAAGTAAATGGCATTTTTTTTTAGAAAGTAAACTCTTGGAAGGCAAGATTTCTTTTTTTAAATTCATTACAATGGAATCAGGCAGATTTAACCAGTTCAAAGAAAATCCAAAGAACAGAGATGTTTACAGATGAGGACTATTGAAGCAAAGGTGAGAGTGGATACAAAGTTAACCTCTTGCAGAGTAAACCAACCTAACCAGGAGGAGAGAAACTATATGTAGACAGCACAGAGTTTATACATCTATAGACATGAATTATTTTGTATTGCTATCAGCTTTTTAATATTTACACAATTGGAAATTGAAATCGAATAGAGAGATAACCCAGAGGGGTATCTTCTAGAGAATGCATCATTTTCCACTGACCCAGGACTTTTTATCCTACAGTGTTAAATTTTTACATTTTTTTTCTTTCATCCCTATTTATTTATTTTTTATTGTGTTTTACATGAAAGTTTACAGCCCAAATTAGCTTCTTATTCAAAAATTTATACACATTGTTTTGTGACATTGGTTGAAATTCTAGCAATACGTCAGCACTCCCCCTTTTTCAATTTACACCCAGGGTTCCCCATGTCCATTCCTCCAGATCTCCTGTTGCTTCCTGCCTTCTCATCTTTGCTTTTGGGTAGGTGTTGCTCATTAGGTCTCCTATACTTCATTGAACTAAGAAGCACGTTCCTCACATGTGTTCTTGATTGCTCTGTAGGCCTGTCTGATCTTTGGCTAAAAGGTGGATTTAGGGAGTGGCTTTAGTTCTGTCTTAGCAGGGTGTCAGAGGGCCATAGTTTCAGGAGTGCTGATTAAATCTTTGTTCATTAAAAAACAATTACCATTATAAAAGATAAAAAAAAAGTCCTAGTGCCAATAAAACATTTGCTTTCTAACATCTAATTTCGTGAACATTAACTTTTTTTTTCTCCTTTTTACAGTAGTTTCATCTTTTTATACTTGAGCTTGGACAGAATTGTTTCTGATTATTGGAAAACCAAATGCATGCTAGTTAGTATAATTTATAAAGGCAAAATTGGAAAAGTGTTAGCCTTCATCTCTTTCCACAAACCCGGGGCTACTGGAATTACAGTAATATAAAAATAATTTTTGTTTGTGGTTTTCAGTGAAAACGGTTTTTCCCAATAAAGGAAAGATACTGAAAGGGTTGTATTGGCAGGAATCAAAACAGATGAAAATACTGGAATACTAAAGTCATGTTAATGTAGACATTAAGCTGTGGGGATGGTTTCAATTCTCACATTCAATACAAGGCTCACATAAATTAAAAAGATACATCTACTTCAGGTAACCCTAAAAAGCAATATTTTAAAAATAAGTTCTACATAACAGAGGACCCCTGAGGGAGCAGGAGAACAGTGGGATGCAGACCCCAAATTCTCATAAAAAGACCAGATGTAATGGTCTGACTGAGACTAGAAGAATCCCGGCGGTCATGGTCCCCAAACCTTCTGTTGGCCCAGGACAGGAGCCATTCCCGAAGACAACTCATCAGACATGGAAGGGACTGGACAATGGGTTGGAGAGAGACGCTGATGAAGAGTGAGCTACTTGTATCAGGTGGACACTTGAGACTGTTTTGGCATCTCCTGTCTGTAGGGGAGATGGGAGGGTAGAGAGGGTTAGAAACTGGCAAAGCCATCACGAAAGGAGAGAGTGGAAGGAGGGAGCAGGCTGACTCATTGGGGGGACGGTAAGTGGGAGTATGGAGTAAGGTGTTTATAAGCTTATATATGACAGACTGACTTGATTTGTAAACTTTCACTTAAAGCACAATAAAAATTATTTTTAAAAAAGCTCTAGAAAAAACATTAGCTATAAGTTATTAGTTGTCTTGCAATAAGGTTTAAAATACTCACAGTTTTACTATGGCTTCTGATAGGAATTAGAATCTATTTTCTAATATCCTGGGTTTTTAAAATAAGCTTTGGATTGGCATTTTATGGAAATGTTATATTAGCTTAGTTTCTACAGTGAAACAGAGGCAGAATGTAACATTTCCTTACCAAATGCTGGAATCAGTAAATATGGTTATAATATATCAGTATGTTAGACATCCTAACTAGAGTATGAGGTGGGAATGGTGGTGGGAAATGAAAACAAATGCTCAACTAAAAGACAAATCTAGTGAAAACAGAAGAGTATGCATAAAAAAGCCTAATTGGGAAATCCATGTGTGAGATTCAATAAAAATATCATTTTTGTTTACTCAAAAGAGAATAATTTTTAATTCATTTTTGGAAATCAGTCAACTTCCTAGACATGACTGCTGCTTTGCTTTTGTCTCTTATTCTAGGGATTGGACCTCAGCTTTATTGGTAGGCTAAACTCAGTGAAATTATCACCTGAGGGTAATAAGGTTCTAGGGACTGATTCACATTAAAAGGGGTCACAGGAGCCTGATGTTATAAATCAGAATACAATTTGTTAACTTGAAGGGGAGTTTATAACTTTTCAAGACTGGTATACATAGCCACATTTTAGGCCACGTTGATCCTGGTCATGAGTTTCTCTAGAGGGTGACTCAGTAGCGAGAAGGGGGTCTGGTGGCATACCATCAAAGGAAAAGAAAAAACTCTTAAGAGATATTTCATCTGGGTTATGATAAAACCTGATGAACTGGCCAAGGGTGTTTTTTTTTTTTTTTTTAATTTTGCTCTTTTTTGGTGAAAGTTTATAGCTCAAATGAGTTTTTCACTTAAAAATTTTATACACAAATTGTTTTGTGACATTAGTTACCATCCAAGGTTATTTTTTAAAGGAGATTCTTATATGTTGTTCTGTATCATGTTGCAAGAGCCCAACAATTACAGCTAAATTATCTACCACATCTTTCAGGATACAGAGAATGATAAGATATAAAAAACAATGTAACATGCTTTATGCCATTCTGACTTCTTAACTCTTATTCTGTCTAATTTTCTTCCAATTAACAGACAATTATGAATCTCCTACCATGTGTTTAGCACTAGATGTGGCTCTGGAGAAAACACACATAGTTCCTGCCCTCAAGCGGTCAGGGTTTGAAGGAAGAGACAAACTGGTAAGACATGCAATTTCACTTCAGTTAGTACAGTGACTGAAGCATTTCAAGATACTAAGGAAGATCAAAAACATAGAGTTTTTGACATTTATTGGATAGTTTAAAATAATCATACCACCTTTTCATGTACAAAACCCACGTTGGAAGCTCAGAGGTTTTGTTTTTGTTGTTGTTGGTTAGTTTTTTGTTCAGATATGTAAAAAGAAGCAAATAAGCAAAATTGTATCCACCTAAGTTATAATTTCTTCTCTGTCCTCCTATCTCTTTTTTCCCTCATATATAACATCTATTTATGGTTCAGAATTCTGCTCCGTTATCCCTGCTCTCTGAATTCCTTCGTATCTGAGGGTGGGTTCTCTAGAGAAGCAAAACCAGTAAAGCATATAAAAATTATTATAGAGACTGAAACATTTCTATCAAGGAAATGGCTCACACAATTGTAGAGGCTGTATCGTCTCAATTCTGTGGGTCAGGAAAGAGTATTCTCCTGATTCACGAAGCCTCAGGTGCTGGAGAGCCCAAGATCAGCAGGCCAGAAGCAGATTTGTTGCTGACAGACTGTGAAGATCAATGAATCCCAAGATCAGCATGCAAGACAGCAGGTAAGCTGCTAACTCAAGCCCCAAGAACTGAAGGTCAAATGAACAGCAGCCAGCTGCATGATCCACAAGGAGAAAAAGCCCCCCAGCCTTGCCAGAATGTCCACCCGCACTCAGTGTAGCTGACATGCCCAAGGAAGCTCCCCTTAAACTGACTGGTTACTCACAGCAGATCCCATCATGGGGGTGATCATACATTAAATCTCAACAAGGAAGTGATCGCAACATTATACGACTACAAAAACATGAGACTCATGGCCCAGCCAAATTGACAAACAATCTTAACCATCACAGTCTGCCACTTGTCACCTTGGCACCTGTACACATCTTCTTAAACCATACATAATTTCTGAATAAAGACAATTATCAAGTCATACTTGGGCCTAAAATGATCGAATGAACATACATACAACTGAAAATGCAATAACCCTCTTTATATCTTATAGTCTGCACCTGGTCATGTGGCTGTAACTGGTATTTACAACTACATTCTTCCATCATCCATTCCCTATTCCCTTTTCCTTCAGCAAGCACCTCAGCTGACTGTGGTTCTTTGTCCGCTGGGGTGACCTAAACCTTCATTCTTGAAGGGTCGGGGCCATTATTAGTCATGTAGGAATTGGGTTGCTGTAATTTTCCATTGACTTTAATCACAAGGCATGGTAGTACTAAGAGATGTCCCCAAGGGACCTCCTGCATTCCAGACAAACTCTTCTTTACCTCCATAATGTAATATCAATTCGACTTCCTCTTGGTAATCAGAATCAGTCACACCACCCAATATGCCTGTTGATCTAGAGGCATAAGGAATCCAAAGTGGCCAGGTGGCATTCTTAGCTTCCAGTTCAGTGGAATCAGTCAGGTGTCTCCTGGTGGGAGTATTTCTCCCTTTGGAACTAAGACTTCTAGACCTACAGAGCGTAAAGTCACGGGCACAGGAAACAAAAATCCTGTGAGTAGTTCACTAGGGGTAATAGTGAGTGGTGATACTCCCATTTACACCCCTGGATTCCTGGAACCATGAATCCTGGCTATGAGAAATATACCACAATATATTGGACCCTGGTTTAGAGCATACACAGCCTCCTGGGGAACATTGCCCCAACCCTGCAAAGTATTGCCACCTAGTTGGCACCATAATTGTGTCTTTAGGAGCCCGTTACATCATTCTATCAAGACAGCTGTTCAGGATGATGAGGAACATGGTAAGACCAGTGAATTTCATGAGCATAGTCCCGTTGATACAATCCATTTGCTGTGAAGTGAGTCCCTTGATCCGAACTAATGCTGAGTGTGATGCCATGACGGTAGATAATGCATTCTGTAGGTACACATATGGTAGTTTTGACAGAAACATTTCACACAGGGAAGGCAAATCAATATCCAGAGTAAGAACAAAATGTTGCACTTTCCATGATGGAAGTGGTCCAATGTAATCAACTTGCCACCAGGTTGCTAGGTAATCACTTTGAGGGATGTTGCCGTATCGAGGATTCAATGTGGTCTCTGCTGCTGGCAGATTAGGCATTCAGCAGTGGTTATAGCCAAGTCGGCTTTGGTGAGTGGAAGTCCACATTGCTGGACCCATGTATACCCTCCATCTCTGCCACAATGGCCACTTTGTTTACGAGCCCAACGAACAATGATTGAAGTCCCTGGGGAAAGAGGATGAGTAGTTTCCACAGAACGCATCATCCTGTTCACTTGGTTAAAATCCTTCTCTGCAAAGGCCACTGTTCGGTAAGAATTCACATAAGACACAAATATCTTCACTTCTTTGGCGCACTCAGACAGGTCTGTCAACATACTTCTTCCCCAGAAATCCTTGTCTCCAATTTTCCAATCATGTTCCTTCCAAATTCCTGACCATCGAGCCAAAACATTGGCCACAGCCCATGAATCAGTACACAATTGCACATTGGGCCATTTCTCCTTCCAAGCAAAGTGAACAACCAGGTGCACTGTTCCAAGTTCTGCCCGTTGGGAGGATTTTCCTTCACTACTGCCCTTCAGGGAGGTCCCAGAAAAGGGCTATAGTGCTGCCACTGTCCACTTCCGAGTGGTGCATGCATATCACCCAGAACCATCTATAAACCAGGCAGGAGTTTTCTCTTCCTGAGTCAACTGATCATAAGGAACTCCCCATGAGGCCATGGGTACAGATGGGGGTATGGAAGATAAGGTGATAGAAGTGGAGACCACGGACACTTGGGCCACTTCCTCATGCAGGTTACTTGTCCATTCAGGTCCTACTCAGACCAAATCTCGTATATACCACTTCCATTTAATGATGGACTGCTACTATGCACATCCCAATTTATGATTCTGTGGGTCAGACAACACCCAGTTCATGAGGGGCAGCTCAGGCCGCATGGCGATTTGGTGTCCCATGGTTAAGTATTCAGTCTCTACTAAGGCACAGTAATAACCTAAAAGCTGTTTCTCAAAAGGAAAGTAGTCATCTGCACAGGATGGCAGGACTTTGCTCCAAAGTTCTAGGGGTCTGCACTGTGGTTCATCAATAGGGGCCTGCCAAAGACTCCAAACGGCATCTCTATCTGCCACGGACACCTAAACCATCATTGGATCAGCTGAATCATATGGCCCAAGTGGCAGAGTGGCTTGCACAGCAGGCTGAACCTGTTTCAGAGCCTTCTCTTGTTCTGGGTCTGTCATGGATTGAATTATGTCCCCCCAAAAATATGTGTAATAGTTGGTCTGGGCCATGCTTCCCAGTATTGTGTGATTTTCCTATATGTTGTAAATCCTGCCTCTATGATGTTAATGACAGAGGATGAGCAGCTGTTTTGTTAGTGAAGCAGGACTCAACCTACAGGATTGGATTATATCTTGAGGCAATCTCTTTTGATATAAAAGGTAGAAGCAAGCAGAGAGAGAGGGGACTTCATACCACCAAGAAGGCAGTTCCAGGAGCAGAGTGTGTCCTTTGGATCTGGGGTTCCTACGCAAAGAAGCTTCTAGTCCAGGGGAAGATTGATGAGAAGGTTGACAGAGAGAGAAAGCCTTCCCCTGGAGCTGATACCCTGAATTTGGACTTTTAGTCTACTTTACCGTGAAGAAATAAATTTCTCTTTATTAAAGCCATCCACTTGCGGTATTTATGTAATACCAGGACTAGATAACTAAGACAGGGTTCCACTCAAAACTAGCAGCTTTATGAGTCACCTAATAAATAGGCCACAGTAGCACACTCAGATGCTGCCTCCAAAATGCAAAGAGGCCAACTAGGCGTTGTGCCTTCTTTTTAATTCTGGGAGGAGCCAGGCACAATAATTTTTCCTTCACATTAGGGGCAATATCTTCACATTCACCACACCACTGGACCCCTAGAAATTTCACTGAGGCGGAAGGTTCCTGAATTTTTGTGGGATTGATTTCCCCACACTCCAGCACACAAATGATTTAACAACAAGTCCAGAGTCATTGACTTTTCTTCCTTACTGGGTCCAACTGGCATAATGTCATCAAGGTAGTAGACCAGCGTGATGTCTTGTTGAAGGGAAATGTGGTCAAGGTCCCTGTGGACTAAATTATGACATAGGGCTGGAGAGTTGACGTAGCCCTGTAAAACTGAAGGTGTATTGCTGGCCTTTCCAGCTAAAGGCAAACTGCTTCTGACGATCCTTCAAAACAAGAATGGAGAAAAAGTCATTAGCCAGATCAATAGCTGCATATTAGGTACCAGGAGATGTATTAATTTCTTCAAGCAGTGGGACTACATCTGGAAAAGCAGTTGCAATTGGAGTCATTACGTGGTTAAGTTTTTGAAAATCCACTGTTACCCTCCAAGTCCATCTGTTTTTATTACAGGCCAAATAGGCGAGTTGAATGGGGAGGTTGTGGGAATCACCACCCCTGCATCCTTCAAATCAGTGGTGATGGCAGCAATCTCTGCAATCCCACCAGAATTGTGGTATTGATTTTCGTTTACCATTTTCTTAGGTAGGGGCAGTTCTAATGGCTTCCACTTGGCTTTTCTTACCATATAGATCTTACTCTATTTGTCAGAGACCCAATGTGGATGTTCTCCCTGTTGCTGAGTATACCTATTTGAATTATGCATTCTGGAACTGGGGAAATCACTACAGGATGGGTTCAGGGACCCACTGGACCTACTGTGAGACTGACATGAGTTACAACTCCGTTAATAACCTGATCTCCATATGTCCCCACTCTGACAGGTGGGCCACAGTAACATTTTGCATCTCTTGGAATTAGTGTCAGTTCAGAGCCAGTATTCAGTAATCCCAGAAAAGCCTGATTATTTCCTTTTCCCCAATGAACAGTCACTCTCTTAAAAGGCCATAGATGCCTTGGGGAAAGGCTGGTAGAAAGACTAACAATATAAGTTTTGGGCAGTGTATTGGAGTCCTTCCTCAAGGGGACACAGACTCCCCACCTTTATTCAAGGAGTGGTGGATCTGTAAGCTAGCTCAAGTCTGGGTGTTGATTTAGGGGCCGTGACTCTCTATTCTTGTGATTTGAGTTAGACTGCTGTTTATTTGACTGAGAATTCATCTGCTTGTACAGATCAAGTAAATATTTAGTAGATTTCCTATCTATTTCACTTCTAGGGACACCATGACTAGCTAGCCAATGCCATAAATCCATCGCAGTCAGACTATACTGATGACTTGTTTGACTCTGCTGTCCATTATGGTAACCATGCCCACTTTGTCTTTGTCGATTGAGTGCTGCCACTTGGCCCCATCACCATGGTCTCCAGGTGTCTTCATTGTAGTTAGGTGTCTTAACTGAGTTAGGGCAATACCACTGTCAAATCTGACTCATACAAAATAACAATCACAGATTCAAGGATGCTGGAACTCCCTTCACAAATTTCTTCCCCACAGTTGTGGTAAAAGGAACATCTTCTGGGCACTCCATGTGTGGGTCTGTGGGTCTAACCTGATAAATGTACTCTAGAATGCCAACTTCTGTAAGCCTTAGGATACCTTCTTCTACAGTATATCAAGGGAGGTCTGGCACTTCAACTTCATTTAGTGTAGGCCACTGTGTAATCCATGCTTCAGCAACCCAGCCAAATAAACTATTAGATCCTTTCCTAACTTCTCGAGCTGAAACATTGAATGAAGAACCTGTGCTTAGTAAGCCCATGTCAATAAACTCAGGCAGATCCATTCTTACATTCCTTGCACCATTATCTCACACTCTTAATAGCCATTCCCACACATATTCCCCAGGTTTCTACTTGTGCATATTAGAAAAGTCAAGCATTTCTTTCAGAGTGTAGCATACATCCTCCTGGGTTACATTTTCTATTTCATCTTTTGGGGCTCGCTGAGACTTAAGTCTACTTATAGGTCTAGAAGCCAAAATCTACACGGAGATTTTTTGAGTACATTCAGCATTGTCTTGTAAAGCATCTGCCTCAGGCAATGTCGCAGGCAAAGACTCAGACAAAGGCACTTAAGATGCAGTTAGGTTAACCTCATTAGATGGGAGTGGAGAGGCTAATAGTTCTACTGGTAGCAGTGATTCAATGGGATTTAGGGGCTCAGTGTCTCCAGCTTCCTGATTGTCTGCCCACATGTTCCCATCTCAGGTTTCAGGATCCCAATTCTTCCTAATAAATGCCCTCACTTTAACTTCAGATACCTCTTGAGGTTGGCAGTTGAGTTGGAGTTATTAATTCAGTGCTCTTATAATAAGAGTCTAGGCTGGGATTTTGGCAATATTAGCTCTGTTACTACCAGAAATAAGGCTTTCTCACACCTACGTTTATTGCAGCACTGTTTACAATAGCAAAAAGAAGGAAGCAACCAAGGTGCCCATCAACGGATGAATGGATAAATAAATTATGGTATATGCACACAATGGAATACTACACATTGACAAAGAACAGTGAGGAATCTGTGAAACTTTTCCTAACATGGAGGAACTGGAAGGCATTACGATGAGTGAAATTAGTCAGTTGCAAAAAGACAAATATTGCATAAGACCACTATTATAAGAACTTGAGAAATAGTTTAAACTGAGGAGAAAACATTCTTTTGTGGTTACGAGGGGGGGAGGGAGGGGTGGTGGGAGAGGGACATTCACTAATTAGATAGTAAATAAGAACTACTTTAGGTGAAGGACAAGACAGCACACAATACAGGGGCGGTCAGCACTATTGGACTAAACCAAAAGCAAAGAAGTTTCCTGAATAAACTGAATGCTTCGAAGGCCAGCATAGCAGGGGCAGGGGTCTGGGGACCATGGTTTCAGGGGACATTTAAGTCAATTGGCATAATAAAATCTATTAGGAAAACATTCTGCGTCCCACTTTGAAGAGTGGCGTCTGGGGTCTTAGACGCTGACGGGCAGCCATCTGGGATGCATCCGTTGGTCTCAGCCCACCTGAATGGGGGGAGTGCAGAGCACCGAGGACACTGGGCGATTATGGGCCTGGGAGACAGAGGGGGCCGCTTGAACCAGGGACTACATCATCCTGGGACCGGTGGAACTGGACGGTGCCTGGCAGCAGCTGATGGCTGCCCTGACAGGGAACCCAGCAGGGAACCCCTGAGGGAGTGGGAGGGCAGTGGGATGCAGACCCCAAATTCTCATAAGACCAGACGTGGTGGCCTGACTGAGACTGGAGGGATCCTGGTGGTCAAGGCCCCCGGGCTTTCTGTTGCCCCAGGACAGGAGCCATTCCCGAAGCCAACTCTTCGGACATGGATTGTACTGGACAATGGGTTGGAGAGGGATGCTGGTGAGGAGTGAGCCTCTTGGATCAGGTGGACGCTTGAGACTACGTTGGCATCTCCTGCCTGGAGGGGAGATGGGAGGGTGGAGGGTGTTAGAGGCTGGTGAAATGGAAAGGAAAAGAGAGAGTGGAGGGAGAGAGTGGGCTGTCTCATTGGGGGGAGAGTAATTGGGAGTAGCAAGGTGTGTGTGGGTTTTTGTGTGAGAGACTGACTTGACTTGTGAACGTTCACTTGGAGCACAATAAAAATTATATATAAAAAAGAAATGTCTTTCTTTCAAGGCACAAATGGAAAATTTGAGGTCATTTATGCAGTGCTCAAGCTTTGACTCTGAAGCCCTGAGTGCATCTCTTTCTTTCTCTACCTTGTCTAGAGAAAGGACCATCCAGTTTCCTTATACTTCTCATTATAAAAAATTGTTGAAAGGTATACACGAAATCACCCAGAACCTCATCTTTCACTAGTACCTGATCTATTGGTGGTGATATTTTTTGTCTTTGTATTGGCACCTCACGCCATGAATTAACAGTGGCCTGTTTACTACTTGAAGCAGAGTCATCAACATCTTTGAGACTAATCAGACTTGAGAACCAATTTAGAAAATTCATCCTTGCAATTCTGTTTGTCTAGAACCACTCAGTATCAAATGCCTTAGGCTAGGTTCTCTAGAGAAGCAAAGCCAGCAAAGCATATAAATATACATATAAAGAGAGAAATTTATATCAAGGAAAGGGCTCACACGGTTGTAGAGACTGTAACTTCCCTAGTCTGTGGGTCAGAAAAAAGGCTTCTCCTGATTCACGTAGCCACATGGGCTGGTAAACCCAAGATCTGCAGGCCAGAGACCAGGGCTGCTGCTCAAGTGTTGTGAAGACAAATCCCAAGATTGACAAGCAAGATCACAGTTAAGCTGCTAACTCAAGTCCCAAGAACCAGAGGTCAGAAAAACAAGAGCCAGCTGATGGATTTAGAATGAGCAAAAGCCCCATCATTGCCAGAATATTTGCCCACACTTGATGCAGATGATTTGCCCAAGGGAACTCCCCTTCAACTGATTGGCTACTCATAGCAGATGCCATCATGGGGGTGATCACTTACCAAATCTCAACGGTGAAGTGATCAAAACATTATATGACTGCCAATACCCTGAGAATCATGGCCCAGCCAAGTTGACACACAATCTTAACCATTACACTCCCTAAGTCCCACACTCTGTACACCTGACACTAACACTGTCCATCAGAGGCAATCACTTTTAAATTTCTTCTAAATCTGGGTCAAATATGTGCTTGTCCTTTTATATTTCATAGTTTACCTTAATTATGAGGTGGTACTGCTGCTTCTTCCACTGGACTCCTATTTCTTCCAGGGCAGAAGCTCCTATGTATGTTTGCTCTTTCTATACAGCTGGCAGAACATATGCTCAGTAATTTTTAAAAATAATTTCTATATTTTCCTCTTTTTAAATAAAACCATGTCATTATGAAACATTTGAAAAATACAAGTCAGCAAAAAAGAAACAAATTAAATTAGTGTCTAATCCCATGCCCAGAGATAACCACTGTTAGTATTGTAGTGTTGGCTTTAGCTAGTTAGACTTATGAATCATATGGCTGTAAATCTAACTGGTGATATAGTACCAGTAAATAGTTGCCAAATGCATCTTTTGTCCACTTCCAATGTCTTAAACATCTTTCTGTATCATGAGTTATTTTTCTTGGATATGATTTCAATGGCTGCTATAACTTTACTCTGTGATAAATGATACATTTCTTTAACCTGTACTCCCCTGTTAGTGTTTTGTTTTGGTTGGCCATTAAAAGACGTGTGTCTGAATCATGCAGCAAAGGACATAGAACTTCCCTTACATAAGAAATGGCATGGGCAAAGGCCCTGTGGTGAGAAGGAGCATAATGCATTGAGGAACTGAAAGAAGGCCCCTGTGATATGGAGTTAGTAATCACAGTTAATTGTTTTCTTTTGTGTTAAGCAAGAGAAGTTCAAGATAAGATGTGCACTTACAAACAAGCATGATCAGGAAACTGCTTTAACAGAGCAAGAGGAGATTTGGAGAGAGGAGTTAGGAGGTTCTGTCAAAATCCCTGGCAAGGAATAATTGGTGGAAGAAAGAGGTCATTGTGGTAATGAAAAGAAGTGGACAGATGACATATAACATATTAGGAGGTAAAACTTCACATAACTGGCTGCTCAGATTGGGAAGTAAAGAAGAGAAAGTGTAGCCCAGGACAGCTCCAGGGTCTTGGCTCATGGGGTCTGGGGATGAAACTGTGGGCCGGATGAGAAGAACGCAGGAAATGCTGGAGGCCTGTCAGAAAAGAAAGAGTCGGGAAGGAAAGAGGGCCAAGGAAGAGCCTGAGGATCGGCCAGTACTTAGGTGGATGGGAGGGTCCTGAGTAGCTAAGGAACGCGAGAAGTGATAAGAAAGGAGGGAACTAGGAGACTATGTAGTCCCTCGTGTCAGAGAGGAAACTTCAATATCCTTTTAAAGTAAGGCGTCAAAAGATGGACGACCTATGTGGGGATTCTGTCTCCCATCTTAGAATCCCAAAAGCAAGCCAAAGGCAGAAGAGGAGATACAGTCGCATCTCACTGAAGCTCTAAAAAGGTAGATCATCTGTTCTCTTTGTGTGGATTCAGTCTCAGGCAGCCCTAACAGGTCTCACACCGGGGATCAACTTCAGGCAACTATGCCTCGAAGGAAAGTAGACTGTCAAATGGATTTTTGTTCTCTTTTTTTTTTTTCTCCAAAACGTAGTCACAGGGACCCCGGCGTGATTTGAACACGCAACCTTCTGATCTGGAGTCAGACGCGCTACCATTGCGCCACGAGGTCACGGGCAAGGCCTCTCCGCCTTCCTTCCACAGAATACTGAATCATTCCCGTCCCCTACCTCCAGATCCAAAATATTATCATTAATTTTGATTATTTTTCTCTCCACCTTTCATAGTTTTGCTAATGGTTCCTCGACAAAAAATAAGGGATTGACCATATTAAGCATTAATCCCAAATGCTCCATGGCGGTGGGTGGGGGGGGGAGGAACAGGAAAAAACTTTCAAACTTTCCACTGGTCGAAATTTCTCTATTTTGAGAATAATCGTGCACGTGTTCGATTTAGACCCTCAGTGAAACAGGAATAAAAACGGCTACCAAGTTTCCGTTATTGCTTTCCCTATAAATTCCCTAGACACCGCCCTCTTCCGTTACAAACTTCCAGCCTTGCGGAGGCCCGGCTTCGCATCTTCTACCTTGCTCCTCCCTATCCGCGCACCAGCCCCATCTTCCACCTGGAGAAAAGCTGCTTCTCCTCAAGGCATAGCTCCTGTGGTATCTGTTCCCAAAATTCTCACTTCCTCAGTAAGAATCCGTGGGCTATGAGGTCTCTATTGTATGCACTTGACATTCACTTTTCAGAGTGAAGCCCAGACAAACCGCTGAGCGCTTGCACCGAATACTATTCCTGTGTTAACAAGCTTTTTAATTCGTATTACCTTACGTATGTGGTAGAAAACGATTCCATTTTCTGCCTGGATGGTGACGATATGAAAGCCAGGCCTTTGACAATAGTAACTTGTTAGATATATACATTCTCGGCCACACCCCAGACATACTGAATTTGACACTCTGGGCTTGAGGCCCAGAAATCTGTGTTTTCACAAACTTTCCAGGTGATCTTGCTGCACGGAAAAGTTTGAGAATCTCTGACCCAACCTAGAGACCCTATACTTTATGCTCTCGAGAAAGTAAACTTCCAGTCTTCTTCCAGAACTGAGGAAGCTTCCAGAACTGAGGAAATTCCTGAGACAATGAGGTTATTTCATGGGGGCCGGAAATGGGGGTTCTGTGGTGAAAATCTG
Organism: Elephas maximus indicus; assembly: GCF_024166365.1. NCBI lineage: Eukaryota > Metazoa > Chordata > Mammalia > Proboscidea > Elephantidae > Elephas > Elephas maximus. The sequence continues at coordinate 78,434,873 of NC_064819.1, forward strand.
GTTGCCTCTTTGCTTTTCCCACTATTTGCTTAGGATTCAGCTTTCAAAGGTCTGACAATTCAGCTATCACTTCTCAATAGCCTTTCCAGATTACAAAACTTTGTTGCTGTTATCTCCTCTCTGGAGATTTTTGTCCTATGTGAATGTGTATTTTAGAATTATTTGAGTGTGATTTCTGGGTAGGAAAAAGTAAATTTTTGTGTTTAACCCACAATGTTTACCTGGAAGGCAAGGGAGTGGAGGTTCCCGGGATCTGTAGAGCAACTCGGTTCTGTCTTGGCTTAGTTTAACCCTCTATTCCTTCAGCTCTCAGCTCAAGAATTTCCTTCCTGGCGCGGCCTTTCTCCCTAATTCCCATACAAAGATAAAGCACACTATCAATTAAAGCATTTTTTAAATCTCTTAATAGCACCATATTTCGATTATTTTAACATTTTATATTTCTCTCCTTCGCGGTTATCCAGTTGGGACTTTACAATATTTTTGATCATTAGGTTAAATTTTTTCCCTAATACATACATTACATTTATCGCACAGATGAAGAGGAGATTATTTTTCTTTTAAAACATGTGTCAGCATTGTTTATCAGGGGACCACGTGGCCTAATGGATAAGGCGTCTGACTTCGGATCAGAAGATTGAGGGTTCGAATCCCTTCGTGGTTGTTCCGTAGCTTTTGTATTAATCCCAAAACGTTTTGTTCGTAGTGGCATTTCTGCTCACTTTTAATACTTTTCTTTTCTTGCTTAAAGCCAGAAATAAAAAATGTACTCATTTTTTCACCGTAACAGTTAATTCTCCATGTATTTCCCCTCCACATCCTTTGCCTTTCTTTTTGTTTCTTTTTCTCCCTCCATGTGTCTTTTGTTTATATCTCATTACCACTATACAGCCTGTCCATTCTCTCAGTCGGAGCTACTCAAAATTTCCTCTTTGAACCCTCAGCAGCCCCTGGGAGCTGCTTAAAAATGCAAATTTTAGTTGTACAATCCGCAGCTCCGCGCCACCCTTGATTTACTGCATTAGCATTTCTGGAGGTGGGGCCCAGGAATCCGGGTTTTAACAAGTTATCCAAGTGATTCCTGTAGGCGCTCAAGCTTGGGAACCACTGGAGACTTTACAATCTGCATAATGTCGCGTCTTTCCCGTCCACTTGACCAGAAAGTGCAAACCTTCTGAGCCTTTTAGCGCCAATCAACCTGAGTTGGGAGGCGCGGGGGGAGGGAGAGCGAGGCAAGAAAAAGGGCAACAACCTTAACAAGAATGACTCTCACAGATGTAGAAAGAATGGTTGAATTAAAACAATCACTATCTCTAACTCCCAGAGAAATAGTAGACCTAGGCAAACCGCATTAGCCATCTTAAACCATTAGGCAAAGGCTAAACTTACCACCTCACCAGTTACTTGCCAATTGGAAAGGGAAAACTTAGAGAACCCTAAGAACATTATTTTCATTATCATTGTGATATCCTGACAAGTGCCTCTTGACGTGAAGTAAGTACTGTATAAAGTACACAGTATCAGGCCAAAATTGTTTAACATGAATCTAGTCAGTTAAACAAAAGGATAGAATCGATCCTTTAGACTTCCACTGTACAGAAAATGTTGTTGTTAGGTGCAGTGGAGTCGGTTTCCACTCACAGCGACCCTATGCACAACAGAAGGAAACACTGCCCAGTCCTGCACCATCCTTACAATCCTTGCTATGCTTGAGCTCATTGTTGCAGCCACTGTGTCAATCCACCTCGTTGAAGGTCTTCCTCTTTTCCGCTGACGGTGTACTTTGCCAAGCATGATCTCCATCTCCAGAGACTGAACCCTCCAGACAACATGTCCAAAGTATGTAAGACACAGTCTCCCCATCCTTGCTTCTAAGAAGTGTTCTGTTTGTATTTCTTCTAAGACATATTTGTTCTTTCTTTTAGCAGTCCATGGTATATTCAATATTCTTCGCCAACACCACAATTCAAAGGCGTCAATTCTTCTCTGGTCTTCCTTATTCATTATCCAGCTTTCACATGCATATGATGCAATTGAAAATACCATGGCTTGGGTCGGGCGCACCTTAGTCTTCAAGGTGACATCTTGTTCTTCAACACTTTAAAGAGGTCCTTTGCAGCAGATTTGCCGAATGCAATGTGTCTTTTGATTTCTTGACTGCTACTTGCATGGGTGTTGATTGTGGATCCAAGTAAAATGAAATCCTCCACAACTTCAATCTTTTCTCCGTTTATCATGATGTTTGTTGCTCATTGGTCCAGTTGTGAGGATTTTTGTTTTCTTTATGTTTATGTTTTTTTTCTTGTATGAGATTTATTTATTTTTATAATTTTTATTGTGTTTTCAGTGAAAGTTTACACATCCAGTCAGTCTCTCACACAAAAACCCATATACACCCCCAATTACTCTCCCCCTAATAAGTCAGCCTGCTTTCTTCCTCCACTCTCTTTTTGTGTCCATTTCCCCAGCTCCTAACCCCCTCCACCCTCTCATCTCCACTCCAGGCAGGAGATACCAACATAGTCTCAAGTGTTCACCTGATCCAGGAAGCTCACTCCTCACCAGCATGCCTCTCCAACCCATTTTCCAGTCCAATCCATGTCTGAAGAGTTGGCTTCGGGAATGGTTCCTCTCCTGGGCCAACAGAAGGTCTGGGGGCCATGACCACCAGGGTCCTTCTAGTCTCAGTCAGACCATTAAGTCTGGTCTTATGAGAATTTGGGGTCTGCATCCCACTGCTCTCCTGCTCCCTCAGGGGTTCTCCATTGTGTTCCCTGTCAGGGCAGTCATCGGTTGTAGCCGGGCACCATCTAGTTCTTCTGGTTTCAGGATGTTTATGTTTCTTTATGTTTATGTACAGGAAATAGAGGAATAAATTAAAAGATTGTGTGAGGAAACAATGAGACAAATCCACAAAAAAATTGGCTAGGACTTTTTTTAAAAAGTCAATTAAAAAACGACAAAAAATGATACAATGCTGGTCTAGACTAAAAGAGATTGAGGAAACAACCAAATAAATGAATGACCTTTGATTGCATCCTGTTCAGTAAAAACAGTTCTGAAACATGTATTGTTGTTGTTATTAGTTACTGTCCATTATCATTAAATCCTTATTAAAATAAAAAATAGCATGGAATAGATGATCTATGGTAACACAGAGTACATTGTAAAGAACTTATGGGCATCTGTAGTTGTGGTGGAGTGGTTAAGGTGATGGACTAGAAGTCCATGAGGTCACCTGTTGGAACTAGAAACATTGACTTTTATGCCTTCATCTCCATCTCTACCTGCTAATTACCATATTGTATTGCAAGCTACTTTTAAAGGTATTCAACTTTCTCTTGGATCTTTCACAAGTTACGTAACAATGGATTTCTCATTGCTCTGGAAGGAATTATTTTGGATGACTAAACTAAGTCAAAGGAATCAATAGAACCTTGTTTTGTTTCAGTTCTGAGGTTTCTTGGATTCAAATTCCCATTGACTGAAGAAAACCAAGCTAAAAGGGCTTCACATAGTCACATTTAGAACGACACAGTAATCCCACTACTTCCTTTTCTACAGCCATAACGGATGCAGCACTTGATTTAGGATGTAACGTCACCTAAATGAAGATGCTTGAAAGACAGCTACCTATTCAACTGACTGGAAGAGCTCCATATTTATATCCATTCCAAAGAGAGGTGATCCAAAAGATTGCAGAAATTATCAAACAATATCATCAATATCACACAAAAGTAAAATTTTGCTAAAAATCATTCAAAAGTGTTTGCAGCAGTCCATCAACAGGAAACTGCCAGAAATTCAAGCCAGATTCAGAAGAGGTGTGGACCAAGGGATATCATAGCTGATATCAGATGGGTCATCGCTGAAAGCAGAGAATATCAGAAAGCTGTTTGCATGTGTTTTATTTTTATTTATTTATTTACTTTTTGCAAATGGATTTTTATCTTTATTTAATTTTGATCAAGCACTTGGGATAATATTTAAAGGATTAGCCTGATGAATCATAATGCTATGTTAGAAGAAACAGATTTGATGGTGCCTTCTAAAACATATATTCACCTCACATTCTTAGCTTCCACCCAAATCCTTGCTGATGTTAATATTTTCTGGTCTGTCTCTAGAAACCAAAATTCCTGCATCTGGCGTAAATAGATAACTACTGAGCAGTAACTCAGATGGTGGAGAGAAGAGCACTAAAGGTTCTTGCTAATTTCAAGAAGTCAACACATAAATCAAAAGAAGTTCCGAGGTCCTAGTGCCACCTCACATAAAGAAAAAAAAACATAAAGAGGCGGTGTAGATTAAGGCAATGTTCCCAGGCCACATCAATGAGAGAGGATGAAAAAATTCTAGGGAGCTTGAGGGTAAATGAAGCCATGTGGTATAAGTATTACAAAGGATATGCCAGATTAGTCTAAACTTTTTAAGGGCACCAACAGTGCTTTTCCTAAGTTAAATCTGAGGTAAGTGCAAGAGTCATCCTATTAAAGTGAAGGATGGAATTTGTCTAAACTATTTTTGCAGTGGGTAACATTAACTAGACCTTGTGGGTGTGACTGACATTAATTATCATTCTGTAGCGGAGCTCCCCAGACTTCAGGATGAATGGGAAATGACAGAGGTGATCAGCACACTTGCGCTGGATGGTCAAGCTCAGTCCTCAGCCTGAGAAACCAGCAAATACTCTTTCCCAATCAAAGCCTGAGACTGATGTAAATGTTATTCAGTTGGGCATGTTTTCTTTTCAATAAACAATCCACCATTTGAGGAAGAATTGGGTCAGGGTATTATCAGTGTGTGTTTTTTGGTATCCCCAAGGTTACCCTGTTTTTTTGACTATGCAAAGGTATTTGACTTTGTCAATCATAACAAATTATGAATAACATCGTGAATGGGAATTCCAAAACACTCCATTGTGCTCATGAGGAACCTGTACTTAGACCAAGGGACAGTCATTGGAGCAGAACAAGGGGGTACTGTGAGTTTTAAAGTCAGGAAAGGAGTGTTTCAGGGCTGTATCTTTTCTCCATGTTTATTCAATCCATATGCTGAGCAAATAATCCAGGTGGACCATGTGAAGAAGAATGCAGCATCAAGATTGCAGGAAGACTCACAAAAACCTGCATTATAAAGATAACACAACCTTGCCTGCTGAAAGTGAAGAGGACTTGAAGCACTTACAGATGCAGGTCAAAGAGTGCATCCTTCAGTAGATTACACCTCAATATAAAGAAAACAAAAATCCTTACATCTGGACGTATAAGGAACATCATGATGAATGGAGAAAAGCTTGAAGTTGTCAAGGATTTCATTTTACTTGGATCCACGATCAACACCCATGGAAGTATAAATATTATAAGTAGCAGTCAAGAAATCAAAGGACTCATTGCACTGGGCAATTCTGCTGCAAAAGACTGCTTAAAGTGTTAAAAAGCAAAGATGTCACTTTAAGGACTAAGGTGCTCCTGACCAAATGGTGTTTTCAATTACCTCACATGCATGTGAAAACTAGACAGTGAATAAGAAAGGCCAAAGAAGAAATGATACCTTTGCATTACAGTGTTGTTGAAGAATATTGAATGAACCATGAACTGCCAGAAGAACAAACAAATTTGTCTTGGACACAGCCACACTGCTCCTTGAAAGTGAGGGTAGCAAGACTTGTCTTACATACTTTGGACATGCTATCAGGAGGGACAAATCCCTGGAGAAGGACCTCATGCTTGGTACAGTAGAGGCTCAGAGAAAAAAAGGAAGACGTTAAATGAGATGGATTGACACAGTGACTGTAATAATCGGCTCAAGCATAAGAGTGACTGTGAGGATGGCTCAGGCCCAGCAGTGTTTCCTTCTCTTGTACATAGGGTTGCTGTGAATCGAAATTGACTTGATGACACTTAACAACAATAAAAACTACGATAACCTTTGCAGGGATGGGCCAGTGGCGCAATGGATAACGCGTCTGACTACGGATCAGAAGACTCCAGGTTCGACTCCTGGCTGGCTCGTTATTGCCTACATCTTTTGGGTTCCACAAATTTAAAAGATTAGTGTAGAAATATTAGGTTCTGAGAAATGCCCTTTGCAGAGATTTTGTTCTCACACCAAGGAGTATTTGTTATGCATCTACTTAATACAAAGTACAGTGAGGAATGAAAGACGTTGGAGAGACTCGTGTCTGACTTCCTGTAATGATCTCATGAGTGCTGCTTTCTGTTCTCATTTCTCTCTCACTGTAACCAAATGCAAAAGAGCTCTTGCTGCCTCTGCAACTGTTCTGTAGGTGTTTTTATTTCATTTGTTTGGTTGATCGATTTAATTTTGAACAAATAACACTGTCTTAGGTTGGGTTCTCTAGAGGAGCAAAATCAGTGAAGGGTGTGTGTGTGTGTGTGTGTGTGTGTACACACATACATACACATATATCCAGTTGCTATGGAGTCGATTCTGACTCATAGGACAGAGCAGAACCGGCCCATAGGGTTTCCAGAAGTGACTGGTGGATTCTAACTGCCTTTGGTTAGCAGCCAAACGCTTAACCATTGCACCACCAAAAAAACAAACCCAGTGCCGTCGAGTCAAATCTGACTCATAGCGACCTTACAGGACAGAGTAGAACTACCCCATAGTGCTTCCAAGGCGTGTCTGTTGGATTCCATGTACCAACCTTTTGCTTAGCAGCCCTAACTCATAACCACCACCCCATCAGGGTTTCCTATTGCACCATCAAAAACCAAACCAAACCTACTGCAGTCGAGTTGATTCCGACTTATAGCGACCCTATAGGAGAGAGCAGAACTGACCCATAGGACAGAGTAGAACTGACCCATAGAGTCTCCAAAGAGTGCCTTGCAGATTGCAACTGCCTACGTTTTGGCTAGCAGCCACAGCTCTAGGGTTTCTACTGCTCTATCAGGGCCCCCTAATTAAATAGTCCCTTTTAAAACTCTCTTTGAGTCATCCCAATTTGAACATGCCATTTGTCTCCTATTGAGACCCTGACTGATAGAAACCGTGATACAGATGATGAGGTCATTAGGAGTGGATGGTAACAGTTTGGGGGGGAGTGGTGGCTAATAGACAACATAAATGTTTTGAACATGGGGCAAAAACATGGAAATAAACATATACTAGTCTTGTAATAGTTATAAAAATACAGAAAGCTCACTGACTTTTAGCATGCTTTTTAAGAAGGAGATGAAGACCTAGTAGCAAGCAGTAATGGTATGTGATACTCAAATTCTCTCTCAAAAAAGATGATTCTGAAGGACCCAAGTCTCATGACTCTATTCATTCTGTTCCAGAAGAATTAGATATGGTTGTGCCTCTTTTTGACATTTGAGGAAAATAATTAGCTTTTTTATAACCTGAGAAAAATGCCGTTTACCTTTTCGTGTGCTTTCTCCTCACAAATCTTTAAGAATACATTGTTGTCATTGTTGTTGTGTGCCATTTAGTGGATTCCGATTTATAGCAACCCTATAGGACAGAGTAGAACTGCCCCACAGGTTTCCCTAACCTGTAATCTTTACTGGAGCAAATCTCCAGGTCTTTTCTCCTTCAGAGCTACGGGTGGAACAAGACTCCTTTCTTCAAGGAAGCTCAGAGTGCATCAGATTAAAAAAAAAAAAAATGATGATACAAACAACAATTATAATTTAGTTTCTTTAGGTCTACAGCTGACTAAGTTAGTCAGCACTCTTAAAGCTGCAAGTGATTGAAACTAATTACCAGTTGTCAGAACGGGGAAACCCTGGTTGTAGTGTAGTGGTTAGGAGCTATGGCTACTAACCAAAAGGTCTGCAGTTTGAATCCACTAAACCCTATGGATCACTTCAAATCCACCAGTCGCTCCCTGCAAATCCTGTGGGTCCCCTACCTTTCACGGTCGCTATGAGGCGGAATCGACTCGAAAGCAACGGGTTAAAGGGTTTTATCAGAAAGTTCCACTTGTTAACTCGCTTAGATAGACACTAATCGTGCATTGGTAGTTTTTAGCAGGTTTCTTACAGCCGGATTTCCTGTATTTTCAACAACTGAGCTGCTTTGTTTCCATTTTTTCTGAGGAATTTTCATATTAGAATTTTCTATATTTGTTAGTAGAGAGTTCCTGTATCCTGAGAAGGTAAGCATAATAACGGGCTCAGATTCCTAGAGATTTGGCTTCAGGGAAACCCAAATAACCCGTTGACCTCCAGTCCAACTTATAGCGACTCATAGGACAGGATAGAACTACCCTGTAGGGTTCCTGAGGCTGTAATTTCTACATCTTTCTCCTGCGGGGGAGTGCCTGGACGGTTCGAACGGCAACGTTCCGATGCTTTACCACTTTGCCAGGAAGCCAATAAATAAATAAAGTACTGCCCCGTACAGTTTCCAAAGAGCGCCCGGTGGATTCGATGTGCCAATCTTCTAGTTAGCAGCTATAGCACTTAACCCCAACGCCACCAGGGTTTTGGATCACAACCTTCAAATCATCCATCCAAGGAGAAAAGTAATGACCTGAGGCTCCGGTGAGATTCGAACTCACGACCCCTGGTTTACGAGACCAGTGCTCTAACCCCTGAACTACGGAGCCTTCGCGAGGAAGGAATTATTCCCTTTTCCTTAAACTGGTGATTAACACAGTCTAATTTTTAGTTTTATTTGGTTTCTAGAAAATCTGACATTCCACCCTCATTTCCTCTCTGATTTTCTGGGTTGTTTTCGAACAAGTCCCACACTCTGCTAGTTTTAACTTCTCATCCATTGACTTTTGTCAAAAGAAGTGCCCCCCCAAACAAAACCAAGCCAATTGCCACAGAGTCAATTCCGACTTATAGCGACCCTATACCAGCACCCCAGTGCTGTCGCTAAAAAAAAAAAAAAAAAAAAAAAAAAAAAATTTTTTTTTCTAGCGACCCTATAAAACCCTATAGGACAGAGTAAAACTGCCCCATAGAGTTTCCAAGGAGCGCCTGGTGGATTCGAACTGCCGACATTTAGGTTAGCAGCCACAGCTGTTAACCACTACTCCACCAAAGTTTCCAAAAGAAGTATAGGGCTTTAATATGCCTCCTGAAAATTTTACTCAAATCCAGGATAGTCGAAGATTGGGGACTACAAGTCGACCAGAGATGGAAATAGCAGCCTGTCCGTTGTCAAGATAGGGAGTTTGGGGTGGGGTCTTCGGTGCCCTCTTGATTTTACTTACAGCCAGGCCCTCCGCTCTGCAGTACTTTTCTCAGGGTTTGCGCCCAGGTATTCCGAACTTCAGTTCTTAGAGCCTTGGGGGAAAGCAGAGGAACTCTGTCTCATTTTCTCCGATACCAGAAATAAAAAGAGATAGACTGAAGGGGAGCGTATTTTTTTTTTTTTTTTTGTCAAAAAAAAAAAAAAAATCTGTTACGCAGCCTAAAAGGGGGGAGATGAGACTAGCTCCTGGGAATAGCGACCTAATCGAGAGAGTCCTCCTGCTGTACTTTGGTCTTTGAAGCTGAAAAAATTGTTTCCGAGAGTCGATTCAGGTCTCAAATCCCGTGGCCGTGTTTCTTATTCTCCATCCAGCAGCGCTGAAATTCAAGTAGAAGAGTCCTGTCCAAGCGCGTTGTGGCAAAGAAACTAGAAAATTGTTACAAGATAGATTCCACTGTTACTGGAGCTTTGAGGGGGGCATCAGAAAAGCTATTTTGGGACTCGGCGGAGAAAACCAACAACCATAATGTAAGCCCCAGTGCCCAAAATGTAATGTAATGTAAGCAGAGAGGGGCAAAAAGGAAAGTCAACCGCGGGTCCTAGGTCTCCTGTTCCAAGCCAGGGGTCCTGCACGTCCGCCCTACAGGGCATCCGAAAAGAAGCAGGAATTGTTATCCTCTCTACTTTTATACTTTGATAGCTCACCATAAACAGTAGCCCGTAATAATAATAAAACAAAATCGTCTACTACTGATGAGTACAAGTAACTTATTAAAACAACCTAGAAAAATAGGAGTCGCTAGTTAGGAGGTGAGGAATCCCAGCTCTGTTTGTTCCATCTCGGAGATACAGCTCTCTCAACTTCGAGAAAAGAGACTGCAAAATGTATGGTTTAAGGGCAGAGGGAAGGAGTGGAGTTGCCAGAACCTGGCAAGAGCTCTCCCGTGAGAGAGGAGCCACCTACCAAGGGCTGTGCCCTTGGGAGAAACGCAGCCTAGCAGGGAAGGAATGGGAGGAACATTTGCATCACCTCTCTCTCTTCCTACCACCTGATCTCTTGCTAGTGCTTCCAATTGGAATTCTGAATCCAGCAAGAAAGACCTAGCGAAGCAGTCTTCAAAGGTGCAGAGCAGAGTAGGAAATGGTCCTGGAAGGGCAAATGGAGAACACACCAGAGCACTGGTGTTGTAATTTGTGTGGTCCCTTCCTACATTTGCTTGGGGCATGAATTTCTATCCTATATAATCTTTGGAAAATAAGATTGGAGCTTTAGCAGCTGATAAGAAATACTTACCTCTAGACATTTTTAATTAGGGACATAACAACGGCAAGAAGGAACACAAATATGTTTGCCATAAACTTTCATGAAGTGAGGATGCAGGCATGAAATATGGATTCTTTCCATCAGATGCATCCCAGTGAGACTGGTATATGGAAGGCACTTCTTCTTTCAAGTAAGGCTGAGGAGTCAAGTCAATTGCAGCTCATGGTGACCCCAGGTGTTGCAGAGTAGAACTGAGCTCCATAGAGTTTTCATATTTGTGACCTTTCAGAAGCAGCTTACCTTTTCTAAGGTGCCTCTGGGTGTGTTTGAACCTCCAACTTTTCAGTTAGCAGCCAAGCATTTAACCATTTGCACCACCAGGGACTCATTTCTCAATATTGGTGGTAAGCAAAGTTGTCCATTAGGGAACATCAGTTACTGGTTCACAAAAGAAGTAAACTTGCAGCAGAATATAATTAAATGCACTGCTGCTTTCATTGAGGAACTCTTTCTACACATGAAGAATAAATAAATAAATAATAAATTGATCAATAGCGTGGTGATATAGCTGATTTACATTATGGCACAAGCTCTGTATCTGGAAATGGAGCTGTATGGTAGCAAACACATGGATTAGCACTCGTCTGCAGACCACATTTTCAGTGACTGCGCTCTACACCATATTCTGTGGAGACATCATCGTAGTCATTTGCTTCAAAATAGCGAGTATCCACATTGGTATGACCCTGAGTCTACAGGTACCTAGCTGGTTCTGTTGGACTAAGCGATGGTATACAAAGCAAAGAGAGGTCCCAATTTTGTAATACAGTAACTGTTTTTGGAGGCAGGTATATGGCAAACAGGACTAAACTAGAATTCATAACATCTCTCCTTAAACCTAAAGAAAGCCTAATGTGGTTGTAATTGTTATATACCTTTCAAATCCATAATAGGTAAGATTTAGTGGAACAAGTACTTTTGCCTCCTCATTTGTAGGATGAGAAGGAGGCATCAGCAGAAGCTGAGAAGGTCTAGCCAGGCATAAATAACTTTAGCTAGGTTCAAAGAGGCTGGAAGGAACTCCCAAGAATGCCAAAGATTCCATAAACCAGCCATTCTATTTCGCTTCCGAGATGAGTCAGAACACAAGGGCTTATTGGTCTTGTGGACAGTCTGGAGATAGTCTATCACCTTCAGAGGTAAAGAAACGTATCAAAGTGTACCACAGTGCAGAAAGAAGGCTAATGGAGCTTCCAGTGCAGCACAATCCAGTGAGTAGTGTGCCTAGTTCTCTGCTTTCCACAGAGCTCTAAGCCTTAGATTCATACCCCACATCACTCTAAGTCCTGGTTCTTTGTAAGTTGAAGCTTGTCCAGAATAGAGAGAAATTGTTAGTCTAAGAAGCCTGGAGGTGGTTCCAAAATAAGTCAGTCTGTGTCCTTCCCCTTTCCCTTCCCTTAATGTCAATGTGAATAAATATAAGCTCTCAGTCTTGTTTGCAATTAAAGCTTCTGTATTTGAATTTATTTTCTTTCTCCTTTATAGTGTTCCTTTGTCATATTATATTTTTTGTCATGACTATTGTTCCAGTTCTACGGCTGCATAACAAATTACCAAAAAACTAGAGACGTAGGATCACTGAGTCAGAATCGACACAAGGGCAATGGATTTGGTTTGGTGTGATGTTTATGACAATGAAGCCCTTATGGCACAACGTTTACAAGCTCAGGCTGCTAACCAAAAGAATATCAGTTTAAATCCACCAGCTGCTCCGTGGGAACCCTATGGGGCATTTCCACCCTGTCCTGTGAGTTCAAATCAACTCGATGCCAACATTTTTTTGTTTGTTTTACAATGTCTTGGGTCTGATGTTTTCCCAGAAGCCTTTTCATAATTGTAGCATTGTTTGTCATCTGGAGAGGCTGTAAATGAGAAAATTTTATTTTTTAATATTCGCCAAGTCATTTTCTTTTATAATTAATGATTCTTTCTTTAGTTTATTTCACACACACACAACCCTTTCTATCATAGACAGCTAGAAAAACCCAGGGGTCACCTTCAACACATTGCCTGGAAATATCCTTAGCTAGATCCCCCAGTTCATTAGGTATATCTTTTACTTTCCACATTACCACAGTGACAGTGTTGCTAAACTTTGCCACTAGATAACAAGGCCCCCTTTCCTTCTGCTTCTATTAACATTTTCCTCATTCTTCTGACTAAGCAGCAGATAGAAACTGTCTTCCTGTCATGGGTACTTTCACTAACATTCTCCTGAAGGTCTTACCAGTTTCCACCTGCCGCCTGCTCCCAAAGCCATACCTTAGGGTGCATTACAGCAGTATCTCGTTTTCAGGTAAAAGTATTATATATATTTTATATATATATATATATATATATATGGAAATCCTGGTGGATAAGAGCTACGGCTGCTAACCAAAAGCTTGTGAGTTCAAATTTACCAGGCCCTCCTTGAAAACCCTATGGGACAGTTCTGTAGGATCGATATGAGTTGGAATCTACTGGACAGCAATGGATTTTTATACATAAATCTGTATGAGTTTGTGCCCCTTATGGATTTATTGTTTCTCAGCCCCAAATCATCTTTTTACCTGCTTTGTGAAAATAAATCTGGGTCTTTAAACTATTTTTCCTTTGCTGCCTAGCACTGACGATTTGCCTGGGGAGAATGCTGGAGAGACATTGCAGGCAGAAGAGGGTTTTGCTTCCTGGTGTCCAGGTGTTGCTTGGCCTGCGGCTTCCCCAGTGCTCTTGCCCCACACATGGCTCTCTCCTGCATCAGGCCCCTGCAGCACAGAGCCAGCGGCACCCAAAAACCAGTGGCTACCCCCAGCATCCTTTTGAGTATTTTGGTGCGGAATGCCACAGTGAAAGACCTCTACATGAACTGCTTTCCGAGAATCCTAGAAAATGTATTTCCAGCAAGTTCCAAGCCGCAGAATTCAAGCAAGTTGGGCACCACAGTGATTTCTGTTAGTGCCTTCCGCATCAAAGGGACTGGAGGCCCACTTCAAAGGGAGGCAGAGAGGAAGCAGAGGGTGGGGCCCGTGCTGGGCCTAGGACTGGGCCAGGGATACCGGAGCAGGGGGAGAAGAGAGGAATGAGCGGCCCCCAACAACCTGGCTCCCTCTTCTCCAGGGCTGTAAGAATCATTCAGCTCCTGTCTACCATCGGACTCTCCTGCTTTTCGGTTTGGTAGTCAGTGAGTTTAGAGCTCGCACTTAGTATAACAAATACCAGACTTTCTTTTCTCTGTTGAGTTCTAGGTAGGAGCTGGTACATCAATCTACAGAGTGATATTATGTGATACTATGTGTCACGTGTCAGGATGGCTGAGCGGTCTAAGGCGCCAGGTTTAAATTTCTGCTTCCCACTCTCGGGGTTTCTGGTCTCTAAATAGAGACGTGGGTTCGAATTCCGCTTCTGAGGCAGTTTTGTACCTGTCCTGCGCAATCGAAAGTATCACGTTTGATCCAGCAACACTTGAGGTTTCTAAGGTTTCTTCTCTTTGTTAAACGTCCCCATGCCAACTCTCCTCCTACTCTTGCAATCCCTGCCATTCGTTCTGCCCCTGTCGCGCCAACTTGGGCTCCCCTCTCACTAGGGCATCACCTTTCAATATTCCACTTTCCTCCCACTTCCCAAGTGTAACATTTGCTTTTCCAATGATACCTACCACCGACGGCCCACCCCCACCCATTGACCTAGTGTACCTGAAACACACTGCAGCAAAGAAAGGTATCTCTCCTGCCTCAAACAAAACACTTGACAACTGAAAATTCCAATTAGTGATTCCGGAATATTTTCAGAGCTAACAAGACACATTTTAAAATCCTCTCGTCGCTGGGCACTCCTTCTGCCAGAGAGAAGAGTGGATTTCCACCAAAAGGTCAAGCCTTTTGACCATTACAACACCACGGAATTTGGCCTTAAAAACAAAACAAAACCGAAGATACATACGAACTCACCACAAGAAGATCTCCAGCCAGATGGCAGTGAAAACAAAAGAAAACCCGTTGCTGTGGAGTCAATTCAGACTCCCAGCAACCCTATAGGATAGAGTAAAGCCGCCCCACAGGGTTTCTCCAAAGAGCGGATTCCAACTGCCAACCTTTTGGTTAGCAACCAAAGGCTTAACTGCTGGCCACCAGGGCCACAGATCGTCGTGGACAGGAGGAAAATGCTACATTGTCTGCCTCCTGGCTCGGCAATCATACCTCTCCTACTTGAACATAAAGGAAACTCCTCACCACATGAACAAGAAAAACCTAGACTTTCTTTAGTGGTAGTTCGGGTGACCAAGCTCCCACACATATGTCCCGTGTTTTTCCAGTTGAGGAATTAACTGGAAAATTTACTGCTTTTCCCCACAGGGAGGAATTGAGAAAAATAAAATCGTCAAAAATGAAATGGAACTCATAAACATGGATATCCTAGGCATTAGTGAGCCAAAATGGACTGGTATTGACCATTTTGAATTGGACAATCATATAGTCTACTATGCTGGGAATGACAACTTGAAGAGGAATGGTGTTGCATTCATCATCAAAAGGAACATTTCAAGATCTATCCTGAAGTACAATGCTATCAGTGATAGGATAACATTCATATGCCTACAAGGAAGGCCAGTTAATATGACTGTTATTCAAATTTAAGCACCAAACACTAAGGCCAAAGATGAAGAAATAGAAGATTTTTATGAGCTGCTGCAGTCTGAAATTGATTGAACATGCAATCCGGGTGCATTGATAATTACTAGTGATTGGAATGCAAAAGTTAGAAACGAAGAAGGATAAGTAGTTGGCAAGTATGGCCTTGGTGATACAAAAAATGCTGGAGATAGAATGATAGAAATTTGCAAGACCAATGACTTCTTCAAATACCTTCTTTCACCAATATAAACAGCGACTATACACACGGACCTCACCGGATGGAATACACAGGAATCAAATCTATTACATCTGTGGAAAGAGATGATGGAAAAGCTCAATATCATCAGTCAGAACAAGGCTAGGGTCCGACTCTGGAACAGACCGTCAACTGCATATGTGCAAGTTAAGGCTGAAACTGAGGAAAATCAGAGCAAGTCCACAAGAGCCAAAATATGACCTTGAGTATACCCCACCTGAATTTAGAGACCATCTGAAGAATAGATTTGATGCATTGGACACTAATGCCAGAAGACCAGATGAGTTGTGGAGGAACCTCATACATGAAGAAAGCAGAAGGTCATCGAAAAGAGAGGAAAGAAAGAAAAGACCAAGATGGATGTCAGAGGAGACTCTGAAACTTGCTATCATACATCAGGCAGCTAAAGCAAAAGGAAGAAATGATGAAGTAAAAGAACTGAACAGAAGATTTCAAAGAGCAGCTCCAGAAGACAAAGTGAAGTATTATAATGACATGTGCAAAGAGGTGGAGATAGAAAACCAAAAAGGAAGAACACACTCAGGGTTTCTCAAGCTGAAAGAACTGAAGAAAAAATTCAAGCCTCAAGTTGCAATAGTGAAGGATTCTATGGGGAAAATATTAAACAACACAGGAAACATCAAAAGAAGATGGAAGGAATATACAGAGTCATTATACCAAAAAGAATTAGTTGACATTCAACCTTTTCAAGAGGTAGCATATGATCAGGAACCAAATGGTACTGAAAGAAGAAGTCCAAGCTGCACTTAAGGCATTGGTGAAAAGCAAGGCTCCAGGAATAGACGGAATATCAATTGAGATGTTTCAACACACGGACGTGATGCTGGAAGTGCTCACTCATCTATGCCAAAAAATATGGAAAACAGCTTCCTGGCCAACCAACTGCAAGAGATCCATATTTATACCTATTCCCTAGAAAGGTGATCCAACTGAATGCAGAAATTATTGAACAATACCACTAATATCATATGCAAGCAAAATTTTGCTGAAGATGGTTCAAAAGTGACTGCAGCAATATATGAACAAGGAACTGCCAGGAATTCAGGCTGGATTCAGAAGAGGACAAGAGGACATGGAACCAGCGATATATCATGTCACATGGACCCTGGCTGAAAGCAGAGGATACCAGAAAGATGTTTACCTATGTTTTATTGATTATGCAAAGGCATTTGACTGTGTGGATCATAACAAATTTTGGATAACATTGTGAAGAATGGGAATTTTGAAACACTTAATCGTGCTCATGAGGAATCTGTACATAGATTAAGAGGCAGTTGTTTGGACTGAGTGGTTTAAAGTCAGGAAACGTGTGCATCAGGGTTGTATCCTTCACCATACTTATTCAATTTGTATGCTGAGCAAATAATCCAAGAAGTTGGGCTGCATGAAGAAGAATGGAGCATCAGGATTGGAGAGAAATTCATTAACAGCCTGCATTATGCAGATGAGACAACCTTGCTTGCTGAAAATGAAGAGGACTTGAAGCACTTACTCATGACCATCAAAGACCACAGCCTTCAGTATGGATTACACCTCAACATAAAGAAAACAAAAATTCTCACAACTGCACCAATAAGCAACATCATGATAAAGTGCGAAAAGATTGAAGTTGTCAAGGTTTTCATTTTACTTGGATCCACAATCAACAGCCATGGAAACAACAGTCAAGAAATCAAAAGATGGATTGCATTGGGCAAATCTGCTGCAAAGGATGTTTTTAACGAGCTGAAAAGCAAAGATGTCACACTGAAGACTAAAACGCACTTGACCCAAGCCATGGTATTTTCAATCGCACCATATGTGTGTGAAAGCTAGACAATGAATGAGGAAGACTGAAGAAGGATTGATACCTTTGCATTGTGGTGTTCATGAAGAATATTCAACATACCAAGGACTGTCAAAAGAAGGAACAAATCTGTCTTGGAAGAAGTACAAATAGGATGCTTCTTAGGAGCAAGGATGGGGAGACTGTGTCTTACATACTTTGGACACGTTGTCAGGAGGGGTCAGTCCCTGGAGAAAGACATCATGCTTGGTAAAGTACAGGGTCAGCAGAAAAGAGGTAAACCCTCAAAGAAATGGATTGACACAGTGGCTGCAACAGTGGGCTTAAGCATAACCACGATTGTGAGGATGGAGCAGGACTGGGCAGTGTTTTGTTCTGTTGTGCATAGGGTTACTGAGTTGGAACCGACTTGACGACACCTAACAACAACAACAAATCAATTTGCAGCCATTTTATTTTTGTATTAGAAAGACATACTGTAGCGGTGAAAACATACTTTTTTTTTTGCTTTTGCCTTTTGCATTTAAAAACAGCGTCCAAATGCATAGCATTGCTATCTCTTCCAAGTTAAAAAATGACACATTGCAGAAGATGGCATATACTCAGAACACGGCTTCATAAGTTTCTATCAAGCTCCACATGATTTCTTGGCTAGAGGAGTCTTTGAAGCTCAGTACTCAACACCCTAAGCAGGGGGTGGGTCCTTAATAGACAGAAGCAAACATTGAAAAATGATACTTATTTTATTTTTTAGGTTTGCCCACCTAGTCCAAAGTATACTGTGAATGCTTTCAAATGCAAAAGGTAAAGTCAGTAACAGAAAAATGAACAGTTCCAATTCAGAAGAAAGGTTGAAAAAGGTGAAAGCACCCTTTGGCCCCCAAAATTCATGTTCTTCCCACGTGCAAAGCATGTTCACCCCATCACATCATCTCAAAAGTCTTAAATCAACTGCAAGTCCAAAATCTCATTTTCTGAATCACATAAATCAGATACTGGTGAGAACTTAAGCTTATTCCATCCCGAGGCAAAATTCTTCTTCATCTGTGAACCTGTGAAATGTAGACTACAAGTTGCCTGATGCCAAATACAATGATGGAACGGGCATAAGGCAGACATTTCCATTACAAATGGGAGAAATTGGAGGGAAAGAAGGGATAGTAGGCACCAAACAAGTCAGCAGGACACATTACATTAGCTCTCAAGGCTTGAAAATAATCCTCAGTTCTCTGAGATCATCTGGGCAATTGCTCTGCTCTCCAGACTGTGGGTATTGGTCATGCCTTCTGGGTTCTGGTTGGAGATCCTTGGCCTTGGGCCTCAGCCCAGCCTCTAGGCCCACTAGGTTGGCAATTCTGCTCCCTCAGCTTTGGGCAGCCGCATTCTCCTAGTCCATCCGAGTGATGCCCCCACCCCTCAGGCTGGGCAGGCTCCATTCTCCTGTCCCTTGAGCATGGCAGCCCCGTCCCCTCAGATTTGGGAGGCAGCCCCATTTTCTTGGCCTTTGGGCCTGGCAGCCTCACACTCCAGAACGGAGTTGGTGGAGATCTGAATCCTTGAAACCTATGAGGTGGGGATTCCACCCTTTGGAACCACGGTAACCCTGCTTCCGTTGCTCCTTCCAACATTTCTGCTGATCTTTGAGCTGCTCCAGGGATGGTCCTTTTCTTTTCTTGGAGAACAACAGGTATGTCCACATTTCTAGCAATATACTGTGGCTAGTGCCATATGTGTTCTCTAAGATGATAGAGACTATCTTTATGGCTCTCCTCACTTCCTTCTGAGCCCTCACCAGAATTGCCTTTGACATCCATAATTTTACCAACAGTCTATTCAAGGAAATCTAGGATTTTACTATTAGACATCTTAAAACTCTTCCAGCCTCTACCCATTACCCAATTCGAAAACCTATTCCGTATTTTAGGTAACTGTTAGAGCAGCACCCTACTCCTGGTACCAAACTCTGTCTTAGTTGTCTCTGCTACTATAACAGAAATATCACAAACTAAAATTTATTTTCTCACAGTTTGGGAGGCTAGAAGTGTGAATTCAGGGTTCCAACTCTAGGGTAAGGCTTTCTGTCTCTGTCTGCTCTGGAGGGAGGTCTTAGCATCTCTCTTCCTCCATCTCTACTTCTCTCACTTGCTTATTTAATCTCTTTTATATCTCAAAAGAGATTGATTTAAAACGTGCTTTACACTAAGCCTGCCTCATTAACACAACAAAGAAAACCCATTCCCAAATGGGATTATAACCACGGATATAGGGGGTTAGGATTTACAACACATACTTTTGGGGAACACAATTCAATCCATAACACAGAGAATGGAAAAAATTGAAAGTATGGAAGATATGTAAGGGGGAATGTAAAACAGAAAAGAGTGTTAGATGCTTATGAATCTGTAGGGATGAGAAGGAGAATGTAAAAGCAGAATTTAATCCTTGGAGTGGGGTGTTGTGCAGGGCCCAGAGAGGTAAATTAATCACACTTGACTCTCTGTGGCTCATTTTTGTCAGTGGTCCATGAAAGGTCACTCTTAGTTTTACTTTGTTTCTTTGTTTTTCCCTGTCTTGGCCTGTGTCCAACCCTTTCCTCTCCCCAGTCATTTAGACACCCTCTCTAATGTGCTTAATATATTATTTAGAAAAGAAATTATCTTAGAAATATGTGTTGTTGAATTGTGTGATTTTAATCGTCATAATCCTGATATATATATATTTACTTTACTCAATGCAGCTTGAAAAATCCATCAGTCTTGCTATGCTTACATTTGCTTCATTGCTTGTGGCTGTTGCATAGTATGAAAATCATAGGCAGCCACTGAAGTACATTCATGGACTTTTAGGTTGCCTCTAACAATCTGTTACCTCAAAATGCTGCAAAGACTATCCTAGGGAAGGCGAGCCAGAGAGCTGAGCTGGAATTTATTCACTAAGGTCCACTGTCAGGAAAGGAAATGGTGGGTGGTAGTTCTTAGTTTAAAACTATACAGGGGGAAAAAAAACTCATTTAATGGCAATGCTGCAAAAATCTAAGACCAAGTCCCACGTAGAAGTTGATATGTATGAAATTTTTATCTTTAAAAAGACAAAAGAAATGACATCCTTTTAGGTATAACTATATAACAGATTCTTGTCCGTGTGCAGAAAGCCCTGAAGATTTCAGTAATCCTTTCCACAGGAAAAGCCCAGGACCAGACGCATGGATAACACTCCAGTTAAAAGACTAAGGAGAGAACTCTTACTTTACTGTAAACACGACGGTGGGTTTTTTGGCTTGCTATTCTTGAGGCCGAGTTTGAATCCCCGACCTGAAGACAAGTAATATGCATTACCCAAATCTGCATAAAGGGCTGTTCCTGAAAGAGAGGCCTTTTTCTCTTTTGTTTTTATGTTTTTTAAAGGAATGTTCCCCATTTTTGACTTCTCAGTTGGCTCATGGAGCATGTGATGACCAACTAATGGAAATCCATTGCCTACTTTCTTCTGAAAGGAGAGGACCTGAGGCGGCGCCGGAAGTTTAAATTTTGTCGGAATGGCTCTGGAAACATTCCAGAATTCTCTAGTTCAGGACTTTTCTTTTGTGGACTGTTAGGTTTGAGTTGCGATAGAAGCCTCTTTTCTGTCCTTTTCTGTGGGATTGGTGCAGACGCGCTGGGCCGTTGGCAAGAGTATTCGGGGCTGAGCATCTTTGAGGAAGAAAGGGTTGCACTATGGACTGTGGGAAGAGAGAGAAGGCCAAGAAACGAAGAGTGATGGCCTCGTACTTGGAGGGGCCCAAGATGAGGCGATGCGGACAGGGCGAGCAGGTGTGATTGCAAGAGCAGGAGAGTTAAGCCGACAAGAGCTAGAAGAAACCTCAGGTGTTGCTGGCTCAAAGGTGATACTTTTGATTGGGCATGACAGGAACAAAATAGAGCGCTGTCAGAAGTGGGATTCGAACCCACGCCTCCACTCGGAGACCAGAACCCCCTAGCGCGGGAAGCTGAAGCTTGAGTCTGGCGCCTTAGACCACTCGGCCATCCTGACACTGCACGTAACGCCTCTGCAGGATACAACTGTACACAGTGACTGAAGACTGTTTCGTCCAAGAAAAAAGAAAACATTTCTAAAACCAAAAAAGAACACATTTTACAGCGAACCTGGAAGTTGCAGGGGACAACAGAATTAACGCAATCCTTACGACGAATTTTTTTTTTTTTTTTTACGACCGGAGCACATACCACCCACCCCACGTCCCCTTTTCCCAATGATCCCTCCCCGCCCCACCCAAGCCTGCCCCTAAAGACTAGGAGTTACAGGATCGGCTTTAAGGCGTAGAGGATTTGGGATCCAGATTTTATCCGCGCTGAGTTGAAACAGTATTTCAGCAGCTTTCCGCGATGGTCACAGTATCTGTCGCCCATATTTTATATTAAGAAGTTATATTAGTGGGGATTGGGCCCAGGAAAGCGGGACTTAAATATTACCTGTACCATTCTATTTTCAGCATTTTTACTTTTCTGCAAGGGTAGCGGAGAGCTTGACCATTTTCCACACTCCTTCAGCTTCCTTCCCTAGGCACGCCCCGCCTAACCCAACCTCTTTTTCCTTTTCTTGTCTTTCTTCATTGCCCTTTTCTTTCTCTCTCTCTCTCTCTCTCATACGATACCCCCTTCTAGTTTTTCTGCCAGCTGTGGGAGAAGGAATGTGAAGTGAAAGTCAGGACTTGGTTATAGGATACATAAGAGAAATATGACACCACGGAGAACAACAACAAAAACATCTTTGTCCTGGTGTAAAATCTCTACATAGATACATAGATAGATGGGGGGAGGGGGGAACAGAGAGAGAGAGAGGTAGGGTTAGATAGATACATCCCTACAAGTTTGATTCAGGTGAGAGGCATTCATTCACTGCTCACTTTCCATCCGGTCTCACAGCAATGTTTTATTACTTAGTCCCCCAAATCCATAGCTTTCAGAGACTTCATTTCCTGTGGAAGACAATCCAAATATTGTATGCAGGGACTGGCAAACAACTGTTGTAAGATCCTAATTTGTGTGCCCAATGATCAGGGATAAGTTGTTTTGTTTGTTTCAACATTCTCCCCTTCCCAGCCCTCAAATGAAGAACCAAAATATTGTTTTGAAGACAATGTAAAGTAGTAGAAAATGTGAGGATCTTGAATTAGATAAAAGTGTGCTTGAATTCATGCTTCATTACTTTAAAAAGTGTGATGTGTGAAGGTTAATGTTACCTTGATCCTGTGGAAACTGTTTCTTCATCTTTTAAATAAAGTAACCAAGTAGGAAAGAATAGAAGAAAGTTTCAGAACAAAAGAGAATTAATACATTTTTTAAAATAAACCTAACCATGTCAATAAGTGAGGAGTGGGTGTATTCTATAGGGCAAGAAAACTTAATGTTTGAGGTTATCTTTTCTACTGAGCAAAATTGTACCTCAACTGAGCAAAATTCTTCGCACTGATGTGGACAAGTATCATTATATTATTATCACATTCCCATAATTTAATTTCTACCATCACAGAAGTCTTGAATAGTCTACTGAATCAATCTTAGTCATTCAAAGACATGTTTCCTCTATAATATCAGATAATTCTTGGAGCATGTGCCAGACAATGCCCAACATTTCACTGAAAGGCAGGACCCAGTAATTTCTGTGGTCCATTTTTAAGTTTTGACAAATTTTCCTGACACACATAACACCATATATATGTTATTTAGAAGTTAGTAAGGTGTTAGCAAAAACAGAGGTGACATGTTTGATTAGATCACTTAGTTCTAACTCTGGTCCTTAGTTTATCCATTTGTAAAACTAAAACCAACCCAGTACCATCGAAACAAGGGGCTCATATATTTAATTTCAGCACTGTGGTTAGGTGAATATTTTTAAATATTTTTAAATATTTTATAGTTTCCTTAGATATACACTCTTTCTAATGGACTCATGTTTCTGAGATGAATAAAAACAAAAGTTTTGGTTTTGTTCTGAATCTTTCTTCAATTCCATCCTGCTTGGTTATCTTTATTTAAAAATATCAGATCTATGTAGTGTGAAGGTATTTCAAAATCAACAGGCTTCGCATGCCCAAGGCAACATACAAGTCTACTGAGAACAATGTGGCAATCTAGAGATATAGCAAGGTCATTAAAGACTCCACAATTTAATTGATTGAAGTTTTCATTTGTAAGGATGTCTTTTGGAATGGAGAGCAGTAAAAATGCATTTTCCATGAATTATATCCGTGCTCTTGAAGAAGTCATGGACTTCTTAGTAGACTCCTTAGACAGTAGTTTGTGACCACAGCTGTTTGCACAAAAGTCACATAATTGTCTGATAAGCTGCAAGGTAAGTGGAATGTAAACCATTCTGCAAGTCATTTCCGTTTATCTCAGGGCCATTACAAATTGATTTGGAAAGAGAACAGGTTCTGAAATAATAATGTGGAGTTAGTCTAAGTTATTTTCCTGAACTTGGAGCAGGAGCCTTTCCTTTCTTACATTCTAGACCAGGGCTTTTTAGCATCCTAATGAGCCTACAAAACACCTAGAAATCTGGCAAAAATGTATATTTTTATTTAGTATATGTAGTATGTATAAGAATCACCTACTTTAAGAATCACCTACAGGTATTGTTAAAACACAAATTTCAGGACCCAACCCCCAGAGACACAGATTTAGTAGGTCTGGAGTGAGGTCCAAGAATTTGCACTTTTAATTGGCTCCTAGGTGCTGCTGGTGGCAGCTGACCACCCCTTGAGTAACACTGCCTTAAACCAAAACTTCTCACACTCTAAATGTGCATAGGAGTTGCCTCAATATTTTGCTAAAATTCAGATTATCTTTCGGTAAATCTGGGTGTGGTGGAGATTCTGTACTTCTAACCAGCTCCCTGGTGCTGCAGATGTTGCTGGTACAGAGACCAGACTTGGGATAGAAACCTCTCAATATTCCCAAATAGTACTGTATATTGGAATCAGCAGCAGAGCTTTTAAAAACTCTGATGCCTGAGTGGCATCCCATACCAATTAAATCAGAAAGTCTGGGGGTGGGAGCCAGCAAACTGATATTTTATAAAGATCCTGAGATGATTCTAATGTGCAAAGTTTGGGAACAAGTGCTTTAGGCCATTTCTTTGTCATTGGTTATTCTGATTATCCTACTTGCATGCTTACAGTTTTTATTGTATATAATAAAATCAAATCTGTTTTTACATGCAAAACTCTCATCCATAGTCAGATCGTATTTAACACTATCCATCATGTATCAACGGAAATTCTGGTGGCATAGTGGTTAAGAGATCCTCTTGTCCATTAGTCCGGATCTCCCGTCACTCCCTGCCTTCTCGACATTGCTCTTGGGCAGGTGTTGCCCATTAGGTCTTCTATATTTGATTGAACTAAGAAGCACGTTCCTCACGTGTGTTATCGTTTGTTTTATAGGCCTGTCCAATCTCTGGCTGAAGATGGACTTCAGGATTGGCTTCTGTTCTGAGTTAGCAGGGAGTCGGGAGGCTGTACTCTGGGTGGTGGAGTGGGGGTGGTCATGAAACTTCTGTCGATTAAAAAACAATTACCATTAAAAAAATAATAATGTCGGTGTGGAGAACGCCCTGCCCGGCTGGAGCCGGGTGAAGTTAGGCAGCTGGAGGCGGCGAGAGACGGCAGGAAGGCACCCCTTTGGCTGACCCCAGCAATAATGGCGGTGTTTCACGACCAGATGGTGATCGAGGACTTCCAATATGACGAGGCCTCGGAGTCGTATTTCTACCCCTGCCCGTGTGGTGATAACTTCTGTATCACCAAAGAGGATTTGGAGAATGGGGAAGACGTGGCAACGTGTCCTAGCTGCTTTCTCATTATAAAAGTGATTTATGACAAAGATCAGTTTATGTGTGGAGAAACGGTCCCAGCCCCTTCCACCAACAAAGAATTAGTTAAATGCTGAAGACGGCCTTAGGAATCCAAATCTTGAGCAACTGGGAATGAGCCAAGCTGGAAAAATCAAATGAAAAGTTACCAGCCTGTTCACGGGACGACCATCTTGTTGCTTGCAGTTCCATTAGGGTGTGGATTCTTTCCTTGGACAGCCACATTCATCTCCAGTTAAAGAAGCTAGCCACGACGTGACATGCCTGATTTCCACATTTACGACTTTGAATTGCAAATATTCCTAATTTTCCACCTGTTTTAAAGGAAGATGATCTCAGACCAGTGTTTTCTTTCCCTCAGTTTCATCAGATCTTAAACCCAATTACTTCAGTATCTGATATCAGCATCATCTACCTCAAAGCCATTGGTATTCCTTTACAAAAAAGGGATTGTACTTTTAGCTTGGTCATTAAGATTATTAAAATTCACCCTTCCTTTGAAATTTGACATCACCTTTCCTGTTTTAAATTTAAAAATATTAACTTCCTTGTTAGGACTGCACTTCCAGTTCCTGCACCAAGTTAGCCTCCTCAGCCTTGTCATTATTAAAACGTTCAGGTTCTGTTAAGCATGGGTTATCTGTTACACTTGATGTGTAGAGGGCTGGGCGCGCTATTACAAAGAAAATATACTGGGCTCCTGATTTCTCCAGAGCTCAAAGTTAGTTGAATAAGAAAGAAAGAAAGATCAAAAAGTGAAATGATCAAAGAATATTTTGTTTTCTTGTTGATATTCAGTATGTTCCTTTAAAATCAGGACAAGGTAAAAAGACAAAACAGCCAAAGGAAGAATGAGGAGCAAAACGTGCCTCCTTAGCAAGTGAAATGCTTAAGCGATTCTGCCAGATCAGGGCAAGTCATATTTTATGGATGGATTTTTGTTTGCTTGTTTTTAAAAAAGGCTAATGAAACCACATTCCAGCTGGGGGTTAATGTCAAGTCTTTATGGCTGGCGGCAATGCTTTCAGCATTCTCACAGTATCAGGTTGCTCCTGAAAGGTGAAGGATCTATAATAACTCTTAAATTTGCTGAAGATGAGCTTGAAAACAGGAGGCCGTTTTTAAGTAAATACGCCCATGGAGGGTACAGCTAGTGAACCTATAACCTGCAATGAAACCAAACACACTCTTACAGAGAAATACTGCCCTGGAGAAAAACAAATACATAGAGATAAGTCACCAGCCTTCCTTTGCTGCAGTGCTGAGAGTAGCAAAAGTTAGAGCCACATAAGGAAATTTGAAAATTCCATTTTTATACACAACTTTCTTGTATGCATAAAAAAAAAAAAAAAGCATTGTTTGGCAGGATGTTTGGGGAATGGCTCCTGTGACGAAAGAGAAAAATAGCTTGCCAGAACGTGAACATTCTGTAACTGACTGATAAATGTGCTGCACACACTGGGGGTTTAAATTAAAACAAATGAATGGCCTTTTTTGTCTGCCAGCAGCATGTTTAACCGTTAGACAGTGAATCACCAGAAGCTGTATGCTGGGATGCTTGGGACGACCAGAAACATCATATGGCGTATTCTTGATATGATGAGAAATCTCATTGCTAGGTGAGACACTGACACCCAGAAGTAATCCACAACTGCTCTGCAGAAGCTGTTGGAACCAGCAAGTGCTCAAATGAACAGCAGAATACTAAGCGTTGACTGACTGGAATGAGCCATAAGGAGAAATGAAATCAAATGTTGATGGCTTTGTAGCTATCAATGACGTGTTAGTTTCTTCTGCTGATGTTAAATTTCAAACAAGAAGAGATGCCGTTAATGTAGATCTATTCTGAGTATAGAACAGGAAGAAAAGTTGCCGAAATCCAAACATCCCAGGAGAAAAGAAGCATAAACAACACTAGCAGTCAGTGTTCCGTGATAAGCTGCAACAATGGGAATGATTTTGTTTCCAAAGCAACCAAGTCACTAAATCTGTGAACTACAGAAGAACACATCAGGATTCAATCCTTTGTTAGGCAGAAAGTGAAACCAGGATCTTTTCAGATATGAACTAGAATTTTGTGTGATATTTGTGCCTTATTTAACCCAACATGTTTCTGGAGCACCTCAACTGATTTGTAGTCCAGGCTCTGTCTCTTACTGGCTTTGTAATCTTTGGCAAGGCTAGTGGATCACTGTTTTGTACAATTAGGAGCCTGGATTAACTCTAAGCTGTTAGTTCTATATCATGAGGCTTGGCAGCTTTCAGGAACTGAAATGGCAATTGAAACCTTTATAAACTCAAACTTTTTAGATCATGATTTACTGTGAAGACACTCCATTCTTCAATAACTTGTTGTTGCTGCACTTCGGAGTTTAAAGTCAGCTGGTTCTACATACACTTTGGTGTACACACCCAGAAACATTTCTCTTGGAAAGTGTCTGACATTTTTTGAGAACTATAAATATTAATTTATTACCAAGATGAATGTATTGGCATGCTATGTAAAGATAATTTAAATCCAAATAATAATAATAATGTCCCAGTGACAATATTTGCTTTTTGAGAGCTTCTAACATCTAATTTCGAGATTAACTTTTTTTTTTCTCTTTTTAAGAGAAGTAGTTTTATATTTTTATACTTTAACTTGGACAGAATTGTTTCGGATTATTGGAAAACCAAACGCATGTTAGTTGGGATAACTTATAAAATTGAAATTGCAAAAGTGTTAGCTTTGGCCTTTTTCCACAATCCCTGGGGTAAGAGAACCACGTTAAGTGTAAAATAATTTTTGTGGTTTTGGTTTTCAGGGACAGTGTTCTTTTCCCAGCAAGGAAAAGAAACCTGGAGCGCTGCATTGGCCGGGAATCGAACCCGGGCCTCCCGCGTGGCAGGCGAGAATTCTACCACTGAACCACCAATGCTGGATGACATTCCTCTTCTTTTTAAGTTTCATATAGCTGTCCTAACTCCATTCCTAAATTGTTAGTAAAATAAGAATGCATGTTTTTTCCCCAGGAATTTCGTTAAGTCCAATTAATGAAAAGATTATATCTAAAAGATGTTCTAAGAAAACCCATAAACTGGCAGGAGGCTGAACCTACACTGATATGTGACCCTTGATGAAAATACCTACAAATACCCAACATATAAAAATGTTTTTCTCCATCCCACCATCAATTTAAATCTCTAATGAAAACAAATTCTGAAAATCCCTCTTTTAGCATGCAAGCCAATTTTATTAATGTAGTAGATCAAAGCAATCAATTCAACTCTGAAACACCAAGTTACAACATCTCCAGGAGAAAACAAAAACTTCTATTGACGTTCTGTTTAGGAGACCCAAGATTGGAAAGGAAGGTATTGTCACTGAAAGTGGGAATGATAACGTAGAATTCTGAAAGTATTCTTCTAATCTCCTCCATATGGGCATCCCCATTACTTGCCCCCTGGAGAGGGTGACCACCAGTTACTGAGATTGCTGTGGCACTTTGCAACCAAAAGTCAAAAAGAGGTCTCAAAACAAATGAAGATATGACCCTTGTTTCTGAGGATTTTGGAGACGAAGCCAACACATAGAAAACCAAACAATAAAAAGTAAATTGGCAGACCTTCAGTTGACACAGGACAGGAACCATCCCCGAAGACAACTCATCAGAAATGAAAGGGACTGGTCAGCGGGTGGGAGAGAGACGCTGATGAAGAGTGAGCTAATTATATCGGGTGGACACTTGAGATTGTGTTGGCGACTCTTGTCTGGAGGGGGGATGGGAGGATAGAGAGAGAGGGAAGCCGGCAAAATTGTCAAGAAAGGAGAGACTGAAAGGGCTGACTCAAGAGGGGGAGAGCAAGTGGGAGTAGGGAGTGAGATGTATGTAAACTTATATGTGACAGACTGATTGGATTTGTAAACGTTCACTTGAAGCTTAATAAAAGTTATTAAAAAAAAAAAAGTAAATTGGGAGAAAAAAGCTTAGTTAATTGGATAAGGAAGAACGCAACCTCCAGAGTCTTAATTATGTCTTACAGGTTGTAAGGGCAAAGTTGAACTATTTATTGAGATTTTGAAATCTATATGGTGGTCTTTCAAAGTGAGGACAAGGTTAAGATTGGGTAAGGATCATGACATTATAGTTTAGAATTGGTAGACACAGCCAGGAAAGGATTTTGAGGTTGCAAACATTATCTATTGCTGTGTAACAAGTTGTCCTAAAAAATAGTGGGTTACGGCAACAAGCATTTATTATCTCATAGTTTCTGTAGGTCAAGAACTCAGGGGGCTTAGCTGATGGGGCTTCTTATGAGGTTGCAAACAAGATGCTGACAGGGGCTACAATTATCTGAAGGCTTACCTGGGGCTGGAGAACACTCTTCCAAACTCACTCACTTGGCTGTTGAATGGAACCTTAGTTTTTGTTTTGTTTTATTTTTACCAGATGGGCCTCTCCATGCCATGTCCTTCTGATGTGGCAGTGGGATTCCACCAGATCAAGTGACCTGAGAAAGCCAAGAGGAAGCTGTAGCATCTTGTATGACTTAGTATGGCACTATCACTTTCACATTACTCTATTCACTAGAAGCAAGTCACTAAATTCAACTCACACTCAAGGGGAAGGAAATTGAAGGACAGGGTATTTAAGACTGTGTGGACATATTTTAAAAACACCACAGGTACTTAAAAGGTGTTGCTGTGTAATCTGTCTTTCCATATCTTCTAATGAGAAGTTGATGGGCCTTTCAAGAAATTCCTGCAATGAACAATAAAGTTCCTGGAATAAGCAAAAAGTTATTTGCAACTTTTATCTTCCTAGGCAAGAGTCTCAGGGGATAGAAGTGTTATGTATGAAAATACTGGAATACAAAAGTCATGGGAATGTAGACAGTAAGCTGTGGGGCTGGTTTCAATTCTCACATTCAATACAGAAATCAAACCCATTTTTGTGGGGTTGATTCCGACTCATAGCACTGCCCCACAGAGTTCCTAAGGATCGCCTGGTGAATTATGAACTGTGGACGTTTTGGTTAGCCGCCTTAGCTCTTAACCACTAGGCTAAGGTTCCCATAAATTACACAGATATACTTTCTTACAGATAAACTTAAAAAGCAATATTTAAAAAAATAAACTCTGGAAAGAAATTACCTAGAAATTACTAGCTATCTTACAATAAAGTTTAAAATATTCGTTGTTTTAATATGCTTCTTGTTGGAAATTAGAGTCTACTTCCTAATATTCAGGATTTTTTAAAAGAAGCTTTGGTTTGGTATTTTATGGAAATGATATATTAGCTTGACTTCTACATTGAGACAGAGGTGGAATGTAGCATTCCCTTACCAGATGTCAGAGTCAATAAAAGTGGTTGTATCAATACACTGGACGTTGTGACTAGAGGATGCCCTGGGGATGGCAGTGAGAAATGAAACTGAATGCTCAGCTAAAAGACGAATCTAGTGAAAACTGGAGAGTGTGCACATATAAAACCTAAAATTGGAAAACCCATGTATGAGACAGAATAAAAATGTCATTTTGGTCACCTAAAACACAATAAAATATTCTTTTTAAAAATGTCATATTTGAAGGTAAGTCAACTCCCTGACAAGACTACTGCTTCCTTTTTGTCTCTTGTTCTAGGGTCTGGGCCTCAGTTTTATTGGTAAACTCAGTGAAATTATCACCTGAGGGTAGTTAGGTTCAGGGACTGATTCACACTAATAGGACTCACAGAAGCCTGATGTTATAAATCCGAACACAATTTATTAACTGGGAGGGGAGTTTAATTTTTCAAGGCAGATATTCATAGCCACACTTCAGTTCACCTTGATCCTGATCATGAGGTTCTCTACAGGGTGATTCAGTAATGATAAAGGGGTCTGGTGGCATAGCATCGGAGCAAAGAAAAGCGGGTTTTGAGGGGTATTTCCTTCAGCTTACGATAAAGCCTGATGAAGTGCCCAAAGTTATTTTTTAAAGGAGATTCCTACATGTTATTCTATATCGTGTGGCAAGAGCCCCACAGTTACAGCAGAACTACCCACTGCATCTTTCATGACACAAAGAAATCGTAAGCTATAAGAAACAATGTAACATGCTTCACATCATTCTGCCTTCTCAGCTCGTGATCTGTTTAATTCACTTCCAATTAACAGACATTTATGGATCTCCTACTATGTACCTAGCATTAGGTAAAAAAAAAAAAAAAAAAAAGGTTGCAGTAGACTCCGTTCGGACTCGTCGATCCACCCCATTGGGTTTCCAAGGAGCGCCTGGTTGAGCCTAGATGCCCACCTTTTGGTTAGCAGCCGTAGTTCTCCACCACTACGCCACCAGGCTTTCTTAGCGTTACGTATGGCTCTCAATGAAGTAGACATAATTCCTGATGCCATAGAGGAGAGTTAAATATCTTTTTAAGTAAGGCGGCAAAAGGTGCAGGGCGCATCTGAGGATTTTGTGCCCCCATCATAGAATCCCAACAGCAAGTCAAAGGCAAAAGAAAAGAAAACTCTGAAAAGGTAGAATCATCTAATCTCTGCGGCCTTAACAGATTTCAAACTGGAGATCTTCACAGTTAATTACGTCTCGACGAAGGAAAGTAGACTGTCAAATTCATTTATTTTTTCTCTCTCCAAAAGACGACCACCCTGACCCCGGCGTGATTTGAACACGCAACCTTCTGATCTGGAGTCAGACGCGCTACCGTTGCGCCACGAGGTCACAGCGCCCCAATTTATCCTTTCTAAAATCGGATCCTGATTCATCCCACCCCCCTCCCCGATCCAAAATACTTATATCTCTGTCATTAGCTCTGACCATTTTTCTCCACCTTTCACAGTTTTGCTAAAGCTTCCTTGAGAAAGAAATGAAGGATTGACCAGAGTGAATATTAATCCCAAATGTTCCATATACGAAAATTCACTAGACGCCTCTCTCTTCTGTATCCCACTTTCAGCCTTGTGGTGCCAGGCCTCGCGGTCTTCTCCCTTCCTCCTCCCTATCCGAATGCCCACCGGCCTCATCCTCAACCTGGTAAAAAGCTTCTTGTCCTCAAAGCCTAGAGCGGGTGGCATCTCTTGACAAAACCCTCACTTCCTCAGTCAGGATCCGTGGGCCCTGAGGCCTCTATTGCGTGCAAGTGACATTCAGTTTACAAAAGGAACCCCGGATAAACGGTTAACATTTACTGAGTGCTTATCACTTACTATTTTTTTTTTTTTTACCACTTACTATTAGTCCTGTGTTAAAGGGCTTTTTAATTCATATTACCTTATATATGTGGTAGAAAACTATTCCACCTTTGCCTGGATGGTGAAGGTCTGGATGCCAGGGCTTTGGGAACAGGTAAATTGTTAGAAATGTAAAATCTCCGCCACACTCCAGACGTGCTGAATGGGACACTCTGGGCTTGAAGCCCCAGGGATCTGTGTTTTAACAAACTCTCCAGGTGGTCGTGAAGCACAGAAAAGTTTGAGAATCCCTGCTCCAGCCTAGTAACCGTATATTTTACTTTCTCAAGAAAATAAACTTCCCGTCTTCTTCCAGGATAGAGGAAGGGCAGTTTCCAGGTGAAGCTGGTGCTGACAATTCCTGAGACAATGAGGCCATATCATGGGTGATAGAGATGGGGTTCTGCGGTGCAAATCTGGTTGCCTCTCTGCTTTTCCCACTATTGGTTTAGTTCTGACAAATCAGCTATCACTCTTCAACAGCCTTTCCAGCTTATAACACCTTGTTGCTGTTTTCTCCACTCTTGAACTTTCTAACCTATGTGAATTTGTATTTTAGAATTATTTCAGTGTGATGTCTGGAGTACACACAAGTAAAGTGTTGTGTTTAATTCAGAAACTTTACCTGGAAGGCACGGGAGTGGAGGTTCCCTGGACCTGTAAAGCAGCTGGGTTCTGTCTTGGCCTAGTTAACCCGTCTCCTCCTTCAGCTCTCAGCCTCCTGCAGCCTTTCTCCCTGACTTCCATACAAAGATAAAGCACTCTATCAAGTAAAGCCTTCTAACTAATAACAGCACCATATTCAATTATTGTAACATTGTATTTCTCTCCTTTGCAGCTATCTAGTTGTAACTCTGCAGTATTTTTGATCATTAAATTAACTTTGCTTCCTCAATTAGACTGCAGCATTTCTGAGGCGCCGGAATCTCTCTGAAATACTATAATAATTTCCCTATATTATATATACGCATACAAAAAAAAAACCCAAACCCGTTGTGTGGACTCATTCCAATTCATAGCGACCCTATATATATCCTGTATAAGGTATATGTACTATAAAGTATATATATATACTTTATAAATTATATGTATATATTACCTTTATGGAAATGCTGGTGGTGTAGTGGTTAAGTGCAATGGCTGCTAACTAAAAGGTTGGTAGTTCAAATGCACCAGGAGCTCATTGGAAACCTTGTGGGGCAGTTCTACTCTGTTCTGTAGGTCGCTATGAGTCAGAATTGACTCCACGGCAATGGGTTTGGTTTTCTTGGTTTATTACATTTACAGCCCAAGTGAAGACCAGCGGATTATTTTTCCTTTCAAAAAGTTTTCAACACCCAATCTTATGGGATTAGGTTGACTAATGGATAAGGCATCTGATTTTGGATCTAGAAAATGGAAGAGTTCGAATCCCTTAGTGGTTACAGAATAGTTTGTTTCCCTTGGAAGAATCCCAGAGCTTGTTGGTCGTTGTGCTCCGTTTTAAAACCTTTCTTTTCTTGGTTAAAGTCGGAAATAAGAAATTTACTCATTTTCACCGTAATAGTTTATCTTCCATGTATTTCTTCTCCATGTTCTTTGCCTTTGTTTCTGTTTCTTTTTCTCCCTCCAAGTATCTCTTTTTTTAATATCACTCGTTGTTACCGACTCCTATGAGTCGGAACCGACTCGACAGCAAGTAACAACAGCAACCCATCATTATCACTATACCAGTCAGTCCATTCCGGGTCGGAGACACAAAAAATTTGTTCGGTGGACCGGCAGCAGCCCCTGGGAGCCGCTTAGAAATACAAACTTTCAGAGTACATCACGCACCCCCGCGCCGCCCTCGATTTACTGAATTAGAATCTCTGGAGGTGGGGCCCAGGAATTTGGATTTTAACAAGATATCCAAGTGATTCCTATATGCACTCGAGTTTGAGAACCTCGGAGACCTTACAATCTTCATAATGTCACGTTCTTCCCGTCCACTTGACATGAAAGTGCAAACTCCTCCGAGCCTTTTAGCGCCAATCAAGCTGAATTCCCAGGTTGCTACGC
This sequence comes from Elephas maximus indicus, assembly GCF_024166365.1. Lineage (NCBI taxonomy): Eukaryota > Metazoa > Chordata > Mammalia > Proboscidea > Elephantidae > Elephas > Elephas maximus. The sequence continues at coordinate 78,469,180 of NC_064819.1, forward strand.
AAAGACTTGGAGGCACGTGGGGAGGTGGACCTGGGAAAAGGAAGCAGGAAGGAGGGCAGCGGTCTTGCCAAGAGTAACCTCTCACAAATGCAGAAAGAATGATAGAATTAGAACAATCACTATCCCTAACCCCCAGAGAAATAGTAGACCTAGGCAAAGAGCATTAGCAAACTTAAAACCATTAGGCAAAGGGTTATTGGGAAAGAACAGATGTGCATGTTGCTGAAGTTACCAACCCACAGATTACGTCCCAAATGGAAAGGTAAAAAATAAAAAACCCTGGGAGTGCCACTTTATTTTCATTATCATTGGGATATCTTGAGAAGTGCCTCTTATGTGAAGTAAAACAAAAACCCAGACCTGTTGCTAACAGCTGCCAATGGATTAGAACTCCCCGTCTTTTGGTTAGCAGCTGAACGCTTAACCACTGAGCCCCCAGGGCTTCTTAAGAGCACACAGTGTCGGGCCAAAAATGCTTTACCTGAATCTAATCAATTCATCAAAAGGTATGATCAATTCTTTAGACTTCCAGTATACACGTAGTAGAGGAATAAATTAAAAGATGGCATGAAGAAACGATGAGACAATTTCAGAATGCAGGATGTTCCATAGAACAATTGGGTTGGACTTTTAAAGAATCAATGTCAAAACAAAGCAAAACAACAGAACATGACGGGAGGCTGATCTAGACTAAAAGGGATTAAGGAAATAACCAAAGGCAATGAATGACCTTTGACTGGATCCTGGTTAGAAAACACTGTTATGAAAGATGTATTGTTGTTGTTAGTTACCGTCGATTATTATTGAGTCCTTATTAAAATAAAAGTATCATGGAATAGAGGATATGTGGTAACAGAGTACAGTGTAAAGAACCTATGGGCGTCTGTAGTTGTGGTCGAGTGGTTAAGGCAATGATCCAGAAGTCCACTGAGGTCACGCCGCGGACTATGAGCATTGACTTTTGTCTTCATTTCCGTCTCTGATCGCTAATTACAATATTGTATTGCAAGCTACTTTTAAAAATATTAAACATTCTCTCGGATCTTTTACGAGTTACCTAACAATGGATTTCTCATTGCCCCGGAAAGAATTATTTTGGATGACTAAACTAAGCCAAGGGAACCAATAGAATCCTATTTTGTTTCAGCTCTGAGGTTTCTTGGGTTTGAAATTCCGACAATCGAAGAAAGCAAGCTAAAAGAAGAGTTTCTTATAGTCACCTTTAGAATGACACAGTAATCCCTTTTTCTATGAGCTTAAGTAGAACAATACCTTTGCCAAAGGGCCAGTGGCGCAATGGATAACGCGTCTGACTACGGATCAGAAGATTCCAGGTTCGACTCCTGGCTGGCTCGTTAGCACTTAACTTTTTGAGACTCCACAAATAGCACTTAACTTTTTGAGACTCCACAAATTAACAAAGTTCGTATGGAAGTATTAGGTTCTGAGAAATGAGCCCACCAGAAATTTTATTCTCTCACCAACAAGTGGTTCCTCTGCGTTTACTGATATAAAGTACACTGAGGAAGGATGTTGGAGAGACTCTGTGGTCTGACACCCTGTAATGATGTCCCGAGTGCTGCCTTCTGTTCTCATTTCTCCCTCGCTCCAAATACAAAAGAGTTCTTGCTGCCTCATACTATTCTGTAGGTGTTTTTGTTTTGTTTGAGTGATTGATTTAATAAGGAAGGAATACTGCTGTCTTAGGCTGAGTTCCCCAGAAGAGCAAAACCAGTAAAGTGCCCCATAGGGTTTCCAATGTGCGGCTGACGGATTCGAGCTGCCAACCTTTTAACTACTGCACCACTAGGGCTCCATAAGTACATGTAGAGTGATTTATTTCAAGGAAATGCCTCAAAAAATCTAGCCCCAGAAACCTCTGTGATATTAACTACTACTACTATACTAGTCGGAAAGCCTGGTGGCGTAGTAGTTAAAGAGCTATGGCTGCTAACCAAAAGGTCTAGCAGTTCATATTCACCAGGTGCTCCTTGGAAACTCTTATCAGTCAGTTCTACTCCGTCTTACAGGGTCGCTATGAGTTGGAATCGACTCGAAGGCAGAGTGTTTCGGGTTTTGGTACTATACTAGTCATTCACTCAGTTCCAGGCACACTGGCCTTTTGCCATTCTTGGACCAAAGGGGCCTGTTCCTGCCACAGAATCTTTGCATTTTCTGTTCTCTCTGCCTGTAACCATCATCCCCCATATAGCAATGTGGTTCTCTCCCTCATCTCTTTGAAATAGTTGCTGAAATTCATCTTCTCCGTGAGACCTTCCCTGACCTTTCTATTTAAATTTGCAACACCTCCCCGCCATCAAGCAGCTAAAGCAAAACGAAGAATTGAAGAAGTAAAAGAACTGAACAGAAGATTTCAAAGGGCCTCTTGAGAAGACAAAGTTTTATAATCACATGTGCAAAGAGCTGGAGATGGAAAACCAAAAGGGAAGAACACGCTTGGGGTTTCTCAAGCTGAAAGAATTGAAGAAAAAATTCAAGCCTCGAGCTGCAATAGTGAAGGATTCCATGGGGAAAATATTAAATGATGCAGGAAGCATCAAAAGAAGATGGAAGGAATACACAGAGTTATTATACCAAAAAGAATTAGTCGATAGTCAACCATTTCAAGAGGTGGCATATGGTCAGGGACTGATGGTACTGAAGGAAGAAGTCCAAGCTGCTCTGAAGGCATTGGTGAAAAACAAGGCTCCAGGAATTGATGGAATATCAATTGAGATGTTTCAACAAACAGATGCAGCGCTGGAGGTGCTCACTCGTCTATGCCAAGAAATATGGAAGACAGCTTCCTGGCCAACTGATTGGAAGAGATCCATATTTATGCCTATTCCCAAGAAAAGCAATCCAACCGAATGTGGAAATTATAGAACAATATCATTAATATCACACACAATCAAAATTTTGCTGAAGATCATTCAAAAACAGCAGTGTATCGACAGGGAACTGCCAGAAATTCAGGCCGGTTTCAGAAGAAGATGTGGAATGGGGAGTCAGGATTGGAGGAAGACTCATTAACAGCCTGCGTTATGCACATGATACAACCTTGCTTGCTGAAACTGAAGAGGACTTGAAGCACTTACTAATGAAGATCAAAGACCACAGCCTTCAGTATGGATTACACCTCAACATTAAACAAAAATCCTCACAACTGGACCAATGAGCAACATTATGATAAATGGATAAAAGAATGAAGTTGTCAAGGATTTTATTTTACTTGGATCCACAAACAACAGCGATGGAAGCAGCAGTCAAGAAATAAAAAGACGCATTGCATTGGGCAAATCTGTTGCAAAGGACCTCTTCAAAGTGTGGAAGAGCAAAGATGTCACCCTGAAGACTAAGGTGTGCCTGACCCAAGCCATGGTATTTCAATCACATTATATGCATGTGAAAGCTGGACAATGAATAAGGAAGACCGAAGAAGAGTTGACGCCTTTGAATTGTGGTGTTTGCGAAGAATATTGCATATACCATGGGCTGCCAAAAGAACGAACAAATCTGTCTTGGAAGAAGTACAACCAGAATGCTCCTTACAGGCAAGGATGGCGAGACTGCGTCTATACATACTTTGGACATGTTGTCAGGAGGGATCCCTCTCTGGAGAAGGGCATCATGCTTGGCAGAGTACAGGGTCGGCGGAAAAGAGGAAGACCCTCAACGAGGTGGATTGACACAGTGGCTGCAACAATGAGCTCAAGCATAACAACGATTGTGAGGATGGCGCAGGACCAGGCAGTGTTTCTTTGTGTTGTGCATAGGGTCGCTATGAGTCGGAACTGACTCGACCGCACCTAACAACAACCCCGCCGCCCAACACAAGCACTCTTTATTCTCCTTCCTTGCGTTATCTTATCGTTCTCCACAGTTTATTTTTTCTTTCCTCCATTAGAATGGAAGCTTCATAAGAGCAGGGTTTTGCTTTCTTTTTCATTGATCGACTGCTGTATCCTAGCACTACGGGGTGACTGGCAATCAAATATTTCCTGTTCGAATAAATGAATAAATAACTAGAAAAACAGAATTTGGGAATTAGTAAAGGAATAAATGAATGCAGCAGAGCTTTTGCTCTGCACAACTTTGAACATGTTATTTAAACTCTAAAAACTTCAGTATTCTCATTTGTAAAGTGAGAATAATAACAGCACTTTGAAGAATTGTGACGATTAAATGATTTGGAACTGGGACTAGTGAATGGCACCTAAGTGCTCAAGCAGTCAATAAAAGCCATTATTGTTGCTTTTATTGTTCTCATTATTTTTGAGAGTTGATTTTTGCATAGTGATGTATGGCAGACAGAGAAGCAGAAGTCTGAGAGAACTGCACATCAAAAAGGTTCTTCTCAGGCCCCATGGCAACTGTAGAAGGTTCCCCCTCGTATTACAAATTAGTGCCCTTTTTCTCTTATCTAAAGCAGATGCTGGGAGTAGATCCGACTCATGGCGACACTTCTCTGTGGTAGATAGCCAGGTCTTTCTTCAAGGGACCTTTGAATGGACTCCAACCTTTTGGTTAGCTGACAAGAGCCGTTTCCACCACCTTGGAATTTGGGGCGAAAAAGATATCAAGGTAGCAGAGGATGGTTTCGATCCATCGACCTCTGGGTTATGGGCCCAGCACGCTTCCGCTGCGCCACTCTGCTCCGTGGTTGCTAGCTTTTTCTTTGTACAATCCAGTGCAGATTTCAGATTGTTTTCTGTTTGCAGTGTGTAAGGTATAAGCTATAATACGGGCAGCCCTAGGTGGCGTAGTGGTTAGGTGCTACGGCTGCTAACCAAATGGTCCGTAGTTCAAACCCGCCGAGGCGCTCTTCGCAAACTCTATGGGCCAGTTCTACTCAGTGGGCTTGTTTTGTTTTGTTTTAAGGTATAAGGTATTTCCTTTCCTCTTTAACTGGTAAACCCTGCTGGCTTAGTGGTTAAGTGCTATGACTGGTAACCGTAAAGGTTGGCATTGTGAATCCGCCAGGCGCTTCTTGGAAATTGTACGGGGCAGTTATACGCTGTCCTAAAAAGCCACTAGGAGTCGGAATAGACTCGACTGCAAAGGTTTTTCTGGTGGTTTTGGTCTTTCCACCTACCTCCTCTATTTTTCGTCTTTCATCTTGGGCCTGCTCCACATTCCCTTTTCAAAATCGTTGCCTAAAAGCAGTTTCTAAGATGTCTGCACCTTTGCAGCTTACTGAAGAAAACCGAAGCTCTGAAACTCTGTCTTAGGAACTTGGCACTCAACTCGTTAGAGTCTCAAATACTGATTTCTAGGAATGAATTTTGAACTCGGGTTTTTCCGGCGCCTCCCACGGTGCACGTACTGACTCTGCAGCTGGAACCAACGCCTGGGTTCTTCGCGTCCTTGGGAAGGCAGAGGAGAGGAAGGGGCGCTGACCAGTCCTGTGGCCCTTTTCCTGGCCATGCTGGAGGGACCAAGTTAAAACTGAAGAGGGAGCAGAAAAGAAAAGTAAATCATTCTGTGAGTCGTCTTTCGCGAAGGATGCGGGAGACGTGGAGAGCACACGCTGTGACTATACACAAGGTTCAGCGCTCCTTTTCCCTTACACGGTGAAAGTTCACAAAGATTGTAGGGGCGATTTCTCTCTATTTACAAGACTGAATAAGAGAGTGTGTGTATTGACAACTTGTTCTATGCACGTTGGATTAGAAAACAAAGGCTAAAATCGCTTTTTAGTTATGACTGCCATCGGTTTTTGTCAGCGAGTCCTGGTTCTTCCAGAGAAAGAATCGGGCAAAATCATTTTAAAGCTTTTCCATTGCGTCATTTCTTAGGCAACGCCCTTTCCCTCAGTTTTCCTTCTTGTTCCTCGCACCGACTATCTCTTCTTTCCACCATCTGCCAGGGACACTCCCAGAAGCATCTTTGAAAACTGCAGAGAACCTGAATGGATCCACCCTGTTCTGAGCCCAACTTTCCTCGTCATTCTCCCTGCAGTAAACACTGAGCAATAATCGTGTAACAAATAAACAGCTTGGCGGTTAAACAGAACGCTCAATATAATAAGGCTCGGTTGCAGTCCTGAGGCCTGGGAAATGTGATTAACAGCCTTAAAAAATCCGAGTAATTCCTGAAATCACGATCATTACTACCACTTCTTGGAGATCTCAGTCATTTTATATAGTGAATTAAAGTAAACACATCAGGCCTGCGGTCTGAATTGCTCAGTTGATAGAGTATCAGACTTTCAATATGAGAGTTTAGGGTTCACCTTCCTATTGAGGTGTTGTATGCTGATTTTATTTCACTTAGGGATAGGTAACAGAGCTAGTTTAGGAACATTTCTGGAGTTGGCGTACATGACAGCCCAAACCAACAAATGCACTGCCCTGAAAGAACTTATGTTCTAGGCTGTCTTCATATGTTATCCTTTCCCAGTGTTAACTGAACCAATCCCCCCCCCCCGCAACTTTCCAAGGAAAATAGAAAAAGCTTCATGTAAAAATAATAAACCAGCGACATAATTACTAGGAAGTCAACCCTTTAAAAATTCCCTTGGGGTGGTTCATTAATCTGGAGGTGGGAAGAGCAGTTCAGGGAAGCCCCAGTAGAAGGTAAAATCTTTGAAAGCAGTGACCTTTGCATCTTCTGTCTCCAGAGCAGATCTATAAAGACTTAGGGACATGGAATGTGGCCATTGTTCTTGCAAGTTGCCCTGCCACTTGGACCATATGACCCAGCAGACTTTTTAATATTAGAAATATCTGTGAAGGGAAAAAATGTCTTGTGGAATTTTTTTTTTTTTTTTTGCAAGTCCTGGTAGCAGAATCTGGAACAAGACCAGTATCAATGTATTAATGTGGGGTGGACACTATATATTTAAGGTCTTTCTTCAGATCTATGATAGCTCTCCTGTTCTATGCTATAATAAGTCCAAAGGATTCTGGAACAAAGCCATGCCACCATTTGAAAAGCAGTTCTGGGTGTGCTACTGGGTCCTGGTAAAGACGGATCATATGACCATAAGAAATTAAATGGTCTTGTAGCCAGGATGCCCATCATCAGCTGGGTTTGGTTAGGCACAATAAGTTATAAGATAAGGAACCTGTTGTACAATCAAAGAGATTCGTCCAGGAGAAGAGACAAGCAGGGCCAAGAGATGCAAGTAATCTGCATGAGCATGTGTTCCAGACCACCGAGTCAGTCACCACTTGGGCCCCAATTCCTCTCCCTCAATTCAAAACCATTGCTTCAGATGAATCCTTATGATGAGTAGATGAAGCAAGAAAGTCTGAGTTTAATTCACAGATGTGTCAGCTTGGCATATGAGTGCAAGCCAAAAGTGATTTTCTAGAGCACTACAGCTCCACATTACAGCTCTGAATAACAATGGAGAGGAAATACCCCAAACTGATAGGGCTTGTCTTAATTTCCTAGGGCTGCCAAAACAAAAATACCACAAAGTGTGTGGATTTAAAGAACAGGAATTTATTTCCATCAGCAGAGCTATTCTCTCTTTGTCAACTCTAGGGAAGAGTCTTCCTTGTCTCTTTCAGTTTCTGGTAGTCTCAGGCATTCACCGGCATTCTTTGCCTTTAGACAGATCTTCACATGCTGTTTTCCCCCTATGTGCGAGTCTCATTTTATTAGACACTACTGGGGAGGGAAGGGAGTCACTGGGTGGAGCAAATGGTAAAGTACATGGCTACTAACCAAAAGGTTAGTAGCTCAAACCCACTCAGAGGCACCTTGGAAGAAAGGCCTGACAATCTGCTTTCAAAAGGTCACAGCCTTGCAAACCCTCTGGAGTGCAGTTCTACTCTGCACACATGGGGTTGCCATGAGTCAGAATTGACTCTATCGTAATTGATTTAGTTTTCTGGTTTCAATTGAGAGGGGATTACGACCCACCCTACTCTGGCAGGATGTTGTTAACTAATAACATCTACAAAGAAAAACCCTATTTTCCCATACAAGGTCCCAATCACAGGTACAGGGGTTAGGACTTCAACTTATCTTTTGGGGGGCTTGTTATGGATTGTTATTGAATGTATTGAAGTCCTGGCACCTCTACCTGTAGTTGTGATCCCAATTGAAAATAGGATTTGTCTTTTGTTATATCAATGAGGTCATACCAGAATAGGATGGGTCCTAAACCTAGTCACGTATGAGTTATTAAAAAAAAAAAAAAAAAACCAGAATAGACAGAGACACACAGGCGGAAGACAGATGCTGAGAATGGAGGCATCCCCAGAAATTCCAAGGATTCCAGCTACTAGGAACTGAAATGGATAAAGAAGGATCTCTCCCTAGAGCCATGCCCTGAATTTGGACTGCTAGCCTTCTCAACTGTGAGAAAATAAATTCCTATTCTTTAAAGTTGCCCACTTGTGGTATTTTTTGTAGATCTCACTTATCTATTTGTGCTCAGATTTATTTATCATCCATGCTCTTTTAAGCTCTATACAACCAAGATGGTGGACTGTATAAACTGCATTTCCCATGCTTCCTTATCAGCTGGCTTCTGGCTGGGTTTAGCCAACATTAGGCGCTAGATAGAGATTAGAGGCAGGAAAGAGAATCGAAATCAAGGCATTACCCACCCCTGCCTGGCCTTGATTACATCTCTCAATGACTCAAATGACTGATGGTCAAGGGGTTCATGTTCTTCCAGCTGGCCCAGGCTTTTGGCCTTCAGTGGATTTAAGGGATTACTGTTGATGATTGCTGTCCCATTTATCATATCAGCTCTTCTATCACCAGTGTAGTCAATTTACTGTTTTAAATTTTCTCTTTTTTATTATGTAGAATAATGTATGCAGGGTTCTTATTGATTCACACACATACTAATAAGAGTTAAAAGTGTCATTTTTGACATTTATATCCTTGATCCTTCTGGTGTTAATTTTTAATCAACTTCACATTTTCCCCATGAGAATATATTTTTTCCTAGATCCATTTATTAAACAGCTATAACTCTCCTCTAATCTGACATGCTGCCTCTGTCAATATACCAAATTGTATATATACATGAATCTGTTTCTGAACTCTCTATTTTATTTGTCAATTTGAGATTCTGTATCAGTGCCTGTATTGTAATGTTTTAATAAATAGTGTCTCATAAGTTCTGCAAGTTTCTGGCAATTATCTCCCTATTTTTAGTCAAAAGTGTCTGTGCTTTCATAGGTTCTATGAACCTCCGCATAATTATAGAACCAATATATCACTGTCGAAATTTATATTGGAATTACTTTGAACCAATAGGTCAATTTAGGATGAAATTATACACTTAAGATTAAGTTTTCCTATCTATAAACATGATATATTTATCTCTTTATTTAGGTCTTTAACGTCTATCCTGAAATTAGGCTATTTGTCATTCTACCTCTTCTAATATCTTTAGAAGGTTTGTATTTTTCATCCATTAGTTATCTTCATCATTGTATTGTTGTATAAGAGCATCACTCCCTCTTTCTTTAGACAATCTCTTTTATTTGCTTAGTTTGAGTAGCAATAACATAAGATTGTGTACTCTTCCTCCCTACCTCCTTTTCCTCTCCACAACCAAAGTTATTTATTTTGGGCTGTTAACGTTTACATTGGTGCAGTAAGTTAAGCTTACCTGTGCAACACTTTCCCTCTTATTTGTTAGTGCTTTTTTTTTTTTTTTTCTTCAGTATGTACTTAATCATTTTGGTAATGGGCATCCAGTTGCCTCCAACTCTCTGCTACCTCAAACTGCTACAAATGAGTAACCTCGCTGAAGCCACCTTGGATGGGGCTCAGCTGGAATTTTACTGAGGAACTTTCAATGGAGTGGGATTTCACTTAATGCCAACACTGTTCTAAGACCTAGATTTTAAGACTGGATCTTAAATTTACACATATGCAATATTTACCATCACAATCCGAAACATAGGAGAACATCTAACTCACACTGGTCTGAGAAAATGCCCCAGGGGAAGGTGGGCCTCGAGATAAATCTAAAATATTGAGTAAACTTAAGAGAGAAATCGTTTCGAGCGGACGAAGAGTTTTAACTTTAACGCATTCTTTGTTCTTAATAACATTTATTTGCTAATAATGACCTAAAAGTGCTTACAGCTTTGTCTTCTAGGAGGCTGTCGTTTTTGGAGTTTTGAAGTAACATGGCCAAAAAAAAAAAAAAAATCAAACCCAGGGCTGTCGAGTCGATTCCTACTCATAGCGACCTTATAGGACAGAGTAGAACTGCCCCGTACAGTTTCCAAGGAGAGCCTGGCGGATTCGAACTGCCAATTCTTTGGTAGGCAGCCGTGGCACTTAACCACTACATCACCAGGGTATCCACGGAGAAACCCGTTTTATAGACTCTTACTGTAAATTCTTCATGTGAAGATCAGTGAATTCCCCAGTGGTTTCCTGCCCAGAAAAATTTAGACCCAACGTGTCCATGTTTCCTCAATAGACATTCGTATTATAAATATGGGAAACCTTCCTCGTTAGTATAGTGGTGAGTATCCCCGCCTGTCACGCGGGAGGCCGGGGTTCGATTCCCCGACGGGGAGGCCAATATGACCCGTTTTGCAGTAATTTAACATGTGTTCAATTGGCTCGAAAATATTCCAAGATTTCTGCTGTCAGGTCCTCATTTGCCCACTGTTTGGTGTGAGGTGCGAAAAATGTCTCTTACTTTACTGCAACGCATTCCAGCCCTCTCGTTGGCGAGTGTCAGTCGCGGCCAAGCTGCGGAGACATGAGGGGGAAGGAGATGTTTCGGGGGCAAAGCAGGCTGAACTGTGAGAGGGGACGGAAGGTGAAATAACAGAGGGTGGGGCTCTATTGCGCAGGGGAGCCTAACTTGGGGCGAGGCTGGTAGGGCGAATGGGTGTGATTGGAAGAGCTGAGGAAAATTGGAGGAGGAAGAGCGGGAGGAAACCTCAGGTGTTAGGGACTGAGAGAGACTCTGAAATGGCCGAATAGCAAAATTATGCCTTTGTCAGGCAAAGGGTTCGAACTTATGGTTCCACCGGGGCCAGACTCTTGGCCAAACGCAGCAAGTGTCTACTTTAAACCATTCAACCACCGCCTCTCTGAATGCCACAGCTCCTGTGATAGTCCAACACTGCAGGCAACAGTCGAGGTTACATCTAGGCGGGATTTTATAAATGACTTCTGGACGAAGCAGCAGTTCTGAGCTGAGTGTGAGGTGGGATGGGGGGAAAGGATGAGTTTCGGTGGATCTGAAATTCGTCTCTGGACTCAGAGACCCTGCGGCCCTGCAAACCGGGAGAAAGTGCCGGCCGCCCACTTCCTCCTGCCGGTGTCCTCGCCACTCCCGCCAACTTCTACCAGCGAGGGTTCAGCGATCTCAGGAAAGAATGGAGTTGGCGTCCGGACAGCGTGGGCGTAGAGCTGCCCGCACGGCCCACGCCATCTCTCCTGAGCTCGAATTTTAATTTAAGAAATGACGTTGGTGTAGAGGGTGACCATGGGCGGGGCTTAAACACTCCCTGTAAAAATCTAATTTGGGAATTCGAACTGTCTCCTCTGACTCAACGGCGGAGGGTTTGGTTTGGTTACTGTGAGGTGGTGGCTGGAGTATCGAAATTTGTTTCACTTCCTCTTGAGTCCCCTGTCCCCCACCCCGCCCCTCTCCAGTCACCGCTTCTCCTTCATTTATTTTCCTCCCCTGGCTGCCCTCTTCCGGCTCCCAGTTATCCTTTCTCCACTTCCCTCTGCTGGACGCAGGAGTGGGAATGTGGGTTGAGGAGGCGAGGTGTGACTTACTTTAGGACAAATAATAAGAGAAATGTGAGAGTAAGAAGGACTAGAAGGAAGATCTTTTCTTGGTTTATAACCACTACTATTTTTTTTTATTACTTTAAAAACGGAAAAAAAAAAAAAAAAAACAGCCTGTCCTTTACTGTGGTTAGGTAGAGAGGTGTTCATCGACTGTTCACTCTTTCCTCTGTGCCATAGTATCATTTTATCAAAGTCCCTGTCAGAGGCTTTCATTTTCTACAGAAGAGAATGTGAAAATTATAGGAACATATTGGCAATCAACTGCAGCTGCATATTTTGTGTGGGCAGTTGCTTTGTTTAGATTTTTTTTTTTTTTCAGGTTTTCATGTAGAAGACCTGAAATATTTTTACAGCAATGTAGAGTAGTGGAAAACATGGGGCTCTTGGATTAGGTATATGAACGGTTAAATTTAGGTTCTACCACTTATAAGTTTGGTGATTTTTAGGTTATTTTGCCCCCTGGGTCTTCTCCCTTCATGCAAGATTCTAGGATAATAATTCCCACTTTAAGATCCTCGTATCTATATTTCTTCCTCCAGCAAGTCCCGTATCAATATCCTCAGAGTTAGCGACCTCTGTCATGGCAGTTGTTGCCTTATCAGCTTTAGGAACCCTGACCTTAAGTTGGGCTTGAATTAATCCCTTGGCATTTTGATAAGCCAATGCATTCAGTTGAACCCAGAATCTTTATCAGTGTCTTTCACAGTTATCCAATAGGATGATGGTGCCCTCCCATCCTTTAAGAGGTGTGTGGAAGGGTGAGTAAATCATTCAGAGCCATTTTTATGGTCTGCTGCCCCAGGGGTGCCATGAATGTTTTTCTTATAACCTCAGAATCAGGATCTTTTTGGTGACACATTCAAAGGCAGCAGCAACAGTAGCAGCATAGGGTCACAGTGAGCCATCTGCTTTAAGAGTATTGACCTCAGCATATCACATGGTGACTGCTCTTCCTCAAATGTGTAACCACCTGATGGGCCCATGTATTCTACAGGTTATCGGTCTTTCCCTTGAGCACTCTATGGAATGGGGGCCAATGCCCAGTTGAGACACACAAATAATAGTCACAGGGTAAAAGTGGTCCCCCTGAGCCTAGTGTCAGTCACAGCTTATGCTGGACTCAAGATCCACAATTCAATCTGAGTAACAGAGATCCAGGGATGGCTTAACCAGTAAACAAGGTATGTACAGGCTTACTTGTGTGTATTTACTAACTTTTTTTCAGTGAACTGTTTTACCTGAAATCCATGTGAAATTGTTCACTATAGTTATCGTGGTTAGACCGTTTGAGGACAAAATTTTTTAGGAAACGGTTGATCCATTTACAGATGAACACATTCTCTTTCTGTCCTCATCCTAGGCTGAGAAGAGAAAACACACTCAAATTGGTGAGTCCTGTCATCTCCTTAACACTTGTAAATCACAATATCAGTTCCAGAATGCTAGAGGGAGTGATCTAGAACTATAGGAAAATCATTCAAATAATATATAAGAGTAAAATAAAATCTGGGAAACTACAGCATTATTATTACTATTTCTAATGCTATTATTATTATTGCTGAGAGTAGACTATAGACATTTAACCTTACCTTAGACTTTAGGGAATACTAGAGCTGATGGAAAGCTATTTATGTGGAGAGCCAGATAGAAACGAATACAGGGTGAGGGAGCCGTGGTGGTCTTAAAAAGAAGACATTTTTCTTGAACAGCTCAGAGTGAATCAGAGATTGCAAGAAGTCCCTTTCACCCAAATACCGGTGCCTTCCCCAATAATGTAATTTGGTATAACATAAATAAAAATTCCTGAGAATGTATACCCATGATTTCAGAACTCAATTATTAATAGATAATGTCTTTAAACAGCCCAACGTCATATTACAGGGTGCATGACATTGGATCTCTTTACTGGTAAAGTGATTTCGGCAATATCCACTTCAAAATGTCAATTGCCTATCTGAGTAGAAAAAAAGCCTGAGAATGTTAAATCTAGGAAGGGGAGAAAAACTTGAATTTAACTTTCTCAGGCTATGGAAAACTCATGAATACTTAAAATTAACTTGGGTTCCAGCTCCCTTTCTGTAGCTTTCACCCTTGCAATGGTCACATCTATGCCCACACTCACCCTCACATCCATCCCATTCTTTGGCCAGAGCTTGTTGGTAGACTATATTCAGAGAGGAAAGAAATTCAGGAGTATGAAGGCAGGGGCTAGAGGAAATGAATGAAAACGTCAGGAAAATAAATCAAGAAAGATGAAAAAACAAAACAAAAACTGGGTGCCTGTGTTGTTCAACTCATTTGTTGCATCAAGATCATTATTTATCCATTAATTTGTCGTAAGGCAGAGTGGCTCTACGGAAGCCGCTGGGCCCATAACCCAGAGGTCCCTAAATGGAAACCATCCTCTGCTATAAACTTTTTCTCATCATGACGCTTGCCTAGGGACACAAATCTTGTTCGCTCTTGGCCCAACGCTGAGATTCCCTGGCACAGGGAAGAAGGAAGCCGCCCCACTGCCAAAAACAAGCATCGTCACACAAGTTTTCATTTCTTTTCTTGTCCAGCATCTTACCTCACTCTCAAAGTTTTAAAAACTACCGTTATTATGGGAAACATTAGGCCTCTTTAGTCGTCTGTGTTTGGTTTCTCCTTCACTGCTCCCTTCGCTCTTCAGACAAGGTGCTCAAAAATATCTCAGGAAGGACTGAAGACATAATGTCACCGTGGTCAAGAACACTACTTCCTCAACGACAAGATCATTCCTATGTTTGAACAGAATGGAACTCAAGATGAAATGCGGTGATACACATTAGAGGAGGATCTGGATTAATGTGGAATCTCCAAGTGTTAGCAGGCGGTGGATTATCCAGTGGTTCCACTTTGCCATCCTGGATGAGAAAGGACGGGTTTAAATGGCAAATGAGGGATAATAGGGAACCGAGTGGAGAAAAGAGCAGAAGAGGGCATAGGAGAGGCGACTGGAGAGAGGTGTGCGGAAAAGTGAGAAGTGCAAGAGAGGTGGGTTCTGAGGGAGGTGGTCTTTTCCCACTGAAGAAACACTTTGAAGTGGGCATCACCCCCCCCTCAAAGAACCTGGAAATCCCAATTATGAAAGTGCAGAAAAAACTCTGAAGGGGGGCAACAGAATTAACCCCTCTGCCTTGTGTTGTAAATTGTAAGCTTCCTTTTCTCCCTCAGTCTCTTAATTCTCTTGCAGCTTGTTCTAAACTGAACACATCCTAAAGCCAAAACCCCAAACCTGTTGCAGTGGAGTCAATCCCGACTCATGGAGACACTATATATGGGTCAGAGTAGAGCTGACCCATAGGATTTCCAAGAAGCGTCTCGTCAGCAACCAACCTCTTAACTACTATGCCACCAGGACTCCTAGACACAGCCTCTTCTTAAAATCATTAAAGGACTTGCTCATCCTGCTCTTCTCCCCTGTCCGTTAAGTATAGGCCATCTCCCAGGGCCCCTCTGTTCTGCCCAACTACCCTCTTTCTGCAATCATTGATTGACCCCAGTGAAAATGCTCCTGAATGGATTTAACTCTTTTCTGAGCTGGACTTTCATTTCCCCTGCGGTTGAGCGCCTTAATTGACTGTTTAACAAAGCACAGCTAGAGATTAAATTATTTTCTCAAAGATAAAAAGTTCCGGTACCAGTTCCAGGCCCTGGATGATTCAGACACACTTCGGGGAGACCCCAAAAGTCCCTGAAACCATGGACTTCTCTAGCTCTTCTTGGACATCTCATGCTTTCACAAACCGAATTAGAACTCTAGAGAGGACTGGGTGGTTCAATCCGGAGAACAGCAGACTTGATCTTTTATTCCATGTTCCTGTTGAACGACTACTTCATGTTTTTATGTCAGGCACTTCTAGATACAGAAGACTCCTGCTGCTCTACTGCTGGAGGGTTCCTGAGGCCCAGTTTAAGGTGGGGTTAGGGGTGGAGGGGAAAGACCTCACGACTTTTTAGATATGTGTTTATTTGTTAGGAATCCTTTCACTCCTTACCTAGGGAAACATGACATCCTGGAAATGAGAGAAACAATTACGAAGTAATGCAATCTTTCTCTGCACACACAGCATTCACTGGGTGAGAATCCTGACTTTTTGTCCAATAACCATTTAACGTCTTACAGAAGTCGATGTTGTTAGCTGCTGTCTAGTCGCCTCCGACTTGTAGCTACCCTGTGCACGACAGAACCAAACACTGCCCTGTCCTGCTCCATCCTTATAATGGTTGTTAGGCTTGAGCCGATTGTTGCAGCCCCTGTTGTCAATCCACCTTGTTGAGGGTCTTCCTCTTTTCCACTGACCCTGTACTTTACCAAGCATGATTTCCTTCTCCTGGGACTGATCCCTCCTGACAACATGTCCAAAGTATATAATATGCAATCTTACCATCCTTGCTTTTAAGGAGCATTCTGGTTATACTTCTTCCAAGACAGATTTGTTCATTCTTTTGGAGGTCCATAGTATATTCAATATTCTTCGCCAACACCACAATTTAAAGGTATCAATTCTTCTTCAGTCTTCCTTATTCTTTGCCCAGGTTTCACATGCATATGATGGAATTGGAAATAGCATGGCTTGGGTCAGGCCTACCTTAGTCTTCAAGGTGACATCTTTGCTTTTGAACACTTTAAAGAGGTTCTTTGCAGCAGATTTGCCCAAAACAATGCATCTTTTGATTTTCTGACTGCTGTTTCCATGGGTGTTGATTGTGCACCCAAGTAAAATGAAATCCTTGACAACTTCAATCTTTTCTCCGTTTATCATGATGTTGCTTGTTGGTCCAGTTGTGAGGATTTTTGTTTTTTTATATTGAGGTGTAATCCATACTGAAGGCTGTGGTCTTTGATGGTCCTTAGTAAGTGCTTCAAGTCCTCTTCACTTTCAGCAAGCAAGGCTGTGTCATCTGCATAATGAGTCTTCCTCATTACTATTAATGAGTCTTCCTCCAATTCTGATGCCCTGTCCTTCTTCATATAGTCCAGCTTCTGGGTTTGTTGGCTCAGCATACAGATTGAATAGATATGGTGAAAGGATACAATCCTGATGCACACTTTTCCTGACTTTAAACCACTCGGTATCCTTTTTTTTTTTTTTTTTTATAATAACTTTTATTAAGCTTCAAGTGAACGTTTACAAATCCAATCAGTCTGTCACATATAAGTTTACATACATCTCACTCCCTACTCCCACTTACTCTCCCCGTCTTGAGTCAGCCCTTTCAGTCTCTCCTTTCTTGACAATTTTGCCGGCTTCCCTCTCTCTCTATCCTCCCATCCCCCCTCCAGACAAGAGTTGCCAACACAATCTCAAGTGTACACCTGATATAATTAGCTCACTCTTCATCAGCGTCTCTCTCCCACCCGCTGACCAGTCCCTTTCATGTCTGATGAGTTGTCTTCAGGGATGGTTCCTGTCCTGTGTCAACAGAAGGTCTGGAGAGCATGACCGCCGGGATTCCTCCAGTCTCAGTCAGACCATTAAGTTTGGTCTTCTTATGAGAATTTGGGGTCTGCATCCCACTGCTCTCCTGCTCCCTCAGGGGTCCTCTGCTGAGCTCCCTGTCAGGGCAGTCATCGATTGTGGCCGGGCACCAACTAGTTCTTCTGGTCTCAGGATGATGTAGGTCTCTGGTTCATGTGGCCCTTTCTGTCTCTTGGGCTCTTAGTTGTCATGTGGGCTTGGTGTTCTTCATTTTCCTTTGCTCCAGGTGGGTTGAGACCAATTGCTGCATCTTAGATGGCTGCTTGTTAGCATTTAAGACCCCAGACGCCACATTTCAAAGTGGGATGCAGAATGATTTCATAATAGAATTATTTTGCCAATTGACTTAGAAGTCCCCGCAAACCATGTTCCCCAGACCCCCGCGCTTGCTCCGCTGAGCTTTGAATCATTCATTTTATCCCGGAAACTTCTTTGCTTTTGGTCCAGTCCAATTGAGCTGACCTTCCATGTATTGAGTGTTGTCTTTCCCTTCACCTAAAGCAGTTCTTATCTACTGATTAATCAATAAAAAAACCCTCTCCCACCCTCCCTCCCTCCCCCCCTCGTAACCACAAAAGTATGTGTTCTTCTCAGGTTTACTATTTCTCAAGATCTTATAATAGTGGTCTTATACAATATTTGTCCTTTTGCCTCTGACTCATTTCGCTCAGCATAATGCCTTCCAGGTTCCTCCATGTTATGAAATGTTTCAGAGATTCGTCACTGTTCTTTATCGATGCGTAGTATTCCATTGTGTGAATATACCACAATTTATTTACCCATTCATCCGTTGATGGACACCTTGGTTGCTTCCAGCTTTTTGCTATTGTAAACAGAGCTGCAATAAACATGGGTGTGCATATATCTGTTTGTATGAAGGCTCTTGTATCTCTAGGGTATATTCCGAGGAGTGGGATTTCTGGGTTGTATGGTAGTTCTATTTCTAACTGTTTAAGATAACGCCAGATAGATTTCCAAAGTGGTTGTACCATTTTACATTCCCACCAGCAGTGTATGAGAGTTCCAATCTCTCCGCAGCCTCTCCAACATTTATTATTTTGTGTTTTTTGGATTAATGCCAGCCTTGCTGGTGTGAGATGGAATCTCATCGTAGTTTTAATTTGCATTTCTCTAATGGCTAATGATCGAGAGCATTTTCTCATGTATCTGTTGGCTGCCTGAATATCTTCTTTAGAGAAATGTGTGTTCATATCCTTTGCCCACTTCTTGATTGGGTTGTTTGTCTTTTTGTGGTTGAGTTTTGACAGAATCATGTAGATTTTAGAGATCAGGCGCTGGTCGGAGATGTCATAGCTGAAAATTCTTTCCCAATCTGTAGGTGGTCTTTTTACTCTTTTGGTGAAGTCTTTAGATGAGCATAGGTGTTTGATTTTTAGGAGCTCCCAGTTATCGGGTTTCTCTTCATCATTTTTGGTAATGTTTTGTATTCTGTTTATACCTTGTATTAGGGCTCCTAGGGTTGTCCCAATTTTTTCTTCCATGATCTTTATCGTTTTAGTCTTTATGTTTAGGTCTTTGATCCACTTGGAGTTAGTTTTTGTGCATGGTGTGAGGTATGGGTCCTGTTTCATTTTTTTGCAAATGGATATCCAGTTATGCCAGCACCATTTGTTAAAAAGGCTGTCTTTTCCCCAGTTAATTGACACTGGTCCTTTGTCAAATATCAGCTGCTCATACGTGGATGGATCTATGTCTGGGTTCTCAATTCTGTTCCATTGGTCTATGTGTCTGTTGTTGTACCAATACCAGGCTGTTTTGACTACTGTGGCTGTATAATAGGTTCTGAAGTCAGGTAAGGTGAGGCCTCCCACTTTCTTCTTCTTTTTCAGTAGTGCTTTGCTTATCCGGGGCTTCTTTCCCTTCCATATGAAATTGGTGATTTGTTTCTCTATCCCCTTAAAATATGACATTGGAATTTGGATCGGAAGTGCGTTAAATGTATAGATGGCTTTTGGTAGAATAGACATTTTTACTATGTTAAGTCTTCCTATCCATGAGCAAGGTATGTTTTTCCACTTAAGTATGTCCTTTTGAATTTCTTGTAGTAGAGCTTTGTAGTTTTCTTTGTATAGGTCTTTTACATCCTTGGTAAGATTTATTCCTAAGTATCTTATCTTCTTGGGGGCTACCGTGAATGGTATTGATTTGGTTATTTCCTCTTCGGTGTTCTTTTTGTTGATGTAGAGGAATCCAAGTGATTTTTGTATGTTTATTTTATAACCTGAGACTCTGCCAAACTCTTCGATTAGTTTCAGTAGTTTTCTGGAGGATTCCTTAGGGTTTTCTGTGTATATAATCATGTCATCTGCAAATAGTGATAACTTTACTTCTTCCTTGCCAATCCGGATACCTTTTATTTCTTTGTCTAGCCTGATTGCCCTGGCTAAGACTTCCAACACGATGTTGAATAAGAGCGGTGATAAAGGGCATCCTTGTCTGGTTCCCGTTCTCAAGGGAAATGCTTTCAGGTTCTCTCCATTTAGAGTGATATTGGCTGTTGGCTTTGCATAGATGCCCTTTATTATGTTGAGGAATTTTCCTTCAATTCCTATTTTGGTAAGAGTTTTTATCATAAATGGGTGTTGGACTTTGTCAAATGCCTTTTCTGCATCAATTGATAAGATCATGTGGTTTTTGTCTTTTGTTTTATTTATGTGATGGATTACATTAATGGTTTTTCTGATATTAAACCAGCCTTGCATACCTGGTATAAATCCCACTTGATCAGGGTGAATTATTTTTTTGATGTGTTGTTGGATTCTATTGGCTAGAATTTTGTTGAGGATTTTTGCATCAATGTTCATGAGGGATATAGGTCTATAATTTTCTTTTTTTTGTAATGTCTTTACCTGGTTTTGGTATCAGGGAGATGGTGGCTTCATAGAATGAGTTGGGTAGTATTCCGTCATTTTCTATGCTTTGGAATACCTTTAGTAGTAGTGGTGTTAACTCTTCTCTGAAAATTTGGTAGAACTCTGCAGTGAAGCCGTCCGGGCCAGGACTTTTTTTTGTTGGGAGTTTTTTGATTACCGTTTCAATCTCTTTTTTTGTTATGGGTCTATTTAGTTGTTCTGCTTCTGAATGTGTTAGTTTAGGTAGGTAGTGTTTTTCAAGGAATTCATCCATTTCTTCTAGGTTTTCAAATTTGTTAGAGTACAATTTTTCATAATAATCTGAAATGATTCTTTTAATTTCATTTGGTTCTGTTGTGATGTGGTCCTTCTCATTTCTTATTCGGGTTATTTGTTTCCTTTCCTGTATTTCTTTAGTCAGTCTAGCCAATGGTTTATCAATTTTGTTAATTTTTTCAAAGAACCAGCTTTTGGCTTTGTTAATTCTTTCAATTGTTTTTCTGTTTTCTAATTCATTTAGTTCAGCTCTAATTTTTATTATTTGTTTTCTTCTGGTGCCTGATGGATTCTTTTGTTGCTCACTTTCTATTTGTTCAAGTTGTAGGGACAGTTCTCTGATTTTGGCTCTTTCTTCTTTTTGTATGTGTGCATTTATTGATATAAATTGACCTCTGAGCACTGCTTTTGCTGTGTCCCAGAGGTTTTGATAGGAAGTATTTTCATTCTCGTTGCTTTCTATGAATTTCCTTATTCCCTCCTTGATGTCTTCTATAACCCAGTCTTTTTTCAGGAGGGTATTGTTCATTTTCCAAGTATTTGATTTCTTTTCCCTCGTTCTTCTGTTATTGATCTCTAGTTTTATTGCCTTGTGGTCTGAGAAGATGCTTTGTAATATTTCGATGTTTTGGACTCTGCAAAGGTTTGTTTTATGACCTAATATGTGGTCTATTCTAGAGAATGTTCCATGTGCGCTAGAAAAAAAAGTATATTTTGCAGCAGTTGGGTGGAGAGTTCTGTATAAGTCAATGAGGTCAAGTTGGTTGATTGTTGTAATTAGATCTTCCGTGTCTCTGTTGAGCTTCTTACTGGATGTCCTGTCCTTCTCCGAAAGGGGTGTGTTGAAGTCTCCTACTATAATTGTGGAGGTATCTATCTCGCTTTTCAGTTCTGTTAAAATTTGATTTATATATCTTGCAGCCCTGTCATTGGGTGCGTAAATATTTAATATGGTTATGTCTTCCTGATCAATTGTCCCTTTTATCATTATATAGTGTCCTTCTTTATCCTTTGTGGTGGATTTAAGTCTAAAGTCTATTTTTTCAGAAATTAATATTGCTACTCCTCTTCTTTTTTGCTTATTGTTTGCTTGATATACTTTTTTCCATCCTTTGAGTTTTAGTTTGTTTGTGTCTCTAAGTCTAAGGTGTGTCTCTTGTAGGCAGCATATAGATGGATCGTGTTTCTTTATCCAGTCTGTGACTCTCTGTCTCTTTATTGGTGCATTTAGTCCATTTACATTCAGGGTAATTATAGATAAATAAGTTTTTAGTGCTGTCATTTTGATGCCTTTTTATGTGTGTTGTTGACAATTTCATTTTTCCACATACTTTTTTGTGCTGAGGCGTTTTTCTTAGTAAATTGTGAGATCCTCACTTTCATAGTGTTTGACTTTATGTTAGTTGAGTCGTTACGTTTTTCTTGGTTTTTATCTTGAGTTATAGAGTTGTTATACCTTTTTGTGGTTACCTCATTATATACCCCTATTTTTCTAAGTAAAAACCTAACTTGTATTGTTCTATATCGCCTTGTATCACTCTCCATATGGCAGTTCAATGCCTCCTGTATTTAGTCCCTCTTTTTGATTATTGTGATCTTTTACCTATTGACTTCCATGATTCCCTATTATGTGTATTTTTTTTTTAATTAATCTTAATTTGTTTGTTTTTGTGATTTCCCTATTTGAGTTGATATCAGGACGTTCTGTTTTGTGACCTTGTGTTGTGCTGATATCTGATATTATTGGTTCTCTGACCAAACAATATCCTTTAGTATTTCTTGTAGCTTTGGTTTGGTTTTTGCAAATTCTCTAAACTTGTGTTTGTCTGTAAATATCTTAATTTCGCCTTCATATTTCAGAGAGAGTTTTGCTGGATATATGATCCTTGGTTGGCAGTTTTTCTCCTTCAGTGTTCTGTATATGTCGTCCCATTCCCTTCTTGCCTGCATGGTTTCTGCTGAGTAGTCAGAACATATTCTTATTGATTCTCCCTTGAAGGAAACCTTTCTTTTCTCCCTGGCTGCTTTTAAAATTTTCTGTTTATCTTTGGTTTTGGTGAGTTTGATGATAATATGTCTTGGTGTTTTTCTTTTTGGATCAATCTTAAATGGGGTTCGATGAGCATCTTGGATAGATATCCTTTCGTCTTTCATGATGTCAGGGAAGTTTTCTGTCAGAAGTTCTTCAACTATTTTCTCTGTGTTTTCTGTCCCCCCTCCCTGTTCTGGAACTCCAATCACCCGCAGGTTATCCTTCTTGATAGAGTCCCACATAATTCTTAGGGTTTCTTCATTTTTTTTAATTCTTTTATCTGATTTTTTTTCAGCTATGTTGGTGTTGATTCCCTGGTCCTCCAGATGTCCCAGTCTGCATTCTAATTGCTCGAGTCTGCTCCTCTGACTTCCTAGTGTGTTGTCTAATTCTGTTATTTTATTGTTAATCTTTTGGATTTCTACATGTTGTCTCTCTATGGATTCTTGCAACTTATTAATTTTTCCAGTATGTTCTTGAATAATCTTTTTGAGTTCTTCAACAGTTTTATCAGTGTGTTCCTTGGCTTTTTCTGCAGATATCCTAATTTCATTTGTGATATCATTAAGCATTCTGTAAATTAGTTTTTTATATTCTGTATCTGATAGTTCCAAAATTGTATCTTCATTTGGGAAAGATTTTGATTCTTTTGTTTGGGGAGTTGGAGAAGCTGTCACGGTCTGCTTCTTTAAGTGGTTTGATATGGATTGTTGTCTCCGAGCCATCACTGGGAAACTAGTTTTTCCAGAAAATCCGCTAAAAAAAAACTGCAGTCAGATCCCTATCAGAGTTCTCCCTCTGGCTCAGGCTATTCAGATGTTAATGAAGCCGCCTGGGGAGGGTGGGGGAGGGAACAGAGAGATAGGAGAGTAGCACCTCAGAATATAGCCAGAGTTGCTTGTCTTGCTTGGAATGACTATTATATCTGAGATTCCCGCGGGCGCGTCGCCTATGTGTGCTGTCTGTGTGGAGATTGCCCCCGGGGGGTCTGGCCCGCTGGAGTCACGGTCAGATCCTCCGCTTCCAGCCCCACGCCCAGCGTCAAGGCTCCCCTACTGGGACGGTGCACTCTCGACTCCAAAATCAGTCGCTGCCTCCCGGGGACTTCTCGTCCCTCCAGCCGCGTGGCCGTGCCGCCCCCGTGAACCAGGTGGGCCCCCTCCCGGGGTTAGTTCAGATGGGTGGAGTAGCTCCCCGTGCTTGGGCCGCGACCGAGTGTCCCGGCTGGAACGCTGTTCTCCCCGCTCCAATACCAGTCGCTGCCTCCCGGGGACTTCTCCTACCGGCTGCGTCCCACGCCGCCCGCGCGACCCGGATGGTCACCTTCCCGGGGTTAGTTCAGGGGGTGGAGCAACTCTCCGTGTTTATGGCGTACCTGCGTGCAGTCCAAATCCCTGTGGGATGGTTCCCCGGCTCGGATGCTGCTCTTTCTGCTCCAAGATCAGTCACTGCCTCCCGGGGACTTCTCCTAACGGCTGCGTCCCACGCCGCCCGTGGAACAGGCTAGTCCCCCTCCCGGGGTTAGTTCAGGGGGGTGGAGCAGGTCTCTGTGCTTGTGCCGTACCTGACTGGTATGCTGGCTCCAAGCTCTGGAAACAATCGCTGCTTCCCCGTATTAGTTCGTTCTCCGTCTCTAAATCTGTGTTTGTTGTTCAGGGTTCGTAGATTGTTATGTATGTGATCGATTCACTTGTTTTTCCGTGTCTTTGTTGTAAGAGGGATCCGAGGTAGCGTCTGCCTAGTCCGCCATCTTGGCTCCCAATTTCGGTATCCTTTTGTTCTGGCCAAACAACTGCTTCTTGATCTATGTGCAGGTTTCTCATTAGCACAATTAAGGGTTCTGGAATTCCTGTTATTCTAAAAGTTATCCACAATTTATTATGATCCGCACAGTCAAATGCCTTAGCGTAGTCAATAAAACACAGGTAAACATCCTTCTGGTATTCTCTGCTTTCAGCCAGGATCCATCTGACATCAGCAATGATATCCCTGGTTCCATGTCCTTTTCTGAATCCAGCCCAAATTTCTGGCAGTTCCCTGCTGATATACCGCTGCAGCCAATAGTACTGCACAAATGAATAAAAGAATGCACAGAAGCCCATTTCCAAAATTTGTATAGATTATCTAAGTTCCAGGGAAAGGGGGCTGATTTTATAATG
This sequence comes from Elephas maximus indicus, assembly GCF_024166365.1. Taxonomy (NCBI): domain Eukaryota; kingdom Metazoa; phylum Chordata; class Mammalia; order Proboscidea; family Elephantidae; genus Elephas; species Elephas maximus. Next base: position 78,493,775 of record NC_064819.1, read on the forward strand.
AAAGGACAGGTGGACAACTAATAAATACAATTTCAAAATGTGTTTGGATTTTAGTTTATCAACTGTTTTTTGCAGGGTAGGGCAAAACTTCCATGTGTTAGGATCTGATCTAAGGCTTGGGAAACCTCTAAGATCAAAAAGGCAATGTCACTGCTCTCAGAGTTTATGTTCTAGTAGGCCCCACCCAAACACCACCCCACCTACTAGAATAATGAGCAACTCCCACATTGGCCTCAGAATTTAAATATGGATTACTCACAATTAATTTTTGTGTTGTTGTTATACCATTTTTCCTATTGCCCAGGATGTTAAATTCCCTTTGAAAATCTAGGAGTGCTTCAGTTTGTCTTTCAAGGATCCTACTTGTGGCTGAAATCAAAAGTATCACTCACGCCTGAACAGGGACTTGAACCCTGGACCCTCAGATTAAAAGTCTGATGCTCTACCGACTGAGCTATCCAGGCTCCCTGGAGTGTGTAATTTTAGATCGCCAAGAAAAGCCTGGGTAATCCTTGGCTACAAGCATGTCTTTGGTCTTTCAGGAGTATGGCTGAATGACCTAGGACTAAGTGTTCCTGAATCACTTATCACCAAGCAGATCCTTTAACATCCACGCTGTACATTCATTAAACAGTTGATTAAAGAGCACAATTGCAAGGAAAATGAAGATTATTCTTACAGCCAATTGTTGCTGAAGAGGTATCGTTGGTCTGGCCAGAGAGTTCCTCGGAGACGGAATTCACTCCTCAGATATGTTTGAAGAGAGGATGAGCAGGCTCCCTCACCAGCCTGTAGAAGAGCAGGCAAGAGATGACCACTTCAGGAACAACCGGAGTAACTGGGTAATTACTAATTGAATAACAACTGGAGTAATCCTCTAGAGAATCAAGATGGGGAAAGAAAATGAAATGGTCGCTTTGACACAAAGCAGGGGAATCAAGTTCGGTTGCATCCTTCGGTATTTTTCCCTGCACTTTCAGAGATGGGACTTCTGAGTTCTTTTTTTTTTTTTTTTTTAGGGCCAGGTAAAAACATCCAGGTCCTTCCAAAAATTTCTCCTCCACATTTAATCTTGAAGCACAACTCATTCAAAGACAGGAATGACCTGGAAGTTGAAGACATAGTGTTCATGGTTCATTTCAGTGTTCTTGAGAAATTTTTGAACACCTACAGAGGGAGACCATGAGACAAAATACAGACGCAAAGGTGGCAGAAGAAGGTAGGGAGAGCCTTGCGCCATGAGGACTGTACCAGCTTTGGACTGCGTAACATAGAGCTACTTATTTTTGAGTCAATAATACTTCTCTTGTATTACAATATTTATTGGTTTTTGCATACATGAAGATAAATACAACTTTAACCAAATACGAATAATTTATAAAAATTATGTTACCCATGGTGCCAACTATTATAAAACAGTATATTGTGTCATTTTATCATATAGATTACATTCAGAAGTTCAGGAATTAAAAATAATATGACAAATATATACTTCAGGGAAGGACATTTATGTATTACAAGATGTCCATCAGGGAGTTCCGGTGGTCCAATGTGTAAGACTTTGTGACACTTGACTCAGTGTGGTCGAGTGGCCTAAGGCGCCAGACTCGAGGTTCTGCTTCCCGCTATTGGGGCTTCTGGTCTCCAGGTGGAGACGTAGGTTCGAATCCCACACCTGACAGGGTGGTGATTTATTTCCGGCAAGTTTGATACAAGGATTTCATCTTTGAGTTCCTAACACCTGAGGTTTCTTCTCTTTTTCCCTCCGCAACTACTTATTGACCAAATCACAATCTCCCTGTTTGGCCACATCACCAAATCTTGCCCTTCCCGCCTCCGCCAATTTCCTGTTTCCCTCACTAGAGCGTTGCCCGTCTGCCACCTTCCCATCTTCCACCTCCTGCTGGTAGTTCAACACTTTTCTGACTCTTTCATTCAATAAAAATCACATGTGTATCACTTTTTTATGTAATAATGGTAATATCTCAGTTTTAAAATCTATGTCTTAAAAAAAGATGAAAAGAGAGCTGTAACTCATGGCCCCTTCCTCCTTCTTCAAAGTGTGTCACTCCAGCCTCTGGTTCCATCGTCGCATTTCCTCTTCCTCTCTCTTTGATCTTCTTGCTTCCCTCTTATAAGGACCCTTGTGATTACATTGTGCCCACCTGTATAATCCAAAATAATCTCCCCATCTCAAAATCCTTAACTTAATCACACCTGCCCAGTCCCTTTTTTGCCATATAAGGTAACATATTCACAGTGTCTTGGGATTAGGATGCGGACATCTTTGGGGGACCCTTATTCAGCCTACCGTCAGTGATTTTTTTCTATCTTTCCTAACCTGGTGAAGGTAAGAGTTGTTCATACAGTGGTCACTCTTCTTACCAGTATTTATTAGCTTCATTGGTTACTCCTCTAATTAATAGCTTTCAGAGGATTTCATTTCCTATGGAAGACAGTCCAACTATTATGATCAACAATTGTCTATCAATTATTTAAGGCTATCTATTTCTTGTATGGGTGATCATCTGGGAGTATTGTTTACTTATTGTGGCTTGCTTGATTTAATTTTGTTGTTGTTCTTCCTCAGAGCACTCAGGATATTATTTTAAGAACAGTGTATAGAAATCAAAACCGTGGGGACCTATACGATACAAGTTTGAATTCAGGTGCTGTCACTTAGTAGTTTCCTTTTGCTTCAGATTATTTACTTCTCTAATTGTTATTCTTTTATTTGTAAAATGGGGATAACAATTTTTACCTGGAGGTACTTGGGGGAGAATAAAGGGCTTATGAATTTGATAAATTACCTTCAAATCATGTGACACAAAGTATGTATGGACTAAATGATTTGCCTTCATATTTCCATTTGCTCTGACATTCAAGGCTCCCCATTTTTTGCTCCAAACCCACCTTCCAAGTTTATCTTCCTAGGTATTTCATGGGCACTGGAAAATCTGTCCTAGTCCCTCCTCACTAGCATAATATGTTTCTTGCCATTTCTGCTGCCCCCATCTTTTGAAGTTATTAAACCCAACTATTTTGTATGTTCCATCATCTTGATGTCCCAGCCATAAATTATCTTTCCTTCTTTTGTCCCCCTAGAGCATGTTATTGTTTTCAATCTTATGATACCCCAAAAGTTGTAATAGATTGATTCAAACCAAATCAAGAGGCATGGTATTTCCAGACATTTAACTGATAGGGAAGATGGTGAGAACTTTGGTTAGGCCACATGGTTGCGTCTCTTGCCTTCAATTTACCCAACCCCAAACCAGTTGTAAAATGAAGGTATTATGTATTGTCATTGATGGCAGGTTTCTATTATTTTTCTCTTACCTTAATATATGGAAGGTGTATGAAGACAAATAAACTTTTAAGGTGTATTTTTCAAAAAAATAAAATCATGGATTTCATGAAAATATAAAATTAAAAAGGCCAAAATATTTTATCTAATATACTAATCAGTAAGAGAACAAATCTGGTGTTAAAACCAGTACAAAGAGCATTTGAGAATCTAGACAATTATAGAAAATTTAAGAAAGAAGTGTTAGGATGAAATTCCTGTGTTAGATACAAATCTGGTTAACCATCTCTAGGGCCATAAACCATAACATTTGGGGTAATCTCTTCCATTAAACCGTGATATACAATGTACATATCTATCAGACAAAAAAACTACAAGTTAATCTTGCCCCTACAGAGTTGTAAAATAACCCAGGTAATAGAAAATCAAGCCTAGCACCGCAGCAAAAGGGCAACCAGTAATTTCTTTTGCCTATTTCTAAGTTTCAGATAATTTTTCTGACCATACATTTTATCTTTTGTTCCAAATTTTGCTTCCATCAATACTGCTTGTTTCCTTTTAATCTGAGGTGTCAGTTGTTTACAGACTGGGGAGCAATGTAGAAGCTTATGCTGTTGATTACATGGACACCCATTCTTCCCCTTATTTTTGGACTCCCCTGACTCTGTAATTCTATGAACTGACAATCTTCTATATAATATAGATTTATGCAGTTATGGACACATTTTAGGTCTCTGGCTACCTATGACTCATCGCCAACTCTTGGGTTTGAGCCACAGTGTAGGTTCCTGCAGCTACTCTTAATGTCAGTATATAAATATATATAACATACTGAAAATTAAAGCCAAGAAGCTGTGAAGAGGAAAAATTGGGAAGAAGCAATATTTGAAAAGATAATGACTAGAAATTGATCTAAATATTCAAGAAGCCCTATTGCAATCAAGCTGAATAAAAACAACAACAACAAAAAAACATACTTTGTCATATCTGGTAACCAGCCTCCAGGATGGCCCTCCAGTGAACCCTGCCCTCTGGTATTCAAGCCCTTGTGTAGTCCCATCCACATGGTATCAGGACAGAGGTGGTGGGTGTCTACCTAGTTTTCTCTCATTTTTGTCCAACTTCTGAGCAAAGGCATTATTAGTCATCTAGTGCTGCTATAATAGAAATACCACAAGTGAATGGCTTTAACAGAGAGAAGTTTATTCTCTCACTGTCCAATAGACTAGAAGTCTGAATTCAGGGCACCACCTCCAGGGGAAGGTTTTCTCTCTCTACCGGCTCTGGAGGAAGGTCCTTGTCATCAATCTCCCCTTAGTCTGGGAACATCTCAGCGCAGGAACCTCAGGTCCATAGGATGCGCTCTGCTCCCTACATTGCTTTCTTCGTGGCATGAGGTTCCCATGTCTCTCTGCTTGCTTCTCTCTTTTAAATCTCCAAAGAGATTGGCTTAAGACACTACCTAATCTTGTAGACCTCATCAGTATAATTGCCGCTAATACATCTTATTACATCGTAGTGACAGGATTTGCAACATATAGGGAAATCACATCAGAAGATAAAATAGTAGACAATCATACGATAATACAAGAGAATCATGACCTAGCCAAGTTGACAGATATTTTGGGGTGACATAATTCAATCCACAACAGGCATTAACAGTTTTTCTGCTCCATGTTGTCTTTTTATGGACATCTGTATAAAATATATATATATATATATATATATTTTAGTATAGCAAGAGGCCTTGGAAGATATAGGACCTCCTTATGGAGATTTGTTTACTATCCTAAATGATAAAGACAATGTCCTCCTCTGGGGCTAAATACTAGGCAGGTTTGTTAGCAAACACTTAAATAAGATTTGAGTTTCTTGATCTTGGAGTTCTTTGCTTATAATGTACTGGTTACATGTGCAGGCATCACCTGGCCTTCAATGCACCATCCTGTGGGAAATGGTGCTTGGGGAATCAGTGCAAATGATGTTACCCTGGTTACTACTATTGCAGTGAATAATAAAATATCCTTTGTCTCTCACCCAGGAGTCTCATATTTTCTGCTAGTATTCATGAACCTGTAGCAGTCTAACTTCTTAGCATACAATTAGAGTAAGATCTCAGATCTGTCACAGTTTTTGACAATGGCGTATGATTTCCAAGTCTAAGTCATAAAAGACAACGTGTCTTCTCCTTTGTTTTCTCTTTCTTGAATTGCTCACTCTAGAGAAAGTTAGCTACAATGTTATGAAGACACTCAAGCAACCCTGGAGAGAAATTAATGTAATGAGAAACTGAGGCCTCCAGCCAACAACCATGTGAGTGAGGCATCTTGGAGGCAGATCCTCCAGCCCTAGTTAAGTCATCAAATTACTGCAGAGCTAGTTGACATCTTTACTGGAACCTCAGCATGAGCGACCCTGATCCAGAACCAACCAGGTAAGACACTTCCAGATTTCTGAAACTCACAGACTATATTTGATAATAAATATTTGTTGTTTCAAGCCGCTAAGTTTTGGAGTAATTTATTACACAGCAATAGACAGTTAATACAGCATAGTATAGTAAAAGTATCTACAGGAAAAAGTAAACCTAATAGGGTAAAGATATGGGGAATTTCAGGAGATAATATGGAAACTCTTAAAAATAATGAAATGGAGACTTTAAAACAAAATATATATGATATCTGAAATAAAACCAGATTGAATACAATAGAGGGAAAAAAAGATTAATAAATTGGAAGGTCAGTAGAAATTACATGCATTAAATCAAAGAGGGATAAAAGATTGAAAATATTTAAAAAGTCTCCAGTATCAAGTAGTTTTACATATAAAAAATATGTAGTTGAAATTCCCAAAGGAAAAGAGAGATAGAATAGAGCAGAGTAAACTTTTTGAAGAAATAGCAGATGAAAGTTTTCCAAAACTGATCAAAAACAAGAAATAATAAATTCAGAAAGAACTGCAAATCCACACCTAGGCAAGTAATAGTCAAACTGCTAAAACCAAATATAAGGAGAAATTTTTTTTTTTTGTCTTTTCTGGACCTTTTTTTTTTTATATTTCTTTTCTTTTTTTTTTTAATTATACTTTGGATAGAAGTTTATAGGGCAAATTAGTTTCTCATTAAACAATTAATACACATATTGTTTTGTGACATTGGTTGCCAGCCCCATGACATGTCAACACTCTCCTCCTCTCCACCTTGAGTTCCCTGTTACCGGTTTTCCCATCTCCTCCTTCTCATTCTTACCCTTGAGCTAGTCTGCCCATTTAGTCTTGTTTTGTTTTATGGGCCTGTCTAATCTTTGGCTAAAGGGTGAACCTCAGTAGCGACTTTCAATACTGAGTTAGAAGAGTGTCCAAGGGCCATACTTTCAGGGTTTCTCCAGTCTCTGTCAGACCAGTAAGTCTGGTCTTCTTTTGTGAGTTAGAATTTTGTTCTACATTTTTCTCCAGCTCTGTCTGGACCTTCTATTGTGATCCTTGTCAGAGCAGCTAGTGGTGCTAACCAGGCAGCATCTAGTTGTGCTGGACTCAGTCTGGTAGAGGCTGTGATACTTGTGGTCCATTAGTCCTTTGGACTAATCTTTCCATTGTGTCTTTGGTTTTCTTCAGTCTCCCTTGCTGTAGACAGGGTGGGGCCAGTGGAGTATCTTAGATGGCGGCTCACAAGCTTTTAAGACCCCAGACACTACTCACCAAAGTAGGATGTAGAATATTTTCTTTATAAACTATGTTATGCCAATTGAGCTAGATGTCCCCCAAGAGCATGGTCCCCAGCCCTCAGCCCAGTAATTAGGTCCCTCAGGGAGTTTGAATGTATGCATTAAGCTTCCACGACCATCCTTGGTCAAGTTGTGCTGACTTCTCCAGAACTGTATACTGTCTTACCCTTCACCAAATTTACCACTTATCTATTGTCTAGTTAGTGTTCTTCCCTCCCCTCCTCTCCCTCCCCTCCTTTGTAACCATCAAAGGTTGTTTCTTTCTGTGTATAAACCTTTTCGTGAGTTTTTATAATAGTGGTCTCATATAGCATTTGTTCTTTTGTGATGAACTTATTATACTCAGCATAATGCCCTCCAGATTCTTCCATGTTGTGAGGTGTTCCAAAGATTCATCATTGTTCTTTATTGTTGTGTGGTATTGCATTGTGTGTATGTATCCTCTTTTGTTTATCCATTCATCTGTTGATGGACACTTGGGTTGTTTCCATCTTTTTGCTATTGTGAATAATGCTGAAATGAACATGGGTGTGCATATGTCTATTCCTGTGATCGCTATTTCTCTAGGATATATTCCTAGGTGTGGTATTTCTATTTCTAGCTCTTTAAGGAAGTGCCATATTGCTTTCCAAAATGATTGTACCACTTTATATTCCCACCAGTAGTGCTAAGAGTTCCAAGCTCTCTGTAGCTTCTCCAACATTTGTGATTTTCTCTCTCTCTCTTTTACTTTTTAATTTGTGCCAGTAATGTCGAGGTGAGATGATATCTCATTGTAGTTTTAATTTGTATTTCTCCAATGGTTAGTGATATCAAGCATTTCTTCATGTGTCTGTTAGCTGCCTGAATGTGTTCTTTGGTGAAATGTTTGTTCATATCCTGTGTCCATTTTTAAATTGGATTGTTTGTCTTTTTGTTGCAGAGGTGTTGGATTTTCCTATAGATTTTAGAGATTAGACCTTGTCAGATTTGTCATAGCCAGATTTTTTTTCCCAGTCTGTAGGTTCTCTTTTTACTCTTTTGGTGAAGCCTTTTGATGAGCATAAATGTTTAATTTTTAGAAGATCCCAGTTATCTAGCTTATCTTCTGGTGTTTGTGTATTGTTAGTTATGGTTTGTATGCTATTTATGCCATGTATGAAGGCCTCTAGTGTTGAATCTATTTTTTCTTCTATGATCTTTATAATTTTTGGTAAAGAGAATTCTTTAAAAGCACCAGAGACAAAAGACAAACTATATACAAGGTAGCAATAATAAGAATGATGGTTGACTTTTCATTAGAGCTAATACAAGGCTAGACCACAAAGGAATGGAATCTTTAAAGTTTTAAAGAAAAACAAACAGACAAAAAGACCCTATTGACCTAGAGGTCTATATCCAGTGAAAACATCTTTAAGAAATAAAGGTACCATAAACATATTTTTAAGTAAAGAAGACCTGAGAGGATTTGCTACCTACAAACTCTCTTTAAGGAAAATACTAAATTTCTCCAAACTGAAAGAATAAGATTTCAGAAGGAAATTTGGATCTCTAGGAAGAGAGAAAAAAACAATGGATATTGAAATATACAGATTAACATGAAAAACTATATTTTCTCTTATTTTTTGAGTTTGCTAAAAGTCAAGTAACTATTTGAAGCAAAAATAGTAATAAAAATGTATTGTGGGGATTATAACATGTCAAAGTAAAATATATGACCATAAATAGAACAATACATATATGATAAAACCAAAACCAAACCCTTTGCCATCGAGTAAATTCTGACTCATAGCGACCCTATAGGACAGAGTAGAACTGCCCCATAGAGTTTCCGAGGAGTGCCTGATCGATTCGCTCAGTCTTTTGGGTTGGCAGCTTAACCACTCAACCACTACGCCACCAGGGTTTCCATACATATATGAGAAGGGTTTAAATGGAATTATGATGTAGAAGCATTTTTACATTATACGTTAAAAAAAAAAGCGGCATAAAATTAATTCAGAGTAAACTCTGATAAATTAGAAATGCATGTTGTAAACCCAAAAATGTATTTTTAAATGTATAGTTAAAAAGTCAGTAGAAGTAATAAAATTATTTTTTAAAAAATACTCAACCCTCCCCCCAAAAAAGATAGGAAAAGAACAAAGGGACACAGAAAAAATATGACAAATAGAAAACAAATAGCAAATTGATACAGTTAAACTCAATCATATTAACAATTACATTAATTGTAAAAACTAAAACTCCAATTTAATGGCAGAAATGATCAGATTGGATAAAAGACCGGTTGAATGGAGATATATGGGAGAAAAACACCTGGGAAGATCCACAGGAAACTCGAAACTACATACCAGTTGAGGGAATTCAGGAAGAAGTGGTCTAGGATGTCGCTATGAGTCGGAATCGACTCGACGGCACTGGGTTTTTGCTGGGGTTTTTAGGATGTATAGGAGACTGGCTTTTCTGCTCTTTGTATTTGTACAGTTAAGGGGCAGAGGGACTTTTACTGATCTTTGTTTTGGACCTCCTCATCCCTAATATTCCATTTAAAAGCAAATTAAATTTTACTTTCTTAGAGGTGAGAATTTCGTGCTTCCAGTGAGTGCTACTGGGCTTGAGGGGGAGAATGGAAAGGATGGACTTGGGTTTAAAGAAAAAAAAAAATTTTTTTTTTTTTTGGATTTTACCAGCTAGAAAACAGGGGCTTTTTCAAGTTGACGCTGAGACATTCTTACAAGGACAGTTGTGAACCCTGCTGGTAATTCTCAAACAGAGGCCAGGAGAACACAAAATTGACCTAACCCAGGAAGCTTTTTCATAAGGAACAATCTTTAGTATTCATTTTAACATTCAACTTTTATTTAGTGTGTTCATTCTCCTTCCCTTTCATTTTATGTAATTATCGAGCGACTGTAGACACATGTAGGAATATTCATGAAGAAGGTCCCAAGATGTAAACACCAGAAAGCAGAATTGAATCGCAGTTAGCCTTGTAGGGACAAAAGATTCGTAGACTGCGTGTAAAACTTCCTAAACGAATGAATTAAAAGAAAAGAAAAGAAGTAACGACTCTGGCGGGACTCGAACCCGCAACCTTTGAATCTCTTTCAGAGGAAAGCTAGAAGTCCAATGCGCTATCCATTGCGCCACAGAGCCTAGGTGGAAGCCCCTTTTTGCTGGCATCCTAAGACAGCTGAGCACATTTATTTGATCATTAATATAATACATTTCATGAAAACCTACACTGTTCCAGGAAGCATAAAAGCTCAAGGAACGCAAAAACAAGCAAGACAACGCAGAGGACATGCAATTCTCGACATACAGGAGATTCTGAACCTTCCTGTAACTATTATCTTTCGTCTCCGTGAGATAAAGAATAGAGAATCAAAGACCACATCTCATTTAATTTGACCTCTTTCAATCCCACACTCGCGACCCTTTGCTACACAAAATAGAATTGGAGGAACGTTCAGCATGTGCCCTTAGGAGATATCTCTAATAATCAGCCAGGCCCCATCACTCTTTTTCTCTCTCCGGAAAGGAAGGCCCTTTTTATCTGTGTCTGTGTTCTTGTGGTTTCATACCTTGTTTTGTCAGTGTGCTCACGGAGAAAACGGTGACCTTGTGACCCAAGTCCACTGTCGCCTTCTCTCTGGGAAGAGAGGTCTGAGGTTTTAGAACATGTCCAGGTAACTTTGGAAATATCACAGGTTTTCTGTTTGGGCTGAGACTCAAGAAATGCCTTTCTTGCTGAAGTTTTTCTCTGAGACACTGTGCTCCTGACGCACTGGCTCTGCTAGCGACCGTCGGTGAGGTGGGTCCAAGTCTCTGTGGACGGAAAGGGATGAACTACAGGTGATGTTAACGAGGATAGGTCCAAGCGCAAGCGAGTCCAAGGTTTGTAGAAGCGAACGGTTTTATCTGAGCAAAAGGAGGAGAGTTGTGGAGGGAAGAGAAAAAAATCTCAGGTAATCCCGAACACAAGGCGGTCTTTGCGCAATATGATGGAAGTGAGATTTGAACGCACATCTTCACGGGGAGGTCGCCTATGCTCACACACTTGTTAACAATAAGGAATGGGAAAAAAATAGTTTTTGGAGTCTGCAACCTCTCAACTCCGCACTGCGTCCGGAAAAGAATTCTGAAACGTGCAGGACAAATCACGAGCTCTCAACTGACCGTCTGCAAAAACACAAGGCAGAAAGAAGTTTTAGACCAGGACTGAAGGTTGAGCCCTAGAACCTGCGAGCCCAGGTGCTGTGACAGCAGTTTTCCGTTCACTTCCCTCTCCTTGTCCTCCTCGTCTGGCCGTCCTTCCTCAGCGCTCAGCTCCTTCCACTGGCCTTACCTCCCAGCACCTCCCTAGTGCCTCGGGGGGACTTCGGGGAACCTAAGGAAAGGGAGAGGTGGTAAGCAGATTCCATCGAAGCCCGACTGCGGAGGCCTCTTCAGGCCAAGTTCAGTCTCAATCAACGTAAACTCACTCTCGACCCCTCACAAATTAAGAATTAAAATAACAGCAGGGAGCGTCGGTTGAGAAAGGCTTAGGGCTCCTTGTACAATCCTCTTTCAGCATTTTAACTGGCCCCCTTTGAGTGGTCCTCCCTCCTCATAGCCCCCACTGCTCCTTCCTTCGGCGGTTTTTTTTTTCTTTCTTTCTTTCTTTTTCTGGGCTTTCTTTTCTTCCTCCCTTCTCTCAACTTCTGCTCTTCATTTTTCCTGCTGCCCAATAGAAAAAGAAGAGAAGTAAAGAAATGGAATGCTGAGCTCTGTGAGAGTTAAGAATTTGAAGACATCTCTTCACCTTGATAACCACCTGGTAACCATCGCTAAGTAGTGGTTTCTTTTTTATTTTACACCTTGGTGAAGGTGAGTGGTTTTCATACACCATTCACTCTCCATTCTGTGTAACATAGCAGCTTTTCCTACTAAATAGTTTTCAGACTTTTTTTTATTGGAAACGATCCAAACATTTTAAACATCTATTGTAAATCATGTATTCTAGACTGCCTATTTTCTGTGTGGCAAAAATCAGGGGGTATTTAGATTTTTTTTATTGGTCTGTAATGTTCTTTTTCTTTCTTTCTTTCTGGTCCTGCAGTGGCCTCTGGAACCGGCCGACAGGCGGGCTGGGGCCGAGTGTGGCCTCTAAATGCCAGTGGGACAGGGGACCGGAGTGAAGGGAACGATAGAGAATCGGGGCCAACTGCGTTTGCTTTAATAACTAAATACTTAACCAGGGATTCTTTCGATGGCTTTAAACTGAGTTGCCCTTCCCCTGGCTCAAAGGACTATTTGAAATGGGACTTGAGCGGGAATGCTGGTGAGAGACGATGGAGAATAGACCACCAGGGTCGTCAGGAGTAGGAATCGACTCGACAGCCACGGTTTTGGTTCTTTTGGTCTTCCTAACTGAAGAGGAGGATTCCCGGAAGGTCTGCAATCGCTCGGAAGAATTCACGCCTTGGCTCCTGCGTGACGGACGCGATTGAGGAAGCCCGAGGCCAACGGGGCCAGAAGAAAAGGGACAAGGGCAGATGACAAGCTTTCCAAAGAACTGGGTTCAGCGGAGGCCCTTCAGTCCTGCCAAGGAGCCCAAAGGACAGATAAAAACATGTAAACGCTAGATAAAATTAGGCTGTATTAACTAATAGGGTTGATTCTGGACTTAAAAATTACATGGTTTGTAAGAGAAGGATCCAGCCTCATTTTAACGAGTGTGGCACGGAAAGCAAATTTACAGACTCTCGGCCCCAATTCTGGGAATAGAAGAGCACCTCCAGGACACAAACAAGTACATTTTCGTCAAATTCTGAGGCAAAGGGGGAAAGTTTCCTTAGGCCCTTGTCCCGGAAACTCTTTTGTAGTTAAATTTCACCCGCTTCCGATTTTTTCTGGGAAAACAGAAATAATGTTTCCTTCTCCATATCCCCACAAGATGTTATTTCTTCCTGCAATCACAGGGTTAACAAATACTGCCATTTGCATAACGTTTGAACCAGTAGTTCGTTTTGCAGTACGTTGTACACAGTCCTAGGGAATTAATCTTAACCAAACACAAACGTTTTGTGTACAAAAACAGTTACAGTGTTTTTACTTATAATAATAAAAAAAAAAGGGGGAGAAATAACATGGATATTGAACAAGACTTTTCATGTTTTATACCAAAAATGGCACATGTTCCCCTAATAGTAAATGACTTTGGAGGCTAGTTTGAGCCATAATTTTAAGTCCATTATGGAATTTATACTTTATCTTTTCTATTGTACTTTACTAACTTGTTGCCGATCAGAATGAACTACTTTCTCTCTTACTATTAGCATTCATAAACTGCACTCTTGCTGTGCTTTTTGTATACGGAAAATCAGGGACTAGCCCTTCCCTTAGACCAACATTATCAATTCTTGTCCAAAACAGAAATTTCCATTTTCATTTGTATTTCAGCTTTCCCTCTTATCAGTTATATTAGGTTGCTCGTTTACAACCATTTTCTTCATCCTGTCCCTGGGAGGGCACTTTGCTTTATGTACATGTTTATGGAGCATCTCTCCTAGTAGACACTGATCTTCACAAAAGCAGGAATTGTGACTTTACCTCGTTTACCTTTGTGTCTTCAGCACCATGCATAACACCTGGCTCACTACAAGACTTCAATAGCACTAGTTAAATGAATGATCTTGTAAAAGGCTCTAATCTACTTTTCTTTTAATAATAAGAACTTAGAAGACTATATCGTCCTGTTTGAATCCTTCAATTTATTTCATTTCTGTTTTCTTCTCTTCCCAATTCCTCCTTCCTACTTTCAGGTTTGTGTAGTCTCTTAGATCAACCCTAGGCCAAGAAAAGGCTGCCCAGAGGGACATCAGCTATCATGGGGCCTGAGAAAGTGGCTCATGCATTTAGTGAGGGGGAATTGCATGTCCATATTTTGCAAGTGCTAGTTCCAAATTTCCTTTATAATTATTTCCTTTAGTACATTTTTGGTCTATACTATTGAGAGTTACAAGATAACACCTTCCTTATTTCCTTTTACTGCTATAACAAAAATACAGGTGGATGGCTATAACAAATAGAAATTTATTTTCTCTGGGTTTAGAAGATTAGAAGTCCAAATTCAGGGCACCAGCTCTAGGGGAAGGCTCTCTGTGTCGGCTCTGGGGAAAGGTCCTTGTCTCTTTTCAGCTCCTGTTTCTGGGTTACTTGGAGATGTTCATGTGGCCTGGCATCTGTCTTCCCCCATCTGTGCTTCCTTGATTCTGTGCCGAATCTGCTCTTTTTATATCGCAAAAGTGATTGCGTTTAAGACACACCCTAGACAGATATAACCTTATTAACCTAACAGAAAACTATTTCCAAATGGGATTATATCCAGAGCCGTAACCGGTTGCCATTGAGTCTGATTCTATTCATACAAAAAAAAAAAAAAAAATCCTTTGCCGTCAGTAGATCCTGATTCACCCCTATAGGACAGGGTAGAACTGCCCCACAGAGTTTCCAAAGAGTGCCTGGTGGGTTTGAGCTGCTGACCTTTTCGTTAGTCCTACTCATAGCTGTAGAAATTACTGGTCCTACACATTTTTTTTGGAGGGAGGGAACACGATTTAATCCATAACACCTACGCTAGAGATCACATCCAGTTATACACTATGCACAGAACTGAGTCTGGCGCGAGGTCCTTGCCCTTAGAACATGCTCACTATAACGGAATTGCATGGAAATGATGTTTTGCAAAAACACACAATGCACTAAAATTTGCGTTGAAAGTGCTTAAATTACTTGTGCTTTTTTTTTTTTTTTCCTAATGAGTTTTGTCCATCCCAGTTGGCAGAAGGATTCCTTTCTATGGCCTTCCTCCGTGTAGGGGAGGGAACCAGGGTTCAGGGACCGGATGTCCCGGAGAGGCTTAGGGATGTTCTCTCTGCAAGTAGAGAGGCCTCTAGTCGCTTAACTCGCAGAGCACACGGTCCTGAGGGAGGATGTACGTTTTAACCGGGTAGTCACCGTGCCACCTCATTTAAGCTGGCAGAAACTCCTTCCGTGGTGTTAGAAGCCATTGTGCAAGAAAAATATTCTTAGAAGAATGACTACTCGTCCTCTGGGACAAGCGTGCAGAAGACAACCTGCACCCCAGTAATTCCACCAACACAAATTCCAAAGAGTAAAAGTTCTGTTGAAATTTTGATGAAATTTTGCTGCTGAGCAGCCTCAATGCGTGCTGCGAACGAAGGTGAGAGACCAGGAGAGTTGAAGAAGAAGCGAGAGGGGCGATAACGGACTGGTGTGGGATCGACGCCAAGGAACCGACATAGCCCGCTTCTGGAAGGAAGCGCGCTAGGCCTAAGAGAAAGGTCTCGGTGGAATAGCAGCAGGGAACGTTTTGGCAGCCTTCACTGGGCATCTTCCTATTGGTGAAGGCGAGTAGGGTGTCTTGGTTAGGTCTATGATCTCTGTGACAAGATTTAGACCTTTTCCCCTTTTCTCGCAAGCACAAAATCTACTGCTGGGTTTCTTCCGTAAATGCACCAGAATCCAACATATTAAAGTTTGTTGAACTAAATAATCTATGTGGAGAAAATTTCATGGAGCTGAAATTGAGCAGAGTTGCACATAAAAGATATGAGATTTCTAAGTCTCAATTTTCCCATCCACTTGGGGACTAAAATTACCCATTTCGCCAGGTTTTAAGCATTAATCCATAAACCGAATATAAAACGTTTGGTCCAGTGCTGGCATATATAAGAAGCGCTCATTCAGTTATTCCTAAGGAAGAATTTGGCGGGGCGGGGGTGGAGGTGGGTGGAGGAGACTATATGGGTTAGAGTACTTGGAAAAAAATAAAATCGTCCAGGGATTTGTTCGAAATACGTGAGCAGGGAGGCGTAGAGTAAGAATTTTGATTGCGAAGCTAGGCTAAATGCTTTCAGCAGAGTCACCATTGCCTATCATAATCCATTATGGGCGGTGCTTCCATAAGCGGGGTTCCATGGTGTAATGGTTAGCACTCTGGACTCTGAATCCAGCAATCCGAGTTCAAGTCTCGGTGGGACCTCTGTCACTTCCGCTCTTTTTTCCCCTTGTCTCCTTTTTCTCTTCTGGCTCTCCTTATAGAGAACACTGCCAGCCTAAATGACCAAAATAAATTTTGTCTGTGATATTTCTCTTGAGTTCCTACAAGTCCCAGCACACCTGCATCTGGGCGTAAAGACAGGAAATTTTATTTTGGTTTAATGCAATTTATTTTAAGGAGTAGAAAAGAAGAAGCATCAAAGTAAATACAGGAGGAAACCGGCGAAAATTCTGTTCTCTGGGCCTACTAGAAAACAAACTCTAGTAAAAAGCAATAATCAACTCAAAGGTTTTTTTTTTTTTTTTTTTTTTTTTTTTGCACATTAAAAATATTGTTCGAAAACATTAAATATTTTAAACGTGGAACATAATTCTAATGGTATAGGAGGATATACAGTTAACAGCAAATTCCTTCTCCATTCATGACATTTAACTGCACAGTTTATACTCCACCCTCCCAATGGTCACTGAAACCAGTATTTAAAATCTTAGGTGACTTTAAAGAATACAGAAAACTTAAAAAGTTACCAAAAAAAAAAAAAACCCTGCAAATTTAACAGATTTCAGAGTCAAAACCTGGGAAAAATCCTTAATGATATTTTGATTATGATGTTAATCTGGTCGCTATGCCACCTACGAAACACCAGCTACAATGAGTTGCCGCTGTTTCTTTAGTAATTGCGTTCTTTGTACAAGTTTTCTTCTTTTATATTTTTTTCATTTGTTCTTGTGCTGATTTACATACATCTTGGGAATATTGCTTTTAGCATAGTATTTGTTTTGATTGAAGTGAGAGTTGTTTTTTTTTTTCTTATTCTGGGTTGGAAAGCTGCAGACATTTCATGTGGAATAGGGGATGGGATGGATTCCACTCCAACAGATATTCTTATTATAATACCACATTGTTTGTGTGAGATTTTTAAGTATTTTTTCCCACAACCAATACATATTACTAACTCCATATGTGTCCAAAATGTGGATTCTCCCCTCCTGCCATCCTCTACTGGACTTATTCACTGTTTGCTTCCTCCCAATATAGTCCTTTGTATAAATGGTTTACTCAAACATTCGCGGGTTCTACTTCATAACAAATGAGTTCTCTGAAGCTTCTGCAGCTGGATGCAAACATATTTCACTATTTAAAACCAGAGACTGTCTATTTTCTCCCTCAGAGTTATGTCACTTAACCATTAAACACTATGCACTTCTGGAATTTTTGCAAGTATTGTACTGGGGAAATATGACTTATGGTCTTACTACACTCCTGTTGACCTTCACAGTATATGGAATTCACTCTTCATCCCCCATCATTCATATAAATAGAATGCTTTAAGTTTGTTCAAAATTGAAGTTTGCTTTATTCTTTCTTATATTCCTCCAAATTTTCATTTTCTTTCCTAGATGAAAATGCAAAAAGAATGTCTTTACTATGCAACTGTAAAACCCTAAGTTTTTTATCTCATACATCGATATCATCAGAAAATTGCATAGGTGAGTTGAAATCAGAAAATCGAGAGAAGAGATTGTTAATGCATATTTTCTCTCTGTTCAAAATTGGTAGCCACATTTGATTAAAACCTATAGACATATGGGTTACTGTAATTATCATAGAAGGAAAGTAGGAGCATTCTTTCCCTGTCTGGTTTTTCTTACTAAGCCTAAGAGGACCCAGCCTAATGTAGGAAGAAAGAAAGCATGGAATGAAGTAGATTAGTATATGTCCAGAGAAAGCAGAAACTTAGTTTACCCACAGCCAATGCCAATCACTCTGCATATATGGATGATAAAGTTGCCATAGGAAAAAAAATTAGGTATCTTCTGTTCCCCAGCCAAAAAAGGTTATATGTATATTAGTGTATAAGCCTCAGTCTAAAAATTAAGTACTACCAGCTGAATTATTTAAGCTCTCTGGCCTTCTTTATTGCTTCCATTAAGAAAAAACCCAGGTATTTCTTTGAAGTGTGATCAGAACCATTTTTGTAATGTTTGCCTATCAAAAGTATTGCCACATACATCAACACCCTTTTAATGTCTGTATTCTAGAATATTCTGTGGATAGATCATTTTATTGTCTGCAAACTAAACATACACTGCTGACAAGATTAGACATTTTCTGGTATTGGGATTGTCCTAAAATGGAATTTATCATGCTAATGACCAGAGATCGGCTCAAAGTTCATTTGTCTCACACCAAACAAGTGACTCCATTTAAGATTGTTTTAATACACTTCATTACCCATGTGTTAGATGCCGTCTTGTTGTGAGATGAAACTCAAAGAGTTTGGTCAAAATCAATTTCTCTTTCCTATCCTGAAAGAATTTAGATGCATTGAGTTTCAATTTAAAAATGAAGAGGTAAAACAGCATTTTGTCGTAAGAGAAGTGTGGCTAAAAAAGCAGCCTACAGCTTCCAGAAGTTGGCCTGGCACCCAGATATAGACCATGTTGCTCTCCTATTGAACATAAGCAATCTCATAGAGTACAAATAATAGACAAAGTTACTCTGAGACCATAATGAAGCAAGAAAAAAACAAGGCCACTTCATATTTTTATCTAAGAACAGGCAAAAACAGAGTCACTGTGCCAGCTACAGAATACCAAACATTCTCTTTCTCAGCTTAAATGAGTGACTGCTATTTTTGTTTGTTTGTTTTTACCAATCACAACTTTATCCTTGCTGTAGTTTGTCTCCCTATAAATTAGATTAATTAAGATACCCAGTCATAGAATAGCCCCTGGCTTCTGACAGCATCCAATCTAGAGCTTCTTATTCACTCCTCCAAATCACCCAACCAAAGCCTACCTCCTAGAATAGCTTCTTTTTAACACCCTCTTACTCAAACACGTCATGATTCCCCATAGTGTGCATGTTCCCACCCTGCAATGAGTAATAAACTGAATTTATTTGACTATAGGTATATTCCTGCAGTGTTTGGCTAGAGGACACTGATACTATCCACAAAATATCAAAGGGTTATAAATCGTTTTTTGGAGTTCAAACACAGACACTTGCATTAATTCAAGGCACATTACCATTATTGGTCTATGTACGGTCCTTCTTTTGACTTAATAATTGATTGATTGATTGCTTCACATTTTCCCTTTCCCACCATAACACACTCCATGGCTTCTAATTCCAGCAGCAACTATTTTACTGCTTAATATGTAACTTTTTATTTGGATGTTTTCTTGTGAAATATGTAATTTTGTTTGCATGTTTTTATTTTGTATAGATGGTAAAGTATTCATACATAATTTTTACATTTAATCTATTACTTCTACTTGCTGTATGATACTTCAGTGTGTGCATCCACACCAGTTTTGATTATTAACTTGCCAAGTAGTGGACAAATTGGCTAAGAATCTCACCAGTATAAATGCCACTGCATTGAACATACTCATAGATAGCTTCCTATAGAATTATTGGGAAAGTTCACTGGGATTTGATTTTATTTAATTGGATGGTGCCAGATTTCTATTCAAAATGACTCCATAAAATTCCACCCAGCATTTCACAAGCATTTGAATATCCCTACAATACTTTGAAAAATTTTGTCATTATAATTTAAAGGGTATCAGGTGGTACACAGGTGGAAGCAGACTGGGACAACAGTTGAACGCCAGGACCTTGGAGCCAAAAGCATGCAAGGTTAAAGTTCAGACATTGTTTTCCATTGTGTCTCAAAGATTACAATGATTTTAAGCACATGTAGGAATTTTAGGTTATCTTATCTGTAAATTGGTCTGTGTAAAGACCTCTCTTTGACTGATTGACTGACTCTTCCTTATCTTCATAATGGACTCCTTCCAACCTCTCTCACAAAGGCAATTTTAAAAGTATGTAATGTTTACATTTTTACTAAAATGTGTCCCTGCAAAAGAGATGTTAGTATTATATGTACAATTAATTTTATTTTACCTGAATAATGTTTAGCTATCTATCTCACTTTCATTCTGAAATTTTCACCATATCTTTTGGATTCAGCCATATATACTTACCTGTTCCTTTCAGTACTGCATAATACTTCCTGGTGTGAATCCACTTGTCTTTGATACAAAGTACAACTTAGCTGAATATGAAATTCTTGACTCACATTACGTTTCTTTAACTTTCTTGTAGGTGTTTTCCACTCTCTTGAAATTGAATATGAACCTAGAGAGGGCTGCTTCCAGTATAATATTCTTCCCCAAAGGTGATTTTTTTATTGGCTGTCTGAGTGATTATTCCTTTATTTTCAAAGTCGAATAATTTTACAAGAAAATATCCTGGTCTGACCAGTTGGGATCAATTTCCCATTGTAAGCTTTGTATTATACATATCTCCTTTCCTATAGTCCACATCTGTAAGTCTTTTTCTCTAGTTAATGCTATCACCTTTTTATGTTGCCCTATTCCTGCCATCTCTTCTTTCTCACCCAGAACTTTGCTAACATCTTTCTTTATTCTGTATGGGAACTAAACTCATTAGCCTCTGAATTTACTATTTGTTTCTTCCAATCATTTGTGAAGCCCACAGAAACACTTTCGTCCCCTGAAAGTACTGGAAGAGACAAGGAGTGTTGACAAAAGAATTTTCTCTGGCATCTCTGCGCAACAGAATTAAGGCATTAATTTTTACTAATGTAATTTGAACCAATTTGTGGCTCTTAGCTCTGCAGATTTCTAGACATCTCACTTCCTTCCAACATGTGTGGCATACCGCCAATTTCTCTCCATCTCTGGGCCAAGATAGTTTTTTTCTTTTTTAACCTTTCTCTAAGTAGTCTTGGATTCTGCACCCAAATCCTGTTGATTAAAAATGTCTTTCTGAGAATCAGGCTGTGGGACCCAGGGGCTGAAAAGATCTAATGTGTGGGGAGCTCTTTATAAACTGTTAAGAAACACACAGCTCGAAAACAAGTAATAATAATCCCTGCACTGGAGATAACAAAAGCCCAGACACTAGAGAGGCACCAGCACCACACTCCAGGCTAAATCCAGCAGGTTAAATCATACCACTGGTGGCCTGATAAGGAAATTGCCAAAGACTCCATTTACCATGGAGGAGAAATCCAGAACAACAAACCAACTCTGAATGATAGAGACAGGTTGTGGTGTTAATCCCTAGCACAAGCAGAAGCAGACTGGGACACCAGCTGAGCACCAGGCCTTGGAGACAAAAGCATGCAAGGTTCAAGTTCTGACCTGCAGCTCTGTAGCTCTGTAGCTCTGAGGTCTTGGCTCCACTATTTCTGTGGACTCTAAATCCATCAACCCCCAAAAAAGGGACTCTATGGTCTGTAAAATGAGCACGTGGTGCGAATGCCACAAATTAAAAGGCATGTAAAAACCTTTGGAATGGTGATATATAATAAGGGTTTGAAAAATAGGATCTGCTCTGTATCAGTTTTTTATACTAACAAATTCAACCCTGAATCTGCAAACAACTTGATAATTTTAGGGGTATCCCTTGTGGAACATAAGAAAACGTGGGTTCATAACTCTATCTGGAAGTCCTCGATTTAAATAGATTTCATCGTTTGGCCTCAAACAAACCAATTTTCAATTTCTTAATCTGTAAAAAGGGGAAAAAATTTTATGTGATTGGTACTTCACTCATGTCTTGGTACCCCATAAAAATATGTGTTAGTGCTACTACCTTCTGTGTGTCCTGACAGCCCTTGACTTGACAGTGGCTAAGAGGGTGTCGCCTCAGTGCTATTACAGCAGGAGTCTGGCAAGATGTTAAGTGTTAAACCTCAGAGCGATTCGTGCTGGCTATGACCTGAGGCATTTAATGAAGTAAAGGAAATTGTCCTTCGTAGATTATGCTAATTTTAAGGTAAGGTCCACAGAATGTCTTGAGAAAGCCTCCAAAGACGGGGAAAGAGGACGCTGTCTGATATTACGCATGGAGGATGAGCGTTGGAGAGGAACAACTGGAGTGCAGGAACTTGGGTTGATTGTGGCTAAATGACTTGAGAAACCTCAGGAAGGTCACACAAAGTTGATGGTAAAACCGTAGTCGACAGGATTCGAACCTGCGCGGGGAAACCCCAATGGATTTCAAGTCCATCGCCTTAACCACTCGGCCACGACTACTTAACGTTTGAATCTCTAAAGGACTGAGGTGAACTAATAATGGAAGAATGGAGCTTTCACAACTAGTAGATGTGACAAAAAAGAATTTCGTAGTTCTGTCCAGGCCTCTAATGAACGAAAAAGCTCATCGAGAGCAAATCCAGAAACAGTGGATGATGTTGCAATTTAATAAATGGCTCCTAGACAGGCGACTAGACCTTCCTGGAAGCTTGTCCAGTAGCCGCTGATACCCGCGGACATGCACGCTCACACCGAATTCTCAGAAACAGGCAGAAAGAAAGACTTAAGTTGACAGTCCTCTCTAAACAACATCAGGCTTGTGAATGCCAATGGTAGAAGGACCGGCAATGAAGAGTACGTGCGAGAATGGGGTCACCAGCGTTTGCCTACAAAGTTAGAAATCTAAATCAAGAATCTCTTCGAGGGCCTTAAAGTGACTTGCCTCTCCAGAAAAAAAAAACAGAGGAAGGGTTAAAACCGGACTGGAGCGGGGAGTGAGGCGGAAGGGGGGGGGGGGGACAGTTTATGTTCTAACTGGAAAGGACCATGCTGGAAAGTCTCCGACCACTTCAGGGAACGGTGACTCCAGTCTGTCCTGATGAAGGACCAAGATCGTTCACAAGAAAGGGAAGTTCTCGGCCACCTGAGGCCCGGGAAAAGGGAGGAACTCAGAAAACAGGCTATTCCAAGGATCCGAATTCCGCCGGAAGGTATCTCTGTCCCTCCCAAAACACAAAAACGCAAAGAGAGATGAAAGCACATAAATGTCAGAATAAATTCAGCTAAATTAATAGGGTTGATTTTTGAGTCAGAGACTATGTGACTTATTAGGTTACGGTTAGGAGGCGGACGCTTGCATCAGATTTCGTTTTACGGAAATGTCAACCAAAACCCAAAAACCAAACCCACTGCGGGAGAGTCAATTCCTACTTATGATGACCCTATAGGAAGGACAGAACAAATCCTATAGGACGAATAAATCTGTCCTGGAAGATGTACAGCCAGAATGGATGGTGAGACTTTGGACATGTTTTCAGGAGGAATCGGTTCCTGGAGAAGGGAGTCATGCTAGGTAGGGGGTCAACGAAAAAGATGACCCTCAACAGGATGAACTGACATAGTGGCTGCAACAATGGGCTCAAGCATAAGAACTACTATGAGGATGGCGCAGAACCCGGGAGTGCTTCCTTGTGTTGCAGCTGGGGTCGCTATGAGTCGGAACCAACTTCACAGCACCTAACAACATAGAACTGGCCCCTAAGGTTTCCAAGGCTAAATTTTTAGGGAAGCAGACTGCCACATCTTTCTCCCATTCAGTGGCTGGTGGGTTCCGACCGCTAACCTTCAGGTTAGCAGCCAAGCGCTTTAACCACTATGTCTCCAAGGATCCTGAGGAAATGTCAAGGACTCTAAAATCAAGGACTTTACCTTGGAATTGTAGAAATGGAATTGCTTCTCCAGGGCATAAACTAATAGATTTAGATAGATTTTCAGATACAATAGGAAAGTAACCTCCCTAATCCAGGCGGGCAAAGTCTCTTTGATAAAGTTGTCCCACATTTATTATCCTCTAGGACAATAAGAATAATGCTCCCTTCTCTGTATTTTGTAGACATTATTTTGTCCTACAACCATGGTACTACCTCCATTTAAGGTCATAAAGAGTTAATAATCTTTGACACAGTAAATTCATTTTGAAGTCCATTGTCTTTAAGTCTCAAAGTACTATTTTTCCCCTGCTGCATGTTGGGAACTTGTGAGGAATGCAAATTCTCAGGCTCTAACTCAGTTCTGTGGAAACAGAACTGGGGCTCAGCAATCTGTGTTTTGTGTGTGTGTGTGTGTGTGTGTGTGTGTGTTTTAGGTGAAAGTTTACAGCGGAAATTTTATACCCCAGTGGAAATTGTTGTGACAGTTGCTTTTTTTTTTTTTTTTACAAAAACTATCTCTACTACGAGATGATAAGACATTCTCCTACATTATCTTCTAGAGCAGTAATTGATTTTTTAAATCTCTCACATTCAGACTTATAGTCCACCTGGAATTTGTTTTGTAGAGAAGGGTTCACATTTTTGTTCACTGTGAATATTTAATTGACCAAGTTTTTCCTAATACATGTGCACAATTTACTAAAAAGACCATTCTTTCTAATAGTTCTGAAATTCTCCCTTTATCATAAAACAAGGGTACTTAAATATACAAGTTTCTTATCTGTATTTTATTCTGTCTCGTTGGTCTATTTGCCTATTCTTTCACCAGTACTGTATTTTCTTAATTATTGTCACTTTATAATGTGTCTTGATATTTGGTAAAGTAAGTCACCTAACTTTTTTTTTCCTCTCCAAGGTTGTCTTGGGTTTACTCTTTCATATTTATAAAAATTAATTTGTCAAATTTCAAATGAATTCTGGTTTATGAATAGACGTGCATAAAATCTACAGACCAATTTGAGTGAGAATCAACTTCTTTACAAAGCTGAGCATTCCATTCAATTAATATGGTGTATCTTGATTAACTCGATTCTTTTTCAGCCTCTCTTGGTAAGATGCTATGTTTTCCTCTATAGTGGTATTATGCATCTTTTATTATATTTATTTATATGTATTTGATGTTTTAGATGATATTTGTATTTATTTGCACTTTAATTGCTTCTTGCTGTTTATGGAAATCCAATTTATTTTTTATATTGGTCGTATAGCCAATGAACTTACTAAATTTGCATATTAATTCTCTTACAGATTTGTACAAATAAAAAATTTTCCATTTGTATCTTTCTTAATTTTCCACATACACAATAATATAATGTATGAATCTGGCAATCTTTTTCTTTCTTTCAAAGCCCTATATCATTCATTTCTTTTTCTTGCCTTACTGCACCAACTGGATCCTGCAGCAGAATGTTGAACAGAAGTGGTGAAACTGGGTATCCTTGTTCAGTCTTGTGCAATAAATACGGTGTTTGCTGTAGAGTTTTTCTTTTTTTTGCTCCATTTTTAAGGAAGGTATTCTATTTTTACTTTACTTTGAGTATTTTAAATTTATAAACCAAGGATGTACTTTATCAAATTATTTTTCTACACATATTGAAGTTGTCTTATAATTATTCTTTATTCTATTAATGTGGTGAATAACTTCTGAAATTAAATAGGTAATGATGTGTTTCTGTGTATATACATTATCATATACACACATCTGTTGGGTTTCTGTATTTGTTTTACCAATTTTTTGTTTAAGGCATTTGCATCTAAGTCTTGTGTGAGATTGGACAAGTAATTTTTCTTTTTATAATACCCTTCCCAGATTTTTGTATCAAGATTAGCCTGAATGTATAAAATTATGATAATAGACCTGCCATTATTATTTCTGCTTTCTTTAAATTTTTTTTATCAAGTTTTCTAGGAATTTACTAATTTTAGTAGTATTTCCATATAACAAAATTTGGCTTTGTTAGCCTGGTAGGTGCCTACCTCCTTTGCCTCTTGTATATGGTGTATTGTAGATCAGCGCTTTCTTCCTGTCATCATCTACAATTCCTTTCTACCCCAAAATTAGAGTTTTTATTTTCATTTGTGATTTTCACAGTATCTGCCAATATGCTGCTAGCCAGAAGCGGTTTCCTCAAACTCTTCCTTTGTGGGTTGTATTTATATGCATGTTTATGGAGTCGAACTCCATACAGAGCACAACTGCCCTTACAGAAGAGAACTGCACCATAGGACTACCAAGGCTGTGATCTTTACGGAAGCAGATTGCTACATCTTTCTCCCATGGTGAGGCTGGTAGACTCAGAACCACTGACCTTTCTCTTAGCAAACAAGCACCACCAGGGTTCCTATGGATCCCTCCTAGTGGATACTAATCTGCACGAGGTCAGAGGCCATGTCCTTTACCTGTTTATCTTTGTTTCCGCAACACCAAGAGCATTATCTGGCTTACCACATTATTGAACCAACAAATATTTGTTAAAAGAATGGCCTTGAAGGGGCTTTTAATATAATGATTGGTTCAGTTTCTTCATCTCCAAAATGGACACTAATATGTATGTCACCAGGTAGTAAACATTATATAGCATAATGATTTATACCAGTATTTCATATTTAAGAGTTCTGTAAATTTTTCCTAGTGAATAAAGCAAGGCCCAAGGCAGGCGAGTATATGAGTCATTAGAGAAAACAAAGAAATGGGAATTATGAGTTTGGGGATGGGGGCGGGGGTGGGAAGGGGTAGATATTTTCTTCCTACTGTTTTCTTCTGAAGGGTTTCCAGAATACACATGCCGATGTGCCTGCCTAAAGATTTATTTCCAAGAGAGATAAATACAGATGGGGATTTTAGATCCCAATCAATGATACTAAATGCAGTGAAGAATGGGGCTTTAATTATATCATGAAGGAGTGACTTTTCAGGGTAGTCCCATGGTGTAATGGGTACACTCTGGGCTCTGAGTTCAGTGTTGCAGGTTCAAATCTCTTGGTGAACCTGTTTCTTTCTCAACTTTATTTTGTTGAGTTGTTTTTTTTTTTTCTTAGCCTATATAAAGGATAAGGAGGTTTCAGGCAGCTGCAGCCTGTTTCATAAGGAAGGAAAGAAGGGTCAAAAGTAAATACTAGACAAAAAAAAAAAAAAAAAAAAAGACCCACTGCCTTCAAGTGGATTCTGACTCACAGTGAGCCTAGAGGACAGAGTAGAACTGCCCCAAAGGGTTTTCAAGGAGCTCCTGGTGGATTGGAACTGCCAACCTTTTGGTTAGCAGCCATAGCTCTTAACCACACCACCACCAGGGTTTCCAATACTGGGCCAGGACAGCAAGATTTCATTGTTTCTTTGTGACTAGAAAACCAGGTCTAATAAAAAGCAATAACCAACTGGTATAAAGTTTATTTTCTTTGCACATTAAGAATTCCATTTTATATACAGTCAAATATTTTAAAAATAGTAAGTACCAATCATAGAAAACTCAGGTTATATTGCAGTATATTTAGCGAAAACTAAAATCTCTCTTCTACTGTATGCTTAGTGATGAAATTTCTATCCACGGCAGCAAGCTTATAGAAATCAGGCTTGGTATAACCTTCCAGAGTTATAACATAAATGTGTGCTTAATCTTCTTTCCACTCTCTTTTTGTACCATTGGTAGCAAATCTGTTTGCATCTTGGTTATTTCTTTCCCCTAAAAGTATGTCCTGGAGTGCATTTCCTATCCAAAAAAAAAAAAAATTTTTTTTTCCCAAAAAACCAAACCCACTGCCATTAAGGCGATTTCAACTCACAGCCACCCTGTAGTACAGAGTAGAACTGCTCCATAGAGTTTCCAAGGAGCTCCTGGTGACTTTGAACTGCCGACTTTTTGGTTAACAGCCATAGCTCTTGACCACTATGCCACATGTTTTCTTATTTCCTAACGTTACGTAGAAATGTACCATTCATTTTATTACATGCAGAATCTTCCCTATATACATGAAAGCTCGAAAATTTACTTAAGTAAAAAGCTAAGGACCATTTAGAGTTTTTCAAGTCGCTGCTATAACTCATAATTCCGCAGCGAACGTTAGTTGTGGCATACCTTCCGTGGATCCCCATCAGAGGCTGACAGAGAAGAAAACTGGCCTCTTGAAATGTCTCTTTCCATCGACCCATCAGAATAAGATGTCCTACCAGTTCTGATGGTAAAGTGTCACTTGACAATTTGGCGCAACAGCATCATGACCAACTAAATGACGTCAAAGAGTAAGAAACATTGACAGCAAATACACTTTCTGATGTAAAATGTGATCTCGTGAAGTCAGGCTTCACTAAAGCTATTTTACGCTACGGAAAAACATCTCTCTCATGTAGTCGTGGCCGAGTGGTTAAGGCGATGGACTAGAAATCCATTGGGGTTTCCCCGCACAGGTTCGAATCCTGTCGACTACGATCCTGTCCTGCTTGGAAACATAACTTATTGACATGTTACCAGTTTCAGAGCCAATATCGTCTTCCAGAAACAAACTTTATTCTCCCCAAATTTAACTAAGCTTTCTCTCTTTCTATTCCCAGTAAAAAAAGCAAAAACAAAAACAAAAAACCTCCCTGTACTTTGCCAAAACTGAGAGAGGTTGCTATTACCGTGTATTTTGTTGTTGTTTTGTTTTTGAGTAGGTTCGACCAAAAACCCGTGTGCTAAACGGAGGTTATTATTAGTTTTTGTTTTCAAGTAAGTTCGACTGCAGTCCTAATGGTGTTTTCTTTCCCTCTAAGAAAAGCCAGGCTCTGACGATACCTTTGTGTTTCCTGCAACCTAAACCCTGCTTGAAGGCAGCCCTTTCCTAAAGAAAAATGTTGGTACGTGTGTTTGCATCTTGGGGGGATTGTTCTCTTCTCAGGGCCTTCTCCAGTCATGGCCGTCTCTATTCCCCTTAAAAAGGAAGTTTCAAATACAGGTGAAAGCCAAGACCCATAGCAGTGGGCGCCAAGATGCGAACTCAAATTAGGTATTAAAAACCAAACTATCACGCAATTAAAGAAATTAAGTAAGGCAATTTTCTTCGTAACCCAGTCAAACAGGGTCAGTGACCTCACGCCAAGTTGGCTTGTCCTGGGGGCCAAGATGGTGGTGAAGTGAGAAGGACAAAAGCGAGGTGAGATTTTGACGCATTCTGGACTCGGAACCAGCCCCGGCTCAGGCACAAAATCACATTGCATGAGGAACAAAGTATGGATCAATGTATTGACCAAAGGAAGGCTTACCACAGGTGAATATCTTCATGGGTATTATTAGGAGAATTTGGCCAGTCGCTGCCTTGGCAGTTTAGTGGGACTTTGTCCTCACCTCTGTTGCAGCGAGTTGTCATACTTTATTGCTTCACATCCAAGAATACTTTAATAAGTTTTTGCAAACACAGTTCTAGTCCTGATCGTTGATCAAATACCAGATCCCCTCCTCTTTAGTGTATCCCTTTAATGTGTCTCTTCAGAGCTACCAAGTAAAATTAAAAAATTTGAGTTGCAAAATCACCCGTGGGAAAAACACCACTTGGCCCTGTGTGCTGAGGTCTAAGCTTTGGAAAGATGAGTATGTTCTTTCTTTGTAAAACTCTTCATTGTTATTTGAATTTTTGAATTAGTTTTTGCTGCTTTATGAATTGAAAAATGACTTTTTACGGTCATCCACATAGCCAATACCTTTCTAAATGTATACATTAAAAAGTTCATCTGTAGATATTTTCGCATTTTCAGGTAGAGGTTTCCATCACCTTTCTGATCAGCCTCCACTCTCCTGGACCTATATGTGTCTGAGTTTAGTGTCTCAGACTGTACTGTGAAGGACCCCTACCCTATGAGCCCTCTGAGAAAAGAGAGAGAAGCTCAAAGAACTGGTTTGACTAGGATCTTAGCTTTGGGTGTGGGTGAACTTTCGGCCCCCTAATTTACAAGATTGAAGTTAATGAATCATTTGGCCTCAACTCAAAGGTAATATTTCTTTTATATATATATATAATTTTTTAAATAATTTTTATTGTGCTTTAAGTAAAAGTTTACAAATCAAGTCAGTCTCTCACACAAAAACCCATATACACCTTGCTACACACTCCCAATTACTGTCCCCCTAATGAGACAGCCCATTCTCTCCCTCCACTCTCTCTTTTTGTGTCCATTTCACCAACTTCTAACCCCCACCACCCTCTCATCTCCCCTCCAGGCAGGACAAGCCAACATAGTCTCAAGTGTCCACCTGATCCAAGAATCTCAGTCCTCACCAGCATCCCTCTCCAACCCATTGTCCAGTCCAATCCCTGTCTGAAGAGTTGGCTTTGGGAATGGTTCCTGTCATGGGCCAACAGAAGGTCTGGGTGGCCATGACCACCAGGGTCCTTCTAGTCTCAGTCAGACCATTAAGTCTGGTCTTATGACAATTTGGGGTCTGCATCCCACTGCTCTCCTGCTCCCTCAGGGGTTCTCTGTTGTTTTCCCTGTCAGAGCAGTCATGGGTTGTAGCCGGGCACCATCTAGTTCTTCTGGTCCCAGGGTGATGTAGACTCTGGTTCATGTGGCCCATTCTGTCTCTTGGGCTCGTAATCGCCTTGTGTCCTTGGTGTTCTTCATTCTTCTTTGATCCAGGTGGGTTGAGACCAATTGAGGCATCTTAGATGGCTGCTTGCTAGCGTTTAAGACAAAGGTGATATTTCTTAGGCAACCTCATGCTTAACTACTGTTTGGTGATTCTAAATCTTATTGGTTGAATTAGATTATGATATGAAGAGGAGTTCAAAATGAAGGGGATTCCTACCTTGTCACCCATGGTCTTCCACAATTTTTATAATCTCCCTGTCATGGTTTCTACAATTGTATGTTTTGTGCCAGAGCATCTTTCTGTGATAGAGTTCAAAGTTTTGTTCTATATGCCTTGAGATTTTGAGTATCCCTCCCCCAAAAAACTTTTTTTTAAGAATCTCTTTCCTGATAAAACTTTGTGATGTGAAATGGGAGTTAGAAGAGTTTTCCAGCTGATTTTGCTGTTTTGGGAAATGCATAAAATACCTATGAGAGAATAGGTGGACTCCAAACGGGTGTCTTCTAACTGTTGCAAGCAGTTTTTCTGACATGGGCCAAGCATCTGTTTTCCCAGTGACAAGCCTACCCTCATCACTGTACCAGGGAGGAAAGCTTTATTGGAAATGGCTGAGCTCACTGCTATGGCCCATATAAATTGCTGATGGTCACAGACTAAAGCAGACACATGTGCACCTAAAGCAAATGACTTTCGAGGTCTTGCCTGAGCCATGCTGCTGATCCCATTGCCAAACTTATTATTTCTATTTTCTTTCATATTCTCACTCCTCAGAATCAATCACCTCTAATGATCAGGGCCCACAATCTACCCCCCTACTGTGTGCGCATCCTATATGTGGGAAATGGTAGACTCATGTTTTCTTCCAGTCAGTCTCACTAATGCTCATTTACCTAGAAATTACAGTTTCCATTTTTATCCATGCATTTCACTTCATTTGTACCGTTATGGCAGCCACAAGCAGTTTCCCCAAATTCTTCCTGTGTGAATTTTATTTTATTTATGTTTTTAGAGTATCACTCCTGGTAGGCACTAATCTCCACAACAGCAGGGATGTATCTTTTTCTTGTTTACTTTTGTGCTTGTAGCACCAAGCACAGCACCTGACCCACCACAAAAATGTAATACTATTTGTGGAAAGAATGATACCTTTATGGAGCTTCTACTCTAATGTATGTTTCACAGGCAAGAGCTTAGATAGCTAGCTACCGTTGAATCAACTCCAACTCATGAAGACCCTATCTGTAACAGAATAAACATTTGCCTAGTCCTGTGTCATTCCCCCCAATCACCAGCATGTCTGAGTTCATCATTTAGGCCATTGTGCCAATCCATCTCACTGAGGGTCTGCCTCATCCTCACTGGCCCTCCACTTTAGCAAACATGATATATTCCTTCAGCAAATGATCCCTCCAGATTACCAGTCCAAAGTAAGCAAGTCAGACAATATTCCATTGTGATCCATAAGGTTTTTATTGGTTAATTTCTGAAAGTAGATTACCAGGATTTTCTTCTTAGTCTATCTTAGTTTGGAAACTCCACTGAAACCTGTCCACCATGGGTGATCTTGCTGATATTTGAAATCCTGATGACATAGCTCCCAGCATCACAGTAATATACAAGCCACCACAGTATGACAAACTGACAGCTAGGCAAGAACCTAGATCAGTTTATTTCCATACATGAACCCCTAGATTATTTCAGTTCAAATTCCTGCTCATCTCAATTCCTCCTTCCTCCTTCTAGGTCTATATTCTCCCTTAGAACAGCTCTAAACTTGTCAAGAAATGGCTGCTTACAGGACCATTGACTATTGCTGGGTCTGAGAGGGTAGCTCATTTACTGAAGCAAGATAAATTGTATCTGTTATGTTGCAAGCTCTGGTTTCTAAATTTCCTTTGGAGAAATTCCTTCCTTTGTCTACACTCTTGTTCTTTATTCAAGTGAGAATAGAATAGCACTTATTTACTAACCAAACCAAAAAATCAAACCCAGTGCCATCGAGTCGATTCCGACTTATTACTAGATCATACTTATTTGCATATTTGTTGCAGAGCGTCTAGATCCTGTCACAAAGGCCTTTTCTTTAGCAGAAGCTCACTACAAATATATTGGATGGAATTAAATTTAAAAATCACTGTGCAACCAACAACACACAAGCTTCAAAGGATAAGCTAGATAACTGGGATTGTCTAAAAGTTAAGCACTTATGCTCATCAAAAGACTTCACCAAATAACTACATGGTGCCTGGCTATAATCGATGACTGTACTGACAGGGAACAAAACAGAGAATCCCTGAGGGAGCAGGAAAACAGTGGGATGCAGACCTCAAATTCTTGTAAAAAGACCAGACTTAATGGTCTGACTGAGACAGAAAGACCCCAGAGATCATGGTCCCCAGACCTTCTGTTAGCCTAAGACAGGAACCATTCCCATGCCAACTCTCCAAACAGGGATTGGACTGGACAAGGGGTTAGAAAATGATACTGGTGAGGAGTGAACTTCTTGGCTCATGTAGACACATGAGACTATGTAGGCAACGCCTGTCTGGAGGGGAGATGAGAAGGCAGAGGGGGACAGAAGCTGGCTGAATGGACACAGGGAGTATAGGGTGGAGAGAAGGAGTTTTTTTCTCATTAGGGGGAGAGTAACTAGGAGTACGTAGCAAGGTGTATATCAATTTTTGTATGAGAGACTAACATGATTTGTAAACTTTCACCAAAAGACTAAAAAGAGAACCTACAGACTGGGAAAAAAAAAATTGACTATTACAAATCAGATAAAGGGCTAACCTCTAAAATCTGTAAGAAAAATCCAACACCTCTACAAAAAAAGACAAATAATCCAATTAAAAATTGGGAAAAGGAAACGAACAGACACTTCACCAAAGAAGACATTTAAGCAGCCAACAGACATAGGAGGAAATGCTCGCGACCTCTAGCCGTTAGAGAAATACAAATCAAAACCACAGTGAGATACCATCTCACTCTGGCATTACTGGCATGAATCAATAAAACAGGAATTAACAAATGTTGGTGAGGCTGCAGGGAGATCAGGACTCTCATGCACTGCTGGTGGGAAAACAAAATGGTACGACCGTTTTAGAAAACAATATGGTGCTTCCATGTTGTCGTTAGGTGCTATCGAGTTGGTTCTGGCTCATAGTGACCCTATGCACAACAGAACGAAACACTGCCTGGTCCTGAGCCATCCTTACAATTGCCACTATGCTTGAGCCCATTGTTGCAGCCACTGTGTCAATCCACCTCGTTGAGGGTCTTCCTCTTTTCCACTGACCTGGACTCTGCTAAGCATGATGTCCTTCTCCAGGGACTGATTCCTCCTGACAGCATGTTCAAAGTATGTAAGATGCGGCTTCGCCATCCTTTCCCCTAAGGAGCATTCTGGCTGTGCTTCTTCTAAAACAGATTTGTTCATTCTTTCGGCAGTCCATGGTATATTCAATATTCTTTGCCAACACCACAATTCAAAGGTATCAATTCTTCTTCGGTCTTCCTTATTCATTGTCCGGCTTTCACATGCATATGATGTGATTGAAAATACCAAAGCTTGGGTCAGGTGCACGTTAGTTTTTAAGGTGACATCTTTGCTCTTCAACGCTTTGAAGAGGTCCTTTGCAGCAGATTTACCCAATACAATGTCTTTTGATTTCTTGACTGCTGCTTCCATGGTTGTTTATTGTGGATCCAAGTAAAATGAAATCCTTGACAACTTCAATCTTTTCTCCATTTATCATGATGTTGCTCATTGGTTAAGTTGTGAGGATTTTTGTTTTCTCTATGTTGAGGTGCAATCCATACTGAAGGCTGTGGTGTTTGATCTTCATTAGTAAGTGCTTCAAATCCTCTTCACTTTCAGCAAGCAAGGTTATGTCATCTGCATAACGCAGGTTGTTAATGAGTCTTCCTCCAATACTGATGCCCCGTTCTTCATATAGTCCAGCTTCTCGTATTATTTGCTCCAGCATCCAGATTGAATAGGTATGGTGAAAGAACACAACCCTGACGCACAGCTTTCCTGGCTTTAAACCAATCAGCATCCCCTTGTTCTGTCCAAACAACTGCCTTTTGATCTACGTAAAGGTTCCTCATGAGCACAATTAAGTGTTCTGGAATTCCCACTCTTCGCAATGTTATCCATAGTTTGTTATGATCCACACAGTTGAATGCCTTTTTTATAGTCAATAAAACACAGGTAAACATTCTTCTGGTATTCTCTGGTTTCACCCAGGACCCATCTGACATTAGCAATGATATCCCTGGTTCCATGTCTTCTTCTGAAACCAGTCTGAATTTCTGACAGTTCCCTGTGGATATACTGCTGCGCCCGTTTTTGAATGATCTTCAGCAAAATTTTGCTTACGTGTGATCTTTATGATATTGTTCTATAATTTCCACATTCCTTAGAAAGCTAGAAATAGAAATACCATGTGATCCAGCAATCCCACTCCTAGGAGAAATAAGAGCCATCACATGAAGAGACATATGCACACCCATGTTCATTGCAACATTGTTCACAATAGCGAAAAGATGGAAACAATCTAGATGCCCTTCAACAGATGAATGGATAAACAAACCGTGGTACGTATACACAGTGGGGTATTACACAATGATAAAGAACAATGATGAATCTGGGAAACATCTCATAACGTGGATGAATCTGGAGGACATTATCCTGAGTGAAATAAGTCAATTACAAAAGGACAAATATTGTACGAGACTACCACCGTAAAAACTCATGAAAATGTTTACATACAGAAAGAAACAACATTTGATCATTATGACGGAGAGGAGGGATGGGGATGGAAAAACACTTAATAGACAATCGGTAAGTGGAAAGTTTGGTGAAGGGTAAGACAGTACACAATACTGGGGAAGCCAGCCCAACCTGTACTAGGTAAGATCATGGTAGCTCCACAGAAGTATCTAAACTCCCTGAGGGACTGAATTGCTGGGCTGAGGGCTGTGGGGACCATGATCTCAGTGAACATCTAGCTCAATTGTCATAGCACAGTTTATAAAGAATATGTTCTGCATTCTGCTTTGGTGAGTAGTGTCTGGGATCTTAAAAGCCTGTGAGCAGCCATCTAGGATACTCCACTGGTCTCACCCCTTTGGGAGCAAGAAAGAATGAAGAAAACTAAAGATACAAGGGAAAGATTAGTCCAAAGGACTAATGGACCACATCCACCATGGCCTCCACCTGACTGAATCCAGTACAACGAGATGGTGCCTGGCTCCCACCACTGACTGCTTTGACGGGGATCAAAATAGCAGGTCCTGGACAGAGCCGGAGAAAAATGTAGAACAAAATTCTAACTCAAAATGCAAGACTTGCTGGCCTGACAGAGACTGGAGAAACACTGAGAGTATGGCCCCCAGACACCCCTTCAGCTCCGTAATGATGTCACTCCTTAGGTCCACCCTCCAGCCAAAGATTGAACGGGCCCATGGAACAAAACAAGACTAAACGGGTGTACCAGTCCTGGGGCAGGGACTGTAAGGCAGGAGGGAACAAGAAAGCTGGTAATAGGGAACCCAGGTTTGACATGTTGTGGGGTTGTTAACCAATGTCTTGGAACAGTGTGTGTACTAACTGTTTGATGAGAAATTAGTTTGTTCTGTAAACTTTTACCTAAAGAACAATTAAAAAAAATTTTTTAATTCACTGTAAACTGAAACTAAAGTTAAAACTGCTCTTTGGGAATCTGGAAGGCATTACGCTGAGTGAAATTAGTCAGTTGCAAAAGGACAAATAGTGTATGAGACCACTATTATAAGAACTCGAAAAATAGTTTAAACAGAGAAGAAAATATTCTTTGATGGTTACAAGAGTGGGAAGGAAGGGAGGGAGAGGGGTTCCCACTAATTAGATAGGAGATAAGAACTGTTTTAGTGAAGGGAAAGGCAACACACAATACAGGAGAGGTTAGCACAACTGCACTAAACCAAAAGCAAAGAAGTTTCCTGAATAAACCGAATGCTTCAAAGCCCAGAGTAGCAGGGGTGGAGGTTTGGGGACCATGGTTTCAGGGGACATCCAAGTCAATTGGCATAATAAAATCTATTAAGAAAACATTCTGCATCCTACTTTGGAGAGTGGCATCTGGGGTCTTAAACGCTAGCAAGCGGCCACCTAAGATGAATCAATTTGTCTCAGTCCACCTGGAGGGAAGGAGAATGAATAACACCAAAGACACAAGGTAATTATGAGCCCAAGAGACAGAAAGGATCACATAAACCAGAGACTACATCAGCCTGAGACCAGAAGAACAAGATAGTGCCTGGCTACAACAAACTACTGCCCTGACAGGGAACACAACAGAGAACCCCTGAGGGAGCAGGAGAGCAGTGGGATGCAGACCTCAAACTCTCAATAAAAAGACCAGACTTAATGGTCTGATTGAGACTAGAAGGACCCCAGAGGTCATGGTCCCCAGGCCTTCTGTTAGCCCAAGACAGGAACCACTCCCAAAGCCAAATCTGCAGACAGAGATTGGACTGGACTGTGGGATAGAAAATGATACTGGTAAAGAACGAGCTTCTTGAATCAAGTAGACACTTGAGACTATGTGGGCATCTCCTGTCTGGAGTGGAGATGAGAGGACAGAGGGAGTCAGAAGCTGGCCGAATGGACACAAGAAAAGAGTGGAGGGAGGGAGTAGGCTGTCTCATTAGGGAGAAAACAACTAGGAGTATACAGAAAGGTGTATATAAATTTTTGTATGAGAGACTGACTTGATTTGTAAACTTTCACTTAAAACACAATAAAAAAAATTTTTTAAGTGTTCTTTGTATGGTTTTCCCCTTGAGACTGCTGGTAGAAATGGTTCATCACTTTTGCTTAATATCAACTTTTTTTTTTTTAATTTCACTTCTCAGGAGGTTTTCTTTCCACTGTCTCCCTTCAAGTGGGCAAGTGGAGTGTGAGGGAGAGACAGCAGACATATTTTCCCCTGTTAATCCAGTGGCTGCTGTCCCTTAAGTCACAGGGCACACAGTTTTTTGTGCAGCACAGGTTTTTACCGAGTAGTCATAGCCATCTCATTCAACTTGGGAGTGTCTTCTTCCATAGTATTAGACATTTGTAATGCAATGAAAATGCACTTTTCACTATTATGAAGTTCCCTGGGGTCTAATTGTATAGGTTCAAATTATGACACCTATGATTCTTTACTCTTTTGCAAAGACAATTTCCTTCTCCCTGCAGCCCTTCAGGTTGACAATCTGATGTTGCTCCTCTCTCCTGCCTTTCCCTTGTCATTAAAAAAAAAAAAAACTTTTTTTTTTTTTTTTAATAATGATCAATCCTTGATGTTTCTTTTACAGTTCTTGGTACCAAGAAAACTTTGTTGCAGAAAAACCTGGAAGAGGCTCATTGTAATTTCTCAACAAGAGCCTAGAACAGTGTTTTTATGTAAGGGTTATGTTCCAAACTCTGTTAGAAAACAGCTCTCCATAAAGCCTGAAATATGAGAATAGTATTTTAAGGCTGTATATTCTCAAAGGAGTGGAGTGGTGGAGCCCATTCCAAGAAATTGAAAGCACCTGCTGGTATGAGTACTTTTTTCTCTATTAAAAAAAAAAAAAAAAGCCCTCAAAATGGTCAGGCTAACACTCCATGCCAAATGAGGTCATCCACTGAGTTACACCCTCACATCACTTCTCCTGTCCCAGTGATGACTTTCATTGTTCTGTCTTCATTGACAGATAATCTTTACTTGTCTGTTTTGATCCCTGTGATATCTCCAGGTCCAAATCAGAGTCTAGATTATAGTTAGCACCCACTAAAAGAGGTCTTGAAAACAAGATGTTTGTCCAGAGTACATTCCAGGAGAACAAGTTTTTGCAAAGGTTTTTTTTTTTTTTTTAACCTCTGGAAATTCTCTTGCTGCATCTGTGGGTATTCTTTTGATCATATTCTGTATTTAGGTTTTTATGAAATCATGGAACTTAAAACATTGATGTTCAGATTTAAACATTTGATATAGTATCAATAGAGATATTACAAAGTTTTCCTCTGAGGCCATGATGGCAAGAAATGTTAGCGTCATTCCAAAGTGTTGCCTTGTAAGCAATTGCTTTGTTTGTTTGATTTTCTTCTGTCTTTGCAAGCTTAGAGATCCAGGGCAGGACAGGACGGAAGAAAGAGAAGGAGAGAGGAAGAGAAAAAGGAAGAAAAGGAAAAAAAGGAACCCTTTCCTTGATTGTTCTTCACATACAATCTAGGATGGTCAATGTGTTGACTTTTCTTTTAGGTGTATTAAATAAGATTCAAATAAGTCCAAAAGCAGTGATGGATACCACCAGAGATGGATCTGCAAGTTGTTGTATGTTTTCTTCTTCCTCACTTACTGGGTCCCCAGCAATTCTCCAATGGGCAAGATCCTCCCTGGTGGTGGGTGGGCCATATTTATTAAGCCTGAAATCAAAAGGAAGAAAACAGGAATTTGAACCTAGATCTAGATTAAAAGTTTGCCGATTTATAGACTAAGCTGTCCATGATTTGAGGGAATACAGGGTCTTTGCCAAGTTTTGGTAATTCCTAATTCACCTTAGGTCTTGGCAATGGGGAAGTCCCGGGCAGCTCAGCATTTCTCAATGAACAGATCATTGAGCCTCAGCGCTACTGATGATTAGTGAGTGCAAGTGCAGAGGCAAAGTAGATTAAAGTCTGGTTCTGTAAGTTGGGTGAAATTGACTTGGGAGAGTTTATACCTTGAAGCAATGACTGCATGAAGGGGATCATCTTACCTCTGTGGAGTCAGGAGAAAAGCACAAGGCTCAAGGTCACATAAAAATTTGCAGAAGGAAATGGGTGTTGATGTGAAGGAGGAGGAGAGCTCACTGACGGTGGAGGCAGAAGGATAAAGATCACAGACAGTGATATGGTTCAGTGGTGGGGTATTTAATTGCAGATCAAGAGGTCCTTGGTTCAAGCCTGGAGTTCCCAGTAGGTCCCTTACCTGAAGGGATTCCAGGGCGACTTCACTTGGCAAGGAGCATCTCCCTTAAACCTCACATTGTCCAAATCCTGTGCTTCTTTCCTCTTTCTGCACTCCACTCAATTGCCCCTCCTTTCTGTCTCTCTCCCTTTGTCCTCACTCTCTTCCCCTTTTCTCCACCTTTTCTCTTCAATCTCCCTTCTCCTATTCTTTTCTCACTTCTTTCCCTTCCTCCCTCCACCCTACTCCCCACAATTACCCAGCATTTACCAAGTGAACAATTTTCCGTCCATTTCTCTTCCTCTACTGGTTTTGATAACAACAAGGAGAAATCACGTGCTAATCCACCACTCTCCTTCACTCAAC
Organism: Elephas maximus indicus; assembly: GCF_024166365.1. Classification (NCBI taxonomy): domain Eukaryota; kingdom Metazoa; phylum Chordata; class Mammalia; order Proboscidea; family Elephantidae; genus Elephas; species Elephas maximus. Next base: position 78,533,309 of record NC_064819.1, read on the forward strand.
ACACGAAGATTTGCACATTATTCCAGGTCTTTCTCTAATGTTTTCCCTCTACACTTCGTCTTGACCTCATCCCATTAAAAAACAGGAACAGTCTGACAGTTGAAGAAATAATGTGCACTGCCATAGTCATAGTAAGGCTTCTCTGATTCATCAGATATTTTTGAGCATGGGGTCGCCATGAATCAGAATCCACTCAGCTGGCAACTAACAGTAACTGTGAGAGTCAAACAAGCAGTAAGAAAGTAAACAGTTGAGGTAAAAGACAAATGAAACTGGGGAGTATTTAGTGAGCTTTGAGGATATAATAGTAGGAGCAGTGAAAGTGAGGTAATTCAATCCATGAGCAAGAATGGTTGTGAGGCTGTTGCCGGTGCAGTCCTTTCTTTTGACTACTATTCCTGCACAGTGGGTTTTCTGGCTGGGAAGGGTAGCAAGAACATCTTCATGTACATTTGAGATCAAAAGGCAAGAACCTAGCACAGAATGGCTCCTATCCGTCAACCTCTGGGTTATGGGCCCAGCATACTTCCCCTTCCCCACTCTTTATGTTGAGGTGTAATCCATACTGAAGGCTGTGGCCTTTGGTCTTTATCAGTAAGTGCTTCAAGTCCTCTTCACTTTCAACAAGCAAGGTTGTGTCATATGCATAATGTAGGTTGTTAATGAGTCTTCCTCCAATCCTGATGCCCCATTCTTCTTCATATAGTCCAGCGTCTCAGATTATTTCTTCAGGATACAGATTGAGTAGGTATGGTGAAAAGATACAACTCTGAGGCACCCCTTTCCTGACTTTAAACTATGCAGTATCCCCTTGTTCTGTTCGAAAGACTACCTCTTGATCTATGTACAGGTTCCTCAGGAGCACGATTAAGTCTTCTGGAAATCCTGTTCTTCACAATGATATCCATAATTTGTTATGATCCACACAGTCGAATGTCTAGGTGTAGTCAAAAAACACAGGTAAATATCTTTCTGGTGTTCTCTGCTTTTCAGCCAGGATCCATCTGGCATCTGCAATGACATCCCTGGTTCCAAGTCCTCTTTTGAATGCAGCTTGTATTTCTGGCACTTTCCTGTCAATATACTGCTGCAGCTGCTTTTGAGTGCTCTTTAGCAAAATTTTACTTGTGTGTGGTATTAACGATATTCTTTGATAATTTCCACATTTGGAAGGATCACCTTTCTTGGAAATAGGCATAAATATAAATCTCTTCCAGTTGGTTGGCCAGGTAGCTCTCTTCCAAATTTCTTTGCATAAACAAATGAGTACTTCCAGCACTGCATCTGTTTGTTGAAACATCTCAATTGATATTCTGTCAATTCCTGGAGCCTTGTTTTTTGCCAATGACTTCAGTTAAACTTGGACTTCTTCCTTCAGTACCATTGGTCCCTGATCATATGCTACCTCTTGAAAAGGTTGAACGTTGACTAATTCTTTTTGGTATAATGACTCTGTGTATTCCTTCCATCTTCTTTTGATGTTTCCTGAGTCGTTTAATATTTTCCCCATAGAATCCTTCAATATTGCAACTTGAGGCTTGAATTTTTCTTCAGTTCTTTCAGCTTGAGAAATGCTGGGTGTTTTCTTCCCTTTTGGTTTTCCATCTCCAGGTCTTCGCACATGTCATTATAATACTTTATTTTGTCTTCTTGGGCCACCTTTTGAAATCTTCTGTTCAGCTCTTTTACTTCATCGTTTCTTCCTTTTGCTTTAGCTACTCGATGTTCAAGAGCAAGTGTAAGAGTCCCTTCTGACATCCATTTTGGCCTTTTCTTTCTCTCCTGTTTTTTTAATGACCCTTTGCTTTCTTCAAGAAACCCTAATGGCTTAGTGGTTAAGTGCTATGGCTGCTAACCAAGAGTTTGCCAGTTTGAATCCACCAGAAGCTTCTTACAAAATGTATGGGGCAGTTCTACCCACCCCCTGCCCCATAGGGTCACTATGAGTAGGAATCAACTCAATCACAAAGGGTCTGGTTTTTGTTATTTATTTATTTTTTTGCTTTCTTCACATATGATGTCCTTGATGTCATTTCACAACTTATCTGGTCTTCTGTCATCAGTGTTCAATGCAACGAACCTATTCTTGCAATGCTGTCTAAATTCAGGTGGGATATACTTTGGCTCTTGTCAACTTGTTCTAATTTTCTTCACTTTCAACTTGAACATGCATATGAGCAATTGATGGTCTGTTCCACAGTCAGCCTCTGGACTTGTTCTGACTGATGATATTAAGCTTTTCCATCCTCTCTTCCCACAGATGCAGTCCTTTTGATTCCTGTATATTCCATCTGGTGAGGCCCATGTGTTTAGTCACCTTTTATGTTGGTGAAAAAAGGTAAAAATTGCAATGAAGGAGTCATTGGTCTTGCCAAGCTCTTTCATGCAATCTCTGGCATTGTTTCTATCACCAAAGCCATATTTTCCAACTACCAATCCTTCTTCGTTTCCAACTTTTATATTCCAATCTTCAGAAATTATCAATGCATCCTGATTGCATGTTTGATCAATTTCAGATTGCAGAAGTTGGTAAAAATCTTCAGTTTCTTCAACTCAGGCTTTAGTGGTTGGTGTGAAAATTTGAGTAAGAGGCAGATCTTCCCCAGTTGTCTTTTGAGTGCCTTCTAACGTGAGGGGCTCATCTTCTGGCACCATATCAAACAATGCTCTGGGGTTATTTATAAGGTTTTTGCTGGCTAAATCTTTTCAGAAGTAGACTTCTGGGTCCTTCTTCCTAGTATGTCTTAGTCAGAAAGTGCAGCTGAAACCTGTCTACCATGGGTGACCCTGCTGGTACTTGAATACCAGTGGCATAGCTTCCATCATCACAGCAACATGCAAGCCCCCAGTATAAGACTAACTGACAGACGTGTGGGGGAGAGGATGATTGGAACCTCTATTTCAGTTCCTTTTCTACCCTTAGTCTGAGATCTCCCCTGAGAAACCTTTGATTTGTGACATTCTTCCTCTCTTGTGGAGGAATGAGGCATGCAAAAGAGAGGCTGATGCAAGGCAACATTATTTCTATTAAGTCTCAATGAGTATTCTGAATCCTGTGTTTTCCCTGGGTGTTTATTGCAATTTCTAACTTGGAGGTGGCACTTTCCATGTCAGAATCATAAACACTTCATAAATAGTATTTTATTTAGGATGTTCTGTTGCTTTGGAAGACTAACAGATGAAGCAAAAGAAAAATCAAGGATCCTTAAAACATATAAAGAAAAAATGATGAATTAATAGGTCACTTACATTATTGAGACATCTGCTAGTGCCAAGAATGCCAAAGAGATTAAAGAACACTCTAAAAAAAAACTTATTATTTTGTGGAGGACGTAAGACCAACCTACGAGGCCAGTTAGATTGATAAACTGGGCTAGTTTTTGTATGGAATGAAACTGTTATTTAAATTTATTTAATAACTGACCACCTGGAATATAATGATTCAGATATGACTTAAACAGTTCCTCTCTCCATAAACACACCCACCAGCATGGTAGAATGAATCATAAATACAGAAACAATTTGATATGTGCAAAGGGATATGTAGGAGCACTTATTTTATTGTTTACATTTTCTTAAACTATTCTATCTCCAAAGACACTATAAGGGCATAGAAGCAAGAGGAGGAGGGAAGAACTTGAAGACTTTTCAGGGTAGGGGACATGGGAGAGCAGTCTTTAAGGATTTAAAGTAAGGAAGCTGGAAGTGACAGGCTCCAATGCTGAAGATAATTCTCAATTTCTACAACTGAGGACCCCTGCCTTGGCTTTAACTAGAACAACCCAGCCAATAAAGGATGAACACTGGGCATGGCTGAAACAAACAAAAAAGACTGATGAGTGGAAGTGGTATATAGACTTCTTGGCCTCTATCTTCCCAGAAACAGTCCCTGCCCACAGTACTGAAACAGCAGCTGTCCATAATGGTGTCCAAGGAGTTGTCGACCATATTGAGACAGGAGCAGCACACACTGGGTTTTGGCAGACACAGTGAGGAAGTAGTGAGTTTAGTATCTGGGAGCAGATGCTATAGTAGATGCAATAGTCATTAAAGCACCAAGTAGAGCTGGCTCAAATAGGCTGAGTAGCCAAGGAGACTTGCATCTACAACTGTAGCTGGTTGTTTCCAGTGTAGACCATACCTTGTTTCAACTTTCTATGATCTCAATTTTATACTCTTCACACACTCTAGAGTCATGGTGTCCAATGTTGTAGCCACTTGCCACATGGGCTGTTGACAGTGAAATGTGACTAATTCCTATTGGGATATGCTCTAAGTGTAAAATACACACCAGAGTTTGAAGATTTTATACAAAAAAATAATGTAAAATATCTCACTGCCCATTTTTCAAATTGCTAACATGTTGAAATGATAATATTTTAGATATGTTGGGTGAAATAAAATATATTATTAGAAGTAATTATGCCTGCTTCTTTTTTCTTTTTATGTGGCCACTAGAAAAGTTTTCATTACGTATGTGGATTGCATATATTTCTTTTGAAATGTACTGATGCTCTAGCACTTCTCTCTGAATATTGAAATGACTGCAGGAAGTGAAGTGTGGCTCTAGCAGGTCCCCACTTTCTCATTTATGTCGCTGTTGCAACTCTGGTTTTTGTGATACTGCCCCCCTGTATCTTGTTTTCAATTTTATTTTCCTTCTCTGCAAGCCATTTCAGTAGTTAAAAAGTAAGGAGACGAGAATTCCTTCTTGAATCCTGATGGAAGTACTCAGAAGCTAGAGCACACACAGTTACTCCACAAAGCAAAATTGTATGTAATGGTCAGTCCTGACCCAGGACCTCTGCTCCCACCCCAAAAACCTGAGCCTAATTTTCCATGGGTTCTGCCAGGAGGAAGCATCGAGAGCAGAAGGAGCTCCCACCTATGCTACCAACACTCTAAGGACCTTTTGAACAAAATTTATTTTCAAATTCTATACTAAGATGCAGGACACACTCACAACCCAAATTAGGAGTTATTTCCCAGAAACACCTTAACATTTCATTAGCTTTGACTTTCTAGAATTAGATTGTTTCACCGAGTACAAGCAACCAGCAGTGGGTGTGGGAGAGGGAGAGAGGACTGATAAAAAGTTTTGCAAAAAGGGGCAGGCTCCTCCTCCCGAAGCCCAGGTCTTAGTAGAGTCAAGTATTTCTTTGATAGAAACCTAATCCATGCTTTGTTAATCACACAACGCCATTCTGCGTCTGAACTGGGACTGGTTCTGTGCCCAGAGTGAGTCAAAATCACCTCAATTCACCACGGTCCTAGACCGCAGGACAAGCCGGCTCAGCGTGACGTCGTCGACCCTTTACAAAGAAAATTGCTTTACTGAATTTCTTTAATTGTGTAGTGGTTTGCTTATTAATCCCCAATTTGTATTCGTGTCTAGGCGATCATAGCAGCGAGTCTTGACTTTCCCTTTCGTTTGATCCTGAATTTCTTGAAATTTTCTTTTCTACGTGAACAAAGAAATGCATGACTGGAGAAGATCCCTGATAAGGGACGATTTCGTAGGGATGCAAACATTCCTACCAATATTTCTCTTTAGGAAAGGGCTGCCTTCAAACAAGGTTTTGGTTGCAGGGAGGACGAAGAATCGTCAAAACCTCGGCTCTTCTTGAAGGAAAGGGAAACATCGTTAAGACTGAGGTTTGAACTTACCAAAAAAAAAAAAAAAAAAGTAGTAATAATCTTTTACTGGCCGGGATGAATGAGACGTTCTTGGTCAAACTCACCTTATTTTTTATAAGACCAGTAATAATGACCCCTTTCTGGTTCAGCATAGTGTTTTTTAACTGGAATTAAGAAGAAAAAACTTAGTCAAATTGGGACGGAATCAAACTTACCACGTACCAGACTCTCATACCCGTAAAGTCAATAAATTAACCTTCCAAGTAGGAAGGGCCCGTAGTCGGCAGGACTCGAACCTGCGCGGGGAAACCCCAATGGATTTCTAGTCCATCGCCTTAACCACTCGGCCACGACTACCTGGAGGAAACACTTCTCCTTAGCATTAAGTAGCTGTAGAGAGGTTTACCTCTTCATAAGGTCACATTTTACACCAGAAAGTGTATTTGCTGTCAATGTTTCTTACTCTTTGACATTATTTAGGCGATTATCATGCTGTTACATCAAACTGGCAGATAACACTTTATCTTCAGAACTGAGAGGACTCCTTACTCTGATGTGTTGAAGAAACAAAGCTAAACAGAAGATATTCCAAAAGACCAGCTTACTGTTCTGTCTGTCTCTGATAAGGATCCATGAGATACACCCACAAATGGAACAGACTCTAACAGTCACTGCAGAATTATATGGTGTATCAATGGCTTGAAATCCCCTAAATAATGGTTAATTTTTGACTTTTAGAATGTCCATAATATAGTGGAAGATTCTGCAGCTGTTAAAAATCTTGGATCAGGTATATGAATGCAGATCTTGGGTTCACCAGCCCCTGCAGCTAAGTGAATCAGGAAAAACCTCTTTTCTGACCCATGAACGTGGGAAGCTATAGCCTGGACAATTGCATGAGCCTTTTCGTTGATATAAATTTCTCTCTCTGTATACATATTTATATGTTTTACTGGTTTTGCTTCTCTGGAGAACCCAACCTAAGACATTTGGTACCGAGAGTGGTTCTAGAGAAACAAAATTGTAAGGATGAATTTTCTAAATTTGTTCTCATGTCTGATTAGTCTTAAAGATGTTGGTGACTCTGATTCAAGTAGTAAACTGGGCACTGCTAATCCATGGCATGAGGTGGCAATTCAAAGACAAAAAATGTCACCACCAATAGATCAGGTGTTGGTGAAAGATGAGGCTCTGGGTGATTGCATGTATGATACCTTTCTACAATTTTGTCATAATGAGAAGTATACAGAAGCCAGCTGGTTGGTCCTACTTTCTCTAGACAAAGTAGAGAAAGAAAGAGATGCACTCAGGGCAGATGACATGATTATATACACAGAAAACCCTAAGGAATCCTCCAGAAAACTACTGAAACTAATAGAAGAGTTTGGCAGAGTCTCAGGTTATAAAATAAACATGCAAAAATCACTTGGATTCCTCTACATCAACAAAAAGAACACCGAAGAGGAAATAACCAAATCAATACCATTCACAGTAGCCCCCAAGAAGATAAAATACTTAGGAATAAATCTTACCAAGGATGTAAAAGACCTATACAAAGAAAACTACAAAGCTCTACTACAAGAAATTCAAAAGGACATACTTAAGTGGAAAAACATACCTTGCTCATGGATAGGAAGACTTAACATGGTAAAAATGTCTATGCTACCAAAAGCCATCTATACATTTAATGCACTTCCGATCCAAATTCCAATGTCATATTTTAAGGGGATAGAGAAACAAATCACCAATTTCATATGGAAGGGAAAGAAGCCCCGGATAAGCAAAGCACTACTGAAAAAGAAGAAGAAAGTGGGAGGCCTCACTCTACCTGATTTCAGAACCTATTATACAGCCTCAGTAGTCAAAACAGCCTGGTACTGGTACATCAACAGGCACATAGACGAATGGAACAGAATTGAGAACCCAGACATAGATCCATCCACGTATGAGCAGCTGATATTTGATAAAGGACCAGTGTCAATTAATTGGGGAAAAGAAAGCCTTTTTAACAAATGGTGCTGGCATAACTGGATATCCATTTGCAAAAAAATGAAACAGGACCCATACCTTACACCATGCACAAAAACTAACTCCAAGTGGATCAAAGACCTAAACATAAAGACTAAAACGATAAAGATCATGGAAGAAAAAATTGGGACAACCCTAGGAGCCCTAATACAAGGCATAAACAGAATACAAAACATTACCAAAAATGATGAAGAGAAACCCGGTAACTGGGAGCTCCTAAAAATCAAACACCTATGCTCATCTAAAGACTTCTCCAAAAGAGTAAAAAGACCACCTACAGACTGGGAAAGAATTTTCAGCTATGACATCTCCGACCAGCGCCTGATCTCTAAAATCTACATGATTCTGTCAAAACTCAACCACAAAAAGACAAACAACCCAATCAAAAAGTGGGCAAAGGATATGAACACACATTTCACTAAAGAAGATATTCGGACAGCCAATAGATACATGAGAAAATGCTCACGATCATTAGCCATTAGAGAAATGCAAATTAAAACTACGATGAGATTCCATCTCACACCAGCAAGGCTGGCATTAATCCAAAAAACACAAAATAATAAATGTTGGAGAGGCTGCGGAGAGATTGGAACTCTTATACACTGCTGGTGGGAATGTAAAATGGTACAACCACTTTGGAAATCTATCTGGCGTTATCTTAAACAGTTAGAAATAGAACTACCATACAACCCAGAAATCCCACTCCTCGGAATATACCCTAGAGATACAAGAGCCTTCATACAAACAGATATATGTACACCCATGTTTATTGCAGCTCTGTTTACAATAGCAAAAAGTTGGAAGCAACCAAGGTGTCCATCAACGGATGAATGGGTAAATAAATTGTGGTATATTCACACAATGGAATACTACGCATCGATAAAGAACAGTGACAAATCTGTGAAACATTTCATAACATGGAGGAACCTGGAAGGCATTATGCTGAGCGAAATGAGTCAGAGGCAAAAGGACAAATATTGTATAAGACCACTATTATAAGATCTTGAGTGATAGTAAACCTGAGAAGAACACATACTTTTGTGGTTACGAGGGGGGGAGGGAGGGAGGGTGGGAGAGGGTTTTTTATTGATTAATCAGTAGATAAGAAATGCTTTAGGTGAAGGGAAAGACAACACTCAATACATGGAAGGTTAGCTCAATTCGACTGGACCAAAAGCAAAGAAGTTTCCGGGATAAAATGAAAACTTCAAAGGTCAGCGGAGCAAGGGCGGGGGTCTGGGGAACATGGTTTGCGGGGACTTCTAAGTCAATTGGCAAAATAATTCTATTATGAAATCATTTTGCATCCCACTTTGAAATGTGGCGTCTGGGGACTTAAATGCTAACAAGCGGCCATCTAAGATGCATCAATTGGTCTCAACCCACCTGGAGCAAAGGCAAATGAAGAACACCAAGGCCACACGACAACTAAGAGCCCAAGAGACAGAAAGGGCCACAAGAACCAGAGACCTACATCATCCTGAGACCAGAAGAACTAGTTGGTGCCCGGCCACAATCGATGACTGCCCTGACAGGGAGCACAGCAGAGGACCCCTGAGGGAGCAGGAGATCAGTGGGATACAGACCCCAAATTCTCATAAAAAGACCAAACTTTATGGTCTGACTGAGACTAGAGGAATCCCCGCGGTCATGCTCCCCAGACCTTCTGTTGGCACAGGACAGGAACCATCCCCGAAGACAACTCATCAGACATGAAAGGGACTGGTCAGCGGGTGGGAGAGAGATGCTGATGAAGAGTGAGCTAATTATATCAGGTGGACACTTGAGATTGTGTTGGCAACTCTTGTCTGGAGCGGGGATGGGAGGATAGAGAGAGAGAGAAGCTGGCAAAATTGTCACGAAAGGAGAGACTGAAAGGGCTGACTCAAGAAGGGGAGAGCAAGTGGGAGTAGGGAGTGTGATGTATGTAAACTTATATGTGACAGACTGATTGGATTTGTAAACGTTCACTTGAAGCTTAATAGAAGTTAATAAGAGCCTTATTATAAGAGTTGCTGAATTACAACTTCAACTCAACTGCCAACCTCCAGAGGTATATGAAGTTAAATGAGGGCATTTATTAAGAAGAAATGGGATCCTGAAGCCTGAGATGGGGACATATGGGCAGATAATCAGGAAGCTGGAGACACTGAACCCCTAAATTCCATTGAATCACTCTTACCAGCAGAACCGTTAGCCCCTCCACTCCCATCTAATGAGGTTAACTCAATAGCATCTAAAGTGCCTTTGGCTGAGTCATTGCCTGGGACATCACTTGAAATAGATGCTTCACAAGACAATGCTGTATGTTCCCAAAAAATTTCCCCATGGATTATGGCTTCTAGACTATAACCTGATTCAAGTCCCAGCGAGCCCCAAAAGATGAAGTAGAAAGTGTAACCCAGGTGGAGGTACGCTACACTCTGAAAGAACTGCTTGACTTTTCTAATATGTACAAATAGAAACCTGGGGAGTAAGTGTGGAAATGGCTACTAGGGATCTGGAATAACGGTGCAAGGAACATAAAGACAAATCAGTCTGAGTTTATTGATATGGGCTCTCTAAGCACAGATACTTCATTCAATGTTTCAGCTCAAAAAGTTAGGAAAGGATGTAATAGTTTATTTGGTTGAGTTGCTGAAGCATGGATTATGGGGCGGCCTACGTTAAATGAAGTAGAAGTACCAGACCTCCCTTGATATACTGTAGAAGAAGGTATCCCAAGGCTTAGGGAAACTGGCATGCTAGAGTGCGTTTATCAGGTTAGACCCACAGACCCACACATGGAGTGCCCAGAGGACACACCTTCTACCACAACAGTGATGAACAAATTTTTGAAGGGAGTGCCAGCATCTTTGAAGCTGTGATTGCTATTTTATATGAGTCAGATTTGACAGTGGGAACTGCCCTAACTGAATTAAGACACTTAACTACAATGGGGCTGATTGGAGTCTGTGGGAGTAGGGGCCAAGTGGCGGCACTCAACTGACAAAGACAAAGTGCACGTGGTTACCATAATGGACAGCAGAGTCAAAACAGTAATCAGAATAGTCTGACTCGGATGGACTTAGGGTGTTGGCTACCTAGCCATGGTGTCCCTAGAAGTAAAACAAATAGGAGATCTACTAAATATTTACTTGATCTGCACAAGCAGATTAATTGTAAGTCAAGTGAACAGAAGTCTAACTCAAATCACCAGAACAGAGAGTCACAGCTCCTAAATCAATTCCCAAACTTGAGCGAGTTTACAGACCCATGACCCCTTAATTAAAGGGGAAGCCATGTCCCCTTGAGGAAGGACCTCAAGACACTGCCAAAAACTTACACTGTTAATCCCCAAAAGCTTCTATGGTCTTTTATGAGAATGACTGTTCATTGGGGAAAAGGAAATAATCAGGCTTTTCTGGGATTAGTGGACACTGGCACTGATTCCAGGAGACCCAAAACGTCACTGTGACCCACCAGTCAGAGTGGGGGCATATGGAGGTCAGGTTATTAATGGAGTCTTAGCTCGTGTCAGTCTCACAGTAGGTCTGGTGGGTCCCTGAACCCATCCTGTGGAGATTTCCCCAGTTCCAGAATGCTTAATGGGAATAGATGCACTCAGCAACTGACGGAACCTCCCCATTGGATGCCTGACAAATAGAGTAAGGGGCTTTATGGTAAGAAAAGCCAAGTGGAAGCCATTAGATCTGCCCCTTCCTAGGAAAATAGTAAACCAAAATCAATACCACAATCCTGGCGGGATTGCAGAGGTTACTGCCATCACCAAGGATTTGAAGGGTGCAGGAGTGGTGATCCCCACCACCTCTCCATTCAACTCACTTATCTAGCCTGAGAAAAAAACAGATGGACCTTGGAGAATAGCGGTAGATTTTCAAAAACTTAACCAGGTAATGATTCCAATTGCAGCTGCTGCTCCAGATGTAGACTCATTGCTTGAGCAAATTAATACATCTCCTGGTACCTGGTATGCAGCTATTGATCTGGATAATGATTTTTTCTCCATACTTTTTTTGAAGGGCAATCAGAAGCAGCTTGCCTTTAGCTGGAAAGGCCAGTAATATACCTTCAGTTGTACAGGGCTACCTCAACTCTCCAGCCCTAGTCATAATTTAGTCCACAGGACCTTGATCACATTTCCCTTCCACAAGACATCATGCTGATCCATTACATTGATGACACTGTGATGAACAGACCTAGTAAGGAAGAAGTGTCAATGGGCCTGGACTTATAAAACACTTGTGTGCTAAAAAAAAAAAAAAAAAAATTTTTTTTTTTTTTTTTTTTTTTGTGCTAGAGTGTGGGAAATCAATCTCACAAAAATTCAGGAACCTTCCACTCAGTGAAATTTCTAGGGGTTCGGTGTTGTGGTGGATGTCAAGATATTGCTTCTACAGTGCAGGAAAATTATTGTATCTGGATCCTCCCACAATTAAAAAGAAGGCACAACACCTAGTAAGACTCTTTGGATTTTGGAGGCAGCATATTCCTCATTTGGGTGTGCTACTCTGGCCTATTTATCAAGTGACTCAAAAAGCTGTTAGTTTTGAGTGGAGATGAGAACAAGAGAAGGCTCTGCAACAGGTTCAGCCTGCTGTGCAAGCCACTCTGCCACTTGGGGCATATGATTCAGCTGATCCAATGATGCTTGGAATGTCAGTGGCAGATAGAGATGCAGTTTGGGGTCTTTGGCAGACCCCTATTGGTGAATTACAGTGCAGACTCCTAGAATTTTGGAGCAGAGCCCTCCCATCCTCTGCAGATAACTACTATCCTTTTGAGAAACAGCTTTTGGCTTGTTACTGGGCCTTAGTCGAGACTGAATACTTAACCATGGGACACTAAGTCACCATGTCACCTGAGCTGTCCGTCATGAACTGGGTGTTGTCTGACCCACAAAATCATAAATTTGGAGGTGCACAGCAGCATTCCATCATTAAATGGAAGTGGTGTATATGAGATTGGGCCTGATCAGGACCTGAAGGGACAAGTAAGTTGCAGGAGGAAGTGGCCCAAATGCACATGGTCTCCAGTCCTATCACATTACCTTCCATCTCCCAGTCTTCACCTATGGCCTCATGGGGAGTTCCTTATAATCAGTTGCCTGACGAAGAGAAAACTCATGCCTGGTTTACAGATGGTTCTGGGCGATACGCAGTCACCACTCAAAAGTGGACAGCAGCAGCACTATAGCCCCTTTCTGGGACCTCCCTGAATGTCAGTCATGAAGGAAAATCCTTCCAAAGGCCAGAACTTCAAGCAGTGCCCCTGGTTGTTCACTTTGCTTGGAAGGAGAAATGGCCAGATGTGCGATTGTATACTGATTCATGGGCTGTGGCCAATGGTTTGGCTGAATGGTCAGGAGCTTGGAAGGAGAATGATTGGAAAATTGGAGACAACGATTTATGGGGGAGAAGTATGTGGATAAACCTCTCTGAGTGGGCCAATGAAGTGAAGATATTTGTGTCTCAGGTATATTCTCACCAAAGGGTGACTTCAGCAGAGGAAGATTTTAACAATCAAGTGAATAGGATGATGCATTCTGTGGAAACCACTCACCCTCTTTCCCCAGCTATTCCCATCATTGCTCAATGTGCTCATGAACAAAATGTCCATGGTGGCAGGAATGGAGGTTATACATGGGCCCAGCAACATGGACTTCCACTCACCAAGGCTGACCTGGCTATAGCCACTGCTGAAGGCCCAGTCTGCTAGCAGCAGAGACCAACACTGAGTCCCTGATATGGCAACATCCCTTGAGGTAATCAGCTAGCAACCTGGTGGCAAGTTGAGTACACTGGACTGCTTCCATCATGGAAAGGACAGCGTTTTGTTCTTACTCGAATAGACACTCTGGGGATGGGTTTGCCTTCCCTGCATGCAATGCTTCTCCCAAAACTACTGTCCGTGGACTTACAGAATGGTTTATCCGTTGTCATGCATTCCCACACAGTATTACTTCAGATCAAGGTAGTCACTTCACAGCAAAATTGTGGCAATGGGACCATGCTCATGGAATTCACTGGTCTTACCATGTTCCCCATCATTCTGAATAGCTGACTTGATAGAAGGATGGAATGGCCTCCTAAAGACATAATTATGGTAATACCCCCAAAAAGCTAGGTGGTAATACCTTGCAGGGTTGGGGCAGTGTTCTCCAAAAGGCCGTATATGCTCTAAACCAGTGTCCTTGTGCTATATTTCCCATAGCCAGGATTCATGAGTCCAGGAATCAAAGGGTGGAAGTGGGAGTAGCACCGCTCACTATTACCCCTAGTGACCCACTCACAAGATTTTTGCTTCCTGTGCCCACAACCTTATGCTCTGCATGTCTAGAAGACTTAATCCCAAATAGAGGAATGTTCCCACCTGGAGACACATCACTGATTCCATTGAACTGGAAGCTAAGAATGCCACCAGGCGACTTAGGGCTCCTTATGCCTCTGGATCAACAGGCAAAGAAGGGAGTTACCATATTGGCTGGTGTTATTGATCCTGATTACCGAGAGGAAATTGAAGTGATATTACATAATGGAGGTAAAGAAGAGTATGCCTGGAATGCAGAAGATCCCTCAGGGCATCTCTAAGTACTACCGTGCCCCGTGATTAAAGTCAATGGAAAACTACAACAACCCAATTCCAACATGGCTACTAATGCCCCAGACCCTTCGAAAATGAAGGTTTGGGTCACCCCATCAGGCAAAGAACCACGGCCAGCTGAGGTGCTTGCTGAAGGAAAAGGGGATACTGAATGGGTGATGGAAGAAGGTATCTCTAAATACCAGTTACAGCCACATGACCTGCTGCAGACTATAAGATGTAAACAGGGCTATTGCATTTTTGGTTGTATTTGTGTTCGTTCTATCATGTCAGGCCCAAGTATGACTTTATAATTGCTTTTATTCAGAGATTATGTATGATTTAAGGAGATGTGTACAGGTGCCATTTGACAAGGGGTGGACTGTGATAGTTAAGATTGTATGTCAACTTGGCTGGGCCATGATTCTCAATTTTTTGGCAGTAGTATAATGTGATCGCTTCCCTGTTGAGATGTGTTATGTAATCACTCCCATGATGGGATCTGCTGTGAGTAGCCAATCAGTTGAAGGGGAAATTCCTTGGGCGTGTGGCCTGCATTGAGTGTGGGTAGACATTCTAGCAAGGCTGATGGGTTTTTGCTCGCTCTGGATCCTGCAGCTGGCTGCTATTTATCTGGCCTCTGGCTCTTGGGACTTGAGCTAGTAGCTTACCTGTGGTCTTGCTTGCTGATCTTGGCATTCGTTGATTTTCACAGCCTGTGAGAAACAGCCCTGTTCTCTGGCCTGCCGATCTTGGGCTCGCCAGCCCCTGAGGCTTTGTGAATCAGGAGAAGCCTCTTTCCTGACCCACAGAACGGGGACACTACAGCCTCTACAACTGTGTGAGCCATTTCCTTGATATAAATCCTCCTCTTTATATACATATTTATATGCTTTACTGGTTTTGCTTCTCTAGAGAACCCAGACTAAGACAGGGAGGAATCCAGAGATCAGGAACAATGGAGCAGAATTTTGAACTGTAAATAGGAGTTATCTATGAGGGAAAAAGAGATAGTAGGGCAGAGAAGAAATGTATAGTCTAGGTAGATAAAATTTTGCTTATTTGCTTGTTTTTACATGTATGAACAAAAAACAAGCCAGCAACAACAAAAACAAAAAAAGCTTCTGAGCTTCCAACATGGGTTTTGTACATGAAAAGGTGATATGATTATTTTCAAGTATCCAAGAAACTTTAAAAGTGCTATGTTTCTGTGGTTCCATTCTGTCTTGAAATGCTTCTGTCACTGTACTAACTTAAGTGAAATCATATGTTTTACCAACCCCTCTCTTCCATCAAACTCCAAACAACTTGAGGGCAGGAACCATGTCTATTTCATGCAGAGCCACACCTGGTGCTAAATAAATACAAAGTAGGACAATTATAAAAGTCTGTTAATTGGAGGAGAATTAGAATAAGAGTTAAGAAGGCAGAATGGCATAAAGCATGTTACATTGTTTCTTATATCTTATGATTTCTCTGTATCATGAAAGATGTAGTACGTTTTAGCTATAATTGTTGGGCTCTTACAACATGATATAGAATCTCCTTTAAAAAATAACCTTGGATGGCAACTAATGTCACAAAACAACATTTGTATAAAATTTCTCAGTGAAAAACTAATTCGCACTGTTAACTTTCACCTAAAACACAATAAAATTTAAAACAACAACAACAAAAAACACCTTGGGCAGTTCATGAAACTTTATCACAACCTGGATGAAATATCCCTTAAGACCTATTTTCTTCCCTTTGATAGTATGCCACGAGGGCCATTTCTCATCCTGAGTCACCCTCTAGAGAACCTCCTGACCAGGATCAAGGTGACCTGTACTGTGGCTATGAACACCGGTCTTGAAAAGTTATAAACTCCTTCCAGCTAATAAAATGTATTCTGATTTATAACATCAGGCTCCTGTGAGTCCTGTTAATGTGCATCAGTCCCTAGAACCTAACTATCCTCAGGTGATAATTTCACTGAGTTTATTCTACCAATAAAGCTGAGGTCCAAACCCTGGAACAAGAGAAAAAATGAAGCACTAATCATGTCTGCAAGGTTGGCTGATTTCCAAAAATGACTTTTAAAAAAATTATTGTGTTTTACGTGAAAGAAAATGACATTTTTATTCAATCTCATGCATGAATTTCCCAGTTTTAGGCTTTATATGTGCATACTCTTCTGTCACTAGATTTTTCTTTTAGTTGAGTATTTGGTTTCATTTCCCACCACCATCGACATCGCATACTCTAGTTAGGATGTCTAATATACTGATATATTATAACCATATTTACTGAGTCCAACATTTGGTAAAGAAATGTTACATCCTGCCTCTGTTTCAATGTAGAAAACAAGCTAATGTATCATTTCGATAAAATTCCAATCCCAAGCTTCTTTTAGAAGTCCAGATGCATCTATTGGTCTCAACCCACCTGGATCAAAGGAGAATGATGAACACCAAGGACACAAGGTGATTATGAGCCCAAGAGACAGAAAGGGCCATATGAACCAGAGTCTACATCATCCTGAGACCAGAAGAACTAGATGGTGCCCGGCTAAAACCCATGACTGCCCTGACAGGGAACACAACAGAGAACCCCTGAGGGAGCAGGAGAGCAGTGGGATGCAGACCCCAAATTCTCATAAGACCAGACTTAATGGTCTGACTGAGACTAGAAGGACCCAGGTGGTCATGACCCCTAGACCTTCTGTTGGCCCATGACAGGAACCATTCCCAAAGCCAACTCCTCAGACATGGATTGGACTGGACAGTGGGTTGGAGAGGGATGCTGGTGAGGAGTGAGCTTCTTGGATCAGGTGGACGCTTGAGACTATGTTGGCATCTCCTGCTTGGAGGGGAGATGAGAGGGTGGAGGAGGTTAGAAGCTGGCGAAATGGACACGAAAAGAGAGAGTGGAGGGAGAGAGTGGGCTGTCTCATTAGGGGGAGAGTAATTGGGAGTGTGTAGCAAGGTGTATATGGGTTTTTGTGTGAGAGGCTGACTTGATTTGTAAACTTCCACTTAAAGCACAGTAAAAATTATATTAAAAAAAAATGTCTAGAATATTAGGAAGTAGACTGTAATTTCCATCAGGAGGCATAGTAAAACTGTGGGTATTTTAAACTTTATTGTAAGACAACTAATAATTTCTAGCTAATATTTTTTCCAGAGCTTACTTTTTAAGATATTGCTTTTTAAGTTTACCTGAAGAAAATGCATCTGTTTAATTTGTGTGAGCCTTGTATTGAATGTGAGAATTGGAACTATCCCCACAGCTTACGGTCTACATTAACATGACTTTAGTATTCCAGTATTTTCATCTGTTTTGATTCCTGCCTATACAACTCTTTCACTATCTTTCCCTTATTGGAGGAAAAACATTTTCAGTGAAAATCACAAATAAAAATTATTTTCAAATTATCATGATTCCAGTACTCTGGGGCTTGTGGAAAGTGATCAAGGTTAATGCTTTTGCAATTTCACCTTTATAAGTTATACCAGATAGCATGTATTTTGGTTTTCCAATAACCAGAAATAGTTCAGTCCAAGCTTGAGAGTAAAAAGATAAAACTACTCTGTAAAGGAAAAAAAAAGTTATTGTTCCTGAAATGTTAGAAACTCCCATAAAGCAGACATTTCATTGGCACTAGGACCTTTTTTTTTTTTATCTTTTATAATGGTAATTGTTTTTTAATCAACAAAGATTTAATGAGCATTCCTGAGACTATGGCCCCCTGACACCCTGCTAACAGAATAAAGCCACTCCTGAAGTCCACCTTTCAGCCAAAGATCAGACAGGCCTATATAACAATCAATAACACACTTGAAAGCAAATGAGAATGAAGAACATGAAAGACATAAGGTAATTATGAGCCCAGGAGACAGAAAGGGCCACATAAGCCAGAGACTACATCAGCCTGAAACCAGAAGAACTAGATGGTGCCCAGCTGCAACCAATGAATGCCCTGACAGGGAACACAACAGAGAATCCCTGAGGGAGCAGGACAGCAGTAGGGTGCAGACCTCAAATTCTAGTAAAAAGACCAGACTTAATGGTCAGACTGAGACTAGAAGGACCCAGAGGTCATGATCCCCAGACCTTCTGTTAGCCCAAGACAGGAACTATTCCCAAAGCCAACTCTTCAGACAGGGATCGGACTGGACCATGGGATAGAAAATGATACTGATGAGGGCTGAGCTTCTTGGATCAGGTAGACTCATGAGACTATGTAGGCAGCTCCTGTCTGGAGGGGAAACGGGAGGGCACAGGGAGTCAGAAGCTGGCTGAATGGAGGAGAAAATAGAGACTGTAAAAAAGTGTGCGGTCTCATTGGGGGGAGAGCAACTAGGAGTATATAGCAAGGCATATTTAAATTTTTGTATGAGAGATTGACTTGTAAACTTTCACTTAAAGCACAATAAAAAATTAAAAAAAAAAACCACTTGAGGAACATGCTTCTTAGTTCAATTAAACATAGACTTAATGTGCAACACCTACCCAAAAGCTAAGATGAGAAGGTAGGAAGTAACAGGAGATCTGGAGGAATGGACACAGGGAACCCTAGATGTAAAGGGAAAAGGGATGAGTGCTGACATATTGCTAGAATTTCAACAAATGTCACAAAACAATATGTATAAATTTTTAAAAAAGAAACTAATTTGCGCTGTAAACTTTGACCTAAAACACAATAAAAAATAAATAAATAGAGATGGAAGAAAAAAACTTAAAAACAATTAATGAACACTGTAGGAAAAAAGTCTTGGGTCAGTGGAAAATGATGCATTGTCTAGAAGATACCCCTCTGGGCTATCTATTCTGATTCAATTTCTGACTGTGTAAATATTAAATAACTGATAGCAATACAAAATAATTCTTGTCTATAGATGTAAAAACTCTGTCCTGTCCACTAGAGGTTTGCATAATTTCCCTTTTCCTGTTTTGGTTGGTTTACTGTGCAAGAAGCTAACTTTGTATCCATTCTCACCTTTGCTGTGATATTTCTCATCTGTAAACATGTCTATTTTTGGATTCTCCTTTGAACTGGTTAAATCTGCCTGGTTCCCTTACTAAGAGTTTAAAAAAAAAATCACGCCTTACTTTCTAGTGACACATAAATTCAGTGTTGAACAATTCTTTTTAAAGGACATTTAAATCAATAAATACATTTATTATCTCAGTATTGAATTAGCCCAGCTTTTAAAAGCCATTAAACCCACTATATTAAAAAATGTAATTGTATTAATATCAAGAGTCATCAGAGGCTTTTAAAATCTCGCCTCTAAGAGTAATGGAACAAATTTTTATCTCTATTTTTACATTATCAAGATTTTCCAAAATTCAAATCATAATAGATGCCAGCAGATTTAATTAAAATATATATAGACAACTTATGTTAATTAGTCTCTAGTAACTTTACTATTTATCTTTTTTTTTTTTTTTTGGCCAAGAGCATAGGTTTGTTTCTTATGTATGATAACAGATGATTTAATAAATTAGAGCTATGAAAGATGCCCATCAAAATAGCCATACTTTTCTGAGATGTAAAACATAACATCCTCACTGTACATTTCAGGATTCTGTGGTGACTGCATAGTGTGAAGGAGAAACACAAAATTACTTTACTGTTGTTACATGGTCAATAGTGTTAAATATGATCTATGCTAGATTATAGGTGGGATCTTTGCAGTAAAAAAATAGATTTGATTTTATTATATACGATAAGGACTATAAGCATGCAAGTAGAATAATCAGAATAACCAATGACAAAGAAATGGCCTAGAGCACTGGCTCCCAAAATTTGCACACTGGCAGCACCTCAGAATCTACATAAAACATCAGTTTGCTGGCTCCCATCCACAGACAATCTGATTTAATTGTTATGGGAACAACACTCAAGCAGCAGAGTTTTTAAAAATCTCTGTTGGTGATTCCAATGTACAGCAATATTTGGGAATATTGAGAGCTTTCTATTCCAAGTTTGGTCCCTGTATCAGCAACATCTACAGCACCAGGGAGATGGTTAGAAGCACAGAATCTCTAGACACACTCACATCTACTGAAAGAGAATCTGCATTTTAGCAAAATATCGGGGCCAATTCCTATGCACATTACAGTGTGAGAAGTATTGGTTTAGAGCAGTGTTACTCAAAGGGTGGTCCATTCACCAGTAGTATCAGCAGCACCCAGGAGTCAACTAAAAATACAAATTCCTGGACCACACTCCAGACCTACAAAATCAGCATCTGTGGGGCTCAGGTCCAGAAATCTGTGCTTTAACCATAGTTCCACGAGATTTTTATATGTACTATACATGCTATATAAAAACCTCCATTTTAACCAGATTCCTAGGTGATTTGTAAGCTCTTTAAGATGATAAAAGCACTAGCCTAGAGAATGTAAGAGAAGAATGGATACTGCTCCAAGTTAAGGAACATAACTTAGACTAACTTGGCAGTGTGTATTTATTTCAGAACATGTTCTCTTTCCAAACCAATTTGTAATGGCCCTGAGATAAATAAAAATGACTTGCAGAATAGTTTGTATTTCACTAAGTTCAATTTACTAGGCTATTCTAGATCTCTGTGATCTAGAAATCACGGAAATGTGAAAATAATATATATGATACTTGTCCGCATCAATGCAAACAATTTTGCTCAATTGTGGTACAATTTTGCCAAGTAGGAAAGATAACCTCAAGCATTAAGATTTTTTTGCCCTACACTCGCTCCTCACTTACCAACATGATTACGTTTTTCTTTTAAAAAAATTATCATCTTGCTTCTGTTCTGAATCTTTCTTCTATTCCTTCCTACTTGGTTTCCTTTACTTAAAAAGTGAAGAAACGGTTCCCAGAGGGTCAAAGTAATATAAAACATCACAACTTTTTCAAGTAATGAAGCATAAATGCAAGTACACTTAAATCTAATTCAAGACCTCACATTTTCTACTACTTTACATTGTCTTCAAAACAGTATTTTGGTTGTTCATACGCGGGTAGAAACCCTGGTGGTGTAGTGGCTAAGAGCTATGGCTGATAACCAAAAGATTGAGTGTTTGTATCCATCAGGTGCTCCTTGGAAACTCTATGGTGGAGTTCTACTCTGTCCTGTAGGGTCCCTAGGAGTCAATTGGCTCCACGGCAACCGTTTGCTTTTTTTTTTTCTTCAAACGAAGGCGGGGGTAGAGAGGAAAGTAGAAAGGAACAAAATAAAACGACTTATCCGTGATCACTGGGGACAGTCCCTGCATACAATATTGGGATTGTCTTCCTCAGAAAATGAGATCTCTGAAGCTATCGATTTCGGGACCACGTAATAAAACGTTACTATGAAGAGTCGGAAACGACTCGATGGCACTAGTTTTTTTTTTTTTTTTTATGAGACAGGATGGAAAGCGAACAGTGAATGAATGCCTCTTACCTTAACCAAACCTGTAGGAATCTATCTATTATCTCTCTGTCTATCTATTACCTATGTAGAGATTTTACACCAAGACAAAGATCTTTTTGTTGTTGTTGTCTATGGTCTCATATTTCTCTTATGTATCCTATAACCACGTCCTGGAAACCCTGGTGGTACAGTTGTTAAGTGCTAAGGCTGCTAACCAAAAGGTCGGCAGCTCAAATCCACCAGGCGCTCCCTGGAAACCCTGTGAGGCGGTTTTACTCTGCCCTATTTGGTCGCTCTGAGTCGGACTCTACGGCGATTTTTTCTTCTTCTTTTTTAACCACATACTTTCACTTCACATCCTTTCTCCCACGTCCGGCAGAAAGAATAGAAGAGAGGTATGGTACATGAGAGAGAGAAAGAAAAGGGCAACGAGAGAAGACAAGAAAGGGAAAAAGAGGTTGGAGTGGGAGGGGAGCGTGCGGAGGCAAGGAAACCGGAGGGCGCGGAAAACTGTCAAGCCGTCTGCGTACCCTTGCAGAAAAAGTGAAAATGCCCAAAACAGGATTATACAGGGAATATTTGAGTCCCGCGCATGAGCCCAGTCTCCGCTCATACAACTTCTTAAAATAAAATATGGGCGGCATATACTGTGGGCATCGCGGAAAGCTGCTGAAAGACTGTTTGAACGCAGTGCGGATAAAATCTGCAACTGAGTCCAATACTCCTTAGAGCTGATCCTGTAACTCGCGGTCTTCAGAGGCAGGTTCCGGCAGGGCCGGGGTTGGGTCAGTGGGAAAAGGGGGTGTGGTGTGGGTGGCGTAGGCTCCGGTCTTCAGAACTGCATTAATTCTGCTACTCAGTGCAAGTTCCAGCTTCGCTGTGAAATGTGTTCTCTCCTGCTTTTCTGGTTTTAGAAATAATCTTTTTCTCTTTCCTGAACAAAACAGTTTTTCAGTCATTATTTATGGCCGCCATCTTGCATAAGTACTATGCGTACTGTCAGGATGGCAGAGTGGTCTAAGGCACCACGCCCAAGGTTTCCCTTCCTGCCCTCGGGGTTTCTGGTCTCCAGATGAAGGCCTGGGTTCAAATCCCACTTCTGATACAACTCTATTTTGTTCTTGTCAGGCTTCATTAAAAGTTGAACCTTGGAACCCGCAACACCTGAGATTTCTTCTTGCTCTTGCTTGTTTAACTCACCTCCTGCTCTTGCAGTCACACCAGCTCATCCTGTCCGTGTCGCTCCGTCTTGGGCCCTCCAAGCACTAGGCCATCACTCTCCGTTTCTTGGCCTTCACTCTCTTCCCACTGTCCATTGTGAAACCCTTTCTAACTCAAAGATATCCAGCCCCAAATACTCTTGTCAATGGCCTAGCGCGTCTGTAACCATCCCACGGCAAAGCGCAGCAATGAAAGAGCCATCTCTTGCAACTCAAATTGTTGACAAATAAAAAGACCTGAACTAGAGAATTCTGGCATGTTTCCAGAATCTTTTCAAATTTCCAGAGTCATTCGGAGGAAATTTAATCCTCTGGTGCCACCTGATGCAGGAGAAAGCCATGCATGGGGCAAGAGCACTGGCGAAGCTGCAGGCCAAGCAGCACCTGGACACCAGGAAGCAAAGCCCTCTTCCTCCTGCACTGTCTCTCCAGCATTCTTCCCAGGCAAATCCTCAGTGCCGGGTAGCAAAGTAAAATACTGTAAAGACTCAGATTTACTTTCACAAAGCAGGTAAAAGGATGATTTGGGGCTGAGAGAAAATAAATCCATGATAAAAAAAAAAAAAAAGATAGGCATTAACTAATACAGATAGATGAATAGCTAGCTAGCTAGATACATATGTATTTTTAATGTGAAAATGAGATACTGCCATAACACACCCTAAGGCATGTAGCTTTGGGACCAGGTAGCAGGTGGAAACTGGTAAGACCTTCAGAAGAATGTTAGTGAAAATGTCCCCAAAATGGGAAGACAGTTTCTATCTGCTGACTAGTCAGGAGAAGGAGGAAAATGTTATTAGAAGCAAAAGGAAAAGGGGCCCTTGTTATCTAGTGACAGAAAGTTTAGCAACACTGTCCCTGTGGTAATGGGGAAAGTAAAAAATATACCTAATCAACTGAGTGATTTAGGTAAGAATACTTCCAGGCAATATGTTAAAGGTGACCCCTGGCTTTTTCTAGTTGCCTACAGTAAAAGGGGTGGGTGGTGGTGTATGTGAGATAAACTAAAGAAAGAATTGTTGATTATAAAGGAACCACAACTTGGCGTATATTAAAAAATAAAACTTTCTACTAGGGAAAGATAAGCTCAAAGGACTAATGGACCACATCTACCATGGCCTCCACCAGACTGAGTCCAGCACAACTAGAAGGTGCCCAGCTACCACTGACTACTCTGACAGGGATTATAATAGAGGGTCCTGGACAGAGTTGGAGGAAAATGTAGAACAAAATCCTAACTCAAAAAGAAATACCAGACTGTCTGGCCTGACAAAGACTGGAGAAACCCTGAGAGTATGGCCCCCAGACACCCTTTCAGCTCAGTAATGAAGTCACTCCTGAGCTTCATCTTTCAGTCAAATATTGGACAGGTCCATAAAACAAAATGAGACTAAAGGGGCACACCAGCCCTGGGACAAGGACTAGAAGACAGGAGGGGACAGGAAAGCTGGTAATAGGGAAGCCAAGGTTGAGAAGGGAGTGTTTACATGTCGTGGGGTTGTTCACCAATGTCATAAAACAACCTGTGTACTAACTGTTTAATGAGAAACTAGTTTCTTCTGTAAACCTTACTCTAAAATACAATAAAAATAAATAAATAAAATAAAACTTTGTCATTTCCAGCCTCTCCAAATGACAAACAATGCCACTTAAAAAAAGGCTTCTGGGGAAACAACAGACCTAAGACATTGTCAGAAAAGTAGGGTCTAAAGACAAAACTAAGGGCATAGTGATAAAACCTTTTGCTCAGACCTTAGAAGAGATTTAAGTGGTCCCTCAGAAAGACTTATGAATGAACAAGCATTCAGGTGATTTTAGCCGCAGCTTTCAAGCCACTCTAGCTGAGTGGAGCCCAGATGAGCTATCCTCTCCACCCCCTCAGGCCTGCCAAGTTACAGATTTTTAAACAAACCAATGTTATTGTTTTATGGCCCTGTTTTTCAGGATAATTTGTTGTGCAGCCGTAGTACTGCAACAATAATCGTGAAAAAAAGGTAATATCACAAATGAACACTTTAAAAGAGAAAGAAAATAAATTCAAATAATTGAGCTCAAATTTCAAACAATATTTGGGCCCTTGTATTTATTCATATTTGACACTAGAAGAAGGAAAAGGATCCAGACCATCTTAACTTGGAACCAACTCCAGGCTTCTTAGATTAACTAACAACTTCTCTCTATTCTGGACAAGCTTCCACTTATGAAGAAGCATGACTTAAAGTCGTATTGTGTATGAATCTAGATCTTAGACCTCTACAGAAAGCAGAGAACTAGGTACACTACCAACTAGATCGTGCTGTGCTGTAGGCTCTATTAGCCTTCTTTTTTGCACGTGGTGAGCTTGGATTACCTTTGTTTAATGAAGAAGGTGATAAAGACTATCTGCAAACTTCCCACAAGGCCAATAAACTCTTGTGTTTTGACTCTTCTTGGAAGCTAAATAGAATGGCTAATTTATGGAATCTTTGGCGTTCTTGGAATTCCTTCCAGCCTCTTTGAACCTAGATAAAGTTATTGTGCCTGGCTGGAAATGTATCTACGTCTTCTCAGCTTCTGCTGCTGCCTCCTTCCCATCCTACAAAGGAGGAAGCAAAAGTACTTGTTTCACCAAAAGTTACCTATTAGGGAGTTGAAAAGTCTATAACAATTACAACCATGTTACGTTTTCTTTAGATTTAAGGAGAGATGTTATGAATTCTAGTCGAGCCCTGTTTGTTGGATACCTACATCCAAAAGGGACTACCGTATTGGGATCTCTCTTTGCTTTGTGTACCATCACTTAGTCCAATAGAACCAGCTAGGTACCTATGGACTCAAGGTCATACCAATGTGTGTGGACACTGTCAGCGGATACTTTGCTATTTTGAAGTAAATGACTATGATGTTATCTCCATAGAATATGATGTAGAGCACAGCCACTGAAAATGTGGTCTGCAGACCAGTGCTAATCTGTGTTTGCTATCACTCAGCACCATTTCGAGATACAGAGCTTGTGCCAGAATGTGAATCAGCTGTATCACTAAGCACTTCGTCTAGTTTTGTTGATCAGTTGATTGATTATTTATTTGTTAGTAGTAGAAAGAGTTCTGCAGTGAAGTCAGTAGAGCATTTAATTATATCCTGGTCAAAGTTTACATCTTTTGTGAACTAGTAACTAATGTTCCCTAACTGACAACTTTGAACACCACTGGCATCAGAGAATTGAGTCCTTGATGGTGCAAATGATTAAGAGCTTGGCTGCTAACTGAAAGATTGGAGGTTCAAACCCATCCAGAGGCACTTCGGAAAAGGCGATCTTCTTTTGAAAGGTCATAGACATGAAAACTGTATGGAGTTCAGTTCTACTCTGCAACACATGGGGTCACCATGAATTGCAATTGACTTCATGGCAATCGGTTTGGTTTTTTGGTTTGGAATCAGAAAAACATTCCAACATTAGAATATAGATCATTATTATGCATTTTGAAATTAAAATTTGTTATAGGAATATAAGTAGAAAGAGGTTTACAAAATAGTATTCTGAAGCTCACAAAGTTCCCAAGAGAAACGGACTCTGTTGCCCTCCAGCAGAAACAGAACAGCCAAGAAATATCACTGCAACCTTAGCTGCTTGGCATAAACCAAATTATTGCTTGAAGTCAGATCTTCACCACATTCTCCCCAGGACCAGATGCCTCCTCAGCCTTACTTGACAGAAGATACGCCTTCCATGTACCAGTCTCAACAGGGTGCATCTGTTGGAAATAATCTATTTTCATGCCTGCATTCTCACTTCCTGAAAGTTTATGGCAAACATATTTGTGTTCCTTGTTGCAATGGTTATGCCCCTAATAAAAAATATCTAAAGGTAAACATTTCCTATCACCTTCTGAAGCTCCAATCTACCTTATTATTCAGGGATTATATAGGATAGAAATTCATGCCCCAACCAAATATAGAAAGGAATCACACAAATTATAACACCAATGTACTGATATATTCTCCGTTTGCCTTCCCAGGACCATTTTCTGCCCTGCCCTGTACCTTGGAAGGCTGCTTTACTTGGGCTTTCTTGCACCCTGGCTCCTGGCAGGATTCAGCCAATGGCAAGTACTAGCAGGAGATCACATGGTAGGAAGAGAAAGAGAGAGAGATGCAAATGTTCCTCCCACTAATTCCCAGACAGGCTGCATTTCTCCCATGGGCACAGCTCCTGGTGGGTGGCTCCTCTCAAAAGGCGAGAGCTCTTGCCAAATTCTGGCACCTCCACTGCTTCCATCAGATGACGGAATGGTGGACAAACACCTGTACATAATACCCTGGCCCAATTCTTCCTCAAATGGTGGATTATTTATTGAAAAGAAAAGACGACCAACTGGACGACATTTTATATCAGAGTCTTGGGCTTTGATTGGGGAAGAGCATTTGCTGTTTACTCAGGCTGGGGACTGAGCTGGACCATCCAGTGCAACTGTGCTGACTACCTCTGTCATTTCCCATTCGTCTTGAACTCTGGGGAGCTCAGCTACAATACAGAATAATAATGTCGGTTATACCCACGAGGCCTAGTTAATGTTACCCATTGCAAAAATAGTTTGTATAAATCCCATCCTTTGCTTTAATAGGATAACTCCAGCCATTAACTCAGGTTTAGATTAGAAAAAGCGCTATTGTTACCCTTAAGCCCTTCAGACTGATCTTCCTGTCCTTCATTAGTACTTTCACCGCATAGCTTCATTCACCTTTGAACTCCCTAGAATTTATTCATCCACTTTCTCAGATGTGGCCTGGGAACGTTACCTTAATTTGTAGCATCTGTTCATGTGGTTGCAAACCCTCGTTGACAAGTGGTTAGGGGCTATGGCTGCTAATCAAAAGATTGGTGGTTTGAATCCACCAGGCTTTCCTTGGAAACCCTATGTGGTGGTTCTACTCTGTCATATACAGTTGTTATGAGTCAGAATCGACTCAAAGGCAATAGGTTTTTTTTTTTTTTTTATGTGATGTTGTCAAAGTTCCTCAGAGCTTCTTTTGGTTTCTTTATGTGTTGGTGTCTTGAGATTAGCAAGAACGTTTAGTGCTCTTCTCTGCACAATCTGGGTTCCTGCTCAGGAGTTATCTAGTCATGCTGGATGGAGGGATTTCAGTTTCTAGAGACAGATCAGGAAATACTTATATCAGCCAGGCTTTGGATGGAAGCTAAGAATGTGAGGAGAATAAATATTTTAGAATACACCATCAAATCTGTTTCTTCTAACATAGCACTTTGATTCATCAGGCTAATCATTTAAATATTAACCTAAATGCTTGATCAAAATTAAATCATAATAAAAACCTGTTTTCAAAAATAAATAAATAAAACATGGGTAAACATCTTTTTGATATTCTCTGCTTTCAGCCATGATCCATCTGACATCAGCAATGATATCCCTTGTTCCACATCCTCTTCTGAATATGGCTTGAATTTCTGGCAGTTCCCTGTCAAAGCACTGCTACAGCCACTTTTGAATGATTCTCAGCAAAATTTTACTTGTATATGATATAATGATATTGTTTGATAATTTCTGCAATCTGTTGGATCACCTTTCTTTGGACTGGATACAAATATGGATCTCTTCCAGTCAGTTGAATAGTTAACTGTCTTCCAAATTTCTTGATTTAGGTGATGTCACATCCTAAATCAAGTGCTGCACCCATTATGCCTACAGAAAAAGCAAGTGGTAGGATTACTGTGTTTTGTAAAGGTGACTATGTGAAGCCCTTGTTTTAGCTTGCTTTCTTCGATCATCAGGATTTTGAGCCCAGGAAACCTCAGAGGCTGAAACAAAACAAAGTTCTATTGGCCCACTTCACTTAGTATAGTCATCCAAAATAACTCTTTCCAGGGCAATGAGAAATCCATTGTTAGGAACTTGAAAAAGATCCAAGAGAAAGTTTAGTACTTTTGAAAGTGGCTTACAATACAATATGGTAATTTGTGATCATAGATAGGGATTAAGACATAGAAGCCAGTGTTCATAGTCCTGCAGGGTGGCCTAATGTACTTCTAGCCCATTGCCTTAACCGGTCGACCATAACTATAGATGCTTATAGATTCTTTGCAATGTACCACACGTTACCATATATCATCTATTCCATGCTATTTTTTAAATTTTGACAAGGATTTAATAATTGACAGTAACTCATAACAATAATAGGTCATTTTTCACAAATATCTTTCCTAACCAGGATCCAATCAAAGGTCATTTATTGCATTTGGTTGTTTCCTTAATCCCTTTTAGTCTAGACCAGCCTCACATCACTGTTTGTTGTTTTTGCTGTGTTTTGACATTGACTTTTTTAAAAAGTGCAAGCCAATTGTCTTGTGGAATGTCCTACATTCTGGATTTGTCTCATTGGATGCTCATGCAATCTTTTAATTTATTCCTCTATTTCTTGTACACTGGAAGTCTAAAGGGTTGGTTATATCCTTTTAATTAATTGAGTAGATTTAAGGTTAAACATTTTTGGCCTGAAATGTGTACTTTATACAGTACTTACTTCACATCAGGAATCATTTTTCAGGACATCTCAATGATAGTGAAAATAAAATGGTGCTCCCAGGGTTCTTTTTTTTTCCCTTTCCAATTGGCAAGTAATCTGTGGAGTGGTAACTTTAGCACCACACACGTCTGTTATTTCCCAGTAACCCTCTTTGCCTAATGATTTGAAGATCCCTAATGCTCTTTGCCTAGGCCTATTTTTTCTCTGGGGGTTGCATATGGTAATTGTTCTAATTCTACCATTCTTTCTACATTTGTGAGAGGTCCCTCTTGTCAAGCTTGTTGCCCTCTTTCCCCCCTTTCTCCACACCCCACAATGTGTTCCAGTCTTTCTGTAGCAACCTTGGGTCTCAGATTAATTAGCGCTGAAAGGCTCTGAGAAGTTTGCACTTTCTCCTCAAGTCGACTGGAAGAACGTGACGTTATGCCGACTGTAAGGTCTCCAGTGATTCTTAAACTCTAGCGCGTAGAGTAATCTCTTGGATACCTTGTTAAAACCTAAATTCCTGGAGCCCATCTTCAGAGATTCTGATTCAGTAAATCGAGGGCGGCGGGGAGCTGCGGGATATACCCATTTCTAAGCAGCTCGCAGAGGCTGCTGGCGGTCCACCCACCAAGTTTTGACTAGAGCAGACTGAGAGAATGGACTGACTGTATATTGGACTGACATGCTAATGAGGAAAGACAGAGATATACAAGCAGACACTTAGAGGGAGAAAAAGAAACCAAAGCAAAGGTAAAGGATGTGGAGGGCAAATACATGGAGGATAAACTATTAAGACGAAAAAGAGTAAATTTCTTATTTAACCTGGAAAAGTATTAAAATGGAGCACAAGTGCCACTATGAACAAAACATACCGGGATTCTTCCAATGGAAATACATTAACATTTCAGGAACCACAAACGGATTCCAACCGTTAGTCTTCTGATCTGAAGTCAGGTGCCCTATCCAATAGGCCACACAGTCCTCTAACGGTGGGTGCTGAAAAGCTTTTAGAAGGAAAAATAATCTGCCTCTCTTCACTTGCAATATAAATTTAATGTGCACATCAGAGAAAAAAATTAATCTAATGATCAAAAATACTGTAAAGTTACTAGATAACCAGCAAGAAGAGGAATATAATGATAAAATAATTGAAATATGGTGCTATTAATAGATTGAATGCTTTAATTGATAAAATGCTTTATCTTTGTATGGGAATTAGGGAGAAAGTCCCCTCCAGGGATGAAATGCTTGAGCTAAGAGCTGAAGGAGGAGAGGGCTTAACTAGGCCAAGGCAGAACCCAGTTGCTTTACAGACCCAGGGAACCTCCACTCCCTTGCTTTCCAGGTAAAGATTAATTGTGGATTAAACACAAAAATTTACTTTCTCACACTCGAATAATCCTAAAATACATATTCACGTAGGACAAAAGTTGGAGAGAGGAGCTAACAGCAACCAAGTTCTGTAATCTGAAAAGGCTACTGAGGAGCGACAGTTGATTTGTCCGACCTGAGAAAGCTGAATCCTAAAGCATTAGTGGGAAAAGAAAGAGGCAACAAAATTTTATACCACAGAACCCCCGTCTCCATGCCCCATGGAATGGCCTCATAGTCTCAGGAACTGTCAGCACCAGCTTCATCTGGAAACTGCCCTCCCTCCATCCTGGAAGAAGACTGGAAGGTTATTTTCTTGAGAGAGCAAACTATAGGGTCTCTAGGCAGGAGCAGCGATTCTCAACATTTTCCGTGCATCAGGATAACCTGGAGAGTTTGTTAAAACACAGATTGCAGGGCCTCAAGCTCAGAGTGTCAAATTCAGTATGTCTGGGGTGTGGCCGAGAATTTATGTTTCTAACAAGTTACTATTCCCAAACCCCTGGCTTCTACATCTTCACCATCCGGGCAAAAGATGGAATAATTTTCTACCACATACATAAGATCATATGAATTAAAAAGCCCCTTAGCACAGAAGTAGTAGTAAATGGTAAGTTCTCAGTAAATGCTAGCGGTTTTTCTGGGGTTCAAGTAGTAAACTGAACGTTACATGCACGAAAAAGAGACGGCTAGACCCACGGATTCCGACTGAGGAAGTGAGGGTTTTGGGAAGAGATGCCACCCGCACTATGCCTTGAGGAGAAGCAGCTTTTCGCCAGGTTGAAAGCCAGGTCAGTGCGGAAATAGGGAGGAGGAAAGTAGAAGACCAAGAGGCTGGGCATCGGGCATAGCAAGGCTGGGAGTTTGATATGGAAGAGGGAGGTGTCTAGTGAATTTATAGGAAAAGTAACATTGCAAACTTTGCAGCCGCTTTTATTCCTGTTTCATTGTGGCTCTAAATTCAATACCTACCCGATTTTTCTCAAAATAGAAAAATTTCCACAAGTGGAAAGATTGAACGTTTTTTCCTGGGTTTTTCCCCATAAGGAGCATTGGGAGTTATTATTTAACGTGGTCAATTCCTTATTTTTTCTCAAGGAAGCGTTAGCAAAACTGTGAGCGGTGGAGACAAAAATGGTCACAGTTAGTGATAAATAAATATTTTGGATCTGGAGAAAGGGGAAGGGGGATGATTCAAGATTCTACTTTTGAAAGGCTGAGGGTACTTCCTGTGACCTCGTGGCGCAACGGTAGCGCATCTGACTCCAGATCAGAAGGTTGCGTGTTCAAGTCACGTCGGGGTCAGGGGGGGTTTAAGTTTTGGAGCGAGAAGCAAGGATCAATTTGACAATCTACTTTCCTTCTTGGCGTAATTACCACTGAAAATCATCTCCACTTTGAGACCTGTTAGCGCTGCCAGAGAGCCCGAGTGGAGACAAAGAGAACAGATGATCTACCTTTTTAGAGATTCCGTGGGATGCGACTCTATCTCTTTTGCCTTTTGCTTGGTGTTGGGATTCTAAGACGGGGGTCAAAACCCCCACATGGGCCGTGCATCTTCTGGCACCTTACTTAAAAAGATGTTTAAGTCTCCTTTTTGGTATCAGGGACCACATAGTCTCCTGGTTCCCTTTTTTCTTTTCTATCACTTCTTGCGTCCTTTAAGTGCCCAAGACCTTCCCCTCCACCTAAAGGTTGGCCTTCCTAAGGCAATTCCGTTGCCCTCTTTGATTTCGCGGGGCCGGGTTGTAGAATGGTTAAGCATTTGGCGGTAACCAAAAGGTCAGCGGTTCGAATTCACCAGCCGCTCCTTGGAGACCATATGGGGCCGTTCTTCTTTGCCAAATAGAGTCGCTAGAAGTCAGAATGGACTCAATGGCAATAGTTGTTATTATTATTATTTTGGCTTCCTCACTTTTCCTTATCTTACAGGCCTCCACCACTTGGTGCCTTCTTCTCATCGGGCCCAGTTTCATCCCCAGCTCCAATAAGCCCAGAACCCAGTACCCCCCACCCACCTGACTACGATTTCTCTTCTTCACTTCCCAATCTAAGCATAGAGTCACGTAGGTTTACCTCCTAATATATTACCTGCCGTCTGTCTGCTTCTCTTCATTACCCAATGACCTCTCTCCTTCCACCAATTACTCCTGCCAGGAATATTGACATGAATCCCCTAACTCCTGTCTCCAAATCTCCTCTTGCTCAGTTAAATCAGTCTCCTTATTATGATTGTTTTTAAATGCATATCTTATCCTGAAGTTCTCTTGCTTAAAACAAAACAAAACAAAGAAAACAAAACAATTAACTGTGCTTATTATTAACCCTGTATCACAGGGGAATTCTTTTACTTCCTCAGTGCATTATGCCACTTCCCACCACAGGGCCTTTGCCCCTGCCATTTCCTCTCTAAAGAATGTTCTATGTCTTTTGCTGCATAATTCAGACACTCATCTTTTAGTGGTCTACTGGGGGAGTACTGGTTAAAGAAATGTATCAATTATTACAGAGTAAAATATTATGCAGCCATTATAATGATATCAGAGAAAAATAGCTAATGATACAAAAGATGTATAAGACAATTGAAGTGGAAAAAAAGATGCATTCAGTACTATTTACTGATATTATACCATCCAGTCCAATTAATACAGCCATATGACTCATAAGGCTAACTAACTAATAAACATCACAATACTAATAGTGGTTATCTCTAGGTGTGGGATTAGGCACTGATTTAATTTGTTTCTTTTTTGCTGACTTGTACTTTTCAAATATTTCACGATGAAAAGGTTTTTTTTTAAAAAGAGGAAAATATGAAAATTATGTTAAAAAATTACTGAGTATATACTCCACCAGCTGTGAAGATGAATCAGGCAGAGGGTTTTTGCTCTGGAAGAAATAGCAGCCCAGTGCAAGAGACAGTAGTATTAACTCATTATTATGGTAAACTATGAAACATACAAGGAAAAGCATATATTTGACCCAGATTTAGTAGATATTTAAGAGTGACTGACCCTGATGGACAGTGTTAGTGTCGAGAGTGAGGCGGAGTGTAGGACTTGGGGAGGAATTCAGAGAGCAGGGACAATGGAGCAGAATTTTGAAGCATAAATAGGAGTTACCTATGAGGGAAAAACAGGGTGGGAGGGCAGAGAGGAGATTTATAGCCTAGGTAGATAATTTTGCTTATTTGTTTTTTTTACACATGACCAAAAATCAAAACAACAACAAAAACAAACAAAAAACTCTGGGCTTCAAATACGGGTTTGTACATGAAGAGATGGTATGATTATTTTAAAGTATTCAATAAATTTTAAAAGTGCTATGCTTTTGTGCTTCCATAGTATCTTGAAATGCTTCTGTCCTTGTACTAACTTAATTAAGTGAAATTGCATGTTTTACCAGCTTGTCTCTTCCATCAAACTCCAAACCACTTGAGGGCAGGAACTATGCATGTTTTATCCAGAGCCACATCTAGTGCTAAATATGTGGTAAGAGATTCATATTGTCTGTTAATTGGAAGAGAATTGGACAGAATAAGAGTTAGGAAGTCAGAATGGCATAAAGCCTGTTACATTGTTTCCTATATCTTATGATTTCTCTGTATCAAGAAAGATGCAGTGGATAGCTTAGGTGTAATTGTTGGGCTCTTGCAACATGATACAGAATAACATATAAGAATCTCCTTTAAAAAATAACCTTGGATGGAAACTAATGTCACAAAGCAATTTATGTATAAAATTTTTAAAATGAAAAACGAATTTGAGCTGTAAACTTTCATCAAAAACACAATAAAATAAAATAAACCTTTGGCAGTTCATCAGGCTTTATCATAACCTACTTGAAATATTCCTTAAGACCTACTTTCTTTTCCTTTGATGTTATGCCACCAGGCCCCTTTCTCAATACTGAGAAACTTCTAGAGAACCTTATGACCAAGATCAAGGTGACCTGAAGTGTGGCTATGAATATCAGTCTCCTCCGAGCTAATAAATTGTATTCTCACCTATAGCATCAGGCTCTTGTGAGTCCTATTAGTGTTAATCAGTCCCTGGAACCTAAGCACTCTCAGGTGGTAATTTCACTGAGCTTACCAATAAAGCTGAGGTCCAAAGCCTAGAACAGGAGAATAAAACCAGGCAGTAATCATGTCTGAGAGGTTTACGGCCTTCCAAAAATGACATCTAAAAAAAATAATAATTTATTGTGTTTTAGGTGAACTCAAATGACATTTTTATTCTGCATAACACATGGGTTTCCCAATTTTAGGTTTTCAATATGCACACTCTTCTGTTTTCACTAGGTTTATCTTTTAGCCGAGCATTTGGTTTCACTTCCCACCACCATCCCCAGGGCATCCTCTAGTCAGAATGTCTCACATACTGATATATTATAACCATATGTACTGACTCCAACATTTGGTTAGGAAATGTTACCTTCTGCCATTGTTTCAATGTAGAAGCCAAACTAATATATCCTTTCCATAAAATGCCAATCCAAGCTTCTTTTAAAAATCCAGAATATGAGCAAGTAGACTCTAATTTCCAAGCATATTAGAACAGTGAATATCTTAAACTTTATTGCAAGACAACTAATAATTTCTAGCTAATATTGCTTCCGGAGTTTATTTTTTTAAATGTTGTTGTTTAGGATTACCTGAAGAAAATGTATCTCTTTATGTGAGCCTTGTATTGAATGTGAGAATTGAAGCCATCCCCACAGCTTACTGTCTACATTAACATGACATTAGTATTCCAGTATCCTCATCACATAACTTTACTATTCCCTGAGACTCTTGCCTCGGAAGATAACAGTTGCAAATAACTTTTTGCTTATTCCAGGAACTTTTTTCTTTATTGCAGTAATTTCTTGAAAGATCCATCAACTTCTCATTAGAAGGTATGGAATGACAGTTTACACAACAGCAGTCTTTCATCACCTGTGGTGGTTTTAAAATGTATCACACATTCTTAAATACCCTGGCCTTCAACTTACTTCCCCTTGAGTGTAAGTTGAATTCAGTGAATAGAATAATGTG
This sequence comes from Elephas maximus indicus, assembly GCF_024166365.1. NCBI lineage: Eukaryota > Metazoa > Chordata > Mammalia > Proboscidea > Elephantidae > Elephas > Elephas maximus. The sequence continues at coordinate 78,569,077 of NC_064819.1, forward strand.
GAAGTGACAGTGCCATAAAAAAAAAAAAAAAAATTTTTTTTTTTTTTTTTTTTTACCAAGTAATAAATGCTGCAGCTTCCCCTTTGCTTTCTCAGATCACTTACTCTAGTGGAATCCAGCTGCCATGTCAGGAGGACACTCACCTATGAAGAGGTCCATGAGGTAAAAAATACCAAGGCATCCACCCAACAGTCAAGTGAGTGAGTTTGGAAGAACATTCTCCAGCCCCAGGCAAGCCTTCAGATAATTGCAGCTCCTGTCAACATCTTGTTTGCAACCTTATAAGAAACCCCACCCAGCTAATCCCTCCTGAACTCTTGACTTACAGAATCTATGAGATAATAAATGTTTGTTGTTGTAACCCACTAAGTTTTAGAGCAGTTTGTTACAAAACAATAGATAATGTTTACAACCTAGAAATCCTTTCCTGGCTGTGTCCACCAATCCTAAACTTTTATATCATGACTCTTACCCAATCTCAAACATGTTCCCGCTTTGAAAGACCACCATAGAGTTGGTTTCAAAATCTCAATAAATAGCTCAACTTTGCCCTTACAACCTGTAAGACATAATTAAGACTCTGGAGGTTGTTCCCCTTTACTTAATTAATGCAGATTTGTCCTCTCAATTTACTTTTTGTTGTTGGATGTTGGATTTGTATATGTTAGCTTTTTATCAAATGAACAGAAAAATCCGTAGAAATAAGGGCCATATCTCCATTTATTTAGAGCTCTCTTTTTGGCTTTTGATTCCAAAGCACCCAGCAATCTCAGCAACTGGTAGTCACCCTCTCCAGGGGGCAAGTAATGGGGATATACATATGGAGGAGCGTTCAGAATACTTTCAGAATTCTTACTTTATCATTCCCACTTCCAATGACAATAACCTTCTTTCCAAACTTGTGTCTCCATAACAGAATGGCAATAGAAGTTTTTTTTCTTTCCCCCAAGATGTCCTAAGTTGATGTTTCAGAGTTAAATTGAGTGCTTTAATCTAGTACATTAATTACATTGGCATGCATACTAAATAAAAGATTGTCAGAATTTCACTAGAGATTTAAATTGAGCGTGGAATGGAGAAAGTCGTTTTCATAAGTTGGGTATTTATAGGCACTTTTCACCAAGGGTTACATATCAGCAGAGGTTCAGCCTCCTTCCAGTTCACGGGTTTTCTTAGAACATCATTTAGAAGTAACCTTTTCTTTAATTGAACTTGAGAAATTCCCAGGGAGATCTAACGGAAGACAACCACCACAGACTCCACCAGACTGAGTCCAGCACAACTAGATGATGTCCAGGTACCCCCACCAACTGCTCTGACTCTATAGAGGATCTTGGACAGAGGTGGAGAAAAATGTGTAACAAAACTCTAACTCACAAGAAAGGACCAGAGTTACTGGTCTGACAGAAGCTGAAGAAACCCTGAGAGTATGGCCTCTGGACACCCTTTTGATTCAGTACCGAAGTCACTCCTGAAGTTCATCCTTCAGCAGAAATTACCAAGTCCTGCCTTTCAGTGAAATGTTGGGCATTGTCTAGCAGATGCCCCAAGATTACCTGATTTTATAGGGGGAAATATGTCTTTAACAGACTAAGTTCAATTCAGTAGGATATTCTAGACCTCTGTGAAGGTAGAAATTACAGAAATGTAATAGTAATATATGATACTTGTCCACATCAATGCAAAGAATTTTACTCAGTTCAGGTACAATTTTGCCCAGTAGAAAAGATGTACTTGAAACATCAGGTTTTTTTGCCCTGTAGAATACACCTACTCCTAATTTATCGACATGGCTAAGTTTATTTGGAAAAATGTATTATCTTGCTTTTGTCCTGACTCTTTCTTCTGTTCCTTCCTGCTTGGTTACCTCTACTTAAACGGTGAAGAAACAGTTCCCAGAGGGTCAAAGTAATATAAAACATCACACTTTTTAAAGTAATGAAGCATAAATTCAAATTCAAGTATACTAACATATAATTCAACACCTCATGTTTTCTACTACTTTACGTTGCCTTCAAAACAGTATTTTTCTTTTTCATATGAGGGCTAGGGTAGGGAGAAAAGCAGAAAGAAACAAAATTAAAACTACTTATCCCTGATCATTGGGCACACAAATTAGGATCTTACATTAGTAGTTTGCCAATCCATGCATACAATATTTCAATTGTCTTCCACAGGAAATGAAGTCTCCAAAAGCTATCAATCTGAGGAACTAATAAAACAGTACTGTGAAACAGGATGGAAAGTGAACAGTAAATGAATGCCCCTCACCTGAACCAAACCTACGGGGATATATCTACCTATCATCTATTACCTGTCTGTCTGTTTATCTACCTATCTATGTTGATATTTTACACCAAGACAAAGATCTGTTTGTTGTTGTTCTCCGTGGTCTCACATTTCTCTTATTTTGTAACCTGTAACCACGTCCTGATTTGACGACACATCCTTTCTCCCACAGGCCGGCAGAAGGAATAGAAGGGGGTATGGTATGTGAGAGAGAGAAAGAAAAGAGCAATAAGAAAAGACAAGAAAAGGAAAAAGAGGTCGGGCTACAGAGGGTGTGCACAGGGAAGCAGGAGTGTGGAAAACGGTCAAGCCACCCGCGTATGCCGAAAATAGGATTGTTCACAGAATATTTAAGTACCGCGCATGGGCCCAGTCCCCACTAATAAAGCTTCTTAAAATAAAATATGAGCGAGAGATACTGTGAGCATCGTGGAAAGCTACTGAAATATAGATTCAACCAAGCGCGGACAACACCTGCATGCCAAGCCCTCTACTCCTTAAAGCCCGTCGTGTTCCTCGTGATCTTTAGGGAAAGGCTCGGGTGGGGTGGGGGTGGGGTCAGCGGGAAAAGAGGATGAGGGGTGAGTGGCGTGGGCTCCGGTCTTAGAATTGCATTAATTCTGTTGCTTAGGTTCGCTGGAAATCGTGTTCTTTTCTACTGTTCTGTTTTTAGAAATAATCTTACTCTCCGTCCTGGAAGAAACAGTCTTCAGTCATTGTGAAGGTGGTCAACCTGCATACGTGTTAAGTGTAGTGTCAGGACAGCCCAGTGGTCTAAGGCACCAGACTCAAGGTTTCCCTTCCTGCGTTCGGGGTTTCTGATCTCCAAACCGAGGCGAGGGTTTGAATCCCACTTCTGACACGGCTTTCTTTTGTTCCTGTCAGGGTCTATTAAAAGTTGAACCTTGGAGCCTCAACACCTGAGGTTTCTTCTCACTCTTGGCGGCTTTAACTCCACTCCTGCTTTTTGCAGTCACACCTGCTCGCCCTGTCCATGTCGCCCCATCTTGGGCCCTTCCAAGTTTTAGGCCATCACTCTCTGTTTCTTGGCCTTCACTCTCTTCCCACTGCCCATAGTGCAACCCTCTCTACCGCAAAGATGCCCAGCCCCGAAAACTCTTGCTAAAGGCCCAGCGCTTCTGTACGGATCTCACAGCCAAGCACAGCAAAGAAAGACGCATCTCTCGAAACTCAAACTAAACAGTCGACAAACAGGAAGTCCTGAACTAGAGAATTCTGGAATGTTTCCAGAGCCATTCGGAGGACATTTAAACCTCTGGCGCCTTCTGATGCAGGAGATAGCCATGCATGGGGCAAGAGCACTTGGGGAAGCCGCAGGTCAAGCAACACCTGGACACCAGGAAGCAAAGCCCTCTTCCTCCTACAATGCCTAGCCAGCATTCTCTCCAGGCAAATTCTCAGGGCTAGAAAGCAAAGGAAAAATATTTCAAATACCCAGATTTATTTTCACAAAGCAGGTAAAAGGATGATTTGGAGCTGAAAGGCAGTAAATCTACAATAGGCACAAACTAGGTTGTTTATAAAAAAAAAAAAAAATATTATATATATGTACCCGAAAATGAGATACTGCTGTAACACACCCTAAAGCCTGTGGCTTTGGGACCAGCAGGTGGAAACTGGTAATTTCAGGAGAATGTTGGTGAAAGGTCCCCAAGGCAGGAAGGCTGTTTCTATCTGCTGCCTAGTCAGGAGAATGAGGAAAATGTTATTAGAAGCAGAAGGAAAGAGGGCCCTTGTTATCTACTGACAGAAAGTTTAACAATACTGTCACTGTGATAATTCAGGAAATAAAAAATATACCTAAAGAACTGGATGATTTAACTAAGGACATTTCCAGGCAAAGTGTCGAAGGTGACCCTTGCCTTTTTCTAGATGTCTACAGTAAAAAGGGTGTGTGTGTGAGAGAAAGAGATAAACTAAAGAAAGAATTGTTATTAATAAAGGAACCACGACTTGGTGGATATTAGAAAATAAAACTTTCTCATTTCCAGCCTCTCCATATGGCAAAACAATGCTTCGATTAAGAAAAGGCTCCTGGGAAAACATCAGACCCAAGGCATTGTCAGAAAAGAAAAACTAAGAGCATGACAGTAAAACCCTTTGTTCAGACCTCAGAAAGATTCAAGTGGTGCCTTAAACAGACTTATGAATGAACAAGCGTTCAGGTGATTCTAGCCTCAGCTTTCAAGCCACTCTAGCTGAGTAGATTCTAAATGAGCTATCTCCTGACCCCCGAGGCCTGCCAAATTACAGATTTTTGAACGAACTAATGCCATTGTTTTATGTCCCTGGTTTTTTGGGGTAATAAGTTGTGCAGCCATAGTACAACAATAATCATGACAAAAAATATAACATCACAAATGAACACTACAAAAGAGAAAGAAAATAAATTCAAATAATGGAGATCAAATTTCAAACAAGACTTTGAGAGCTTGTATTCATTCATGCTTGACATTAGGGGGAGGCAAAGGATCCAGACCTGCTTATTTTGGAACCAACTCCAGGCTTCTTAGGCTAACAATTTCTCTCTATTCTGGACAAGATTCTACTTATGGAGAGGCATGACTTAGAGTGGTTTGGGGTATGAGTCTAGCCCTGCAAAGGAGGAGGCAAAGTACTTGTTCCACTAAATCTTACCTATTAGGGAGTTAAAAGTTCTGCAACAATTACAACCACATTAGGTTTTATTTAGGTTTAAGGAGAGAAGTTATGAATTCTAGTTGAGCCCTGTTTGTCTAATAGCTACCTCCAAAAGGAACTACCGTATTACAAAATTGGGACATCTCTTTGTGTATCATCGCTTAGTCCAACAAAACCAGGTAGCTACCTATGGGCTTAGGTTCATACCAACATGTCTGGACACTGTCAGTGTATACTTGCTATTTTGAAGTAAATGACTATGATATTATCTCCACAGAACATGACGTAGAGCACAGCCACTGAAAATGTGGTCTGCAGACCAATGCTAATCCATGTGTTTGCTTACCAGTCAGCACCATTTTGATATAAAGAGCTTTTGACAGAATGTAAATCAATTGTATTACTAAGCATTTTGTTTACTTCTAGTGATTGATCGATTGATGATTTATTTATTTTTTAATTTGTAGAAAGAGTGCCTTAATTAAGGCAGTAGTGCATTTCATTATGTTCTGGTGCAAGTTTACATCTTTTGTGAACCAGTAACTGATGTTTCCTAACTGATAACTTTGATCACCACCAGTGTTACAGAAATGAGCCCCTGGTGGTGTAAATGCTTAAATGCTTAGCTGCTAACTGAAAAGTTGGAGGTTTAAACTCACCCAGAGACACCTCAGAAAAGGTGATCTACTTCTGAAAGTTCAGAGACACGAAAACTCTGTGGAGCTCATTTCTACTCTGCGACACATGGGTCATCATGAGTTGCAATTGACTTGCTGGCAATTGGTTTGGTTTGGTATCAGAGAAACATTCCAGCATCAGAATATAGATCAGTATTGTGCATTTCAAAATGAAAATTTGTTACAGGAGTATAAATAGAAAGGGGTTTACAAAATAGTATTCTGAAGCTCACAAAGTCCCCAGGAGACAGAGAGTATGTTACCCTTTAACAGAAACAGTGCAGCCAAGAAATATCATGGCTGCCTTAGCTGGCTCCTTGGCATAAATCAAGTTATTGCTTGAAGTCAGAGATACACCACATTCTCCCCAGGACCAGATGCCTCCTCAGCCTTACTTGACAGAAGATATAACTTCCACGTACCAGTCTCACTGGAGTGCATCTGTTGGGAGGAATCTATATTTGATGCCTTCATCCTCACTTTATGAAAGCTTATGGCAAATATATTTGTGTTCCTTCTTGCAATAAAAAATGTCTAGAGGTCAGTATTTCCTATCAGCTGCTCAAGCTCCAATATACCTTATTATCCAAGGTTTATATAGAATAGGAATTCATGCCCCAACCAAATGTAGGAAAGAATCACACAAATTACAGCACTAGTGTACCGATTTATTCTCCACTTGCCCCTCCAGGATCATTTTCTGCTCTGCTTTTTACCTTGGAAGTCTGCCTTGCCTGGGCTTTCTTGCACCATGGCTTCTGGCAGGATTCAGCCAATGGGAAGTACTAGCAGGAGATCAGAGGGCAAGAAGAGAGGGAGAGGTAGATGAAAATGTTTCTCCCACTCATTCCCAGACAGCCTGCATTTCTCCCATGGGCACAGCTCCTGGTGGATGGCTTCTACCCCATGGCAAGAGCTTTTGCCAGGGCCTGGCAACTCCACTCTTTCCCCTTGCCCTTTTATGCCTAGGGATGCTAAAAATTCCCGGTGTTCTGATCCCTCAGGGTTTCCTCAGATCTTACTAGTTTCCTTAACTTTGTAAGGAGGCCTCCCAGTGTTCTCTTCTCAATTCGCCATTTGAATGTGTGTCCTGCTTCCTGCTGGAATACTGATTAATACAACTGTTATTGTTAGACCCTGTCCAGTTGATTTTGACTCAGAGCAACTCTATGTAGAACAGAAGAAACACTGACCAGTTATGCACCATCCTCATAATCATTGTTGCAGCCACAGTGTCAATCCATCTCATCAAGAGTCTTCCTCTCTTTTGTTGATACTCTACCAAGCATGATGTCCTTCTAGAGGAACTGGCCCCTCCTGATAACATGTCCAAAGTATGTGAGATGAAGTCTCACCATCCTCACTTCTAAGGAGCGTCTGGCTGTGCTTCTTGCAAGACAGACTTGTTCATTCTTCTGGCAGTCCGTGGTAAATTTAATATTCTTTGCCCACACCATAATTGAAAGGGGTGAATTCTTCTTTGGTCTTCCTTTTTCATTGTCCAGGTTTCCCATGTATATGTGGTGACTGAAAACATCATGGCTTGGGTGAGGTGCACCTTAGTCCTCAAACTGGCATCTTTGTCTTTGAACACTTTAGTTCTTTTGCAGTAGTTTACCTAATGCAGTATGTCATTTGATTTTTTGACCTCTGCTTCCATGTGCATTGATTTTGAATTCAATAAAATAGAATCTTTGACAACTTCAATATGTTCTCCATTTATCATGTTGTTGCTTACTGGTCCAATTGTTAGGATTTTTGTTTTCTTTATGTTGAAGTTTAATCCATACTGAAGCCTGTAGTCTTTGTTCTTCATCAGTAAGTGCTTCAAATCCTCTTCACATTCAGCAAGTAAGGTTGTGTCATCTGCATATCATAGGTTGTCAAGGACTGAATCATGTCCCCCAGAAATATCTGTGAACTTGGCTAGGCTGTGATTCTCAGTATTGTGTGATTGTCCACCATTCCATCATCTGATGTGATTTTCCTGTGTGTTGTAAATACTGTCTCCTTACAGAATTAATGAGGCAGGATTAGAGTCAGTTCTGTTAATGAGTCAGGACTCAATCTACAAGATTAGATTGTGTCTTAAATCAATCTCTTTTGAGATATTAAAGACAGAAGTGAGCAGAGAGACAGGGGACTTCATACCACCAAGGAAGTAGTGTCAGGAGCAGAGCGCATCCTTTGAACTGGGGATCCATGTGCTGAGAAGCTCCTAGACCAGGGGAAGATTGATGACAGGGCCCTTACTCTAGAGCCAACAGAAAGAGAAAGACTTCCCCTGGACCTGGTTCCCTGTATTTGAACTTCTAGCTACTAGACTGTGAGAGAATAAACGTCTGTTTGTTAAGTCCATCCAGTTGTGGTATTTCTGTTATAGCAGCACTAGATGACTAAAACGTGAATCTTCCCCCAAACCTGATGCCACGTTGTCATGGATTGAATTATGCCCCCCCCAAAATGTGTGTATTAACTTGGTTAGGCCATGATTCCCAGTATTCTGTGGTTGTCCCCCCTTTTGTGATTGTAATTTTATGTTAAAAGGTTTAGGGTGAGGTTGTAATACCACCCTTACCCAGGTCACATCCCTGAACCAATGTAAAGGGAATTTCCCTGGGGTGTGGCCTGCACCACCTTTTATCTCTCAAGAGACAAAAAGGAAAGGGAAGCAAGCAGAGTTGAGGACCTCATACCACCAAGAAAGCAGCACCAGCACCAGGAGCAGAGCATGTCCTTTGGGCCCTGGGTCCCTGCACCTGAGAAGCTCCTCAACCAGAGGAAGATTGAGGACAAGGACGTTCCTCCAGAGCTAACAGAGAGAGAAATCCTTCCCCTGACTCCCTGAATTTGGACTTGTAAACTACTAGACTGTGAGAAAATAAATTTCTCTTTGTTAAAGCCTCCACTTAGGGTATTTCTGTTATAGCAGTACTAGATAATAAAGACACACGTTCTTCTCAGATTATTTGTTCAGCATACAGATTGAATAAGTATGTTGAAAGGATACAACCCTGATGCATAGGTTTTCTGATTTTAAACCACATATTATCCCCTTTTTCTGTTCCAATGACTGCCTCTTGGTCTATGCACAGGTTCTGGAAGAGCACAATAAAGTGTTCTGGAATTCCCGTTCTTCACAATGTTATTCATAATTTGTTATGATCCATGAAGTCGAATGCCTTTTCATAGTTAATAAAACACAGGTAACTTTTGAAGAGACCAAATAGCACCCATTCATAATACCCTGACCCAATTCTTCCTCAAATGGTGGATTGTTTATTGAAAAGAAAAACACCCAACTGAAGACCATTTTACATTAGAGTCTCAGGCTTTGATTGGGGAAGAGTATTTCCTGCTCTCTCAGGCTGCGGACTGAGCTGGACCATCCAGTGCAACTGTGCCGACCGCTTCTGTCATTTCCTATTCATCCTGACTCTGTCAAGTTCAGCTACAATACAGAATAATAATTTATGGCAGTCACAGTGATGAGGCCTAGTTAATGTTATCCATTGCAAAAATAGTTTGGACAAATTCCATCTTTTCCTTTAATAGGACGACTCCTACCATTAATTCCGATCGAGGTTAGAAAAACCACTGTTGCTGCCCTTAAACAGTTTGGACTAATTTTGGGTGTCTTTTGTTTATACTTTTACCACATGGCTTCCTTCACCTTCAAGCTCCCTAGAATTTATTCATCCTCTCTCTCTGATATGGCCTGGGAACATTGCCTTAATTTGTAGGGCCTGTTTATGTGATGTGACAAAACAGCCTCAGAGCTTCTTTTGGTTTGTGTCTCGGCTTCTTGAAATCAGGAAGAACGTTTAGTGCTCTTCTCTCCATAATCTGGAATCCTGCTCAAGAGTTATCTATTCATGCTGGATGCAGGGATTTTGGTTTTTAGAGACAGACCAGAAAATTTTTACTTCAGCAAGGATTTCAGTGGCAGGTAAGAATGTGAAGAGAATAGATATTTTAGAACACACCATCAAATCTGTTTCTTCTAGCATAGCACTATGATTTACCAGGCTGTTCATTTAAATATTATCCCACATGCTTGATCAAAATTAAATAAAAATGAAAATCCATTTTCAAACAAATAGACAAACAAATAAGTAAATAAAACACAGATAAACATCTTTCTGGTGTTCTCTGCTTTCAACCATGATCCATCTGACATCAGCCCTGATATCCCTTGTTCCATGTCCTCTTCTGAATCTGTCTTGAACTTCTGGTAGGCCCCTGTTGATGTACTGCTGCAACCACTTTTAAAAGATCTTCAGCGAAATTTTATTGAGTGTGATGTTAATGATATTGTTCAATAATTTCTGAATTCTGTTGGATCACCTTTCTTTGGAATGGGTACAAATATGGATCTCTTCCAGACAGTTAACCATATAGCTGCCTTTCAAATTTCTTGATTTAGGTGACATTGTATCCTAAATGAAGCACTGTATTCTTTATGCCTGTAGAAAAAGGAAGTGGTGGGATTACTGTGTTGTTCTAAAGGTGACTATGTGATGCCCTTCTGTTAGCTTGTTTTCTTCAGTCATAGAGATTTCAGACCCAAGAAACCTCAGAAATGAAACAAAACAAGGTTCTATTGGTTCCCTTGACTTAGTATAGTCATCAAAAATAATTCCTTCCAGGACAATGAGAAATCCATTGTAGGTAATTTGTAAAAGAACCAAGAGAAAGTTTAGTATTTTTAATAAAGTAGTTTTCAATACAATATGGTAATTAGTGGACAGAGACAGAGATGAAGACATAAAAGTTAATGTTTGAAGTCTTTGGGGTGGCCCCAATGGACTTTTATTCCATTGTCTTAACCACTCCACCACAACTATAGATACTCATAGTTTCTTTACAATGCACACTATGTTACCATGTATCCTCTATTCCATTCAATTTTTTATTTTAATAAGGCCTTCGAAGGTAACTAATAGCAGCAACAATATGTCTTCATAACCGTTTTTTTCTAACCTGGATCCAGTCAAAGGTCATTCATTGCCTTTTGTTGTTTCCTTAATCCGTTTTAGTCTGGACTAGCCTCCCATCATTTTTTGTTTTTGCTTTGCTTTGATGTTGACTTTTTTAAAAGTCCAAGCCAATTGTCTTGTGGAATGTCCTACATTCTGGATTTGTTTCCTTGTTTCCTCCTGCTATCCTACCTGTACACTGGAAGTCTAAAACCGAAAAGAAAAACCAAACCCAGTGCTGTCGAGTCGATTCCGACTCATAGCGACCCTGTAGGACATAGTAGAACTGCCCCATAGTCTCCAAGGAGCACCTGGTGGATTGGAACTGCCAACCCTTTGGTTAGCAGCCATAGCACTTAACCACTACGCCATCAGGGTTTCTGGAAATCTAAAGGGTTATATCCTTTTTGATTAGCTGATTAGATTCAGGTTAAACATTTTAGCTCCAAAACTGTATACTTTATACAGTGCTTACTTCGCATCAGGAGGCACTTGTCAGGATATCCCAGTGATAGTGAAAATAAAGTGGTGCTCCCAGGGTACCTTACTTATTCCCTTTCCGGTTGGCAAGTAACCTGTGGGGTGGTAAATTTAGCACCATGCATATCTGTTATTTCCCAATAACCCTTTGCCTAATGGTTTTAAGATGGCTAATTCTCTTGGCCTAGGTCTACTATTTTCTGTGGGTTGCATATAGTGATTGTTTTAATTTCACCACTCTGCCTACATTTGTGAGAGATCGCCCTGGTTAACTTGGTACCCTCTTTCCTGCCTTCTCCTCTCCCCCCACGCACCTCTCAGTCTTGGAACTCACGTCGATTGGTGCAAAAATATTCGAAGGAGTTTGCACTTTCCGGTCAATTGGACAGGAAGAAAGTGACATTATGCTGATTTTAAGGTCTCCAGAGGTTCTCAGACTCCAGCGTTTACAGGAATCACTTGGATAGCCTGTTAACACCCAGATTCCCGGGCTCCACCTCCAGAGATTCTAATTCAGTAAACCGAGGGCTGTTCGAGGCTGCAGTACCTACCTCCAATATTTGCATTTCTAAGCAGCTCCGAAAGGCTGCTTCTGGTCCACTGACCAAATTTTGAGCGGCGCCAACCGAAACAATGGACTGTAGAGTGGTGATGAGGAGAGAGAGGGACATAAAAAAAGAGAAATACTTGAAGAGAGAAAAAGAAAGGGAAAGGATGTGGAGGGGAAGTACATGGAGGATAAACTATTAGGGCGAAAATGAGTAAATTTCTTATTTCTGGCTTTAACAAAAAAGAAAAGTATCAAAATGGAGCAGAACTGCCGCTAGGAACAAAACGTTCTGGGATTCTTCCAATAGAAAAATACTAACTTTGTGAGGAACCACAAAGAGATTGGAACCCTCAGTATTCTGATCCGAAGTCAGAGGCCTTATCCATCAGGCCACGTGGCCTCCCAAGTGCCTGTACTGAAATTTTAAAATGATAAATAATTGGCACCCCGTCATTTGCGCTATAAATGCAATATTTTTTTTTTTTATACATGGGGGAAACAAATTTAATGTTCAAAAATGCTGTAAAGTTAAAGTTAGATAGCCACCAAGGAGAGGAATATAATGCTAAAATAATTGAAATATGGAGCTATTAAGAGATGGAATGCTTTAATTGGTAGAGTGCTTTATTTTCGTATGGGAATTAGGGAGAAAGGCCCAGCGAGTGCCAAGGAGGAAATCCTTGAGCTAAGAGCTGAAGGAGAAAAGGGGTTAGCTAGGCCAAGACAGAATCAAGTTTCTTTACAGATCCAGGAAATCTCCACTCCATTGCCTTCCAGGTAAGGATTGGTTGCGGATTAAACGCAAAAATTTACTCTCGTGTACTCCAGAAATCACACTCAAATAATTCTAAACTACAAATTCAGAGAGAAGTTAAGAGTGAACAAGTTTTGTAATCCAGAAAGGTTATTGAGGAGTGATAGCAGATGTGTCAGACCTGAGAAAGCCGAATCCTAAATTAATAGTGGGAAAAGCAAAGAGGCAACCAGATTTACACCACAGAACCCCCATTTCAGTCCCGCATGGAATTGCTTCATTGTCTCAGGAACTGCCAGCAGTAGCTTCGTCTGGGAACTGCCCTTACTCCACCCTGGAAGAAGACTGGAAGGTTATTTTCTTGAGAGAGAGTAAAGTATAGGATTTCTAGGGTGGGTCAGAGATTCTCAAGCTTTTCCGTGCAGCAAGATCACCTGGAAGGTTTGTTAAAACACAGATTGCTGGGCCTCAAGCCCAGAGTGTCAAATTCAGTATGCCTGGGGTGTGGCGGCGACGGCATTGGGTTTTTTTGGGAGGGGGAGGGGTGGCCGAGAATTTATATTCCTAACACGTTACTATTCTCAAAGCCCTGGCTTTCAGATCTTCACCAGCCAGGCAAAGATGGAATAGTTTTCTGCCACATCCATAAAAACACGGATTAAAAAGCCCGTTAACATAGGACTGGTAGTAAATGGTAAGTGCTCAGCAAAAGTCAGCTGTTCGTCTGGGGCTCTTGTTTTAAACTCAATGTCAAGTGCACACAATAGACCCCCCCCCCCAAGGCCCACGGATTCTGACTGAGGAAGTGAGGGTTTTGAGAAGAGATACCAGGGTCTATGCCTTGAGGACAAGCAGCTTTACACCAGGCTGAAGATGCTGCTGGTGCACGAAGAGGGAGGGGGAAAGTAGAAAGCTACGAGGGTCCGCACCGCAACGCTGGGAGTTTGTTAGGGAAGAGGGAGGCGTCTAGTGAATTTATAGGAAAAGTAATACTGCAAACTTTGTACCATTTTTATTTCTGTTTCACTGAGGCTTTAAATTCAATACTTACACGATTTTTCTCAAAATAGAAAAATTCCGACAAGTGGAAAAATTGAACTTTTTTCCTGTTTTTTTTTCCCATATGGAGCATTGGGCTTAATATTTAACGTGGTCAATCCCTTATTTATTCTCAAGGAATCGTTAGCAAAACTGTGAACGGTGGAGACAAAAATGATCAAAGTTAATGGTAAATGTTTTGAATCTGGAAAAAGGGAAGGGGGATGATTCCAGACCCTACTTTAGAGGGGCTAAAGCCATTGTCTGTGACCTCGTGGCGCAAGGGTAGCGCGTCTGACTCCAGATCAGAAGGTTGCGTGTTCAAATCACGTCGGGGTCACGGGAGTTAAATACTGGAGAGAGGAACAAAAATCAATTTGACAATCTAGTTTTCTTCTTGGCTTGGCTACGACTGAAAACAATCTCCAATTTGAGGCGTGTTAGGGCTGCCACAGCCTGAGTGGAGGCGAAGAGAAAAAATGATCTACGTTTTTAGAGTTTCAGTGGAATGCGATTACACTTCTTTTGCCTTTTGCTTGGTGTTGGGATTCTAAGATGGGGGACAAAACCCCCACATGGGCCGTGCGTCTTCTGCCTCCTTACTTGAAAGGATATTTAAGTCTCCGTTTTGGTGTCAGGGACCACATAGTCTCCTGGTCCCCCTGACGTTAAGCTACCCAGGACCCTCTCCTCCACCTAAACGTTAGCGTTCCTCAGTCAATTCCTTTGCCCTCTTCCATTTGCCGTGGCTCGGGTAGCACAGTGACTAGGTGTTTAGCTGGAACCTAAAGGTGGGCGGTTCGAATTCATCAACCCCCCTTTGGAAATCGTATGGGGCAGTTCTACTCTGCCATATTCGGTCGCTAGGAGTCAGAATGGATTCAACAGCAACGTTTTTTTTTTTTTTTTTTTTAACTTCGCTTCCTCACTCTTCCTTTACTTATACGCCTCCAACACTGCCTGCGTCCTTCTCATCCGGACCACAGTTTCATCCCCAGCCCCAATGAGCCAAGAACCTGGAGCTGTCATAGACAACACTTTCTCTTCACTTCCCAACCTGATCAGTGAGTCATGTGGATTTTTTTTTTTTTTTTTTTAATATGTTACATATGGAATCCCTGGTGGTTTAGTGGTTAAGTGCTACGGCTGCTTACCAAAATGTCGGCAGTTCAAATCCGTCAGGCGCTCCTTGGAAACTTTGTGGGGCAGTTCTACTCTGTCCTATAGGGTCTTACGAGTCAAAATCGACTAGACGGCAATGGAATATGTTACATGCCATCTGTCCTCTTCTCTTCATTACCACAGTGACCCCTTTCCTTCCACCAATTATTCCTTGCTAGCGATATTGACACAAACCTCCTAACTCCTCTCTTAAAATCTCCTCTTGCTCAGTCAAATCAATCTCTTTATTATGCTTGTTTGTAAATGCATACTTATCCTGACCTTCTCTTTCTTAAAACAGAACAATCAACTGTGCTTATTAACCCTGTATCACAGGGGCCTTCTTTCAGTTCCTCAATGCATTATGCTCCTTCCCACCACAGGGCCCCTGTAAAGAATGTTCTGTGTCCTTTGTGGCATGATTCAGACACTCATCTTTTAATGGTCAACCAAAACAAAACACTTTTAACAGGAGAGTATTGGTTAAAGAAATTGTTGTTTATTATAGAGTAAAACATTATGCAGCCATTAAAATGATAACAAAGAAAAATAGCTAATTATACAGAAAGATGCTTAAGACACTTGAAGTGGAAAAAAAAAGATGCATTCAGCACTATTTACTGATACTGTATCATCCAGTCAGATTATAGAGCCATATGATACATAAGGCTAACTAATAACACATCACAGTAATAAAGGTGGTTATATCTACGTGTGGTAAAAATAAAAAATTAAAATTAAATTAGTGCCTAATACGTGTGGTATTAGGCACTAATTTAATTTTCTTTCTTTCTTTTTTTTTTTTGCTGACTGTTATTTTTCAAATATTTCATCCCCTTGCTCTGTCTGGACAACTGCCTCTTCTTCCATGTACAGGTTACTAATGAGCACAGTTAAGTGCTCTGGAATTCCCATTCTTCACAATGTTATTCATAGTTTGTTATGATCCATACAGTTGAGTGCCTTTGCACAGTCAATAAAACACAGGTAAACACCCTTCTGGTATTCTCTGCTTTCAGCCAGGATCCATCTGACATCAGCAGTGATATCCCTGTTTTCACATCCTTTTCTGAATCCGCCCTGAATTGCTGGCAGTTCCCTGTTGATATACTGCTGCAGCTGCTTTTGAATGATCTTCAGCAAAATTTTGCTTACATGTGATATTAATGATATTATTCAATAATTTCCACATCTGGTCAGATCACCTTTAAATAGGCGTAAATATGGATCTCTTCCAGTCAGTTGGCCAGGTAGCTGTCTTCCAAGTTTCTTAGTTTAGATGAGTGAGCACTTCCAGCACTGCGTCTGTTTGTTGAAACATCTCAGTTGATAGTCCATCAACTCCTGGAGCCTTGTTTTTTTTTTTTTTGCCAATGCCTTTAGTTCAGCTTGGGGCTCTTCCTTTAGTACCATCTGTTCCTGTTCTTATGCTACCTCTTGAAATGGTTGAACATTGACCAATTCTTTTTGGTGTAATGACTGTGTATTCTTTCCATCTTCTTTTGATGCTTCCTGTATTGTTTAGTATTTTCCCCGTGGAATTCTTCAGTATTGCATCTCTAGGCTTGAGTTTTTTCTTTAGTTGAGAAATGCCCAGCGTGTTCTTCCTTTTGGTTTTCTATTTCCGGCTCTTTGCACATGTCATTATAATCGTTTGTCTTCTCCAGCTGCCCTTTGAAATCTTCTGTTCAGTTCTTTTACTTCACCATTTCTACCTTTTGCTTTAGCTGCTCAACATTCAAGAGCAAGTTTCAGGGTCTTTTCTGTCGTCCATTTTTGCCTTTTCTTTCTTTCCTGTCTTTTTAATGACCTCTTGCTTTCTTCATGTTTGACATCCTTGATGTCGTTCCACAATTCATCTGGTCTTTAGTCATTAGAGTTCAATGTGTCAAATCTGTTCTTGAGATGGTCTCTAAATTCAGGTGGGATATACTCAAGATCATACTTTGGCCTTTGTGGACTTGTTCAATTTTCTTCAGTTTCAACTTGAACTTGCATAGGAGAGCAACTGATAATTCGTTCCACAGTCAGCTCGTGGCCTTGTTCTAACTGACGTGATATTGAGCTTTTTCATTGTCTCTTTCCACAAATGTAGTCAATTTGATTCTTGTGTATTCCATCTAACCAGGTCCACGTATATAGTTGCTGTTTATGTTGGTGAAAAAAGGTATTTGCAATGAAAAAGTCATTGGTCTTGCAAAATTCTATCTTGCAATCTCCAGCATTGTTTCTATCACCAAGGCCAAATTTTCCAACTACTGATACTTCTTCTTTGTTTCCAGCTTTCACACTCCAATCACCAGTAATTATCAACGCATCCTGATTGTATGTTCGATCAGTTTCAGACTGCTGAAGCTGGTGAAAAAAAATCTCAATTTCCTCATCTTTGGCCTTAGTGGTTGGTGCTTAAATTTGAATAATTGCCATACTAACTGGTCTTCCTTTTAGGGGTATGGATATTATCCTATCACTGACAGCCCTGTACTTCAGGATAGATCTTGAAATATGCTTTTTGACGATAGATTGCTGCTATTCATAAGGTTTTCACTGGCTACTGCTTTTCAGAAATAGGCTGCCGGGTCCTTCTTCCTAGTCTGTCTTAGTCTGGAAGCTCAGCTGAAACCTGTCCACCATGGGTGAACCTGCTGGTTTCTGAATATTCCAGCATCACAGCAACACGCAGCTCCCTCCCCACCCCCACCGCCCAGTACGAGAAACTGACACACACTTGGGGGACTGATATAACCATATTTACTAAATCCAACATTTAATAAGGAAATGTTATAATCTGCCACTGTTTCAATATTAAAAAAAAATGCCAATTGGAACCTTCTTTTAAAAATGCAGAATATTAGGATAGGCTCTAATTTTCAACAGAAGGCGTATTAAAGCAGTGACTATCTTAAAACTTATTGTAAAATAACTAATAATTTCTAGCTAATATTGTTTCCAGAGGTTTTTTTAAAAAAATATTCCTTTTTAAGTTTATCTGAAGAAAATGTATCTGTATAATTTATGGCAGCCTTGTATTGAATGTGAGAATTGAAACCATCCCCACAGCTTACTGTCTACATTAACATAACGTTAGTATTCCAGTATTTTCATCACATAACTTTACTATGCTCTGAGACTCTTGCCTAGGAAGATAAAAGTTGCAAATAACTTTTTGCTTATTTGAAGAACTTTATTGTTTATTGCAGGAATTTCTTGAAAGGCCCATCAACTTCTCATTAAAAGGTATTTTTTTTAATGACAGTTTATACAACACTACTCTTTCAGCACTTGCAATGGTTTTAAAATAAGTCCATACATTCTTAAAAACCTTGCCCTTCAACTTGCTTCCACTTGAGTGTGAGTTGAATTTAGTGACTTGTTTCTAGTGCATAGAATAATGTGGAAGTGACAGTGCCAGACTAAGTCAAACAAGATGCTGCAGCTTCCCCTTTGCTTCCTCAGATCAGTTGACCTGGTGGAATCCAGCTGCCACATCAGGAGGACACTTTTCTGTGGAAGGGCCCATGTGGTGAAAAACTAAGGTTTCCATCCAACAGCCAAGTGAGTTAGTTTGGAATAGCATTCTCCAGCCCCAGGTAAACCTTCAGATAATTGTAGCTCCTGTCAACATCTTGCTTGCAATCTCATAAGACACCCCATCCAGCTAAGCCCTCCTGATTTCTTTACCCACAGAAACTATGAGATAAAAAATGCTTGTGATTGTAATCCACTAAGTTTTAGGGTAATTTGTTATACAGCAATACTTAATATTTACAACCTCCAAATCCTTTCCTGGCTGTGTTTACCAAACCTAAAATATTATACCATAATCCTTACCCAATCTTAACCGTGTCCCCGCTTTGAGAGGCCCACCATAAACTGGATTTCAAAATCTCGGTAACTAGCTCAACTTTGCCCTTACAAACTGTAAGACAAAATTAAGATTCTGGAAGGTGTGTTCCCCCTTACCCAATTAATTCAACTTCGTTCTTTCAATTTACTTTGTGTTGTTAGATGGTGGTTTTCTATGTGACGGCTTTTTCTCCAAACCAAAAGAAAAATCCTCAGAAATAAGGGCCATATATTCATTTACATTGAGGTCTCTTTCTGGCTTTTGGTTCCAAAGTGCCACAGCAATCTCAGCAACTGTTGGCACCCTCTCCAGGGGGCAAGTAATGGGGATGTTCATATGGAGGAGGGTTCAGAATACTTTCAGAATTCTTACTTTATCATTCCCACTCCAATGACAATAACCTTCTTTCCAAACTTGGGCCTCCATAACACAATGGCAATAGAATTTTTTTTTCTTTCCCCAATGTCCTAAGTTGGTGTCTCAGAGTTGAATTGAGTACTTTAATCTAGTATATTAATTAAGTTGGCTTGTATATCAAGTGAGAGATTTTTGGAATTTGTTTTCACTAGAGATTTAAATTGAGTGTGGAATGGAGAAAGATATTCTTATAAGTTGGGTATTTATAGACATTTTTCACCAAGGGTCACATATCAGCAGAAGTTCAGCCTCCTTCCAGTTCACAGATTTTCTTAGAACATCATTTAGATATAATCTTTTCTTTAATTGAACTTAAGAAATTCCTAGGGAGGACTAATGGACAACAACCACCACAGCCTCCACCAGACTGAGTCCAGTGCAGCTAGATGGTGTCCGGCTACCACCACCAACTGTTCTGACTGTATAAACGATCTTGGACAGAGATGGAGAAAAATGTAGAACAAAATTCTAACTCACAAGAAAGGACCAGAATTTCTGATCTGACAGAAAATGGAGAAACCCTGAGAGTATGGCCTTTTTTAATTCAGTACTTAAGTCACTCCTGAAGTTCACCCTTCAGCAGAAATTACTGAGTCCTGCCTTTCAGTGTAATATTGGGCATTGTCTAGCAGATGCCCCAAGACTACCTGATTTTATAGGGGGAAATATGTCTTTGACTGACTAAGATCAATTCAGTAGGATATTCTAGACTTCTGTGAAGGTAGAAATTACAGAAATATAATAGTAATATACGATACTTGTCCACATCAATGCAAAGAATTTTGCTCGGTGGAGGTACAGTTTTGCCCAGTAGAAAAGATAACCTCAAACATTAAGTTTTTTTGGCCCTGAGAATACACCCACTCCTCATTTATCAACATTGTTAGGTTTATTTTAAAAAATGTATTATCTTGCTTTTGTTCTCGATCTTTCTTCTATTCGTTCCGGCATGATTGCCTTTACTTAAAAGGTGAAGGAACGGTTCCCAGCGGGTCAAAGTAACAGAAAACCTCACACTATTTTAAGTAATTAAGCATAAGTTCAAGTACGCTTACATCTAATTCACCACCTCACGTTTTCTACTTCTTTACTTTGCCTTGAAAACAGTATTTTCGTTCTTCACACAAGGGCTGGGGTAGGGAGGAAAGCACAAAGAAACAAAATTAAACACCTTATCCTTGATCATTGGGCACACAAATTAGGACCTTACATTAGTAGTTAGCCAATCCGTGCATACAATATTTCGATTGTCTTCCACAGAAAATGAAGTCTCTGAAAGCTATCAATTTGAGGAAGTAGTTAATAAAACGTTACTGTGAGACAGGATGGAAAGTGAACAGTGAATGAATGCCTCTCGCCTTAACCAAATCTGTAGGGATGTATCTATCTACGATCTGTTTGTCTATCTACCTATCTACGTAGAGATTTTATATCAAAACAAAGATCTTTCTGTTGTTGTTGTCTATGGGCTCATATTTTTCTTATTATGTAACCTATAACCACTTCCTGATTTCAGTTCATATCCTTTCTCCCACGGCCGGCAGAACAAATTGAAGGGGGCATGGTATGTGAGAAAGAGAAAGAAAAGGGCAACGAGAAAAAGACAAAAAAAAAAAAAAGGGAAAAAGAGGTTGGGTTACGGAGGGCGTGAAGAGGGAAGGAAACTGGAGGAGTGTGGAAAATGGTCCAGCCACCCCAGAACCCTTCCAGAAGTAAAAATGCCAAAAATAGGATTGTTTAGCGAACATTTAAGTTCGGCGCTGGGGCCCAGTCCCCACTAGTATAACTTCTTAAAATAAAATATGGGCGAGAGATACTGTGAGCGTCTCGGAAAGCTGCTGAAAGACGTTTCGACAAAGCGCGAACAAAATCTGCATCCCACTTCCTCTACTCCTTAAAGCCGATCCTGTAACTCGCCTTTTTATGGGCAGGCTCGGGCGGGGCCGGGGTGGGGTTAATGGGAAAACGAAATGTGGGGTGGGTGGCTTGGACTCCGGTCTTTGGAATTGGATTAATTCTGTTGCCCAGCGCCAAGTTTCAGGTTCCCTGCGAAATGTGCTTTTTGCTGCTTTTCTGTTTTTAGAAATAATCTATTTCCTGGAAGAAACAGTCTCCACTACGTACGGTTGTCATCATGCTTAAGTGCTGCACGCAGTGTCAGGATGGCCGAGTGGTCTAAGGCGCCAGACTCAAGGTTTCCCTTCCCGCGCTCGGGGTTTCTGGTCTCCAAGTGGAGACGTGGGTTCGAATCCCACTCCTGACAGGGTTCACTTTTGTTCCTGTCAGGGTCTATTAAAAGTTTAATCTTGGAGCCCGGAACACCTGAGGTTTCTTCGCGCTCTTGACCTTGTTAACTCTCCTCCCCCTTTTGCAATCAGACTCTCTGGCCCTGTCCACGTTGCCCGTCTTAGGCCCTTCCACGTACTAGGCGATCACTCTCGGTTTCCTGGCCTTCACTCTTCCCACTGTCCACAGTGCAAGTCGTCCTACCTCAAAGATGTCCAGCCCCTGATAGTCTTGCCCACTGTCCAGCGCGTCCGTACCGATCCCACAGCCAAGCGCAGCAAAGAAACAAGCATCTCTTGCAACTCTAACCAGTCAACAAACAAAAAGTCCTGGTCTAGAGAATTCTGAAATGTTTCCAGAGCCATTCAGACGAAATTTAATCCTCTGGCGCCGTCTGATGGAGAAAGCCATGCCTCGGGCAAGAGCACTGGGGAAGCCGCAGACCAAGCAGCACCTGGACGCCAGGAAGCAAAGCCCTCTTCTTCCTGAAATGATTCTCCAACATTCTCTTCCTAGAATATGATATAGAGCACAGCCACTGAAAATGTGGTCTGCAGACCAGTGGTAATCCATATGTTTGCTACCAGTTAGCACAATTTTGATATACAGGGCTTGTGCCAGAATACAAATCAACTGTATCACTAAGCGTTTTGTTTACTTCTATTGAGCTATTGATTGATGACTGATTTTTTAATTAGTAGGAAGAGTTCCCTAATGAAGACAGCAGTGCATTTAATTACATTCTGCTTCAAGTTTACTTCTTTTGTGAACGAGTAACTGATGTTCTCTAACTGACAACTTTGCTCACCACCGGTATTAGAGAAATAAGTCCCTGGTGGCGCAAACGGTTAAACACTTAGCTGCTAACTGAAAAGTTAGAGGATCAAACCCACCCAGAGGCACCTCAGAAAAGGTGATCCGCTTCCAAAAGGTCACACACATGAAAACTCAGTAGAGCTCTGCAACACGTGAGGTCACATGGGTTGCAATTGACTGATGACAATTGGTTTGTTTTTGGTTTGGTATCAGAAAACATTCCAACATTAGAATATAGATCAGTATTATGCATTTTAGAGACAGAATTTGTAATAGAAGTATGTCATGGATTGAATCGTGTGCCCCAAATTATGTGTCAACTTAGTTAGGCCATGATTCCCAGTATTGTGTGGCTGTCTTCCATTTTGTGTAATTTTCCAACGAGTTGTAAATCCTAATCTCTGCCTCTGGTTAACAAGGCAGGATTAGATTGTGTTAAAGAGGATTAAGGTGGGATGTAAACACCCTTACTCAGGTCATATCCCTGATCCAATGTTGAGGGAATTTCCCTGGGGTGTGGCCTGTATAACCTTTTATCTTACAAGAGATAAAAGGAAAATGGAAGGGAGCAGAGAGTGGGAAATTTCATACCACCAAGAAGCAGTGCTGGGAGCAGAATGCATGCTTTGGACCTGGGGTTCCTGTGCAGAGAAGTTCCTAGACCAAGGGAATATTGATGATAAGGACCTTGCTCCAGAGCTGACAGAGAGAGATGGCTTTCCACTACAGCTGGTGCCCTGAATTCAGACTTCTAGCCTACTGTGGGAGAATGACTTCTCTTTGTTAAGGTCATCCACTTGTGGAATTTCTGTTACAGCAGCACTAGATAACCAAGAGAGAGTATAAGTAGAGAGAGGTTTAGAAAATAGTATTGTGACGCTCCCAAAGTCCCCAAGAGAAACAAACTATCTTGCCCTTTGACATACACAGTACAACCAAGAAATATCACTGCAGCCTTAGCTGGCTGTTTGTGGCATAAACCAAGTTATAGCTTAAAGACAGAGCTTCACCACGTTCTCCCCAGGAACAGGTGCCTCTTCAGCCTTACTTTACAGAAGATATGCATTCCACATAATAGTCTCACTGGGGTGCATCTGTTGGGAGGAATCTATATTTGATGGCTGCATCCTCACCTCATGAAAGTTTATGGCAAATATATTTGTAATCCTACTTGCAATGGTTATACCTCTAACAAAATTGTCCAGAGATAAATATTTCTTATCAGCTGCTTAAGCTCCAATTTACCATATTATCCAAGGTTTATATAGAATAGAAGCCCATGTCCCAACCAAATGTAGAAAGGGATCACACAAATTACAACCCCAGTGTGCCGATTTATTCTCCATTTGCCCTTCCGGGTCCATTTTCTGCTCTGCTCTGTACCTTGGAAGGCCGCTTTGCTTGGGCTTTCTTGGTCCCTAGCTTCTGGCTGGATTCAGAATTCCAATGGGAAGCACTAGCAAGAGATCAGGAGGCAGGAAGAGGGAGGTAGATACAAATGTTCCTCCCACTCATTCCCTGCCAGGCTGTGTTTCTCCCACGGGCACAGCTCCTGGTGGGTGGCTCCTCTCCTGTGGCAAGGGCTCTTGCCAGGTTCTGGCAACTCCACTCCTTCCCACACCCTTTTATGCCTAGGGATGCTAAAGACTCCCAGTGTTCTGATCCCCCAGGGTTTCTTCACATCTTACTAGTTTTCTTAACGCTATGAAGAAGCCTTTCAATGGTGCCTTCTCAATTCACTCTTTGACTGTGTGACCTGCTTCCTGCTGGAATACTGATTAATACAAATGTTGTTGTTGTTGTTAGATGCTGTCGGGTCTATTCAGACTCATAGCGACCCCATGCACAACAAAAGAAACACTCTCCAGTCCTATACCATCCTCACAATCATTGTTGCAGGCACTGTATCAGTCCATCTCATTGAGGGTCTTCCTCTTTTTCACTGACACTCTACCAAGCATGATGTCCTTCTCCAGGTACTGGCCCCTCCTGTAACATGTCCAAAGTATGTGAGATGAAGTCTCACCATCCTCACTTCTAAGGAGCATTTTGGCTGTGCTTCTTCCAAGACAGATTTGTTCATTCTCCTGACAGTCTATGGTATATTCAATATTTTTCTCCAACACCACAATTCAAAGGCATCATTTCTTCTTTGGTCTTCCTTTTACATTGTCCATCTTTTCCATGCATATGAGGTGGTTGAAAATATTCTGGCTTGGGCCAGGTTCACCTTAGTCCTCAAAGTGATATCTTTGCATTTGAACACTTTAAAGAGGTCTTTTGCAGTCATTTTGCCCAACGCAATACGCCAATTTATTTTTTGACCTCTGCTTCCGTGTGCATTGATTGTGAATCCAAGTAAAATGAAATTCTTGACATCGTTAATATGTTTTCTATTTATCATAATGTTGCTTATTGGTCCAGTTGTGAGGATTTTTTCTTTTCTTTATGTGGAAGTGTAATCCATACTGAAGGCTGTAGTCTTTGGTCTTCATCACTAAGTGCTTCAAATCCTCTTCACTTTCAGCAAGCAAGGTTGTTTCATCTGCATATCATGGGTTATTAATGAGTTGTCATAGATTGAATTGTGTGCTTCCAAAATATATGTCAACTTGGCTAGGCCATGATTTCGAGTATTGTGTGATTGTCCACCATGAGTCTTCCTCCATTCCTGATGCCATGTTATTCTTTGCATAGTCCAGCTTCTCCAATTATTTGTTCAGCATACAGATTGAATAAATATAGTTAAAGGATACGATTCTGACACTTACATTCCCTGATTTTAAAGCATGCAGTATCCCCTTGTTCTGTTTGAAAGACTGCCTCTAGGTCTAGGTACAGGTTCTACATGAGCACAATTAAGTGTTCTGGAATTCCTATTCTTCAAATTGTTAACCATAATTTGTTATGATCTGCACAGTTGAATGCCTTTATGTGGTCAATAAAACACAGGTAAACATATTTCTGGTGTTCTCTGCTTTTAGCCAAGATTCATCTGACATCAGCAACAATATCCCTCGTTACACATGCTCTTCAGAATCCAGCTTGAATTTCTGGCAGTTCCCTGTCAATATACTGCTGTAACCTGGATATACCCAAGTCCACTGCTCATCCTTCCCTTCCTGACCAGTTGTGGGCAGGAGCTTCAAGGACTGTGCCTACAAGAACAAGTCTGTGACATGAATAGTAACATCCCTGCATTTGATTTCCCCTCTTGAACATAGCCCTAAATTTGGAAATTAGTCCAACGATTGCTCTGAAAACACTCATTACAAGAAATTTCAATCAGGCAAAGATTTCCTTTTGTACAAGAGGTAGAAAATAATAACAATAAAGAAAAGTTCAGAACAATTAAGTATCTGGTTTATTGTCACAAAAACAATGGGTCAGGTCCTACATTCTCTGAATTCTGAATTAATTGATTCCCCAAATCCTAAAAAGCTCAGTAAGCCTGCTGCTGGAGAACGGTGAAAAAATTGCCTCTTACTCCCTCATTCTCCTCACTCTCAGCTGCATTAAATTGCACACTTCTTGTTTTGTTTTCCCATCATTTGCATTTATGAACTCTTGGTCACATGGGACATTGTTTTGCCTGTACTTAAAGGATGAAAAGGTGGAGTGTGTGATTGATTTTCTTACCATATAAAGACTTTTGGTAGCCCTGGTGGTGCAGTGGTTGAGAGCTATGGCTGCTAATACAAAAGTGGACAGTTGGAAACCACCAGCTGCTCATTTTAAACAGTATAGGGCAGTTCTACTCTCCCCTATAATACGGATATGAATCAGAATCGACTCGACAGCAACAGGTTTGGTTTTTTGGTTTTGGTAACTTTTCAAGAGCTGGCTGGTTGGCATGATCTTGCACAATAGATTTTGCAGCTTCTTTTCCTGAAGCTGAGAGAGCTGTTGTCCCCAAGAAGGAACAGTCGCACAGAGTCGGATTTCCCTCTAAGTAGTCACTCCTATTTTTCTGAGTTGGTTTAATAAGTTATTGTTCTCTTCAGTAGTAGAAGGTTTTGCTTTTTGTTTTAATATTATTAGAGCTACTGTTTACAGTGAGCTATCAAACTATGAAAGTAGAGAGGAAAGGAATTCTTACTTCTTTTCGGATTGTCTGTAGGGTGGGCTGTGCAGGGCCCCTGACTTGGAACAGGTCTAGGATCCATGGTTGAGTTTCCTTTTTATCCCGCTCTCCTTACTATTATGGTTGTTGATTTTCTACGCCGAGTCCTCGAATAGCTATTCTGAAGGCCCCCTCAAGCTCCAATGATAGTAGAATTTATCTTGTAACAGCTTTCTGGTTTCTTTGTCACAGTGGGCTAGGACAAGGCTCTTCTACTTGGATTTCAGCGCTGCCCGGAGGAGAATAAGAAACACAGCTGCAGGATTTGATACCTGGACCAGTGCTCTGAAACAATCTTTCAACCTCAAAGACCAGGGCACAACAGTAGATGCCTCTGGATTGGGCTTCTGTTCCCAGGAGGTTGCCTCAGCTCCCTCTTCCGGGCTGCCTCACCCTTACCCTCCCTCCTTTAGCCTAACTCTTCTGATTTCTGGTATCGGAAAAAATGGGACAAAGTTCCCGTGTTTTCCCCACAAGGCTCTAACAACTGAAGTTCAGAATATCTGGGCTCCAACCCCTGAGAAAAGTACTGCAGAGCAGAGGGCCTGGCTATAAGTAAAATCAAGAGGATGCCGAAGACCCCACCCTAAACTCCCTATCTTGACAAGGGACAGGCTGTTATTTCCATCTCTGGTCAAGGAGCAGTCACCAATCTCGATTACCCTGGATTGGAGCAAAATCCTCAGGATGCAGATTAGGGGCCCTGTACTTCTGACAAAAGTCCTTGGAGGGGATGTTAAAAATTGCAGAGTGTGGAACTTGTTTGAGAACATCCCGGAAAACCAGAGAGGTAATGAGGGTGGAACGTCAAATTTTCTAGGAACCAAATAAAACTAAAAACCCAAAGTTTGACTGTGTCAAGCATCAGCTTCAGGACAAGTGGATAATAACTGCCTCCTTTTAAAGCTATAGGGTTGCTATGAATGGGAATTGACTTGAGGGCAACGGGTTAGTTTTTTTTTTAAGGCTCGGTAGTTCAGGGGTTAGAGCACTAGTCTTCTAAACCAGGGGTCTTCAGTTCCAATGTCACCAAGGCCTTGGTTGCTCACTTTACTCCTTAGATAATTTGAAGAGTTGCTTTTCCTAGAAAAGTGGTAAAGTACCAGAAGATAGCAGTTGGAACCCTCCAGGCACTCCTCTGCAGGAGAATGATGTAGAAATTACAGCCTCAGAAACCCTGTACAGGGTAGTTCTATCCTGTCTTATTGGGCTGCTATGAATCGGACTGGAGGGCAACAGGTCATCTGAGTTTTCTTGAAGCCAAATCCCTAGGAATCCGATCTGGTTATTATGCTTACCTTCTCAGAATACAGGAACTCTCTACTAACAAATATGTTGCTGTTACTAGGTGCCATCGAGTCAGTACTGACTCATAGTGACCCTATGTACCACAGAAAGAAACGCTGCCTGGTCCTGTGCCATTCTTAGAATCGTTGCTATGTCTGAGCCCGCTATGGCAGCCACTGTGTCAACCCATCTCGTTGAGGGTCTTCCTCTTTTCTGCTGACCCTGTACTTTACTAAGCATGCTATCCTTCTTCAGGGACTGTTCCTTCCTGACAGTGTGTCCAAAGTATTAAGACGCAGTCTCGCCATCCTTGTGTCTAAGGAACATTCTGGTTGTACTTCTTCCAAGACAGATTTGTTCATTCTTCTGGAGGTCCATAGTATATTCAATATTCTTCGCCGACACCACAATTTAAAGGTATCAGTTCTTCTTCAGTCTTCCTTATTCATTGTCCAGGTTTCACATGCATATGATGGGATTGAAAATACCATGGCTTGGGTCAGGCGCACCTTAGTCTTCAAGGTGACATCTTTGCTTTTCAACACTTTAAAGAGGTCCTTTGCAGCAGATTTGCCCAGTGCAAAGCATCGTCTGATTTCTTGACTGCTGCTTCCATGGGTGTTGATTGTGGGTCCAAGTAAAATGAAATCCTTGACAACTTCAATCTTTTCTCCATTTATCATGATGTGGCTGGTTGGTCCAGTTGTAAGGATTTTTGTTTTCTTTATGGTGAGGTGTAATCCATACTGAAGGCTGTGATCTTTGATCTTCATCAGTAAGTGCTTCAAGTCCTCTTCACTTTCAGCAAGCAAGGCTGTGTCATCTGCATAACGCAGGTTGTTAATGAGACTTCCTCCAATCCTGATACTCTGTTCTTCTTCATAGAGTCCAGCTTCTCAGATTTGCTCAGCATACAGATTGAATAGATATGGTGAAAGGATACAACTCTGACGCACACCTTTTCCGACTTTAACCCAATCAGTATCCCCTTGTTCTGTCCGAACAGCTGCCTCTTAATCTGAGTACAGATTCCTCATGAGCACGATTAAGTGTTCTGGAATTCCCATTCTTCACAATGTTATCCATAATTTGTTATGATCCACACGGTCGAATGCCTTTGCGTAGTCAATAAAACACAGGTAAACATCCTTCTGGTATTCTCTGCTTTCAGCCAGGATCCATCTGACATGAGCAATGATATCCTGGGTTCCATGTCCTCTTCTGAATCCTGCCTGAATTTTTGGCGGTTCCCTGTCAATATACTGCTGCAGCTGCTTTTGAATGATCTTCAGCAAAATTTTGCTTGCATGTAATATTAATGATATTGTTTGATAAGTTCCACATTCGGTTGGATCACCTTTCTTGAGAATGGGCATAAATATGGATGTCTTCCTGTCAGTTGGCCAGGAAACTGTCTTTCATATTTCTTGGCATAGACGAGTGAGCACCTCCAGCGCTGCATCTGTTTGTTGAAACATCTCAGTTGACATTCCATCAATTCCTGGAGCCTTGTTTTTAGTCAATGCTTTCACAGCAGCTTAGACTTCTTCCTTCAGTACCATCGGTTCCTGATCATATGCCACATCTTGAAATGTTTGAACATCGACTAATTCTTTTTGGTGTAATAACTCTGTGTATTCCTTCCATCTTCTTTTGATGCTTCCTCTGTCGTTTAATATTTTCCCCACAGACTCCTTCACACTGTAACTCAAGGCTTGAAATTTTTCTTCAGTTCTTTCACCTCAAGAAATACCAAGCGAGTTCTTCCCTTTTTGTTTTCTATCTCCAGCGCTTTGCACATGGTCATTATAATACTTTACTTTGTCTTCTTGAGCCACCCCTTGAAATCTTCTGTTCATTTCTTTTACTTCATCATTTTTCCTTTTGCTTTAGCTGCTCGATGTTCCAGTGGAAGTTTCAGAGTCTTCTCTGACATCCATCTTTCCTGTCTTTTCAGTGACCTCTTGCTTTCTTCATGTATGATGTTTTCGATATCATTCCTCAACTTGTCCAGTCTTCAGTCATTAGTGTTCAACGTGTCAAATCTATTCTTGAGATGGTCTCTAAATTCAGGTGGGAAATACTCAAGGTCATATTTTGGGTCTCGTGGACTTGCTCTGATTTTCTTCACTTTCAGCTTGAACTTGCATATGAGTAATTCATGCTCTGTTCTGCACTCAGCTCCTGGCCTTGTTCTGACTAATGATATTGAGGTTTTCCACCGTCTCTTTCCACAGATGTAGTCGATTTGATTCCATCTGGTGAGGTCCATGTTTATGTTGGTGAAAAAAGATATTTGCATTGAAGAAGTCATTGATCTTGTAAAATTCTGTCATTCGATTTCCAGTATTGTTTCTATCACCAAGGCGATGTTTTCCAACTACAGATCCTTCTTCGTTTCCAACTTTCACATTCCAGTCACCAGTAATTATCAATGCATACTGATTGCATGTTTGATCCATTTCAGACTGCAGAAGCTGATAAAAATCTTCAATTTCGGCCTTAGTAGTTGATGTGTAAATCTGAATAATAATTGTATTAACTGGTCTTCCTTGTAGGAGTATGGATATTATCCTATCACTTACAGAATTGTACTTCAGGACAGATCTTGAAATGTTCTTTTTGACCATGAATGCAACACCATTCCTCTTCAAGTTGTCATTCCTGGAATAGTAGACTATATGATTGTTCAATTCAAAATGGCCAATACCAGTCCATTTCAGCTTGCTGATGCCTAGGATATTGATGTTTATGCTTTCCGTTTCATTTCTGATGATTTCCAATTTTCCTAGATTCATAGTTTGTACATTCCAGATTTGGATTATTAGTGGATGTTTGCAGCTGTTTCTTCTCATCTTCAGTCATGCCACATCAAGAAATGAATGTTCTGAAAACTTGACTCCATCCACGTCATTAAGGTCAACTCTACTTTGAGGAGACAGCTCTTCCTCACTCATCTTTTGAGTGCTTTCAAACTTGGGAGAGGGGAGGCTCATCTTCTGGCACTATATCAGACAATGTTCAGCTTCTTTTCATAATGTTTTAACTGGCTTATTCTTTTCAGAAGTCGACTGCAGGGTCCTTCTTCCTAGTCTGTCTTAATCTGGAAACTCAGCTGAAACCTGTCCTCCATGGGTGACCCTGCTGGTATCGGAATACTGATGGCATAGCTCCCAGCATCACAGCAACACACAAGCCCCCAGGTACGACAAACTGACAGACACACGGGGGACTAACAAATATAGAGAATTCTAAAATGAAAACTCCTCAGAAAATTTGGAAATAAAGTGGCTGGGTTGTTGATAATACAGGAAATTCAGCTGTAAGAAACCTCCTAAAAGCTACCAATGCACAATTAGTGTCAATCTAAGCCAACGTAAGCAAGCTATCAAGTGCCTCTTTCTGATAAAATAATTTGCAATTTGTTTCAATCACGTGCAACTAAAAGAGTCCTGGCTAGTTTAGCCAACTGTAGACTTAAAGAAACTATATTATAATTGGTGTTTTTTTTTTTCTTTTCCATCAGTATTTTATCTAATGGAGTCTTAGGCTCCCCAAAGACAGGAATCATGTTTCACCAGCTGGTCTGCAGAAGAACAGAATACCTGCTCAGGTAAAATTTACAGGTTAGGAAAACCTGTGAGGCGGTTCTACTCTGTCCTATAGGGTTGCTATGAATCAGAATCCA
Source organism: Elephas maximus indicus (assembly GCF_024166365.1). Taxonomy (NCBI): domain Eukaryota; kingdom Metazoa; phylum Chordata; class Mammalia; order Proboscidea; family Elephantidae; genus Elephas; species Elephas maximus. Next base: position 78,600,130 of record NC_064819.1, read on the forward strand.
CTCAATGGGACGCAACAGCAACAACAATACATTCTTAAAGATTTGTGAGAACAAGGCACACCAAAATGATGCAGCAGTCACTTCTTATAACCTGTTATAAAAAAGTCCATCATTTTCCTCAAATGGCAAAAAGAGGCAAACCATATCCCATTTTTTCTGGAACAGAATAAATAGAACCTTGAGTCTTGGATCCTTCAGAATCATCTTTTTGAGAGAGAATTTGAGTATCACGTAAAATTACTGTTTGCTACCAGGTCTTCATCTCCTTCCTGAAAAGCATGCTGAAGAACCACTAATCTTTCTGTATTTTTATAACTATTAAAAAAAAGTGTATGTTTATTTCCATGTTTTTGCCCCATATTCAAAACATTTATAATATTATCTATTAGCCCTCCCTTCCCCAAAATATTTCCAGCCACTCATAATGACCTCATCCTCCGTATCAGAGTTTCTATCAGACATTGTCTCCACAGGAGACAGACAGCATGTTCCAATTGGGATGACTCAAGGAAGACTTTAAAAGGGACTGTTTAATTAGGGAGCCCTGATGGTGCAGTGATGGTGCAGTGGGTAATAGTTTGGCTGCTAACCAAAGGGAGTTGGAATCCACCAGCTGCTTCTTTCCAACCCTATACACCAGTTCTATTCTGTCCTATGAGTCGGGATGGACTCCACGGCAACTGGATACATTTTTATATATTTACATACACCCTTCATTGGTTTGCTCCTCTGGAGAACCCTGTCTAAGTGTTATTTCTTCAAAACTAAATCAGTCAGTCAAACAATCGAAATGAAAACATCTACAGAACAGTGTAGGAGGCAGCAAGAGCTCTTTTGCATTTAGTTAGAATTAGAGAGAAATGAGAACAGAAAGCGGCACTCTTGAGATCATTACAGGATGTCAGACCACGGAGTGTCTCTGACGTCTTTCATTCCTCACTGTACTTTGTACTCAGTAGACACATATCAAATACTTGCTAGTGAGAGAACAAAATTTCTGCTGGGGGTCATTTCTCAGAACCTAGTATTTCCACATTAACCTTTTTTTCGTGGAACTTCAAAACTACAGGAAGGCAACAGGCCACCCAGGGGCCGAACCTAGACTCTTCTGATCTGTAGACGCGTTATCCACTACGCCACTGGCCCACTGGTACACACAGTAACGTAGTAGTGGTTGCTGTTAGGTGCGGTTGAGTCGGTTCTAACTCAAACATACGCTATGTACAAGAGCATGAAACATTGCCGGGCCCTGTGCCATCCTCACGGTCGTTATGCTTGAACACATTGTTGCAGTCACTGGGTCAATGCATCGCGATGAGGGTCTTCCTCTTTTTCTCTGATCCTCTACTCTAACAAGCATGATGCTCTTCTCCAGGGACTGGCCCTCCTGATAGCATGTCCAAAGTATGTGAGATGAAGTCTCACCATCCTTGCTTCCAATGAGCATTCTGGCTGTACTTCCTAAAAGACAGATTTGTTTATCCTTCTCGCAGTCCGTGGTATATTTAATATTCTTCGTTAACACCATAAATCAAAGGCATCGGTATTCCTTATTCAGTGTCTACCTTTCACATGCATATGAGGTGACTGAAAACACCATGGCTTGTGTCAGGCGCACCTTAGTCCTTAAAGTGACATCTTTGCTTTTTAACACTTTGAAGAGGTCTTTTGCAGCCCATTTGCCCAGTGCAATGCATCCTTTGATTTCTTGACTGCTGCTGCCATTGGAGTTGAATGTGGATCCAAGTAAAATGAAATCCTTGACAACTTCAAGCTTTTCTATGTTTATCATGATGTTGCTTATTGGTCTAGTTGTGAGGATTTTTGTTTTCTTTATGTTGAGGCGTAATCCATACTGAATGCTGTAGCCTTTGATCTTCATCAGTGTTTCAAGACCTCTTCACATAGTAAGCAAGGTTGTGTCATCAGTATATTGCAGGTTTTTAATGAGTCTTCCTCCAATTCTGATGCTGCACTCTTCTTCATATAGTCAAACTTCTCTGATTATTTGCTCAGCATACAGACTGAATAAGTATGGTGAAAGGATACAGCGCTGACACATACCTTTCCTGACTGTAAACCACACAGTATCCTCTTGTTCTGTTCAAATGACTGTCTCTTGGTATAAGCATAGGTTCCTCATGAGCACAATTAAGTGTCCTGGCATTCCCATTCTTCACAATGTTATTCATAATTTCTTATGATCCATGAAATTGAATGCCTTTGCATAGTTAATAAAACATAGATAACTTTTGAAGAGACCAAAAACCACATGCTGATAAAACCCAGATCCAATTCTTCCTCAGATGGTGGATTGTCTATTGAAAATAAAAGGTGCCCAGCTGAACGCCATTTTACATCAGTCTCAGGCTTTGATTGGCGAAGAGTATTTGCTGCTTCCTCAGGCTGCGGACTGAGCTGGATCATCCAGTGCAACTGTGCCGACCGCCTCTGCCATTTCCCATTCATCCCGAACTCTGGCAAGTTCTGCTACAATACAGAATAATAATTAATGTAAGTAGCACCCACGAGGCCTAGTTATTGTTACCCATTGCAAAAACAGTTTGGACAAATTCTATCCTTTGCTTTAATAGGATAACTCCTGCCATTAACTCGGATTTAGCTTAGAAAAAGTGGTGTTGCTGCCCTTAAACAATTTGGATTAATCTTGGGTGTCCTTGTTAATACTTTTACCACATGGCTTCCTTCACCTTCAAGCTCCCTAGAATTTATTCACCCTCTCTCTCTGATATGGCCTGGGAACATTACCTTAATTCGTAGTGCCTGTTTATGTGATGTGGCAAAAGGTCCTCAGAGCTTCTTTTGGTTTCTTTTTGTGTTGGCCTCTTGAAGTTACCAAGAACATTTAGTGCTCCTCTCTCCACAATCTGGGATCTTGCTCAGGAGTTATCTGTTCACACTGGATGCAGGAATTTTGTTTTTTAGAGACAGGCTAGAAAATAATTACATAGGCAAGGATTTGAGTGGAAGCTAAGAATGTGAAGAGAATAAATATTACAGAATGTACCATCAAATCTTTTTCTTCTAGCATAGCACTATGATTCATCAGGCTAATCATTTAAATATTATCCCACATGCTTGATCAAAACTAAATGATAATGAAAATCCATTTTCAAATAAACAAATAAGTAAATGAAACCCAGGTTAACAACTTTCTGGTGTTCTCTGCTTTCAGCCAGGATCCATCTGACATCAGCCATGATATCCCTTGTTCCACATCCTCTTCTGGATCTGGCTTGAATTTTAGAAGTTCCCTGTCAATGAACTGCTGCAACCACTTTTAAAAGATCTTCAGCAAAATTTTACTTGAGTGTGATATTAATAATCAATAATTGCTGCTTTCTGTTGGGTCACCTTGCTTTGGAATGGGTACAAATACGGATCTCTTCCAGTCAGGTGACCAGGTAACTGTCTTCCAAATTTCTTGATTTAGGTGACATTGCATCCTAAATAAAGTGCTGCATCTTTTATGCCTATAAAAAAGAAAGTGGTGGAAGTACTCTGTTGTTCTAAAGATGACTATATGAAGCCCTTCTGTTAGCTTGCTTTCTTCAGCCATGGAGATTTCAAACCCAAGAAACCTCAGAAATGAAACAAAACAAGTTTGATTGGTTTCCTTGACTTAGTATAGTCATACAAAATAATTCCTTCCAGGGCAATGAGAAATCCATTTTTGGGTAATTTGTAAAAGATCCAAGAGAGAGTTTAGTATTTTTTAAAGTGGCTTTCAATACAATATGGTAATTAGTGGGCAGAGACAGAGATGAAGACATAGAAGTTAATGCTTGAAGTCTTCTGGGTGATCCCAACGGACTTCTATTCCAACGTCTAAAACAGTCAACTACAACTATAGATCATAGTTTCTTTACAACACACTCTGTGATACCATGTATCCTCTAATCCATGTTATTTTTTATTTTAATAAGGACCTAATAATAATCAAAGGTAACTAATTACTTTTGAAGAGACCAAACACCACACATTGGTAATATCCTGACACAATTCTTCCTCAAATGGTCTTTCATAACCATTTTTCCTAACCAGGATCTTATCAAAGATCATTCATTCTATTTGGTTGTTTCCTCAATCCCTTTTAGTCTAGGCTAGCCTCCCATCATTTTTTGTTGTTTTTGCTTTGTTTCGACATTGACTTTTTTAAAAGTCCAAGCCAATTGTCTTGTGGAATGTCCTATATTCTGGTTTTGTCTCCTTGTTTCCTCATGCTGTCTTTTAATTTATTCCTCTACTACCTCTACACTGGAAGTCTAAAGGATTAGTTACACCCTTTTGATTAATTGATTAGATTCAGGTTAAACATTTTTGGCCTGAAACTGTATACTTTATACAGTACTTACTTGGCATCAAGAGGCACTTGTCAGGATATGCCAATGGTAGTGAAAATAAAGTGGTGCTCTCAGGGTTCTTTATTTTTTTCCTTTCCAGTTGGCTTGGTAAGTTTAGCACCATACACATCTGTTACTTTCCGGTAAGCCCTTTCCTGATGGTTTTAAGATCACTAATGCTCTTTGTGTAGGTCAATATTTCTCTGGGGGTTGCATATAGTGATTGTCCTAACTCTATCACTCTTTCTACATTTGTGAGAGGTCACTCTTGTTAAGTTTGTTATCTTCTTTCCTGCTTCCCCACCCCCCACCACTGGCACTTCCCAGTTTTTCCACAGTAACCTTGGAACTCAGGTTGATTGCCTCTAAAAGGCTTGGAGAAGTTTGCACTTTCTTGTCAATTGGATGGGAAGAACGTGAATTACGCAGATTGTAATGTTTCCAGTCGTTCTCAAACTTGAGCACATATAGGAATCACTTGGAGGCCTGTTAAAACTCAGATTCCTGGGCTCCACCTCCAGAGATTCTAATCCAGTAAATCCAGGGTGGCACAGGGCTGCGGGATGTACCGCCAAAGTTTGCATTTCTAAACAGCTCCCAGGGACTTCTGGTGGTCTGTCGACCAAATTTTGAGTAGTGTCCACTGAGACAATGGAATATATAGTGGTAATGAGGAGAGATAGAGATATAAAAAAAAGAGACACTTGAAGGGAGAAACAGAAACAAAAAGAAGGGCAAAGGATGTGGTGGGGAAATACATGGAGGATATATTAAGAGAAAATGAGTAAATTTCTTATTTCCAGCTTTAACCAAGAAATGAAAAGTATTAAGACTGAGCAGAGCTGCAGCTACGAAAAAAAAATGCTGTGGGATTCTTCCAATAGAAATACAGTAAGTTTTGAGCAATCATGAAGGAATTCAAACCCTCAATCTTTTGATCTGAAGTCAGAGGCCTTATCCATTAGGCCATGTGTTCTCCCCAACCCTAACTGGTAAAATTTCACTTGTGCTATAAATGCAATATATCCATTGGGGAAAGAAATTTAATCTAATATTCAAAAATACTGTGAAGTTACAACTAGATAACCACCAAGGAGAGGAATATATTGCTATAATAATTGAAATATAGTGCTATTAACAGACAGAATGCTTTAATTGACGTAGTGCTTTATCTTTGTATGGGAATTAGGTACAAAGGCTGAACACCAAGAAGGAAATCCTTGGGTTTCTCCTGCTGCAGTAGAAAAAAAGAAAACCCCTTGCGGTGGAGTGGACTCTGACTCATAGCCACCCTATAGCTCAGAGTAGAAATGCCCCATAGGGCTCTCAAGGTGCACCTGGTGGACTTTAACCAGCAACCTTTTGGTTAGTAGGCATAGCTTTTAACCACTACTCCACCAGGGTTTCCCAGTACTAAAAAAAAGAGCGGTAACCTAGGCGAACATAGAACCCATTTGCTTTACAGATCCAGGAACTTTCACTCCCTTGACTTTCAGGTAAAGGCTGATTGTGAATTAAGCACAAAAATTTACTTCTGTGTACTCCAGATATCACACTCAAATAATTCTAGAATACAAATTCACATAAGACCAAAGGTTCCAGAAAGGAGCTAACAGCAACTAAGTTTTGTAATCTGGGAAGTCTGTTAAGGAGTGATAGCTGATTTGTCAGACCTGAGAAAGCCAAATCCTAAATCAATAGTGGGAAAAGCAAAGGGGCAACCAGATTTTCACCAGGGAACTCCGATCCCCATCCTGCATGGAACAGCCTCTTGTCTCAGGAATTGTCAGCACCAGCTACATCTGGAAACTGCCCTTCCTCCATCCTCGAAGAAGACTGGAAGGTTGTTTTCTTGAGAGAGTAAAGTATAGGACCTCTTAGCAGGAGAGGCAATTTCAAACATTTCCGTGCAGCAAGATCACCTGGAAGGTTTGTTAAAACAGATTTCTGGGCCTCAAGCTCAGAGTGTCGAATTCAGTATGTCTTGGGTGTGGCTGAGAATTTATATTTCTAACAAGTTACTACTGTCAGAGCCCTGGCTTTCAGATCTTCACCATCCAGGCAAAGATGGAATAGTTTTCTACCGCATACATAAAAAAAAAAAAAAAAAGATGCGAATTTAAAAGCCCGTTAACACAGGACTAGTAGTAAATGGTAAGCGCTCAGTGAATGCTAGCGGTTTGTCTGGGGTTCATGTTGTAAACTGAATACACAATAGAGACCGCAAGCCCCAAGGGTTCTCACTGATGAAGTGAGCGTTTTGGGAGGAGATGGCACCCGCGCTATGCCTTGAGACAAGCAGCTTGTCGCCAGGTTGAAGATGAGGCTGGTGCGCGAACGAATAGGGAGGAGGAAGGTAGAAAATCTCGAGGCTCTGCGCTGCAACGCTGGGAGTTTGATACGGAAGAGGGAGGCTTCTGGTGAACTTATAGGAAAAGTAATACTGCAAACTTTGTAGCCGTTTTTATTCCTAGTTCACTGAGGCTCTCTATCCAATAACTACCCGATTTTTCCCAAAATAGAAAAATCCCGACAAGTGGAAAGATTGAACGTTTTTGTCTGGGTTTTTTCCCTTATGGAGCATTGGTTTTAATATTTAATGTGGTCAATGCCGTATTTTTTCTCAAGGAAGCGTTAGCAAAACTGTGAACGGTGGAGACAAAAATGATCAAAGGTAATGATAAAGAAACAAATATTTTAGATCTAGAGGAAGGGGAAGGGGGATGACTCCAGATGCTATTGTACGAAGGCGAGGACCACTGTGTGTGACCTCGTGGCGCAAGGGTAGCGCGTCTGACTCCAGATCAGAAGGTTGCGTGTTCAAATCACGTCGGGGTCACGAGGGTTTACGTTTTGGAGAGAGAAGCGAGAATCAATTTGACAATCTGCTTTCCTTCTTGGCGTAGTTAGCACTGAAAATCATCTCCACTTTGAGACCTGTTAGCGCTGCCAGAGCCTGAGTGAAGACGAAGAGAAGAGATGATCAACGTTTTTAGAGTTTCAGTGGGATGCGACTCTGTCCCTTTTGTCTTTTCCTTGGTGTTGGGATTCTAAGATTGGGAATAAAATCCCCAAATGGGCTGTGATCTTCTGCCACCTTACTTTAAAAAGATATCTAATTCTCCTTTCTGGTATCAGGGACTACATAGTCTTCTGGTCTTTTTTCTTTTCTTATCACTTCTCGCTTCCTTTAGCTACCCAGGACCCTCCCCTCCACCTAAATGATGGTGTTCCTTAGGCAATTCCTTTGCCCTCTTTGATTTTTCGGAAGGGGGAGGGCACAGCGATTAAGTGTTTGGCAGTAACCAAAAGGTCGGTGGTTCGAATTCATCAGCCACTCCTTGGAAACCCTATGGGGAGGTTCTACTCTGCCATAACCCAAAACTCTGCCATATACATTGTTTTTTGTTCTTCTTCTTTTTTATTTTTTTAAACTTTGCTCCCTCAGTCTTCCTTTATTTATAGGCCATAGGCCTCCCACACTTCCTGCGTTCTACTCATCCCCCCTCAGTTTCATCCCCAGCACCAATGAGCCAAGACCCTGGAGCTGTCCTGGACTACACTTTCTCTTCTTTACTTCCCAATCTGAGCAGTGTGTTATGCAGTTTTACCTCCTAATATATTACATACCATCTGTCTGCTTCTCTTCATTACCATAATGACCTCTTTCCTTCCACCAATTATTCCTTGCTAGGGATATTGACATGAACCTCCTAACTCCTTTTTCTAAATCTCCTCTTTCTCAGTTAAATCAGTCTCCTTATTATGCTTGTTTTTAAATGCATATCTTATCCTGATGTTCTCTTGCTTAAAACAAAGCAAAAGAAAACAAAACAATTAACTGTGCTTATTAACCCTGTATCACAGGGGCCTCCTTTCAGTTCCTCAATGCATTATGCTCCTTCTCACCACAGGGCCTTTGCCCCTGCCATTTCCTCTGTAAGGAATGTTCTACGTCCTTTGCTGCATGATTCACACTCGTCTTTTAATGGCCAATGAAAACAGAACACTAACAGGGGAGTTTGGTTAAAGAAATGTATCATTTATTAGGGAGTAAAACATCATGCAGCCATTAAAATGATTGCAAGGAAAATTAGCTAATGATACAGAAAGATGCTTTAAAAAAAGATGCATTCAGCACTATTTACTGATAGTGTATCATCCAGTCAGATTATACAGCCATATGATTCATAAGGCTAACTAGCTAATGAGAACACCACAATAGTAATAGTGGTTATCCCTGGGTGTGGAATTAAGCACTAATTTAATTTGTTTCTTTTCTGCTGCCTTGTATTTTTCAAATGTTTCATGATGAAAAGGTTTTGTTTAAAAAGAGGAAGATACAAAAATTGTGTTAATACATCCCTGAACTTATATTCTGGCAGCTCTATAGAAGGATGAATCAGACATAGGGCTTCTGCTCTGGAAGAAATAGCAGTCCAGTGGATGAGACAGCAGTATTAACTCATTATTATGGTAAACTATGAAACATACAAGGAAAAGAATATATTTGACCCAGATTTAGTAGAAATTTAGGAGTGACTGACTGATGTACACTGTTAGTGTCAAGAGTGCAGAGTGTGGGACTTAGGGAGGAATTCAGAGAGCAGGGCCAATGGAGCAGAATTTTGAAGCATAAATAGGAGTTATTTATGAGGGAAAGGAAAGGGGTGGGAGGACAGAGAAGATATTTACAGTCTAGGTAGATACAATTTTGCTTATTTCTTTGTTTTTACATATATGGCCAAACAACAAAACAAACAAAAATACGCTGGTCTTCAAACATGAGTTTGTACATGAAAAGGTGGTATGATTATTTTAAAGTATCCAATAAACTTTAAAAGTGCTGTTTTTGTGCTTCCATAGTATCTTGAAATGCTTCTGTCACTGTACTAACTTAATTAAGTGAAATTGCATGTTTTACCAGCTTGTCTCTTCCATCAAACTCCAAACCACTTGAGGGCAGGGGACACGTCTGTTTTATCCAGAACCACACCTGGTACTGAATATATGGTAGGAGATTCATAACTGTCTGTTAATTGGAAGAGAATTAGACAGAATAAGAGTTAGGAAGCCAGAATGGCATAAAGCATGTTATATATTTTTTTATATCTTATGATTTCTCTGTATCATGAAAGATGCAGTGGATATTTTAGCTGTAATTATTGGGCTTTTGCAACATGATAGAGAATAACATATAAGAATCTTCTTTAAAAAAATAAACTTGAATGCCAACTAATGTCACAAAACAATTTGTGTATAAAAATTTAAATAAAAAACTAATTTGAGCTGTAAACTTTCAACAAAAACACAATAATTTTTTTTTTTTAATCTTTGGGCAGTTCATCAGGTTTTATCATAACCTAGTTGAAATGTCTCTTAAGACCTGCTTTCTTTTCCTTTGATGGTATGCCACCAGGCCCCTTTTTCATTACTGAGTCACCTTCTAAAGAACCTTATGACCAGGATCAAGGTGACATGAAGTGTGGCTATGAATACCAGTCCCCTCCAAGCTAATAAATTATATTCTAATTTAAATCATCAGGCTCCCTTGAGTCCCCTTAGTGTGAATCAGTCCCTAGAATCTAAGTACCCTCAGGTGTTAATTTCACTGAGTTTAGCAATAAAGCTGAGTTCCAAAGCCTAGAACAGGAGACAAAACCGAGACAGTAATCATTCTGAGAGGTTGATTGACTTTCAAAAATGACATTTTAAAAAAGGTAATAATTAATTTTTTTAGGTGAACTCAAATGACATTTTATTCTGTCTCCCACATGGGTTTCCCAATTTTAGGTTTATATATGCATACTCTTCTGTTTTCACTAGACATATCATTTAGCCAAGCATTTGGTTTCATTTCTCACTGCCAACCCGAGTGCATCCTCTAGTCAGAATGTCTCACATACTGATATGTTTACTGACTTTTTGGGTACATTTGGTTAGGAAATGTTACCTTCTGCCATTGTTTCAATGTAGATGCTAAGCTAATACATCATTTCCATAAAATGCCAATCCAACACTTCCTTTAAAAATCCAGAATATGAGGAAGTAGACTCTAATTTCCAACAGGGGGCCATATTAAAACTGAATATTTCAAACTATGTTGTAAGACAACTAACAATTTCTACCCAATATTTTTTGCACTTTCTTGTCAATTGCACAGAAAGAAGGTAGTATTATGCCGATGGGAAGGTCCCTGTGGTTCTCAAACTCGAGCGCGTACAGGAATCACTTGGATACCTTGTTAAAACCCAGATTCCTGGGCCTCACCTGCAGAGATTCTAATTCAGTAAATAGACCGCGGCGCGGGGCTGCGGTTTGTACCGCCAAAGTTTGCATTTTGGTCCACTGACCAAATGTTGAGTAGTGCCGACCGAGACAACGGACTGTATAGTGGTAATGAAGAGAGGAAGAGATATCGAAAAAAAAAAAAAAAAAGACAGAGAGAGACACTTGGAGGGAGAAAAAGAAACAAAAAGAAGGGCAAAGGATGTGAAGGAGAAATACATGGAGGATATATTAAGATGAAAATGAGTAAACTTCTTTTTCTGGCTTTCACCAAGAAAAGACAAGTGTTAAAACGAAGCAGAGCTGCCGCTACGAACAAAATGCTGTGGGTGGAATTCTTTCAAAAGTACCATAAGTTTCGCCCAACCACGAAGGGATTCGAACCCTCAATCTTCTGATCCGAAGTCAGACGCCTTATCCATTAGGCCACGTGGTCTCCCCGCCGGAGAACTCAGCATTTCACCTATCCTATAAAGGTCATTTTTGTTTTTTTATAAAGGGCATATCTAAAACCTTAATCTAGTATTCAAAAGTACTGTAAAGTTTGTTTTTTTTTTTTTTTTACTGTAAAGTTACAACTAGAAAACCACCATGGAGAGGAATATAATGCTAAAATAATTAAAATATGGTGCTATGAACAGATAAAAGAAAAATAGAATGCTTTAATTGACAGATTGCTTTATCTTTATACGGGAATTAGGGAGAAGGGCCGCGCGAGCCAAGGAGGAAATCTTTGAGCTGAGAACTGAAGGAGGAGAGGGGTTAATTAGGCCAAGATAGAACAAAACTGCTTTACAGATCCCAGGAACCTCCACCTCCTTGCCTTCAAGGTAAAGATTGTGGATTAAACACAAAAATGTACTTTTGCGTACTCCAGAAATCACACTCAAATAGTTCTAAAGTACATATTCACATAAGACAAAACGTTCGAGAGAGGAGCTAACAGCAACCAAGTTTTGTGATCTGGAAAGGCTATTGAGTGATAGCTGATTTGTCAAACCTGAGAACGCTGAATCCTAAAGCAATAGTGGGAAAAGCAAAGAGGCAATCACATTTACACCACAGAACCCCCATCCCCATGCCCCATTGAACAGCCTCTTGTCTCAGGAATTGTCAGCACCAGCTACATCTGGAAACTGCCCTTCCTCCATCCTCGAAGAAGACTGGAAGGTTGTTTTCTTGAGAGAGTAAAGTATAGGACCTCTTAGCAGGAGCGGCGATTCTCAAACATTTCCGTGCAGCAAGATCACCTGGAAGGTTTGTTAAAACACAAATTTCTGGGCCTCAAGCCAGAGTGTCAAATTCAGCATGTCTGGGGTGTAGCCGAGAATTTATATTTCTAACAAGTTACTTATTCCCAAAGCCCTGGCTTCTGCATCTTCACCATCCAGGCAAAGATGGAATAGTTTTCTACCACATACAGAAGATAATGCGAATTTAAAAGCCCGTTAACACAGGACTAGTAGTAAATGGTAAGCGCTCAGTGAATGCTAGCGGTTTGTCTGGGGTTCATGTTGTAAATTGAATGACACGTGCAAACAATAGAGACCGCAAGCCCCACTGGTTCTCGCGGATGAAGTGACGGTTTTGGGAGGAGATGGCTCCCGCGCTATGCCTTGAGACAAGCGGCTTGTCGCCAGGTTGAAGATGAGGCCGGTGCGCGAACGAACAGGGAGGAGGAAGGTAGAAGGCCGCGAGGCCCTGCGCCGCAACGCTGGGAGTTTGATATGGAAGAGGGAGGCGTCTGGTGAACTTATAGGAAAAGTAATACTGCAAACTTTGTAGCCGTTTTTATTCCTAGTTCACTGAGGCTCTCTATCCAATAACTACCCGATTTTTCTCAAAATAGAAAATTCCGACAAGTGGAAAGATTGAACTTTTTTCCCTGGGTTTTTTCCCTGATGGAGCATTGGTTTTAATATTTAATGTGGTCAATGCCGTATTTTTTCTCAAGGAAGCGTTAGCAAAACTGTGAACGGTGGAGACAAAAATGATCAAAGGTAATGATAAAGAAACAAATATTTCAGATCTAGAGGAAGGGGAAGGGGGATGACTTCAGATGCTATTGTACGAAGGCGAGGACCACTGTGTGTGACCTCGTGGCGCAAGGGTAGCGCGCCTGACTCCAAATCAGAAGGTTGCGTGTTCAAATCACGTCGGGGTCACGAGGGTTAAATTCTGGAGCAAAATAACCTTTTTTTTTTTTTTTTCCACCTGGGTTTTTCACATATAGAGCATATTTAATGTAGCCAATCCCTTATTTTTTCTCCAGGAAGCACTAGCAAAACTATGAAAAGTGGAAAGAAAAATGATCAAAGTTAATGATAAAAAAGTAAATGTTTTGAATCTGGAGGAAGGGGAAGGAGGATGATTCAAGATCATAGGATAAAAAAGGCTAGTTCACTGCCTCTGACTTGGTGGCACAATGGTAGGGCATCTCACCCCAGCTCAGAAGGCTGCGAGTTCAAATCACGTCCGGATCAAGGGTGTTGACTTTTGGAGAGAGAAACAAAAATCAATTTAGCAGTCCACTTTCCTTCCAGGTGTAGTTGTCTGAAAATGATCTCCAGTTTGAGATCTCTTAGGGCTGCCAGAGCCTGAGTGGAGACAAAGGCAAGGAGGGTCAACTTTTTCAGAGTATCAGTGGGATATGACTATATCTCCTCTTTTGCCTTTGGCTTGCTGTTGAGTTTCCAAGATGGGAGACAAACCACCCCCCCCGCCCCCCATGGGCCGTGTATCTTCTGCCACCTTCCTTAAAAAGATATTCAAGTCTCCTCTTTGGCATCAGGGGCCACATAGTCTCCTCGTTCACTTCTTCCTTTTCTTATCACTTCTTGCCACCTTTAGCTACCCAAAACCTGCTCCTCCACCTACACATTGGAGATCCTCTGGCTCTTGCAAAGCCCCATTTGTTTCCTCACTCTTCCTTTTCCTACAGGACTCCAACAATTCCTGTGTTCTTCTCATCTGGCCCACAGTTTTATCACCAGCCCCAATGAGCCAAGGACCAGGAGCCATCCTGGGACTATCTCTTCTTCACTTCCCAATCTGAGCAGCAAGTTATATAGAGTGCCATGCCATCTGGCCACTTCTCTTCATTACCGCAATGACCTCTTTCCTTTCACCAATTATTTCTTGCCAGGGATATTGACCTGAACCCCCTAACTCCTGTCTCCAAATCTCTTTGCTCCATTAAATCAGTCTCCTTATTATGCTTGTTTTTCAATGCACATTTTATCCTGACCTTCTCTTGCTTAAAACAAAAGAAAACAATTAACTGTGATTACTAACCCCATATCACAGGGGCCTTCTTTCAGTTCCTCGATGCATTATGCCTCTTCCCACCACAGGGCCTTTGCTCCTGCCATTTCCTCTGTAAGGAATGTTCTATGACCTTTGCTGCATGATTCAGACACTCAACCAAAACAAAACATTAAAAGGGGAGTACTGGTTAAGTACTGTATTATTTATTACAGAGTAAAATATTATGCAGCCATGAAAATAATATCAAAGAAAAATAACAAATGATACAGAAAGATGTTTAAGACGTTTGAAGTGGAAAAAAGATTCATTCAGGAACTATTTGCTGATACTATATCGCCCAGTCAGATCATACAGCCATATGATTCATAAGGCTAACTAGCTAATGGCAACACCACAAAACTAATAGTGGTTATCTCTGGGTGGAAATAGGTACTAATTTAATTTGTTTCTTTTTTGCTGTCTTGTATTTTTCAAATGTTTCATGATGAAAAGGTTTCACTTAAAAAGAGGGAAATGGAAAAATTATGTAAAAACTTACCGAGCTTATACTCTGCCAGCGTTGTAGAAGAATTAATCATACATGGGGCTTCTGTTCTGGAAGAGATAGCAGTCAGTGGAAATGACAGCAGTATTAACTCATTATTATGGTAAACTATGAGATGTACTAGAGCTAGCATATATTTGACCCAGATTTAATAGAGATTTAAGAATGACTGACTTTAATGTACAGTGTTAACGTCAAGAGTGCAGAGCATGGGACTTAGGGAGGAATTCAGAGAGCAGGGACAATGGAGCAGAATTTTGAAGCATAAATAGGACTTATCTATGAGGGGAAAAAAGGGCAGGAGGTCAGAGAAGAGATTTTCAGTCTAGGTAGGTATAATTTTGCTTATTTGTTTGGTTTTACATATATGACCAAAAAACAAACAACAACAAAATCAAAAACAAGAAAAACCTCTGGGCTTTATACATGGGTTTTGTACATGAAAAGGTGTTATGATTAAAATGTCTAATAAACTTTAGAAGTGCTTTGTTTTTGTGTGTCCATACTATCTCAAAATGTTTCTGTCACTGTACTAACTTAATTAAGTGAGAGGGTATGTCTTACCTGCCCATCTCTTACATCAAACTCCAAACAATTTGAGGGAAGGAACCATGTCTGCTTTATCCAGAGCCTCACCTGGTGCTATAAACATAGTAAGAGATTCATAATTATCTGTTAATTGGAGGAGAAGTAGACAGAATAAGAATTAAGAAGGCAGAATGGTATAAAGCATGTTACATTGTTTCTCATATGTTATGTTTTCTCTGTATCATGAAAGATGCGGTAGATAGTTTAGCTGTAATTTTTAGGCTCTTGCAACATGATACAGAATAACATATACGAATCTCCTTTAACAAATAACCTCAGATGGCAACTAACGTCACAAAACAATTTGTGAATAAATTTTTTAAAAGAAAAACTCATCTGAGCTGTAAACTTTCACCAAAAACACAATAAAAATTTTTTTAAAAATCAAAACTCTTAGGCAGTTCATCAGGCTTTATCATAACCTAGTTGAAATATCCCTTAAGACCTACTTTCTTTTCACTTGATGGTATGCCACCAGGCCCGTTTCTCATTAGTGAGTCACCTCTAGAGAACCTTATGACCAGGATCAAGGTGACCTGAAGTATGGCTATGAATACCCTAGAACCTAAGCACCCTCAGGTGATAATTTCACCAAGTTTACTATAAAGCTGGGTTCCAAAACCTAGAACTGGAGACAAAAATGAGATAGTAATCATGTCTGGGAGGCTGACTGCCTTCCAAAAATGACATTTAAAAATAATAATAATTGATCATGTTTTAGGTTTACTCAAATTACATTTTTATTCTGTCTCCCACATGGGTTTCCCAATTTTAGGTTTGATATATGCACACTCTTCTGTTTTCACTAGATTTATCATTTAGCTGAGCATATGGTTTCACTTCCCACCACCATCCCCAGGGCATCCTCTAGTCAGAATGTCTCACATACTGATATATTATAACCATATTTACTGACTCCTACATTTGGTTAGGAAATGCTACCTTCTGCCATTGTTTCAATGTAGAAGCCAAGCTAATATATCATTTCCATAAAATGCCAATCCAAATCTTCTTTTAAAAATTCAGAATATGAGGAAGTAGACTCTAATTTCCAACAGAAGGCATATTAAAACAGTGAGTATTTTAAACTTTATTGTAAGACAACTAATAATTTCTACCTAATATTGTTTCCAGAGTTTACTTTTTAAAATATTGCTTTTTAGGCCTACCTGAAGAAAACATATCTGTTTAATTTACGTGAGCCTTGTACTGAATGTGAGAATGACACTATTCCCACAGCTTACTGTCTATATTAACATGACTTTAGTCTTCTAGTATTTTCATCACATAATTTTACTATTCCCTGAGACTCTTGCTTAGGAAGATAAAAGTTGCAAATAACTTTTTCCTTATTCTAGGAACTGTACTGTTTATGGCAGGAATTTCTTGAAAGGTCCATCAACTTTTCATTAGAAAGGATCGAATGACAGTTTACACAGCAATACTCTTTCAGCACCTGTGGTGGTTTTAAAATAAGTCCACACTTTCTTAAATACCCTGCCCTTCAACTTGTTTTCCCTTGAGTGTGAGTCGAATTTAGTGACTTGCTTCTAGTGAATGGAATAATGTGGGTGACAGTGCCATAGTAAGTCATATAAGATGCTGCAGCTTCCTCTTTGCTTTCTCAGATTACTTGCTCTGGTGCCATCCAGATGTCATGTCAGGAGGACACTCACCTATGGAGAGGCCCATGTGGTAATAACCTAAGGCTTGTGTCCAACAGTCAAGTGAGTGAGTTTGGAAGAGCATTCTCCAGTCCTAGGTAAGCCTTCACATAATTGCAGCTCCTGTCAACATCTTGTTTGCAACCTCATAAGAAACCCCACCCAGCTAAACCTCCTGAGTTGTTGACTTACAGAAACCATGAGATAATAAATGCTTGTGGTTGTAACCAGCTGTTTTAGTGCAGCTTATTACACAGCTATAGGTAATGTTTATAACCTTAAAATCCTTTCCTGGCTGTGTCTACCAATCCTAAACTATTATGTAATGATCTTCTCTCTATCTTAACCACGTCCCCATTTTGAAAGACCACCATAGACTAGATTTCAAAATCTCAATGAATAGCTCAACTTTGCCCTTATAACCTGTAAGACACAATTAAGACTCTGGAGGTTGTTCCCCCTTTCCCAATTAATACAGCTTTGTCCTCTCAATTTACTTTTTGTTGTTTGAAATTGGGTTTCTATATGTGGGCTTTTTCTCAAACCAAATGAAAAATCCTCAAATAAGGACCATATCTTCATTTATTTTGAGCCCTCTTTTTGGCTCTTGGCTCCAAAGCACCACAGCAATCTCAGCAACTGGTGGTCACTCTCTCCAAGGGGCAGTTAACTGGAATGTACATATGGAGGAGAGTTCAGAAGAATACTTTCAAAATTCTTACTGTATCATTCCCACTTTCATTGACAATACCTTCCTTTCCAAACTTGGGTCTCCATAACAGAAGTCAATAGAAGGTTGTTGTTTTTTTCCTCTCCCAAGATATTGTAACTTGGTGTTTCAGAGTTGAATTGAGTCCTTTGATATAGTACATTAATGAACTTGTATTGCATACAGAATGATAAATTTTCAGAATTTGTTTTCACTAGAGATTTAAATTGAGGGTAAGATGGAAAAAGACATTTTTACATGTTGGGGATTTGTAGGCATTTTTCACTAAGGGTCACATATCCGCAGAGGTTCAGCCTCCTTCCAGTTCGCTGGTTTTCTGAGAACATCATTGAAATATAATCTTTTCTTTAATTGATCTTAAGAAACTCCTAGGGAGGACTAATACACCACAGCCTCCACCAGAGTCCAGCACAGCTAGATAGTATCCAGTTACCACCACCAACTGCTCTGACACTATAGAGGGTTCTTGGACAGAGCTGGAGAAAAATGTGAAACAAAATTCTAACTCACGTGAAAGGACCAGACTTACTGGTCTGACAGAAACTGGAGAAACCCTGAGAGTATAGTCTCTGGACACCCTTTTAAGTCACTGCTGAGGTGTACCCTTCAGCCAAAGATTAGACAGGTCCATTAAATAAGCAGCAATACACGCAGCTCATCCATGGATACAAGACTAAATGGGCAACCAGCCCGGGGACAGGAATGAGAAGGCAGGAGAGGACCGGAAAGCTGGACGAATGAAAACGGGGAACAAAAGGTCGAGAAGGGGAAAGTGATGACACGTCGTGGAGTTGGCAAATGTCACAAAACAATATGTGTATTAATTGTTTAATGAGAGACTAATGTTCTCTGTAAATCTTCATCTAAAGTACAATAAGAAAAAAAGAGAAGAGAAATTCCTAGGGAAAAAAACGCTTTCCCATTTTACAATTTAGGAACGGCGTATGTGCTCCTATATAAGACTAAACGAAGGGTTTTTCTTATATGGAGCATTGGTGGTTCAGTGGTAGAATTCTCGCCTGCCACGCGGGAGGCCCGGGTTCGATTCCCGGCCAATGCAGAAGTGACCCTTTTCCTTTTTCCGCTGCTGAGGGAGAAAAAGTTTGCATAAACAAAAATTATCTTAAAAATTACTGTGATTCCGGTATCCCGTGAATTGCGGAAAAAGATCAAGGCTAACACTTCTGCAATTTCACCCTCATGAATTATACCAAATAACAAGCCTTTGGTTTTCCAATAACCGGAAAGAATTCCGTCCAAGCTCAAACTACTTCTCTGAAAAGGAGAAAAAAAAGTTAATGTTTCAGAAATTTGATGTTAGAAATCCCCATAAAGCAAACACTTTATTGGCACTAACAACCGTTATTGACACTCAAGCAAGCCAAGCCCACTGCCATCGAGTCGATTCTGACTCAAACTGGCACTAGGACCTTTTTTTATCTTAAAAAAAAAAAAAAAAAAAATTGGGAAACCCTGGTGCATAGTGGTTAAGTGCTACGGCTGCTAACCGAAAGGCCAACAGTTCGAGTCCGCCAGGTGCCCATTGGCAACTCTATGGGGCAGTTCTACTCTGTCCTATAGGGTTGCTATGAGTCGGAATCGACTCGACGGCATTGGGTTTGGTTTGGCTTTGGTTTAATGGTACTTGTTTTTGAATCAACAAAAATTTAATGAACACCCACTGCTATGGCCCCCGACACACTGCCAACTCAGAACTGAATCCACTCCTGAACTCCACCTTCAGCCAAAGATCAGACAGGCCTACTAAACAATAACACTCGTGAGGAACGTGCTTCTTAGTTCACTCAAGTATAGGATACTTAATGGCAACTCTTGCCCTAAAGCAAAGACAAGAAGGCAGGAAGGGACAGGAGATCTGGACAAACGGACACGGGGAACTCCTGGTTTAAAGGGAAAGAGGAGAATGTTGATATATATGGGGATTGCAACCAATGTAACAAAACAATGTGTATAAATTTTTGAATAAGGAGATAATTTGCACTGTAAGCTTTCACCCAAACACAATAAAAAATAAATAAATACGGATGGAAGCTAAAAAAACCTTAAAAAAAATTAATGAACACTGTAGGAAAAAAAGTCTTGGGTCAGTGGAAAATGATGCATTGTCTAGAATGTACCCTTCTGGTTTATCTATCTCTTCTGATTCAATTTCCAACTGTGTAAGTATTAAAAAACTGATAGCAATACAAAATAATTCTTGTCTATAGATGTGCAAACTCTGTCCTGTCCAGTAGAGGTTCATATAATTTCCCTCCTCCTGGCTTGGTTCATTTACTATGCAAGAAGCTAGCTTTGTACCCAGTTTCTCGTTTGCTTCTGTATTCCTCATCTGTAAAAGTGTCTGTTCTTTGGATCCTCCTTTGAACTGGTTATAAAATCTGCCTGGTTCCCTTATTATGAGTAAAAAAAAAAAAAACTTTCCTTTAGAGGACTTTCTTTCTAGAGCCACAAATTCAGTGTTGAACAATTATCTTTAAAAGACCTTTAAATCAATAAAGACATTTATTATCTCAGTATCAAATTAGCCCTGCTTTTAAAGGCCATTAGCTATATGAAAAAACATAATTGTATTATCAAGAGTTATCAGAGGCTTTTAAAATTTCACCTAAAAGTGTGTCATGGATTGAATTATGTCCCCCCAAAATGTCTGTCAACTTGGCTACGTCCTGATTCCCAGTATGGTATGATTCTCTACCATTTTGTCATCTGATGTGATTTCCCTAATGTGTTGTAAATCCTATCTCTATGATGTAATGAGATGGATTTAAAAAAAGAACAACAACAACAAAAAGGGCAAACCCATTGCCATCAAGTCGACTCCAACCCGTAGTGACCCCACAGGGCAGGGTAGAAATGCTCGGTAGGGTTGCTAAGGAGCCCCTCCTGGATCCCAGCTGACAACCTTTTGGTTAACAGCCATAGCATTTAACCACTACACCACCAGGCTTTCCACATTCTTCAGTGGCAGTTACATTGATGAGATCTACAAGATGAGCTAGTGTCTTAATGCAATCTTTTTTGAGATATAAAAGACAGAAGCGAGCAGAGAGACCTGGGAACCTCTTACCACCAAGAAAGCAGTGCCCAGAGCAGAGCGCTCATTGGGACCTGAGGTTCCTGCGCTGAGATGCTCCCAGGCCAAGGGAAGACTGATGACAGGGACCTTCCTCCAGAGCCAACAGGGAAAGAAAGTCTTTCTCCTGGAGCTGGAGCCCTGAATTCAGATTTCTAGTCTACTGGACTGTGAGAGAACAAACTTCTCTTTGTTGAAGCCATCGGCTTGTAATATTTCTGTTATAGCAGCATTAGATGACTAAAACAAAGTGTAATGAAACCAATGTTTGTTTCTATTTTTACATTATCAAGATTTTCCAAAATTCAACTCATAAAAGATGCCATCACTTTTTAAATTAGTAATATATTTAGATATACCCGCCCCCCCCCCCCCAAAAAAAATTCACTGGCGCTGAGTCGATTCCGATGCATAGGGACCCTGTAGGACAGAGTAGAACTGCCCCGTAGAGTTTCCGAGGAGCGCCTGGTGGATTTGAACTGACTACCTTTTGGTTAGCAGCCCTAGCACTGAATCACTACTCCCCCAGGGTTTCCGTATGATACCTTATGTTAATTAGTCTCTAATAACTTCACTACTTACGTATATTTTTTTAGCCAATTTCGTAGGTTTTGCTTTTTACATATGAATAACAGGTAACTTAATAAATTGAAACTATGGAAGATGTCAATCAAAATAGCCATACTTTTCTAAGATGTAAATCATACCATCCTTACTGTTACATTTTGGCATTCTGTGGTGACTGCACAGTGTGGAGGAGAAACACAACATTACTGTTGTTACATGGTGGATAATGTTAAATACGATCCATACTAGATTATGGGTGGGATTTTTCCAGTACAAAAATAGACTTGATTTTATTATATATAATAAAAACTGTAAACACGCAAGTAACATAATCAGAATAACCAATGACAAAGAAATGGCCTAGAACACTGGTTCCCAAACTTTGCACATTGGAACCACCTCGGGATCTTTAATAAAATATCAGTTTGGTGGCTCCCACTCCCAGACATTCTGATTTAATTGGTATGGGATGCCACTCAGGCATCAAGAGTTTTTAAAAGTTCTGCTGGTGATTCCAATATAATATTTTGGGACGATTGAGAGCTTTGTATTCCAAGATTGGTTCCTATACCAGCAACATTTGCAGCACCAGGGACCTGGTTAAAAGTACAGAATCTCCGGACTCACCTACACATATCCACATGGTTAGGTTTATTCTAAAAAATGTATTATTTTGCTTTTGTTCTGAATCTTCTATTCCTTCCTACTTGGTTATGTTCATTTAAAAGGTGAAGAAACGGTTCCCAGAGGGTCAAAGTAATATAAAACATCACGCTTTTTAAAGCAATGAAGCATAAATTCAAGTACACATATCTAATTCAAGACCTCACATTTTCTACTACTTTTCGTTGTCTTGAAAACAATGTTTCAGTCCTCTATACTAGAAGCAGGGGTGGAAAGGCAGCAAGAAATAAAACAACTTATCCCTGATCATTGGGCACACAAATTAGAGTCTTGTATTAGTTATTTGCCCATCTGTGCATACAATATTTCGACTGTCTTCCACAGAAAACGAAGTCTCTGAAAGCTATCAATTTGGGGAACTAACTAATAAAATGTTATTATGAGACAAGATGGGAAGTGAACAGTGAATGAATGCTTTATACCTTAACTAAACCTGTAGGGACATATCTATATATCATCTGTTATCTATCTATCTGTCTGTCTATCTGTCTATGTAGAGATTTTACACCAAGACAAAGATCTTTTTTAAAAAATAATTTTTATTGTGCTTTAAGTGAAAGTTTACAAATCGAGTCAGTCTCTCACACAAAAATGCATATACACCTTGCTACACGCTCCCAATTACTCTCCCTCTTTTTTTTTTAATGAGACAGCCCGCTCTCTCCCTCCACTCTCTCTTTTCATGTCCATTTCTCCAGCTTCTAACCCTCTCCACCCTCTCATCTCCCCTCAAGGCAGGAGATGACAACATAGTCTCAAGTGTCCACATGATCCAAGAAGCTCACTCCTCACCAGCATCCCTCTCCAACCCATTTTCCAGTCCAATCCATGTCTGAAGAGTTGGCTTTGGGAATGGTTCCTGTCCTGGGTCAACAGAAGTTGTGGGGGCCATGACCACTGGGGTCCTTCTAGTCTCAGTCAGACCATTAAGTCTGGTCTTATGAGAATTTGGGGTCTGCATCCCACTGCTTTCCTGCTCCCTCAGGGGTTCTCTGTTGTGTTCCCTGTCAGGGCAGTCATCGGTTGTAACTGGGCACCATCTAGTTCTTCTAGTCTCAGGATGATGTAGTCTCTGGTTCATGTGGCCCTTTCTGTCTCTTGGGCTCGTAATCACCTTGTGTCCTTGGTGTTCTTCATTCTCCTTTGATCCAGGTAGGTTGAGACCAATTGATGCATCTTAGATGGCTGTTTGCTAGCGTTTAAGACCCCAGATGCCACTCTTCAAAGTGGGGTGCAGAATGTTTCCTTAATAGATTTTATTATGCCAATTGATTTAGGTGTCCCCTGAAACCATGGTCCCCAGACCCCTGCCCCTGCTACGCTGGCCTTTGAAGCATTCAGTTTGTTCAGGAAACTTCTTTGCTTTTGGTTTAGTCCAATTGTGCTGACCTCCCCTGTATTGTGTGCTGTCTTTCCCTTCACCTAAAGTAGTCCTTACCTACTAATTAGTGTATGCCCCTCTCCCACCCTCCCCCCCTCGTAACCACAAAAGAGTGCTTTCTTCTCAGTTTAAACAATACAATATTTGTCCTTTTGTAACTGACTAATTTCACTCAGCATAATGCCTTCCAGTTAGGAAATGTTTCACAGATTCCTCACTGTTCTTTAGCGATGCGTAGTATTCCATTGTGTGAATATACCATAATTATTTTTCCATTCATCTGTTGATGGGCACCTTGGTTGCTTCCATCTTTTTGCTATTGTAAACAGTGCTGCAATAAACATGGGTATGCATATATAAGACAAAGATATTTTTGTTGTTGTTTATGGTCTCAAATTTCTCTTATTATGTAACCTATAACCACGTCCTGATTTCATTTCACATACTTTCTCCCACTGTCGGCAGAAAGAATGGAAGAGGGTATGATATGTGAGAGAGGGAAAGAAAAGGGCAACGGGAGAAGACAAGAAAAGGAAAGAGAGGTTTGGGAGGGTAGGGGTTGCGGGGAGCGTGCTTAGGGAAGAAACTGGAGTGTGAAAAATTGTCAAGTCGTCTGCATACAGTTGCAGAAGTAAAAATGCCGAAATAGGATTGTTCAAACGAATATTCAAGTCCCGCGCAAGGGCCCAAGGGCCCAGCCACCACTAATATGACTTCTTAAAATGTTGAGGACAGACAGCATTGCGGAAAGCTGCTGAAAGTGTGTTTCAACCCAGTGCGGATAATACCTGCATCCCAAGTCCTCTACTGCTTAAGGCCAACAGTGCAACTCGCGGTGTTTAGGGCTGGCTTGGCGGGGGTGGGGTCAGTGGGAAAGGGGGATGTGGTTTGGGTGGAGTGGGCTCCGCCCAGCACAAGTTCCAGGTGCGCTGTAAAAAGTGTTTTTTCCTGCTTTTCTGTTTTTAGAAATAATCTTTTTCTCTTTCCTGTATGAAATAGTCCCAGGTCATTGTACACGCTAGTCATGCAGCAGTAAGGTTATGTGTAGTGTCAGGATGGCCGAGTGGTCTAAGGCGCCAGACTCAAGCTTTCGCTTCCCGCGCTCGGGGTTTCTGGTCTCCAGATGGAGGCGTGAGTTCAAATCCCACTTCTGACACAGTTTTATTTTGTTCCTCTCAGGCTCCACTAAAAGTTTAACCTTGAGCCCGCAACACCTGAGGTTTCTTCTTGCTCTTGCCTGCCTTCGCTCCTGCTCTTGCAGTCACACCCGCTTGTCCAGTCAGCGTTGCCCAGTCTTGGGCCCCTCCATGTACTAGGCCATCACTCTGTTTCTTGGCCTTCACTCTCTTCCCACTGTCCATAAAGCAACGCTTTCTAATTGTTTTAATTGTTCTGTAATTCCCATTCTTCGCATTGTTATCCATAATTATGACCCAAGTAATTTTGATCCATATTTACGATCCATACGGTCGAATGACTTTGCATAGTCAATAAAACACAGGTAAGCATCTTTCTGGTATTTATTGCTTTCTGCCAGGATCTGTCTGACATCAGTAATAATATTCCTGGATCCAGGTCCTCTTCTGAATCAGGCTTGACTTTCTGCAGTTCCCTGTCAATGTACAGCTGCAACTTAAATTTACCCAAGTCCACTTCCCACCCTTCTGCTCCAGATCACATTGTGGGTATGTGCTTCAAGGTCTGTGACATGAACAGTAATGTCCCTGCATTCGTGATTTCCCCCTTTAAACCTAGCCCTAAATTTGGAAAGCAGTCCAACGGTAGTGCTGAAAATACTCATTACTACAAATTCCAGTTGGCAAGGATTTCTTTTGGTACAAGAGGTGGAAATTAATAACAACTAAGAAACATTCAGAAAAATTAAGTTTCTGGGTTATTGTCACCTAGACAAAAGGCCAGGTCCTACATTTCCTGAATCCTGAAAATAATTCATTCCCCAAATCCTAAGCAGCTCAGTAAACCTGCTGCTGGAGAACAGTGACAAAATTGACCTCACACCTCTTCACTCTCAGGTGCATTAATACACCCATTTCTTGTTCTGTTTTGTTTTCCTATTATCTACATTTACGAATTCCAGCTCACATGGGGCATTTTTTTGCCTGTACTTGTCCTAAGGGTTGGGGAGGTAGAGTGTGTGATTCTTCTTCTTAGGCTGTGAGACCTTTTGGAGAGCTGGCTTCCTGGCTTGATCTTAAACAATAGGTTTTGCAGCCTCTTTTCTAGAAGTTCAGAGAGCTATATCCCCAAGATAGGACAGAGGCACAGAGCCTGGATTCCCTACCTCCTAACTAGCAAAACTTATTTTTCTGAGTTGTTTAACAAGTTACTTGTACTCCTCAATGTTAGAGGTTTTGTTTTATTATTATAATTAGCTACTGTGTACGGTGAGCTATCAAACTATGAATGTAGAAGAACTACTCCTACTTCTTTTGAAATGTCCTGTAGGGCAGGCTGTGCAGGACCCCTGGTTTGGAACCAGGGACCTAGTATTCTTGGTTGAGTTTCCTTTTTGCCCCCCCCCTTTACCTTGTATCCCTGGTGGCACAGTGGTTAAGAGCTTGGTTGCCATCCAAAAGATCAGTGGTTCAAATCCACCAGCCGCTCCTTGGAAATCCTATGGGGTATTTCTACTCCGTCTTACAGCATCACTATGAGTCGGAATAAACTCAACGATAATGGCTTTCACATTATCATTGCTGATTGTCCCAAAATAGCTTTTTGATGCCTCCTCAAATCTCTGATGACAGTGGGATTTATCTTTTAACAATTTTCTGGTTTCCTTGCCACAGTGCGCTTGGATATGATGCTTCTGTTTGGATTTCAGCGATGTCCATGGAGAATAAGAAACACGGCCCTGGGATTCGAGACCTGGATCAACTCTCAAAAAATAATATTTCAGCCTCAAATGACCAGGGTACAACAGAAGCCTCTTCATTAGGCTCCTGCTCCCAGGAGGTCTCCTTAGCTCTCCCTTACAGGCTGTCTCACTCTTACCCTCCCCCCTTAGTCTAGTTCTCTCTTTTGATTTCTGGTATTGGGAAAAATGAGATCGAGTTTGCCTGTTTTCCCCGAAGGCTCTAAGAACTGAAGTTCATAATATCTGGGCTTGAACCCATAAGAAAAGTACTGCAGAGTGGAGGGCGTGGCTGTAAGTAAAATCAAGAGGACAACAAAGACCCCCACCCCATACTCCCTATCTTGAGAACAGTCAGGCTGTTAGCTCCATCTCTTGCCGACATACAGTCCCCAGTCTTAGACCACCTGAACTGAACAAAATTCTCAAAAGGCAGATTAGGGGCCCTGTACTTCTTTTGACAAAAGTCAGTGGAGGGGATGTTGAAACTAGCAAAGAGTGTGGGACTTGTTTGAAAACATCCCAGAAAACCAGAGAGGGAATGAGGGTGGAATGTCAAATTTTCTAGGAATAAATTAAAAGTAAATGGCAAAAGAGGTGGGGCCAAGATAGCAGAATAGCCAGATGTTTCCAGTGATCCCTCTTACAACAAAGACCCCAAAACACAAGTGAAAGGATTATATTTATGACAAGCTAGGAGCCCTGAACATCAAAAGCAAAGTTAGAAAATGAACTGAGTGACACGGGGAGACAGAGACATTTCAGAAGCAGGAGGAGTTGCCAGACCTGAGTTGCTGGGAACCCTCAGGCACCATTCCTGGGAGCGACTGCAATGGGCTGGTAGTAGCTTTCGGCCACGGTTTCCTCAGGGAGAAGTAGCCAAATGCACAGCCTATTCACACCTCCGGAACCAGAGAACAGCACTCTTGGCAAAAGCTAAGTGCTTGCATATGTTTTACTGCTCCCAGCTCCCAAGTCGGCTTCAGTGGCTGTTGATTTCCATGAGCCCGAGAGAGGCCCATTGGAGCACCCTGAGCCATGTTCCCAGCCTTGGAGAAGGAATAAATTCACAACAGGGGGAAAAGTTAATTTGCCAGCTCCACTAAACAGAGGCACTCAGAACTGAAGTGGCTCCAGTCCAGGCATAAACAATCCATGGACTTTGAATGTCTTTCCCCCCTGCATGGACCTGTGTGGGCCTATTTCAGGAGAATAGGCCCTTGATGGCAGACTGCAACTGTTTAAGCTGTGCAGTGGAAGGGTGGGTGTTTGATATTTGATACCATTTTGCCTATTAAACAGGGTCCTTTTTTTTTTTTTCAGCTACCCACATCAGGGGCCTAAGGACTGGTGGCTCCACTCAGGTCACCCAGCCACCCACAACAGGGGTCCAAGGATAACTGGTACCTCCCAGTCCCTACAACCGAAAGCACTTGGTGCCCGTGGTCCATCTGCAAGACCCACCTGCCTGTTTGCTGTAGGGAACAGGGATGGGCTTTCCTCAGAGGTACTTGGGGGACAGTTCTCAGCCCTCCACCTTGTTCAGAGCGTGATCCCCTGCTGCAACCAGATACTGATACCTACACCAAATACCCCTGCCTGTCTAAGACTGTAGGACAGAGCCTGTACCACACTCTTGATAACCACTACCTGGACACCAGAGCTGAATCCACACAAGAAAAGTAAATGGACTCATAAACTCATATACCTGATAACAGCTTTAGCCATCTGATTACAGGTTTTCAGAGCTCCAAAGGTGAAAATAACCAAGCTAGCTCACTCAAGCAACCCATGTGGGAATATCAAAACAAAACAAAGCAAGAAATGAGGATACAGTAGGCAAAAATAGAATAAAGTAATGCAATAACTTATAGATGGCTTGGAGACAACAGTCAACTTCAAACCACATAAATAAACAGACCATGATCGCTTCAACAAGCTGTCAAAACAGAGAATCAAAGGATCTTCTGGATGAAGGTGTCTTCCTGGAATTACCAGATGCAGAATACAAAAGACATCAGGAAGGAAATCAGGCAATATGCAGAATAAGCCAAGGAACACACAGATAAAACAGTTGAAGAAATTAAAAAGGTTATTCAAGAACATAATGAAAAATTTAATAAGCTGCAAGAATCCACAGAGAGAGCAATCAGAAATTCAGAAGATTAACACTAAAATTACAGAATTAGACAACTCAATAGGAAGACAGAGGAGCAGAACTGAGAAAGTGGAAGGCAGAATTGGTGACCTTGAAGATAAAGCACTTGGCACCAATATATTTGAAGAAAAATCAGAAAAAAGAATGTAAAAAAATGAAGAAAACTTAAGAATCATGTGGGACTCTATCAAGGGAAATAAATAACAAGCAATTAGAGTACCAGAAGAAGGAGGGATAGCAGAAAAAACAAAAAGAATTGTTGAAGATTTGTTGGCAGAAAACTTCCCTGATATTGTGAAAGATGAGAAGGTATCAATCCAAGACCTTCATTGAACTCCACAGAAGATAGATTTTAAAAGAAAGTCACCAATACATATAATAATTGAACTTGCCAAAACCAAAGATAAAGAGAGAATTTTAAGAGCGGCTAGGGATAAATGAAAAGTCACCTACAAGGGACAGTCAATAAGAATAAGGTTGGACTACTCAGCAGAAACCATGTAGGCAAGAAAGAAATACGATGACTTATATAAAGCACTGAACGAAAAAAATTGCCAGCCAAGAATCATATATCCAGCAAAACTCTCTCTCAAATATGAAGGTGAAATCAGGACATTTCCAGATAAACAGAAGTTTAGGGAATTCATAAAAACCAAACCAAAACTACAAGAAATACTAAAGGGAGTTTTTTGATTAGAAAATCAATAATATCAGGTATCAACCCAAGACAAGAACACTGGACAGAGCAGTCAGATGTTAACCCAGGCATGGAAACCACGAAAATAAATCAAGATTAAAAAAATGCTCAAAACAGGGACACAACAATGTCATTATGTAAAAGAAGACAACATTAAAATAATAGATACTAAGAAATGTAGTCATAGATTTTTCATATGGAGAGGAAGACAAGGCGATATAAAGAAATAAAAGTTAGGTTTAAACTTAGAAAGTTCGGGGTAAATATTAAGCTAACCACAGAGGAGACTAACAATGCTACTCATCAAAAGAAAATACAAGAGAGGGCGGAGCCAAGATGGCGGACTAGGCAGATGCTACCTCGGATCCCTCTTACAACAAAGACACGGAAAAACAAGTGAATCGATCACATACATAAGAATCTATGAACCCTGAACAACAAACACAGATTTAGAGACGGAGAACGAACTAATACGGGGAAGCAGCGATTGTTTCCAGAGCCTGGAGCCAGCGTGCCAGTCAGGTACAGCACAAGCACAGAGAGCTGCTCCACCCCCCTGAACTAACCCCGGGAGGGAGACCAGCCGGTTCCGCGGGCGACGTGGGACGCAGCCGGTAGGAGAAGTCCCCGGGAGGCAGTGACTGGTCTTGGAGCAGGAAGCGCAGCGTCCCAGCTGGGGAACCATCTCGCCGGGATTTGGACTGGACGCAGGTACGGCATAAACACGGAGAGCTGCTCCACCCCCCTGAACTAACCCCGGGAAGGGGCCCAGCCCGGTCGCGCGGGCGGCGTGGGACGCAGCTGATAGGAAAAGTCCCCGGGAGGCAGCGACTGGTATTGGAGCGGGGAGAACAGCGTCCCAGCCGGGACACTCGGTCACGGCACAAGCACGGGGAGCTGCTCCACCCATCTGAACTAACCCCCGGAGGGGGCCCACCTGGTTCGCGGGAGTGGCACGGCCACGCGGCTGGAGGAACGAGAAGTCCCCGGGAGGCAGCGACTGATTTTGGAGTCGAGAGTGCACCGTCCCAGTAGGGGAGCCTTGACGCTGGGCGTGGGGCTGGAAGCGGAGGATCTGACCGTGACTCCAGTGGGCCAGACCCCCGGGGACAATCTCCACACAGCCAGCACACATAGGCGACGTGCCCGCGGGAATCTCAGATATAATAGTCATTCCAAGCAAGACAAGCAACTCTGGCTATATTCTGAGGTGCTACTCTCCTATCTCTCTGTTCCCTCCCCCACCCTCCCCAGGCGGCTTCATTAACATCCGAATAGCCTGAGCCAGAGGGAGAACTCTGATAGGGGTCTGACTGCATTTTTTTTTAGTGGATTTTCTGGAAAAACTAGTTTCCCAGTGATGGCTCAGAGACAACAATCCATATCAAACCACTTAAAGAAGCAGACCATGACAGCTTCTCCAACCCCCCAAACAAAAGAATCAAAATCTTTCCCAAATGAAGATACAATCCTGGAATTATCAGATACAGAATATAAAAAACTAATTTACAGAATTCTTAAAGATATCACAAATGAAATTAGGATAACTGCAGAAAAAGCCAAGGAACACACCGATAAAACTGTTGAAGAACTCAAAAAGATTATTCAAGAACATAGTGGAAAAATTAATAAGTTGCAAGAATCCATAGAGAGACAACACGTAGAAATCCAAAAGATTAACAATAAAATTACAGAATTAGACAATGCAATAGGAAGTCAGAGGAGTAGACTCGAGCAATTAGAATGCAGACTGGGACTTCTGGAGGACCAGGGAATCAACACCAACATAGCTGAAAAAAAATCAGATAAAAGAATTAAAAAAAATGAAGAAACCCTAAGAATCATGTGGGACTCTATCAAGAAGGATAACCTGCGGATGATTGGAGTCCCAGAACAGGGAGGGGGGACAGAAAACACAGAGAAAATAGTTGAAGAACTCCTGACAGAAAACTTCCCTGACATCATGAAAGACGAAAGGATATCTATCCAAGATGCTCATCGAACCCCATTTAAGATTGATCCAAAAAGAAAAACACCAAGACATATTATCATCAAACTCACCAAAACCAAAGATAAACAGAAAATTTTAAAAGCAGCCAGGGAGAAAAGAAAGGTTTCCTTCAAGGGAGAATCAATAAGAATAAGTTCAGACTACTCAGCAGAAACCATGCAGGCAAGAAGGGAATGGGACGACATATACAGAACACTGAAGGAGAAAAACTGCCAGCCAAGGATCATATATCCAGCAAAACTCTCTCTGAAATATGAAGGCGAAATTAAGATATTTACAGACAAACACAAGTTTAGAGAATTTGCAAAAACCAAACCAAAGCTACAAGAAATACTAAAGGATATTGTTTGGTCAGAGAACCAATAATATCAGATATCAGCACAACACAAGGTCACAAAACAGAACGTCCTGATATCAACTCAAATAGGGAAATCACAAAAACAAACAAATTAAGATTAAGTAAAAAGAAAAAATACACATAACAGGGAATCATGGAAGTCAACAGGTAAAAGATCACAATAATCAAAAAGAGGGACTAAATACAGGAGGCACTGAACTGCCATATGGAGAGTGATACAAGGCGATACAGAACAATACAAGTTAGGTTTTTACTTAGAAAAATAGGGGTAAATAATAAGGTAACCACAAAAAGGTATAACAACTCCATAACTCAAGATAAAAGCCAAGAAAAACGTAACGACTCAACTATCATGAAGTCAAACACTATGAAAATGAGGATCTCACAATTTACTAAGAAAAACGCCTCAGCACAAAAAAGTATGCGGAAAAATGAAATTGTCAACAACACACATAAAAAGGCATCAAAATGACAGCACTAAAAACTTATTTATCTATAATTACCCTGAATGTAAATGGACTAAATGCACCAATAAAGAGACAGAGAGTCACAGACTGGATAAAGAAACACGATCCATCTATATCCTGCCTACAAGAGACACACCTTAGACTTAGAGACACAAACAAAGTAAAACTCAAAGGATGGAAAAAAGTATATCAAGCAAACAATAAGCAAAAAAGAAGAGGAGTAGCAATATTAATTTCTGACAAAATAGACTTTAGACTTAAACCCACCACAAAGGATAAAGAAGGACACTATATAATGATAAAAGGGACAATTGATCAGGAAGACATAACCATATTAAATATATATGCACCCAATGACAGGGCTGCAAGATACATAAATCAAATTTTAACAGAATTGAAAAGTGAGATAGATACCTCCACAATTACAGTAGGAGACTTCAACACACCACTTTCGGATAAGGACAGGACATCTAGTAAGAAGCTCAATAGAGACACAGAAGATCTAATTACAACAATCAACCAACTTGACCTCATTGACTTATACAGAACGCTCCACCCAACTGCTGCAAAGTATACTTTTTTTTCTAGCGCACATGGAACATTCTCTAGAATAGACCACATATTAGGTCATAAAACAAACCTTTGCAGAGTCCAAAACATCGAAATATTACAAAGCATCTTCTCAGACCACAAGGCAATAAAACTAGAGATCAATAACAGAAAAACTAGGGAAAAGAAATCAAATACTTGGAAAATGAACAATACCCTCCTGAAAAAAGACTGGGTTATAGAAGACATCAAGGAGGGAATAAGGAAATTCATAGAATGCAACAAGAATGAAAATACTTCCTATCAAAACCTCTGGGACACAGCAAAAGCAGTGCTCAGAGGCCAATTTATATCGATAAATGCACACATACAAAAAGAAGAAAGAGCCAAAATCAGAGAACTGTCCCTACAACTTGAACAAATAGAAAGTGAGCAACAAAAGAATCCATCAGGCACCAGAAGAAAACAAATAATAAAAATTAGAGCTGAACTAAATGAATTAGAGAACAGAAAAACAATTGAAAGAATTCACAAAGCCAAAAGCTGGTTCTTTGAAAAAATTAACAAAATTGATAAACCATTGGCCAGACTGACTAAAGAAATACAGGAAAGGAAACAAATAACCCAAATAAGAAACGAGAAGGAGCACATCACAAGAGAACCAAACGAAATTAAAAGAATCATTTCATATTATTATGAAAAATTGTACTCTAACAAATTTGAAAACCTAGAAGAAATGGATGAATTCCTGGAAAAACACTACCTACCTAAACTAACACATTCAGAAGCAGAACAACTAAATAGACCCATAACAAAAAAAGAGATTGAAACGGTAATCAAAAAACTCCCAACAAAAAAAAGTCCTGGCCCGGACGGCTTCACTGCAGAGTTCTACCAAACTTTCAGAGAAGAGTTAACACCACTACTTCTGAAGGTATTCCAAAGCATAGAAAATGACGGAATACTACCCAGCTCATTCTATGAAGCCACCATCTCCCTGATACCAAAACCAGGTAAAGACATTACAAAAAAAGAAAATTATAGACCTATATCCCTCATGAACATTGATGTAAAAATCCTCAACAAAATTCTAGCCAATAGAATCCAACAACACATCAAAAAAATAATTCACCCTGATCAAGTGGGATTTATACCAGGTATGCAAGGCTGGTTTAATATCAGAAAAACCATTAACATAATCCATCACATAAATAAAACAAAAGACAAAAACCACATGATCTTATCAATTGATGCAGAAAAGGCATTTGACAAAGTCCAACACCCATTTATGATAAAAACTCTTACCAAAATAGGAATTGAAGGAAAATTCCTCAACATAATAAAGGGCATCTATGCAAAGCCAACAGCCAATATCACTCTAAATGGAGAGAACCTGAAAGCATTTCCCTTGAGAACAGGAACCAGACAAGGATGCCCTTTATCACCGCTCTTATTCAACATCGTGCTAGAAGTCCTAGCCAGGGCAATTAAGCTAGACAAAGAAATAAAAGGTATCCGGATTGGCAAGGAAGAAGTAAAGTTATCACTATTTGCAGATGACATGATTATATACACAGAAAACCCTAAGGAATCCTCCAGAAAACTACTGAAACTAATAGAAGAGTTTGGCAGAGTCTCAGGTTATAAAATAAACATACAAAAATCACTTAGATTCCTCTACATCAACAAAAAGAACACCGAAGAGGAAATAACCAAATCAATACCATTCACAGTAGCCCCCAAGAAGATAAGATACTTAGGAATAAATCTTACCAAGGATGTAAAAGACCTATACAAAGAAAACTACAAAGCTCTACTACAAGAAATTCAAAAGGACATACTTAAGTGGAAAAACATACCTTGCTCATGGATAGGAAGACTTAACATGGTAAAAATGTCTATTCCACCAAAAGCCATCTATACATTTAACGCACTTCCGATCCAAATTCCAATGTCATATTTTAAGGGGATAGAGAAACAAATCACCAATTTCATGTGGAAGGGAAAGAAGCCCCGGATAAGCAAAGCACTACTGAAAAAGAAGAAGAAAGTGGGAGGCCTCACTTTACCTGACTTCAGAACCTATTACACAGCCACAGTAGTCAAAACAGTCTGGTACTGGTACAACAACAGACACATAGACCAATGGAACAGAATTGAGAACCCAGACATAGATCCATCCACGTATGAGCAGCTGATATTTGACAAAGGACCAGTGTCAATTAATTGGGGAAAAGATAGTCTTTTTAACAAATGGTGCTGGCATAACTGGATATCCATTTGCAAAAAAATGAAACAGGACCCATACCTCACACCATGTACAAAAACTAACTCCAAGTGGATCAAAGACCTAAACATAAAGACTAAAACGATAAAGATCATGGAAGAAAAAATTGGGACAACCCTAGGAGCCCTAATACAAGGTATAAACAGAATACAAAATATTACCAAAAATGATGAAGAGAAACCCGATAACTGGGAGCACCTAAAAATCAAACACCTATGCTCATCTAAAGACTTCTCCAAAAGAGTAAAAAGACCACCTAAAGATTGGGAAAGAATTTTCAGCTATGACATCTCCGACCAGCGCCTGATCTCTAAAATCTACATGATTCTGTCAAAACTCAAGCACAAAAAGACAAACAACCCAATCAAGAAGTGGGCAAAGGATATGAACACACATTTCACTAAAGAAGATATTCAGGCAGCCAACAGATACATGAGAAAATGCTCTCGATCATTAGCCATTAGAGAAATGCAAATTAAAACTACGATGAGATTCCATCTCACACCAGCAAGGCTGGCATTAATCCAAAAAACACAAAATAATAAATGTTGGAGAGGCTGCGGAGAGATTGGAACTCTCATACACTGCTGGTGGGAATGTAAAATGGTACAACCACTTTGGAAATCTATCTGGCGTTATCTTAAACAGTTAGAAATAGAACTACCATACAACCCAGAAATCCCACTCCTCGGAATATACCCTAGAGATACAAGAGCCTTCATACAAACAGATAAATGCACACCCATGTTTATTGCAGCTCTGTTTACAATAGCAAAAAGTTGGAAGCAACCAAGGTGTCCATCAATGGATGAATGGGTAAATAAATTGTGGTATATTCACACAATGGAATACTACGCATCGATAAAGAACAGTGACGAATCTCTGAAACATTTCATAACACGGAGGAACCTGGAAGGCATTATGCTGAGCGAAATGAGTCAGAGGCAAAAGGACAAATATTGTATAAGACCACTGTTATAAGATCTTGAGAAATAGTAAACCTGAGAAGAACACATACTTTTGTGGTTACGAGGGGGGAGGGAGGGAGGGTGGGAGAGGGTTTTTTTATTGATTAATCAGTAGATAAGAACTGCTTTAGGTGAAGGGAAAGACAACACTCAATACATGGAAGGTCAGCTCAATTGGACTGGACCAAAAGCAAAGAAGTTTACGGGATAAAATGAATGCTTCAAAGGTCAGCGGAGCAAGCGCGGGGGTCTGGGGAACATGGTTTGCGGGGACTTCTAAGTCAATTGGCAAAATAATTCTATTATGAAATCATTCTGCATCCCACTTTGAAATGTGGCGTCTGGGGTCTTAAATGCTAACAAGCGGCCATCTAAGATGCATCAATTGGTCTCAACCCACCTGGAGCAAAGGAAAATGAAGAACACCAAGGCCACACGACAACTAAGAGCCCAAGAGACAGAAAGGGCCACATGAACCAGAAACCTACATCATCCTGAGACCAGAAGAACTAGTTGGTGCCTGGCCACAATTGATGACTGCCCTGACAGGGAGCACAGCAGAGGACCCCTGAGGGAGCAGGAGATCAGCGGGATACAGACCCCAAATTCTCATAAAAAGACCATACTTAATGGTCTGACTGAGACTGGAGGAATCCCGGCGGCCATGCTCCCCAGACCTTCTGTTGGCACAGGACAGGAACCATCCCCGAAGACAACTCATCAGACATGAAAGGGACTGGTCAGCTGGTGGGAGAGAGACGCTGATGAAGAGTGAGCTAATTATATCAGGTGGACACTTGAGATTGTTTTGGCAACTCTTGTCTGGAGGGGGGATGGGAGGATACAGAGAGAGGGAAGCCGGCAAAATTGTCAAGAAAGGAGAGACT
Organism: Elephas maximus indicus; assembly: GCF_024166365.1. Lineage (NCBI taxonomy): Eukaryota > Metazoa > Chordata > Mammalia > Proboscidea > Elephantidae > Elephas > Elephas maximus. Next base: position 78,636,558 of record NC_064819.1, read on the forward strand.
GAAAGGGCTGACTCAAGAGGGGGAGAGCAAGTGGGAGTAGGGAGTGAGATGTATGTAAACTTACATGTGACAGACTGATTGGATTTGTAAACGTTCACTTGAAGCTTAATAAAAGTTATTAAAAAAGAAAATACAAGAAAAAAATAGAGACTCAGCAGGAACAAAATCAACAACAATGAATAAGAGGAAAAGACGATATATAAAGATAAACTACTCAGCACAAAAAATTAAATGGGAAAAAGAAACTGTCAACATCACACGAAAAAAAGACATCAAAATGACAGCACTAAACTCATACCTATCCATAATTACACTGAATGTAAATGGACTAAATGCACTGATAAAGAGACAGAGAGTGCCAGAATAGATTAAAAAAAAAAAAAAAAAAAAAAACCACGATCCATCTATATGCTGCCTACAAGAGACACAACTTAGAGACACAAGCAAACTAAAACTCAAAGAACCCCCCAAAAAACCCAGTGCCTTCGAGTCGATTCCAACTCATATCAACCCTATAGAACAGAGTAGAACTGCCCCATAGAGTTTCCAAGGAGTGCCTGGCAGATTCAAACTGGCAACCCTTTGGTTAGCAGCCATAGCACTTAACCACTACACTACCAGGGTTTCCTAAAACTCAAAGGATGGAAAAAATGTATCAAGCAAACAACAATAAAAAAAAAAAAAAGCAGGAGTGGCAATATTAATTTCTGAGAAAATAGACTTTAAAGTTAAATCCACCACAAAGGATAAGGAAGGATGCTATATAATGATTAAAGGGACAATATACCAGGAGGATATAACATTATAAATATTTATGCACCTAATGACAGGGCTGCAAGATACATAAAACAAACTCTAACAGCAATGAAAAGTCAGATAGACAACTCCACAATTATAATAGGAGACTTCAACATGCCACTTTCAGTGAAGGACAGGACATCCAGAAAGTAGCTCATTAAAGACACAGAAGATTTAAATGCCACAATCAACCAACTCAACCTTATATACACTCCACCCAACAGCAGCCAAGTATACTTTCTTTTCTATTGCACATGGAACCTTCTCTAGAATAGACCACTTATTAGGTCATAAAGCAAGCCTTAGCAGAATTCAAAACACTGAAATATTACAAAGCATCTTTTCTGACCATGAGACCATAAAAGTAGAAATCAATAACAGAAAAAGCAAGGAAAAGAAATCAAACACTTGAAAACAGAACAATACCCTGCTTAAAAAAGACTGAGCTACAGAAGACATTAAGTATGGAATAAAGAAATTCATAGAACCCAATAAGAATGAAAACACTTCGTATCAGAACTTTTGGGACACAGAGAAAACAGTGCTCAGAGGTCAATTTATATCAATAAATGCACACATCAAAAAGAAGAAATGGCCAAAAATCAAAGAATTATCCCTACAACTCGAACAAATGGAAAGAGAGCAACAAAAGAAACGCTCAGGCACTAGAAGAAAGGAAATAAAAATTAGAGCAGAACTAAATGAAAGAGAAAACAGAAAGCCAATTGAAATAGTTAACGAGACCAAAAGCTGGTTCTTTGCAAAAATTAGGAAAATTGACAAACCATTGCCCAAACTGACAAAAGAAAAACAGGAAAGGAAGCAAATAACCCAACTAAGAAACGATTTTGGCATTATTACAACAGACCCAACTGAAATTAAAAGAATCATATCAGATTACTATGAAAAATTGTACTGTAACAAATTTGAAAGCCTAGAAGAAATGGATGAATTCCTAGAAACACACCACCTACCTAAACTAACACAGACAGAGGTAGAACAAATAAATAGACCCATAACAAAAGAAGAGATTGAAAAGGTAATCAAAAAACTACGAACAAAAAAAGAGCCCTGGCCCTGACGGCTTCACTGCAGAGTTCTACCAAAGACTTTCAGAGAAGAGGTAACACCACTACTACTAAAGGTATTTCAGAACGTAGAAAAGGATGGAATACTCCCAAACTCATTCTATGAAGCCAGTGTATCCCTGATAGCAAAACCAGGTAAAGATACCACAAAAAAAGAAAATTGCAGATTTATATCCCTCACAAGCTTAGATGCAAAAATCCTCAACAAAATTCTAGCCAATAGAATCCAACAACATATCAAAAAAATAATTCACCATGACCAAGTGGGATTCATATCAGGTATGCAGGGATGGTTCAACATTAGAAAAAGAATTAATGTAATCCATCATATAAATAAAACAAATACAAGAACCACATGATTTTATCAACTGATGCAGAAAAGGCATTTGACAAAGTTCAACACCCGTTCATGATAAAAACTCTCAGCAAAATAGGAATAGAAGGAAAATTCCTCAAGGTAATAAAGGACATTTATACAAAGCCAACAGCCAACATCATCTTAAATGGAGAGAGTCTGAAAGCATTCCCCTTGAGAACAGGAATGAGTCAAGGATGCCCTTATCACTACCCTCATTCGACATTGTGCTGGAGGTCCTAGCCAGAGCAATTAGGCTAGATAAAGAAATAAAGGGCATCCAGAATGGTAAGGAAGAAGTATTTGCAGATGGCATGATCTTATACACAGAAAACCCTAAAGAATCCTCAAGAAAACTATTGAAAGTAATAAAGAGTTCAGCAGAGTATCAGGATACAAGATGAACATACAAAAATTAGTTGGATTCCTCTACACCAATAAAAAGAACATTGAAGAGGAAATCACCAAATGAATACCATTTACAGTAGCCCCCGAGAAGATAAAATGCATAGGAATAAATCTTACCAGAGATGTAAAAGACCTAGACAAAGAAAAGTACAAGAAACTAGTGCAAGAAACCAAGAGAGACCTACAGAAGTGGAAAAACATACCTAGCTAATGGATAGGATGACTTAACATTCTAAAAATGTCTATTCTACCAAAAGCCATCTATAGATACAATGCAATTCCCATCCAAGATCCAACGATGCTTTTTTAACGAGATGGAGAAACAAATCACCAACTTCATATGGAAAAGAAAGAGGCCCCAGATAAGTAAAGCATTACTGAAAAAGAAGAACAAAGTGGGAGGGCTCACTCTGCCTGATTTTAGAACCTATTATACTGGCACAGTAGTCAAAACAGCCCTGGTACTGGTACATCAACAGATACATAGACCAATGGAACAGAATTGAGAATCCAGGCATAAATCCATCCACATATGAACAGCTGATATTTGACAAAGGTCCAAAGTCAGTCAAATGGGGAAAAGACAGTCTTTTTAACAAATGGTGCTAGCATAACCTGATATCCATCTGTAAAAAAAATGAAACAAGACCCATACCTCACACCATGCACAAAAATGAACTAAAAATGGATCAAAGACCTGACTATGAAATCTGAAATGATAAAGATCATGGAACAAAAATAGGGACAACGTTAGGAGCCCTAATACATGGCATAAACTGTAAATAAAACATTACTAACAATGCAGAAGAGAAACCAGATAACTGGGAGCTTCTAAAAATCAAACACCTATGCTCATCCAAAGACTTCACCAAAAGAGTAAAAAGATTACTTACAGACTGGAAAAAATTTTTAGCTATGACATTTCTGACCAGTGTCTAATCTCTAAAATCTACATGATACTGCAAAAACTCAACTACAAAAAGACAAATAACCCAATTAAAAAATGGGGAAAGGATATGAACAGACATTTCACTAAAGAAGACATTCAGGTAGCTAACAGATACATAAGGAAATGCTCCCAATCACGAACCATTAGAGAAATGCAAATCAGTACTACAATGAGATTCCATCTCACTCCAACAAGGCTGGCATTAATCCAAAAAACACAAAACGATAAAAGTTGGAGACATTGTGGAGAGACTGGAACACTGGTGGGAATGTAAAATGGTACAACCACTTTGGAAATTAATTTGGAACTTCCTTCGAAAACTAGAACTAGAACTACCATATGATCCTGCAATCCCACTCCTTGGAGTGTAATCTAGAGAAATAAGAGCCTTTACATGAACAAATATAGGCACACTCATGTTCATTGCAGCACTGTTTACAATAGCAAAAAGATGGAAGCATCCAAGGTGCTCATCGATGGATGAATGGATAAATAAATGATGGTATATTCACACAGTGGAATACTATGCAAGAACTATACACTATAAAGAACAATGATAAATCCGTGAAACATTTCATAACATGGAGGAATCTGGAAGGCATTATGCTGAGTGAAATGAGTCAGTTGCAAAAGGACAAATATTGTAAAAGACTACTATTATAAGAACTCGAGAAATAGTTTAAACAGAGAAGAGAATATTTTTTGATGGTTAAGAGAGGGGGGAGAGAGGGAGGGAGGGAGGAAGAGATAAGAACTATTTTAGGTGAAGGGAAAGACAACACACAGTACAGGAGAGGTCACCACAGCTGGACCAAACCAAAAGCAGTTTCCTGAATAAACTGAATGCTTCGAAGGCCAGCATAGCAGAGGTAGGATTTTGGGGACCATGGTTTCAGGGGACATCCAAGTCAATTGGCATAATAATATCTATTCAGAAAACATTGTGCATCCCACTTTGGAGAGTGGCGTCTGGGGTCTTAAACGCTACCAAGCAGCCATCTAAGATGCATCTATTGGTCTTAACCCAGATAGAGCAAAGGGGAATGAAGAGCACCAAGGACACAAGGTAATTATGAGTCCAAGAGACATAAAGGACCACATAAACCAGAGACTACATTAGCCTGAGACCAGAAGAACTACATGGTGCCTGTCTACAGCCATTGACTGCCCTGACAAGGAACATAACAGAGAACCCCTGAAGGAGCAGGAGAGCAGTGGGATGCAGACCCCAAATTCTCATAAAAAGACCAGGCTTAATGGTCTTACTGAGACTGGAATGACCCCAGAGGCCATGGTCCCCACACCTTCTGTTAGCCCAAAGCAGGAACCAGTCCCGGAGCCAACTCTTCAGACAGGGATTGGACTGGGCTATGGTATAGAAAGTGATACTGGTGAAGAATTAGCTTCTTGGATCAAGTAGACAGACACATGAGACTATGTTGGCATTTCCTCTCTGAAGGGGGAATGAGATGGTAGAGGGGGTCAGAAACTGGCCAAATGGACATGAAAAGAGAGAGTGGTAGGAAGGAATGTGCTATCTCATTAGGGGGAGAGCAATTAGGAGTATATAGCAAGGTGTTTATAAATATTCATATGAGAATCCAACTTGATTCATAAACTTTCACTTAAACCACAAGAAAAATTAAAAAAAAAAAGCAAAAGTTTGATCTTATCTTTCTTCAGCTTCAGGAAAATGAGGTAATTGCTTCCTTTGAAGGCTCTATAGTTCAGGGGTTAGAGCACTGGTCTCATAAACCAGGGGTCGGGTCATGAGTTCGAATCTCACCAGGCCTTAGTTGTCCGTTTTTCTCCTTGGTTACTTGATTTGAAGGGTTATATTTCCTTGAAAAATATCCCTGGTCGTGCCATGATAAAGCCATCCGCTGCTAACTACAAGGTAGTGTGGTTCGAACCCACCGTCTACTTCACAGGAGAAAAATGTAAAAGTTACAACCTAGGAAGCCCTATGGGGTAGTTTAATCATGTCCTATAGGGTCACTGTGAGTCGGACTGGAGTGCAACCTGTTATTTTGCTTTCCTTGAAGCCAAATCTCTAAGAACCCGCGTACATTATGCTTACCTTCTCAGAATACAGAAACTCTCTGCTAGCAACATCAGAATTCTTTAAAATGAAAATTCCTCAGAAGAAAATGGAAACAAAGAGGTTTAGTTGTTGATAATACAGGGAATTCAGCTGCAAGAAACTTGCTAAAAGCTACCAATACACAATTAGTATCAATCTAAGCCAGTGTAACAAGTTAACAAGTGCTTCTTTCTGTCAAAGCAATTTGTAATTAGTTTCAATCACTGAAACGTAAAGAGTCCTGACTAATTAAGCTAGCTGTAGACCTAAGGAAACTGTGTTATCATTGTTGTTTTTATCATCAGTTTTTTAAAAAATAATTTTTATTGTGCTTTAAGTGAAAGTTTACAAATCAAGTCAGTCTCTCACATAAAAACCCATACACAACTTGCTACATATTCCCAATTACTTTCCCCCCCATGAGACAGCCCGCTCCCTCCTTCCACTCTCTCTCTTTGTGACCACTTTGCCAGCTTCTAAGCCCCTCTACCCTCGCATCTCCCCTCCAGGCAGGAGATGCCAACATTGTCTCAAGTGTCCACCCGAACCAAGTAGCTGACGCCTGTCCAACCCATTGTCCAGTCCAATCCATATCTGATGAGCTGGCTTCAGGTATCATCAGTTTTTTGATCTAATGAACTCTGAGCTTTTCTGAAGACAGGAGTCTTGTTTGATATTGCATCCCAGAGCCTCGCACATTATGGACCCTTGTTGGTGTTTAGTAATTGTTGTTGAATGCAACACAGCTGAAGAAGTGTAACTAGAGAGTGGTTTTTATACCTTTACTATTGTTATTATACACAACAGAATGAAATGCTGCCTGCACCATCCCCATTCCCATGACCAGACTTTTGTGATCCTGCACCAACCCCAAGACCAGACCATTGAGAACCTTAAGAACAAGAACCTTTGCCTTGGAGTCTATTCAGACTCTGGCTTACAGAGACCCTATAGGACAGAGTAGAACAGCCCAATAGGGTTTCTCAGGAGCAGCTTGTGGATTCCAATTGCTGACCTTTCGGTTAGCAACCAATCTCTTAACCACTGCGCAACTGAGGCTTCTTACCAAAAACAAAGCAAACCCATTGCCATGGAGTAGATTCCAATTCCCAGGGCCCTATAGAGCAGAGCAGAACTGCCCACAGGGTTTCCAAGGAGCTGCTAGTGGATTGGAACTGCTTGATATTTTGGTTAGCTCTGAGCTCTCAACCACTGTGAGACCAAGGCATCTTTAAAAGAAAACAAAAACAGAAACCGGTGCTATCCAGTCTACTCAGAGTCATAGTGACCCTATAGGACGGAGTAGAAGGTATAAAATTACATGAAGAAGTCAAGGTCAACTAACACAGGAAAACAAAGTAACACAGCCTTGATGAATATTCTACCTAAATGTGAAGCATCCAATCCTCCTTATCACAATGTATGACTGCATAATTGGAATTTATTTGCTCTTAAAAACAAACACCTAATGATAACATCTGAATGGCTTACATAGTTTGTTAAAATCAACAATGTACATTAGAGATTAAAATGATAGTGTTTCCCTATACCACACTTGTATTAAATAATTAATAATACAATAATGCTCATAAACCACAAATACACTCTTTTAAAAGAGTACTTTGGATTTTTGAATCATCCAAACACACTTTACATTATACCATGTGAAAACTCTACTTTAAATTGCTTAAAACCCAGGTCAGGCACAGGTGGTTAATTTCCACTAAAATCAGCCAGAACAGCTTTCTGTTGCTTGCAGTTTCAGGTTCTGGTTGTTCCTCAAAGTCCACAGGGTGCTCTATGTTTCTATGACTTCACAGGTAGTGCTTTCTCTGCTTGAAACTGTCCTAAGGTAAAATCATCACAAAGCTATAACACATCAAAAAGAAACGTTTTCTAATAGGGACGTTAGGAGCCCTAATACATGGCATAAACAGTATATAAAACATTATAAAGAACGTAGAAGAAAAACTAGATAACTGGGAGCTCCTAAAAATCAAACACCTGTGCTCATCCAAAGACTTCACCAAAAGAGTAAAAAAACTACCTACAGACTGGGAAAAAGTTTTTAGCTATGACATTTCTGATCAGCACCTGATCTCTAAAAGCTACATAATACTGCAAAAACTCAACTGCAAAAAGACAAATAACCCAATTAAAAAATGGGCAAAAGATATGAATAGACACTTCACTAAAGAAGACATTCAGGTAGCTAACAGATATATGAGGAAATGTTCATGATCATTAGCCATTAGAGAAATGCAGATCAAAACTACAATGAGATTTCATCTCACTCCAAGAAGGCTGGCATTAATCCAAAACACACAATAAATGTTGGAGAGGCTGTGGAGAGATTGGAACACTTCTACACTGCTGGTTGGAATGTCAAATGGTACAACCACTTTGCAAATCGATTTGGTGCTTCCTTAAAAAGTTAGAAATAGAACTACCATACGATCCAGCAATCCCAGTCCTTGGAATATATCCTAGAGAAACAAGAGCCTTTACATGAACAGATATATGCACACCCATGTTCACTGCAGCACTGTTTACAACAGCAAAAACATGGAAGCAACCAAGGTGCCCATCAACGGATGAATGGATAAATAAATTATGGTATATTCACACAATGGAATACTACGCATCGCTAAAGAACAGTGAGGAATCTGTGAAACATTTCATAACATGAAGGAACCTGGAAGGCATTATGCTGAGTGAAATTAGTCAGAGGCAAAAGGACAAATATTGTATAAGACCATTACTATAAGAACTTGAGAAATAGTTTAAACTGAGAAGAAAACATTCTTTTGTGGTTACGAGACGGGGGAGGGAGGCAGGGTGGGAGAGGGGCATTCACTAATTAGATAGTAGATAAGAACTACTTTAGGTGAAGGGAAAGACAGCACACAATACAGGGGAGGTCAGCACAATTGGACTAAACTGAAAGGAAAGAAGTTTCCTGAATAAACTGAATGCTTAAAAGGCCAGCGTAGTAGGGCAGGGGTCTGGGGACCATGGTTTCAGGGGACATCTAAGTCAATTGGCATAATAAAGTCTATTAAGAAAACATTCTGCATCCCATTTGAAGAGTGGCGTCTGGGGTCTTAAACGCTAGCAAGCAGCCATCTAAGATGCATCAATTGGTCTCAACCCCCCTGGATCAAAGGAGAATGAAGAACACCAAGGACACAAGGTGATTACGAGACTAAGAGACAGAACGGGCCACATGAACCAGTGACTACATCAGCCTGAGACCAGAAGAACTAGATGGTGCCCAACTACAACCCATGACTGCCCTGACAGGGAAAACAACAGAGAACCCCTGAGGGAGCAGGAAAGCAGTGGGATGCAGACCCCAAATTCTCATAAGACCAGACTTAATGGTCTGACTGAGACTAGAAGGACCCCAGTGGTCATGGCTCCCACAACTTCTGTTGGCCCAGGACAGGAACCATTCCCAAAGCCAACTCTTCAGACATGGATTGGACTGGACAACGGGTTGGAGAGGGATGCTGGTGAGGAGTGAGCTCCTTGGATCAGGTGGACACTTGAGACTATGTTGTCGTCTCCTGCCTGAAGAGGAGATGAGAGGGTGGAGGGGGTTAGAAGCTGGCGAAAAGGACACGAAAAGAGAGAGTGGAGGGAGAGAGTGGGCTGTCTCATTAGGGGGAGAGTAATTGGGAGTGTGTAGCAAGGTGTATATGGGTTTTTGTGTGAGAGACTGACTTGATTTGTAAACTTTCACTTAAAGCACAATAAAAATTATTTAAAAAAAAAGGTTTTCTCTGATATATGTTCATATAGGCAAAAGTGCGAAATGAACAAGCCTGCTGCCAGAGCTATGTCTGCCCAAGTCCAAGGAATATTACAGAATAGGCAAAAATAGGAAAACGACAAGCATGCTGAGATAGATAGGGTTAACTGTGCTGGTGGAACAAAACAACTGTTAAAAGATTACCATCTAGAGGTTGGGTAAACAGGAACCACACCCTGTCAACATGAGATAAGGCTGAAACAACCCGCGAATTACTATTTCCTTCTTAGTGTTTTTTCTAGTTCCTTCCTCCTTTCCAGGCTCCCACCTGTGCAGAAGGACAAACTGTGACCACTGTTTAATCTTCCTTAGCCCTCTGAAGAAAACCCTGGTGGTGTAGTTTTTAAGTGCTACGGCTGCTAACCAAAAGGTTGGCAGTTTGAATCCACCAGGCATTCCTTGGAAACTCTATGGGGCAGTTCTACTCTGTCCTACGGGGTTGCTATGAGTCAGAATCAACTCCATGGCAGTGGGTTTGGTTTTTGGTTTTAGCCCTCCGAAGATGGTGATGTAGTACCAAAGATCAGTGTGCTTGCTCTATATCCCATAATAAGTAACGCCAAGGGCTGCTGAGAGGACTCCATCTTGAATATCAGCAGGTTCTATCTTGGATTCCAGATGCTCACACAACCTAATTAACATGCACCACCATTCTGAGAAGTACCCACCCCTTGAAAGAAGCCCACTAAATATTCATTACTCTGTTGTCTTCACTGAACCCATATAAGCCCTAGCCTTGCTTCCCTTTTTGAGTCAGTCTTTTGAAGAGGCTTAGATTCCCGCTGACTCCTTTTGCTTGACTCAAGCAAAATAAAGCTTGCTGAAGATAAAGTTTGTCTTTCCCCTGTATCCTTACTTGGGAAAAGACATGGACCCTTTTTGTCATATTGGCGATTGGTAACAATGGTGCCACAGCTACATCTGCCCAAGGAACCTTACAGAATCATCGGAACATATTAACATTACAAATAGGCAAAACTGTAACCGGACTGTTCCAGGTCAGCTCAGCATAGCCATAGAGACACAAAAGGGGTGCAAGTGAAAGGTGCTTTATTTGGTTGGCCAAGCAAAGGAGCACGGGATGACTTGCATGGCCAAGATAGCTTTCCGAACAAAAGCCCAAGGGATTTATAAATCTGGTCTGGGGTCTTCAGGAATGCCTTGCTTGCCGATTGGTTTGGCCTGAAAAGGCAGTCCCGGGGCAGTCCGGCCTTTTTTCACTTGCTCAGTCAAAAAAAAGGGGTGTGGGTCTCACAAACCGTACCTTAGACTCGGATCCCTTGCTTCTGAAAGCCTTTCCCTGGTCCTGGGCTGCTAAAGTTTGGTTCCGTCAGGTGGGAAAAGAGTTCAGAGTCACCCAGAGTATCGGGTCAATGGTTCTGCACATGTCAGGCCAACCAGATCTAGTTCTTGCCGGTTTCAGCTTGTCCTTTGACTGAGTCTCTTATTCTTCTCATCTTGGCCAGAAACAGGAAGCATACCTAAATAAGGAGATAGCTTAAAGACAGGTAGTTAGTTCCTATATTGTAGCTTAATTGTAGGAAGTTAATTCCTATATCACAGAAGATGGCAGGCTCAGCCACTTGCCTATTCAAGATGGCTGGTAGGCTGCCGGTCTCAAAACTATTGAAAGCTTCACCTTTTCACAGATTTTTTTAAAAACTGCTAAGTCACCATGATTCCACATTTTGAATTGTTTTTCTTAATAGTCACTGGTACAAGTTTCAGTAGCAACAGTCTTCATTGATCCAACAAATTTTACTATTTACTAATGCTAACTTTGTCTCATACACTTTTGGCATGTTATCAGGAGGGATCAATCCCTGGAGAAGGGCATCATGCTGGGCAAAGCAGAGAGTTAGCGAAAGAGAGGAAGACCCTCAATGAGAGGAACTGACACAGTGGCTCCAACTATGGGCTGAAGCTTAACAATGATTGTGAGGATGGCACAGGACTGGGCAGCTTTTCCTTCTGTTGTATATAGGGTCACGATGAGTCAGAACTGACTGTAACGTTTAGACAGGGCTAGAGCCATAGAGCCATTTTTTTCTTAGCCTCTAGACAGCCCCTCACCCAGCCCATTTCCAGGAGTTGTTTCTTTTCCTCCTCAGAGCCTCCTTGAAGACCAACAGCCACTGGTTGCCCCAGACTGACTAAAACCGGTCCTGCCCCCCATCTTAGCCCTCCAGATAATCTTTAGCTCATTAATTGCCTCATGCATGGTAAATTCTCCATCCCTGGGTAGAGAGCTAACATGCTAATGAACAAAAATGGCTAACTTCCTCCTGCGTGGGGAATCGAACCTGGGCCTTACAAAATGCTTACTTATTCTAGGCTGCTCTTCACCTGAACTTGTGCGATTTCATATTCTGAAACTGATCCTGTCTATATAAACCAGCCTCATCAAGCTGCTTGCATGCAGTCTTGGAAGCTAACAGCCCTGACTGTCTCCTTGCTTGGCCAACCAATAAAGTTGCATTTCATTCTACCCAACTCAGTCTGTCTTTTTGGTCCTGGAAGGAGTCGGCCAAGGAGAGCCCAGGTACTTAATGTTGCCTGACCCTACTAAAAAAAAAAAAAAAATTTTTTTTACGCTAGTATATTTCCAGTAGTCATTAAACTATCCCCAGCCAGATTTGGCCCACCCCACATGCGCAGAAGGGCCAGCTGTAACTGCTAATTGACCTCAACAGAAGACACAGCAACAGGAGGAATGATTCAGAAGGAAAATCATCACCTGGTCCCTATTCTGAAGTGAGAGGTCTGACAAGAACCGCATCACCTCCTGTTTTCTGGCCAGCTTCTAGAATTTTCTCTCCCCAGTATACCTGCGCAGCCACCATCTTGCTGCCCAAATCACATATAAACCCTGTTTCCCCATAGCTCTGGGAGTTGGATCTGAGGAACTTTTTCCCGGCTCCTTGCTCTGCGTATTGCAATAAAGTTACTTTCTCTTTCTCAAAAGGACCCACCTTTTAGGGTTTGTACACTAATAACAACAATAGAAAAGATAAAAGTGGAAAGTACGGTGAGTCTTTTGTGCTCTGTTTATGATTTGTTTATGTGAAAGCTTCCCTAAGAGAGATTTTCCAAGATTGTCCTAGCTATTGTCTTTATACTTCAAGACCCAGTTGATGTGTCCTTGTGAGTCCAGCTTGATCTGGGTCACATTCTTTATACTCAAGGACAGAGAATAATAGTTTTAATCTTCTAAATCAAAACATACCCCTGCCCTTCTTCTAGGTAAGTGCTACTCATCCTTCAGAATTCAGCTTATGTATCACTTTGCCCTCAGAGCAATCTCGGTGAGGTGCTTTTTCATATACTTGCATAGCCCCATTAACACATTATTATTGTAGCATATATTACATAATATTTAGTAAATTTATTTTTTCTCCTTTTTATTAAAATGTAAACTCTTCTGACAGGGATCACAGTGGAGGATCCCAGACAGAACTGGAGAAAAATGTAGAACAAAATTCTAACTCACACACACAAAAAGACCAGACTTACCAGCCTGACAGACTGGAGAAACTGAGAGTATGGCCCCCAGACACCCTTTAGCTCAGTAATGAAGTCACTCCTGAGGTTCACCCTTCAGCCAAGGATTGGACTGGCCCATAAAACAAAAGGAGACTAAAGGGGCATACCGGCACAGGGGCAAGGACTAGAAGGCAGCAGGGGACAGGAAAACTGGTGATTGGGAACCCAAGGTCGAGAAGGGACAATGTGGACATGTCCTGGGGTTGGTAACCAATGTAACAAAACAATGTGTACTAATTGTTTAATGAGAAACTAGTTAGTTCTGTAAACCTTCATCTAAAGTACAATTTTTTTTAAAAAGTAAACTTCTTGAGAATAGGAACCAAGTCTTCTTCAGGGTTGAATCACCACCAGCTACTTAGCACTCAGTATATGTGTGATAAATAAAATTAAAAAAAAAATGAATGAATGTTACATTTTCAAACTTCCTTGTGCTCTATAGGCATCCGATATCATCAGGAAATTATTTAGCCTGGTATTAAAAGAAAATTATCTGGAAAATTGAAGCCATCTTTGTAATAATTTAGTGTTATATCCCCAGCTTCATTCACTTAACTTTAGGGGCTGCGATTTTGAAATATATTGCTAAAAATCAGGTAATTACATGGTATTGTTACCAATTGCCAATCTGATGCAGAGGGTCCTTGTCTTTTCCTGAGTGAGAATACACAGGAAAGACAAACTATCTGCAGCAAGCTTTATTTTACTTGAGTCAAGCAAAAGGAGTCAGGGAGGATCTAAGCCTCTCCAAAAGACTGACTTGAAAAAGGAAGCAAGGCAGGGCTTATATGGGTTCACTGGAGACAATAGAGTAATGACTATTTAGTGGGCTTCTTTCAAGGGGTGGGTATTTCTCAAAATGGCGGTGCATGTTAATTAGGTTGTGTGTGCTTCTGGAATCCAAGATGGAACCTGCTGATATTCAAGACGGAGTCCTCTCAGCAGCCCTTGGCATCACTTATTATAGGATATAGTTTAAGCACACTGATCTTTGGCACTTCATCACAACCTTCAGAGGGCTAAGGAAGGTTAAACAGCAGTCATACTTTGTTCTTTTGTGAATGTGGGAGCTTGTGGGACTAGAAAAAGCACTAAGGAGATAGTAATTCCTGGGTTGTTTTGCCCTTATCTCAGGTTTACAGGGTGTGATTCTTGTTTACCCAACTTCTAGATGGTAATCTTTTAACAGCTCTTTTGTTCCACCAGCACAGTTAACCCATCTGTCTCAGTATCATTTTTCAGTAGTTTGTTTTTTGGAAGTGCTTTAATTTTTTGTTGTCAGATTTTTTTTAGATGTTGTGGTTTTTCTTTTCTTTTTTTTGCCGAAACCTTTTGAGAGAGAGACAGAGAATGGATTACTGAAATGATTATGGGATATGCCTGCAGAGGGATGCATTATAGTATTGATGACAGTGGATGGCAAGGTGCTTAAACATTCATTCAATATAGATTAATGATAAGCAAATTTTTGTTAATTTTCCATGTACATGTATCTTGATGCCCTTAATACTCACCTCCACTTCATGGTACCTGAGGTCAAATTTTAAAAACTGTTATTTTGATGATTCTCTGGTTTCTAGAACCCACTTTCAGAATGGACTCTTACTTATGGCACTGATAAAAATGGAAAAAAACAATAAAGTAGATAAAATGGGAGGAAGTGACTTCAAATTCCAGACCTAGGTGGAATAAACACACTTCTCTCTATTACTCTCACTAAGTATATCTAAAAACCCTGGCCATTACACATAAAACAAACATAAGAATACTATAAAAGGTGGAGAGAAGAAGGCAGGCCGTCAAGAGACCTTGGCACCCAAAGAATGACACAGTGTGAATTCCCTGAGTTTTCATATATCCTAAACTAGATACTAGAGAAGCTGGTAAACCAGTAATACCAATGTAAATGGACTAGAAATGCCCCAGGAAAAGTCTGCTCTCTTTAGTCAAAGAGCCAGGAAAGGGGCAACCTAACAAGACAGAAAACTTTAAGACAATAATCACTGTACTGCAGACAAACATCTCTGAAAATACTGAAGCCAAACTCCCACCCTCAGGCAAGACTGAATGGGAAGTCTAGACTTCTACCACCACCCAGCTGTTAAAAGGCACCCTACATCCCCCTACCCTGCTGGCCTGAAATTCCACTTTCTGGGGACACTAACCAGGAAATCCCCCTCCCTCCACTGACACAGTATAAGAAGAGGCCTTCTAATGTAGATGATTTATGTAAAGACAGAGTCTCATAATACCCAATATGTTCAGGATACAATTGAAAGCTATTCCTCATACCAAACAAACTCAAGTTTAATGAGAAAAGACAACAGAAGCCAACACTGAGCTGACACAGAGGTTGGAATTATCTGACAAGAATTTAAAGCAGCCGTCGTTAAAATGCATAGATGCAATTACAAACACACTTGAAATAAATGAAAAAATAGAAAGTCTCACTGTGGAAATAAAAGACATAAAGAATAACCAAATGGAAATTTTGGAACAGGAAAATAAAATTACCAAAGGGAAAATCTCAATGGATGAGCTCAACAGCAGAATGGAAAAGATAGAGAAAAAAAAAAAAAAAAATCAATGAATGTGAAAATAAAACAAATTATCCAATCTGAACAGCAGATAGAAACCAAATGAAAAATAAAGGAACAGAACATCAGGGACCTGTGGGACTATAACAAATAACCCAATATTTGTGTTATTTGAGTTCCAGAAAGATGATAAAAAAGGTGGATCTGAAAATGTATTCAAGGTGAAGGTGGAAAGGTTTGTTCTAAATTGAAGGAGAGTTAGGAGAGAGCATGGAGGTACTAATTCCATCCTCCAAAGCCAGATGAAGGACACATTTAATTCAGCCAAATTAAGGAACACCAGAATTAGTCCCTGACTCATGGCTAAAAACATATAAAGTCTGAGTAACAGCTCAGACGGGAGAGTGAGGAGACAAGCCATTTTCACACCGATATCAAATGTGGGTGCTTCTTGGGGTGGAATGTGGACATAGCCTAAGTGATTGAGGCTTAGGTACTGAAGAGAGGGATATTATACAAAAGGCTGCTTGGAGAGTGTGTGTGTATATGTGTGTGTGTGTGCACGTGCATTGGGGGAAGGTGGTTACACTTGTGAGTTTAAAGTCTGAGGTGGGCAGGCAGGTCAGCCCAATCAGGGTGAACGTTGCTTGCACCAAAGCATTAAGGTATGGGATTCCCTTAGGGAAGCAGGGTTTCAAACAAATGTAACAAAATGCCCAACCAAGACTGAATGCATTTAAAATGAGCGTGAAAAACTTGTAGTCTACACTGAATTAAAATAGGTTTATTAAAGGCTCAAGACAGTTCAAACAGGGGATCTCCATGGTCCATGAAAATGGAGCCACAAAGTCTGAGGCACAGTAATTACAAAGACATTTTTATAGGGCTGACACAAAGAAGGGGCTGGGGAGGCTCCCATACTCTGATTGGTTCACAGTGATTAAGGTTAGTTAAAGGCGGGACAAAGTGAAGCTTGATTTTTAACCTTATTGGTTATAGTAGTATAACTGACATACACTGATTGGCTAAAAGACATAATAACTAAGGTATGTGGCTGTGGAGGGGGTCTCATGACCAGTCACAAATGATGGCATAATGAATACTTTCCTCACAAACAATGGCATGATGGATACTTTCTGGGAACAGGTTGTTAAAAATTATCTTGCCCGGACCATAAGATTTCCTGGGGAGATGTGGAAGAAAGGGTTACAATAAGGTTTTCGTCACACAGCCTATTATGACAAAGGTCCCCAGCTGTAAAAAATTCCACTGCCTCAAGCAGCTTGCTTGGTATGCCCTGTAGCTGTGCATTAAAATCCTGTTTCCCCTCTCCTTAACTGCTGCCCCAAACTAGAGGAAATTGTCAGAAACTGGTTTAGGCGCTATGTTAACATTTTAGCTCATTAAAAACCTCATACATAGTAACTTCCCAGTCTCTAGGTGGAGCTTAACCACCATTTTCTGAACATGTAGATACATGAAGTTACCTACAAACCCCATTGTGCCTTCATAGTATAATTAAGAGTGTTGCTGCTGTAACTTGCAGGAACTTCTTACTTGTAAAACCCTCACCCTCACTGAGCAATCTTGGCAGCAGCAGCCCCAGCTGTTTTCTTTCCTTGCACAATGAAATAAAGGTGCGTTTCCATTCTCCCACCTTGGTCTCTTATTTATTGGCTGAGATGAGTCATACTGAGCAGAACCTGGGGTTTCCTCCTGGCAGCACTATGGCACGTAGTATCCACATTCCTAGCCTGACCACAGAGTAAAGCATTTCTTTAATGATAGCACTAGAGTGTGAATCTGTGTGAAAGGTTACACTGAGCCTTAGCATTAGCTCAGCCATTTTATTCAGCTCAAATGCCTCTTTTGTTTTTATATCCTATATCAAAAGCCAAGAGAGAATTATAGATAGTATCGGCTTACACAATGATTAAATAACTTCTTTTGTTTCCCCTCCCACTTTGTCTTCTTTCCTCTACTTAAAACTCTCTTATCATTGCTCTACACTGGAGAACCTCAGAAGAGGCAAAAAGAGCAGAGTGTGGTGGAAGGAAAGTTAAAAAAAACAAAAAGCCCCTTCCCTACTGCAGGTTTCAGAGCTTAAAAAGGCCTGAGTTGGGAAAAGGGGAAAGTCTTAAACTTCTAAGTTTTAAAAACTCAATGACACTTTTAAGGTTTAATACTATCCTGTACTGAAAAATGAGAGTGTTTACTGTATAGGCAAGAATCCAGAAAGGCTTTAGGGTCTATTTGCGTTTTCATCCAGAAGTAGGGAAAAGTAGTCTACACAGCAGGCTTTAAGAGGCAAAGTAAGAGAGAATGCAGTTTTTCCCTGCTGGCACCCTACTGTTCCCACCTTATTTAACAAACTGGTTGTGCTAAGTTTTGGTATTTAAAGGGACAATTTATAGTGTTTTGGCATTAAGTATAATTTTGGTTTTCGTTTCAAGAAGTTTTATAAGTCAGGGTTCTGAACTGCAAAAAGCAGAAGCTACTATAGTTAGTTTAAACTGAAATGGGATTTATTTGAATTTTTTAGCATATTGTAGATTTTGAAGTGGGCAAAAGAGATTACAGGCTCTGCTTTCACTTGACGTTAGTTATAAAGCAGAGAGCAGATTACAGAATATCTTCTCAATAAAATGCAGGAGCCTCCAGGGATTGATTACTTGACCCTTTAGGGAAGGGAGCTTTTGTTTTCTGTCTTTGAGTAGGCTATTTTAAAACTCTTTAGAGAAAGAAGTTAACTTGCAGAAAACAGATACTAATGCAAATAATTTCCCCCCATAAAAATACATCTGGCAGAATGCAATTGACTAATGACTGGATATTAAGCAGTTTTGTCCTAAAAAAAAAAAAAAAAAAAAAGACTGGATACTAAGCAGTTTTGCCCTACCTAGTATCAATTCGTAAATCAACTTCAGCATTCCTTATCTGACTACATATCTGTGGTACTTTATATTCTTTTTTGAACAACAGCATCTTACTAGGAAACCCTAGTGGCATAGTAGTTAAGTGCTATGGCTGCTAACCAAAAGGTTGACAGTTCGAAACCATCAGGCACTCCTTGGAAATTCTACGGGGCAGTTCTACTCTGTCCTATAAGGCCGCCATGAGTTGAAATAGACTCGATGGTCATTAAGTTTGTTTTGGTATCTTACTGGTTCCTTCATTAATTAGTGAGTCAAATGAAATTCTCAAGGCATGTTGGATTAAAATAAAATCTTCAACGATGTGCATTTTATATTTGTATTACAGTAATTTTATTCTCTTTTAAAATGTACCCACATCTAACACTCTGTTGTTAAGTGCTGTCGAGTTGCTTCTGGCTTACAGTGACCCTAAAATACGGGGTAGAGCTACCCCATAGGGTTTCCAACGAGCGGCAGGTGGATTTGAAGGCTAACCTTTTGGTTAGCAGCCCAGCTCTTCAACTCTACACCACCAGGGCTCCACCGAATTTGTTCCTGGGTGGTTGTACCAGACTCTCATATTGGTAATGTCAGTAAACTGGCTTCCCAAAGGGGAAAGGAACCGTCGGTAGGATTCGAACCTGCGCAGAAAAAGCCCAACGGATTTCTAGTCTATCACCTTAACCACTCCGCCACGACTACACCTGAGGACAAAAAAAAGGCAGAGACTCGCACTTGGAGGCAACTTTTCCAAAACCAGTGTCCAGAGCACACCATGGGGCTTTTTAAGGAAGGATCCTGATGCCACTGCAGCCAGCCATAGACCTGATAGCTCATACTACTAAAACTGGGCATTTAGTCACTGCCGTTCTTTGAAAGCCACGTCTCCATTCACCACCATCGAAAAATAAACAAAATCTTCCCAGTGGTTCTTCTCACATTCGTTGTTGCTCGTTGTTTGCTGCCACTGAGCAGGCCCCCTACTCGTGGTGACTCCATGCACAATGCAATTAAATGCTGCCTGTTCCTGTGCCATCCCCATAATCTGTTGGGATTGGACCATTGTGATTGTTAAAAATAAAATTTTCACAACATTAAATTTGTGTATGATTTCATAAGCTTTATCTCACAGTTTATGAACCAGGGATCTTCTGAAAGTCAGACCAGAGTTCCTCAGTGCCTCATAGGTGAAAAAGCTTTTGTTATGATAGACAAATAGGAAACAAGGGAGATATACTGGGTGATTTTTGGCTTGGCTGGCAGGCATTTTCTCTCCTTTTTAAGGATCAAGGGGAAATTTTGAACCAGGTTAAAATGATCAGTCAAGTCCGGATTGGCTAGCTTAGGTTTCCTTTTCTAGGAGAGTCAATTGATTGACTTGGATTTGGCTCCTGGGTAAATTAGGTATTTATATGAAATAGAAACTAAAGTTTTATTTGCTGACACAGGGCTTATCACAAGTGACTCCATTTTTGGCCAGTTTAGTCAGGTTATCATGATCCATAGGGTTTTCACTGGCTGATTTTCAGAAGTATAATGCCAGACCTTTCTTCCAAATCCATTTTAGTCTGGAAGCTCTGCTGAAACTTGTTCAACATCATAGCAACTCAACAGCCCCCACTGACTCTCTCCTAAATCAAAGTCTCTTATGGGTGTGTCAGTCAGAGAAATCTAGGTCAATGTCTACACCCTAGATTCAACAGAGATTGAGAAAAAGAGGTTTTGGCTTCTGCCTTAAGAATATTGGGACCTCTGAAATTCCCAGGAGTCTGTGAACTATGTCCTATCCTTCTGTCAATTTTTAAAATCTATTTACAGTAGTTAGAGTTGAGTTTAGACATATGCAGCTAAGTCTCTGAAATATTGTCCGAAAATCTATACCAGAAACTCTCTAATTTGTCAGGGCCCTAAGGTTTTAGATTGTTCTTCTGATTTAGGTGGCATTGTTGGTTTGAAGTTGTCAGAAAATTAGCCTTAGGACCATATTCCTCCACCCATCCCATCTATCCCTATTTCCATCCTCACTTCCTCCTGAAGAGAGAGGTGTAGTGAATCTTAGGTTACTTATGAGCTTAGTATGATAATGATTTCTTCCACAGTGATGGAAGGAAGTTTCAACAAGATTTTCTGGGCATGTTTTTGGTAACAGACCCATCTTTCCTCATTATTTTCCTTGGTTCTGCCAAACCTTGGTTTAGTCTTCAAGGTCATTCATTCTGGATAATTCTTCTTCCAAGATTATCTCAGGTTTATTCCAGAGGTTTGGCAGTTCTTCATTTTGTGGGAAATACTGCTTAGGGTTGGAGGAAATAGACTTCGCCTAAAGGGATATTGTGGGACATTTTCTTGGAGGTATATTTCCCTCCTCTCTCATAATCTGCATACCTCCAAATTAGAGAGTAATAATGATAGCTTTCAGATTTTTGCCTAACCAATACATCCTATAAGGTATCCTGGGAATGTATGTATGGATAGAACCTGGCAATCTGTGTCAATTCCTAGAATTTTCTTTGAGGTTGGTCCTAATTTCTCATCCTTTGATTCTTTTAAAATTTATGTATGAATTTGGGCCCTTTCCCTAGTGCGAATAATGGTGAGAGACCCAAACTTTAAAATAAAAAAAAAAAAAAATTTTTTCTCTTAAATTTAGAGAAAAGGAGAGTCTATAATTATTAAAATCAAGAGGGGATCTTTTAAAAAAATATTGGTGCTGGGGACTTACATCAGATCAATGAAATCCATCTCTGGGGGTGAGGATTGTACATGGGTACTATTTTAGGCAATTTCCAAGTTCCTCTGGGGTGAGAACCACTGTCTAAAAAATACCATTGAGTAGAAGAGAAGTCTTCAAGGTGGTTAGAAATTTTGTGACCCAGACTCATATAGGAGCCAGGCCCTGAAATGTTTAAGATACTCTTTGCGCATTTTTACTTTATTAACATATTCTTAAGAAGTTCTGGTGGCACAATGGTTAAATGCTGGCTGCTAAGCCAAAAGTTCATGTTCAAATGCACCAGCAGCTCTGCAGGAGAAAAGACCCAGCTATCTGTTCCGGTAAAGATTACAGGCTAGGAAACTCTACGGGGCAGTTCTACTCTGTCCTATAGGGTCAACATGAATCAGAATCAAATCAATGGCACACAATAACAATATATTTTTAAAGATTTGCAAGGAGATCCATACATAAATCCATCCACATATGAGCAGCTGATATTTGACAAAGGCCCAAAATCAGTTAAATGGGGAGAAGACAGTCTTTTTAACAAATGGTGCCAGCATAACTGGATATCCATCTAGAAAACAATTGAAACAAGACCCATACCTCACACCATGCACAAAAACGAACTAAAAATGGATCAAAGACCTAAATATAAAATCTAAAATGATAAAGATCATGGAAGAAAAAATAGGGACAATGTTAGGAGCCCTAATACATGGCATAAACTGTATACAAAACATTACTAACAATGCAGAAGAAAAACTAGATAACTGGGAGCTCCTAAAAGTCAAACACCTATGCTCATCCAAAGACTTCACCAAAAGAGTAAAAAGATTACTTACAGACTGGAAAAAGTTTTTAGCTATGACATTTCTGATCAGCATCTGATCTCTAAAATCTACATGATACTGCAAAAACTCAACTACAAAAAGACAAATAACCCAACTAAAAAATGGTCAAAGAATATGAACAGGCACTTCACTAACAAAGACATTCAGGTAGCTAACAGATACTTGAGGAAATGCTCACAATCATTAGCCATTAGAGAAATGCAAATCAAAACTACAGTGAGATTTTATCTCACTCCAACAAGGCTGGCGTTAATCCAAAAAACACAAAATAATAAATGTTGGAGAGGTTGTGCAGTGACTGGAACACTTATACACTGCTGGTGGGAATGTAAAATGGTACAATCACTTTGGAAATCGATTTGGCTCTTCCTTAAAAAGCTAGAAATAGAACTACCATACAATCCAGCAATCCCACTCCTTGGAATATATCCTAGAGAAATAAGAACCTTTCCAAGAACAGATATATACAAACCCATATTCATTGCTGCGCTGTTTACAATAGCAAAAAGATGGAAGCAACCAAGGTGCCCATCCATGGATGAATGGATAAATACATAAAGACATATTCACACAATAGAGTACTACTCATCGATAAAGAACAATGATAAAGCCGTGGAACATTTCATAACATGGAGGAATCTGGAAGGCATTATGCTGAGTGAAATCAGTCAGTTGCCAAAGGGCAAATATTGTATAGGACCACTATTATAAGAACTTGAGAAATAGTTTAAACAGAGAAGAAAATATTCTTTGATGGTTATGAGGGGGGAGGGAAAGGGGAGGGAGGGAGGGTGGGAGAGGGGTATTCACTAATTAGATAGTAGGTAAGAAGTACTTTAGGTGATGGGAAAGATAACACACAGTACCGGTGAGGTCAGCACAACTGGACTAAACCAAAAGCAAAGAAGTTTCCTGAATAAACTGAATGCTTCAAACACCAGGGTAGCAGGAGTGGGGGTTTGGGGACCATGGCTTCAGGCGACATCTAAGTCAATTGGCGTAATAAAATCTATTAAGAAAACATTCTGCATCCCACTTTGGAGGGAGGGGTCTGGGGTCTTAAATGCTACCAAGCGGCCATCTAAGATGCATCAATTTGTCTCAAATCACCTGAAGCAAAGGAGAATTAAGACCACCAAGGACACAAGGTAATTATGAGCCCAAGAGACAGAAAGGGCCACATAAACCAGAGACTATATCAGCCTGAGACCAAAAGAACTAGATGGTGCCTGGCTACAACCAATAACTGCCCTGACAGGGAACACAACAGAGAATCCCTGAGGGAGCAGGAGAGCAGTGGGTTGCAGACCCCAAGTTCTTGTAAAAAGACCAGACTTAATGGTCTGACTGAGACTAGAAGGACCCCAGAGGTCATGGTCCCCAGATCTTCTGTTAGCCCAAGACAGGAACCATTCCCAAAGCCAACTCTTCAGATAGGGATTGGATTGGACTATGGGTTAGAAAAAGATACTGGTGAAGGGTGAGCATCTTGGATCAAGTAGACACAGGAGATTATGTGGGCAGCTCCTGTTTGGAGAAGAGATGAGAGGGCAGAGGGGGTCAGAAGCTGGCCAAATGGACACGAAAACAGAATGGAGGGAAGGAGTGTGCTGTCTCATTAGAGGGAGAGAAACTAGGAGTATACAGCAAGGTGTATGTAAGTTTTTGTATGAGAGACTGACTTGATTTGTAAACTTTCACTTAAAGCACAATAAAAATAAATTCAAAAACAAACAAAAGAGAAGAAAAAAAAAGATTTGCAAGGGGAAGGCACACCAAAATGTAAATGGCATATTTCTTAGGTTATAAAAAAGTTCATCATTTTTCTCAAATGGCAAAAAGAGGCAAAACCATATCTGATTCTTTCTGGAACAGAATGAATAGAGCCTTGAGCCTTGGGTCCTTCAGAATCATCTTTTTGAGAGAAAATTTGAGTATCACATACAATTACTGTTTGCTACCAGGTCTTCATCTCCTTAAAATGCATGTTAAAGACCCAGTGATCTTTCTGTATTTTTATAACTATTACCAAAATAGTATATATTTATTTTTGTGTTTTTGCCCCATACTCAAAACATTTATAATATTATCTACTACCTTTCCCCCTGCAAGCTACTTCCAGCCACTCATAATGACATCATCATCTGTATCAGGGTTTCTATCAGTTAGGGTCTGTCATGGATTGCATTGTGCCCCTCCAAAATATGTGTAAACATGGCTGGGCCATGATTCCCAGTATGTGTGATTGTCCTGTATTTTGTGAATGTAATTTTATGTTAAAGAGGATTAGGGTGGAATTATAACACCCTCACTAAGGTCACATCCCTGATTCAATGTAAAGGAAGTTTCCGTGGTGTGTGGCCTGCATTACCTTGTATCTTACAAGAGATAAAAGGAAAGGGAGGCAAGCAGAGAGTGGGGAACTCATACCACCAAGAAAGCAGCACCAGGAGCAAATTGCATCCTTTGGACCCAGGGTTCCTGCACCGAGGGGCTTCTAGTTCAGGAGAAAATTGGTGACAAGGACCTTCACCCAGAGCCAACAGAGAGAGAAAGATTTCCTCTGGAGCTGATGCCTACTAGCCTACTAGACTGTGAAAAAATAAATTTCTCTTTGTTAAAGCCATCCACGTGTGGTATTTCTGTTCTAGCAGCACTAGATGACTATGACAGAGTCTCAACAGGAGACAGATGGCATGTTCAGATTGGGATAACTCAAGGAGGATTTTAGAAGAGGCTGTTTAATAAAGGTGTGGGCAGGTGTGGGGAATGACCAGGGAGAGGGAAGTACACTTGAGCTACTGACAGTAGGGTGACTACTACCACTAGGCCAAAGGGGAGAGGACAGGAGTGATTACCAGAGCTTGAAGGAATTTGATGAACTAGCCAGCGATGAGTCACAGAAAGGGATCCAGAGAAATAAATGCTCCAACCTCTCTGCCTTCTCTCACGTTGATCTACTTGTGCTCCCACTAATGAAACTCAATCTGAAGTCAGAGCACAGAGGAGTCCAGCAAGGTAGCCCAGATGGGCCAGGCTTCCATGGTAGAGTAGGCAAAGGGAGGAATCTAGGGGCAAATGGAGGATGTCTAGTCCACAGTCCACCTGGATTCTGAAAGATGCATTTATTCTTTGTGTAATCATCATATTGAAAAATATCAATAGTAGACTGCATTAGGTCACTTGGCTAAAAAAACAAGGTTTATGTATCTAAAGGCTACAGAAGAAAGTTGGCAATATTAAGGTACGCATGCTATACATATGTTAGCAAATTCTCTGCCAGCCAAACTGGTAGTAAATAGAAAATTTGAGTCTCAAACTTGGGTATCTTTGACCCCAAAGCCTTGATCTCAACCACTATTTTGCCCAATTTCATCCTTGGGATGAAAGTCAATACCCAAAAGAGCAGGAAAACCCAGTAGTCAGAGTAATTTTCAGAAGTACTTTTTTATATACTCTTGCGAAAACGTTTTAAATTAATATTCAGTATTCAAAAACACTACACTTTACAAGGAAAATAGGGTGTCTGATGAAGCAGTTTCTGAAATGCAGATCAGCACTAAACTTTCTACCAGAGAGCCTTTAAACTAACAATAGTGGTAAGAAGAAAGAAAAAAAATCTGGCTCATAGGTCACTTGATAAATACAAAAGACTTCTTTTTTAAAAAAAATATACTTGTTGTATGCAAGTGTTAGAAGTGCAACCTATTTATTTATTGAGATGAATAGAGTAGCTTTTTAATGAATGCCAGTTTAAAGTAGAGGCTTTGACACTAAAAGTCCTGGGTTTAAATTCCCATATGTGAACTGTGTAACTTGAGCCTGTTACTCAATCTTTCTAAAGTTTAGTTTTCTCTTTTGCGAAACTGGTGTGGTACTACCTTCCCTAGACTGTTCCCTAGGAAGGTTAAAAAAATTTTTTATACGTATAAAATTTAGAATCACTGTCTGCTCCTTTAGTAAATATTCAATAAATGGTAGCATTTCTTAGCATACATTATCTTCACATTAACTCAGAAGATGGTCATTTCTTTAATACCAACATTTCACAAGACTTAACGTTTTTTATTAATTTCTTCTCTGTCATCATGATTTTATTCTTATAAATCCTATGTTGTGCCACTCACCTATCTTCCCTGATGACAGTCATTATAATATCCAGTGACTTACAAATGCCTGTGAGTCTGGTAAATCTTCCTCTGTTGAGCACAATAATATCCATCACTATCAGAGCTTGGGTGGTAACCTGCTTTTCTCTACCTTCCCAAGGGCTGCTTCTTCTTAGGTTTATATAAACCTCACAACAACCACGCCGGTTGTTGTGAGGTTTACATAAATTACTTAGAACAGTGCCTGGCCCATGATAAACTCTATGCAAATGTTATCTGTTCATGGTATTTAGAAGGTGGCCTGTAGAGGTTCAGGCAGAGCCAGATCTCTCTGTGGTGGAAGTGTAGGATGGAATTTTCTGGTGAGTTCTTCATTTACCAAAGAGCCTGTGTTGCTTCTCATTGTACCATTTTTGTTGTTATTATTAAAAACACACCTACTGATTCAAATATAGTCAATGCAATAGCCATTGAGGTTTTTGTTTCTTTTCTCGTGCCTGTGTGGGGAAACGTTGGTCACTGGTCTATTGCTCTCAGTCCTGTCTGTTAGGCATTAAATGGTCACTAATAGGCAAGCTATTCCTTCCTTTACACAGATTTCCCCTTCTCATTGACAGAAATTATTCCATAAGAGCCGAAGGCTTCGTATTTCATGAGTGCATTTGCTTTCGACAGCTAGCTGCAGCTTCCCTGGCCAAAAACCAAACTGGCCTGTCTAATTAGAGGCTCCAAGAAGGGGAGATTGAAAACGAGGTTACTGCGTGGGCACTTTGTGCAGAGGCAAAATGTCCTCAATGAATCTCCAAAGGAGGTCAAGTAAGAGCAGGGAGCGCGTGGTGGGCAGAGACTTGACCTCCGTCACGCGCCGCACAAATAAGGCGTGCTTACACTACTCGCCCGCCCAGTGTTCTTGTAAGAGGTGCATGACTGGCCGACTGTGGCTTCAAGTGAGGTTTCCAGGCTGACTAGGGGAAGGCTTGGCGGACCCCACAGGCAGCCAGGAGGAGCTGGCTAGCGAGGCGGGGAGTGCGGCTTGGTGGGCTGCGGGTTTCGGGAGGCTCGCAGAGGGAGCGCCTAGCGGGCTCGGCTTTTCGGGGTGCTGGGTCTAGGCGGAGTCTCAAGAGCTCGCGTGACGGTGCGCGGCGACGCCGCTCTGCGGCCGAATAGTAGGCATCTTCCACCCAAGCCGTTGCATCCCGGAGGAGGGCCCGGAGTTCGCTCGCCCTTTATCCTCGAGGCTTCTAGAAAGAGCATCCCTGGATCCCCGGGAAATGCGGCCTCAGGTGGCGCAGGAAGATCATACATACACACGTTTCCGGAAAAGACATAAACCACTTGATCACAATGTGTTTAGTTCGTTACTCCAGGCGTCGCGGGGGTGGGTCTCTCGCAGCCCCGCGCTCACTGGCTCGGTCGACAAGCGGGAGCTGGGCGCCGGGCTCTGGGCGCTCCTAACTCTGTAGAGAGCACACGGAGAAACCCGGGAAAGCATGCTCCAGTGGCGCAATCGGTTAGCGCGCGGTACTTATACAGCAGTATATGTGCGGGTGATGCCGAGGTTGTGAGTTCGAGCCTCACCTGGAGCATGTTTTCTTCCCTTTATGATTTTAGATCCATTTCCTTCTAACAGGAAAGGAAAATACATGCATATTTTTCCCTCCTTAAAGAGAAACCTAAAACGAGCTTACTATATTTCTTTATGGTGAGACCGCGGAGATTCCGATTAAGGAGGATAATATTTGGACAATTTCAAACACGGAAAGAAAATCACAAACTCGAATGAGGCAAATTGAATTCACCCCAGCAAATTCATTTCTCTTCAATCACGAGACTTAACAGAGAGGTTGTACAGCATTAAAGAAGCCTCTCCCGTCCTTTCCCCCGCCTTTCTTTAAGCTATTCCTCAGCTATTTGTGGACTGAGCAAGAAAGCAGGAAAACTGGGCCTTTTGCTCTGCTATTTCAGGCAGCTGTTCCCAGGACTCGCGGATGTGCATAATAAACTGCACACGGACATCTCGGCCTTGGTGTCCACAAGGTTTGCAGTAATGGGCTTGCTGAACTCCACTAACCTAAATGTGCTCTGATTGGAACTGCACCGCTTTCTTTACAAAGACCCAAGTGGAAAACAGGAAATGCTGATCGCCCACACCAGTGAAATATCAGGTGTAAGCTGGAGAGTTTTTTTTTTTTTTTTTTAAGCTGGAGAGTAAGCGTTTCTCCCAATTTCAACAGAAAATAAACAAACGGTGTTGTTTGAAGAACTACATTCGTCCTGAAGCTTGTGTTTGAAATAAATGATTCAAGGTTGCCATCCTTTTAGTCAGAGCCTCTGCTGGATATTATTGTCTTGCAGGGCCCTCCTTCTCTTCTGAGCCATTTATCCTCCTCCTGCCCCTTAAATATGGATGTTCGTCCACAGTTCTGTCTTCAGCTTTCCTCTCACCTAATGATATATGCACGGTACTTATGTCACATTCATTCTCTTGATTTCAGCAACGCTGTAAATACAGGTAACTGTAAAAGCTCTCTGCCACGCAGAGCTCTCTCCCACGCAGCGCTGTCATTTCAATCCAGAGCCATGCATCCTGCTGACCACTGGACATTGCTGACTGGAAATTCCCACAGGTCTGCAACGTCAACTCATTATCACTTCATATCCACTCTCCCTTTTGTACTCTTTATCTCAATAAAGCCATTCAACAAATATAGAACGTCTGTTTTTTGCCAGTTTCATTCTAGATGCTGAACTTACAGTGGCAAAAAAAAAAAAAAAGCCCCTCCTCTCTGGAGCTTCAGTTCTAATAAAAAAAAGTTCTAATGGTGAGAGAGAAATAGTATACTATATATATATATATATATATATATATATATATATAATTATACAAGCTGGTGATAAATTATAGAGAGAAAAATAAAAATAAAGGGCATAGGGGATAATAACAGGATATGTGTTGGAGGTACTATAAGTCTCCCTAAGCAAGTGGCATTTAAGCAGAGGCCTAAGGAAGTGAGGGAGGGAAAAAAAAAATAGGTGTATTTGGCGAAAGACAGTCCAGGCAGAGGGAAAAGCAAATGCAAAGGGCTGGAGGTGAGTATGACCCCAGAACAAAGTTAGGGAAGAATAAGGAAAAGAGGTCAGAGATGGGACTTGCCAATGTGGGTTAAAAAAGTAGCAGTAGTCATGATTTCTCAAGCTCTTTTCTCCACCTAGAATGCTCTTCTTCATCTTGTCTACATGGCAGATTCCACCTCATTCTTTACGACCTAGAAAAGAAAAAATTCTGACAATTCCTTCCTTACTAATAGATATTTAAAAACTGGTTGCTTTCAAGTCAGTTCCGACTCAGGTAAACTCATGTGTGCCAGAGTAGAACTGTGTTGCATAGGGTTTTCAATGGCTGATTTTTTGGAAGTAGATGGCCAGGCCTTACTTCCAAGATGCCTCTGGGTGAACTCAACTGTCAACCCATCGGTTAGCAGTCCATCATGTCAACTGTTTGCATCATCCATGGACAATATATATTTAGTATTTATGCTATGAATTGGAATTGGCTAGATGGCAACAGATATGGTTTTGGTTTTTAAATTCACATCTATTTCATTGTAAAAATATCTATATATTTGTATACATATCTGTCTTTCCTACTAGTTTGCTTATTGAGGGCAGTTATAATATGACTTGGTGTTTTTTTTTTTTTAATTTAAACTAACTAGTCCAATAAATGCTCTAAATGCAACAAACTAACTACCTTCACCAAATGCTCAAAACTATCTATAATGTCAAAACAGTGGATTAAAGCGAGAACTTTGGGGAAGAGAATAGAAAAAGAAGGAGGGAAAAGTAAGGTCAGGAAAGGATGTGGTTTGGATGAGAAGGATGAGGAAGAAACGAATGTGTTTTTTATTGATTATTCCAGATGAAAATATAGGATATTTTAAACACTAAAACTCCAGGTTTTCCTGAAGTTGGCATATGCTCCTGCCAAATGAAAGATTTATATATATGCTTGGCTGACAACTTGAAACTGAAATGGGCTTGTTTTAAGTCCAACAGAGTGTAATAGCTACTGCGAGAAACTGCATTATCACCAAAAAGGGCCAAGTATTCTACTTTTAAAATTTGCCTCTTCATCTGAGAATGAGTCCAATAACTTTTTAGAGTATTTATGTCTAATAGATATTTATTATTTATTAATTTATTAGATATTAATATTTATTATTATTGGAAAAAGAAACCTTTCTTACCATCTTGACCTTTTGGGTCTAACTTTACATCCTCCTCGTTCCCATCTCCATTTCTATTTCTGGTGCAAACTGAAAAGATCTGTATCCTTGTAAGGCCTCCAAGCAGCTTTACCTACAGCACAAATATGGCCTACTTTCCTCTCTTTTATCAAGCTCAAATGATTTTTCATATGAAAATCTTTTTCATTAAAAATTTGTCACAAATGATACGTTCATATGATTCAAAAATATTTTTATGTATAAAGTTCCCTCCTATTCCTATCTCCTGATCACCCAGATACCCTCATCACAGGCTGTTGATTTCTTTTATTAGTTTCTTGGAAAAACAGAACTAAATACATTCAGTTCTTCACCACATACCATTCTAGGTGAGTGTCTGGGGAGAAACCCTTCCCTTCTGCACATGGTTTTTTTGAGTTTCTGTTTTGTCAGATTTGGAATCTGGAGTTTAACTGGGTTGTGGCTCTGGCATAGAAAAGGATTTCTTAGCATTTTATGAGATCTGAAAAGAGAATCAGATAGAGGATTTACTACCATATGTGATAGAAGCCCTGGTGGTACAGTGTGTTAAGTGCAGGGCTATGAACTGAAAGGTCAGCTTTGGAACCCACCAGCCACTCCGCAGGAGAAAGATGTGGCAGTCTGCTCCCATAAAGATTTACAGCTTTGGAAACCCTATGGAGCAGTTCTGCTCTGTCCTATAGAGTCGCTTTGAGTCGGAATTGACTCAATGAGCCAACCGGTTTGGTTCTGGTTTGATCTCTGTGATGATTTACAGGTAGTTGATCACATGGTTGTTGCTAGTGTTAAAAAAAAAAAAAAAGCTGCTGTCTATTCAGACCCTGAATCATGGTGACTCCTACACAATGGAATGAAATAGTGCTTGGTCCTGCTCCATCTTCATAATCGTTTGGGAATTGGATCATTGTGATCCATAGGGTTTTCACTGGCTGATTTCTGAAGTAGATCATCAGGCCTTTCTTCTGATCATACAGCAGAGTTATATAAACCCTATGGAGTTGCCCCTGAAGTCTTCTTAAAACCAAACAATAAAAAAAAAAAAATAGTTTAGCTTAATTAGTAATGAATGTCTGCCTTGAGCATCATGTTCTTTTAAGAACTATCTATATGAGATCAAATTGACAGCAACTAGGAAGATGAGATGGAAAACTTAGGAGGCAGTGAGTTTATGTTAATGCAGGAGGAACAACTCAGAAAGGGAGGATGAGAATGGTAGCACAACTTGAAGAATGTAATCAATGTTACTGAATTGTACATGTAGAAATTGATGAATTGGTGTATGTTTTGCTGTGTATATTCTCTACAACAACAACAATAAAATAAAATCAGTTATTACAAATATATATATATATATATATTGCCACTGTTTGAGTCATGCAGAAGTCAGCCAAACAGCATAAACTCTGAGGTCCCAACTATAATGTAGCCATGGTTTGGAACAAGGGGTCCTCAAAGCTGAAATACATGGTGTAAGAAGTTATGACTTGCTGCCCAACATAGGGCTTTGGATACACTGAAAATGTTGAAGGCTCATTTTGTTATGCTTCATGCAGCCATCAAGTTGCTCAAAATGGACGGTAAATGCACCTTGCTAACTGGTATGGAGCTGCTCTCGCCCCACTATATTTCCCTCCTCCTGTACATAACCTCAGTTGCTTTTAGGAGAAAGATGAATAGGAATGAAGCTAAGATCTCCCTGTGCCAAAGAGGGGCCAAAGATCATGTACACATCCCTCCAAGTGTGATAGGGAATTTCAAGGAAGCAAGGGATTCAGACTTTTATGGTTCTGTTGGATACTGGTGCCCAAGTCGCCATCCTACTTGATCCTATAGGAAGAAGATTCAGCTAATGGGGTTTGGGTTGGGTTCACAGAGGGGTTCAGTTAACAGGTGCTTGTTGGTAGGACGCTTTAAGTTGATTCGACTTACTATTTTTGTAGAAATAAGTACATTAATAGCAAGGCTGTTAAACAAAAGGGGCAAAAAACTTTATGGTTTTGAAAATTGCCATTCTCTCTCAGTGGCAAACGATTCTTAAACTGAGAAATAGATTCTGAGCAAAGATCAAATCCAGAGAACTACCAAGAGATCATGCCAAAGATGAAGCTGAGGGAGTGGCTTTAAATTTTTTGTTAAGACCTTAGAAAGATCCAAGGTGATGCCTCAGAGTTCTATTTGATCAAACCAAAGGTTCTCTAAAAAGATTAAAAATGTGCCTCACAGATCCTCTCAATCAAACAATAGGTCCTCTAGAGATTTTAAGGGCATTTCCTTCAGTGTCTCAGCGGAAACCTAAGCTAAAAGAAGGACTTATGCCTTATGCGACAGCTTTGCAGGTGCGGCTTTTGTCTAATGGTGTGGACTCCAATAAGATTTCCAGAAGACCTACAATTTTTTATTATAAAAATATATAACACACAACATTTGCCAAGGTAATGTTTCACACATGTCCAATTTAGTGACATAAATTATGTTGTGCAAACATTACCATTAACAGAAACTCAATATTGCCTAAACAATGACTCCCCTTCTCCTTTCCCCCTTCCCTCCTGCCCTTGGTAACCAGTAATAAATTTGAAGACGCACAACTTTTTTTTTTTTAATAATGTTTTATTATGTTTTTGGTGAAAGTTTACGCAGCAAGTTAGGTTCCATTTGACAATTTTCACACAAATTGATCAATGATATTAGTTACACTTTTCATATTGTGCCAGCATTCTCTGTAATGGTGTTCTGGTTGTTCCATTTCCAGCACGCTAGCTTCCCTTCTCATCTTTGCTATGGATTGAGTGTTGACCTTTTGGACTCAGACAGATGGTTTTTAAGTAGAGCACCAATCTAACGGATTATATCCTTTATTTTGTGTGATTCTGCTTTTCTGCTAAAAGATGATCTCAGGGGATAGTTTTGGTTCAAGGTTTAAAGAGTGTCTCAGGGCAATAGTCTCAGGGAATCCTCTGTTCTCAGCTGGTAAGAATCTGAGTTTTTGTTCTGCATTTTTCTGTCATTCTAACCGAGATTATCTATTGTGACCCTGTCAGAATGAAGACCTACAACTTTTTTAAAGAGTGGCTTATAAGAACAGAAATTTATTGTCTTAAAGATCTGGAGGCTGGAGTCTGAGATCAGGGTGTTGGCCATGTTGATATCTTCTGAGAGAATCTGTTCTATGCCTCTCTCCTACCGTCTGGTAGCTCCAGGTGTTCCTTGTCTGCAGTGGCAGCATCACACAGCATACTTCCTCTCTCTCCCTGCCTCTGTGTATCTTCTTCTCTTTTATTAGGACACCACTCAGATAGGATTCAGGACCACACTACTCCAATATGACTTCATGTTAATCTAACTGATAACATCTTCAAAGACCTACTTCCAAACAAGGTAACATTCACAAGTACCTGTGTTAGGATTTTAACATATCTTTGGGTGGGGGGCACAATTCAATCCATAACAAAGACTACTCCTACGTACCTCCCATTCTCCCCCTTTTTGAATGGGAATATCCATATGAGATATCTTATGCCAGTTTCATTATCATACTGTGCATGTTTGGGATACAGATAGTTTGCCTCTTTAATTTTATAGGTCGATAGGAACTGCATTCAAGGAGCTATATGTAAGGAACCACATCTGGACCTGATTTTGATGATGAGATTCTGGACTTGGAGCTGATACCACAACGAGATGGAATTTGGGGGCCCTGTAGCGGGTGAGTATATTTTGCATATGCCTACCTACCACCAGTGCAGTCGAGAGAGGGACATAAATCACTGAGGGCAAGAGAATAGGCTGTGGTAGCTAGTCTCCAAGATGTCACCCAATGATCTCTGCCTATTGGTATTCACACCCTTGTTAGTCCTTTCTCTCACTGTGTTGTAAAATGTCTAAAATGTTTGGAAACACTTCCGTAGTGGAGCCAGAAACCCAGCAAAGAAAAATGTTTATAGTTATGAACTATTTAGCAGATTGTAGAAAAGAGCAGTCAAAAATATGAAGTGAAGGACTGATATGAGGAACTAATTGGAAAAGTGGAGGGAGTAAATATTTATTAAGAAGGAGGAAAATGTGAAAGACAGTGATGGCTTTCTGCTTGGACTTTATTGTCAAATGTGCACAGAGTAAAACCTTGCAACTCAAGTGCCAGGTAAGTAAACTCAATAATAATTTCCCCTCTCATTTAGTGTCATTGCCTAACAGAAATGTACACTGAGTTCTTAAAGTAGACAGGAACTGAATCAGAGGATAATTTTTGTATATGTGGCAAAATCCTCTCATTCACTGGGGACGTACACATGAATTTCTATCTCCTGATCAATTAAAAGTTGACTATAACTTCAAATATCTTGAGACGCATTTGTTTTAGTTATGTTATCCATAAGATTATTGACTCAAATCACATAAATGAGTTGCAAGAAATTTGTTTTCTGCCTTCCTTGAGGCAGTTTTTAATATCCCTTACATCTTTTCACTAACTTTCTAGCTGATCTCTTCCTGTTTGCACTGAAACACACCCACAGTGGAGGCATACAGAAATTTCTCTAGTGGTGTGCTGGCTGCTCTCATGATTACTTCTGACCCAAAGATAGAAAATAATGATTGATGTGGGTTGAATGATATAAGCCAATTCAAGCAAAATTTAATCTTGTTAGAGAAAAAAATAGCCACTGACTACTGAGCCTCCAACCCTAATCTCTCAGTCACCCCACTCTGAGCATCCTGAAACTTGAGGGGAATGTTTGGAAGACAGAAAGAGAATCAGATGGATTCAGAGTTGAGTTGATTACGCACTTCAGTTATGGCACGTTATCATTATTCATAAGTGCATGGCCCCTCTCTTATTTATTTTATTTCATTGACTTTTTTTCTTCTACTTTTGATGCCCATTTTTATTCCCCTCCTCCCAAATCTTCTAATGTGCTTGATATAAATTCTTGGATACATAGTGTCTTAGTTTCTGTAATGGATTGAATTGTGTCCCCCCAAAATATGAGTCAACTTAGGCTGTGTGTAATTGTCCTCCATTTTGTGATTTTCCTATGTGTTATAAATCATAATCTCTGCCTGTGGTTAAAAGGATTACTCAGGTTACCTGGGGTGTGGCCTGCACCACCTTTTATCTCTCAAGAGATAAAAGGAAAGGGAATCAAGTAGAGAGTTGGGGACCTCATACCACCAAGAAAGCAGCACCAGGAGCACAGCGCACCCTTTGGGCCCGGGGTCCCTGCAGCTGAGAATCTCCTTGACTGTGGGAAGATTGAGGACAAGGACCTTCCTCCAGAGCCGATAGAGAGAGAAAGCCTTCCCCTGGAGCCGATGTCCTAAATTTGGACTTGTAACCTACTAGACTGTGAGAAAATAAATTTCTCTTTATTAAAGCCATCCACTTGTGGTATTTCTGTTATGGCAGCACTAGATAACTAAGACAGTTTCTTAGTGCTGCTGTTACAGGAATACAACAAGCAGGTGGGTTTAAAGAACGGAAATTTATTTCCTCACAGTTTGGGAGGCTAGACATCTGAATTCAGGGCACAAGCTATAGGGAACGGCTTTCTCTGTCAGTTCTTGGGAAGATCCTTGTCTCTCTGCTTCTCTAGCCCCAGTGTTCCTTGGTGGGCTTTATGTGGCATGGATCTCGCCCCTCTTTGTCTCTGTGTCTATGCTACTCCTTATAATTCAGAAATGATTAGGTTTAGGACACAACCTACACAGTGCTCAAAAGGAAATTTATGTTTCTAAATATGTATATTAGAAGAAAAGCAAACAGATACTTTTACATCAATGTTCATTGCAGCACTAGTCACAACAGCCAAAAGGTGGAAACAACCTAATGGCCATCATCAGATGAAAGGATAAACAAAATATGGTGCATGGGATATTACTCAGCTAGTAAGAGAAATGAAGTCTTGATACCTGTTCTAATATGAATGAAGCTAGAAGATATTATGCTAAGTGAAATAAGTCAATCATAAAATGACAAATATTGTATGACCTCACTTATATAAAGAGACAGGAATAAGTAAAAGTCTAGAAACCGAAGTTTATTAGTGGTTACTGGGGATGGGAGGGAAGTGGAAATGGGGAGAGGTTATTGCTTATGCAGAACTGAGTTTTGGTTTGCAGTGTTGGAAAATCACACTGATTACTGGTAGGGTTGCACAGCCGATTAATGTAGTTGCTGTCAGTAAGTTGTACACCTGTAAAAAATTGAATTGGCAAAAGTTGTGTGATAGATATATTTACAGAAATGACAAACAGGGAGAGAAAGAGAGTAGCTGCTGCTGAGGCTGCTTATATACAACCAAACACCTCATGGGATTTGATTCCTGTGTTTGGTGGTTCAGAGACACCTCAGTTAATTGGCCTAATAATGCGTTTACTGCTACTGTTCTACCTCCTGTTTCCTTACATACTGCCTGGGGCCTTAAAAGCTTGTAAGAGGCCATTCAAGGCATAACAATTGGTCTCTATTCCCCTGGAGCAACAAAGGAAGAAGTAGAGTCTGGAATAGAAGGCGGAAATGGGATGCGTGTCCAATCGCATCCATAAACAACTGCCTCCTTTACTATGAGACTAGCAGAACTGGATGGTGCCTGACTACTATGACTGAACATTTTGATCAGAGATTGTATAGAATAATCCTGATCAAAAGGGGAAAAATGCAAAGCAGAATTTCAAATTCTCATGGACTCCAGACTTTCTAGAGCCATGGAGGCTGGATAACCCCTGAAACTATTGCCCTGAGATAATCTTTAGACCTTAACCCAAAAATATCCCCTGAAGTCTTCTTAAAATCAAACAGTAGTTTAGCTTAACTAGTAAAGAATGTCTACCTTGAACATTACGCTCTTTTAAGATCTATCTATATGAGATCAAATTGACAAAGCAACAGGAAAGGTTAAATAGAAAACTTAGGGGTCAGTGAGTTTATGTTAATGAGGGAGGAACAACTGGGAAAAAGGAGGGTAAGAATGGTTGCACAACTTGAAGGACATAATCAATGTCACTGAATTGTATATGCAGAAATAGTTGAATTGGTACATGTTCTGCAGGGTATAGTCTCAACAACAATAAAAAGTAGAAAGAAAGGAAAGGTTGAAAATCAAATATCTAAGTTTCTATCTCAAGAAGCTAGGTACAAAAGAACAAATTAATTCCAAGTAAGTAAAAACCAAACCAAACCCACTGCTGTTGAGTTGATTCCAACTCATAGCGACTGTATAGGACAGAATAGAACTGCCCCGTAGAGTTTCCAAGGAGCACCTGGTGGATTTGAACTGCTGACCTTTTGGTTAGCAGCTGTAGCACTTAACCACTATGCGAACAGGGTCTCCAAGAAAGTAAAAGGAAGGGCATAATAAAATAAAAGCAAAAATCCATTAAAATGAAAGTAAAAATATGATAAAACGATCTATGAAGCAAAAGAGTTCTTTGAAAAGATTAATAAAATTAATACATTTCTAGCAAAAATGACTTTAAAATGGAGAAAACACCAATTACCAATAGGAATAAAAAAGGTAATAAACCAAAACCCAACTCTCTTGAATTTAGTGGACTCCAACTCATGGAGGCCCCATGTGTTACAGAGTAGAACTGCTCCACAGGATTTTCTTGGCTGTAATCTTTATGGAAACAGATTGCCAGGCCTTTCTTCCATGGTTCTGCTGAACGGGCTCAAGCTATCAACCTGTAGGTTATTAGTCAAATGCAAACTGGTGGCACCATCCAGAGACTTCAAAAAAAAAAAAAAGAAGAAGAAGAAGATAATAAGATGATAGTACTAACAATTTAATGTCAATAAAAATAGCAATTTAGATGAAAAGTGTGAAAAACACAATTTGCTTTAGCTAGCAGAAGATAGAAACTCTGATCAGTCCTATATCGTCAAAGGTATGGAATCCCTAATTTAAAATCTTCTTAAAAAGAAAACTTCAGGTCCATATAGTTTCACTGGGAAATTCTTCCAAACATTAAAGAAATAAATAATACAAATGATATAAAAACTCTTCTAGAGAATGGAAAAAGAGAGAGTGCTTCTAAACTTATTAAATGAAGCCAATATAACACTGATATCAATACCTGACAAGAACATTAAAAAACAGAAAAATTACAGGTCAGTATCCCTCAAGAAAATGGATAAAATATCCTAAATAAAATATTAGCAAATTAACCCAGCAACATATTAAAAGAATATTATGGCCACATGGAACTTATTCCATAAATGCAAGATTGGTTTAACTTGTAAAAATCAGTCAATGCAATTCACCACACTAAGCACTAAAGGAGAAAAATTATTTAATAAAGTTCAACTCCCATTCGTGTTTATAACTCATGCAAACTAGAGATAAAAGGGATCTTCTTTAATAAAAGATATGCAGAAAAAACCTACAGCTAAGCTTATACTCAATAATGAAATATTGAAAGTTTTCTCCTCTGAGATTAGGAACAAGACACGAATGTTCACTCTCACAACTTCTTTTCAGTATTGTGCCAGAGGTTCTAAACGATGGAATAAGACAAGAAAAAGAAGCAAAATCTTCATTAATCACATACGCCATGATTATATATATATATAAATATATATATATAAATCCAAAACTATCTACAAAGTAACAGTGAGCATTTAAAAAGTTAATTTAGGAAATTTTATTGTGTATAAAATGGGTATACAAAAATAAATTGTGTTTTTCTTTACTAACAATAAAAAATCAGAAAATGAAATTTAAAAAGCAATATCATTTAAAAATAGCATAAACAAACATCGAGTACAGAGGAGTAAATCCTATAAAAGAACAGTTCTACACTAAAACTTACCAAATACTGCTTAGAAAAGTTAAAGGAGACCTAAACAAAGGGAGGAATATACCATGATTCTGGCCAGAATGATTTAATGTTTGTTAAAATGCAAATCCTCCCAGACTGGTCTACAAGAGTCCATGCAACCACAATAAAAATACTAGCAGTTCCTTTTTTGTGTGTTTTGTTTTGGGGGGTAAGAAGTTGATTCTAAAATTTATATTGAAATAGTAATTTTCAAAAATGAGAATAGCCAAAGCCATCTGGAATAAGAAAAAACTGGAGACCCTGTATTATCAAATATCATTACTTATTTTAGAATTATAGAATTTAGATAGTGTGGTATTGATGTAAAAATGGACATATAGGCAAATGGGACAAAATAGAGAGCCTGGTGGAGGACCCCCCACAAATATACAGTTCCCTGTTTTATGACAAAACAGAGATTGCAATTCAGTGGAGAAAGTGTTGAGTTTTCAATAAATAGTGCTCGGTCAATTGAGATCATATGGGAAAAAATAAATTAGATTCCTACATCCCATCATACATAAATTCAAGAAGGAATATAGACTTAAATGTGAAAAGTAAACAATAAATTTCTAGAAGAAAACATAAAGGAGAATAGCTTCATGATATTGATGTGAGCGAAGTTATTTTAAATAGGATGCAAAAAGCACTAATTGTAAAAATGATATATTGGACTTAAATTAAAATTACAAACTTCAAAATACAAAATCAGGAATGTTAAAAGCATGCCACAAACTGGGAGAAGATATTTGCAATACATATATCTGGCAAGGGACTTGTATTCACAATATATGATGAGCTAGAAATCAACAAAAAACACTGACAACTCAAGTTTTTAAATGGACAAAGGCATATGAAAAGGTGTCATTAATTCATTTATTTATGATACAAGTTAAAACCACAAAGGGCTGTATCACTACATTCTGGTCAGAATGGCTAAAATTAAAATGGCTGACAATAGCAAATATTGACTAGGCTGTGAAGCAGCCAGAACCTTTATTAATAGTGTAAACTGGCACATCCATTTTGGAAAACTGTTTTGCAACATCGAATAAAGTTAACCACCACCGTCTGTCAGTTTGTCGCACTGTAGTGGCTTGTGTATTGCTATGATGCTGGAAGCTATGCCACCAGGAGTTCAGAAACCAGCAGAGACACTCATGGTGGACAGGTTTCAACGGAGCTTCCCAACAGAGACAGACTAGGAAGAAAAGCCTATCTACTCTCGGAAATTAGGCAGTGAAAACTTTATGGATTACAACAGTATATTGTCCAGGATAGTGCTGGAAGTTGAGTCCCTTAGGTTGGAAGGCACTTAAAACGCACAGTGGCGGCAGCAATGCGCTCAAACATAACCAGTGATCATGAAGATGGCGCAGGACTGAGTTTCGTCCCGTATACGTTTATGACCCTGCAATTCCGTATCTATCTATCTGATAAATGCTTATGTTCACCTTAAAGCCACGTACAAAAAGGTTCAGGGACATGGTTGAATCCAAATGCCCATCAGCATTAGAATGAGAACCCAGACACAAAATAATGCAGGTTTAATTTGTTTCTACGTATATGAAACTTTTTTAAAATGACGGTACTTGTGGTAAATGTAAATGTAAATTTACATTTTGCAAATGGTTCAGAACGGCGGCTAACTTTGGAAGGGTCTCAAAAGAGAGGGAGCATGAGGCAGTTGATGGTGGCTACACGGTGATATAAAACTGTAAAATTCACCAAGCTGTACACCTAAGATTTGTGTACTTTGCTGTATGTAAGTATACTTTAGTAGAATAGAGGAGGAACGGAATAAAGACAACTGAATGAATAAAAGATACTTGAGCACCAAACTAGAAGTTATCTGGGATAATGTACTGAATTCTAGCAAGTTTCCCATTCCAACCAGAAGCTTTGAATCACCACCCCTCTACAAGCTTATCTTTAGGAACAGTGTAGAAATTTTATCTTTTTTTTTTTTTTTTCATTCTTCCTATCATATTCAGGAAACTTTGGTTAGGTTCTCCATTGTCTGAGTTTTATGATTTTCACTTTGTCAGCACAATTATTTTTAAAATAGCCAAAATGTTATATTTTCAGAAAACAAAACAAATGGTTTTCTTCATTTTTTTTTCTGGATGTAACAGCCAAAGAAGTGAATAGGAAGTTGTTAGAAGTTAAGAAATAGCTATTAGACAGGTTTTCACCAGTAGCGGGCCGAAATAGCTCAGTTGGGAGAGCGTTAGACTGAAGATCTAAAGGTCCCTGGTTCGATCCCGGGTTTCGGCAACGGAGAAAAGCATCAGTTTTGCAAACGGTGATATTCTCAATACTAAACCATTTACACTGTGAGATCTTGATCCAAAAACAAATGTTAGTCGTCTACAGATGAGAAGCAACATATCTTTAAAAGGACTTGTGCAAATCTTTCTGCAAAAGGCAGTTCCATGCAGGTAAACATAAGCTCCTCCACATCGTGCAGTGAATTCTATGAGATGAAATTAAATGTTTCAGTGCCTTACATAGCGTGTACTCACATGTTTAAATGTACCCATAAGAATCAGGGCATAAGTATTTTAAATTCTCCATTAAACTCCTCAGCTTCTGCCTTCACTAAGATTTTAGCCTAGTAATTCCTAACAATATTGTTAATACTTTGAATCTTCTCAGGGGAAGTGTAGTACATTTTATTAAAAAAAAAAAAAAAAAAAAAAACCGTTGCCGTTGAGTCGATTCCGACTCATAGCACATTTTATACAACAGTTTAATTGTTTTCACTGCAGTGATAGTCCCAGTTTCCGGCCAGGCATTTTGCTGTGCTGGGAAGGCTCCAGGAGTTGATGGAATGCCCACTGAGATGCTTCAACAACTGGATGCATTCCTGGAAGCACTTAAACATCTATGTCAAGAAATTCGGAAGACAGCAACATGGCCAACCAGCTGGTAGAAATCCACACTCATGCCCATTCCAAAGGAAGACTATCAAACAGAAGGTGGAAATTATCAACCAATATTATTAATATTACATACTAGCAAAATTTTGCTAAAGATAATTCAAAAAACAGCTGTAGCTGCACATCAACAGGGAACTGCAAGAAGTTCAAGCTGGATTCAGAAGAGGTCGTGGAAGAAGAGATAACATTTCTGGTGTCAGATGGATCTTGGGCAAGGCAGAAAGATGTTTACCTGTGTATTATCGACTATGAAAGGTATTCAGCTGTATTGATCATAACAAATTATAGATAATATTATGAAGAATGGGAATTCTAGAACACTTAATTGTGCTGATGTGGAACTTGCACATGAATCAAGATGCAGCCGTTCAAACAGAATGAGGGGATACTGTGTATTTCCGAACTGGAAAAGACGTTTGACAGGGCTGTATCCTTTCACTTGACTTATTCAATAAGTATGTTGAACAAAAAATATGAGAAGCTGGACAATATGAAGAAGAAAGAGTCATCAAGTTAGGAAGAAAACTCATTAACATTCTTCAAGATGCAGATGACACAACCTTGCTTGCCAAAAATGAAGAGGACTTGAAGCTTACTGATGAAGACCGAAGACTACAGCCTTCAGCATGGTTTACACCTGAATGTGAAGAAAATTAAAATCCTCTCAACCGTATTGATTAATACCATCATGATAAATGAAGAAGATATTGAAGTTGTCGATGATTTCATTCTACTTGGATCACCCATCAGCATCCAGGGAGACAACGGTCAAGAAATCAAATGGCATACTGCATTGGGCAAATCTACTGCAAAAGTTTAAAAAAGCAAAGATGTGACTTCAATGACTAGGGTGCGCCTGAGCCAAGTCATGGTCTTTTCAATTGCTGCGTAGGCATGTGAAAGCTGGACAATGAACAAGGAAGCTAGAAGAATCGATGCATTCAAACTGTGGTGTTGATGAAGAATATCCTGCTAAATGACAGATTCTGGAGTTGAGTTATAAAAATACACTTCTCACTCCATAAGAGTATCCTCAAATGCCAGGGTATAGTTTACTTCTACCTGTGAGGAGGACAAATGATTGCAGAAGCCTTATCAAATAGTTTCCTTTTATCCGATTTTTGAGCAATTGGAAACTTTAGCTCTTGAAACCAAGGTCAAGAGCTCTTGGAGACTGGAAGGCTAAAACGTTGTGCATAGACCCTGAGAGCCTGGAGCCCTTAACCTGTGAATATCTTTGGAGAAACACTACAAGTTCAACACTTCACGATTGTGCCTACATCCGGCTTAGACTCAACAAAATCATTACTTGTTGATTCATTTAGTTGTGAAAATAATATATTCGTTGAAACACTTACTACGTGTCAGTTAGCATGAAAATTCGAAAAAAATACAAAAGAAATAATACAACCCCAGGAACATGTAGCATCCAAAAGGGAGATTACTTGAGGTTGCTGGAGACTCCTTTCACTTGTCTCCATGTGATAAAGCCGATAGCTTGACCAAGGACCTAAGAGAACATCTGACTTATCCTAACCTCCCCAACGTGGTGCCCTGGATCTTTCAGTTCGCAAAATGGAATCTGAGATGGAATTTGAGCGACACAAGCATGTGCTGTTGGGTGAGAATTTTAATACGCCACCACAACCTCTTTGCTTCTTTGTAAACCACCGCAGTCTTTTTCTACCACCCTCAAAAAATATGCCAAATTTACTGTGTCACTTTCGGACTGGAGGGCTGCCACTGTTCCAATACTGGATATTGTCACCAATGTTCCAATGTTCGAGATTCTTCAGGAACCCTGAGAGCGGGCAACTCTTCTCCTTAACCCCACTTACCTTCCTTTCTGCGGCGTTGCCTTTAGCCAACTTGAAAGTAGTGGGTCATTAAGTTACAAGTTATTAAAGAAAAGTTTGCCATTTGC
Source organism: Elephas maximus indicus (assembly GCF_024166365.1). Taxonomy (NCBI): domain Eukaryota; kingdom Metazoa; phylum Chordata; class Mammalia; order Proboscidea; family Elephantidae; genus Elephas; species Elephas maximus. The sequence continues at coordinate 78,680,678 of NC_064819.1, forward strand.
AATCCCGTACACTGACATACATTCTTTACGGACAAATAAACTGGACTCAGTTCCTGCACCAAATTTTTCATTGGATTTTCTGATCCAAATCCAAAGAATTGAAATCATCGAAACTTGCTACCGAAAGCCTGCGAATATAGCATTAAAAAGTCTCTTTTATGAGAAATTTCCTTTAAGCAAACACAAAAATATCAATGGACTTACTACTTAAAAAAAAATCGAACGCTTTCGCGTGGCCGGTTAGCTCAGTTGGTTAGAGCGTGGTGCTAATAACGCCAAGGTCGCGGGTTCGATCCCCGTACGGGCCACTGGGAGAAGGTGTCTCCGTTTTCCGTTTCTCACGGATAACCATCTCTAATTTACGCTGTCTACAACCCCAAATCGCCAACAAAGTTCAGACACCTTGCTCTTCATCGGACTAGTAAACACGTTTCGTTTCGTTTTTTTCTTTTTTTAATAAAAAATAGCCCACAAGCATTAGGAAGAATATCTTGAAAAAAACAGAGGGGAGTGATGCGGGATCGAGGTGGTTGTGTTTTCCACTGCCGAACCCACTGCTGTCGAGTCGATTCCGAAGGGGAATTAAGAGTTAGAAATTTGCTTAATTTTTAGTGAAACTTAAGGAAACAATATTGTTTTGCCCCTTTAAAAGAGTTTCAATAGAGAAAGGGAAGCAGGTTGTTTAGACTGTGGGTTTGTATTCCCTAAGGACCTACTTCTTTCCCCCCCTCCCCATCCCAAGCAATTTCCAAGATAAATGTCCGCTCCTTGGGAGTTTGCCACTTATCTGCTTTCACCGAAAGTCTTCCCTTCCCTATAGCTGTGTAAGCAGGAATAGAATGCTACGCTCTAAGAATCGCCGGCATCTCCTTTCAAACTGTTCAAAGGCCAAGGCAGCGCGCTTGGTGGTTTCATTTGTTCAATCGCGCGCACTGGCCAACACCAATGCACTTTCCTGCAACACAGAGCAAGCATTTACGCTAAGTATTCGGAAATCGTTCACAAATTGAGAGGATCTCTCCTTTGGTTTGGTTTGAGGAATTTCCTCCGCTCGAAAGTGCTTGCCTTCCAGCTCCTCCACTCTGCCCCTTGTCAGGACTCCTGAGAAAGGCTGTTCAAAGGGACGCTTCCCAAAAGCTGCCACCTCCCATCTCTTCCTTACACCCTCTCCTGGGGGTGTTTATCTCTTCTAAAAAAGGGATCTCTTTTGGTTCTGTCTTCTGAGGACGATTTCTCAGCTCCTGCCTATTTTCTGAAGATTGTGGGGCCAGGTGGGAAGGTCGAGACCGAGTCGCGACCGCTGGCCTCAGGGTGGAGGTCTGTCTTGAACGAAACATCTCGCGTCCCTACAGCTGTGCCTTTCTTTTCTCACTGTTTCCTCAGGAGATGTCCCTTTTCTTTTCGTCAGGAGCGATGCCCAAGGGAAGAGAACTGCACGGGACAGAGATCCCTGTGTGTGAGAACTCTGCAGAACGGGAAAAAATATTGGTAGAGGAGATACTGGTGGGGGAAAAATGTTTATTTTCTTTAAAGCTTCTTCGAGTCTAAGATTTTCCTTTTAAGGGGCTATGTCAGCCAAACTCCTTCTTCATATTCAGAAAGATCAGAGAGGTAGAATTAACAAAGTCTTAGAGGATCTCTCCCTTGATGCTTCTAAAGTCTCTGTTAGACTCAACTGACAGCCGAAGTGCGGCAGCATCACCGAAGGTGAAGGATCAGTTCCGCTGAAGTACTTTCAAAGGACTTTAAGAATTGTTTCGAAATCACTTTGAAAAAAAAGTATTCAGAAAGAGGGAAGAAAGGAAAAAAAAAAAAAAAAAGAGGAAGAAGAAAGAAAATTTGGGTGTTAAGCGAGCCAGCCAGGAGTCGAACCTAGAATCTTCTGATCCGTAGTCAGACGCGTTATCCATTGCGCCACTGGCCCGCACACGTGAGAAGTTATCTCAATATTCATATTGTCACTACTAAACACAAAGCCGAGAGAATTGATTATTTACCTAGGAAATACACCCCCCCCCAAGTACTGATTGTGGACATCATAATTTATTTTGTGATTTGTTTGCATAATATACCTTCGTGTATATTCAAAACAAGTCAATTTCCACCTTTGAAACATTGCGTATGTGGTAGAATGAATGTTCCTCCTTTAAAACAATATTTGTGTGTGCATTTTCTCCCTTTTGTGTCTACTTTTGAGCTCTTCTTCATTTTTCTATTATTCTGTTCTCACCTGAGCTTAAAAAATTTTTTTTGTATACTTAAATTGGGCCTTGATGTGTATGCGAACCAGTAATAAACCATCCTCACTATTTCAACTAAAAAATTACAAAAGAGTGTTTTCAAATATATTTGTGGAGGTATTAATCATATTATTTCCCTCTTCCTGTCCAGCAAATAAAAAGGTAATGACTCAATCTGGGGAAATTTATTGTAAAATGGTTTTATAGGTCAACGTAGCAGACGGAGGCGCTCAAAGATAAACCAAAAATGCAATATGGAGTCAAGAATTTAATAAAAATCACATTTTAAGAATCATATTTGATATAGAAACTTAGAAATTAGGAACTCATTTACTAACATATAATTGGCTTAACATCTATATAGCTGTTCAAAGTAGGCAAAATAGTTGAAAATGTGAAAGTGTTTCTAAGAGAGGGGTCCTGTCCATTGAGAGGGAGAAGTTTCCTATGGACTTTAAAATTCAGTCAGAAGCCAAAATGTGTCCTTTTTGCGCCTCGACTTCCTCATTCATATAAGTGCTTCGAAGACCGCCTGGCACATGCGACGGACTCGTATTACCCTAAATCTTTAAGGCTTTCACCAGCCTGTGATGTCAACACAAACATTAAAGATTGCTGCCAGAGAGCACTTCAAGGAAGCTGTTGAGCTCTCTATAATAAGAAAGGGAAATTTTATTCACAAGATTTTCAATGTTTTCTCCTTTTTTCTTTGCTGTTGAAATCAGACGCTCTGATAAGATTTATCAACCTCATCTCAACACTACCAGCATTGTTTAGCACTTTGTAAGTAAGCACCATGTTTCGTGTGGACAGCGGTGAGACTGAGCTCAATTAAGCACCACCCACAGCTCAGTGCGTTCACAGGTGAACAGGCACGAAACAACTAGATAGAATCCTGGATACGCAGGGAGAACACAGAACTCCTGTCACTTAGCGCTCTCCGGCTTGTACAATTTCAATCGCCTCGAAAGTACGTAGTAGAAGGACCCAGACAGAAAAGTGGATCGCTGTGAGCAGGATTTGAACCTGCGCGGGGAACCCCCATTGGATTTCGAGTCCAACGCCTTAACCACTCGGCCATCACAGCTCCGGAAACTGCTTTCAATCTTTAGTCTAAGGACAAGCGTAGGTCGTTTGCCAGGCAGTGTGGGGGAAAAAAACAGCAGGGCAGTCCTTTGGGAAGAAAGGGTCTCACCTGCAGGTCGGCTCCCAACTTCACGCACCTCATGTCATAGCACAACTCTGGTGTGTTCCTTCCACCACCAAGGCAACAGTCGAACGTTTGTACTGTATGTTGTCAACTGGCTATGTGCCAGGCACTGTGCTGGGCGCTGTGGATACAATCCTGGTAAAATAGGCATGGTTCCTTCTATAATAGAACTTAGAATCTAGTGGAAAATAAACCCACTGTTTCCATCTAGGGACGTTAGGGTGTTAGCTAAAGGTAATGAACTACTGCACAGTGGGAAATTTCCTTACAGAGAATCCATCTTGCTAAGCTTCCTCTGCCGCGAGATCTTTGTAGCCCCTTTGACAAGTGAGGACTCGAGTGACACATGGTATCCAGTGAAGTGAATGTTGAAAAGCCCTCCTTCATCTCCAAGTCTTTCGTGCAATTCTGTTTTTAATCCTGAGCCACTTCTTCTGGAGGCTCTTGAAGACTCTGTTCTTCTGCTCACAGAAGGAAGTGGAAAAATTATTGGTACCAAATCAAGTAGCTTCCTGCAAAAGACCTACATATCTAACTAGAATTTTCCTGATGCCCAATCTCAAGGGCACCAATGTGTATAATTTGCCTTAGACAACATTGCCTTAACATTACTGCCATTGTTCATACTCATTCACTTAAATGAAAAGATTTAGCCTTCTTTTTATTCTGAAATATGCATTTCCCCATTTCCTCCGCAAGGGAGTGGGGTGCCAATAACCGGCATAATGTTTGTGAGAGCTATTTCTGGTTACCTTCCATGTCCTCAGTCCCCCGATACTTGGCTTTCTTTGCTTGTCTTTACCCCAGCATAAACCACTTTCATATTGTATTCTCAGTTTTACCTTCTTAATACTTATGCCTTTCCCTAGACCCTTTCTTCTTCCAGAAGACTGCAATACTGAGGAACATTTCTACCTTAGACGCGAATGGATAAATACTGGCTCCAATTTTTTCAACTTGAGTAAGTTATTTAACCTCTCCACTCCTCAGCTTCTGCCATCTGTAAAACAGATAAATAAAATATCACCTACCCCTTTAGGTGTGCTTCGTTAGTTATACACGAAAAATTACTAAATACTTGATTTAATAACAACAACAACAACAAAAAAAACCTGTTGCCATTGATTCCAACTCATAGCGACCACACACACGGGGGCCCTAGAGGACAGAGTACAACTGACCCATTGGGTTTCCAGGGAGCTGCAGGTGAGCCAAAAGCCAAGCTTTTGGTTAGCAGCCAAGCTCTTAACCACCATTACCATCAAGGCTCCCTTGACTCTCTCTCTCTCTATATATATAAAAATAGTAATAAATGGTAGAATCACTATTGTTGTTGTCTATGTTCTAGCCATTTCTTTCCAATTATTAGTTTCAACGGACATGAAAATTGCTTTGGAAATTTGAAAAAAAATACCCATATCCAATGTGATATTAAGGAACGAACACATACTGTTTGAATCATAACTCAGGTAATTGCTATCATACAGGTGATTACTAGGACCCTCAGTAAATCAACTAGAAATTGGGAAAATAATACATTTGTCATGGACTGAATTGTGTCCCCCCAAAATACCTGTCAACCTGGCTGGGTCATGATTCCCAGTATTGTGTGATTGTCTACCATTTTGTCATCGTCTATGATTTCCCTATGTGTTGTAAATCCTATCGCTCTGATGTTAATGAGATGGATTAATGGCAGCTATATTGATGAGACCTGCAAGATTAGATAGTATCTCAAGCCAATCTCTTTTGAGATATAAAAGAAAGAAGAGAGCAGAGAGACATGGGGACCTCATACTACCAAGAAGGCAGTGCTGGGAGCAGAGCACATCTTTTGGACCTGAGGTTCCTGCTCAGAGAAGCTCCTAGGCCAAGGGAAGATTGATGCATGGACCTTCCTCCAGATCCGACAGAGAAAGCCTTCCCCTGGAGCTGATGCCCTGAATTTGGACTTGTAGCCTACCAAACTGTGAGCGGATAAATTTCTCTTTGTTAAAGCCACCCACTTGTGGTATTTCTGTTATAGCAGCACTAGATGACCAAGACGACGTTCCTTAGAGAATCATGGTAAGGGTTCATTTTTACATTCAACCAGTATCCACTGAGTGTCCATTGTATACTAGTTACTGTGAAAGACGGTGTGTATTCATTGATGAGCAACAACAGGCACGGCTCCTGCCCTCATGCAACTTACATTTCAGTGAGAGAGACAGACATCGATCAAGTTATCAGACTGATAAATACACAAGGAAAGAAAGTACACATTTCTGTGAGCAGTACGAAACTTTCACTTGGGGAGTTCAAGGAAGTCTTTCCTAAGGAACTAATAATTTAGCTCAGGTCTAAGCCCAAGCAAGAGATAACTAGGCAAAGAGACAAACACAGAGCTTTTCCACTAGAGTGGATCTCGTGTGCAAAGCCTAGTGGTGGGAAAGAGACTGATTGCGTGGAGGCCTATGAGCATGGAACATAGACTGCAAGAGATAGTGAGCTATGACGTGTGGGAGAAGTATTTAAGCATCGGACATGTAAGGCACTTTGGGCAGTTGTAATAAGAATTGTAGACTATAACAGTCATAAAACGTGTGGTATATATTAGACTTCTAAAATGCTAGTTTCTACCTCTTCTTTCCTTTATCTCATCAAATACTCAAAATCTGAACTCTGATATGACTTAAGCTGTAAGGAAAAGCCAGTTAAACTTCCTTCCATAAGCTTGATAGTTTCACACTATCAGAAAGATTTTGAGAGTTCCGTTTCCTTAGTTCACTGGGGTTATCTTGGGTAATTCTGAGCCCTGGCCCCTCATCTGGAGAGCCTAGTCTCTGCTACCCCCATGTGGTCACCTACTGCAGGTGCGAATATTATAACACTGGGTAAAAAAAAAAAAAAAACACACTGGGAGTGAAGATAAAATGGTTTCCTTGAATTGAAGGTAGGGAAGTGGAAGCCTTCCCTTCCAGTCTTAGACTCATTCCAGAAGAAAAAGTGTCCTCCTAAGTTTGTAATTTTTGGCAAAAATATGTGATGGAACACACACCAAGTCACTAAAATTTTAAATCCTTTCTTCTTTACCTCTCTTATATCCAAGAGATATTTCAGCAAACAACACGAACACTAAACTGATTCCAGGGGTCAGGATCCCTCCTTCCGCTTGGAACCATTCTCCGCCTGCTGGGCGCTTATTTAGAGCACAGCTGGGTGCTAGTCGCTGTGTCCTAGGAGAACTTCGCGTTGATCCCACTGAAGTGCCCAGCAGCGAGTGAGCGCCCCGAGTTCGTCCTGGGCCTGAAGTCACCGCCCAACATTACCCACTGCGGGGGCCACGCACTCGGGTTGAAGAGTCTAAGATCAAGCCCCACTGAGAGCCAAGTCCCGGGGAGTCTTTCCGGGGGCGGTAGTGAACGAGCGGGAAAGAGCAATCATGGAAATCAAGGTAAGAGTCTTCTATGAGCAGCACAGACACCCGGGCAGTTCCCCAGGGCAGGAATCGCTTCTTACTCAACCCTCCACTTACCTCTTTTCCCCATAACTCTTAATCCCCCTCCACGCCTGATGATTTCTGGAAATATTTGTATGGTAATAATGATAATATTGTCGCAGACGGGTGTCGTTCTTTAGCTGACATGCGGTGGTGGTCGCTGGTCAGTTTCGAAGCGGAGTCTTTCTTTCCTAGAAGTTCATGAGAAAGTCACTTCGTAGAAAAGCTGCACATCCCATTCTCGAGATTCCAAGGAAGCCGGTCCCACACGCGCGACACAGGCGGGGGCCAGGGCTGCAGGCGCCATCTGAGGTTGACACCTTTCGCGCCTCTCAGAACCCTTAAGGCTGAGCGGAAGGGGAGGAGGAGGGGCCGCCAACTTGCTGGGGCTGCGAGAGGTAGCGGGACGCAAACCTTTTTATTGCATATGTTTGCACGAATCAAAATATAAACAGATATGCCTTCCCTGTCGCGGTGAAGAATCTCGAAATTAAAAAACTGGGCTTTGTTTCCGCCCGGTTTCGAACCGGGGACCTTTCGCGTGTTAGGCGAACGTGATAACCACTACACTACGGAAACTCTTGGCTGTCAGTTTGCTCCTTCTTCAGACAGAAGTAAATACTCTTGATGCAGTCAGCTGGGAAACTGACTTCGTTATTTTCTTTGTAGAAAATTATCTGATTGTAGTGCTTTTCTTTCCCGCACATGTTCCACTCATTGAAGTCAACGATATTACATCCCAGTGGCTTGTATTTACCAGCAGAAATGTTTTCACCAAATATTTCTACTATAATATTCATAACAGCCCAAAATTGAAAACTATCCCAGTGCTCATCAAGGAGGGCTTCCTTGAGAAAATGACACTGGATCGGAGACTTAATAGATGAAAAGAAGTATAATAGTTGTAGAGAGATTATGGGAGCAGGGATTTTGGTCATTGGGAACAGAATGGAGTGGCTACAGTGCTGGGGGAGGGGGGAATTCCAAGGATTTGAATCAGGGAGTAGAAAGAAATTACGTGGGAGTATTTTTTTTTTTTTTTAAACAGGCCAGATCAGGTAGGAAGAAATGTGCCTCCCAAAGAAAGGAAGTTATATTTTAATCTGAATGTGATGACAGAAATTGGAGAGATTTGGGACTAACCTTTAATTCTTGGAATGTAGATATCATACGATGAAAGTTTTCATTTTGTTTTTTAATCAGAGTGTAATTTATGTACATTAAAATGCACAAATCTTAAATGCACAGCTCAGTGAAAAAATTATGTGTCATCAACTCACAGATAAAATAAGCTCAGCAAATGCCAGCCAGGATAAACATAAAGAAAACTATAATTAGCCAAATCGTATTGAAATGGTTGAAAACAAAAGATTAAAAAAAAAAAAGTCTTAAAAGCATCTGGAGAGAAAACCTATTACATTAAGGGAAATAATGATACGAATGATAATGGACTTCTCAACAGGAATAGTCAAACAGGAAAACAATAGAAAAAATATTTTAAGTGTTGGAAGAGAAAAAACAAAATCTGCCAACCTTTTAGAAGGAAGATTTAAGATTAGAAAGTTTTAAAAAGGAAATGATATTTTTTATTCTAAGCCAGAGACTCTCTGTCTGCTATGTTGAGGATGGATTTAAACAGCCAATCCTAGAGGCAGGAAGAACAGTGGAGTCTCTTGTGGGTTACAGGTGAAAAAGAGATATTGAGGACCCATAGTGGTCATAGAGGAAGGACATGTTAGGTACGTTGAAGGCAAAATTAGCGGGACTTTGTAGTGATTTGATGCTGGGGTGAGGGAGTGATGTAAGTCAAGTTTAACCCCAGATCTCTAGATAAATGATAAGCTCAGTTTTTCATGTACTGGGCTAGAGGTACTTATGTGAAATGCAGGTGGAGATGAAAACATGAATTTGAAGCTCTAGAGAGATCTGGCGAATGTTTCAGGATGATCAGCTCCAGCCACAAAGTTAAGGTCCTAACGGTAGATAAAGTTCTGAGAGATACAGGAAGGATCAGCTCCAGAGGTCCATAATTGAGTCAGCAGAAAAATGTCAGTCATGGTCAGTGCCAAGATGCCTGAGATTTTTCTGTGTGTTATCATGGTTTAGTGCAAAGTTCAGAGTACTTAATACTTACCAGTCTGTGGGTGCTGAACACTCCTAATTTCCGTGTGCTGCTTATATGGAATTGTAGACATAGACTCAGCAATAAGTAGTCCCAAAACAGAGAAGAAAGTATGATAATAGGTAACAAGTACAGTTGAATTCTGACCTCAGCAGAGTTCTCAGAGTAACAGTGTTTGGAAGTAGTTATCTGTAGTGAATTGGTTATCATGTTTGTCTCATACACTTAAAGTTCGTTGGTTGGACACCTGGTGGAAACACTTCCTAAGACCATGTTCCTTTCCCCACTATCTTCCATCCTCACTCTACCTTATCTTTTACCTTTTTAGGACCTTTTCATTCACATAAACTCACCAAAGTTTATCCAGTGCCTATTGGGAATGAATACCTGGGCATAAAGGAGAATGAGCTACACAGCTGGTCTAAGACAAAACCGGGCCTATGTCAAGAGCACAAAATAGGAGGTGTCCACCCAAGGATCTCAGGCCAGATGGGATTTAATGGGACCTTGGAATTTTTTTTTTTTTTTTTTGAGGGAGAAGGCTCTGTTTGAAAGAAGAATAACTTAAGTTGGGAAAGAAATAGTATTTCAATTAGAGGGAAGACCGTTTAGGGACACAGTAAGTAAGATAAGACCCTTTAGCAAAGGCACAACAGTGCATGTGCAGGCTTTGTTAAAAATTGTTTTATAGAGTAATGAACTTTCATCATTTAATACCTTTAAATACTTAACTCTTCTAGAGCTATGTGATATCACTGTGTTAGATTTAACTCCATTTTAAAGGAGTTAAATATCAGTCTTCTGACATATTTGTACTGTCACATGCTCACCAACAGAGTACCCGGTCTGTTGGAGCATTACACTGAGAAGCAAGACGCTGCTTGAGAGGTAAACCATTGCTTGTGGAATGCTGTGCACATGACTAAGGATGGGGTAGTGTGCGTTTGTAGAATCTGACAAATAATACAGATCTATATCTTGGAATGCCAAAAGACACAGAGCAGATAAAATGGAAAAATCTTAGTCTTCAGGGCTTGATACGTTTTTATGACCTTTTATGTAAAAATCTGTCAAGAAAACAAGACTTCAGGTCTCAAAATACTTCCTTCACTTGTCTTCAGTCTCTTCTTAGACATTTTATGTTGTGTCACTAACCATTCTTTTAAGATGACACTGTGATCTTTTCAAAATTCTCAGTGATGTCCTAGGGTCCAGAATCATGCAAAAAAAAAAAAAAAAAAAAAAGAGGAACATCTAGTATAGTACTTGATTTAGAGTTTAAATTAGATTTTTTAGCCCTTTATTAGCTTTCCTTACCTTCCTTTATAATTAGTCTAGGGACAAGCTGCAAAGAGAAACTTGAGGTTTGCTATAAGGTATGGAAAGTAGTTAAAGAGATTCAGGGGTAGAGAATTTAAACTTGCCACCACTAACCATGGATCAATAATGTCTTCAATGCACTCTTCATTGCTCCTCAGAATTAACTGATACACACTTCCACACATTGTTTTTAATTAGAAAAAGCTATTAGTCATTCAATGGTCCTTTCTAAACAATTATTGAGTGCCAACCCTATTTCAGGTATGTTGAGGATGCTGAGATTCCAAAAGCAATTAAATCTCTTGCAGTGATCACGCATTCCAAAGGGTATCTGAAAGTGTTTGCTTGTGAAGTTTTTTAATTTCTCATCACTAGATCTCAAAGGGTATGAAAAAAAATTGCTTGTGAAGTTTTTTAATTTCTCATCACTAGATCTCAAAGGGTATGAGAAAGGGACAAACCTCGCCTATGCTAAGCTACTTACCTACCCACCGCTAATCTCATGATTTTAGGACAAATATTCTGAGTTCTTACTCCTGGTGTATGTACCGGGAATACTTTCCATAATACTGTGAAATTTGTGAGATCCAGGGCTCGATGGGACTGCCTTGTTTTTCCGGGTCTGGCAAATTTTCCACCTTTGACAGGGTGCAGTTTTATTACTTTTCTATAGCTCTTTTTAGTGGAACAAATTCGAGTTTCCTTTCTCTGACAGGTGTCCGCCATGCACTGGCTCTGGCTTTTTTTTTACTGTATTGTTAGACCTTCCATTTCTGTTCTCTACAAAGTACCCTTGCTTTCGGAAGCAAAGCTGAAGGCTTGTAAGTTCCATCAGATGTAAATTCAAGTTGTGTGTACAAAACATAGGCCCCGCTGGGAATCGAACCCAGGATCTCCTGTTTACTAGACAGGCGCTTTAACCAACTAAGCCACGGAGCCAGCCCTGAGGCCAGGGCGAGTAAAGTTATTATTTATACGTGATTTCACACTTCTGTCACCTTTAACATCTAGTGACTTATTTGTCATGTAATTGAAAAAAAGAATAAACATCTGCATCTCAGTCAAACCCAGAGAAGAAAGTTCTTTTGGGATTACGAATACAGGGTCTAGATTGAGGTGAGACTCTTTCCTTGGGAAATTGGTCCAACCTCAAGGACGCCCCTAGACTCGCTGGGCTAAAAACTCTGGAGGCCAGGTAGAGACTGGACTTGGTTTTGTCCTCTACGCCTAATAACCACCGGCCTCAGCGTAATCTCTCTTCATGTTTGTTCATTTAGTGTAGGTGAGTGATACCAGGTGAATACCCTGGATTCCATCCAAATCCGTCTTTCACTTTCTGTAACATCGCAGGAATCAGCAGTTACCCTGTGTTGTAAAAGATTTTTTGGTCACGGAAAACTTGAAATAGGCCGCCCAGCAGAGCACCTGGATAACAGTGGTTACATTTCCTGAACGTTTCATAGAGTTGTATTGACGCTATCTGTCAGTTTCCACGTCCTCTATATGGGAATAAGCGTGTCTCCTCAAAATATTTGTTCAAGCAATGAAATTTGTTGTGAGGTTTAACTGAGGCTGTTTTCCGGAAGTGGTAGGGTTCATTCAGGTCGACTGTGGAACGTTTCTCCCTTCTTTTTCTTTTCCCTGTGATGGGGAAGGGTAGAAGGAAGAGAGAATTTTCTTTTCTGAAAATAAACTTCAACGAAGCAATACCATTCTGTCATAGTTTACAATTCGGAGGGGAAAAGTTATATTAGCACCCTGGCTGGTTAGCTCAGCTGGTTAGAGCGTGGTGCTAATAACGCCAAGGTCGCGGGTTCGATCCCCGTACGGGCCAGTGCAGCTCTTGTTTTTGCCTCCACGCTCAGCTAAAAAAAAAAAAAAAAACTAGTAGGTCTCAAATCACCAACTCCTTGTGGGAGTATCTGCGCATTTGTCCCATTTGATTCCTTCAATCCGCAGAGATACCTCACATCAAGCCGTTTCAACTCACCCACTAACCAAGTTTTCGTTACTTTAGCTTTTAAAACAACATACGAACGTTAAAGTGGAAATTTTATCGAGGAATATTGGATGGAATGAGAGTCGGGGGTGATCGAAGTCAGTGCCTCTTCTAACTTTCTCAGGGTCTGACACACTAGTGTCATATGTGCCCAACAAGAACTTTCCGCCAGGCTTCCTCTCTCAACAGACACTTAAAAATTATTAGTGGTTTTGTTGTTTGTTTTGTTGTTTTTATTGTTGTTCTAAAACGAATACAAGCATATCTCCTCCCTCAGGAGTTTATCATGTTTGGATGGAACCCATGTGTATAGATAAATATTTGTAGGTATTAAAATCTTAATAAAGTGTTGAAAAGCGAAGATGTCACCTTGAAGGCTAAGGTGCGCCTGACCCATGCCATGGTATTTTCAATTGTATCATATGCTTACGAAAGCTGGACAATTAGGAAGACCAAAGAAGAACTGACGCCTTTGAATTATGGTGTTGGAGAATATTGACTATACCACGGACTGCCAAAAGAATGAACAAATCTGTCTCGGTAAAGTGCAACCAGAATGTTCCTTAGACGCAAAGAAGGTGAGATTGCGTCTTACATACTTTGGACATGTTGTCAGGAGGGATCGGTCCCGGGAGAAGGACATCATGGTTGGTAAAGCACAGGGTCCGCGGAAAGGAGGAAGACCCTCAATGAGATGGACTGACGCAGTGGCTGCAACAATGGGCTCAGCATAACAACGATTATGAGCATGGCGCGGGACTGGGCAGTGTTTCATTTTGTTGAACATATGAGTCGGAACACACTTGATGGCACGTAATAACAACAACAATATATAATAATATCTACCATTTATTCAAAAGGAGCCTTAGTGGCACAGTGGTTAAGCGCTCAGCTTCTGACTGAAAGGTCAGCGATTTAAACCCACCAGCCTCTCCGCGGGAGAAAGATATGGCCATCTGCTTCAGGAAAGATTTACTGCCTTGGAAACCCTACTCTGTCCTGCAGGGTTGCTATGAGTCAGAATTGACTGGACGTCAATGGGTTTGTTTTCGTTTACCATTTTTTTCACTCATTCAACACACTTTTTTTTCAGTAGTCAATGAGCCAGTCACTGTTTCTGAAACTGGGGATGCATCAGTGAACAGAAGGTATATTTTCAGGCATCCATGGATATATTTCACAAAATGCCAAAGAGGGCCTATAGCACACACACAAAAAAAAGGTTAAGAACTCCTTCCTAAAGCAAAGCTTACTCACTGGAACTGTCCTGCTCCACAAGACATAGAGCCTTTAGAGTAATCACAGGAGAAAACTGGGTAGTAAATAGTCAAGCACACAGGAGGCAGAGAAGGCCAAGGCCAAAGTCTGACTGATTCATCTGAATTCAGATTCAGTTTATCACTTACATAGAGAAAGAAAGAGTAACCAAAGGTGCCAGATTCCTAGGTCCTTCCCCACACACTAAAAAAAGATGACATCAAAATAAAAGGGGCCAGATAACTGCAACACCAATTATGGAATACCCTGCTGCTGAGGAGCCAACTGTAGACTACAGCTAGGCTTTTTTTTTAGTCTGCAGCTATACTCTGAGCCATGGGCAGGGAATAAAGTCTCAGATCTCTTCAGAGCCTGGGAGGTGACTGAGAAACTCTTATGACAGCTTCCTAGAGGAGATAGAGAAGTGAATGGGAAATGGTGTTGTAGAAGCTCCTCAGAAGCCTCTCATCCTCTCAGGTTCAGGAGGATCACAAGGCATTCTGCCAAGACTCAGATTCATGCAGTTTGATTCAGATTCAGGCCTGTATGGCCTATGTGGATACTTGCAAGGTCTTCAAGGTGCCATGGTGGCATCATTCCCCTACAATTACATGCACAATAGAAAAGGAAATCCATACCACCTACCCAGCATTTCTGGATTAAATATGATATAGCAAACAGGTATATTAAGTGACCACGGGATAAATAGATAATCCTTACAATACAAGAGAACTTAAAAAAAAATACTCAATTTAATACCCCTTGAAAATGTTTAGAAAGACATCACATCCAGATAACAAGAACATCACGCTAAAAAAAGAGAGAAACAGAACAAGAAACAGTTCTTAAAGTCTTTTCTCCCACTCCCACTCCCCCAAATAAGTAGAAGAACTGGAAAGTATGGTGGAGGAAAGCCCTCAGGTTATATATGCCAGAGATAAAACTATAAGAAAACATAAGGGCCAATTCTGGAGATCTGATGACCTATAGAGAAAAATCCCAGAAACAAATGGAGGGGAGGAAATTATCAAATAAGTAATAGAAAAGATTTATGTAGTGCTGAAGAAAAACATGAGTCTTCCAATCAAAAAGGGCCTGAAAAAAATGCATAGCATGATATATTTTTGAAAGACTAATACCAAACTACATCATATTCTAGAAACTTCCAGGGTGGTAGTGATGGTAGGGTGAAGCATTCGCCTATAATGGAAAGATATTCTTTCTGCATCAGACATTTTGTGGGCAACATTGGATGAATGTTAGATGATAATAGAATAATGCCTCAAAATTCTGAAACTGCGGAAATATTTTTTACACAAAATTCCATAACTATGTAAACCATCAATGAAATGTAAGGTCAGAATAAAAAGATTTATAAATATATGATGATTCAGAAAGTTGACCTACAATGTACTTTATTTTAAGAAGTTGCATGAATATATACTCCAGGGAGACGGAAGAGGAAGAGAAAGACATGGAACTGAGGAAATGGCAAATGCTATCTAGGGGTTCGAAAAAAAAAGAAGTGAGGGGGTAATCACAGGATAACAGCTGTGCAAGAGGTCTAGAATGCAACCAACCTGGACTGGGGCAGAAGTCCAGAGTACTTGGGAGAGAGAGAAGGGGAGCATGAGGAAGAGATTTAATTTAGAGCTTGGAAAATATTGAGAATATTGGATCCGGATTCATCCTTTGGCTGAAAAAAAGGAAAAGCCTAATTCAAATTGGGAAAATGAACACAATATGTCAATTAACAGGGAGTTCATAGGTACAGTGGGAGTTTGATCATAGCTCTGACTCTGTTTTTCTATGATCTATTTGGTTCTACGTTCATCTGGTGTTGGCTAACATTATAGTGTAGATAATATAGCTGTCAGAAATATCTGGAACAAAGTGCTCCTTTGGTCAGGACTCCCCCTCTCAATCATGAAAGTCTGATTATGCAATCTTTGGTCCCTAGCCTATCTCTGAACTGATAATAGCCAGCAGGGGAATGTTTATTGATTTAAGCCTAAGTTCTTAAATCAACCACCTATAAAAGCATAGGGTTTACATATTTAGCTTAGACTAATTATGAACTGCCCTGGAACTTAAAATGGGAGCAGAATCCCCTGATCTATCTAGGTTTTGTGTATGAGTAGTGAATATCTGAACAAAATCAGAGTTCTATTAGGAAGAAGGAAAGATGAAATGAATACCAGCAACTGTGACTGATAATATAGACTAACTTACTCTATACCTCTCCAACTTCATTGTAGTGTGCCTTCTTGTGCAAGAGAGGCTGGACAAGTTAAAGCTACGTTTCTTAGACTACGTTGCCACTGGATTCCCTGTGTGACTTAGCTCTTGCAGAAGAGATGACCTTGTAAAAGACTTGGAGAACTGAATAGTGCGAGGTGGAGGCTGGGCAGCTCTTGTGGCAAGCATGATTGTTGGGATATTTTAGTTTATATACAGCTATTGTGACAGAGAGGCTAGGGTTTTTGTGGAACGGGCAATGGTGGTAGTAGTAGAATTTCTACTGAAAAAGTTTCATGATATGATTGGATATTTCTCCAATCTGGGTGATTCTGGCAATCCATGCTTGGTTCTGGCTGTCCCAGAAATTCTGTGAACTTAGAACAAGTCTGTTTTGATTTATAATAGCTAGAGTGGATTCTGCTTTCTGCAACTGAGAACGCTGCTGCAGATATAATGAAGGGAAAGAGTGGAAAATTAAAAAAAAGTTAAACAAAAAAAAGAGTATATCAGAGCCACAGTCAATGTTTAAAGCAAGATGAAATCTGAAAGAGTTTAAGAAAGTGATAGATGATAAGAGAGGACCTTGATATTAGGAACGTTGTAAATGACTACTGCTTTTTTGACTGCCTTACTGCACAATGATGCTTACCCATCATAGATCAATCTACAGTCTACATAGACTTTGTTACTGTTTTATTTAATTGATGACTGCCATCTTTCTTTCTTTTTTTCCTATTCTATCTCTCAGCCATAATAATATTTTCTAGTTACCTAATCCCACTGCTTATGTCCTTTGTTTCGCCTTTTATATCTCTATTACCTTCTACATTCTTTGATTTTTGTTTTTGCTCCACAACTACATCCTAGGGGCTTTATCCACTATTAGAACCATCTGAGAACTTCACATCACAGAACTCATTTAAAGAGCTAGACTAAAAAAAAAAAAAAAAAAAAACCCAAACCCATTGCAATCAAGTCAATTCCAACTCATAGTGACCCTAAAGGACAGAGTAGAGTAGTAGGGTTTCCGAGGAGCACCTGGTGGATTTGAACTGCCAACAGTTTGGTTAGCAGCTATAGCTTTTAATTAGTACACTACCAGAGCTAGATAGCTAGATCAGTTTCTCAAAATAAACAAAGTAATGCGTTTTTTAAATATTAGGCTTTTTTTTTTTATAAAGCAGTCATAGGTTTACAGAGAAATTGCTAGAGAAAGTGTAGACAGTTTCTTCTATTATTAATAAACCAAAAAAACACAAAAGACAAAAAACCAAACCCATTGTCATCGAGTCAATTCTGACTCATAGTGACCCTATAAGACAGAGCAGAACTGCCCCATAGGGTTTCCAAGGAGCGCCTGGTGGATTTGAACTGCTGACTTTTTGGTTAGCAGCTGTAGCACTTACCACTATGCCACCAGGGTTTCCCCTATTATTAATATCTTGCATTAATGTGGTATACTTATTACAGTTAATGAACCAATATTGATACATCATTATTAATTACAGTCCATAATTTGAATTAGGATTCTTTGTGTCATACAGTCTTGTGGCTTTTAACAAATGCATAATAATGTCCTGCATCCACCATATACAGTATCATGCAGAGTAGTTTCACTGCCCTAAAAATGCCTGTGTTGCACCTATTCATCCCTCTCCCCCCGCCCAAAAAAAAAAAAAAAAAAAACCCATTGCCATTGGGTTGATTCCAATTCACAGCAACCCTATAGGGCAGAGTAGAACTGCCCTATAGAGTTTGCAAGAAGCACCTGGTAGATTATGAACTGTCAACCTCTTGGTTAGCAGCCATAGCTCTTAACCAGTGCACCACATAGGCCCCTGGTGGATGTGAACTGCCAACCTCTTGGTTAGCAGCAATACCTCTTAACCACTGCTCCATGTAGGCCCCTGGGAAACACTGGTCTTTGTACTAAGTCAATAATTTTGCCTTTTCTAGAATGTCACGTTATTGGAATCACACGGTATGTAGCTTTTTCAGATTGGCTTCTTTCATTTAGCAATAGGCTTTAGAGGTTCCTCCATATCTTTTCGTGGCTTGACAAGTCATTTCTTTTCCTTGCTAAATAACATGCCACTGTATGAACGTACCACAGTTTATTTATCCATTCACCTATTTGAAGGACATCTTGATTGCTTCCAGTTTTTGGCAATTATGAGTAAGGCGGCTATAAACATTTTTATACAGGTTTTTGTGTGTGCATAAATTTTCAACTCATTCTGGTAAATACCAAGGAATGTGATTACTGGGTCATATGATAAGCTTATGTTCAGCTTTGCAAGAGATTGGCAAACTGCCAAAGTGCCTCTACCATTTTTCATTCCCACCAATAATAAATGAGAGTGCCAGTTATACATGTTATAGATAATAGTACACTTATAAACTATATGAAACAACTGCAGAAATTTGATCAATGACTGGATACTTGACCTCATTGTTTTTAAATGTGATAATGATATTGTGATAATGCTTTTAAAGTGTCTTTATATTTTAGAGATGCATACTTAAATATTAGTGTTGTGCCAGGTTATATTGGAGCCTGAAGCAAAAGGGAAAATCAGTGATACTGATCCTGTTTGTATTTAAAATTTGATAGTTCGTTCATCATGAATTTTTGCATTAATTTTGATTCTTAAAATTGCATTAAAATATTATTTGTTTAGGTTACTAAGTTTTTTGACGGTTCCCTAAATTTAGCGCTCGAGGCTGATACCTCACTCTCCTCACTCTAATCCCGGCTGTGTTAAATTTATGGATGACATGACATGTCTGAGATTTGCTTCAAACAAAAGGGAGGAGGGGGTGGGAGTGGGTTATAGATTAATAAAATTGGCCATAAGTTGCTGATAGTTGAAGGTGCGAACTATGTACGTCAGATTCATTACACTATTCTACCTTTGTATATGCATATACTTTTAAGTTTTTCCATACAATTTCTCTGGCAAACTTGAACCTTTCACCGCCCATTTCGGGGCAGGGAGAGACAAAGTCACAAGGCTCATTCCTAGAGTGATAGAACTAACCACAGAGATGAAGAAACCTCCGAGATTCCTAGAGTGAACCCGGAAATGACCCAAGGGCAGGTTACGCGTGCTGTCCTTTTATGGTCCCCCGGAGGCCTTGATATTTGTGGTCTTGTTTTTCCGGAAGTGGACACCTGAGATCTTGGGGACCAACTAGCCGAAGCTTCTGTGCCCCAGCAGGGCCGCCAGGAGCTTTGAGGCCTATTGGGAAGGGCCGGGCCTGGCAGCCTGACAAAGGTGGGACTTGGGGAAATGTCGAGAAACTTAGGTCTCGGACAGGAGTTGGCCCCCGTGGCCCACATTATTGCTCAGAAGAAGCCGATTGCAAAAATCGGGAGGTGACAGGCTGAGAGGAAGGCAAACAAGCGCTGTTGCTTCGCCTCCGCACGCCAACACAACCTACGGGGCTTCTGGTAGAGAACCAAGCCGACGACTCTGCAGAAACTCACCTGGCCCAGGAGCTGATGGCAATAACCTGGATACCACCCAACACGTAAGGTACATTGGGAAGCTCACTAGCCTTGTGGACGGTAATAAGTCACTGTTTAGGGGTGTGATTGTGAGGGATGGACGCATGCAGGGAGGGATTCAGGTTCTTGGGCTACAGGTGCTGGGGGAGTTTACCTGCCCTGGATACAAAATCTTGTGGAAGAGCATCACTAGAAGGCAGGTATGTCCTGACTGTGTTGGGTATACTGTTTGAGGATTCTGAGCATCAGGTGAATTTGGAATGTGTAATGTTGGGAGTGGGGTTGGTGTTTAGTATCAGACAATAGCAGTACATCTCAACAGCCTGGCTCTACCTTAGGACCACCTGGAGAGCTTTAATAAGTTCCTAGGTAATGCTAATGTGCAGCCAGTGATGATAACCACTGGGCTATAGTCAGATCCAAGAGACGCATTTCACCCTTATTGTCCAGAGCAGTAACCATTATTCTGACACTGCTCAGCCTTTCTTGTGTAACAGTGTCCTTGCATGGGGAAAGAATAGAGCACTCTTAGAACGTGAGGAGTGGGAGAAAACTTTTGTACAGCATCAGAGAATCCTTGCTAATGAGGGAGTTTGTCAGTATGACTAATTGGAAAGGTTTCTGACAGAAATTTTACTACTTTATACAAATACTAATTGGAAAAGTTTCTGACCAGAGGTTATATCTCACTTGACACTGTATTTAAGGAAACCATGTGTATTAATATTTAACATAGGGTTTTATGACAGCCCCAAATCAATTTGCCAACTGCTGCTCTGTTCTGATGGTTAAAGAGCAGAAGTTCCAAGAGTACAAACTGGATCAGTGGATTTACAAACTTCAAAAATTTTGTATTTCTTACCAAAGAGCCTGACTTTTGAATGTGGTCACTTACCTTTTCCAAATTTTCTTAAGCCATAAATAAGTTAAGGCTAATACAGAGTAAGGTAACTGGTACATCTGCTAATTGTGAATCAGGACATCTCAACTTTAAAAGAAAGCTTGAGCTTGAATTAGATATTAAAAGATACATTTCAGCAAAAAAGCTTGGGACAAAACTATGTTAAACATAGCACTGGTAGGACAAAACTACACTGAATTTTATTTAAAGGTTGACTTTTCTCATTGTTTAAAAAAGTGTCCTTCGTTTCTTATAAATCACTTGTTCTCTGCACATTGGCACATCCTCTTGATTGGTTTGTAAGTGGTATGGCTCTTTCTATCAAATTCAAACTCATCTACTTTAGGGAGGGAGCCTTTTAGCAAACGTTAACTTTCTAAAATTATTTTTCCCCAGTTTTAAACTGCCATTCTTAAATATCTGTACTCTTTTTCTATTTTAGTATTGTAAATTTCAGAACTCATTCCCTAACCTGATATATACACTTTTTGGCTAATATGTTAAAATTAGTAATTTTGATCTAGTGTTTTCAGAAACAAGATGAAATTCCAGATGAGCCTGGCAAGTATTTTTGTACCTAAGCCTTGCTTCTTTTGATTAAATGAAATAATATGTTGAGAAATGGAAATTCCTCAGTGTTTAGGTTATAATCCTAAATTAAGCAACTTATGAAATACTCAGAAAAGAAATAAATCTAGTTCTTGCCTCTTTTTTTAAACAGCCATCCAATTTCTCTGGTCCCAACCAAAACCAAACCCATTGCCGTCCAGTCAATTCTGACTCCTAGCGACCCTGTAGGACAGAGTAGAACTGCCCCATAGAGTTTGGAAGGAGTGCCTGGTGGATTTGAACTGCCAACCTTTTGGTTAGCAGCCATAGCTCTTACCCACTACACTACCAGGGTTTCCATTTCTCTGGTCAGAGAACCTAAATTTCTGACTTTGAATGCCAGGAGGAAATTCAGGAAAAAGAAACTTAATGCTCCTGACTCTCCTACTTTGTACAAACGAAACAGAAAGAAAATATACAAAGAAGCCTTTGAGAAGTATATGCTGTACTTGGGAAGTCACATTAGAACAAAACAAAAAACCCATAGGACTACTTATGAACAAGTATTCAAATAATATAAACACCATTTATATCCAGTTCAACAAAAAAAAAAAATAGAACCTTTTAAAAAGAGAAGAGACAGCAATTAAGAGGTTCCATGGCCTTAAGTTTTATGGTTTCATGTGGTGGCTGGGGTGGGAGGGCACCGGGAGTGAACATCCTTTTTATTAAAATATTCAGACCCCCCTCAAGTCAAGAAATGTGGGCTTGAGAGCTGTAGTTTTTAGACTTTTTAAGAAACTTATGCAAACTATGGACTGATTCCTCAGAAAAATACACATACAGTTGAAATTTTGCATGAGTTTCTGTATGTGCACCCTTGGGGCAGGTGCTATGTATTGTTTATCCAAAATACCTTTCTCCTTTGACTTCCTCCACCATGGTGGCTGGAGAGCCAAAAGTCCTTCCCTGTGACCTGGGTCTACCATTGGAATTCAAGTGAAAGTCACTGTGGGGCTTCTGGAAAGGTTTTCTTAAAGGGAGCGACTTGGCTGGCATGCCCCATCAACTCTTTACCCTGTCCTTCTTTGCCCTTTTCTCTTCCTTTCTGGAAAGCAGAGAAGATTCCTGGAGGAACAGCAGCTATTATGGGGCCGTAATGACGAAAGCCACAACCAAAGAAGATTGAGCAGGAAGACAAGAGGAGCCTGGGAACTTGATGACATTCTTGAACAGTGGTATCACCCCTGGATGATTTACCTCTGGACCTCTTGTCAAATAAGTTCTATTAACTCCTTTTTATTTAACCAACTGGAGTCAAATTTCCTGTTACAGAGAATCCAGTCCTACCTGATGATACTGATTAGTACATATTAGCACCTGTTGTGTGCCAGGTGCACTCTTAAACACTTCATTTACTGTTTTAATTCTCACAGTGACCTTTGAGATAGGCTGTTGATTCTCAAAGTGTGGTTTCAGGGTCAGCAGCATCTCCATCACCTGGAAAGTTCTTAGAAATGCAGATTTTGGGGCCTTAACCCTAAACCTACTACTGAATCAGAAATTCTGGGGGTGGGGACCCAGCAGTCTGTGTTTTAACAAGCCTTCCAGGCAATTCTGATGAGTGCTAAAGCTCGACAGTCACTGAGATAAGGCATTATTACTATTCCCATTTTATAAATAAGGAGACTGAGCTGGTGTTAAGTCACTTGCCCAATGTCATACAACTAGCAAGATGACTCCTAAGTCTGTGTCTCTAACCCCTACATTATACCCCTGAAGCCCATCACGTGTTAAGAATTCCTGAGTGAGTGTAGTGGTTTTCAAAATTTGAAAGCATTCTCCTATGAAAAATGGTATGCTTTTAAGATGATATCTAAGAATTTTACATCATAAGTTTAAACAGTTGTAAAGAATATGATTTCTAGTACATAGTAGATTGTGACATTTTAAAATGTGCTTTATAATTCTACATGTATTTAGTACAGTCTAAATACTATGCTGATTTAAATCTACTATCATCCATTTAAAAAATAAACAAGCTTTTCTTTAACATTAAAAGCTTTACATCTTTCCATAGAAGAATCCTGTTCAAAAGGGGAAAAATGTAGAAAAAAGCTTTTCTTTAACATTAAAAATTTTACATGTTTCTGTAGAAGAGCCCTGATCAAAAGAGGGAAAATGTGTACTCTAGGCTTTCTGGAGCTATGGAAGCTGGATGAACCTCTGAAACAATTGCCCTGGGATAATTTTTAAACCTTAAACTAAAAATATCCCCTGAAGTCATTTTAAAGCTGAGCAATAGTTTAGCTTAACTAGTAAAAAAGATCTGCCTTGAGCATTATGCTCTTTTAAGAACTATCTACATATATGGGATCAAATTGACAATAGTAACTCGAAAGATTAGATAGGAACCTCAGTGGTCAGTGAGTTTATGTTAATGAGGGAGGAACAACTCAGAAAAGGAGGGTGAGAATGGTTGCACAACTCGAAGAATGTAATCAGTGTCACTAAATTGTACATGTTGAAAAAGTTTTTTTTTTTTACATCCTTCACTTTTGTATGTGAACTCATAATTTCATTGCCCTACCCCACAGAAATATGTTCTATTGTAATGTGACTGTTTTTGATCCACCATATTGTACTTCTCTGCAACAAAAAGAAATTTTAAAAATTTTTTGTGATTATATAGTTTTAAGAGTTACCAATTTGTTTTGTGGATTAAGTTATTGAAATTTTTATTAGTATACGATCAGAAGGAATATATTTTGATAACTTATCAGATATGCAAAGTGAAATTGAATTACAAGTGCATCTCTTAATGATATGGATGGGCCTGAGATTTTTCTAATTAATTCATGTATCCATGGATGAATATTTCTTTTTGCTAGAATGAGGCATAGTTCAGCATTAACTCTGTATCTCTGTTTCATTTCACAGTATGAGGAGTTGTGTTCACATAAGTGAGTAGATAGGAATGAAGGAGTTTTGAAACAGGAATGCAATTTTAAGTTTTTGAGCTCCTCTATTGCATGCCAGAATCACATGATGATCTATCACTAGCAACTGGGTTAGGCCTGCCTTCATTTTTGTTGAAAGCAAATGTAATAGCCAGAAATGACCTGTCTTGCAAAAGGATTTTGTTACCCAGTCATTTAAGTCACTCACTTTCTCACTGACACTAATATTTCAGAGTTCTTTTGTTTGGTGCCTCGAGGAGGTCTTGCATCTTGGGGTAGTACAAAAGATAAGATAAAGGATGGTTGAAAGTTATGTCTTTTTTTTTTTCCTTAATGGGAGAAGGGCTGTGTTGAAAGGGTGGCGGGAAAGCAGAATCACCACCTTGATTGCAGCAAGTTCTTAGGCATATCCATGTGGAATTTGAAGATGGAAATAGATTCTCTTAAACTACTGTGCTCATGTATTTCCCATTGAAAACTAGAGGGTACTAAGAGGTACCTCTTAGAGTCACCATATTTACATTCTAGACCTATTTAAGCAAAGAGATTACTTAAGTTTAAATATCTCTGTATATTTGTACAGAGTATGGAGCTAAGCTGCAAAATACACATTCTTTGGGCTAAAAGATAGGCCATAGTCCTTGGAGTATATATTTGAGTACCTTGAGTCCTTTTAAACCTTTTAAGATATTTTCAGATAAATATCCAGTTATCCTGAATATCTTCTAAATCCAGTAGAATCTTTGTCCTGGTAGCAAAAGGCACAGCCAATTTCTTGAGTCTCAAGAGACTGATCATCATGCTACTTTAGGACTATTTGGCCCCAGTCCTAGGATAGAGTTTCTATGTACATTATGCTGAGGAAAGTGAATTTAGAATCACAAGTGTGTAGCCTGCTTCACTCTTTGCTAGTCCCACATTCCACTGGAATTTCTCCTTTGTTTGTACTGAGTCACTTTCCTTCTCATCCATAACCATGTTGATCCATTTTTTATAGTTAACTTGGCCAGTTGACAAGTTCTTGGAGTTAGACTTAGGTGTTCATGGTGAGCTCCACACTTTCATTCACACTATTAACGTAATTCTGTTGGCCTCTTCCTGAAAGTGCTGAGACAACCCTGAAAGTTTAACTAGTTCTGTGGTAAAGGAGATCTAGCTTGGGGAAATTTTAATTTTGAATATTAAATTAATGTTTTGTCATTTGTTGAGCACTGACTTGAATGATAGGCTCATTCATTCAATATTTACTGACAGTCATCTATATGCTGGACACTTACAGGATTGGGGAAACAGACAAGGTCCCTGCTCTCACAGAGCTTACAACCTAGTAGTAGGAGACAGACAAAAAAATACCTCTGGTAGATAAAAGCTATGAAGAAAAATCAGAGTACATGGACAGAGAGTGATGGAAAGAGGGTGCTATATTTTATAGGGGTGGAGACCAATGGTGCTACTTGCAGAAGGAATTGAATGTTAATTACTTATTACCCTTGCACAAAATTGCTATTGTGGTAGGATGGTGTGAGGTATGGCATCCTGTTGCAGTAAACAAGTTGGCCTTTAGTCCTGGTCTTCAGAGTTGGACCATCCTGAGGCCAAGAGTGGGGGCTGACTAGACCAAGAGGGACCACCTGAGGGCCCAATGCTGACTAAGCCTCGGGAGGCATATAATCCATCATGGCCAAGTGGTAAGGCCAATAAAGTACCTTGGAAGACTGAGGTTCAGTGGAGCGTCCTGGCTGTTGACAGGGAACATCTGTTCTTGGGAGGGTACACACGTCCCATGGGGACATGGAAGCTATGCACCGAGACCCCTCCTGGACCTCGCCATGTGTGTTTGTGTTCTTTCTTTTCTGCTAAAGA
Organism: Elephas maximus indicus; assembly: GCF_024166365.1. Taxonomy (NCBI): domain Eukaryota; kingdom Metazoa; phylum Chordata; class Mammalia; order Proboscidea; family Elephantidae; genus Elephas; species Elephas maximus. Next base: position 78,706,332 of record NC_064819.1, read on the forward strand.
TAGCCCTTTCCTCGGAGTTTGTGAGTTGTTCCAAACAAATTTTTTGACCTAAGAAACAGAAGGGGCCAGTACCTAGTCCCGGATGAATGGGGATGAGAGAGAGGGCTTCACTGGCAGTTGGGATCTGAACTGACCAGGAAAGGAAAGCTGAGAGTTCCACAGGATGCAGCTGGCATATGAAGTGGGATTTATCCACCGTATGTTTGGTATCAAAGGTTAATGGTCTCAGCCTTCCTGAACTCATTTCATACAATTGGAATGAAGAGGGGATCTTGAGCAGCCCTCTGACATTACAGATGGACAGTTAAGAGATACTACCCTTTCCTTGGCCTTGTATTTTTGAGGGCCTGAATTTGTGGCAAGCTCAGAAGTGAGGGTAGCCTAGGGACCCCTGAGTCTTGAATATAATTTGCCCAGAGGAGAGAGAAGCTGGCAGAGGGCATGGCCTATTATGTTATTATACTGTGTTTCTTCTGACATCAACTGCAAATGCAGTTCTTCTGACCCTAGAAGCCTAGAGTGAGGTCAGGTCTCAAAGTTAAATAGCCTGAGTCTTCAGATACTAGCTACAAGTTCAAAGATTCTCAGGACACTCACACTTCTGACCCTGCTGGCTACAAAATGGGAGTTCCCACTACTCCCTCAGGACCAAAACCAAAAAAACCAAACTTGTTGCCATTGAGCTGATTGTGGCTCATAGTCGTGATCCTATAGGAAAAAGGTAGGACTGTCCCATAGGGTTTCCAAGGAGTGGCTGGTGGATTTGAACAGCCAACCTTTTGATTGGCACCTGTAGCACTTAACCACTGTGCTGCCAAAACCAAAACCAAACCCGTTGCCATCAAGTCAATTCCGACTCATAGCAATACTATAGGACTTGGTAGAACTGCCCATAGGGTTTCCAAGTAGTGGCTGGTGGATTCAAACTGCTGACCTTTTGCTTAGCAGCTGTAGCTCTTAACTACTGTGCCACCAGGGCTCCTAAAATAAATTCAACTTAGTAAGTAAGCTGTTGCCATTGAGTCTGACTCATAACGACCCTATAGGACAGAATAGAACTGTCCCATAGGGCTTCCAAGGGGTGGCTGGATGATTCAAACTGCTGACCTTTTGGTTAGCAGCCATAGCTGTCAAAAACTGTGCCATCAGAGCTCCCCCTTCAGGATACCAGCCATATACTCGGGGGTCCCTAGGCCACCCTCATTTCTGAGCTTGCTACAAATTCTGGGGTTCCAACTACCCCCTCAGGTTTGATAATTCACTACAATGACTCACAGAGCTCAGGTCAGTTTTATTATAGCAAAAAGTATACAAATCAGGAGAGCATAAAGAAAAGACGCATAAGACAAGGTCAGGAAGAGTCCCAAATGTAGCACTTCCATGTCCCCAAGGACACATCACCCTCCTGGTGCATTGATGTCTATTACCAACCAGGAAGCTCACCCGAGCTTCAGTGTTCAGAGTGTTTATTGAGGTTTCAATGAAATGTAGATGTGACTGACTGAATCATTGACCACATGGCTGAACTCAATCTCCAGCAGTCCCCTCCCCGTCCTATTGGACTGATATCACATGGACCTTTCTGGCATGGCCAGCCCACACCCAACCAGAGTTACTCATTAGTATAATCTCTTAGATGTAGTTGGAAGGCTTCTCTGAATAGCAGAGACTCCAGTCACTCTGGAAATTCCAAGGGTTTAGTGGTTACCTCCCAGGAACTGAGGACAAAGACCAAATTCTTTGGCTAAAGTAATTCTTCATACCACAGCTATTCACCTGCCCACAAGCCCAGGTCATCCAGAAGTCTTTCCAATATTCTAATGTCAGTATGCATTCCTTTCATCCCACCCCATCCCTCCTCAGCCCAGAACCTGCAAACTGCTTGCCACTTCCTGCTCTCTCACTAAGTAACCCTGACATCTCTTTTAGTCGCCTCTGGACTTTGTTCCTGAGCATAAGGTTTCTTCTTACTTTTGGAACAGAAAAAGGCACAACGGATGGCTTTGTGTTGGGTGCCAAAGAAAGCTGAGAAATAACACATTTGCTCTCTTAGCAAGGACAGATTAAACCGTCATAGTGGGGCCAGAAGAGTTTTTGCACTTTTATGATGTCACTAAGCGATTCCACCAATGAGGAGGCAGGATAAACAACCTATATTCTCAGTCTCTTCTCCAACTGTTCCTTTAACTGAAATCGGTTCTTCCACACCTCTTGTACCACTGGACGTGGAGGTGGTAGGTTTTCCCCTTGTTCCTTATTGCCTCCTCCAGACTGTTCTCTCTTCCCTCCTCCATAAAAACTCCTAGCTTTGAAATTTATGTCCTCAGGCTCCACCATCCCTTCCCCTTAGTTTTGCTGTCATCTACAGACTGTTGGGATAATTCCTCTCATTCCTTGGAGATTTATGCTCCTGGATCACTTTCTGCAGGACTACTCCGACTCCTGATGATTTTAGTATCCATGAAGACACTTCCCAGTACTCTGGCCTTTGAATTCCCTAATCATTTGTCCAGGGTCTTGCAACCTCCTCATGTGGTCAAAACTTAGGCGAGTGTTTTCCAATACCTTTTACTTCGACTCACTGTAAAACATTTTTCATCATGACTTCATACATGCATTTGTGTATGTATAATGGATTTGTGTACGTAAAGTAGTGGATTTTAAAACTTTGTTATAATATGTATTTGTAATAGTTTTACAATCCACTACTTTCCTTGCTACTTAAAATTAAAAACATAGTGTCAAATATATATTCATTAACATTTAAATACATTTAAAAAATCCAAAATAAATAGAAAAGCAAAAATAAAAAAGCTGGTTGTGACTTTCAAAATTGATTTCTCAATCCACTAATGTTTTTCTGTTCTAAAAGCTGCAGTTTAAAAAAACTGCTTTAGACCTTATCAGACCCACTCCATAATCTTTTCCTCAAGCATCTCACTCTCTGTCAATCACCTCCTATCCTTCTAACTCACTTCCTTTAGGACCTTAACTCCAACAATGGTTTGACCAACTAAGGTTTATAATTCATTGTTTCTGTCTCTTCTCATATCCTCATTTCTCTCCTTACCTAAATTAGATCCCATGGTTCATCTTTACGGTTACTTTCTTGCATACAGTTTCAACTTACATGCTCCATTATACTTGCTGTGTGAAATTCTAACCCTTGTAAAAATCCACATTTCCATTTATTCATAAATTTTTTTTTTTTTAATTTATACCCATCTGGGTGAAAATGACAAGAAAAACACACACCAGGCTGACTTGTCCACCTTTAAACTTATGGCCATTAACCTCGAGTAGGTCCTTAGTAAAACCCAAAACCCATTGCTGTTCAGTCTGTTTCGACTCATAGCAACCCTATAGGATAGAGTAGAACTGCCCCATAGGCAGCAGCTAGTGGGTTTAAACTGCCAACCTGTCAGTTAGCAGCTGAACACTTAGCCACTGCACACCAGGGCTCCCCTGTAAATCAGCACATTTCCCTAACATTCACTTTCTCACTCTCCTAGATAACTTTTTCACACCTCTGTCTTCAACAACTTCTCTCCCATGCTCACCTCAGCTGACCTTGCTTTCTATTCCTTTAAGACAATAGAAGCAATCAGCAGACATTTCCCACACATTCTCATTATCTCACATATCAATTTACCAGCATATATTGTGCCTTTCCTCCTAATTATTATAGGTTGTTTGTTCATTCTTTTACCTATGGGCAACCCCAGGAAAAAAAGCCCTCTTTCACTCAAATCACCAATATTTTTTTCCTCTACCTTAAAAAATAAAAAGATCTTCTCCTGACCCCACATTCTCCTCCAGTTGCAGCCTCTTTCCCTTTTTCTGAAAGCTCTTCAAAGAGTTGTCTGTTCTCACTATCTCCATTTCTTTTCTTGCCAGTCTTCCCTGAACCCCCACCCCTGCCCTGGTCAAGCTTTTTGTCCCTAGCAGTCCACTCAAATAACTTTTGTCAGGGTTGCAATGACCTTCTCATTGCTGAACCAGTCAGTTTTCATTCTTTGCCTTACTTGTTCTATCAGTAGCATTTGACACAGATGTTTCCTGCTTCTTGAAACATTTTCTTCTCTTGGCTTATGGGACACTACTTTCATTTGGTTCTCTTCCTACCTCACTGGCTACTCCTTCCCAGTCCTCTCTGCTAGTGCTTCTCACCTTTGCACCTCTAAATACTATGACCACTTCTCTTGGGCCACACTTACACCCTGGACGATCTCATTCATTCTTTTGACTTTAACTCCTATCAATTTGTGATATTTCCCAAATTTAAGTCCCTGTGTCTCTAGGCCTGGCTTCTTTCTTGATCTCTAGGCAAATAAATGCAATTACTTACTTAACATCTTCTTAAGTCTAATCTGCATCTCAAATGTGACATGTCTAAAATCAAATTGCTTCTGATTCCCTCCTTCTTCCAACTTGCTTCTTTTATGGTCTTATACATACCAGTAAGAAGCAACTCAGTCTTTACAGATCTGGAACAAAAAGCTTGATGCCATTCTTGATTCCTTTTTCTCTCATACCCCATGTCTAATCCATCATCAAATCCATTAGCTGTGCCAGCAAAGTAAATCCAGAATGTGAGATTGCTCAAATCTTCCACTATTAAGAACATGATCCAAACTACTATCTCATATTGCATCATCATTGCAATAACTTATTCACTGAGTTCCCTGCTTAAACCCTTGTCCTTCTGTACTCTAATCCTCACACAGGAACTCAGTGAGTTCTTAAAATGTAAGATGATGTCATTTCTTTGATCAAACCCTCCAATGGTTTCTCAGAATAAAAACCAAATTCCTTTCTAAAATTACCCACAAGCCCTATATGCTCTGGTTTGTGGCCACCTTTCTGACCTCTAGTACCTTCTCCCTCTCTCAATCCACTCCAGCTGTCATACTGGCCTTTCTTCCTTTGTCTTACCTCTAGTCCACTGGACGTGAATCTCCCAGATATTTGCATAGCTCATTCTCTAAACTTCTTAGGTCTCTGCTCAAATGCCACATTATTAGATCTTTACTGACCATCCTATATAAAATAGTAACACTTGCCACATCTCCCCCACGCCCACCCCGCCCCTCCAGCCTCTGAGTTATCCTTCATTTGTCTGTGGGTTGTCTTCTCCCATAAGAATGCAAGTACCATAGGATCAGGGTCTTTCTTTAACTACTGAATCTCCAGTGTCTAGAGCTGAGCCTGGCACATAAGAGACATGGTCAATAAATATTTTCTGAATGAATGTTAGAGGCGCCATACAGCAAAAACAGCCGTGTCTGGTTGAAATTAAAAGTAAAGAGCTTTTATTGAGAGGCAAGGCAATTTGCAAATTGAAAATCACAAGGTCTAGAGGATTCCGAACTAAGTGATCTGAGGAAGAGGCAGTTTTCAGGGAGTTTTTATAAGAAAGTACAAGGAGCTTCAGTAAAAATTTAGTGACTGGTTGACATTTAAGTAATGGTTACAAAATTGGTTGAGGCTACATCTGATTGGTAGGAGATTACACGTTTCTAATTTTTTTTTAAGTTACAAAGTAATCATTAAATTGGGTACATCTGGCCTTGAAACAATCATAAGATCCTCTTTGTGTGACCACAGCGTTGACATGGGTAATTCTAAGGTTTATCCTGAATAAGCACCTGATCTGAGAATAGTTTTCAACCTAGTTTCCTGAGCAGGGTATATTAAACAAGCAAAACCCCTAAGCAGCAAAATTACTTCTCTAAAATTGTTTACCAAGTAATTTTCTCGAGGTACGGTGGAAAGTTACAGAAATGACAGGCTGCATTCTCAGTGGAGAAGTTACTTTTGAGTCAAAACTTCTGGCCTTAGTATAGCCACCATCTCATGGCGGGAGCCCTAAGTTAATTTCAGGTGCTCTTATTCAGGGAGGAGAACAGGACTGAGCCTCATGGGATAAGAGCAGAGAGCATGGGGAGGGAGAAGGACATGTGTGTCTGTGACTGTGTATGTTGGTGGGGGAAGTTCACTTGGAATAACAGAAGAAAAAAGAGTAAAAATGGGAAGACAATATACTTAAAAGAAGACAGGTAAAGCAGGAAGATAATGAAGTACTAGGAAGGAAACAGAAGCAAATAGTAATGAGAACTATGTGATATGGGAATGGTATAGTGGCCTAGCACCTCAAAACTGTCCCTCTTAACTAATGAAGCTGTGTGCAGAAAGCTGAGGAACAATAGAGTTGTTCTTATTTTTCTATTATTCACTAAAAATTACTTATTTTGTATACAAAGCATTGTCTTGAGTGCTATGGATGACAAAAATTAGAAGTCCTCAGGACATTTCATCAAGGTAGGAAGTCAAAACATTCAGAGAGGAAAAGATAAATATATGAAGCAGTACATGATTAAATATGAAACAGGGCAGTCAACCATCATCATATATGTTTGCACAGGAATAGACCAGTTTAGACAGTGTGGTTGACTTCCAACCCAAGCTTGGGGCTTGAAGGACAGATTTATACTGGCTGATAGGAAAAGGGAGGACCTAGTAGATAGGGAACAGGATGAACAATAGCAAGGGGTTGTGCCACTTTGAAGATGTATGCATACAACAACCATATATTTTTTTGCAAAGCGACATCAGGCACCTAGAATGATGTAGATACTATAGGTACATAGTAGTGCTTAAGACATGTTTCTTTACTGAATGAATAAAGAATATCTGGATGATACTAAATCGACAGTGGGGTAGAAAATTTTGTCTTGAGCACTATGGATATTGGGGCTAAAAAGGACAATTTAATCAAGTGTTAAGAATTGTTTTTGAAGAATGAGAAATATGGAGGGCTTGAGGAAATCTTTCCACTTTCCTTTCTTCTTAGGTGACGCCACTCTGTAGGTGATATAGGATGAAGAAACTGAACAGGGCCATGGTCCTCACCTTTAATTTACTGGCCACTGCTATGCTTTGGTGGGCTTTCCTCGTCTCTTCCTGGGTAGAAATTGAAGTGCCCGGGAATCCCAATGTTTTTGTCAGTGCACTTTTCATTGAGTGTAGTGGTGAGACAATGTGTTGGATTCCCAAACGCAAGCCAAGTAAGTCCTGGTTTAAAAGGGAAGGGCTCTATTATTCAGCCATGAAGAGAAATGAAGTCTTGATACATGCTTCAACATGGATAAACCTTGAAAACATTATGCTAAGTGAAATAGACACAAAAGGACAAATATGGTATAGTCCCATTTATATGAAATATCTAGACTAGGCAAATGCATAGACACAAAGGGTTATTAGCGGTTCTCAAGGGTGGGGAGAGAGGTGCATGTGGTATTATTGCTTAAGAGGTAGTAAGTTTCTGTTTGGGTTGATGAAAAACTTGGAAATAGATAGTGGTGATCGAAGTACAAAATGGTGAATGTAGTTAATTGCCACTGAATAATATACTTAAAAATAGTTAAAATGGCAAAATTTTTGTTATATATATTTTACCACAATAAAATTTTTCAAAAGGGGTGGGGAGGGCTCAATGTCATTACCAGCCTGCAGTCTCAGCACTCATTCTCCCCGTCTCCCTTACAACTACTCCTTTTCATGAACATTTAGAAGCATCTCAAACATAAACATCTGCAATGCCACCTTTAGAACAGGGGACTCTGAAAACCAGAAAAGAGTAGGCTCCCAAAAAAGAAACAATTTATCACTCTCTTTCTTTTGTCATTATTCCCTTGTTTAGCCTACTTCATACTGGGTGGAGTTTTCATGGTCATCAGCCTTCTGCTTGCACTCTGCTTGAACTTTTTGTTGCTGACCTTCCCTCCGCTATTCCCTGACACCCAGAAACAGGTTCTTTTCTGTGCTTTTATCTGCATCATCACAGGTAAAGAGAGGCAGGAATGAATTCTGAAGGTCTTGGCCTTGGGGTGAGGTTGGAGCTTGATTAGCCTCTTGGAAAAATTTCAGGAGGTGTAAGGGGGGGAAAAAAAAGCTAGGCGAGAAAATGGTCTCAAAGGAGAGAGGAAGTGACTATGAAATAATTTTGGTTCACTAATCATAATACTAGAGTAAAGCCTTTAAGTATGAGGATAAGCTAACCAAGTCTCTCTCTCCCCTTTTTGGGGGCTGACAGGTTCTTTTGTGCTCTTCTCTTTACTGATGCACTATATGCAAATATTGGAAGTGGCTCAGGAACCTACTCCAGCAAAAGTCATTTTTAAGCTTCCTTACACCATACTTTTATCCAGCTCTGTCTTATTTCTTCTATCTGGTAAGTGATCATTGAGTTCTGTGAAGTTGAGGAGGGAGAGCTAACCTCCAGCTGAGTATTTTAAGCTTATTTCTCTGGTCTTTCTTTTTGTGGAATAGTCTCAAACAGGGGAAGTTACAGTAATGGTCAATCATCTAAACTTCCTGCTTCCTCTTTGGTTTCTGGGCATGAATATCCCCTGTGATGCTCATCCATGACTTCTTCCTGTTAGAGTGACATTTTTCTTTTTTTTAACTTAATTTCTTGATTTTCTTCTGCACTGCAGTTGTCTGATCCAATATAAATCCCAAAATTGGGGTTGGGAAGCAATCTCTGCACCAAATGTATTTTGAACAAGGGATAGAATGCAGGGTGTGGGAAAGAATCATATCTTTTCCTTGACAAGAGACATTTGTGGCCACATAATTTGTGGGCTTGGGGCAAAATGATAATGTAGACTCTCTTGTTCTAAAATTATTAACCGTTTCAAGACAACAATAGCAAAGCATTAAACTAAGTGTGGGCTCTTCTGACTGCACAGGTTGCATGCCCATAAAGATGGCTTGGACAGTGTGTTTTAGGGTGGTAATAATAACAGTTTAGATAAGTAGCCCGCACTTTAAGGAGCCCTGGTGGTACCATGATTAAGCACTCAGCTGCTAACCGAAAGGTCTGCAGTCTGATCCCACCAGCCACTCCACAGAAGAAAGATGTGGCAGGCTGGTTCTGTAAAGACTACAGCCTTGTAAACCCCATGGTGGCAGTTCTACTCTGTCCTGTAGGGTTGCTATGACTTGGAATTGACTCCATGGCAATGGGTAACTCACACTTTAGGTCTCTGGACCCTGAATGGTCATCACCAGAATCATCAGTGTAATTATTATTTCTCCAGGAGTCCTCTGCTTCTGCAATTTCCAGTGTTTCAGAGCTGTTGGAGTTTTAAAATCTCAACCAAGCCACACGGCTGTCATTTCATTAGAAGAGGCAAAACCGAGCCTAAAACCAAGCATAAAGAATGAACTCAGTGAAGAGGATTTTCCACCCATAATTCAGAAAAACTCAGCCACTCACATTTCCTCCAAGAGCAGTGTCACTCATTTTGAAAAGGCCTAACTTCTTCCCCTTGTTTGCTCATTTATCTTTCTAGAGCCCAGGCTTATAGCCCTGTTTCATGGCAGGGAAAAGTGAAGTGCATGTGTGTGTGTGTGTGTGTGTGTGCGTGCACACACACACACTCATGAGGGAGAAACAAAGTCTTACACTTTGGCTCAAGATTAGGCAGGTCCTCTCCTCTGTCATATCCACAGATCTAGTCACTGGGCTTCCTATTCTGCAGAGGAGTTTCATTTTCTGTAACAAAGCCCTTTCCCTATTTTTTACGTTTAAGTTTTCATAAAAATTCTCTTCCCTCTGGAACTGTTGTGACTGGTAATTTTCCCCCAACAGTCTTACTGCAGCAAGTGTTTCTGGTGGGCACAGCCTCTGTGTTTGGTGGAGAGGCCTTCCTCACACTGGTGTCTAGTCATCTGATTTCACCAGAAGGGCAGTGACCAGTGACCCTACTACACCTGAATACCATTGCTGTGGAAAAGTACTGCATGGGGATCCTAGAGACCAAATTTAAATTGCCTGGCTACAGTCTTATGCACAAGACTCTGGGGTGAAATATTGCCAGCTCCACTGAGAATATCTAATATAGGTAGGTATTTGATTACCAAAAGTGTTGATAGATGATAAACATTTTTAAACAAGTTAGAAATGAATACCTAGAATATTTTAAAAACTACAGAAATTGGACAGGAACATTTTAAGAACAACTTATAAAGGAAGAAAATGGCTTTCTTTTAAGGGGCAAAGGAATTACTATTTATTGAGCACTTACTATTTACCAGGCACTGTTGTGGGGTAGTGGTTAAGTGCTACAGCTGCTAACCAAGAGGTTGGCAGTTTGAATCTGCCAGGAGCTCCTTGGAAACTCTATCGAGCAGTTCTACTCTGTCCTATAGGGTCGCTATGAGTTGGAATCAACTCGACAGCAGTGGGTTTGGGTTTTTGGGTTTATTGTGGTTAAGAGTTATGGCTGCTAACCAAAAGGTCAGCAGTTCGAATCCACCAGGAGCTCCTTGGAAACCCTTTGGGGCAGTTCTACCCTGTCCTATGGCATTGCTGGGAGTCAGAATCAACTCTACAGCAGTGGATTTTTTTTTGGTTTATTATTGGCAGTTCCAACTCACCCAGTGGATCCCCAGGAGAAAGACCTGGTGATCTGCTTCTGTAAAGATTAAAAAAAAAAAAAAAAAACCAAGAAATTCCTATGGGGCAGTTCTACTGTATTACATGGGGTCACTATTAGTTGAAATCTACTCAATGGCATCCAACAACATTGTACATACAGAGTCCCTGGGTGGTGCAAACAGTTAATGCTATCAGCTGCTAACCAGAAACACCTTCGAAGAAAGGCCTGGTGATCTACTTCCAAAAAATCAGCCATTCAAAACCCTACGGAACACAGTTCTACTCTGATACATGTGGAGTCGCCATGAGTTGAAGTTGACTCGGCAGCAACTGGTAATAGCAAAATAAAGAAATGAATAAATTAATTAAAAAAATTAAGTACATCATTTCCTTCTCCCTCCAGCCACAATATACACGCTTTGTTCTCATTCTCTCCTTCAGAGATGCAATGGAAAAGTGGTTTTCAGATTCAACTACTGCCTGGCTCAGTAAACGCGTTTGAAAATAGCCCAATTTTTTTCAGTATGCAAATATGAAAGTGCTAAATGTAAGTTAAATACTGGTAAAATAGAGATCTCCAAAATATAGTAAGTGAAAAAAATCAAACTGTAGAATTGTTGTTGTTACGCACCCTCGAGCCAGCTCTGACTCATAGCAACCCTATGCACAACAGAAGGAAACACTGCCTGGTCCTGTACCATTCTCACAATTGTTGCTACACTTGAGCCCGATCCATCTTGTCAATTCATCTTGTTGAGGGTCTTCCGCTTTTTCACTGACCCTCTGTTTTGCCAAGCATGAGTTCCTTCTCTGGGGACTGATCCCTCCTGATAATATGTCCAAAGTATGTGAGATGTAGTCTCACCATCCTTGCTTCTAAGAAGCATTCTAGTTACATTTTTTCCAAGACAAATTTGTTCTTTTGGCAGTCCGTGGTATATTCAATATTCTTCTCCAACGTCACAATTGAAAGGCACCAATTCTTCTTCGGCCTTCCTTATTCATTGTCCAGCTTTTGCATGCATGTGAAGCGATTGAAAACACCATGGCTTGGGTCAGGCGCACCTTAGTCTTCAAGGTGACATCTTTGCTTTTCAACACTTTAAAGAAGGTCTTTTGCAGCAGGTTTGCCCAATGCAATGCATCTTTTGATTTCTTGACTGCTGCTTCCATGGCTGCTGATTGTGGATCCAAGTAAAATGAAATCCTCGACAGCCTCAATCATTTCACCGTTTATCATGATGTTGCTTATTGGTCCAGTTGTGAGGATTTTTGTTTTCTTTATGATGAGGTGTAATCCATACTGAAGGCTGTGATCTTTGACATTTATCAGTAAAAGCTTCAAGTCCTCTTCACTTTCAGCAAGCAAGGTTGTGTCATCTGCATAACGCAGGTTGTTAATGAGTCTTCCTCCAATCCTAATGCCCTGTTCTGCTCCATGTAGTCCAGCTTCTCAGATTATTTGTTCAGCATATAGATTGAATAGGTATGGTGAAAGGATACAACCCTGACACACACCTTTCCTGACTTTAAACCATGTGATAACCCCTTGTTCTGTTCAAACAGCTGCCTCTTGATCTATGTACAGATTCCTCGTGAGCACAATTAAGTGTTCCAGAATTCCCATTCTCCACAATCTTATCCATAGTTTGTTATGATCCACACAGTCAAATGCCTTTGCATACTCAATAAAACACAGGTAAACATCTTTCTGGCATTCTTTGCTTTCAGGCAAGATTCATCTGACATCAGCAATGATAGCCCTGGTTCCATGCCCTCTTCTAAATCCAGCTTGAATTTCTGGCAGTTCCCTGTCGATATATTGCTACAGCCACTTTTAAATGATCTTCAGCAAAATTTTACTTGCATGCGATGTTGATACTGTTCATAATTTTTGCATTTGGTTGGATCACCTTTCTTGTGAGTAGGCATAAATATGGATCTCTTCAGCCAGTTGGCCAGGTAGCTGTCTTCCAAATTTCTTGGCATAGACAAGTGAGCACTTTCAGTGCTGCATCTGTTTGTTGAAGCATCTGAATTGGTATTCTGTCAATTCCAGGAGCCTGGTTTTTCACCAATGCCTTCAGTGCAGTTTGAACTTCTTCCTTCAATACCATCGATTCCTGATCGTACGTTACCTCTTGAAATGGTTGAACGTCAACCAATTCTTTTTGGTATAGTGACTGTGTGTATTTCTTCCATTTTCTTTTAATGCTTCTTGCGTCATTTAAGGTTTTCACTGGCTAATTCTTTTCAGAAGTAGGCTGTCAGGTCCTTCTTCTTAGACTGCCTTAGTCTAGAAGCTCAGCTGAAACCTGTCTGCTATGGGTGACCCTGCTGGTATTTGAATACCAGTGACATAGTTGCTAGCATCACAGCAACACACAAGCCCCCACAGTACGACAAACTGACAGATGCGTGGGGAATTTTAGAATAATGGGTAAATATTTTATCTTTTGTGTAAAAAGGCAAAATAAGACCATGTTCTATTTGCAAGTATCAAAAAGAAAATCAGGAAGGATGCATAAGAAACTAAGTAGAGGTGGTGATGAGACTTGGGGAGTTGGGGGAGGAGGAGGAAGGGGCCAAGGACGTTTTACTATGTCTTTTAATATTTTTTCCTTTTTGAACCATGTAAATATATTCCAAACCAAAAACCCACTGCCGTCGAGTCAATTCCGACTCACAGCGACCCTATAGGGTAGAGTAGAACTGCCCCATGGAGTTTCCAAGGAGTGCCTGGTGCATTTGAACTGCTGACCTTTTGGTTAGCAGCTGTAGCACTTAACCACTACGCCACCAGGGTTTCCTGTAAATATATTACTCATGCAAAAATATTTAAATTAAGCAAATAAAAAAAAAATCTGTTTCATTCTTACTATGGTAAGTTTGGTGAAAATTGTTCTTCCTTATTTTTTAATCTTGTTTTCTCTTACACTGAATTGATGAAGACAGGATGGCTCAGAGAGAAGTGGTAGGAGTGTAGGTGGTTTTACGATTTCTGTACAAAGACAAAAACAATCCAAATAGCCTTAGGTTTTTTTTCTCCTTAAATCAGTTCCCCACTGAAAAGAAAAGCCACCTGTGGAGTTATGTCTTCTGCCTGCAAAGCCTGGAAATGCAGGGACTCAAGTTTTTGTTTTTTTTCAATGCTGCAGTCATAATGTCAAGAAGCATGCTCAAAAAAATTTAGCTTAAGGAATGAATAATTGGCAATTATTATTACATTATGTGTTAGATATGAAATTGATATGCATATATAGTTATATATTATTACACTTGGAGAAAAATATATATTACACGTGGAGAAAAATATGCTTACTTTAATCTAAAATATGAATATCAATCTTCAAGTATTCATTGAGAGGAAGCATGTTAGAGTCACTCAGGTGAATGACTCTAAAATGAATCCTGCCAATAGCAGGGCCCCAAAAAAGGGAGAGGAAGAGCAAGGTGCTCAGATGGAGAGTGGCCCCCAAACCATGTGTCACCCCATCCTACACCACCCCATTTTCTATTATAACATTTCCATAACCGAAATAAAAAAAGGAATAGTTTTCTATAATCACATTATCACAATTTAGCAGTTTAAACCAGTACGCTTTTATCCACTCAGGTGTGTAGGTGAGAAGTCTGGTCACCAGGTGGCTAGGTTCTCTGCTCAGGATCTTACAAGGCTAAAATCATCACCTGAGCTACATTCTTACCTGGAGCTTGGAATCTTCCAAGCTCTCCTGGTTATGGTAGAGTCCTGTTTCTGTCAGTGGGGTGTTCTCACTTCCTAGAGGGCTCACCTGCATTCCAGTGGTCTCCTCTAATTTCAAAGCTAGCAACAGAGTGTCTCCCTGGCTTCAAATCCCTCAATTCCTCTTATGCATCCAATCTCTGACTTCAGGAAGAGCCCAGTCCCTATTAAGGGCTCACCTAATTAGGTCAGGCTCACTCCTGATAATCTCCTTTTCTTAAAGTCAGCTTTGCCACATAGCATAACCTAATTCACAGTCCAGGGGATTATGCAGGGCTTGCACACCAAGGTGGTGCGGGAGCATCTTGGAGGGCATTGTCGAATTCTGCCCTAGCCCTACTGCAAGAAACAATAACAAGAATTTGGAGCTGAGTAGAATTTGCCAGCATCCTATTTGCCAGGCACTTTCTTAGGTAAGTTATATACATTATTTTCATCGTTGCAACTGCCTTCCATTAGGTAGGGATGACGACCTCCATTTAACAAATGAAGAGTCAAGACTCGGAGAGTGAGAGGGAAAGCCAGAATTAGGGCAAATGACTGCTTAAAGTCCATGCTCTTTCACCTTTTAAAGTCACCAGGCTCTGATCCTCTGTATTTCACTTTAAAGTGGAAAGAATTTAGTGCATTTCAATCAATGCCAATACAGGTTATTAGATAATGGTGTCAGGACTACTGGTATCTGGAAATAATGTAGAGTTGGACCCATACCTCACATATTGCAACAGGAAAAAAACTTGGATAAATCAAAGAATTAAATATAAAAGATGGACATTCTAAAAGAACTCAGAGATCTTAAAGGATCTTGTAGTGAGGAAAGGCGTGTATCAAAGTAAGACACAAAACTGTAAGAAAAGATGGATAATTTTAGCTGCATAAAGATAATTTTCTACATGTCCAAAATTACCACAAAGTTCAAAGTCAAATAACAAACTGGACTACTTCTGACCGATATCAAAGCAAAGATTAATCGACTCATATTTAAAGAGCTTTTGCAAATCATTAAGAGACAGACCTAAAAAATAAATAAATAAGAAAAATGAATAAAGGATACTAACAGAAAAGGAAATACAGACGGCTCTGAAACACATAAAAAGCTGCTCAACGACACTGCAATTAGGGAAATGCAAAATGAACTACATCAAGGGACCATTTTCACGTTTCAAACTGAAAAAAAAAAAAATTGAAAAACTCACACTCTATTGGTGAAGATTCATTCGTGCGTTCTGCTAGATACCGCCCTCTAAAGGAAGCCGCTGGAGTTCTATACCTTCGAGTCGATTCCGACTCCTGGCGACCGTGCAGGACAGGTTAAAACTGCCCGGATTGGTATCCAAGGAGCGGCTGGTGGGTTTGAACTGCAGACATCTTGGTTGGCAGCCGGAACTCTTAACCACTTCACCACCAGGAAGAGCCTTGTAAAACGCTGCGCTTTTCTGCGTACAGCCATTAGGAAGCAGCGAGGGCTCTGGGTGGGTAGTTTTCATCTCCTGAAGACTACAGGGAACTAGAGTTTCTTGGTTGCCTTAGCAGCAAATGACCTCACAGATTCCATTCAACGTGTAACCAAAAGTCTCATTAGGCCGACAGTCTACTTGGGTGTTTTTTCCTTGTGTATAAAAAAAAAAAAAATTTTTTTTTTTTTTTAAGCAATCTGTTGGAATGGTGGTAGTAATTCATTGAAGCACTTACTTGGTGCCTACAGAGGCACTTTCTGTAGGTTTGACGACAAATTTTTCTTAAAGGAGCAAGACAATAGACAAGTTGTTATGTATAATGCCAGCAACTGATATGTACGAAGGATTCTCTAAATGAAAAACTTATCTACCGAGAGTGGGGTTCGAACCCACGCGGGCACTAGCCCATTGGATCTTAAGTCCAACGCCTTAACCACTCGGCCATCCCGGTGCTGTAAGTTACTGTTTGGTAATCATTTCTTTATTAGAAACATTGCATTTGTTGACAGAGATGATTTCACAGTGGTGAGACTTGGGGCCAGGCTTTAAAAAGCCTAGGAAGGAAACAAAGCTTTTTAATGTTACTTGGAGGGAAGTTAATGAAAAAATGTATTTTCGACAAATATTCTCTAAGCATTAATTTCTACCACACATTGTGCTGAGCTTTAAGGAAACACTCAAATATTCCTATTCTTGTAGAATTTCGTTAAAATATGAGGAGGGTTACGATAGCGCAGGAGTCCCTGGGTGGTACAAATGATTAATGCTTGGCTGCTAACCAAAATGTTGGAGGTTTGAGTCCACGTAGAGGTACCTCAGAAGAAAGCCCTGGCTATCTACTTAAAAAAAAAAAACAGCTACTGAAAACTCTATGGAGTACAGTTCTACTCTGACACACATAGGGATGCAATGAGTCAGAATCCACTGGATAGCAACTGGTTTATGATAGAGAAACCACAGAATGTTTTAAATAATGGTGTTGGGACTACTGGTATCTGGAAATAATGTAGAGTTGGATCCATACCTCAATATTACAAGAGGAAAAAACTCGGATAAATCAAAGAATTAAATATAAAAGACGGACATTTTAAAAGAACTCATATAGAGTTCTTTTCTTAAAGGATCTTGTAGTGAGGAAAGGCATATATCAAAGTTTTCTGTGATTTCAGAAAGCGCCCACTTTTCCTGAGTCCCTTCACTTGATCACCACTTAGGTTCAATAGAAGGCATTGCTTTTACTTGATCTGGAAATAAAACATAGTTGGCTCAGGGAGTGCAGGGGTTGCCACCACATTAGCACTACTTTCTACCTCTACTTCACCAAAAGTACTGTTCTATTTTCCTTCAGCACCTTTGCCTGCATTTTGCCTAATGAATTCAAGCCTCTACTCCAGATGCACTGAAATATTGGAGGCATCAGGGTTGGAGCTCAAGGGATATTATATTAAAAGGAACTTCCCTTGGGGTAAATTTGGAAATCTCTAGTAGACACAGAGGTCGTTCATATTTGTGAATTTGATTTTAATGCTTTAACTGACAACCCAAAGTGTCCACAAAAACAACACACTGAGCCCAGTGTGGGCTACACCAAACAGTAAGACCCTACCCCCGAAATTCTAGTGCTCCCAGAAAAGTCAGCCCAAAAAGTCAGGTCTGCAATTGTTACAATGGAGAATCCAAGCTATGCGGCCAAAAGTACCCCCAGGAAGACTATTGTAAATGTAGATTCTAGAACCCCTCTTTTAAAGCCCCTAGCTAAAGAGGTTTAGGGTGAATCCCAAGAATCTTAATTTTACCAAGTGTCCTCAGGCAATTCTCATTCAATATCTGCTGACTACACTCAGTTAAGGATGCTAAAAGCAGTCATTGGGAATTTAAAAATTCATGCAAGAAGTTCCCAGATGAGAAGTTTAGGGTCTCTGGAGGAGACAGAGCTGAAATGAAATCCTGAAGCAGAGATTGGAATATAATTAATTTATATTACAATACTGAGCATCTAGCATGGTCATGTCTTCCTGTTTCAGGTTACCAGGGTCCTATCAGCTGTACCAGACAAGCAAAGAGTGTCCAAGAACAACTCTCTCCACAGTCTCATCAGCTGACGAAGAAAGAGCTCAGCTTTTGTTGGGAATACTCAGGACTGACTGGGTACTGATACACATTTTCCCCTTTGTGTGGTAAGTCTATGAGCAAGAAATAGCTCCCTCAAGTCCTTTGGCTGTCCAGCTGTGGGTTTTGTCTCTGGCCAGTTTGAAGTTCCATTCCTGGGAGAGGAAAGATGGCCTGAGAGATCCTGTCCTCTTCCAAGCTCTTAAGAAAATCCAGGCATGTCAGTGCTGGGGCCAGAAATGGATCGGTGAAGGGGAGGGAGGTGATTGCAGGGTTCTACAAAAAAGCACATCAGAGAAAGAATCCATCACACATAGACACAAAAGTTTTTAGAATATTCTGTCACTGTTATTCTTAACATGGTAGAATCAGCTATGACATTAAAACATATATATATATATATGTATGGTAGACTCAGCACCTGAAACCAGGTAGACTGGCTCTAGAGTCCTTCTATTTACTATTAAACTGCACTACCAAAAAACCAAACCCATTGCCCTTAAGTCAATTAAACTGCACTAAAAGTACTTAAAAAAAAAAAAAAAAAAACAGCTGTCCCTGTGGTGTCTTCTGACTCATAGCAACCCTATGGGACAGAGTAGAATTACCCCATTGGGTTTCTAAGGATTGGCTGGTGAATTCAAACTGCTGACTAAGTACAGTTAACTATTAAGCTATACTATACTATACTAAACTGAAGAGTAAGTTCATAATTTTGTCAATGAGTTACCGTATTCTGATAAATCCTTGCATTCAGATAATTAAATTCATAAATACTGTCTTAGTTTTTTAGTACTGCTGTAACAGAAATACCACAAGTGAGTGGTTTTAAAGAACAGAAATTTATTTTGTCATCGTTCAAGAGGCTGAAAAGTCCCCAGCTTTAGGGGGAGGCTCTCTGTTGGCTCTAGGGGGAAGATACTTGCCTCAGCTTCTGTAACTCAGGCATTCCTCGGTTCCTTGGCGATCTCCCTTACCATCTCTCTTTCCCCCGTTTGTGCTTGCTTGCTCTGTGCATAATCTGCCTTTTTTTAATATCTCAAAAGCCATCAGATTTAAGACACACCCCACTCTGATATGGCCTTGGCAATACAACAAAGAAAATCCTATTCCCAAAGGGATCACATCCACAGGCACAGGAGACAGGATTCCAACACATATTTTGGGAGGACACAATTCAATACACAACAAATACTGACTTATAAACTAGGATGTGGTTGTAGCCAGCCTCTAAGATGGCCTCCAATGCCCTTTACCTCCTGGTATCCAGGACTTGGTGTAGTCCTTTCCCACACTGAATCAGGGCTGGTCCTGTGTGGGCAATGGAATACAATACAAGAGAATACAGTGGAATTGATGGTGTGTGTCTTCTGAGGCTTGGTTATAAAAGTCATTGCAGCTTCATGTGCTCAGTGGGTAGCTGGATACCTCGCTGTGAGGACACTCAAGCAGACCCATGGAGAGACACACCTGGGAAGAAACTGAGGCCTCTTGGTTGCATTCAGGTCCGACCTGTCAACCATGTGACTGTGTTACATTACAAGCAGGTCCTCCCACCTCAGTCAAATCTCCAGATGATTGCAGTCTTAGGCAAAATCTGACTGAAATTTCAGGAAAGCTTCTCCTAAATTTCTGACTCACAGAAAATATTAGAGATAATAAATAATCTTTTTTTTTTTTTAAGCCCAAAGCCAACCCCGTTGCTATCGAATCCTACTCACAGTGACCCTTCAGAACAGGAGAGAACCGCTCCTTAAAGTCTCTAAGGAGCAGCTGGTGGATTCGAAATGCTGCCCTTTTAGTTAGCATCTAAACTCTTAACCACTGTGCCACCAGTGTTCCTCTTTTAAGCCAGTAAGTATTAAAGTGATTTGTTACGCGACCATCGTAATCACATTTTAGTTTTTGAAAGTGGGGTGCTAGTAACAAATACAGCAAAATGTGGCAGTGGTTTAGGGATGAGCTGATAGGTGCAAGTTGGAAGAGCCTCAAAGCCACTGTTACCAGAAGGCCGGTAAGGGCTTAACAGGGCAGATTAACCAGTAAGCAAGGTACACATGGGCTTAATTGGGTTTATTTACTAATCTGTAGTGAACAATTTCATACAGTGTGGCGAAAAACAGGTGAAATTGTGCACTACAGATTAGTAAGTAAGCACAAGTAAGCCTGTGCATACTTTGCTTATTTGGTAATTTGTCCCTGGGCTTAAATATAAAAAGAAAACATTATTTGAACTTGGAAGAAATAAGATTCTTTTAATGAAGTGGTAGAAACATTAGGAACCTTGCTGCCTGCAGTATACTGGAATGTAGAAAATAAACCAATGAACTGGACAATTTAGCTAAAGAGATTCCCAGACATAATTTTGGAAGTGCTGCTTAGCAACTTATTGCAGTTTATAATAAAATGTAAGAGGAAAGAGGTAAGTTAAAGGAAGAACTATTTTAAATACAAATGAACCAGAGCTTGTTGGATTTGAAAGGGAAACCATTATTTCCAGTCTGTCCAGATGGCAAATGATGCTAAAATTAAGAAATGACTTTCAGGCAAAAATCAAATCTAGAGCACTGTTAGAAAAATATAGTCCAAAGAGGAAGTCAAAGATGTAACTGCAAAATCCTTTGTTAAAACCCAGAATGACGTAAGGTGGTACTCAAACAGAAAAACAACCCTCAGAGGATCTTAAGGGCATACCTTAAGATCCTGTCCATTAAATAATAGTTCTACAGATCTTAAGGGTATGGTCAACCCAAAAGGAAGCCCAGCATAGAGAAGGATTTATTTTCACAAGGACTGTGGATGGAGCTTTTGTTTACCACAGGATTGGTAAACTTTTTCTGGAAGGGCCATATACTAAATATTTCAGGTTTTTCGGGCTGTACAGTCTCTGTCACATCTAGTCAACTCTGCTGTTGTAGCACGAAGGCATTCATACTAACTGAATGAACATGGTTTTGTTCCAGTACAATTCTACTTATAAAAACAGATATTTGGCAAGATTTGGCCTATGGGCCATAGTTTGCCAATCTAAAGGAAGAAACTCCAATAACATTCATAAAATCACAAGCTTTTAAAGAGAATTGTAATCCTAAAAGGGATACACTACCATCAAGTCTATTCCAACTCATAACAACCCTATAGGACAGAGTAGAGCTGCCCGGTAGGGTTTCCAAGGAGCAGCTGGTGGGTTTGAACTGCTGACCTTTGAGTTAGCAGCTGAGCCTTTAACAACTGCATCACTGGGGCTCCACAAAAAAAAGGTATAGAACAGTACAAAATGAAAGAAGGACTTTGGACTTAGAATATTGTGGGAAGGAAGCAAACTAAGAAAATTACACAGCTGCAGGCGCCAGAAATTTCCTATTATGAAGAAGGGTAAGTCAGCTCCGAACGTGGACCCAAGAGCCACGGAGAATCACTTCCAGACAGCATTACTGAATCCCAATCAAGCACTAGCATCATGTGCCCGGTTGGATTCCAGAATTGCTGTTGACCAGTATGTCTGTTGTTTTCGCCCCTTTTGAAAGAGTGTGTGTGTTGTGTGTAATGAGGTGATACTATGCCTGTTCCGCCATCTTATGCTGACTGTGTGGGACACAGGTAACTTGTATCTTAAGTACATAGTTGTTCAAATAAAGAAGAACTTTACTTGATGATACTACTCTAGGAATTTCATCCACATCTTCACTTGATTTATATGATGCAATCTTGGACTTGCTCAAGGTCACACTGCTGATAAATGGTAGAGCCAGCACCAGAACTCAGGGAGACTGGCTCTAGATTCCTTCTATTAAGGGACTAAGACCATATTTATGAATTTAGTTATCCGAATTCAAGGATTAATCAGAATATGGTAATCTACTGACAAAATTATGAACTCGCTCTTCAGTTTAGTGTAATATAGTTTAACTATACTTGTAGTGCAGTTTCATAGTTTAATGTTATAAAGGAATCAGATTTGAAGGAGGGGGGTGACTGTATTTTTCGTGTAGGAGAGATGCAATCATTGAGGACCAAAAGTCAGAGAAAAATGAGAATTAAATCCAGGATGTTGCTCCTGATAGTCACTCACTCACTGAATAAACAAATTAAATGAAAGTTTATGATAAGACAGACCCACTTCTACGCATTGGGAATATAATGTTTCTCAAAACCAAGTGAGGCTGTTGTCCAGCCGACAGCTTATTGTCTAGTGACATCCTTGACTTTAGAGCAGCTTCCCAAGGGATGATGTTCTTCTTAGCCCAGGTCTTGTTCTATAGCAGAAACGTTCATTGGTTCTTGCTGAGGCCCAGGTTTATCTTCTTGTTATGTCTCAAGAAAATCAATGGGACAAAAACTGAGATATACAGTTTTGCGAAATAACATGTGACTTCCACCTGCTTACTGTGAGGCTCTGTGGCTTAGTTGGTTAAAGCGCCTGTCTAGTAAACAGGAGATCCTGGGTTCAAATCCCAGCAGGGCCTGTATTTCTTGTGGAAAGCTTGATTTTTTATCTGATGAAGCCTCTAATATTCAAACCTTGAGTCATAATATGTCTGAGGTACTTTGTAGAGGAGGGTTAGAGATGGGAGTTAAAAAATTATTCATGATGAATTACCAAAGTCTGTGCCAGAGGCCCATCACCTAGAGTCAAATTATAAGTTTTCTAATTTTAAACTTTTGTAGCTACTTTCCACACCTCCTAAGAAACTTACAGTTCCACTTAACATTTTTGCTTTTAGTACAATTCAAAATGAAGGTAAGAAAAAAGAGGTAAGGCATACATACTGTATCTACTGAGTGCTATAATAACTGCTTCTTCTTGTATGATTGTAGGCTCTAGAACATCAACAAATATTTTGAGAAGTAGAATAACATGATGATATCTTAAAATAGAGTAAAAAGAATGATTAGTGATAAAACATACAAAAATACTTAACAATTGAGACTGGAGGCAAATGAGACCTGAAGTCTAGGATCATTTCTTAGATTAACATAAAAAGGTAGAAAAAATTGATCACCCTGGACTAGAGTTTCCATATTTTACTTGCTTTTTTCTTTTGATATTTTAGGGCATGTCTTCAAAGTATTTATCACATTGTACAAATGCATCCCCTCATCCTTAATAAAGTACACAACATTCCTTGTCAAGCAAGCATTGGCACTGTTTGTTGTTTCTTGCTCCTGCCTGTCGTGAATGTTTCAACTGGATGATTGCTTCTCTTGTGAGCATTTGGGAGAAAAACCAGTTATATAATTTCTTTATGAAATTATAAAGAATTTCTAGACGGCTATAGCAGAGCACTAAATTAAGTGAAGCATCCTTGGGAACGCATAGGTTACTCCACTATGAAGCTAGACCTGTTTCTTGGAAGGTTGGATTTTAAAGGACACCTTAAAATGGGATGGAATCTAAAGCAATGGTCAGTGATATCAAGTACCTATAGAATGCTTGAGAACTTAAAAGTACTAAATAGGGAACTATTGATACACTATAAGAGTAATTCTTAAAGCTATGGACTTGGTTAGTCTCTCCAACTGTTATCCTTGAGACCCTGGTTTCTAAAGAGCCAATCTTTGTCATTAGTGGGTGAATGCCAGGGTGCATTGGACTGGACAGAGAAACAGCATAGGACAGTCCAGAGGAAGAGATCTTGAAATCAAATTTCTAAGAGCCTGCCTGAGGTTTCCAGGCCCGGAATGTTTGAAGGATTTGGGTCACTGGGGAAAAGGCCTTCTTTGGTCTTGAGTCGTGTTTGATATTGATGGTTTTGAGGTGAAAATAAACATGGTGCAGATATGAAAATGTTCAGAAGGAGGAGACAGTTTTAACTTTACTGAACATGGGACATCCTGTAAACATCCATTTGATTCTTCGGAGGCATCTACTATCTTCTCGGTAGTTTCCGTTAGTGTAGTGGTTAGCATGTTTGTCTTATACGTGAAAAGTCCCTATTTCAAATCCAGGCAGAAGCAAGTCGTTTTCTTAGGATAAATAATGGCTTCCTTAATGCCATATGGACGTCGGTGATGCGCAAAACAGTCAAGTAGTAAATTTTTTTACTATCGTGTGCAAGCGTGAAGTGTAGATAACTAGGTAATCAGTAAGTAAAGACTAGTTGTACCATTTCTTCATAACCCAGCTTATTCTTTTCTCAAACAACTGCTCCTCTTCTCAGTTCCCATTAAATGTAACCTGGCATGGGCTCCTCCTAGACCTCTCCTTCTTTATACCCTAGTCTCCTGTTGTCTTGGAGAGTCCATGCGGCTCTCTCCTCTAGATTCACTGTGCGAAGAGACCAGGTATATTTGGTACTGCGGTATTGCGAATTGGATACATTTTGGGTAATAGATTTGAATGGATCCTGTTGAAAAAGGTAGAAGGTGTGGATGTAAAAGTTGACCACAGGAGGTGTTTCCGTCAGCTTCCAAACCCAAGACCTTTCCATGTGAGATGAGCACAATAACCACTACACTAGGGAAATGCCTCGCTACCAAATGCTACTCTAGTAGACCCAGTCTAAATGTCCTTTATTCATAAGGGCCCATTGCTAAAAATCGTGTAGCCTCTCCATTCAGGCATGCTACTGAGTCATTGTCTACAACTGCACTTTCAAATTTATCCAAATCAAGAACCATGAGGAGATTGGCAGCGTTCAACACCAAAGAGTTGTTAAGTACTGTAAGTAATTTCTCTGAGCATTATACTAAAACCATGACCACAGTCAGAAACATCTCATACATCTTGGAGCTGACCAGGTGTAATGAACTGTATTGTGTCTCCCCACAAAATATGTGTCAACCTGGTTAGGTCATGTGTGGTTGTCCTCCATTTTGTGATTTTCCTATGTGTTATAAATCATAATCTCTGCCTGTGGTTAAAAGGATTAGGGTGGGATGTAACATTCTTGCTCAGGTCACCTCCCTGATCCAATGTAAGAGTCTCCCTGGGGTGTGGCCTGAACCACCTTTTATCTCTCAAGAGATAAAAAGGAAGGGAAAACGAGCAGAGAGCGGACCTCATACCACCAAGAAAGCGGTGCTGGGAGAAGAGCACATCTTTTGGACCTGAGGTTCCTGTGCTGAGATGCTCCCAGTCCAAGGGAAGACTGATGCATCATAAATGCCTTACTCCAGAGCCACAGAGAGAGAAAGCCTTTTCCTGGAACTGATGCCCTGAATTTGGATTGTTGCCTGCTAAACTGTGAGAGAATAAATTTCTCTTTGCTAAAGCCATCTACTTGTGGTATTTCTGTTATAGCAGCACTAGATGACTAAGACACCAGACTTGATATTTATTTCTTGACATGATCAGGGAGACACTGGAGCTCATCCACCTGCATCTCTCAGAATTTCCTCCCACCTTGTCACAGCATCAAAATCATGTAAAGTTCTGCTGAATTTACCTTCCAATTCTATGAAATATCCTTTCCCTCTTTTCTTTACAGGTATCTAGTTCTGGCCCTTGATATTGTTCTTCGCTACTTTCCACACAGCTCCCAGGCTTGATTCTCTAAATCTATTCTGAGCATAAATTGAAATCAAAAAAGTCATTGCCCTTCTTAATATCCCCCAAACACAAACCTTTCTTATTTTCTAATATATGCACCTAAAGTTATAATTTTTTTATCTAAGAACTGTTTTTTAGCAGGTATCCACAAATTTCAATAATACTACTTCCATTATTTTTCCTATCAAACTATTTTTTATAATTTCCTTTCTAATTCCTCTTTTGACTTATGAATTATTTAGAAGTGTGATGTCAATTTCCCAACATTTGGAGATTTCCCTGTTTTCTAGCTTAGTTCTATCTTGGTTAGAAAACACTTTATTATTTCAGTCCTTTAATATTTGGTGAGATTTTAATTGTCCATTAAGGCCCAATTTTTGTGAATTTTCCATGTGCACTTGAAAACAATGTGTATTCTGTAGTTGGGGAGTGTATCTTATAAATGTCAAGGAGATCAAGTTGTTAGGTTAAGAGAGTAGTTCGAATCTTCTATTCCATATTGAATTTTTTATATCTGCTTGTTGTATCATTTGCTAAGAGAAATATGTTAAAGTATGGATTTTTCTACTTTTTAATTCAGTTTTTTTGTTTTTTTACTTTTAATTTTGAAATAAGTACAGATTCACAGAAAGTTGCAAAGATAATACAGAGGAGTCCCTTGTATCTTTCGCCCAGTTTCTACCAATAGTTACACGTTACAACTCCAAGTTCAATATTAAAATCAGGAGTTAAACTTTAATACAATGCAACGTGTGTGCATAGTTCTGTGTCATTTTATCACATGTGTAGATTCATGTAACAACCACCAGAGTCAATATGCAGAACTATTTCATCACCACAAAATCCCTTTCCTTTATAGTCACACACACACACACACACACACACACCCTCCACCATTTCTAACATTTGGCAACCAGTAATTCCATTTCCGTCTATATAATTTTATCATTTAGTGAATGTTTTATAAATGGAATCATACAGTATGTGACCTCTGATGCTATTGTGATTTTCTTTTTTAACTCAGCCTAATGCCCTTGAGACTATGCAAATTGTTTTGTGTATCAAGGTTTTTATTGCTGAGTTGTATTCCATGTTATATATGATCCACAGTTTTCTTAACCATTCACCTATTGAGGTACTAATTCAGTTGTTTCTGATGATTTGCTATTACAAATCTGCTATGAACAGTTGTTCTGGTGTATTTTGAGGCTTTTTTTTTTTTTTTTTGGTTGTTAGCTGATACACATTTAGCATTAAGTTGCTCTTTTATAAAATGTCAATTTTCCATGACTATGAAATACTGCTTTCATCATCATGTAATATCTGTGGTAATACTTTTTTTTTTTTTTTACAGTCTATGTTTTTTTTTTACGTTAAAACAGCCTTATCAACTTTTTTGTTTATCCTTTGAGGGTTTATCGTTCTTTATCTTTTCACGTTACATATGTCTTCTGATTTTTTCTTTTCATTTTTCTCTCTTTTTCTTCAGTTTAGATAACTTCTATTGGTCTGTCTTCAAGTAACTGCTCTTTTCTTTCGCTATAAGCAGTTGGCCTTAAAGCCCATTCAATAAATTATGAATTTCAATATTTCAATTTTCAGTTCTACTGATTTTATTTTTTCTCTTTTGATATCTTCCTTGTTTTTATTCATTTTGTTCATCTTTTCTTCTATTTTCTGTGTCGTGTTTATAACAGTTATTGAAGTCCTTGTTAGTTAATTTCAGGTCATTTTCAGGTCTACTTCTATTGTCTGTGCTTTTGTATATTTAGTCATATTTTCATGTTTTTTTGCATATTACAATTTTCAATTGCATGTCAGGTATTGTGTATAAAAATCAAAGATCAAAAAGATAAAATTTATATTACTTTCTCCCTGAGAAAATAGACTTTCTTTTGTCAGGTCTTTAGTGTAAGAAAAAGTACAGGCGCACCTCCTGAGGTGAAGGAAATATTCTATATCTTGACCTTGGTCTGTTACACACACACATGCACACTCATAAGTATATATTAATCTTGCAGTGGATTGAATGATGCCCCCAAAAGATACAACTACTTCCTAACCTATGAATGTGACCTTATTTAAAAAAAACAGTTTGCAGGTGGAATTAAGGAAATGGAGATGAGATCACCCTGGATTATCTGGGAGAACCCTAAATTCAGAGACATGTGTCTTTATGATAGACAGAAGATGAGAAGACACACCCATAAGAGAAGGCCTTGTGAAGATGGAGGCAGAGATTGGAGCAACCACCACAAGCTAGATGAAGCGAGGAAGGATTCTCCCCTAGAGCTTCCAGAGAGAGTGCAGCCATGCCAACACCTTGATTTCAGACTTTAGGAGTCCAGAATTGTAAGAGAATAAACTTCTCATGTTTTAAGCTACCGGGTTTATGACAATTTGTCATGGCAGCCCTAGAAATTTTATAAAAATTTGTACACTTAAGATTTGTGCATTGTACTGCATGTACATGACATCTTAATTTAAAACAAAAAACCTAGGTAATGTCTACATTAAGGTTAATCATTCATTGAGTAAAAAATAAACTTCTGTCATTAAATTCACGTTAAAATATCATTTTCTTTCTGTGGATGCACTTCTCCAGCCTTGCCCATCTGGTTCATTTATTCCCAGCTGGTCTCATTCCTTTCCACTTTTTGCTGCAATCTAGAACTCCTTGATGTTCCCTCCAAACCTCTCACCTCCATTCTGTCTCCAGTGCTGGAGTTCTCACTCATCTTGTTCTCTCTACACTCAACTCACTTTGTTTTATCTAGTAATTAATGACCTTATCTGTGTATCTTCCCCTAATAATTAGGACTGGGGGTGATGCCCCTTCTCAGTTCTCCTGTTATCCTGTCTTTTGGATATTTGTTTCTGTTGTTTCACTTAGCAATTTAATGATAATTAGCCACTCGTGCAATTTTTAATAAATGATTAATTTATAGGCTACTTTCTAGACTCTCAGTTCCTTCACACAACTTGAATCTCCCTTCAGTACCAAGCATGGGATTGGGCACATAGTAGGCTTTTCAGTAATTTATTTAAAATAAACAAAAATATATGCATATAATAGAAAGGCAACTTGTGTTGCTGACCTGATCTCAGAGGCTAATTGGGAAATATTGGGCTGTTAACAATAGTCCTTCAGCAGGGTCTTAGGACTTTGTCAGGGAAGTCACTCTCCTTTTGGCAACATTTTCAAGACTGATGAGTAGGTTCAAGCACCATCTCTTCGCTGAACAACTTTATAGGTGTTTGCACGTTGTGGGAAAGGAGCAAATTTTCTATCTAGGAGTGTGTTCGTGTGGGGCGCAGATGCGGGGACAGCAATGTAATTGATGAAATGAGTTGAAAAACTAATAGCCAAATACATCCCTAAAATCATCCTTAAATCATGCATTTAAACAGATGATCACTAGGTGTGAAATAGATATAATCCAGAGCTACAAATGTGAATAATACAAAATCAAAATTTCTGAATAGACGTTTCCACGCTGGAGCATGCAGCAGTATGATCTTAAATTCTAAGCAGAAATACACTCAACGTGTTTCCGTAGTGTAGTGGTTATCACGTTCGCCTAACACGCGAAAGGTCCCCGGTTCGAAACCGGGCGGAAACAAGAGTAGAGTATCTTAAACCCGTATTTTGCATCTTGAGATCGTGAATTTCGCGAACGCCAACATGCGTGCTCTCTTTGTCCCGATCCTCACTGAGGCCCGTGTTCTCCCGCCTGTCCCAGCCCCAGCAAGTTGCTGGCACCACTTCCGCTGAAGCTTCACGTGTTCTGAGCAGCCCGGTGGTGGCGACCTGAGTACAGAACAGGACTTTGCTTGTGCAGCGCGGGTGGTACTTGCTCCTTTGGAGTACCAACAGCGGGGCACGGGGGTTGTAAAGGATTTTATCTCAGGGATTTCAAGAAGGAACAGGGTTTCACTTTGAGCCCAGCGGGGAATTGAAAACTCCATTCTCTGCTCTTCATAGCTCAAGCGCAGAAGGGATATTCCACGAAATAGGTAAAGTGGGCCTTACGTGGACTGGGCAGTTATCACAGAAACTGTCCGGAGTATTAAAAAAAAAAAAAAAAAAAAGGATCTAGTCCCTAGCTCATATGGAAGCCGAATTCTTAATCCGGCGTCAATAAGAGAAGGCTCTGATCAACTAATTTGTTTTCTCTTTTACAACGCAAGCATTGTCATTAGCGTCCCTCTAACAAAACAGACAATTCCCTAACTCTTCTTATTTCCCCCTTTCTTAATCCACCCCTTGCAACCCACCCAGTTTCAATAAGCTAACCATCCTAATGGAGAGTTTTTAACAACAAAACCAAACAGCAGCAAAAGCCTCTCAAGAGTCGAAAAAACTTGGCAAAGAGAATGTTCCAGCAGATTCTTGGGTGTATTTTTTGGAAGGCTGAATTTCTATCAGAAGGCCAACACTTGCTCACAGCCCATTGACAGGCTTAATACCCATGAACTTGAAACATCACACTACACACTACACACACACACACACACACACACACACACACACACACACACACACACACACACACACACAGAGTCCTCTCTTTCCTGGGAACGAACAAAATTGCTGTAGGCCCAAGGCAAAAGCTGTATTTCTGCCTCCTCCCCAGGGTCTGGAGCCCCAGTCTGCCCGACAAGTCAGGGCTACTTGAAATTGTACTAACAATTAAGACATGATCATAAACTAAGAGTCTTATCCACATGTTGGGTACTGGGCTTTTTCAGGAGAGAATTACTGAGAAATACACAAAGTTCCTCTTGCAGAAAATTTTAAGATTCTATAAAACAAATTTCCCCACGTTACTGTGAAACTCTAAAAAGGGCAGCCCCACAAAAGATTATAACATTACAGAAAAAAAAAAAAATTAGGTCCTTGATAGCAAAAAAAAAAAAAAGTATTAATAGCAAAGAATGCATTAAACTTGAAAAGCTCCCTACATCTGAAATACCTTCTCTCCTTCTGCCCCTCTAGTTTACTCATTATTTCAGTTTTTCCTCAAAGGTTATCTTCCCCTGGGACAATTTTTCATGCCATGTGAGTTAGATGTCCTTCACTGTTTCCTTTTATGATGATAAAAATAGTATGCATGAATTCGTACATGGGCTAACGATAAAATCTTAGTCTTGAAAATCTAGGTTTTAGATTTTGCAGCACTGGCGTTAAATGAGTTTATTCCTGTATAACCTTTTGACTACCCATTTCTGTTAATTAGTTTTGAGTCATAGTGACCCTACAGGGCAGAGTAGAACTGCCCCCATAAGGTTCCCTAGGCTGTAATCTTTATGGAAGCCAACTTCGGAGCTGCTGGCTGGTTCAATCTTCCAAGCTCTTAACCAGTGTGACACCAGGGATCCTTACCTTTTAATTAGTACTCGACAATTCTACTTCTAAGAATGTTTTTCAGTAAAATTCCAGCTCAGCTCCATCCCAGTTGATGTCACCAAGGTTAGTCATTGTAATAATTCGAGGTAGCAGAGAGTTGGAGACAACCTGGATGTCCATCACCAGAACCAGTAAATGCACTGTAATGGCTACAAACGCTATACTGTGCAGCAGTCACAACTAATGAGGCAGATGTATATGTAGCAAGATGAAAACAGTGTCAAGTGAACACTAATAAAAAACAGATCGGGGTCAACAGCACAATAGCAAATTTAAAAGTCACACAGGTACACATAAAACAGATGAGTGAGGCAGCTGCTGAATGATTAAGCCATGGAGAAAAGCAGAGAATTATCACTGGGTGCCCCTCAGGGCATCCTGTGCTGAAGTCTCTCTGAGCCAAGCATTCCCTCGCAAAAAGTGCAGGTGGTCTCCTTGGGATGCTGGTTTCTAAAGGGCCAATATTTGTAATCAATAGGTGAATGCTGGAGTGCATTGGATGGGCAGAGAAATGGCATAGGAGGATCGTTAACATCTCAGAGGTAAGATTTACAACACATGTGAAAATGACATCAGATGACAAAAGGGTGGGCAATCACACAATACTGGAATCACAGACTAGCCAAGTTGACACATATTTTAGGGGGACACGATTCAATCTGTAATGATACATAACAACCATCGGAGTCACTTTTACTCTCACCTTGGATTTGGGCTTCCTTAATGCCAGACAGGTGTCGTTAATGCACAAAATAGTTGGATAGTGGTTTTTTGTTGTTGTTCATTTTACTAATTGTTGTAAATGGGAACTGTCAAATATTGAGACAGTTGGTAAGTGAGGAGTAGTTGTACCATTTTTTCCTGACCCAAGTTATTCTTTTTTCAAACAACTTTTCCTCTTTACAGGTCCTATTAAATGTTACCTGGCGTGGGCTCTTTCAGGGTGGTTATACCTCCCCTCTTTTGTGTCCTATTCTCCTGTTGTCTTTGAGACTCCCTGTGGCTCTCTCCTTTAGGTTTGCTGTGGGAAGTGACCAGGTGTATTCAGTACTGCAATATTCTGCACTGGATACATTTTGGGTAATTGATTTGAATGGATCCTGTTGAAAAAGGTAGAATGTATCAAAGTAAAAATTGATTGCAGGAAGTGTTTCCCTCTGCTTCTAAATCCAAGACCTTTCCATGTGACGTGAGCACGATAACCACTACCCTAGGAAAACTCCTTGCTAGCCAATGCTGCTCTAGTAGACCCAATCTAAGTGTTCTGTATTCATCGGGGCCTGTTCCTAAAAATCATATAGTCTTCTCTCTATTCAGTCAGTGTCTACAATTGTGCTTTAAAATTGGTCTGAAACAAGCATCGCACCAAGATTCGCAGTGTCCAACACCCAGGAATTGTTAAGTACTGCCTTTAACTTCACTGCGCTTTATAGCAAAGTTATGACCACAATCAGAAAAATTTCAAACATCTTGGAGCTGACCAGACTTGATGTTTATTTCTTGACATGATCACGAAGACACTGGAGTTCATCAGCCTGCATCTCTCAGAATTCACTCCCACCTCCTCACAGCATCAAAAATCATTGTAAACTCCTGCTGAGTTTACCTTCAAACTCTGTGAAACATCCTTCCCGTCTTTTCTTTATGGGTTCTAACTTCTGGCCCTTGATATCTGTTCTTCACTACTTTCCACACAGCTCTCAGGCTTGGCTCTCTGAATCTACTGAGCCTAGCTTGAAATGCAGAACTTCACATCCCTTCTTAAAATTCCCCAAACGCAAACCTTTCTTATCTTCTAATATATGCATCTAACGTTATAATTTTCTCATCAAGAACTGTTTTTAGCAGCTATTCAGAAATTTTCGATAACTTCTACTTTCAATATCTTTCCTTTCAGACTATTTTTTCTGACTTCCTTTTTGATTCCTATTTTGGCTCATGGGCTATTTAGAAGTGTGATGTTAATTTCCCAACATTGGGAGATTTTCCTGTTTTCTAACTTAATTCTATGTGGATTAGAAAACACTTTATTATTTCAGTCCTTTAACATGTAGTGAGATTTTAATTGTCCATTAAGGCCCAATTTTTGTGAATTTTCCATGTGCACCTAAAAAGAACGTGTGTTCTATATTTGTTGGGTATTGTCTTATAAATATCTACTAGATCAATTTGTTAGGTTAAGAGAGTAGTTCAGATCTTCTATTCCATTTTGAATTTTTTATATCTGCTTGTTTTTTTTTTTTAATTTTTTTTTGTTGTTATGTCATTTGCTAAGATAAATATATTAAAATCAGTTTGGATTTTTGTATTTTTAGTTCTTCTTTTTGGTTTTAATCTTGAAATAATTACTGATTTACAGAAAGTGCAAAGATAGTACAGAGGAGTCCCTTGTATCTTTTGCCCAGTTTCCACAAATAGTTACATCTCACAACTTACTCTAACCACAATATTAAAACAAGGACTTAAACGTTAAAAACAATACAATGTGTATGCATAGTTCTGTCATTTTATCTCACGTGTAGATTCATATAACTACCACCACAGTCAACATACAGAACTATTTCATCACTACAAAGATCTGTATCACGCTATTCCTTTATGGTCACGCACACACCCTCCACCATTTCTGACATTTTGCAACTAGTAATCCCTTTTCCATCTCTATAATTTTATCCTTTAGTGAATGTTTTATAAATGGAATCATACAGTATGTGACCTTTGATGTTGCTGGTTTTTTTTTTTTTTTTTTAATTCAGCCTAATGCCCTTGAGACTATCCAAATTGTTGCGTGTTTCAAAATTTTGTGGCTTTTTATTGCCAGGTTGTATTCCATGATATGTATCAACCGGTTTTCCTTTAATTGTGCATTAGGTGAAACTTTACAGCTGAAGTTAATCTCTCATACAAAAATTTACACACTTACTGTTACGTGACACTAGTTGCAATCCCTATAATGTGACAGCACACTCCTTCTTTCCACCCCGGGTTTGCCATGTCCATCCAACCATATCCTGTGCCCTCCTGCCTTCTCATCCTGCCTCTGGACAGAAGCTGCCCATTTGATCTCATGTATGTGCTTGACATGGAACCAGGGATACCATTGCTGATGTCAGATGGATCCTGGCTGAAAGCAGAGAATACCAGAAAGATGTCTACCTGTGTTTTATTGACTATGCTAAGGCATTCGACTGTGTGGACCATAACAAATTATGGATTATATTGTGGAGAATTGGAATTCTGGAACACTAAATTGTGCTCATGAGGAAGCTGTACATGGATCAAGAGGCAGTTGTTCAAACAGAACAAGGGAATACTCCATGATTTAAAGTCAGAAAAGGTGTGAATCAGGGCTGTATGCTTTCACCATACCTACTCAATCTATATGCTGAGCAAATAATCCAAGACGCTGGACTATATGACGAAGAACGGGGCATCAGAATTTGAGGGAAACTCATAAACAACTTGCATTATGCAGATGATACAACCTTGCTTGTTGAAAGTGAAGAGGACTTGAAGCACTTACTGATGAAGATCAAAGGCCACAGCTTTCAGTATGGATTACACCTCAACTAAAGAAAACAAAAATCCTTACAACTGAACCAATAAGCAACATCATGATGAATGAAGAAGAGATTGAGGTTGTCAAGGATTTTATTTTACTTGGATCCACAATGAACACCCATGGAAGAAGCAGTCAAAAAATCAAAAGACACATAGCATTGGGCAAACCTGCTGCAAAACACCTCTTTAAAGTGCTGAAAAGCAAAGATGTCACCTTGAGGACTAAGGTGCGCCTGACCGAAGCCATGGTGTTTTCAATCGCCTCATATACATGCAAAAGCTGGACAATGAATAAGGAAGACGGAAGAAGAACTGATGCCTTTGAATCGTGGTGTTGGTGAAGAATATTGAATATACCATAGACTGCCAAAAGAATGAACAAATCTGCCTTGGAAGAAGTACAACCAGAATTCTCCTTAGAAACAAGGATGGTGAGACTATGTCTCACATAATTTGGACATGTTTTATCAGGAGGAATCAGTCCCTGGAGAAGGACATCATGCTCAGTAAAGTAGAGGGTCAGCAAAAAAGAGGAAGACCCTCAACAAGATGGATTGACACAGTGGCTGAAACAGCAGGCCCAAGCAAAGCAATGATTGTGAGGATGGTGCAGGACTGGGCAGTGTTTCTCTCTGTTGTGCGTAGGGTCACTATGAGTTAGAAGCAACTCAATGGCTCCTAACAACAACAACAACTGCAACAACATGTACTTGAACTAAGAAGCATGGTCTTCACGAGTATTATTTTATCTTTTATAGTCCAGTCTAATCTATGTCTGAAGAGTAGGCTTCAGAAATGGTTTTAGCTCTGGGTTAGGACTAATCTGTTGTTGTACCTGTACCAGGATATTTTGACTACCGTGGCAGTATAATAGGTTCTAAAATCAGGTAGTGTGAGATCGCTCACTTTGTTCTTCTTTTTCAGTTATTTTTCACTTATCCGGGGTCTCTTCCCTTTCCATATGAAGTTGTTGATTTGTTTCTCCGTCACTTTAAACAATGCTGCTGGAATTTGGGTTGGAATTGCATTGTGTCTGTCGATCACTTTGGGTAGAACTGACGTTTCCACAATGTTGAGATTTCCTATCCATGAGCATGGTATGTTTTTTCACTTGTGTAGGTGTCTTTTGGTTTCTTGCAGTAGTGCTTTGTCATTTTCTTTGTATAGGTCTTTTATGTCTCTGGTTAGGTTTATTCCGAAGTATTTTATCTTCTTGGGGGCTACTGTAAATGGTATGGATTTGGTGATTTCCTTTTTTTGAAGTTCTCTTTGTTGGTGTAGAGGAATCCAACTGATTTTTGTATGTTTATCTTGTATCTTTATACATTGCTCAAATCTTCTATTACTTCCAGTATTTCTCTTGCGCATTCTTTGGTGTTTTCTGTGTATAAAATCATATCATCTGCAAATAGAGATACTTATACTTCTTCCTTACCAATTTGGACGCCCTTTATTTCTTTTTCTAGCCTAATTGCTCTGGCTAGGACCTCCAGCACAACGTTGAATAAGAGTGGTGATAAAGGGCATCCTTGTATGGTTCCCGTTCTCAAGTGGAATGCTTTCAGACTCTCTCCATTTAGGATGATCTTGGCTGTTGGCTTTGAATAAATGTGCTTTAATATGTTGAGGAATTTCTCTTCTATGCCTGTTTTGCTGAGAGTTTTTATCATGAATGTGTGTTGGACTTTGTCAAATGTCTTTTCTGCATCAATTGATAAGATCATGTGGTTCTTGTTTTTTGTTTTATTCATGTGATGGGTTACATTGTTTGTTTTTCTAATGTCGAACCTTTCCTGCATACCTGGTATGAATCCCACTTGGTCATGGTGAATTATTTTTTTGATATGTTGTTTAATTCTATTGGCTAGAATTTTGTTGAGGATTTTTGCATCTAAGTTCATGAGGGATATAGGCCTGTAATTTTCTTTTTTTATGGTATCTTCACCTGGTTTTGGTATCAAGGTTATGCTGGCATCATAGATTGAGTTTGGGAATATTTTATCCTTTTCTATGCTCTGAAATACTTTTGGCATTAGTGGCAATAACTCTTCTCTGAAAGTTTGTTAGAATTCTCCATTGAAGCTATCAGGTCCAGGGCTCTTTTTGTTGTCGTTGGGAGTTTTTTTTTAATTACCTCTGCAATTCTTGTCTTTTTCTTAATAGTTTTATTTAGTTTTTCAACCTTGGTTTGTGTTAGTATAGATAGGTAATGTGTTTCTAGAAACTTGTCCATTTCCTCTAGGTTTTCAAATTCGTTAGAGTATAGTTTTTCATAGTATTGTTATGATTCTTTTAATTACGGTTGGGTCTGTTGTGATATTGCCCATCTCATTTCTTATTCAGGTTATTTGCTTCCTCTCCTGTTTTTCTTTTGTCAGTTTGGCCAATGGTTTATCAATTTTGTTGATCTTTTCAAAGAACCAGCTTTTGGTCTTGTTGACCCTTTCATTTTTCTATTCTCTGTTTCATTTAATTCTGCTCTATTTTTAATTATTTACTTTCTTCTGGTGCCCGAGGGCCTCTTTTGCTGCTCTTTTTCCATTTGTTAAAGTTGTAGGGTTAATGTTTTAATTTTGGCCCTGTCTTCTTCATGCAGTTAAGATTTGTGCATTGCACTGCATGTAAAGTATGTCTTAATTGAAAAAAAAAAAAAATCTACAGTCAAGATGACCTCTATATTAAGGTTAATCATACACTGATTTAAAAATAAACCTCCTTCATTACATTCACATTAAAATATCACTTTCTTTTCGTGGATGCTCTTCTCCAGGCTTGCCAGCCTAGTTCATTTATTCCCACTTGGTCTCATTTCTTTCCACTCATTGCTGTAATCTAGAATTCCTTGATGTTCACCTCAAATCTCTCACATCCATTCTGTCTCCAGGGCTGGAGTCCTCACTCCTCTTGTTCTCTCTACATCCAACTCACTTTGTTTTATCTAGTAATTAATTACTTTATCTGTGTAGATTCCCCTAATAATTAGGACTGGGGGTGATGCCAGCTCTCAGTTGTCCTCTTATGATCTCTCTTGAATATTAATTTCTGTTGTTTCACTTAGCAATTTAATGATAATTATCCATTTATGTGCAATTTTTAGTAAATGATTAGCTTATAGGCTACTTTCTACACTTGCAATTCCTTCACACAACTTGTCTTTCCTTCAGTACCCAAACAGGATTGGGCACATAGTGAGTTTTTCAGTGATTTATTTAAAATAATCAAAAATATATGCACGTAATAGAGAGAAAATTTGTGTTGCTGATCTGATCTCAGGAAAGTAAAGAAAGTATCTAGATTATGCTAATTGGGAAATATCACCTTATTGGGCTAGCAACAATAGTCCATCAGCAGGATGCCTTAAGTTTGTCAGAGAAGTCATTCTCCTTTTGACAACCTTTTCAAGACTGATGAGTAGGTTCAAGCACCATTTCTTTGTTGAAGACCTTCATAGGGGTTTGCTCATTGTGGGAGGGTAGGAAACTTCTATCTGGAAGGTTGTGTGTGTGCGGGTGGAGGGCGGTGGCGCTGGGAGAGGGGACAGGGATGTAAGTAATGAAATGAGTTGAAAAACAAACAATAACCAAATACATCTCTAAAATCCCCTTATCCATTAAAACAGATTAATAGTCGTTAGATATGAAATAGATATAATCCAGAGCTACAAATGTGAGTGATACAGAATCAAAATTTCTGGATTAAAATCCGAACTTGGACCATGCAGCCATATACTCTGATATTCCAACAGAAAAAGAACATAGAGCATGTTTCCGTAGTGTAGTGGTTATCACATTCGCCTAACACGCGAAAGGTCCCCGGTTCGAAACCGGGCGGAAACAACAGCTCGGTATTTTATCTCGCGAAAGGTCCCCGGTTCGAAACCGGGCGGAAACAACAGCTCGGTATTTTATCTCCGAATTTTGAATCTTGAGATTCTCCGCCTGAACCCCATAGAATCTGTGTATTTCCACAAACGCACCAACCTTCGCGCTCGCTTTGTTCCCAGCCACTCTGAGGCCCACATCTTCCAGCCCCAGCAAGTTGTTGGCTCCCCTTCCGCTGAAGGTCCGCGGATTCTGGTGGCGACCGGAGGACTGGACAGACTTTGAGCAGTGCGGGTGAAACAGGCTGCTTTCAAGTCCGGGGCGCAGGGGTTTTTCATAAAGGAGATTTTCTCAGGAAATTCTAGGAAGAAACAGGGCTCCACTTTGATCCCAGCGGGGAATTGGAGAGTCCATTCTCTGCTCTTTACAGCTTAAGTGCAGAATGGATATTCCACAAAATAGGTAAGTGGACCTTAAGTAGACTGGGCAGTTATCACAGAAGCTGTCCGGAGTATTAAAAAAGAAAGAAAGAAAGAAAGAAAAGAGCTTTGGCTCTAGCTGGTATGGAAACTGAATTCTTAACCACGGCGTTCATAACAGAAGGCTCTAATCAACTAATTTCTCTTTTACAATGCAAGCATTGTCACTTAGTGTCCCTCTAATAAATCAGGCAATCCCCTAACTCTTCCAATTTTCCACTTCCCTAATCTACTCGTCCCAAACCACCCAGTTTCAATACTCTCTCATCCTAACGGCTGTAAGTTATCTGTTTTAAACACGAAAACGAAACAGCAGCAACAAAAGCATCTCACGAGCAGAAAAAGCTTTATAAAGAGAATGCCTAAGCTGATTCTTGGGTGTGTTTTTCGGAAATAGGAAAAAAGTCCTTTTCCTGTGTTGTACCGTATCTGTATAAAAAGAGAGACATGCTTCCTCACAGAGAAAAAAACCAGCATTTAAAACAAAACTGGCAAACTTGAAGGAGAAGGTTAATGTTGTTTCAATTGTATGGCTTTGGCCCAGAAAACCCACGGACAAGGTGCTATGGTGACAGACTTTCTTTTGCAACCCCTAGAACATCCTAACTCTCTCCAGTCGAAATACCTTCTGCCCTTCTTTCCCTCTAGTTTGCTCCTTATTTCAGTTTTCCCTCAAAGGTCATCTTCCCCTGGGACAATTTCTCATTTCATGTGAGTTAGATGTCTTTCCTCTGTGTCATTTTATGATGATACAAAATAGTGTATGTATGAATTGTACATGGACTAACGGTAAAATCTTAGTTTTGAAAATCTAGGTTTTAGAGTTTGCAGCACTGGCATTAAATGAGTG
The DNA here is from genome assembly GCF_024166365.1 of Elephas maximus indicus. Taxonomy (NCBI): domain Eukaryota; kingdom Metazoa; phylum Chordata; class Mammalia; order Proboscidea; family Elephantidae; genus Elephas; species Elephas maximus. The sequence continues at coordinate 78,745,703 of NC_064819.1, forward strand.
TTTATGCTTGTATAGCCTTTTGATTATCTGTTGCTGTTGAGTCATTTCTAACTCATAGTGCCCTTCAGGGGAGAGTAGAACTGCACTATAGGCTTCTTTAGGCTGTAATCTTTTTAGAAGCCAACTGAGGAGCTGCTGGCAGGTTTGAACCACAGAGTGCTTAACCAGTGTGACACTAGAGATCCTTGTGTTTAATTAGTACCCAGTAATTCCACTTCTAGGAATGTTTCTCAGTAAAATTTCAGCTCAACTCCATCCTAGGTGGTGTCATGGAGGTTAGTCACTGTAGGAATTTGAGGCAGCAGAGAATTAGAGGCAACCTGGATATCCATCACCAGAGCCAGTAAGTGCACTACAGTGGCTACAGATTTCATACTATGCAGAAGTCACAACTAATGAGGCAGATGTATATGGAGCAAGAAGGGTACATTTTTCAGTGTTAAGTCAAAACTGACAAAAAAACAGCACATGACGAACAGCACAATATCAGTTAAAAGTCATACAGATGTGCACACACACACACAAAGATGGGAGAGATAGCTGCTGAATTAAAGAGCCGTGGGGAAAAGCAGAGGATTATCACAGACCACCCATTAGGACATGCTGCACTGAAGTCTCTCTGGGCCAAGCATTTCCTGGCAAAAAGTACAGGTGGTCCTCTTGGGATTCTAGTTTCTAAAGGACCAGTCTTTGTAAGCAGTCATTGAACGCAGGAGTGCGTTGGACACACAGAAAAACAGCATAGAACAGTAGAGAGTAAGACCTTGAAATAAAATTCCTCATAGCTTGCCTGTGGTTTCCAGGCTAGGAATTTGTGAAGGATTTGGGTCATTGGGCAAAAGGCCTTCTTTGGTCTTGAGTCATGTTTGATATTGATGATTTTGAGGAAAAAATAAACACACTGAAGATATGAAAAAGTTCAAAAGGAACAGACAAATCTTACTTTACTGAACATGGGACATCCAGCAAACATCCATTTGATTGTTCAGAGGTATTTGCTAGCTATGTGGTAGTTTCTGTAGGGCAGTGGTTGGCATGTTTGTTTTACACATGAAAAGTCCCTAGTTCGAATCCAGATGGAAATAAGTCTTTTTCTTAGGACAAATGATGTCTTCCTTTGTGCTGAACAGGCTTTGTTAATCCACAAAATAGTCGGATAATAATTTTTTCCCTATGATCTTAAGTGCGAAATGTCAGATAATGAGATACTCGATAAGTGAGGAGTAGTAGTACCATTTCTTCCTGACCCAAGTTATTCTTTATCAAACAACTTCTCCTCTTTCCAGATTCCATTAAATGTTACCTGGCATGGGCTCCACTAGGGTGGTTATACCTCTACTCCTATATGCTCTGTCATAGATTGAAGTGTGTCCCCCAAATATGTGTATCAAGTTGGCTAGGCCATGTTTCCCAATATTGTGTGATTGTCTACCATTTTGTATCTGATGTGATTTTCCCATGTATTGTAAATCCTATCTCTGTGGGGGTGATGAGATAGAATTATCGGCAGTTACGTTAACGAGGCAGTACTCAGTCTACAAGATTGGACTGTGTCTTGAGCCCATCTCTTTTGAGCTATAAGAGAGAGAAGAGAGCAGAGAGACAGGAGACCTCATGCCACCAAGAGCGCTGCACCCGTAACAGAGCACATCCTTTGGACCTGGGATTCCTGCATGGAGAAGCCCCTAGGACCAGGGGAAGACAGATGACAATGACCTTCCCCCAGAGCTGACAGAGAGAGAAAGCCTTCCTCTGGAGCTGGCTCCCTGAATTCAGACTTCTAGCCTACTAGACTGTGAGAGAATAAATTTCTCTTTGTTAAAGCCATCCACTTGTGGTGTTTCCGTTATAGCAGCACTAGATGACTAAGACATGCCCTTTCCTTCTGCTGTCTTGGAGAGTTCCTGTGGCTCTCTCCTCTAGATTCGGTGTGGCAAGAGACCAGGTGCATTTGGTACTGCAATATTGTGCATTGGATACATGTCCAGTAATTGATTTGAATGGATCCTGTTGAAAAAGGTAGAAGGTATCAATGTAAAAGCTGACTTCAGGACGTGTTTTCCTCTGCTTCTAAACCCAAGACCTTTCCATGTGAGACGAGCACGATAACCACTACACTAGAGAAACTCCTTGCTAGCAAATGCTGCTCTAGTTGATTCAATCTGTTGTTGTTGTTGTTGTTGTTAGGTGCTGTTGAGTCAGTTCCGGCTCATAGCAACCCCATGCACAACAGAACGAAACACTGCCCAGTCCTGCACCATCCTTACAATCGTTCTTATGCTTGAGCTCATTGTTGCAGCCACTGTGGGTCTTCCTCTTTTCTGCTGACCCTGTACGCTGCCAAGTCCTTCTCCAGGGCCTGATCCCTCTTGACAACATGTCCAAAGTACGTAAGACACAGTCTCACCATCCTTGCCTCTAAGGAGCATTCTGGTTGTACTACTTCTAAGACAGATCTCTTCGTTCTTTTGGCAGTCCATGGTATATTCAATATTCTCCGCTAACCACAATTCAAGGGCATCAATTCTTCTTCGGTCTTCCTTATTCATCATCCAGCTTTCACATGCATACGATGCGACTGAAAATACCATGGCTCGGGTCACGCGCACCTTAGTCTTCAAGGTGACATATTTGCTCTTCAACACTTTAAAGAGGTCCTTTGCAGCAGATTTACCCAATGCAAAGCATCGTCTGATTTCTTGACTGCTTCTTCCATGGGTGTTGATTGTGGATCCAAGTAAAACAAAACCCTTGACAACCTCAACTTTTTCTCCGTTTATGATGATGTTGCTTATTGGTCTAATTGTGAGCATTTTTGTTTTCTTTCTTTTGAGGTGCAATCCATACTGAAGGCTGTGGTCTTTGATCTTCACTAGTAAGTGCTTCAAGTCCTTTTCACTTTCAGCAAGCAAGGTTGTGTCATCTGCATAACTCAGGTTGTTAATGAGTCTTCCTCCAATCCTGATATCCTGTTCTTCTTCATAGACTCCAGCTTCTTGGATTATTTGCTCAACATACAGTTTGAATAGGTACGGTGAAAAAATACAACCTCGATGCACACCTTTCCTGACTTTAAACCAATCAGCATCCCCTTGTTCTGTCCGAACAACTGCCTCTTGGTCTATGTAAAGGTTCCTCATGAGCACTATTAATTGTTCTGGAATTCCCATTCTTCACAATGTTACCCAGAATTTGTTATGATCCACACAGTCAAATGCCTTCGCATAGTCAATAAAACACAGGTAAACATCCTTCTGGTATTCTCTGCTTTCAGCCAGGATCCATCTGATATCAGCAATGATATCCCTGGCTCCACGTCCTCTTCTGAAACTGGCCTGAATTTCTGGCAGTTCCCTGTGGATATACTGCTACAGCTGTTTTTTAATGATCTTCAGCAAAATTTTGCTTGTGTGTGATATTAACGATATTGTTCTATAATTTCCACATTCCAGTTGGATCAGCTTTCTCGGGAATAGCCATAAATATGGATCTCTTCCAGTCAGTTGGCCAGGAAGCTGTCTTCCATATTTCTTCGCATAGGCAAGTGAGCACCTCCAGCGCTGCATCTGTTTGCTGAAACATCTTAATTGATATTCCATCAATTCCTGGAGCCTTGTTTTTTGCCAGTGCCTTCAGAGCAGCTTGGAATTTTTCCTTCAATACCATTGGTTCCAAATCATATGCTACCTCTTGAAATGGTTGAACATCGACTAATTCTTTTTAGTATAATGACTCTGTGCATTCCTTCCATCTTCTTTTGATGCTTCCTGCGTCGTTTATTATTTTCCGCATAGAATCCTTCACTGTTGCAACTTGAGGCTTGAATTTTTTCTTCAGTTCTTTCAGCTTGAGAAACACCGAGGGTGTTCTTCCCTTTTGGTTTTCCAGCCTCAGCTTTTTGCACATGTCATTATAATATTTTACTTTGTCTTATCGAGACATCCTTTGAAATCTTCCGTTCAGTTCTTTTACTTCATCAATTCTTCCCTTTGCTTTAGCTGCTCATCATTTGAGAGCAAGTTTCAGAGTCTCCTCTGACATCCATCTTGGTCTTTTCTTTCTTTCCTGTCTTTTCAATGACCTCTTGTTTTCTTCATGTATGATGTTCTTGATGTCATTCCACAACTCATCTGGTCTTTGGTTACTAGTGTTCAATGCATCAAATCTATTCTTGAGATGGTTTCTAAATTCAGGTGGGATATACTGAAGGTAATATTTTGGCTTTCATGGACTTGCTTTGATTTTCTTCAGTTTCAGCTTGAACTTGCATGTGAGCAATTGATGGTCTGTTCCACAGTCGGCCCCTGGCATATGGAGCTTTTCCATCATCTCTGTCCACAGATGTAGTCAATGTGTCTGTCAGTTTGTTGTACTGTGGGGGCTTTCGTGTTGCTGTGATGCTGGAAGCTATACCACCAGTATTCGGATACTAGCAGGGTCACCTATGGAGGACAGATTTCAGCTGAGCTTCCAGACTAAGACAGACTAGGAAGAAGGACCCGGCAGTCTACTTCTGAAAAGCATTAGCCAGTGAAAACCTTATGAATAGCAGCAGAACATTGTCTGATAGTGCTGGAAGATGAGCCCTCCAGGTTGGAAGGCACTCAAAAGATGACTAGGGAAGAGCTGCCTCCTCAAAGTAGAGTCCACCTTAATGACGTGGATGGAGTAAAGCTTTCGGGACCTTCATTTGCTGATGTGGCATGACTGAAAATGAGAAGAAACAGCTGCAAACATCCATTAATAATCGGAACCTGGAATTTACAGAGTATGAATCTAGGAAAATTGGAAATCATCAAAAATGAAATGGAATGCATAAACATCGACATCCTAGGCACTAGTGAGCTGAAATGGATTGGTATTGGCCATTTTGAATTGGACAATCATATCGTCTACTATGCTGGGAATGACAATTTGAAGAGGAATGGTGTTGCATTCATCGTGAAAAAGGACATTTCAAGATCTATCCTGAAGTACAACACTGTCAGTGATAGGGTAATATCCATACGCCTACAAGGAAGACCAGTTAATGCGACTATTATTAAAATATACACACCAACCATTAGGGCCAAAGATGAAGAAATAGAAGATTTTTATCAGCTGCTGCAGTCTGAAATTGATCAAACATGCAGTCAAGATGCATTGATAATTACTGGCGATTGGAATGCAAAAGTTGGAAACAAAGAAGAAGGATCAGTAGTTGGAAAATATGGCCTTGGTGATAGAAATAATGCCGGAGATGGGATGATAGAATTTTGCGAGACCAACGGCTTCTTCTTTGCAAATACCTTCTTTCACCAACATAAACGGCGACTATACACATGGACCTCTCCAGATGGAACGCACAGACTGAATCTAAGTGTCCTATATTCATCAGGGCCTGTTCCTAAAAATCTTACGGTCTTCTCTCTATTCAGGCATGCTACGGGTCGGTGTCTACAATTGCACTTTAAAATTGGTCCCAAACAAGCACCACACCAAGATTAGTAGTGTTCAAAACCTGGGAATTGTTAAATCCTGTATTTAACTTCTCTGGGCCTTATACTGAAACCATGACCATAGTCAGAAAAATCTCACACATCTTGGCACTCACCAGACTTGATGTTTATTTCTTGAAGTGATCCGGGAGACACTGGAGTTCATTCATCTGCATTTCTCAGAATACCCTCTCACCGCCTCACAGCATCAAAATCATTGTAAAGTCCTGCTGAGTTGCCTTCAAACTCTATGAAATGTCCTTCTTCTCTTTTTTAGTTCTGGCCCTTCATATCTGTTCTTCACTGCTTTCCACGCAGCTCCCAGGCTTGGCTCTCTGAATCTATTCTGAGCATAGGTTGAAATTCAAAATGTCATTTCCCTTTTTAAAATCCCTCAGATGCAAACCTTATTTTCTAATATATGCACCTAAAGTTATACTTTTCTCACCAAGAACTGTTTTTAGCAGCTATCCACAACATTTGATACCTTCTACTTTCATTATTTTTCCTTTCAAACTATTTTTTCCAATTTCTCTTGTAAATTCTCTTTTGACTCATGAGGTATTTAGAAGTGTGATGTTAATTTTCCAACATTTGGAGATTTTCCTGTTTTCTAGCTTAATTCTGTGTTGGTTAGAAGCACTTTATTATTTCAGTCCTTTAACATGTAGTGAGATTTAAATTGGCCATTAAGGCCCAGTTTTTGTGAATTTTTCATGTGCACTTAAAAAGAATGTATATTTTGCAGTTGTTGGGTATTGTACCTTATAAATGTCAAGGAGATTAATTTGTTGGTGGAAAAATGTCAAGGAGATTAATTTGTTAGGTTAGGAGAATAGTTCAAATCTTCTATTCCATATTGAATTTTTTTGTATCAGCTTGTTCTATCACTTGCTAAGAGAAATATGTTAGAATATGTGTGGATTTTTCTATTTTTAGTTGTTTATTTTTTACTTTTCATTTTGAAATGATTACAAATTTACAGAAAGTTGCAAAGATAATACAGAGGAGTCCTTTGTATCTTTTGCCCGATTTCCACCAAATTGTTACATCTTATAACTCCAAGTACAATATTTAAACCAAGAGTTAACCATTAATACAATGCAATGGGTGTGCACAGTTCTGTGTCATTTTATCACATGTGTGGATTCATGTAATGACCCCCATAGTCAATATGCAGAACTATTTCATCACCACAAAGATCTCTCTCTTTTGTAGTCACACACACGCATACCCTCCACCATTTCTAACCTTTGGCAACCAGTAAGCTCTTTTCTATCTCTATAATTTTATCATTTAGTGAATGTTTTATAAATGGAATCATACAGTATGTGACCTTTGATGATGTTGTTTTTTTTTCTACACAGCCTAATGCCCTTGAGACTACCCAAATTGTTGTGCATATCAATACTTTTTGGCTTTTTATTGCCAACTTGTATTCCATGGTGTGTATGAACCATACTTTTCTCAACCATTCACCTGTTGCTATTACAAACAAAGTTGCTATGAACAGTTGTGTACAGGTTTTTGTGTGAACATGTTTTCATGTCTGTTCTATTTTGAGGCTATGTTGGATAATATACATTTAGAATTAGTTCTCTTTTATAAAATGTCACTTTTCCATGATTATGAAATACTTCTTTATCATTATGTAATATGTATGGTAAAACGACTTCCCTTAAGGTCTACATTTTTTTTTCTTTTCAATTTTTATTGTGCTTTGGGTGAAAGTTTACAAATCAAGTCAGTCTGTCACACAAAAACTTATATATACCTTGCTACATACTCCCAATTGCTTTCCCCCTAATGAGACAGCCTGGTCCCTCTCTCCACTATCTCTTTTTGTGTCTATTTCGCCAGCTTCTAACCCCCCTACTCTTTTATCTCCCCTCCAGGGAGGAGATGCCAACATAGTCTCAAGTGTCCACCTGATCCAAGAAGCTCACTCCTCACCAGCTTCCCTCTGCATCCCATTGTCCAGTCCAATCCCTGTCTGAAGAGTTGGCTTTGGGAATGGTTCCTGTCTTGGGCCAACAGAAGGTCCGGGGGGCTATGATCTCCAGGGTTCCTGTAGTCTCGGTCAGACCATTAACTCTGGTCTTTTTACGAGAATTTGGGGTCTGCATCCCACTGCTCTCCTGCTCCCTCAGGGGTTCTCTGCTGTGTTCCCTGTCAGGGGAGTCATTGGCTGTAGCTGGGCACCATCTAGGTCTTCTGGTCTCAGGCAGATGTAGTCTCTGGTTTATGCAGCCCTTTCTGTCTCTTGGGGTTGTAATTACCTTACGTCCTTGGTGTTCTTCATCCTCCTTTGATCCAGGTGGGTTGAGACCAATTGATGCTACTTAGATGGCCGCTTGGTAGTGTTTAAGGCCCCATACACCTCTGACCAAGGTGGGATGCAGAATATTTTCTTAATAGATTTTATCATGCCAATTGACTTAGATGTCCCCTGAAACCATGGTCCCCAAGCCCCCACTCCTGCTAGGCTGGCCTTCGAAGCATTCAGTTCATTTAGGAAACTTCTTTGCTTTTGGTTTAGTCCAGTTGTGCTGACCTCGCCTGTACTGTGTGTTATCTTTCCCGTTACCTAAAGTAGTTCTTACCTGCTATCTAATTAGTGAATACCCCTCTCCCACGCTCCCTTCCTCCCCCCTCTCGTAACCATCAAAGAATATTTTCTTCTCTGTTTAAACTATTTCTTGAGTTCTTATAATAGTGGTCTTATACAATATTTGTCCTTTTGCAACTGACTAATTTTACTCAGCATAATGCCTTGCAGATTCCTCCATGTTATGAAATGTTTCACAGATTCATCGCTGTTCTTTATCAATGCGTAGTATTCCATTGTATGAATATACCATAGTTTATCCATTTATCCGTTGATGGGCACCTTGGTTGTTTCCATCTTTTTGCTATTGTAAACCGTGCTGCAGTGAACATGGGTGTGCATATATCTGTTCGTGTAAAGGCTCTTATTTCTCTAGGGTATATTCCGAGGATTGGGATTGCTGGATCATATGGTAGTTCTTTTTCTAGCTTTTTAAGTAAGTGCCAAATCGATTTCCAAAGTGGTTGTACCATTTTACATTCCCACCAGCAGTGTATAAGTGTTCCAATCTCTCCACAGCCTCTCCAACATTTATTGTTTTGTGTTTTTGGATTAATGCCAGCCTTGTTGGAGTGAGATGAAATCCCATTGTAGTTTTGATTTGCATTTCTCTAATGGCTAATGATCATGAGCATTTCCTCATGTATCTGTTAGCTACCTGAATGTCTTCTTTAGTGAAGTGTCTATTCATGTCTTTTGCCCATTTTTTAATTGGGTTCTTTGTCTTTTTGTAGTTGAGTTTTTGCAGTATCATATAGATATTAGAGATCAGGTGCTGATCGTAAATGTCATAGCTAAAAACTTTTTCCCAATCTGTAGGTAGTTTTTTTTACTCTTTTGGTGAAGTCTTTGGATGAGCATAGGTGTTTGATTTTTAGGAGCTCCCAGTTATCCAGTTTTTCTTCTGAATTGTTAGTAATGTTTTCTATACTGTTTATGCCATGTATTAGGGCTCCTAACATTGTCCCTATTTTTTCTTCCATGATCTTTATCATTTTAGATTTTATATTTAGGTCTTTGATCCATTTTGATCTCGTTTTTGTGCATGGAGTGAACTATGGGTCTTGTTTCATTTTTTTGCAGATGGATATCCGGTTATGCCAGCACCACTTGTTAAAAAGACTGTCTTTTCCCCATTTAACTGTTTTGAGGCCTTTGTCAAATATCAACTGCTCATATGTGAATGGATTTTATGTCTGGATTCTCAATTCTGTTCCACTGGTCTATGTATCTGTTGTTGTACCAGTACCAGGCTATTTTGGCTACAGCGGCGGTATAATAGGTTCTAAAATCAGGTAGAGTAAGGTCTCCCACTTGGTTCTTCTTTTTCAGTAATGCTTTACCTATCTGGGGCCTCTTCCCCTTCCATATGAAGTTGTGGTTTGTTTCTCCATCTCATTAAAGAATGTCGTAAGAGTTTGGATGGGAATTACATTAAATGTATAGGTCCCTTTTGGTAGCACAGACATTTTTATGTTAAGTCTTCCTATTCATGAGCAAGGTATTTTTTTCCCACTTCTGTAGGTCTCTTTTGGTTTCTTGCAGAAGTATATCGTAGTTTTCTTTGTATAAGTCTTTTACATCTCTGGTAAGATTTATTCCTAAGTTTTTTTTTTTTTTATAAGGTCTACATTTTTAATGTTAAAACAGCCTTACCAACTTTTTTGTTTATCCTTTGTGTGGTATATCTTCCTCTATCATTTAACTTTTACATGTGTCTTCTCACTTTTTTTTTTTTTTCCCATTTTTGTCTCTTATTAAGTTTGTATAATTTCTATTGGTCTGTCTACAAGTTCACTGCTCTTTGCTTTTGCTATATCTGGTCTGACTTAAAGCCCACTCAATAAATTATGAATTTCAGTATTTTGATTTTTAGTTCTATTGATTTTTTCTTTTGATATTTTCCATGTTTTTATACATTTTGTTCATTTTTTCTTCTATTTTCTGTGTCATGTTAATAATAGTTACTAAAGTTCTAATTAGCTAATTTCAAGAGATGGTCATCTTCAGGTCTACTTCTATTGTCTGTGCTTTTGTATTTTGGGTCATATTTTCATACTTTTTTGTATATTATAATTTTCACTTGTTTGTCAGGTATTGTGAATAAAACTCAAATATCTAAAAGATAAAATTTATATTACTTTCTCCCTGAGATAATAGACTCTTTCTTTTGTCAGGACTCTAGTGAAGGAATATGTAGGCACACTTCCGGAGGTGATGGAAATATTCTATATCTTGACCTTGGTCTATTACACGCACATAAACACACCCATTAAGTGTATATTAATCGTGTGGTAGGTTGAATGATGCCCCTGAAAAGATATGTCTACTTCCTAACCCTCAGAACCTGTGAATGTGACCTTATTTGGAAAAAAAAAAAAAGTGTCTGCAAATGGAATTAAGCATCTTGAAACGAGATCATTCTGGATTATCTGGGTGAATCACAAATTCAGTGACAAATATCCTTATGATAGAAGAGGAGAAGACACACACATAAGAGGAAGCTACATGAAGATGGAGGCAGAGATTGGAGCAGCCACCACAAGCTAGATGAAGCAATGAAGGAGTCTCCCCTAGAGCCTCCAGAGGGAGTGCAACCATGCCAACACCTAGATTTCAGACTTCAGGAATCCAGAATGTGAGAGAATAAATTTCTAATGTTTTAAGCCACCTGGTTTATGATAATTTGTTATGGGGAGCCCTTAGGAATCTTATAAAAATTGTGCAGTTAAGATTTGTGCATTGCACTTCAAGTAAATTACATCTTAATTTGAAAAAACCTAGAAGATGTCTACATTAAGGTTAATCATTCATTGAGTAAAAAATGAACCTCCCTCATTACATTCACATTAAAATATCGCTTTCTTTCTGTGGATGCTTTTCTCCTGCCTTGCCCATCTGGTTCATTTATTCCCATTTGGTCTCATTTCTTTCCACTCTTTGCTGTAATCTAGAACTCCTTGATGCTCTCCTCAAACCTCTCCCCTGCATTCTGACTCCACTGATGTTGTCCTCACTAGTGTTCTTCTCTCTACACCCAACTCTCATTGTTTTATCTAGTAATTAATTACTTATCTGTGTATATTCCTCTAATAATTAGGACTGGAGGTGATGTTCCTTCTCAGTTGCCCTGTTATGATCTGTCTTGGATATTTGTTTCTGTTGTCTCACTTACCAATTTAATGATAATTAACCACTTATATGCAATTTTTAATAATAATGATCAAGTTAAATGCTACTTTTAACTTTCTAGCCCCTCGATTCCTTCATATAACTTGAACCTCCCTTCTGTACCTACCATGGGTTGGCACATAGCAGGCTTTTCAGTAATTTATTTAAAAATGAACAAAAATATATGTATGTAATAGAAAGGCAACTTGTGTTGCCGATCTGATCTCAGAAAAACACAGGAATAATCTAGATTATGCTAATTGAGAAATATCACCTTATTTGGATATCAACAATAGTCCATCAGCAGGATGTCAGGACTTATATTTGTCAGAGCTGTCTCTCTCCTTTTGGCAACTTTTTCAAGACTGATGAGTAGGTTCAAGCACCATGTCTTTGCTAAACACCTTCTTAGGGGTTTGCCTATTATGGGAAAGGCAGGAAATTTCTAACTAGGAGGGTGTGTTTGGGTTACGCTGATGAGGGGGCAGTGACGTAAATAATGAAATGTATTGAAAATGTCAATAGTCAAATACATCTCCAAAATCATCCATATTCAGTAAAACAGATTAATGATTATTAGATATGAAATATATATAATCCAGAGCTACAAACATGAGTGACAGAATCAAAATATCTGGCTAGAAGTTTCCAACCTGGATGAATGCAGGCATATTTTCCACATTCCAACAGACAGCCTCTTGTGCCTGTTTCCGTAGTGTAGTGGTCATCACGTTCGCCTAACACGCGAAAGGTCCCCAGTTGGAAACAGTAGGTTGGTCTTTTAACTCAGTATTTTGCATCTGAGATTCTCTACCTGAAAGCCATTGTATCTGTGTATTGGGTCAAATGCACCAGCTACCCCTGAGCAGTGCTGAGGACCGTGTCCTTCCAACTGTCCTAGGCTCAGAAAGTTGCTAGCTCCCTTTCCGCTGAAGATCCACTGGCTCTGAGCAGCCCAGTGATGTGACCTGAGGACAGGAAAGATTTAGGTTTATATTTTTTATCTGATATTATTTATTTATTTTTTGAATAGGTAACAATTTCAATCTAGAGACTACTCTCCCCGTTTACTGTGTGTTCATAGAGTTTTCTGAAATTCTTTCATTTTTAAAATAGCTAACACATTCCCTTGACAGCCACAATATGTAAAGAAATGCAGTGAACATCACCTTCCTAGGTTTGTTTCTCATCTGCCTGGTCCCCAGAACCCCAGCAGGTTACCATTATCATGAGTATTTTGATGATCTTTGCAGAGATTTTTTTAAAGGTGCACATACAACCTAATTAATACAAATGTTTTCTTTCCCACTGTACCCCACCAGCCCCCTCTGTGCCTTGCTTTTTTCCCCATTTAATATATTTGGAAATCTTTCCAATTATGTACATAAAGATCTTTTTGTGTGCAATATCATATTGTTACACTTTCTTGATGTGTCCTAACTCACTGGACTGCTAATATTAATGTGATAAAAAACAAAAACAAAAAAAAATATTAATGTGATACATAGGTCTTGTCTAATCTTTCAATTACAAATAATGGTGCAGTGAATGATTTGAATATACATACTTTCTTATGTGTGCAAGTACACTTTGTATGCACACTTATGGAATTGCCCATCAAGGGAAATATGCATTTGAAATATTGGTAGATCATGCCCAACTGTTCTCCTCAGGGTCTGAACAGTTTCTTAGTGGGGAGCACACTTGAACAGGATCCTGGCTACACTCAATACACAATACAACTCTTACACACTCCCTGCTACAACTCTGAAGGAAAACCAGGCTATTCATGAGGAATATAGAAGAATGAGCAGTTAAGAATTCTTGTGATGCTGGAATGTTGAGTTTCCACAGAAGATCGATGCTTGCACACAGCCCGTTGACAGACTTAATACCCGGAAACTTGAAAGTACACAATAAACAATCAAAAAAAAGCCCTATCTTCCCTGAGAACAAACAAGATTGCTGTATGCCCAAGGCAAAAGCTGTAAGTCTGTCTCCTTGCCAGAATCTCAAAGCCCAGTCTGCCAGACAGTCGGGGACACTTGAAATTGTACTAACAGTAAAGACATGATCAGAAGCTCAGAGTCTCATCCACATGCTGGGTACTGGGCTTTTTCAGGAGAGAATTACTGAAAAAGCCACTAACTTTCCCAACTTGCAGAAAAACTTAAGATACTATAAATCCAATTTCCCCATGGCACTTTGAAAATCTAAAAAGACAGCCTATCAAAAGATTATGACATTGCAGAAAAAATTTTGCATCATTAATAGAAAAAATATACATGTTAACATCAAAGAACACATTAAACTTGAAAGGCTTCCTCCATTCAAAATATACCCTCACTCCTTCTTCCCCTCTGATTTACTCATTATTTCATGTTTTCCTCAAAGATCACCTTCCACTGGAGCAATTTCTCATGCATGTGAGTTAGATGTCCTTCTGTTTCATTTTATGATGATAAAAATAGTATATGTATGAATCTGTACCTGGACTAACGGTAAAATCTTAGTGTTGAAAATCTAGGTCTTCAAATTTGCAGCAGTGGCATTAAGCGAATGTTTATTCCTGTATTACCTTTTAATTACCCATGCTGTCAATCATTTCCAACTCCTAGTTACCCTACAGGGCAGAGTAGAACAGCCCCACAGGGTTCCCTAGGCTGTAATCTTTTCCAAAGTCAACTATAGAGCTGCTGGCAGATTAGAGCCACAAAGCACTTAACCAGTGTGAATCCAGGGATCCTTGCCTTTTAATTAGTACCCAGGAATTCTAATTTTGGAATGTTTCTCAGTCAAATTTCAGCTCAGCTCCATCTTAAGTGGCTTCACTGAGGTTAGTCACTAGAAATTTGAGGTGCAGAGAGCTGGAGAAAGCAGAAAGTAGGCAGCAGTGGCTACAGATTTCATACTATGCAGCAGTAACAACTAAGGAGGCAGATGTGTACGAAACAAGAAGGGTAGATTTTTCAGTGTCGAGTGAAAACTAACAAAACACAGTATATGATCAACAGCACAATGTGAGTTAAAAGTTATACAAGTCCCCCACCTCCCCCCGCTCCAAAAAAAAAAAAAAACTTTAGTGATAGCTGCCGAATGACTGAGCTCTGGGGAAAAGTAGAGAATTACCACAGGCCACCTCAGGGCATCCTGCACTGCAATCTCTCTGGGACAAGTATTTCCTGGCAAAAAGTGCGGGTTGTCTTCTTGGGACCCTACTTTCTAAAGGGCCAATGTTTGTAATCAGCAGGTGAGTTCCGAGGTGCATTAGACAGACAGAGAAATGGCATAAGGCAGTACAGAGAAAGATCTTGAAATTAAATTCCTTAGAGCCTGCCTGAGGTTTCCAGGCCAGGAATTTGTGAGGGATTTGGGCGATTGGGGAAAAGCCTTGCTTGGTCTTGAGTCATGTTTAATCTTGGTGGTTTTGGGGGAAAAAATAAACAGGCTACAGATATGAAAATGTTCAAAAGGAAGAGACAAATTTAGCTTTACTGAAAGGGTACATCCAGCAAACATCCATTTGATTCTTCAGAGGTAGCTGCCAGATCCGTCGTAGTTTCCACAGTGCAGTGGTCAGCACGTTCGCCTTACACGCGAAAGGTCCCTGGTTCAAACCCAGGTGGAAACGGTTCTTTTTCATACGCTACATTATGCATTCTTTAACGCTAGACAGTCATCGTTAATGCGCAAAATAGTCGCATAGTAAATTTTCACAAATACTGTCATAAGTGTGAAATGGCCGATAATGAGATAGTAAGAGAGGAGTAGTTCTACCATTTCTTCCTGACTCAAGTCATTATTTTCTCAAACAACTGCTCCTCTCCAATAAAAAACAAACAGATCCTAGTAAATGTTACCTGGCGTGGGCTCTTGCACGCTGGTTACACCTCTCCTCCTTTATGCCCTATTCTCCTGTTGTCTCGGAGAGTCCTTGTGGCTCTCCCCATAGGTTTGGTGTGGGAAAAAACCAGGTGTATTCGGTACTGCAAACTGCGCGTTGGATACATTTTGGGTGATTGATGTGAATGGATCCTGTTGAAAAAGTTAGCAGGTGTCGACGTAAAAGTTGACCGCAGGAGGTGTTTCCGTCAGCTTTCAAACCCAAGACCTTTCCATGTGAGACGAGTATGATAAACACTACACTAGGGAAACCCCACCCAGTCTAAGAGTCCTGTATCCATCAGAGCCCATTCCTAAAAATCTTACAGTCTTCCCTCTATTCAGGTATGCTACTAAGTCAGTGTCTACAACTGCGTTTTAAAATTCGTCCAATACAAGCACCATGCCGAGATTAGCAGTGTTGAACACCCAGCAATTGTTAAGAACTGTAACTTCTCTTAGCCTCATGCTAAAACCATGACCACCAACAGAAAAATCTCACATGTCTTGGCGCTGACCAGACTAAACGTTTGTTTCGTGACGTAATCACGGAGACACTGGTGTTCATCCACCTGCCTCTCACAGAATTCACTTCAACCTCCTCCCAGTATCAAAATTGTAAGTCCTGTTGAGTTTACCTTCACACTCTATGAAACATCCTTCTCCTCTTTTCTTTACAGGTACCTAGTTATGGCCCTTGATAATCTGTTCTTCACTACTTTCCACAGGGCTCCCAGGTTCGGCTCTCTAAATTATTCTGAGCACAGCTTGAAATTCAAAACGTCATTCCCTTTTTAAAATTCCGCAAAGGCAAACCTTTCTTATTTAATAATATTTTTAAAAATGCACCTAAAATTCTAATTTTCTACCCAAGAACTGTTTTTAGCAGTTATCCACATATTTTGATACCCTCTACTTTCATTATTTTCCCTTTCAAACTATTTTTTATAATTTCCCTAGTAATTCCGTCGACTCATGAGTTATTTAGAAGTGTGATGTTGATTCCTAGATATTTGGAGAAATTCCTTTTTTTTTTTTAGCTTAATTCTATGCTGGTTAGAAAATACTTTTTTATTTCAGTTAGAAAACACTGTTTTTATTTCAGTCCTTTAATATTCAGTGAGATTTTATTTGGCCATTAAGGCACAATTTTTGTGAATTTTTTATGTGCACTTGTAAAGAATATATACTCTGCAGTTGTTGGGTATCATATCTTAGAAATGGCAAGGAGATCAAGTTGTTAGGTTAAAAGAATAATTCAAATCTCGTGTTCTCTTATTCCATATTGAATTTTTTTGTATCTGCTTTTTCTATTACTTGATAAGAGAAATGTGTTAAAATAACTCTGATTTTTAATCTTTAATTTTTTTACTTTTTAATTTTGAAATAATTACAGATTTACAGAAAGTTGCAAAGATAGTACAGAGGAGTCCCTTGTATCTTTTGCCCCATTTCCACCAATAGTTACATGTTATAACTTTGAGTTCAATATTAAAACCAAGAGTTAACTTTAATACAATGCACAGTGTGTGTATAATTCTGTGTCATTTTACCACATGTGTGGATTCACATAAGCACCACCACAGTCCATACGCAGAACTAGTTCATCACTACAAAGATCTCTCCCCTTTATAGTCACAAACACACCCTTCACCACAACCAGTAATCCTGTTTCCACCTCTATAATTTTATCACTGAGTGAATGTTTTACAAACGGAATCATACAGTACGTGACCTTAGATGTTGATGTGTGTGTGTTTTTTCCTCCACAGCTTTATGCCTTTGTGTATCAATATTTTTTTGGCTTTTTATTGCCTAGTTGTATTCCATGGTATGTATAAACCACAGTTTTCTTAACCATTCAACTATTGAGAGGGATTTTAGTTGTTTCCAATAATTTGCTGTTACAAAGAAAGCTGTTATGAACAGTTAGTTGTGTACAGGTTTTTGTGTGAACATGTTTTCATTTCTGTTCTGATATATTTTGAGGTTATGCTGTTGCATGATACGAATTTAGAATTATATCTCTCTTTTACAAAATGTCACCTTTCCATGATTACAAAATACCTCTTTTATCATTATGTAATATCTATGGGAATACTACTTGCCTTAAAGTCTACATTTTTTATGTTAATCCAACCTTTCCAATTTTTTTTTATCTTTGTGTGATATATCTTTATCATTTTACTTTTACAAGTCTTCCAATATTTTTTTGTTTTTGTTTTTCTCTCTTTTTCTTCAGTATGGATAATTTCTATTGGTCTCTCTTCACATTCACTGCTCTTTTCTTTTGCAGTAGCCAGTCTGTTTTAGAGCCCACTCAATAAATTATGAATTTCAATATTTCAATTTTCAGTTCTATTAATTTCATCAATTTTTTCTCTTTTGATACTTTCAATGTTTTTATCCACTTTGTTCATCTTTTCTTCTACTTTCTGTTTCTTGTATATAATAGTTACTAGAGTTCTTGTTAGCTAATAACAGATGGTCATCTTCAGGTCTACTTCTATTGTCTGTGGTTTTGGTTAATATTTTCATGCTTTTTTGCATGTTGAAATTTTCAACTGTATATCATGTATTGTGTATAAAAACCAAAGAGCAAAAGGATAAAATTTATATTACTTTCTCCCTGAGGTAATAGACTCTTTTGTTAGGCCTCTGGTTTAGGAAAAAGTACAGGCAAAGTTCCTGAGATGATGGAAATACTCTGTATCTTGCCCTTGATTTGGTTATACTCACACACATACTCACACATTAAGCATATATTAATCTTGCAGTGAGTTAAATGATGCCCCTGAAAGGATGTGTCTACTTTCTAATCCTCAGAACCTGTGAATGTGAACTTATTTGAAAAAAGAATCTTTGCAGAAGGAATTAAGGATCTTGAATTGAGATCATCCTGGATTATCTGGGTAAACCCTAAATCCGGTGACAAATGTCCTTATGATAGAAGAGGAGAAGACACACACATAAGAGAAGGCCATGTGAAGATGGAGGGAGATTGGAACAGCCACCACAAGCTAAATGAAGCAAGGAAAGATTCTCCCCTAGAGCTTCAGAGGGAGTGCAGCCATGCTAACAAGTAGATTTCAGATTTTAGGACTCCAGAACTGTGAGATAATAAATTTCTGTTGTTTTAAGCCACCTGGTTTATGATAATTTGATATGGCAGCCTTTAGGAATCTTATAAAAATTTATGCAGTTGAAGTCTGTACATTGCACTGCATGTAAATTGCATCAGATTTAAAAACCTCTAGATGATGTCTACATTAAAGTTAAACATTCAGTGAGTAATAAATAAACCTTCCTCATTACATTCACATTAAAATATCATTTTTTTTTCCTGGAGATGCTTTTCTCCTTCCTTGCCTATCTGGTTCATTCATTCTCATTTGGTCTCATTTCTTTCCACACTTTGCTGCAGTCTAGAACTCCGTGATGCTCCCCCCAAATCTCTCACCTCCATTCTGTCTCCATTGTGGAGTCCTTGCTCCTCTTGTTCTCTCTACACCCAGTTCACTTTTTTTTTTTTTTTGTCTCGTAATGAATTACCTTATCTGTGTATCTTCCTCTAATAATTAGGACTGGGGGGTGATGCCCCTTCTCAGTTCTCCTGTTATGAGTTCTCTTGGATATTTGTTTCTGTTATTTCACTTGACAATTTCATGATAATTAGCCATTTACATCCATTTTTAAATAAACGATTAGATTTTATACTACTTTCTAGAGTCTCAATTCCTTCACACAACTTGAATCTCCCTTCAGTACCTGGCATGGGATTGGGCGCATAGTGGGTTTTCACTAATTTATTTCAAATAAAAAAAACTATGTGCATGTAACAGAAAGGCAACTTGTTTTGCTAATCTGATCTCAGAAAAATACAGAAAGTATCTAGGTTATGCTACTTGGGAAATATCACGTTATTCCGATATCAACAACAGTCCGTCAACAGGATGTCAGGACTTTGTCAGAGAAGTCATTCTCTTTTTGACAACTTTTTCAAGGCTGGTGGAGTAGATTCAAGCACCATCTCTTTGCTGAGCACTTTCTTAGGGGTTTGCCCATTGTGGGAAGGCAGGAAATTTCTGGGGGAGGGGAGGGCGGAGGGGCGATGATGACAGTGATGTAAGTAATGAAAGAAGCTGAGAAGCAAACGATAGTCAAATACATTCCTAAAATCATCTTCATTCATTAAAACAGATGAATAGTTATTAGATATCCAATGAATATAATCTACAGCTACAAATGTAAGTGATACAGAATCAAAATTTCTAGACAGAAGTCCTCAATCTGGAGCATGCAGATATATCTGTCCCTATTCTAAAACTTGAGAAACCAAGTGTGTTTCCGTAGAATAATGGTTATCACGTTTGCCTAACACGCAGAAGGTACCTGGTTCGAAACCGGGTGGAAACAGTGGGTTGGCCCTTTTCAGGTAGCAGGTGGTGGCGACAAGACCTTCCTGGTGCAGCGCAGGTGGGACTGGCTCCCTGGGAGTCCCGACAACGGAACACGCTGGCTTTTCGTAAGGAAGTTTTTCTCAGGGATTTCTAAGAAGGAACAGGGCTCCACTTTGAGCCGAACAGGGAATTGCAGAGTCCATTCTCCGCTCTTTATAGCTCAAGCACAGAAATGATATTCCGCGAAATAGGCAAGCGGACCTAATGTGGATGGGGCACTTATCACAGAAACAGTCCCGAGTATTAAAAAAAAAAAAGAATCTAGGCCGTAGCTGGTATGGAAGCCGAATTCTTAATCGCAGCATCAGTACAAGAAGGCCCTGCTCAACTAATTTCTTTTCCCTTCTACAACGCAATCACTGTCACTTAGTGTCCCTATAATAAGTAGGAATCCCCTAATTCTTCCTATTTTCCCCTTCCTTTCTAGTCCGCCAGTCGCAACACACCTAGTTTAAATAAACTAGCCATCCTAATGGAGAGTGTTTAACAACAAAAACAAAAGCATCTCTGGAGTGGAAAAAGCTTGGTAAAGAGAACGCTCGAGCTGATTCTTGAGTGTTTTTTTTTTTTTTTTGGAAATAGGAAAAAAAAAAAAAAAAGTCCTTTTTCCAGCCTTGTACCTGTACCTATATAGTCAGCTTCCTCACAGGAGATAACAAACAAAAAAAACGACCTTTATAACGAAGGTGGGGGCCTTGAAGGAGATGGTTAATGTTTCAATTCTATGGATTTGGCCCAGAAAACCTACCGCCAAGGTGCTATGGTGAGAGAATTTCCTCTGCATCTCCTAGAACATCCTGGAGCAAATCAAGGCTGTTTCCCCAGGGTGGTGTCTTAGTTTCTTTGTGGTGTTAGAAACACCACAGGAGGGCGGTTTTCAAAAACCAAAATTTATTTCTTCACAGCTTAGGAGGCTAGAAGTCCAAATTCCGGGCATGGGCTCTAGGGGAAGGCTCTGTCTGCCTTCTCTCAGAGATCCTTGCCTCAGCGTCTCCAGTTCTTCTCAGCCTTCCTTGAGGATCTCCCCGTGCCATGTGCCTTTCCTCCATTCGTGCCCACTTGCTTCTGTGCCTAATCTGTTCCTTTTATATCTTCAAAGTGATTGAATTTAAGACAAGTCCTACACTTATATGATCTTATTAACATAACAAAAAAATCCTATTCCAAATGAAATTACATACACGTGTATGGGGTTAGGATTTACAACACATATTTTGGGGGGCATAATTCAATCCGTAACAGGTGGGAATGTGGTGAATACCAGGATGCATTTGACAGAGAAAAGTCTAGGACGGCACCAAGGAAGTTCTTGAAATCAATTTCCTTAGAGCCTCCCTGAAGTTTCCAGGCCTGCAATTTGTGAAGGATTTCAGTCACTGGGGGGAAGGACTTCCTTAGCCTGGAGTCATGTTTGATATCGATGACTTTGAGGAGAAAATATACAGGCAACAAATATGAAAATGTCTGAAAGGAAGAGAAATTATCTTTATCGAACACGTGACGTCCTGGAGAACATCCATTTGATTCTTCAGAGGTATCTATCATCTCGGTGATAGTTTCTGTAATGTAGTGGTTAGAACGTTCACCTTGGTTCCAACATGGTGGAAATGAGTCGTTTTCTAGATAACTCCAAATACTCCAGTCATGGGCGCTAATGCTAAAAATTGGCCTAACGCGAACAGCGTGGGGACGGGCAGTGTCTTCTAGCACCCCTCCGTTGCTGGAC
This sequence comes from Elephas maximus indicus, assembly GCF_024166365.1. Lineage (NCBI taxonomy): Eukaryota > Metazoa > Chordata > Mammalia > Proboscidea > Elephantidae > Elephas > Elephas maximus. Next base: position 78,767,027 of record NC_064819.1, read on the forward strand.
TTCGCGGTTTATGAACCAGCTGGTAAACGCAATAGAACAAGGCACGGGCTTGACCAGCCTTCGCTACTCGCAGAGATTGAAGCTCTCTTGTTTCTGAATACTGAAAAGAGTCCCTTTTGAACCGCCTCGGTGCATCTTCTATCAGGCTTTTTTGTCTTTTAAAATTAGTATTATTGATATTATTATTGATTTGTATTATATCGTTTACTTAAGAGTTCTTTACAGGATATTTGTATATATTCCCCCTGCCAGTGGGTGGACATCTTTTGATGAAATTCTTAATTTTCATGTGAGGTCCGATTCATTTAACTTTTATGTTTTTTTCTTTTGTGGCTTTCTAAAAAATCGTCTACTCCAAGATCACAAAGATATTCTATGCTTTTTCCCCCCAGTAGCTGAATTTATTTACCTTCGCCTTTAGGAATATGGGCAAAAGACCTTCCCAGGCACTTCCCAAATAGGATATATCAATGACCAATGAGTATATGAGATGTTGGGATACCTTAATAAAAAAAAAAGTTTGTTTTTTCAACAAGCGTCGACGACTACCAGACAGAAGACATTGGCTGTCTTTGCCAACTTAATTTTCTTGCCAGAAATATTTTCAGAACTCTTCTGTAATGGTCGCGTGTGGGGGGGGGGGGGTGTAAAGGATGGAGGGGGGTGGTGTCTGGGGACTGGAGGATGAAATGGGTTGCAGATTATGGAGATACGATTTCTGCCCTGTGGATCTAAGGAAATACCTCCGCACTTCAAGGGCAACTGTTAAATCTGACTCTTGTCCTCTCCCCCCTCCCCGCCCTTTTTTTTTCTTTAAGTTCCTTCCACCCCCTCCCCCCCCCCCGCCACCCTCCAGAAAAACCCTTAGAGACTTGGTTCTTATCTGGGCTTGATGTAAGCCTTTCAGTTCCAGGCGTTTCCATTGCAGGGTCAGTGTCCACCACACCTTTCCAGGATGCTGGGTGCAACGGGGGGCACTAGAATAGGACCCATCTCTCCAGGAATACTGTCCTCTGAGTTGTGAGCTCAGTCGCTGCCAAGAGCTGGTGGGTACCCGAAGTCACTTCATCAGTGGGGTCAGTGGGAAGCAGGACCGAGATTACCCAATAAGCAAGGTAAAGCTCAGCCCCAATTGTGGCTTTTCACCAATCTGCAGTGCACAATTTCACTTGTCGCCCACCACAAAGATGTGGTGAAACCTATGTGAAATTGTTCACCACAGATTAGCAAGTAAATACAATTAAGCTCGTGCTTACTGGTTAATTCGACCCTGATGGGAATTCCTCCAGGACTCGGAATCCAGCTTCACCCAAGATGGAGGTTCAGAGAGTCAGGATGATAAAAGCTGGAGGACGGAGCCCAAACGTTCATAGAGTTGGGATGATGTCTAGACACAGACTTTGCCTCTTTCACAAAAAGTAATCAAGACGGACCATAAGCCTAAATGGAAGATGCAAAACTCTACAACTTCTAGAAGACAAAGGTACGAGACAATCTAGGTGACTGTGGGTTTGACAATAACTTTTTAGAAACAACACCAAAAATATAATCCATAAAAAAAATCTATAAGTTGTACTTCTTTAAAATTAAAAAACTGCTCTGAGAAAGATACTGTTAGGAGAATGGAAAGCCACAGGTTGGGGAAAATATTCTGATAAATGATTTATATCTAAAATATGAAAAGACCTCTTAAAACTCAATAATAAGAAAACACAACAACCCAATTTAAAACTTGAACAGACATCTCACCAAAAAGAAATCTGCTTCATATGTGGTTGTTGTGTGCCAGTCACCCTACATGACAGGGTAGAACTGACTCACAGTGCTTCCAAAGATTTTCCGCTCACCTTTTAGTTAGCTGACCTATTGGTTAGCAGCCTGAGCTCTTTACCACTTCACCACCAGGGCTGCATATGTCATTAGGGAATTGTAATTTAAAACAACAATGAGATACCACTTCACACCGTAATTAAAATGGCTAAAATCCCAAACACTGACTACACCAAATGCTGGAGAGGATGCAGAGCAACTAGAACTCTCATTCGTGCAAAATGGTACAGTCACTTTGGAATACAAGTCTGGAAGTTTTTTAAGAAGCTAACATAGACATACCCTATGATCTAGGAGTTGCACTACTAGGTATTTACCCAAATGTATTAAAACTACTGTCCACATAAAAAAAAAATAGCTGTACATGAATGTTTATAGTAGCTTTTTTCATAATTGCCCCAAATTGGAAGCAACCAAGGTGTCTTTCAACAGGTGAACAGATAAACTGAGGTATGTCCATACAATGGAATATTATTCAGTTATAAGAAGAATTGAGCGATCATGCTATGAAAAGACATGGAGAAACCTTAAATGCGTACTGCTAAGTAAAAAAACCAGTGTGAAAAACTGACATACTACTCTATGATTTCAACTATATGATATTCTGAAAAAGGCAAAACTATAGAGACAGTAAAAAGGTCAGTTGTTGCCAGGGGTTTCAGGAGGAGGGATTGACAGATGACTAGTTAGAGCACAATAGGGCAGTGAAACTAACCTGTATGATACTATAGTGGTCGACGCATTACATTATGCATTTGTCAATAGCCATGGAATTATACAATACAAAGAGGGAGCCCTAAGTAAACTGTGGACTTAAGTTAATAACATATCATTATAGATTCATCAAATGTAACAAATGCACAGGAACGCAAGATTTTAATAATAGGAGGGGACACATGGGAACTCCGTACTTTCTGTGTAATTTTTCTGTAAACCTAAAACCGATCTAAAAAATAGCCTATTAAAAGAATTTCTTTAAAAAAATTACTTAAATTAAAAAAAAATGAATGGGCATTGTGAACGACAGAATTAACATAACTTTCATTATTTTTCCTTTCAAATAATTTTTTCTAATTCCTCTTGGAATTCCTCTTTTGACTCATGAGTTATTTAGAAGTGTGATGTTCATTTCCCAAAGCTGGAGATTTTCCTCTTTTCTAGCTTAATTCTATGTTCATTAGAAAACTACTATTTCAGTCCTTTAACATGTAGGGAGATTTTAATTGGCCATTAATTTTCCATGTGCACCTAAAACGAATGTGTATTCTGTATTTTTTGGGTGTTGTATCTTATAAATATCAACTAGATCAAGTTGTTAGGTTAAGAGAGTAGTTCAAATCTTCTATTCCATTTTGAGTCTTTTATATCTGCTTTTTCTGTCACTTGCTAAGTTAGATATATTAAAATAAGTATGGATTTTTCTATTTTTAGTTTTTTTGCTTTTAATTTTGAAATAATTACATATTTATAGAAAGTTGCAAAGATAATACAGAGGAGTCCGTTGTATCTTTTGCCCAGTTTCCACCTAACTGTTACTTGTCATAACTGTAAGTACAATATTAAAACCAGGACTTAAACATTAATAAAATGCAATGTATGTGCACATTTTATCACATGTGTAGATTCATGCAACCACTACCACAGTCACTATACGAAACTGTTTCATCACCACAAAGGTCTCTCCCCTTTATAGTCACATGCACACACGCCCTCCATCGCCTCTAACATTTCACAACCAGTAATCCCTTTTCCATCTCTATAATTTTATCATGTAGTGAATGTTTTATAAATTGAATCATACAGTATGTGATCTTTGATGTTTGTTTTTTTTTTTTCTACACAGCCTAATGCCCTTGAGTCTCTCCTATTGCTGTGTGTCAAAGTTTTCTTTTTGTTGTTTTTTGTTTTTTCCTTTTTATTGCCGAGTTGTATTCCATGGTATGTAGGAGCCACAGTTTTCTCAACTATTCACTTAGTGAGGGGCATTTTATTTGTCTCCAATGATTTGCTATTACAAATAAAGTTGCCATGAACAGTTGTGTAAAGGTTTTAGTGTGAACGTGCTTTCATGTCCGTTCTGGTATATTTTGAGGCTGTGTTGTTGGATAATATACATTTAGAATGATGTCTCTTTTATAAAATCTCCCTTTCCCATGATTATGAAATACCTCCTTTATTATTATGTAATATATGGTAATACTAGTTGCCCTAAGGTCTACCTTTTTTTTTTTAATGTTTAAACAGTCTTACCAGCTTTTTTATCTTTTGTGTGTTATATCTTTATTTGACTTCTACATGTGTCTTCTTACGTCTTCTGAATTTTTAAAAAATTTTTCTCTCTTTTTGTCTGTTTCTATTTCTACTGGCCTGTTTCAAGTTAACTTCTCTTTTGCTATTCCGGTCTGCCTTAAAGCCCACTCAATAAATTATGAATTTCAGTATTTCAATTTTCGCTTCCATTGATTTTTTCTCTTTTGATATTTTCCATGTTTTTATCCATTTTGTTCATCTTTTCCCCTACTTTATGTGTCATGTTAATAATTGTACTAAAATTCTTATTAGCTAATTCAAAGAGATGGTCATCTTCAGTTCTACTTCTATTGTCTGTTCTTTTGTATTTTGGGTCATATTTTCACGCTTTTCTGTGTGTTATAATTTTCACTTGTTTGTCAGGTATTGTGAATAAAAATCAAAGATCAAAAACATAAAACTTACATTCTCCCTGAGAAAATTGATCCTTTCTTTTATCAGGACTCTAAAACCCGTTGCTGTCGAGTCGATTCCGACTCTAGTGAAGGAGAAAGTACAGGCACACTTCTAGAGGTAATGGAAATATTCTATATCTTGACCTTAGTTGGTTACACACACACATTAATTATATATTAATCTTGTAGTGGGTTGAATAATGCCCCTGAAAAGATGTCTACTTCCTAACCCTCGGAACCTGTGAATGTGACCTTATTTGAAAAAGGAGTCTTTGCAGATGGAATTACGGATCTTGAAATGAGATCATGCTGGATTATCTGGGTCAACCCCAAATTCAGTGACAAGTGTCCTTATGATAGAAGAGAAGGAGACACACACCTAAGAGAAGGCCATGTGAAGATGGAGGCAGAGATTGGAGCAGCCACCACAATCTACATGAAGCAATGAAAGAGTCTCCCCTAGAGCCTCCAGAGGGAGATTTCAGACTTCAGGACTCCAGAACGTGAGAGAATAAATTTCTGCTGTTTTACACCATCTGGTTTATGAAAATTTGTTATGGGGAGCCCTTAGGAATCTTATAAAATTTGTGCAGTTAAGATTTTTCCGTTGTGCTGCATGTAGGTTACATCTTCATTTGAAAAAACCTCTATGATGTCTCCATTCTAGATGATGTCTACATTAAGGTTAATCATTCATTGAGTGAAAAATAAACCTCCCTCATTATATTCATATTAAAATATCATTTTCTTTCTGTGGATGCTTTTCTCCTGTCTTACCCATTTGGTTCATTTATTCCCATTTGGTCTCATTTCTTTCTAGTCTTTGCGGTAATCTAGAACTCTCTGATGCTCCCCTCAAACCTCTCACCTCCATTCTGACTCTACTGCTGGAGTCCTCACTCCTCCTGTTCCCTCTACACCCAACTCTCATTGTTTTGTCTAGTAATTAATTACTTATCTGTGTATATTCCTCTAATAATTAGGACTGGAGGTAATGCCCCTTCTCAGTTGCCCTGTTATGATCTGTCTTGGATATTTGTTTCTGTTGTCTCACTTACCAATTTAATGATAATTAACCACTTTTGTGAAATTTGTAATAAATGATTAGATTATATGCTACTTTTAACTTTCTAGCCCTTCAATTCCTTCATATAACTTCAATCTCCCTTCTGTACCCACCATGGCTTGGCACATAGTAGGCTTTTCAGTAATTTATTTAAAATAAACAGAAATATATGTATGTAATAGAAAGGGAACTTGTGCTGCTGATCTGATCTCAGAAAAACACACAAGTATCTAGGTTATGCTAATTGGGAAATATCACCTTATTTGGATATCAACAATAGTCCATCAGTAGGATGTCAGGACTTATATTTGTCAGAGCTGTCTCTCTCCTTTTGGCAACATTTTTAAGACTGATGAGTAGGTTCAAGTACCATGTCTTTGCTGAACACCTTCTTACGGGTTTGCCCATTATGGAAAGGCATGAAATTTCTGTCTAGGAGGGTGTGTTTGTTTGGGGTGCGCTAGTATTTTTAGTGGGGGGACAGTGATGTAAAATATTGAAATGTGTTGGAAAAGTCAACACCAAATACATCTCCAAAATCATCCTTATCCACTAAAACGAATTATTAGATATAAAATAGATATAATCCATAGCTACAAAGCTGAGTGACAGGATTAAAATATCTGGATAGAGGTTTCCAACTCCGGCAATGCGGACATACTTTCCACTTTCTGACAACAAGCCCACACTGCCTGTCTCCGTAGTGTAGTGGTTATCACGTTCGCCAAACATGCGCAAGGTCCTCGGTTCAAAACCGGGCGGAAACAACAGTTCTATCTCCTTTTTTTTTTTTTTTTTTATCTTTTAACTCTAAATTTCGCGTCTGAGATTCTCTACCTGAAACCCACAGAATCTGTGTATTTGGTGAAACGCACCAACTATCCCGCTGTCTGTGTCCTGAGCCGAGCTGAGGACCCTGTCCTCCCACCTCTCCCAGGCTAAGAAAGTTGCTAGCTCCCTTTCGGCTGAAAGTCTGCGGGTTCTGAGCAGCCGGCTGATGTCGACCCCAGGACAGGACAGGATTTAGGTTTATAACTTTTTCCCTGAAATGATTTATTTATTTTTCAATAGGTGACTTCAATCCACAGACTAATCTCCCCGTCTACTATGTATTTGTAGAGTTTTCTGAAATTCTTTCATTTTTAAAATAGCTAACACATCCTCTTGACAGTCGCAGTATGGAAAGAAATGCAGTGAACATCACCTTCCTAGGTTTGTTTCTCATCTGCCTGGTCCCCAGAACCCCAGCATGTTACCATTATCATGAGTATTTTAATGATCTTTGCAGAGATTGTTTTAAGGTGCACATACAACCTAATTAATACAAATACAAATGTTTTCTCTCCCACCCTACCTCGCCAGCCCCCTCTGTGCCTTGCTTTTCTCACTTAATATATTTGGAAATCTTTCCAATTATGTACGTAAAGACCTTTGTCTGCAATATCGTATTATTACATTTTCTTGATGTGTCCTAACTCACTGAACTACTAATACTAACGTGATACATAGGTCTTATCTAGTCTTTCAATTACAGATAATGGTGCAGTGAATAATTTGAACATACATAATTTCTTATGTGTGCAAGTACACTTTGTATGCACACTTATGGAATTGCCCATCAAGGGAAATATGCATTTGAAATATTGGTAGATCCTGCCCAGTTGTTCTCCTCAGGGTCTGAACAGTTTCTTAGTGGGGAGCACACTTGAACAGGATCCTGGCTACACGCAATACACAATACAACTTTTACACACTCCCTGCTACAACTCTGAAGGAAAACCAGGCTATTCATGAGGAATATAGAAGAATGAACAGTTAGGAATTCTTGTGATGCTGGAATGTTAAGTTTCCACCAGAAGATCGATGCTTGCACACAGCCCATTGACAGACTTAATACCCGGAAACTTGAAAGTACACAATAAACAATCAAAAAAAAGCCCTACCTTCCCTGGGAACAAACAAGATTGCTGTATGCCCAAGGCAAAAGCTGTAAGTCTGTCTCCTTGCCAGAATCTCAAAGCCCAGTCTGCCAGACAGTCGGGGACACTTGAAATTGTACTAACAGTAAAGACATGATCAGAAGCTGAGAGTCTCATCCACATGTTGGGTACTGGGCTTTTTCAGGAGAGAATTACTGAGAAATTCACTAACTTTCCCACCTTGCAGAAAGAGTTAAGATATTACAAATCCAATTTCTCCATGGTACTTTGAAACTCTAAAAAGACAGCCTATCAAAAGATTATGACATTGCAGAAAAAATTTTGCATCATTAATAGAAAAAATATACATGTTAACATCAAAGAACACATTAAACTTGAAAGCTCCCTCCATTCAAAATATACCCTCACTCCTTCTTCCCCTCTAATTTACTCATTGTTTCAGGTTTTCCTCAAAGATCACCTTCCGACTGGAGCAATTTCTCATGCATGTGAGTTAGATGTCCTTCTTCTGTTTCATTTTATGATGATAAAAATAGTATATGTATGAATTTGTACATGGACTAATGGTAAAATCTTCGTGTGGAAAATCTAAGTCTTCAAATTTGCAGCAGTGGCATTAAGCCAATATTTATTCTTGTATAACCTTTTAATTACCCACGCTGTCAATCATTTCCAACTCCTAGTGACCCTACAGGGCAGAGTAGAACAGCCCCACAGGGTTCCCTAGGCTGTAATCTTTTCCGAAGTCAATTGTAGAGCTGCTGGTGGATTAGAAGCACAGAGCGCTTAACCAGTGTGACACCAGGGACCCTTGCCTTTCAATTAGTACCCAGCAATTCTGATTTCGGAATGTTTCTCAGTAAAATCCTAGCTCAGCTCCATCATAGGTGGCTTCACTGAGGTTAGTCATTGTAGAAAATGTGAGGTAGCAGAGAGCTGGAGAAAGTACACAGCAGTGGCTACAGATTTCATACTATGCAGCAGTAACAACTAAGGAGGCAGATGTATATGAAACAAGAAGGGTAGATTTTTCAGTATCAAGTGAAAACTAACAAAACACAGTATATGATCAACAGCACAAAGTGAGTTAAAAGTTATGCAGGTTCCCCCCCCCCCCCCCCATAAAAAAAGGAAAACCAGTGAGTGATAGCTGCTGAATAACTGAGCTCTGGGGAAAAGTAGAGAATTACCACAGGCCACCTCAGGGCATCCTGCACTGCAATCTCTCTGGGCCAAGTAGTTCTTGGCAAAAAGTGCAGGTTGTCTTCTTGGGACCCTGCTTTCTAAAGGGCCAATATTTGTAATCAGTAGGTGAGTTCCTAGGTGCATTAGATAGAGAAATGGCATAAGGCAGTACAGAGAAAGATCTTGAAATTAAATTCCTTAGAGCCTGCCTGAGGTTTCCAGGCCAGGAATTTGTGAGGGATTTGGGCGATTGGGGAAAAGCCTTGCTTGGTCTTAAAAAAAAAAAAAATTTTTTTTAGGTCTTGAGTCGTGTTTAATCTTGGTGGTTTTTTGGGGAAAATAAACAGGCTACAGATACGAAAATGTTCAAAAGGAAGAGAGAAATTTAACTTTACTGAAAGGGTACATCGAGCAAATATCCATTTGATTCTTCAGAGGTAGCTGCCAGCTCCGTCGTAGTTTCCACAGTGCAGTGGTCAGCACGTTCGCCTTACACGCGAAAGGTCCCTGGTTCAAACCCAGGTGGAAACAGATCTTTTTCATACGCTACGTTATGCATTCTTTAACGCTAGACAGTCATCGTTAATGCGTAAAATGGTCGCATAGTAAATTTCTACAAATACTGTTGTAAGTGTGAAATGCCCGATAATGAGACAGTAAGACAGTAGTTCTACCATTTCTTCCTGACTCAAGTCATTCTTTTCTCAAACAACTGCTCCTCTCCAGGTCCTAGTAAATGTTACCTGGCGTGGGCTCTTCCATGATGGTTACATGTCTCCTCCTTTATGCCCTATTCTCCTGTTGTCTTGGAGAGTCCTTGTGGCTCTCCCCATAAGTTCGATGTGGGAAGAAACCAGGTGTATTCGGTACTGCAATATTGCGCACTGGATACATTTTGGGTGATGGATTTGAATGGAACCTGTTGAAAAAGTTAGCAGGTGTGGATGTAAAAGTTGACCGCAGGAGGTGTTTCCCTCAGCTTCCAAACCCAAGACCTTTCCGTGTGAGATGAGGATGATAATCACTACACTAGGGAAACTTCACCCAATCTAAGAGTCCTGTATTGACAAGAGCCCATTCCTAAAAATCTTACAGTCTTCCCTCTATTCAGGTATGCTACTAAGTCAGTGTCTACAACTGCGTTTTAAAATTCGTCCAATACAAGCACCATGCCGAGATTAGCAGCGTCCAACACCTAGTAATTGTTCAGAACTGTCATTTCTCTTAACATTATGCTAAAGCCATGACCACCATCAGAAAAATCTCACACATCTTGGGCTGACCAGACTAAAAGTTTGTTTCTTGACGTCATCAAGCAGACACTGGAGTTCATCGGCCTGCATCTCACAGAATTCCCTTCACCTTCTCACAGTATCAAAAATGTAAAGTCCTCTTGAGTTTACCTTCAAAGTCTTCCAAACATCCTTCCCCTCTTTTCTTTCCGGTACCTAATTCTGGCCCTTGATAATCTGTTCTTCACTACTTTCCACAAGGCTCCCAGGCTTGGCTCTTTAAATCTATTCTGAGCAGAGCTTGAAATTCAAAATGTCATTTCCCTTTTTAAAATCCCCCAAACGCAAACCTTTATTTAACAATATATGCACCTAAAATTATAATTTTCTCCAGAAGAACTTTTTAGCAGCTGTCCACATATTTTGATACCCTCTACTTTCATTATTTTTCCTTTCAAGCCATTTTTTCTAATTTCCCTAGTAATTCCATGGACTCATGAGTTATTTAGAAGTGTGATGTTAATTTCCCAATATTTGGAGGAATTCCTTTTTTTTTTAGCTTAATTCTCTGCTGGCTAGAAAACACTTTTTTTTACTTCAGTCCTTTAATATTCAGTGAGATTTTAACTGGCCATTAAGGCCCAATTTTTGTGAATTTTCTATGTGCACTTAAAATGAATATGTAATCTGCAGTCATTGAGTATTGTATCTTATAAATGTCAAGGAAATCCAATTGTTAGGAGAGTAATTCAGATCTCCTATTCCATATTGAATTTTTTTTGTATCTGCTTGTTCTATCATTCACTAAGAGTAATATGTTAAAATAAGTGTGATTTTTTAATGTTTAATTCTTTTTTTTACTTTTTAATTTTAAAATCATTGCAGATTGACAGAAAGTTGCAAAAGATAGTACAGAAGTGTCCCTTGTATCTTTTACCCAGTTTCCACCAACAGTTACATGTTGTAACTCTAAGTTCAAAATTAAAACCAAGAGTTAACTTTTATACAATACAATGTGTGTGCATAATCCTGTGTCATTTTGTCACATGTGTAGATTCACGTAACCACCACCACAGTCAACAGGCAGAACCATTTCATCACCACAAAGATCTCTCGCCTGTATAGTCACACACACACACCCTCTGTCACTTCTAACATCTGACAACCAGTAATCCTGTTTCCATCTGTATAATTTTATCATTAAGTGAAAGTTTTATAAATGGAATCATACAGAATGTGACCTTTGATGTTGATGTGTGTGTGTTTTTTCCCACACAGCTTTATGCCCTTGAGACTATCCAAATAGTTTTCTGTATCAATATTTTTTGGCTTTTCATTGCCTGGTTGTATTCCATGGTATGTATAAACCACAGTTTTCTTAACCGTTCACCTATTGAGGGACATTTTAGTTGTTTCCAATAATTTAGTGTTACAGATAAAGGTGTTATGAAGAATTATGTACAGATTTTTGTGTGAACATGTTTTCATGTCTGTTCTGATATATTTTGAGGCTATGTTGTTGCATGATACAACTTTAGAATTATATCTCTCTTTTATAAAATGTCACCTTTTCATGGCTATGAAATCTCTCTTTTATCATTATGTAAATTTCTTTTTATGGTAATACTACTTGCCTTGAAGTCTACATTTTTATGTTAATACAGCCTTACCAATTTTTTGTTTATGTTTTTATGAAATATGCTTATCGTTTTACTTTTACATATCTTTTCTCATGCCTTCCAATTTTTTTTCATTTTTCTCTCTTTTTTTCTTCAGTTTGGATAATTTCTATTGGTCTGTCTTCACATTCACTGCTCTTTTCTTTTGCTGTATCCAGTCTGTCTTAAAGCCCACTCCATAAATGATGAACTTTAATATTTCAATTTTCAATTCTATTGCTTTCATTGATTTTTTCACTTTTGATATTTTCCTTGTTTTATCTACTTTGTTCATCTTCTACTTTCAGTGCCATGTCTATAATTGTTATTAAAGTTCTTGTTAGCTAATTTCAACAGATGGTCATCTTCAGGTCTACTTCTATTGTCTGTGCTTTTGGATTTTGGTTAGTATTTTCATTTTTTTTTTTTGCATACTGAAATTTTCATTTGTATGTCAAGCTTTGTATATAAAAACCAAAGATCAAAAGGATAAAATTTGTATTACTTTCTCCCTGAGATAATAGACTCTTTTATCAGGCCTCTGGTGTAAGAAAAAAGTACAGGCAACATTCCTGAGGTGATGGAAATATTCTGTATCTTGACCTTGGTGTGGTTACACTCACACACATACACACATATTAAGCATATATTAATCTTGCAGTGAGTTGAATGATGCCCCTGAAAAGATATGCCTACTTCCTAATCCTCAGAACCTGTGAATGTGACCTTATCTGAAAAAAGTCTTTGCAGACGGAATTAAGTTAAGGATCTTGAAATGATATCATCCTGGATTATCTGGGTGAACCCCAATTCAGTGACTAGTGTCCTTACGATAGACAGAAGAGAAGACATACATATAAGAGAAGACCATGTGAAGATGGAGGCAGAGATTGGAGCAGCCACTCCAAGGTTGATGAAGGAAGGAAAGATTCTCCCCTAGAGCCTCAGAGGGAGTGCAGCCATGCCAAAACCTAGATTTCAGAAGTTAGGACTCCAGAACTGTGAGAAAATAAATTTCTGTTGTTTTAAGCCACCTGGTTTATGACAATTTGATATGGCAGCCTTTAGGAATCTTATAAAAATTTATGCAGTTAAAATTTGTGCATTGTACTGCATGTGATTTGCATCTGAATTAAAAAACCTCTGGATGATGTCTACATTCTAGATGATGTCTACATTAAAGTTTAACATTCAGTGAGTAATAAATAAACCTCCCTCATTACATTCACGTTAAAACATCATTTTTTTTTTTTCCTGGCGATGCTTTTCTCCTTCCTTGCCTATCTGGTTCATTCATTATCATTTGGTCTCATTTCTTTCCACACTTTGCTGCAGTCTAGAACTCCTTGATGCTCCCCCAGAAATCTCTCACTTCCGTTCTTTCTCCACTGCAGAGTCCTTGCTCCTCTTGTTCTCTACACCCAGCTCACTTTTTTAAATCTGGTAATGAATTACCTTATCTGTGTATCTTCCTCTAATAATTCGTACTAGGGGGTGATGCCCCTTCTCAGTTCTCCTGTTGCGATTTCTCTTGGATATTTATTATTTCACTTGGCAATTTCATGATAATTAGCCATTTATGTCCTTTTATAAATACACGGTTAGCTTATATGCTACTTTCTATCTTTCTAGAGTCTCAATTCCTTCACACAACTTGAATCTCCCTTCAGTACATGGCATGGGATTGGGCGCTTAGTGGGTTTTCATTAATTTATTGAAAATAAACAAAAATATATGCATGTAACAGAAAGGCAACTTGTGTTGCTAGCCCGATCTCAGAAAAATACAGTATCTAGATTATGCTACTTGGGAAATATCACATTATTTGGATATCGACAATAGTCCATCAGCAGGATGTCAGGACTCAACATTTGTCAGAGAAGTCATTCCCCATTTGACAACTTTTTCAAGACTGACGGAGTAATCTCAAGCATCATCTCTTTGCTGAACACCTTCTTAGGGGTTTGTCCATTGTGGAAAGACAGGGAATTTGTACACGGAGACTAGCGGGGGAGCTGAGCGGTGGTGGTGACAGCGATGTAAGTCATGAACTGAGCTGAGAAGCAAACAATAGTCAAATGCATTCCTAAAATCATCTTCGTCCATTAAAACAGATGAATAGTTATTAGATATGCAGTAAGTATAATCTAGAGCTGCAAATGTAAGTGATACAGAATCAAAATTTCTCGGTAGAAGTTGTGAACCTGGAGCATGCAGACATAGCTGTCCCTCTTCTAACATCTGTTCTAACAGAGAGGCATCGGAGCGTGTTTCCGTAGTGTAGTGGTTATCACATTCGCCTGACACGCGAAAGGTCCCCGGTTCGAAACCGGGCGGAAACAGCGGTTTGGCCTTTTAACTCAGTATTTTGCTTTTGAGGTTCTCCATCTGAACCCCATAGAATCTGTGTATTTGGTCAAACACACCAACCCCCGCGCTATCTTTGTCCCCAGCCTGACTGAGGCGCGCATCCTTCCACCTCTCCCAGCCCCAGCAAGTTGCGGGCTCCCCTTCGGCTTGAGGTCCACGGATTTTGAGCAGCGGGTGGTGGAGACCCCAGCACAGGACAGAACCTTCCTGGTGCAGCGCGGGTGGAACTGGCTCCCTGGGAGTCCCGACAACGGGACACGCTGGTTTTTCCTAAAGAAGTTTTTCTCAGGGATTTCTAAGAAGGAACAGGGCTCCACTTCGAGCCGAACGGAGAATTGAAAGTCCATTCTCTGCTCTTTATAACTCAAGCACAGAAATGATACTCCACGAAATAGGCAAGCGGACCTAATGCGGACTGGGTACTTATCTCAGAAACAGCCCCCAGTATTAAAAAAAAAAATTAGGCCGTAGCTGGTATGGAAGCCGAATTCTTAATCGCGGCATCAATACGAGAAGGCCCTGATCAAATAATTTCTTTTCTCTTTTACAACGCAAGCATTGTCACTTAGTGTCCCTATAATAAGCAGGAATCCCCTAACTCTTATTTCCCCCTGCCTTAATCCACCAGTCGCAACCCACCCAGTTTCAATAAACTAACCATCCTAAAGCAGAGTGTTTAACAGCAAAACCAAACAACAACAACAAAAGCATCTCAGGAGTGGAAAAAGCCTGGTAAAGAGAATGCCAGAGCTGATTCTTTTTTTTGTGTGTGTGTGTGGAAATAGGGAAAAAGGTCATTTTTCCTGCCTCGTACCTGTATCTACATAGTCTGCTTCCTCACAGAAACAAACAAACAAACAAACAAACAAAAAACCCGACCTTTATAACCAAGGTGGGGGCCTTGAAGGAGATGGTTAAGGTTGTTTTAATTCTATGAATTTCACCCAGAAAACCCACGGCCAAGGTGCTATGGTGAGAGAATTTCCTCCGCATCTCCTAGAACATCCTGGAGCAAATCAAGGCTGTTTCCCCAGGGTGGTGTCTTAGTTTCTTTGTGGTGTTATAATAGAAACACCACAGGAGGGTGGTTTTCAAAAACAAAAATTTATTTTTTCACACCTGAGGAGGCTAGAAGGAGTCCAAATTCCGGGCATGGGCTCTAGAGGAAGGCTCTCTCTGCCCTCTCTGGGAGACCCTTGTCTCAGCATCTCCAGTTCTCCTCAGCCTTCCTTGGGGATCTCCCCATGCCGTGTGCCTTTCCTCCACTTGTGCCCACTTCCTTCTGTGCCTAATCTGCTCCTTTTATATCTCCAAAGTGATTAAATTTAAGACACGTCCTACACCTATATGATCTTATTAACAAAACAAATCCTATTCCAAATGAAATTGCATACACGTGTTTTTTTTTTGTATAGGGGTTAGGATTTACTACACATATTTTGGGCGACATAATCCAATGCATAACAGGTGGGAATGTGGTGAATGCCAGGATGCATTTGACAGAGAAAAGTCTAGGACGGTACCAAGGAAGTTCTTGAAATCAAATTCCTTAGAGGCTGCCTGAGGTTTCCAGGCCTGGAATTTGTGAAGAATTTCAGTCATTGTGGGGAAGGCCTTCCTTAGCCTGGAGTCATGTTTGATATTGATGGTTTTGAGGAGAAAATATACACGCAACAAATATGAAAATGTCTGAAAGGAAGAGAAATTTAACTTTATCCAACATGTGACTTCCGGAAAAACATCCATTTGATTCTTCAGAGGTATCTGTCATCTCCGTGGTGGTTTCTGTAATGTAGTGGTTAGAACGTTCGTCTTACACGGGGAAGGTCCTTGGTTCCAACAAGGTCGAAATGAGTTGTTTTCTTATGATAAAAAAAAAAAAAAAAGATAACTCCAAATACTCCAGTCATGGGCGCTAAGGCTAAAAATTGTCCCTAGGCGAGCAGCGTGGGGACGCGCAGTGTCTTCTAACACCCCTCTGTTGCTGGACTTCCGCGGTTTATGAACCGGCTGGTAAACGCAATAGAACAAGGCGCCAGCTTGACGGTCCTTCGCTACCCGCAGAGGTTGAGGCTCTTCTGTTTCCTAATATGGAAAACAGCCCCTTTTGAATCACCTTGGTGCATCTTCTATCAGATTTTTTTTGTCTTTTAAAATTAGTATTATGGATATTATTATTATTGATTCTTATTATATCATTTGGAAACCCTCCTGGTGGTGTAGTGGTTGAGTGCTATGGCAGTTAACCAAAAGGTCGGAAGTTCGAATCTGCCAGGCGCTCCTTGGAAACTCTACGAGGCGGTTCTACTCTGTCCTATAGGGTAGCGGTATGAGTCGGAATCCACTCGACGGCACTGGGTTTGGTTTGGTTTATTATATCATTAACTTAAGAGTTCGTTACAGGATATTTGTATCTATTCTCCCCGCCAGCGGGTGAGTATCTTCTGATAAAATTCTTAATTTTCATATGAAGTCCGATTCATTTAAATTTTATGTTTCTTTCTTTTGTGCCTCTTTAAGAAATCGTCTACTCCAAGATCACAAAGATATTCTATGCTTTTTTCCCCTCCAGTAGCTGAATTTTTTTATCTTCACCTTTAGGAATATGGGCAAAAGACCTTCCAAGGCATTTTCCAAATAGGATATATCAATGTCCAATGAATATATGAGATGTTGGGATACCACAATAAAAGAAAAGTTTGTTTTTTCACCGAGCGTCGACAACTACCAGAGAGAAGACATCAATTGTCTCTGCCAACTTAATTTTCTTGCCAGAAATATTTTCAGAACTCTCCTGTAATGGCCCTTTTTGTTTGGGGGGGAGGAGAGTATAAAGGATGGAGGAGGGTGGTGTCTGGGGAGTGGAGGATGAGATGGGCTGCAGATTAGGAAGATAATATTTCCGTCCTCTGGATCTAAGGAAATGCCCCTGCACTTCAAGGGCAGCTGCTAAATCTGACTCTTGTCATCCTCCATTTTTTTTTTTAGTTCCTTCCACCCTACTGTCACCTTCCAGAAACATCTTTTGAGACTTGGTTCTTATCTGGGCTTGACGGAAGTCTTTCGGTTCTGGGCGTTTCCATTGCAGGATCAGTGTCCACCACACCTTTCCAGGATGCTGGGCGGAGCGCGGGGCACTGGAATAGGACCCATCTCTCCAGGAATACTGTCCTTTGAGTTGTGCGCTCAGTCGCTGCCAAGAGCTGGTGGGTACCGGAAGTCACTTCTTCAATGGGGTCAGTGGGAAGCAGGACCGAGATTACCCAATAAGCAAGGTAAGGCTCAGCCCCAGTTGTGCCTTTTCACCAATCTGCAGTGCACAATTTCACCTGTCGCTCACCACAAAGATGTGGTGAAACCTATGTGAAATTGTTCACCACAGATTAGCAAGTAAATACAATTAAGCTCGTGCTTACTGGTTAATTCGACCCTGATGGGAAGTCCTCTAGGACTTGGAATCCAGCTTCACTCAAGATGGAGGTTCAGAAAGTCAGGATGGTAAAAGCTGCAGAACAGAGCCCAAACGTTCATAGAGTTGGGATGATGTCTAGACACAGACTTTGCCTGAAGACAACGTAGGAAAAAATCTAGGTGACTGGGTTTGACTATGACTTTTTAGATACACCACCAAAAATTTAATCCATGAAAGAGAAAAAAATTGATAAGTTTCTTTAAAATTAAAAAAACTGCTCTGAGAAAGACACTTAAGAGAATGAAAAGCCATAGACTGGGAGAAAATGTCTGATAAATGATTTATATCTAAAATATGAAAAAAAAAACCCAGTGCCATTGAAAATATGAAAAGACCTCTTAAAACTCAATAATGAGAGAACAAACAACCCAATTTAAAACTTGAACAGACACCTCACCAAAAAGAAATCTGCTTCATATGTGGTTGCCGTGTGCCGGTGACCCTACATGAAGGGTAGAGCTGCCTCACAGTGTTTCCAAAGATTTTGTGCTCACCTTTTAGTTAGCTGAGCTATTGGTTAGCAGCCTGAGCTCTTAACCACTTCACCACCAGGGCTCCATATGTCATCAGGGAATTGCAATTTAAAACAGCCGTGAGATACCACTTCACACCTTAATTAAAATGACTAAAATCCCAAACACTGACTACACCAAATGCTGGAGAGGATGCAGAGCAACTAGAACTCTCATTCGTGCAAAATGGTACAGTCACTTTGGAATACAAGTCTGGAAGTTTTTTAAGAAGCTAACATAGACATACCCTATGATCTAGGAGTTGCACTACTAGGTATTTACCCAAATGAATTAAAACTATTGTCCACATAAAAAAAATTAACTGTACATAAATGTTTATAGCAGCTTTGTTCATAATTGCCCCAAATTGGAAGCAACAAAGGTGTCTTTCAATAGGTGAACAGATAAACTGTGCTATGTCCATACAATGGAATATTATTCAGTTATAAAAGAATTGAGCTATTATGTTTTGAAAAGACGTAGAGGAACCTTAAATGCATACTGCTAAGTAAAAAAACCAGTGTGAAAAACCGACATACTCTATGATTTCAACTATATGATATTCTGAAAAAGGCAAAACTATAGAGACAGTAAAAAGGTCAGTTGTTGCCAGGGGTTTCAGGAGGAGGGGTTGACAGATGACTAGTTGGAGCACAATAGGGCAGTGAAACTAACCTGTATGATACTATAGTGGTCGACGCATTACATTATGCATTTGTCAATAGCCATGGAATTATACAATACAAAGAGGGAGCCCTAAGTAAACTGTGGACTTTAGTTAATAACATATCATTATAGATTCATCAAATGTAACAAATGCACAGGAACGCAAGATTTTAATAATAGGAGGGGACACATGGGAACTCCGTACTTTCTGTGTAATTTTTCTGTAAACCTAAAACCAATCTAAAAAATAGCCTATTAAAAGAATTTCTTTAATAAAATAGTTAAATTAGAAAAAATGAATGGGCATCATGAATGACAGAATTAACATAACTTTCATTATTTTTCCTTTCAAACAATTTTTTCTAATTTCTCTTGGAATTTCTCTTTTGACTCATGAGTTATTTAGAAGTGTGATGTTAATTTCTCAAAGTTGGAGATTTTCCTCTTTTCTAGCTTAATTCTATGTTTGTTAGAAAACTACTATTTCAGTCCTTTAACATGTAGGGAGATTTTAATTGGCCATTAATTTTCCATGTGCACCTAAAAAGAATGTGTATTCTGTATTTTTTGGGTGTTGTATCTTATAAATATCAACTAGATCAAGTTGTTAGGTTGTAAGTTTAAGAGAGTAGTTCAAATCTTCTATTCCATTTTGAGTCTTTTATATCTGCTTTTTCTGTCACTTGCTAAGTTAAATATATTAAAATAAGTATGGATTTTTCCTGTTTTTTGTTCTTTTTTTGCTTTTAATTTTGGAATAATTACAGATTTACAGAAAGTTGCAAAAATAATACAGAGGAGTCCGTTGCATCTTTTGCCCAGTTTCCACCTAACTGTTTCATGTCATAACTGTAAGTACAATATTAAAACCAGGACTTAAACATTAATAAAATGCAATGTATGTGCACATTTTATCACATGTGTAGATTCATGCAACCACTACCACAGTCAATATACGAAACTGTTTCATCACCACAAAGGTCTCTCCCCTTTATAGTCACATGCACACACGCCCTCCATCGCGTCTAACATTTGGCAACCAGTAATCCCTTTTCCATCTCTATAATTTTATCATGTAGTGAATGTTTTATAAATTGAATCATACAGTATGTGACCTTTGATGTTTGGTTTTTTTTTCTACACAGCCTAACGCCCTTGAGTCTCCCCAACTGCTGTGTGTCAAGGTTTTCTTTTTGTTGTTTTTTGTTTTTTCCTTTTTATTGCCGAGTTGTATTCCATGGTATGTAGGAGCCACAGTTTTCTCAACCATTCACTTAGTGAGGGGCATTTTATTTGTCTCCAATGATTTGCTGTTACAAATAAAGTTGCCATGAACAGTTGTGTAAAGGTTTTAGTGTGAACATGCTTTCATGTCCGTTCTGGTATATTTTGAGGCTGTGTTGTTGGATAATATACATTTAGAATGATGTCTCTTTTATAAAATCTCTCTTTCCCATGATTATGAAATACCTCTTTTATTATTATGTAATATCTATGGTATTACCATACTAGTTGCCTTAAGGTCTACATTTTTTTTTAATGTTAAAACAGTCTTACCACTACTTTTTACCTTTTGTGTGGTATATCTTTATTTGACTTCTACATGTGTCTTCTTATGTCTTCTGAGTTCTTTTTTAATTTTTCTCTTATTTCTTAAATTTGTATAATTTCTATTGGTCTGTTTCCAAGTTAACTCCTCTTTTGTTTTGCTATTCCGGTCTGCCTTAAAGCCCACTCAATAAATTATGAATTTCAGTATTTCAATTTTCACTTCCATTGATTTTTTTCTCTTTTGATATTTTCCATGTTTTTATCCATTTTGTTCATCTTTTCCCCTACTTTATGTGTCATGTTAATAATTGTACTAAAATTCTTATTAGCTAATTCAAAGAGATGGTCATCTTCAGTTCTACTTGTATTGTCTGTGCTTTTGTATTTTGGGCCATATTTTCATGCTTTTCTGTGTGTTATAATTTTCACTTGTTTGTCAGGTATTGTGAATAAAAATCAAAGATCAAAAAGTTAAAATTTATATTACTTTCTCCCTGAGAAAACAGGTCCTTTCTTTCATCAGGACACTAGTGCAGGAGAAAGTACAGGCATACTTCTAGAGGTGATGGAAATATTCTATATCTTGACCTTAGTTGGTTACACACACACATTAATTATACATTAATCTTGTAGTGGGTTGAAAAGATGTCTACTTCTTAACCCTCAGAACCTGTGAATGTGACCTTATTTGAAAAAAGAGTCTTTGCAGATGGAATTACGGATCTTGAAATGAGATCATGCTGGATTATCTGGGTCAACCCCAAATTCAGTGACAAGTGTCCTTATGATAGAAGAGAAGGAGACACACACCTAAGAGAAGGCCATGTGAAGATGGAGGCAGAGATTGGAGCAGCCACCACAAGCTATATGAAGCAATGAAGAAGTCTCCCCTAGATCCTCCAGAGGGAGATTTCAGGCTTCAGGACTCCAGAATGTGAGAGAATAAATTTTTGTTGTTTTAAGCCATCTGGTTTATGAAATTTTGTTATGGGGAGCCCTTAGGAATCTTATAAAATTTGTGCAGTTAAGATTTGTCCATTGCATTGCACGTAAGCTGCATCTTCATTTGAAAAAATCTGAAAGATGTCTCCATTCTAGATGATGTCTACATTAAGGTTAATCATTCACTGAGTGAAAAATAAACCTCCCTCATTATATTCATATTAAAATGTCATTTTCTTTCTGTGGATGCTTTTTTCCTGCCTTGTCCATCTGGTTCATTTATTCCCATTTGGTCTCATTTCTTTCTACTCTTTGCTGTAATCTAGAACTCTCTGATGCTCCCCTCAAACCTCTCACCTCCATTCTGACTCTACTGCTGGAGTTCTCACTCCTCCTGTTCCCTCTACACCCAACTGTCATTGTTTTATCTAGTAATATACACTTATCTGTGTATATTCCTCTAATAATTAGGACTGGAAGTGATGCCCCTTTTTAGTTGTCCTGTTATGATCTGTCTTGGATATTTGTTTCTGTTGTCTCACTTACCAATTTAATGATAATTTTTTTTTTAACCACTTAAGTGCTAAGGCTGCTAACCAAAGGATCGGCAGTTCGAATCCGCCAGGCGCTCCTTGGAAACTCTATGGGGCAGTTCTACTGCGTCCTATAGGGTCGCTATGAGTCGGAATCGATTCGACGGCACTGGGTGCAATTTTTAATAAATGATTAGGTCATATGCTACCTTTAACTTTCTAGCCCCTCAATTCCTTCATATAAGTTCAATCTCCCTTCTGTACCCACCATGGCTTGGCACATAGTAGGCTTTTCAGTAATTTATTTAAAATAAACAGAAAGATATATATGTTATAGAAAGGCAACTTGTGTTGCTGATCTGATCTCAGAAAAACACAGGAAGTATCTAGGTTATGCTAGTTGGGAAATATCACCTTTTTTGCATATCAACAATAGTCCATCAGCAGGATATCAGGACTAATATTTGTCAGAGCAGTCTCTCTCCTTTTGGCAACATTTTCAAGACTGATGAGTAAGTTCAAGCACCATGTCTTTGCTGAACACCTTCTTACGGGTTTGCCCATTATGGAAAGGCATGAAATTTCTGTCTAGGAGGGCGTGTTTGTTTGGAGTGCACTGATGGGGGGACAGTGATGTAAAATATTGAAATGTGTTGGAAAAATCAACACCAAATACATCTCCAAAATCACCCTTATCTACTAAAACAAATTATTAGATATAAAAATAGATATAATCCAGAGCTACAAAGGTGAGTGACAGGATTAAAATATCTGGATAGAGGATTCCAACCCGGGCCATGCAGATATATTTTCCACTTCCGGACAGAAAAGCCATAGTGCGTGTTTCCATAATGTAGTGGTTATCACGTTCGCCTAACACGCGAAAGGTCCGCGGTTCGAAACCCAGAGGAAACAACATTTCTAACTTTTAACTCTAAATTTTGTATCAGAGATTCTCTACCTGAAAGTTGCAGAATCTGTGTATTTGGTGAAACGCACCAACTATCCCGCTGTCTGTGTCCTGAGCCGAGCTGAGGACCCTGTCCTCCCACCTCTCCCAGGCTAAGAAAGTTGCTAGCTCCCTTTCCGCTGAAGGTCTGCGGGTTCCAAATAGCCGGATGATGTCGACCGCACGACAGGACAGGATAGGTTTATAACTTTTTCCCTTAAATGATTTCTTTCTTTTTTGAAAGGTAACTTGACTTCAATCCACAGACTACTCTCTCCTCCTCTACTATGTATTTATAGAGTTTTCTGAAATTCTTTCATTTTTAAAATAGCTAACACATTCTCTTGACAGCCACAGTATGGAAAGAAATACAATGAGCATCACCTTCCTAGGTTTGTTTCTCATCTGCCTGGTCCCCAGAACTCCAGCAGGTTACTGTTATCATGAGTATTTTAATGATCTTTGCAGAGATTTTTTTTAAAGTGCACATACAACCTAATTAATACAAATACAAATATTTTCTCTCCCACCCTACCCCGCCACCCCCCTCTGCGCCTTGCTTTTTTCATTTAATATATTTGGAAATCTTTCCAATTATGTACATAAAGATCTTTTTGTCTGCAATATCATACTGTTATATTTTCTTGATGGGTCCCAACTCACTGAGCTACTAATATTAACGTGATACATAGGTCTTATCTAATCTTTCAATTACAAATAGTGGTGCAGTGAATAATTTGAACATACATAATTTCTTGTGTGTGCAAGTACACTTTGTATGTACACTTATGGAATTGCCCATCAAGGGAAATATGCATTTGAAATATTAGTAGATCCTGCCCAATTGTTCTCCTCAGGGTCTGAACAGTTTCTTAGTGGGGAGCACACTTGAACAGGATCCTGGCTACACTCAATACACAATACAACTTTTACACACTCCCTGCTACGACTCTGAAGGAAAACCAAGCTATTCATGAGGAATACAGAAGAATGAACAGTTAAGAATTCTTGTGATGCTGGAATGTTGAGTTTCCACCAGAAGATCGATGCTTGCACACAGCCCATTGACAGACTTATTACCTGGAAACTTGAAAGTACACAATAAACAAACAAAAAAAGCCCTGTCTTCCATGGGAACAAACAAGATTGCTGTATGCCCAAGGCAAAAGCTCTATGTCTGCCTCCTTGCCAGAATCTCAAAGCCCCAGTCTGCCAGACAGTCGGGGACACTTGAAATTGTACTAACAGTAAAGATATGATCATAAACTGAGAGTCTCATCCACATTTTGGGTCCTGGGCTTTTTCAGGAGAGAATTACTGAGAAATTCACTAACTTTCCCAACTTGCTTAAAAACTTAAGATACTATAAATCTAATTTCCCCATGTTACTTTGAAACTCTAAAAAGGACAGCATAGCAAAAGATTATGACATTGCAGAAAAAATTTACATAATTAATAGAAAATATACATGTTAATATCAAAGAACACATTAAACTTGAAAGGCTCCCTCCGTTCAAAATACCTTCTCTCCTTCTTCCCCTCTAATTTATGCATTATTTCAGGTTTTGCTCAAAGATCACCTTCCACTGGAGCAATTTCTCATGCCATGTAAGTTAGATGTCCTTCTTCTGTTTCATTTTATGATGATAAAAATAGCATATGTATGAATTTCTACATGGACTAATGGTAGAATCTTCGTGTTGAAAATCTAGGTCTTCAAATTTGCAGCAGTGGCATTAAGCCAATGTTTATTCTTGTATAACCTTTTAATTACTCATGCTGTCAATCATTTCCAACTCCTAGTGACCGTACAGGGCAAAGTAGAACAGCCCCATACGGTTCCCTAGGGTATAATCTTTTCTGAAGTCAATTGCAGAGCTGCTGGTGCATTAGAAGCACAGAGCACTTAACCAGTGTGACACCAGGGACCCTTGCCTTTCAATTAGTACCCAGCAATTCTGATTTTGGAATGTTTCTTAGTAAAATTCCAGCTCAGCTCCATCATAAGTGTCTTCACTGAGGTTAGTCATTTTAGAAATTTGAGGTAGCAGAGAGCTGGAGAAAGCAGTAAGTACACATCAGTGGCTACAGATTTCATACTATGCAGCAGTAACAACTAAGGAGGCAGATGTGTATGAAACAAGAAGGGTAGATTTTTCAGTGTCGAGTGAAAACTAACAAAACACAGTATATGATCAACAACACAATGTGAGTTAAAAGTTATACAGGTCCTCCCCTCCATAAAAAAAAAATAAATAAATAAAACCTGAATGACCTCTGCTGAATGACTGAGCTCTGGGGAAAAGTAGAGAATTACCACAGGCCACCTCAGGGCATCCTGCACTGCAATCTCTCTGGGCCAAGTAGTTCTTGGCAAAAAGTGCAGGTTGTCTTCTTGGGACCCTACTTTCTAAAGGGCCAATATTTATAGTCAGTAGGTGAGTTCCGAGGTGCATTAGACAGACAGAGAAATGGCATAAGGCAGTACAGAGAAAGATCTTGAAATTAAATTCCTTAGAGCCTGCCTGAGGTTTCCAGGCCAGGAATTTGTGAGGGATTTGGGCGATTGGGGAAAAGCCTTGCTTGGTCTTGAGTCATGTTTAATCTTGATGGTTTTGGGGGGAAAATAAACGGGCTACAGATATGAAAATGTTCAAAAAGAAGAGATAAAGTTAGCTTTACTGAAAGGGTACATCCAGCAAACATCCATTTGATTCTTCAGAGGTCGCTGCTAGCTCTGTCATAGTTCCCATAGTGCAGTGGTCGGCACGTTTGCCTTACACGCGAAAGGTCTCTGGTTCGAAGCCAGGTGGAAACAGTTCTTTGTCACAGGCTAAACTATGCATTCTTTAACGCTAGACAGTCATCCTTAATGGGCAAAATAGTCAGATGGTAAATTTTTACAAATACTGTTGTAAGGGTGAAATGCCCGATAATGAGATAGTAAGAGAGGAGTAGCTCTACCATTTCTTCCTGACCCAACTTATTCTTTTCTCAAACAACTGCTCCTCTCCAGGTCCTAGTAAATGTTACCTGGCGTGGGCTCTTCCACGATGGTTACATGTCTCCTACTTTATGCCCTATTCTCCTGTTGTCTTGGAGAGTCCTTGTGGCTCTCCCCATAAGTTCGATGTGGGAAGAAACCAGGTGTATTCGGTACTGCAACATTGCGCATTGGATACATTTTGGGTGATTGATTTGAATGGATCCTATTGAAAAAGGTAGCAGGTGTCGATGTAAAAGTTGACCGCAGGAGGTGTTCCCGTCAGCTTCCAAACCCAAGACCTTTCCGTGTGAGATGAGGATGATAATCGCTACACTAGGGAAACTTCACCCAATCTAAGAGTCCTGTATCCATCAGAGCCCATTCCTAAAAATCTTACAGTCTTCCCTCTATTCAGGTATGCTGCTAAGTCAGTGTCTACAACTGCGTTTTAAAGTTCGTCCAATACAAGCACCATGCCGAGATTAGCAGCGTCCAACACCTAGTAATTGTTCAGAACTGTCATTTCTCTTAACATTATGCTACAGCCATGACCACCATCAGAAAAATCTCACACATCTTGGGCTGACCAGACTAAAAGTTCTGTTTCTTGACGTCATCAAGCAGACACTGGAGTTCATCGGTCTGCATCTCACAGAATTCCCTTCACCTTCTCACAGTATCAAAATGTAAAGTCCTCTTGAGTTTACCTTCAAAGTCTTCCAAACATCCTTCCCCTCTTTTCTTTCCGGTACCTAATTCTGGCCCTTGATAATCTGTTCTTCACTACTTTCCACAAGGCTCCCAGGCTTGGCTCTTTAAATCTGAGGAGAGCTTGAAATTCAAAATGTCATTTCCCTTTTTAAAATCCCCCAAACACAAACCTTTATTTAACAATATACGCACCTAAAATTATAATTTGCCCCCGAAGAACTTTTTAGCAGCTATCCACAAATTTTGATACCCTCTACTTTCATTATTTTTCCTTTCAAACCATTTTTTCTAATTTCCCTAGTAATTTCATCAACTCATGAGTTATTTAGAAGTGTGATGTTAATTTCCCGATATTTGGAGGAATTCCTTTTTTTTTTTTTTTTACTTCAGTCCTTTAATATTCAGTGAGATTTTAATTGGCCATTAAGGCCCAATTTTTGTGAATTTTCTATGTGCACTTAAAATGAATATGTAATCTGCAGTCGTTGAGTATTGTATCTTATAAATGGCAAGGAAATCAAGTTGTTAGGTTAAGAGAGTAATTCAGATCTCTTTTTCCATATTGAATTTTTTGTATCTGCTTGTTCTATCACTCGCTAAGAGAAATATGTTAAAATAAGTGTGGTTTTTTAATGTTTAATTCTTTTTTTTTTACTTTTTAATTTTAAAATAATTGCAGATCGACAGAAAGTTGCAAAAGATAGTACAGAGGGGTTCCTTGTATCTTTTACCCAGTTTCCACCAACAGTTACATGTTATAACTCTAACCAGCTCACTGAGATGAGTTATAATGCTAAGTTCAAAATTAAAACCAAGAGTTAACTTTTATACAATGCAATGTGTGTTCATAATCCTGTGTCATTTTGTCACATGTGTAGATTCACGTAACCACCACCACAGTCAACAGGCAGAACCATTTCATCACCACAAAGATCTCTCCCCTTTATAGTCACACACACACACCCTCCACCCCTTCTAACATCTGACAACCAGTAATCCTGTTTCCATCTGTATAATTTTGTCATTCAGTGAATGTTTTACAAATGGAATCATACAGAATATGACCTTTGACGTTGATGTGTGTGTTTTTTTCCCACACCGCTTTATGTCCTTAAGACTATCCAAATAGTTTTATATATCAATATTTTTTGGCTTTTTATTGCCTGGCTGTGTTCCATGGTATGTATAAACCTCAGTTTTCTTAACCATTCACCTATTGAGGGGCATTTTAGTTGTTTCCAATAATTTACTGTTACAGATAAAGCTGGTATGAAGAGTTATGTACAGATTTTTGTGTGAACATATTCTCATGTGTGTTCTGATATATTTTGAGGCTATGTTGTCACATGATACGACTTTAGAATTATATCTCTCTTTTATAAAATGTCACCTTTCCTTGACTATGAAATATCTTTTATCATTATGTATTATCTATGGTAATACTACTTGCCTTGAAGATTACATTTTTATGTTAAAACAGCCTTACCAATTTTTTTTGTTTATGTTTGTATGAAATATCTTTATCGTTTTACTTTTACATGTCTTTTCTCATGCCTTCCAATTTTTTCATTTTTCTCTTTTTTTCTTCAGTTTGAATAATTTCTATTGGTCTGTCTTCACATTCACTGCTCTTTTCTTTTGCTGTATCCAGTCTGTCTTAAAGCCCACTCAATAAATGATGAACTTTAATATTTCAAATTTTCAATTCTATTGATTTCATTGATTTTTTTCACTTTTGGTATTTTCATTGTTTTATCTACTTTGTTCATCTTTTCTTCTACTTTCAGTGTCATGTCTATAATAGTTATTAAAGTTCTTGTTAGCTAATTTCAACAGATGGTCATCTTCAGGTCTACTTCTATTGTCTGTCCTTTTGGATTTTGGTTAATATTTTCATGCTTTTTTGCATATTGAAATTTTCATTTGTATGTCAAGCATTGTATATAAAATCCAAAGATCAAAAGGATGATATTTGTATTACTTTCTCCCTGAGATAATAGACTCTTTTATCAGGCCTCTAGCGTAGGAAAAAAGTATAGGCAACATTCCTGAGGTGATGGAAATATTCTGTATCTTGACCTTGGTATGGTTACACTCACACACATACACATACACACACGTTAAACATATATTAATCTTGCAGTGATTTGAATGATGCCCCTGAAAAGATATGTCTACTTACTAATCCTCAGAACCTGTGAATGTGACCTTAGCTGAAAAAAGTCTTTGCAGAGGGAATTAAGGATCTTGAAATGATATCATCCTGGATTATCTGGGTGAACCCCAAATTCAGTGACTAGTGTCCTTATGACAGACAGAAGAGAAGACACACATATAAGAGAAGACCATGTGAAGATGGAGGCAGAGATTGGAGCAGCTGCCCAAAGCTAGATGAAGGAAGGAAAGTTTCTCCCCTAGAGCCTCAGAGGGAGTGCAGCCATGCCAAAACCTAGATTTCAGAAGTTAGGACTCCAGAACTGTGAGATAATAAATTTCTGTTGTTTTAAGCCACCTGGTTTATGATAATTTGATATGGCAGCCTTTAGGAATCTTATAAAAATTTATGCAGTTAAAGCTTGAGCATTGCACTGCATGTGAATTGCAACTGAATTTAAAAACCTCTGGATGATGTCTACATTGTAAACATTCAGTGAGTAATAAATAAGCGTCCCTCATTACATTCACATTAAAACATCATTTTTTTTTTTTTTCCTGGAGATTTTTTTCTCCTTCCTTGCCTGTCTGGTTCATTCATTCTTATTTGGTCTCATTTCTTTCCACACTTTGCTGCAGTCTAGAACTCCTTGATGCTCTCCCTGAAATCTCTCACCTCGTTCTGTCTCCCCTGCGGAGTCCTTGCTCCTCTTGTTCTCTCAGCTCACTCCTTTTTAATCTAGTAATGAATTACCTTATCTGTGTATCTTCCTCTAATAATTCAGGCTAGGGGGTGATGCCCCTTCTCAGTTCTCCTATTATGATTTCTCTTGGATATTTGTTTCTGTTATTTCACTTGGCAATTTCATGATAATTAGCCATTTATGTCCTTTTGTAAATAAACGATTAGCTTATATGCTACTTTCTACAGTCTCAATTCCTTCACACAACTTGAATCTCCCTTCAGTACATGGCATGGGATTGGGCGCATAGTGGGTTTTCACTAGTTTATAGAAAATAAACAAAAATATATGCATGTAACAGAAAGGGAACTTGTTTTGCTAATCCGATCTCAGAAAAAATACAGACAGTATCTAGATTATGCTACTTGGGAAATATCACATTATTTGGATATCGACAATAGTCCATCAGCAGGATGTCAGGACTCAACACTTGTCAGAGAAGTCATTCTCCATTTGACAACTTTTTCAAGACTGACGGAGCATCATCTCTTTGCTGAACACCTTCTTAGGGGTTTGGCCATTGTGGAAAGACAGGGAATTTGTATGGGGAGTCTAGCGGGGGAGCCGAGCGGTGGTGGTGACAGCGATGTAAGTCATGAACTGAGCTGAGAAGCAAACAATAGTCAAATGCATTCCTAAAATCATCTTCGTCCATTAAAACAGATGAATAGTTATTAGATATGCAATAAGTATAATCTAGAACTACAAATGTAAGTGATACAGAATCAAAATTTCTCGGTAGAAGTTGTGAACCTGGAGCATGCAGACATATCTGTCTCTACTCTAACATCTGTTCTAACAGAGAGGCATCGGTGCGTGTTTCCGTAGTGTAGTGGTTATCACGTTCGCCTAACACGCGAAAGGTCCTCGGTTCGAAACCGGGCGGAAACATGAGGTTGGGCTTTTAAGGCAGTATTTTGCTTTTGAGGTTCTCCATCTGAACCCCATAGAATCTGTGTATTTGGTCAAACACACCAACCCCCGCGCTATCTTTGTCCCCAGCCTGGCTGAGGCGCGCATCCTTCCACCTCTCCCAGCCCCAGCAAGTTGCTGGATCCCCGTCCGCTTGAGGTCCACGGATTTTGAGCAGCGGGTGGTGGAGACCCCAGCATAAACAGCATCTTCCTGGTGCAGCGCGGGTGGGACCGGCTCCCTGGAAGTCCCGAAAACGGGACACGCTGGTTTTTCCTAAAGAAGTTTTTCTCAGGGATTTCTAAGAAGGAACAGGGCTCCACTTCGAGCCGAACGGAGAATTGAAAGTCCATTCTCTGCTCTTTATAACTCAAGCACAGAAATGATATTCCACGAAATAGGCAAGTGGACCTAATGTGGACTGGGCGCTTATCTCAGAAACAGTCCCGAATATTAAAAAAAAGAATCTAGGCCGTAGCTGGTATGGAAGCCGAATTCTTAATCGCGGCATCAATACGAGAAGGCCCTGATCAAATAATTTCTTTTCTCTTTTACAACGCAAGCATTGTCACTTAGTGTCCCTATAATAAGCAGGAATCCCCTAACTCTTATTTCCCCCTGCCTTAATCCACCAGTTGCAACTCACCCAGTTTCAATAAACTAACCATCCTAATGCAGAGTGTTTAACAGCAAAACCAAACAACAACAACAAAAGCATCTCAGGAGTGGAAAAAGCCTGGTAAAGAGAATGCCAGAGCTGATTCTTTTTTTTGTGTGTGTGTGGAAATAGGGAAAAAAGTCATTTTTCCTGCCTCGTACCTGTATCTACATAGTCTGCTTCCTCACAGAAAAAAACAAACAAACAAACAAACAAAAAACCCGACCTTTATAACCAAGGTGGGGGCCTTGAAGGAGATGGTTAAGGTTGTTTTAATTCTATGAATTTCGCCCAGAAAACCCACGGCCAAGGTGCTATGGTGAGAGAATTTCCTCCGCATCTCCTAGAACATCCTGGAGCAAATCAAGGCTGTTTCCCCAGGGTGGTGTCTTAGTTTCTTTGTGGTGTTATAATAGAAACACCACAGGAGGGTGGTTTTCAAAAACAAAAATTTATTTTTTCACACCTGAGGAGGCTAGAAGGAGTCCAAATTCCGGGCATGGGCTCTAGAGGAAGGCTCTCTCTGCCCTCTCTGGGAGACCCTTGCCTCAGCGTCTCCAGTTCTCCTCAGCCTTCCTTGGGGATCTCCCCATGCCGTGTGCCTTTCCTCCACTTGTGCCCACTTCCTTCTGTGCCTAATCTGCTCCTTTTATATCCCCAAAGTGATTAAATTTAAGACACGTCCTACACCTATATGATCTTATTAACAAAACAAATCCTATTCCAAATGAAATTGCATACACGTGTATAGGGGTTAGGATTTGCAACACATATTTTGGGCGACATAATCCAATGCATTACAGGTGGGAATGTGGTGAATGCCAGGATGCATTTGACAGAGAAAAGTCTAGGACGGTACCAAGGAAGTTCTTGAAATCAAATTCCTTAGAGGCTGCCTGAGGTTTCCAGGCCTGGAATTTGTGAAGAATTTCAGTCATTGTGGGGAAGGCCTTCCTTAGCCTGGAGTCATGTTTGATATTGATGGTTTTGAGGAGAAAATATACACGCATCAAATATGAAAATGTCTGAAAGGAAGAGAAATTTAACTTTATCCAACATGTGACATCCGGAAAAACATCCATTTGATTCTTCAGAGGTATCTGTCATCTCCGTGGTGGTTTCTGTAATGTAGTGGTTAGAACGTTCGCCTTACACGGGGAAGGTCCTTGGTTCCAACAAGGTCGAAATGAGTTGTTTTCTTATGATAAATAGATAACTCCAAATACTCCAGTCATGGGCGCTAAGGCTAAAAATTGTCCCTAGGCGAGCAGCGTGGGGACGCGCAGTGTCTTCTAGCACCCCTCCGTTGCTGGACTTCTGCGGTTTATGAACCGGCTGGTAAACGCAATAGAACATGACGCCAGCTTGACGGTCCTTCTCTACCCGCAGAGGTTGAGGCTCTTCTGTTTCCTAATATGGAAAACAGCCCCTTTTGAATCACCTTGGTGCATCTTCTATCAGATTTTTTTTGTCTTTTAAAATTAGTATTATGGATATTATTATTATTGATTCTTATTATATCATTTGGAAACCCTCCTGGTGGTGTAGTGGTTGAGTGCTATGGCAGTTAACCAAAAGGTCGGAAGTTCGAATCTGCCAGGCGCTCCTTGGAAACTCTACGAGGCGGTTCTACTCTGTCCTATAGGGTAGCGGTATGAGTCGGAATCCACTCGACGGCACTGGGTTTGGTTTGGTTTATTATATCATTAACTTAAGAGTTCGTTACAGGATATTTGTATCTATTCTCCCTGCCAGCGGGTGAGTATCTTCTGATAAAATTCTTAATTTTCTTATGAAGCCCGATTCATTTAAATTTTATTTCTTTCTTTTGTGCCTCTCTAAGAAATCGTCTACTCCAAGATCACAAAAATATTCTATGCTTTTTTTCCCACCAGTAGCTGAATTTATGTACCTTCACCTTCAGGTAAGTAAGTGAGATATTGTGATATCTCACTAAAAAAAAAAGTTTGGTTTTTCCACAAGCGTGGAAGACTACCACAGAACAGACATCAACTGTCTCTGCCAACTTAATTTTCT
Organism: Elephas maximus indicus; assembly: GCF_024166365.1. NCBI lineage: Eukaryota > Metazoa > Chordata > Mammalia > Proboscidea > Elephantidae > Elephas > Elephas maximus. Next base: position 78,799,839 of record NC_064819.1, read on the forward strand.
TGCCAGAAATATTTTCAGAACTCTTCTGTAATGGTCGTGTGTGTTTGGGGGGGAGGTGTAAAGAACGGAGAGGGGTGGTGTCTGGGGAGCGCAGGATGAAATGGGTGGCAGATAAGGGAGATATTTCAGTCCTCTGGAACTAAGGAAATACCTCTGCACTTCAGGAGCAACTGATAAATCTGACTCTTGTCATCCTTTTTTTTTTAGTCCTTCCACCCCACTGCCACCCTCCAGAAAGACCTTTAGAGACTTGGTTCTTATCTGGGCTTGACAGAAGTCTTTCGGTTCCGGGCTTTTCCTTTGCAGGGTCAGTGTCCACCACTTCTAGGATGTTGGCCGCAGCGCGGGGCACTGGAATAGGACCCATCTTTTCAGGAACAGGGTCCTCTGAGTCGTGCGCTCAGTGGCTGCCAAGAGCGTGACTTCAATGGGGTCAGTGGGAAGCAGGACTGAGATTACCCCATAAACTAGGTAAGGCTCAGACCCAATGGTGGCTTTTCGCCGATCTGCACTGCACAATTTCACCTGTCCCTTACCAAGAAGATGTGCTGAAACCCATGTGAAATTGTTCACCACAGATTAGCAAGTAAATACAATTAACCTCGTGCTTACTGGTTAATTCGACCCTGATGGGAAGTCCTCCAGGACTGGGAATCCAGCTCCACTCAAGATGGAGGTTCAGAGAGTCAGGACGGTAATAGCTGGAGGACAGAGCCCAAACTTTCATAGAGTTGGGATGATGTCTAGACACAGACTTTCCCTCTTTCACAAAAATTAATCAAGATGGACCATAAACCTAAATGTAAGATGCAAAATTCTACAACTTCTAGAAGACAACGTAGGAAAAAAATCTAGGTGACTGGGCTTGACGATGACTTTTTAGATACAACACCAAAAATATAATCCATAAAAGAAAAAAATTGATAAGTTGGCTTCTCTGAAATTAAAAAACTGCTCTAAGACACTTAAGAGAGTGAAAAGCCACAGACTGGGAGAAAATATCTGATAAATGATTTATATCTAAAATATGAAAAGACCTCTTAAAGCTCAATAAGAAAACAAACAACCCAGTTTAAAACTTGGACACCTCGCCAAAAAGAAATCTGCTTCATATGTGGTTGTTGTGTGCCAGTGACCCTACAAGACAGGGTAGAACCGCCCCCCCCACCCGTGTGTCCAAGGATTTTCTGCTCACCTTTTAGTTAGTTGAGCTATTGGTTAGCAGCCTGAGCTCTTAACCACTTCACCACCAGGGCTCCATATGTCATTAGGGAATTGCAATTTAAAACAGCAGTGAGATACCACTTCACACCTTAATTAAAATGGCTAAAATCCCAAACACTGACTACACCAAATGCTGGAGAGGATGCAGAGCAACTAGAACTCTCATTCGTGTAAAATGGTACAGTCACTTTGGAATACAAGTCTGGAAGTTTTTTAAGAAGCTAACATAGACATACCCTATGATCTAGGAGTTGCACTACTAGGTATTTACCCAAATGAAATAAAACTATTGTCCACATAAAAAAAAATAACTGTACATGAATGTTTATAGCAGCTTTGTTCATAATTGCCCGAAATTGGAAGCAACCAAGGTGTCTTTCAACAGGTAAACAGATAAACTGTGTTATGTCCATACAATGGAATATTATTCAGTGATGAAAAGAATTGAGCTATCATGCTATGAAAAGACATGGAGAAACCTTAAAAGCATACCGCTAAGTAAAAAAACCAGTGTGAAAAACTGACATACTATATGATCTCAACTATATGATATTCTGAAAAAAGGAAAACTATAGAGACAATAAAAAGATTAGTTGTTGCCAGGAGTTTCAGGAAGAGGAGTTGACAGATGACTAGTTGGAGCACAATAGGGCAGTGAAACTAACCTGTGTGATACTATAGTGGTCGACACATTACATTATGCATTTGTCAATAGCCATGGAATTATACTACACGAAGAGGGAGCCCTAAGTAAACTATGGACTTTAGTCAATAACATATCAATATAGATTCATCGACTGTAAGAAATGCATAGGAACACAAGCTGTTAATAATAGGAAAGGACACACGGGAACTCCGTACTTTGTGTAATTGTTCTGTAAACCTAAAACCGATCTAAAAAATAGCCTATTAAAAGATTTTGTTTAAAAAAAAAAAACTAGTTAAAAAAATAAAACCATGAATGGGCATCAAAGGCTTGAAATCCCACACGGACCTCGGTTTTTGCCATTAGTGGATCAAGAGGACTTACACCATTCTTCCGATTTTGCATATTCTCTTTATCATCTAATTGATGAGTAAATTTAATTGGCTGTCCCTTACGTTAAATCTGACCATATTTCAGATTCTGTATGTTTTGAAACAATACAGGATAGAGGCAGAAACTAGTATTTTTTGAGTCTGATACAAATGACTCATTCTAAACATCTTTATTTTTAGAAAAGCATTTTCAATTAAGCAGTGATATCAAACTTCTGCTTAGTGTAAAGAATGAAAGGATTGCATGTAATAAAGCAGGAACTCTTTAGAGGAGTTTTGTTATAAAAGATGAGAAATAAGATATTAGCTGGTGGAAAAAGTGGGGTTTAGAGATAAATTTTAAAAAGATAGTGACTTTGCTAGAAGAGTGTAAAAGGGCAGAGAGGCAAAGAGGCTGAGATTACAACAATCCAAATCTTTCTCTTCATGCTGGCAGAACAGAATGGAAAGCTGAGAGGGTGGGCTATTACCCAAAACAAAACAAAACAAAACAAAAATGTTAGAGGATTCTCTTTTTGAGAAACCTTCATTTTATCAGGGGATGCAAAGTTGTTAATTATTTTGACTTGGTGATATATAATTATGACAAAGAGAAGCACAAACTCCTATGACTACATAGTACTAGATTTTTTTTTAAAAAAGGATTTAGCCATGAATAATATTAACTGTTTCAATTTCATAATATGAAAATTATTTCTAGTTGTGTTCTTGTTTTGCCTTTCTGCATTGGTATGAATTAAAACATTTTAAAGATATTCATATTTTGTTTAAGAAATTTTTAATTGTAATGAAAACTAAATTTGGAAACAGAAATTAAAGGAAATATTTACCTATATTTTTCATAATAAAATAAATTATATTAACTACCATTGCATACACTGAGTAACCGTTTCTTCTTGCTTTGTTGTTAGCTGCCACCAAGTTGTTTCCCCCCTGCCATGGTGACTCCATGCACAATGGGACAGACTGATGCCTGGTCCTCTGCCATCCCCATGATCGGTTGTGGACTGGACTGTGGTGATCCATAGCATTTTCATTGGCCGTAGGTCACCAGGCCTTTCTTCCTAGTCCATCTTAGTCTAGAAGCTTAGCTGAAACCTATGCAGCATCATAGTTATAGTCCGCCAATGACAGATGGGTTGTGGCGCCCATGAGATGGGACAGTGGTTGTTCAATGGTAGAATTCTCACCTTCTATGCAGGACACCTGGGTTTGATTCCTCTCTGATGAACCTCTTCTTGCACACTACCTACATAAAGTGATGCCAAGTAAAATTTTGTATGATTGTTACATATCCATTTAAACTTAATCTATAATGTACTTTCCAGAAATCCTAGAGATCTACATCCCATTGCTGTCGGGTTGATCCTGATTCATAGCAACCCGAAAGGCAGAGTAGAAATGCCCCTCAAGAATTTGCTGCCTTATTTTGGTTAGAAATCCAACCAAAGGAGAGAGACTTTGAGATGGTTATGTCAGAATGTGGGTGAAAGGTGTGATCTCAATAAAAGGGCAGCTTTGGGTCCAGATCTCTTCGGATGCAGCTAGGAGTCTTCAGAATTGGATGCCTGAGAAGAGGTCCTCAATTTCAGAGATTAGTTTCAATTTTCTGCTTTTTTAAAACAGCTCAATGGAAGTCATTTCAAAGTGGGATGTATGCTTGCTGTTGTGGAGGGAGTTTACACAGCACCATATGTAAGTAGTTGAGGTTCTAGGGGGCGTAGCAGTTGTCTCACACACATCTCTTTTATGGAGTGCCTCTGCCCCCTTACTGGACGCCTCTTCTTTCCCCTCAAAAAAAAAAAAGATAACATGGATTTCAGGGAACGACATTCCTTGAGTTGAACTGAAAGAAGTCCAACTGTGAGGACATTTTAGAGTAATTTTTAATGAGGACTCCAATGGGCTCCTCCTAAAAAATGCAGGTATCTGTGCCACATTGCAGGGCCATTTAAAATTTTGTTGAAGTTCTTACCCTTTCCTTTAAATGAGGAGTCAAACAGTCCCAAGGGTCATTGTATCCATTGCTGGCTGTATTAATTACTCCACTGATTCAGTTGCAGTGCCACTGAATATTCTGTTATGTGAAGAATAAACTGTAAAGTTAGTGTACAACAACTTGTATATAAAATAAAATAGGAAGGAGAGAGAAGAAAACCAATGATTGGCATATACAAATAAACACATACACATAACAAATAGAAAATAAGCAAGATTACTACAGTTCTTATCTGGTAATTGGTTATGAAGTCCTAACTGATATCAATGGCTTTCTTCTTTTATTCTTCTCAGCTAGGGCTGCTGTTGGCTGAGTCGATTCTGACTCATGGCGATCCTTTGTTACAGAGTAGAGCTGCACCCTGTAGGGTTTTCTTGGCTATAATGTTAATGGAAGTAGATCACCAGGCCTTTTCTTTTGCAGTACCACTGGGTGGGTTCTAAACACCAATTAGTCAAGCCAAAACCACTTTCACCACCTACCCAGTAAAACCCAGTGCCGTCGAGTCGATTCCGACTCATAGCGACCTTCGCCACCTAGGGACCTTGTAAGGGTAGTTTAGCTCCACCAACATGTAAGCTGATCCTGCCCCCAACCCCACAGCCAGAACTTGAGCCAATCAGGGTTCTTCACCTGGTGAAGTTGCCCAGACCTTCATTCCCCAGTGTCTGAGTCCTCAGTCAAGTCTCCCCCCAGTCCCCTGCCCCCTACTCTGTAACACATCGGGTAGCCGTGAATCATCATCCACTTGAAGACAACTAACAACAGTTTTCCATTTACTTTTACTATTGGGGATGGAATACCAAGAAATACCCTATAGAATCCCTTCTTTTGAGACATAGTATCCCTTATCACCAATGTGTAGAAGCAACCTGATAGCACCTTAGTAACCAGGAACATGTTTTAAGTCTCCCCTCCTACCAAAGACTGCTTTGTTTCCTGGCCTCAACTTCGAGTTGAGCTGGATTCTGAATGCTGGGAAATTTCAGGGAGAAAGATGTTTCTTGTAATGGCCTCAGTACCCAAACCACAGACCTTTCTGTACACACCTGTGGTAATCCCACCTTAAATCCCCAACCCCATCCTGCCCCACCCAGAGCATTGTGTCAAGTGGAACTTAGCCTTCCATGGGAGAGAGGCTCCTGGCAGCGAGAGAGGGCCATGAGCATTTCCATCTGAGGGGAACGCACCCAGGTTGGGAAGTCTAAGATCAAGCCCTGTGAAAACCAAGTTCCAGGGTGTCTGGGGCAGAGATGGTAGACACTAGGAGGGAAAGGACAGACACAGGAGTCAGGTAATTAAAAAGTCTCTGGCTGGCAGAAATCTGTGTAGTTAAGAGCAAGAAAGTTATCATATTCATCTTTCCCCACTTCCCCGCTCACTCCACTCACACATCCCCACTTCCCCCATTGATGATTTCTGAAAACACTGGTCAAGCAAGAATAAATTTGGCAGAGATTTCTGGTGTCTTAAAATTGACACTAGAGGAGCCATTGCCACTTGGTTTGCAGGTGCAGTCCTTCTCTTTCTTAGTGGAGGACTAACAAGTCTCGCCCCAGCTGTCAGGATTCCACTGGCAGGGTGCAGGCAGTAAACTGTAGAGTTATGTGTGTTTCTATCAATAGGCAGAAGCCCCTTGGGACCTACTGAAACAAAGTAGCAGTGTGGCCAAAATGCTGAGGTCAGAACAGACTTCTCTTTACATGTAGAGAATGGAAGAGAGAAGGTTAAAGTTCTTTTGGTTATTCCAAATGTAAATCTATATCCCAGTTCAAGTACAGAATCCCTGATGGAAATCTAAGAGCTGACTTTCAAAGACTGAAAGTTTCCACACGGTTTTGAACCCATGACCTTCCTCTTGGTACTCAAACGTACTAACCACTGCACTACCAAGACCCACCGTATGAGATGTCTTAAAACCAGCCATTGAAAATCTTATAGAGCACAGTTCTCTGACACACATGGGATCGCCTTGAGTCAGAGTCAAGTTGAAGAAGATGGGTTTAATCTTGCTATTGGGTGGAGGCTTGGAAGTTCTACTCCTGATGCTGGAGAGGCTTTTGCACATATCGAAAACCTCTCCCTTCCCCCGGTCACTCACAGAGAAAGCAGAAATTGCAGCTGGAGGTTCAGAAGCAAGAGGATGGGGAGCTGGGCTACTCATCATTCCAAACAAAATCACTTGGCATGGTGGGTGTTTCAGGACAAAGACTGGCAGCTCCGGGGGCCTGGCAGACCTGTCAGCTTGAGAGGTCAGAGGTGGGCTGGTGGTGCCAGTGACTGGTGATGTGGGAGTAGTAGGAGTCAACAGGATGAAAGCAGCTAGTGACTGTGATTCTGAAGAGGTGCCTGGAAGGGGCTCTGACAGTGAGGATCCAAGTGGAACCAGCAGACCGGCGCCTTCAGAGGCAAATGAGCCACACCGGTTGCCTCTCCAGTAGATTGTGGGTAGGCCAATGGACCTGCAGACACTCGCATTTTAAGCTTTCCAGCTGAAGGTTTGTGCCCTGGGTTGGAGTTGCCGCTGGTGAGAGACTTAGAAAGCTGAATATCAGGCCAAGTGTCAGTGACAGGGTCTGTGGTGGCCTCAGTCTTATTCTCTCTGGCTTTGTTGCTCCTCTGGAGGCTGGCTTTCTTCTCCAAGGCCAGGGTGTCAGCGCGGACAGAAAAACCAAGCTGGGGTGGGGGTGGGGGTCATGGTCAGCTGACTCCAGGGCTGTTGGCAGCAGCAGAATCTAATTCAGCTGCCCAGAACTTTAGGTGCTCTTGGCACCCTTGTCTGATACCAGTAAGGTTGGAGAGTGAGATAGAGGTCCTTCTCTCCTCTTTGCTACCAGCTGTACTGGCTGCATTGTTAAAGTGGAACACTTTCTCCTCCATAGCTCTAAGAAATCTCCAGCGGTAGAGGAGATTTCCTAATGGTAGGAGCTCCTAATGGTAGTTCTTTTTGAGCTGGTCAAGGAGATCATGAAGGACAGGCAGGAGTGGAGGCTTCTCTTGAGGGTCCCAGACTTGGGCACAAAGAAAGGGCTCAATTTTTGACTAAGGGAGGGATAGTCCAGTCTCGGGGCTCCTCTTACTGTCCAGGATTTCAGTGAATATTGGGTCTTCCACCTTCACTCTCCCTTTCTTGCACTCTCTGAGAGCCCTCAGCACTTGCCACCTTTGCACAGAGGTCTGGGGACTTCTGAGAGGGTGGGGACCCTGCAGAGGGGATGGGGGGGCACTCTTTGCTCAGGAGGAGCGATCTTAATTGTCACCTGGCTCCACATTGCCCTGGGGTGCCGAGCTGACCAAAGTCTCAGCCTAAAGCAACTTTCCCGGGGGTCGGAAAGGGCCAATCCCGGTCGCCATGAGTCAGTATCAACTGCACAGCAACTGACAACTTAAGGAATTCTGGGAATGTGCCTCCCTGCCTCAGTGAGCACCTACGCGGTGGGATGGGCGGGATCCCCGTCTGGCGACCTCCTGGTGGCTGTACGTGGCGTGGCGGAAGTGACGCGGTAGACGTACTGAATCCTCTGAATACTGCAGGGGCCAGACCTGAGGGATGCCGCACACACTGGTCTCTCAGGCGGGTCAGTGCACATCTGGGCTGGGGGCCAGGTCCTGCCTACCCGGAGCGGTGTGACAGTTCCCGCCTTCGAGCAAGGTTGTCTGTGCACGCGGCCAGAAGCGCAGCGCGCGGTGTCGGATTGACCGTTGGGGTCCTGGCGTGAGGACCGAGCGCTGGTCTCCAGGAGCTCGGAACCCTCCTGCCGCGGCCTCGCCCCCGCCAGGTCAGCGGCCCGCGGACTCAGGGGACACGCGACACCTCGGCAGCCGGGACACGTAGGCCACAAGGTTCCTTCCGAGGCGGGGAGCTCCGCCCCCTACGCTGTCCGCTGCAGGCTTCCGTAGCGTCGTTAGGCGGCGTGCGGCCCGGGCTCACCGAGTCGCGCGGAGCAGAAGCGAGCGGGGGCCGGGCTGCGCCAGGTCTACACGGTCAGGGAACCCGAGCAGGCCGGTCCGCTCCAGGTGCGGAGCGCGACCCAGCACCTCAGGGTGGGCGTGAGCGTCACTTGTGGGAGCTCAGGACTGGCAACCCAGGGACCGCGGGGCTGGGGGGAGGGGGCGGGTACGGCTGCGACGGACAATAGCAGCGCTGGAGGCCGAGGAGACTGGAGGCTGGTTCGCAGCCGGGCAGCCGCAGGCTCAGGGGTCCCCGCCGTGCCCTGTAGGTGCCCCTCTGCCACTCAGAACACCGGGCTCGAAACGCGTCACCTCCTCGCCCCACTGGCGTCTTCCACAGGCAGAATCTGAGCGGCTCACCCCAGATACAGTGACCGGCATCCGGCGGGGCCACCGTGGCTCTGAGGCGGCGGCCAGGATGTTTCCTCTATTAAAAAAAAAAAAAAAAAAAAATAGCCAAACCCGTTGCAGTGGAGTCGATTCCGACCCCTAGCGACCCCGTAAGATGGAGTAGAAGTACCCCCATAGCGTTTCTAAGCAGCGCCTGATGGATTCGACCCGTCGTCCTTTTTGGTTAGCAGCCATAGCCTTTAACCCCTACCCCACCAGGGTTCCCGTTTCGTCTGTACTGGCCAGCTCTTCACCCACGCAGTCCCTTCAGCCCAGAAGGACATAAGTACCTGGCGGGGCCCACAGATGGGCTGTCTGTGGCTGTTTGCAGCTCTAGAGGGGTATGAACGCACTTTTTGTTCAGCAGATAGGGTATTTTAATGGGCTTACTCGTAAAAGTCACTTTAATCTACTAATTTTATTATTAGAAGGACTCGTTTTAGTATGTGTTTAAAAGCTATTTATGCCTGAAGTTGTTAGAATGAGACTGCCCCAGTTTAGTCTTTTTTAGTATAAATTTTTACCCCTAAAATAGATTAGACTATATATATATTTTAATTAATTACTTCGTTGTATTAAAATATTTGCATCCAAGTAAGTGTCTCCCATGCCCCCAGTCTTTTGCACTTTAAAGTATATCTGGAGTAATCTTTTTTATTACTAATTAATTATACCAAACCAAAACCAAACTCTGCCGTCGAGTGGATTCCGACTCATAGCGACCCTATAGGACAGAGTAGAACTGCCCCATAGAGTTTCCAAGGAGCGCCTGGTGTGTTCTAACTGCCGACCCTTTCGTTAGCAACCATAGCACTTAACCACTGCGCCACCAGGGTTTCCGCAATTAATTATAGGCAATTCAGTTATTTTCTTTTAGAATCTCATTTTAAGTATCCATTGCTGTAAATCAACTAGATTTATCTTATCTTTTTTCTCTGGTCTTTTTCAGTTCATTAGTATTTATTTGCATTGTACTAAGCATGTAATTTATATACGTTATAATTAACTGGGTTTCATTTAATGGTGGCAATAGCAATATATCAAAATAAATCCGTATGTGAGTGGATATGGGTAAATCATATTCATTCAGTGACATTACCAGATTGGTGTCACCCAGTATAGTAACTCATGTTGTCACCCCCCCCCCATGGAACTCCTCCCATACCAGACCATACAGAATCCTTAGTAATATATTTTGTAGTAATGTTACTCGTAAATTATAATTCCTGTATATCTCTTGGAATTGTTATGGTTGTGTGTCAGCTTGGCTGGGCCATGAGTCTCAGTGTTTTGCCAGTTATGATGTAGTCTGGAAGTCGTGTAATGATGTAATCACTTCCATGATGAGATCTGATATAATGTGATCACCTCCATGATGGGATCTGCTTTAAGTAGCCAATCAGTGGAAAGGAAGTTTCCTTGGGGGTGTGACCTGCATCCAATGTATGTGGACTTTCTAGTAAAGCTCACTGGCTTTTGCTGTGACCTGGATCCTGCATTTAGCGTGTCAGCATCTGACTTCCAGTTCTTGAGACTTGGGCCAGCAGCCTGCCCTCCTACCTGCTGATCTTGGATTTGTCAGTCTTTGCAGTGGTGAGCCAGCAGCCTGCTATCTGACCTGTGGATCTTGGGTTCATCAGCCCCTGCAGATACATGAGTCAGGAGAAACCTCCAGTCTGACACCTGACCCACAGACTTGGGACTTGGCAGCCTCTACAGCTGTGTGAGCCATTTCCTTGAGATAAATCTCCCTCTATGTATATATATCTTTACTAGTTTTGCTTCTCCAGAGAACCCAGCCTAAGACATCACTCCTTCATTTCCTTTAATTACTACTTCATTTCTCAAAAAAGTTATTAATACAGGTTCACAAATACTAATTACCACAATATTGTAGCTAAAACACCAGAAAATTTGACAAAATCAGTGATTGTAAAAACACTGGCAACAATGACAACAGGGCGTGCTTGTAGTGTGTGCAGATGAAATTACGTCACTGTAACTAGGTAATAATGACAGTTCTGACCAGAGTGCATTAAACTAAAAAACCAAACCCATTGCCTTTGAGTTGACTGCAACTCATAGTGACCCTATAGGACAGAGTAGAAGTGCCCTGTAAGGTTTCCAAGGAGCAACTGGTTGATTTGAACTGCTGGTTTTTTGGTTAGCAGCCAAGTTCTTAACCACTACACCACCAGGGCTCCAGAGTACATTAGAAGGTTCAAAAAGTAAATTAGCATAGAGTTTTAGCCTTGTAGTTATTTTGACATATGGAAGCTGGGCTTATGAAAAATGTTTTTGTTGTTAACTAACTACAGGGACATTTTTATAAAAAATAATAAATTTCTGCTGAAACAGTACACGAAATTTTATAGACAGTACTTATGGTGTCACTCCCTCTGACAATGTCACCCAGTGTGCTCTGCACCTTCCTAGAGATGACACTACACACGTGTTGTAGCTTGTTATGGGGTCATGAGAGCTGTTCATGAGTGACATCTTTGTGCAGAGCTGCCTCCCTCTCAAGCCTGGTGAGGCATGAGATGAGCAGGGTTCAAGACACTTGTTTGCAGAAATGACACCCTTGGGCACAGTCACAGGGCCTTTCTGTCAGCCCTTCACCGAAACCTGCACCACTGTCAACCTGTGGGCCAGGTCTCCCAAGCAGGGCCACACCTGTGCACACCATCCCCACCCACCCTGTCCTCCTTCAATTACATATCTTTTTTTTTTTTTTTTAAGTTTATACCATGGCCATATTTCAAACACCAATATCATAAAGATCTGTGTTATCTTTGTTAGTCCATTCTATCCCTGTACTGTAATTTATTTGATTAAATCCCACTTGTTGAACAGTCAGATTGCTCCCATTTTTTCTTTCTCATAAAGATGTCTCTCTGAACACACCCAGCCCTATGCCTAGGGCCCTACCATCTGTTGTCTTCCCTCTCCAAGACTGACCACCTGCTTAGATGATCCTGTTGGTGCCTGGCCAATACACCCAAGCTCGGCTCTGACTGGTCCTAGATGAACTGTTCTCAAGCTGACCACTGTAATAATGAATTTTAAGAAATAATAAATTATGGAAAGTAGATTTGCTGAATCTGCATCAGTTAGTGAGGTAAATGGGGCTGAGTTTTCTCAAAGGAGTTTATATATCCATGGATACTTTTTGCCCCCTAGAACTTTAAGGGCTCAGTGGGAATCAATTGCAAAAAGACAATAGGCCAATAGTGTGGAGCTTAGAAAACTATATATGTAATAACAGGCATGTGCATTATTTGCAGTAGAATCTGTAACATATCCCCACTAAAATGAAATATAAGAAGGGCATAGTCCCAGTAAGTAAACGGGTAGCTAAGTGGTTAAGGAATGACACAGTGCAAGAAAGACATGCCCTGGTAAAATCCAAGATCGATTTATCGTATCCCAAAAATGTTGGCAAAAAATGATAGTCAAATTTCTTCTCTAAACTCAAACGTTCAAGGGAATACAAAGCACTGTATTATCACAGGTTTATGCCATTTCTATACTAAATGATGCAACAGATTTTTTCAGAAGAAAATAAGGAAATTTTTGCTTCCTCATCTGCAAATTTATGTAAGATAACCAACTGGATCTGAACCCTGTGCCTTGATTTTAAAGGGCTTCTCAGACATCAATATTTCCGTTGTATCTTAATTTATTCCAGAGAATTTTTACATTCCAATGCAATGAATTATATTAGTATTTGTCATGGATTGAATTATGTTCCCCACAAAATGTGTGTATTAACTTGGTTAGGCCATGATTCCCAATATTCTCTGGTTGTCCTACACTTTGTGATTTTATGTTAAAGAGGATTAGGGTGGGATTTTAACAACCTTACCAGGACAAATCCCTGATCCAATGTAAAGGGATTTTCCATGGGGTGTGGCCTGCACCACCTTTTCTCTCTCAAGAGATAAAAGAGAAGCAAGTAGAGTTGGGGACCTCCTACCACCAAGAAGGCAGCACCAGGAGCAGAGCATGTCCTTTGGACCTAGGATCCCTGCACCTGAGAAGCTCCTTGACCAGGGAAAGATTGAGGAGAAGAACCTTCCTCTAGAGCCAACAGAGAAAGTCTTCCCCTGGAGCTGACACCCTGAGTTTGCACTCGTAACTTACTAGACTGTGAAAGAATAAATTTCTCTTTATTAAAGCCATCCACTGTGGTATTTCTGTTATAGCAGCATTAGATGGCTTTAGATGACTAAGACAATATTCCAAAGGGATGAGACGTGTGGTTTCTTTTGAAAAATTCAAGAAAGGTGGATTTTACAAGGAAAAGTGGTAAAGAGAGAACCTGAGGCACTCCTGACAGATGTGTCCACCAAGAGGTAAAATATGAGAAGGTAAAACTGAAAGTTGTACATTTAGAAACTGGTATTTTAAAGAGATTGTGTGACCACTATTGACTCCAGGATGCAGACCACCTAGTAGAAGGGGCGACTGGTTGGTCTGCATGACCACCACAGGGGGGTCTTAGGCATGGATTCACAATCAAACTCATAGACACAATAGACTATCTCTAGGTTTACTTAGTCTTAAGAACCCATATAAAATTGGCAACACAACATGAACAGGCCTTGTGACTCTGGTGCAGCTTCTGATAATAATTGCTTTATACTTGGATGGGTGATGTCAATCCATTGTGAAGTGATGGAAAAACCAGTCAATCTGAAAACCAAATGTCTTACCCAATGTTATGAATTGAATTGTGTCCCCTAAAAGTATGTGTTGTAAATCCTAACTGCTGCCCATTGTTATGATCCAATTTGTGAATGGGTTGTGTTATGTTAATGAGGCAGGATTAGGTTATGTTTGTTATGTTAATGAAGCAGGATTAGGGTATATCTTGAGTCAATCTCTTTCGAGAGATATAAAAGATTAAACAAGCAAGCGAGTGAGCAGAGATGGGGGAAGAGAGATGCCAAGCCACATGAAGATCTCCCAGGAGCAACAATTCAAAGAAACAAGGACCTTCCTTCAGCACTGACAGAAAAAAAAAGCCTTCCCATAGAGGTGGCACCCTGAAGTTGGACTTTCAGCCTCCTAAACTGTGAGAAACTAAATATCCGTTTGTTAAAGCTACCCATTTGTGTTATTTCTGTTAGAGCAGCACTAGATAACTAAGACATCCGTGTCTTATCCATTTCAAGGAACATGAGAGAAAGAGGGAGGTAAGAAGGAGAGAGGAGTAACATGAAAAATATCTATACTGGTTAAATATGAAAAAAGAAAAGCAATGGTTCGTAATGAACATTCTGGTCAGTTTTATGAGGTTAGAAAATGAAGTAAATGGTAGGACTTTGGAGATGACATACTGCTCTGACTCAGATTGTCAGAAAAATTTAAGGATATCATCAGTAGAACAACAAATACTGTTTCAAATGTAATTAAGAGAAGGAATCTTATACAAGAATTTTATGACCACATTAGTAAACCTTCAGCTGCAATTAAAAAAAGATGTTTCTTGAGTAGATTCATTTTCTTTTTTACACAGTCATCTTGTTGCAAATGAAGTTACTAGTGGGCTGTAAGACCCAGAGAATAATCCCTAAGTGGGGAGGAAGAGTTTACAGTCAACAGTGAAAGAGAACTGTGAACCTTCTGAAAAGCTTTGTAAAATTTCGAGTGTTTGGATCTGTTATGGATTGAATTGTGTTCCCCAAAATATTTTGTAAATCCTAACCCCTACACCTATGGTTGGAAACCCTGGTGGCGTGCTGGGTATGAGTTATGTCTGCTAACCAAGAGGCTGGCAGTTTGAATCCACCAGGTGCTCCTTGGAAACCCTGTGGGGCAGTTCTACTCTCTCCTGTACAGTCGCTATGAGTCAGAATCCACTTGAGGGCAATGGTGGTTTTTTATACCTGTGGTTATAATCCCATTTGGGATTGGATTTTCTTTTTATGTTAACGAGGCAATATTAGTGTAGGGTGTGTGTTAAATCAATCTGATTTGAAATATAAAAGCATATTGAGCAAGCAACCAAGCAAGCAAGCACAGATAGGGAAAGATAGATGCTATGCCACATGAGATCTCCAAGGAAACAAGAAACAGAAGCTGAAAAGAGACAAGGACCATCCTCAGAGCCAACAGAGAGAGAAAGCCTTCCCCTGGAGTCAGGGCCCTGAGTCCAGACTTCTAGCCTCCTAAACTGTGAGACAATGAATTTCTGTTTGTTAAAGCCATCTATTTGTGGTATTTCTGTTAGAGCAGCTTTGGGTAACTAAAGGAGGATCTAAGGCACTTTTCTAGGGGAATGTATTCACCTCTCAATTAAAAACCCAGTATCAGTGGTCTGATGCTTAAGGTGATCAAAACTTAATTGAATCTCTTCGCACAGGTTCAAACCTGGCAGCTACAACCCGGTTCTATGTTTTGGTAAATGGAAATTGCTGGCTAAGCACTTCCCTGTTCCCACCATGCAGACAACAAACGGTTCTTAAATCATCCTCATCCTGGTCTCCTGACTTGTAGATAATTCTCTGAGTGACTTGTACAGCTGCCTTTAAAACAAACCAACCTGTTCGACGCTATAGGTCAGAGTAAAACTACCCCATAGGATTTCCAAAGAGCAGCTGGTGGATTGGAACTGCCAACCTTTTGGGTAGCAGCCAAGCCGCAAATCACTGCGCCAGGGCGCCAAACTTGTAAGGTCCCACCGAGACTTGAACTCGGATCCCTGGATTCAAAGTCCAGAGTGCTCACCATTACACCATGGGGCCACCACACGGGGTAATTTACTCGGTGTGAAAAGAACCGTTTCAGGAAATCAGTGTGGGCTGGGCGAGTCACCACCTGGTTTTGCGCCTTACCAGTGTCTACGAGGCGACGTCTCCTTCCGAATTCGGTGTTTCTTTCTGTACATTCAGAAAGACCTGTCCTGCTGGAACATAGCGCCCAGTCGAGCCGCGAAAACGCTGTTAAAGTGACAGAGCTGCTCGCCTGCGTTTGTGCAGGAGGAGAGGTCTGCCCACCAATTAAAAAAAAGCAGTTGCCGCGGTGTCTGTTCCAACTGAAGGCGACCCCATGTGTGTCAGAGTAGAACTGTGCTCCTTAGAGCTTTCAATGGCTGATTTTTTGGAAGTTGGTCGCCAGGCCTTTCTTCTGAGGTGCCTCTCGGGGACTCGAGGCTCCAACCATCATCAAAGCTCTTTCCTAAATTTCTCTTGGGACGTCACAGTCCGAGCTGCTAACGAAACAGCAAGAAAACTGACTCGTAGAATTTCACAGCCTGCAGCGGATAGGAATGTGCAAGGCATTGGCCGAGAAACATCTGTAGGTCCATCCGGCACCCTCACTGGGAATCTTTCTTGATAGCAGATGGGGAGCACGGGACCCTGCTTCAATTCCGGATACGGGAAATTGCAGATTTTCTCCAATCGCCCCCTCTAACCTTCCACCGAAGAAGCTGCCCATACCCTCATCACTCCCTTTATTATAAATACCCTGTGGCACAAAAAATTCTCTCCAGCCTTGTTGTCCAAACACACTTATTTCTGTTTCTGGTAAATATTAGTTTTACTGAAGTAATTTCTCTGAAATTCTTACTTTACCTTTCCTCAAAAGCACCAACTCTTTTGTCTTTTACGTGAAAGTTTATGGCACCAATTAGTTTTTTGTTCAAAAATTTTATCACAGATTGTTTTGTGACATTAGTTGCAATCCCGGCAATATGTCAGCACGCTTTCCCTTTCCACCCTGGGTTCTTGTCCATTTGTCCAGGTTGCCTATCCCTTCCTGCCTTCTTGTCTTTGCTTTTGGGCAGGTGTTGCCCATTTCGTCTTCTATACTTGATTGAACTAAGAAGCACTTTCCTCATCTGTGTTATTGTTTGTTTTACAGGCCTGTCTAAACTTTGGCTGAAAGGTGGATGTTGGGAGTGGATTCAGTTCTGAGTTAGGGTGTCTGGGGGCCATAGTCTGGGAGATTCCTCCAGTCTCTGTCAGACCAGTAACTGGTCTTTTTTTGTGAATTTGAATTTCGTTCTACGTTTTTCTCTTGCTCTGTCTGGGACCCTCTACTGTGATCTCTGTCAGAGTGGTCTGGCCTCAGGCTTGTGGAGGCTGTGGTTCATGTGGTCCAATAGTCCTTTGGACTAATATTTTCCTTGTGTCTTTGGTTTTCTTCATTCTCCTTTGCTCCAAATGTGATGGGACCAACAGATGTATCTTAGATGGCTGCTCGCAAGCTTTTAAGACCCCAGAGGCTACTCACCGAAGTAGGATGTAGAGCATTTTCTTTATGAACCATGTTATGCCAAATGACCTACTAGGTATCTCCGGAGACCATGGTCCCCAGCCCTCAGCCCCAGTAACTCAGTCCCTCAAAGTGTTTGGATGTGTCTAGGAAGTTTCTATGACTTTGCCTTGGTCAAGTTGTGCTGACTTTCCCTATATTGTGTGTTGTCTTTCCCTTCACCAGAGTTAACACTCGTGTACTATCTAGTTAGTGATTTCCCCTCCCCATTACTCGCCTCTCTTGTAACCATCAAAGATTTTTTTTTCTCTGTGTAAACCTTTTCTTGGTTTTTTATAATGGTAGTCTCATACAATGTTTGTCCTTTTGTGATTGACTTATGTCATTCAGCATAATGCCCTCCAGATTCATCCAAGTTGTGAGATGTTTCACGGATTCATCACTGTTCTTTATCATTGCATAATATTCCATTGTATGCATGTACCATAATTTGTTTATCCATTCATCTGTTGATGGGCTTGTAGATTTTTTCCATCTTTTTGCTGTTGTGAATAATGCTGCAGTAAACATGGGTGTGATGTCTATTCGTGTGATGACTCTTATTTCTCTGTGTTATATTCCTAGATGTGAAATTGCTGGATTGTATGGTATTTCTAGCTTTTTAAGGCATTTTCTAAGCATCATATTGTTTTCCATAGTGGTTGTACCATTTTACATCCACCAGCAGTGCATATGAGTTCCAGTCTCCCTGCAGCCTCTCCAACATTTGCTATTTTCTGTTTAGTGCCTGTAATGTCGGGGTGAGATGGTATCTCACTGTCGTTTTGGTTTGCATTTCTCTAATGGCTAATGATCTCGAGCATTTCCTCATGTGTCTGTTAGCTGCCTGATCTTTTGCCTTTTAGAAGCGAGGCAGCATTCTGTTAAACATTGTGGACATGAAATTGAGCAGTGCAAGTGAAGCGCATGCCTGTGTCTCCCTGCCTGTAAAACTGAGATAAAGGTATCTTCATCAGATTTAATTGTGTTGAGTAGCAAGTGACTAATGCACTGCTTGCAGCATGACAAGTACATCCTTCCACTTTCTCTCTTGCTTTCCAATGAAAAGACGAGTCTAGGACCACAGGCCTGAATGCCTTGAGATTTTCGGAAAAGCCTTGGCAGAGAGGACCAAGAAGGCTAGAGGAGTCCTAGCTTTTGGGTATAAACAGTTTTTCCATCCAGATTTTTGTCCGAAGGAGGTTGAGTTCAGATGGGGAGGCTCCTGAGCCTCTGGAGGCTTTACACTAGTGGAGTGAGAGGTCAGTGAAAAGTTTGCCCTAGGAAAGAGGAGCTGGGGCATTCAAGGAAGGTGATAAATCTCATCTCTGTAAAGTATGTGGGGATTCAGTGTGGTAATAATAGTCAGTACTCAAGACTTTGAATCTAGTGGTCCTAGGTCAAATTCTGGTGGAAACTGACTCTGTTTTTCTCAGATTCAACTTGTCCACAAGAATCATTTCAGGCAGATTTCTCATGCTCAAGTTCTGTAACTTCCTCCTAAGCCCAAATCCATCTGCCAACCCCAGTGTCCCAACCTGTTTCTTAGAGAAGGAAAAGAGAAAATGGAAGTGTAATTGCTGGAGAGAAACAGCTATCAACCCCGTGCCTGTCCCAGGGCTGGAAGAACAATTCTTGAAGGAAGATAGAAACCCCTGAGAAGACCGGAGAAGGCAATTGGTGAAAAGAGCAAGAAAGCTGCAGGAGGGCTTTGACCAACATAGCCCGGGATGAAAGGGTGTCACAGGGCTCTGTGCAGGCCATCGTCCTGGGAGAGCCGTCATTTGCCGAGGGCGAGAAAGAAAACCGTCAGCGGAAGAGACCCCAACGGGATAAGAAGTCTTTTTTCACGAACCCAAGGGCAGAGGCGGGTGCCGGTAGATCAAGTGCCTGGGAAGCCGAAAACAGTGTTAAGTTAGTTCATACACGGTAACAGATTCCGGTTTTCTGAAAGTAGTTTTGCTGAGGACAGGAAACGAAAGAGTAAGCTGATGAATATAGTCATTCTCCTGGACAGCACGTTTGGCTTCATGCCTTCCCAAATTCGTCCCGAGCAAGCACTGCTGAGGGCTTTACTCGACTTGCTCTACCAGTTTCACCTCTGAGCTCAGAGCAACTCCTGAAGAAAAGGTGTCCGAACAGTTTGGGAAAGCACAACTCGGAAGGGAATGCTAGGTTTATCTGGCTCTCGAGGGAGTCGATTTTAGAGAGGCCAATAGAGGGGAGGGGAACGACAGAGGAAAAGAAAGTAAAAGTAGATTAGAAAATGCAAAACATTTACTCTGGCAGTGACTAATTCTTTTCATGACAAAGAAGAAAAGCAACGGCCGTTCAACGGCTAGCAGAGTGGCGCAGCGGAAGCGTGCTGGGCCCATAACCCAGAGGTCGATGGATCGAAACCATCCTCTGCTAATGTTTTTTTCGAAGAGCTTCTGAGAAAATGTATTTGATTTCAGAAAAAAAATTTATTCCTGAGATGGCACTTGATTTCTAGAAATATGTTCTTTTTCTATGACTGAGCAGAGAAAATATAAAACCAGGAAAATCTTTGCTTTTAAGAAAGAAATAAACTTACAATTAAATGTCAATTGTGATGCAACCGCCAAGGACATGAAAGCTTTTATTTAATCGGTTATAGAGGTATCAATGCCATTTGAGTGCTCAGGGCCTAGGAAATTAAATGAAGTGTCTAGTTAACCTAATCTATTGAAACTAATCTATTGAAAAAGCAGTCCCAAGTACAATTAATATGACTGAGGTCTTTCATCAGTGATAGTTTTTGCTGCTGCGTTTTCTTGCCATTTGATGTAATATTGTAGGGATTCCCCTTGTTATCAAATTGTTTTCTATAGAGTCTTTCTTGGTTTTAATGGCACCTGTGATCATTAAGTTTGTGTGTCAACTTAGCAGGGCCATGATTCTCAGTGGTGTGGCACTTATGATATAGTTTGGAAGTCATTTTTTTATAATGATGTAATCACTTCCATGATATATTGTGATCACCTCCATGATGGGATCTGCTGTGAGTAGCCAATCAATTGGGGAGTTCCCTTGTGGGTGTGGCCTGCTTCCAACATAGGTGGACTTTCTGGCAAGGCTTCAGGGCTTTTGCTTGTTCTGGATCCTGCAGCTAGCTCCTGATCACCTGACCTCCAGTTCTTGAGACTTGAGCTAGTAGCTTATCTGCTTATCTTGGGATTTGTCAGCCTCCGAAGTCTGTGAGCCAGTGGCCTGCCAGCTTACCTGTCGATCTTGGGATTTGTTGGCCTCCGCAGCCTGTGAGTCCCAGGCCTGTTGTGTGACCTGTCGATCTTGAGTTAGCCAGTCCCTGAAGCTACACGAGTCAGGGGAAGCCTCCAGTCTGACCCAAGGACTTGGGACTTTCCAGCCTCTATAACCATGTGAACCATTTCCTCGATGTAAATCTCTCTCTCTCTGTCTTTCCGCTTCACTGGTTTTGCTTCTCTAGAGGACCCAGCATAAAACAGCACCCAAGTCTTTACTGTGAGTAAGGTAACAGAGGCCCAAAGTATTGGAATCCAACTTCTGGGATTTTTGTACTCTAGGCTACTGGTTCATATGTGTGCTCAGCAGCAGCATAATTTGGTCTCAGTTCTATACCAGAGGGTGGAAATTACAAAATGAAATGTTATTTGAGACTCCAATCCCACCCCCCTTTTATTTCCTTACTCTCCTGTGCTTGAAAATTTTGAATAATCTAGGGGAAGAATGCCCTAGGGGAATTAAAATGTATTCACAAGAAAATTTAATCAAAAGATTTTGGCACTGTTATCAGTACAAATAGAAGAAAATGAAACTGGATAGCTTCAAAAATGGATACAAAGTTACATGGAAATTACTTGACAAAGTCCTTATTTCAACTTAGTAGACAAAAGCAACTTCTTAATAAATTGTAATGGCACAACTGACTTTGCATAAGGAAGAAACAAGAAGGGACATTTACTTTTCAACCACGTAAGAATTCAAGTTCCAAATAGATGAATGATTTAAACACAAAATATAAAATAAAAAACATTTAGATGAAATTAATAAGAACACAGAAGAAAAAATATTGGAAACTATAGCATAAGAAATACTTTAGCAACAAAGGCTTAATAAAGATACTCTTAAATGAACACCTACACAATCATAATAAAAATAAAGCCACCTTAAATGAAATGTATGTGAATTGGAAATTCACAGAAGGAAAAAAAATCTGCTTGAAAAATAGAAATGAAAGTCTGAGCATGGGATGAGGGGAGGCAGACTGCTTGCTTCAAGACATCATTGCTTTTGAGGTATTCTGATGTGGAGCTCACCAAGAATAGTGTCTTCAAAGTATTCTAACCCCGTAGAGTCTTTACAAATTGCCACAATATTTTTATGCTCTTACATGTTGTTTTCCAGTGCTCTTTTAAAATTGTTGTTCATATACTTAAGTCAGTCCAGAGAATGTAAGTGCCAGAAAATTGTAAAATTTGAACACTGAAAGAGTTCAATCACTCATTGAATTTTGTTCACAGAACTTAAAAACTCTTAGGATTTGACACACACTTAATAGTGATTGACAATATACTTGACATAATTTTATTTAACAATGAAAAATGTTTGTAAATTCCCTTTCTTTCTTTCAAAGGTGTTTTCCATTCCATATCTGTCACAGAACTTTATCCTGATAAAATACATTTTTATTTTTAAAGGCTGTTATTAATAATCCTGTCATATCACTCTGCAGCAGAAAATATACATCAGAATAGGGATATGATTTTTAGTTATTTCCAGTGACCATATTTTTTAAGTGTTTTTCATCTTTACATTTAATAATAGTTATGCAATCAGTCCACCAGCCATCAGTCAGTCTGTTGTACTGTGGTGGTTTGCATGTTGTTATGGTGCTGGAAGCTATGTCACTGGTATTTCAAATACCAGCAGGGTCACCCATGGTGGACAAGTTTTAGCATAGCTTCCAGACTAAGACAGACTAGGAAGAAAGGCCTGGCCATCTACTGCTGAAAATTAGCCAATGAAAAGTTTATGGATCACAACAGTACATTGTCCCACTCACTTTGCTTTGGGCATGTCATTAGGGAGGGCTAGTTGCTGGAGGATGTCACATTTGGTGAAGTAGTGGGCCGGCGAGGGAGACACTCCTGCGGTGGATTGGCACAACAGCTGCAGTGATAGACGCGAACATGGTGAGAATGACCCAACAACATATCCTTTTGTTGTACATGAGGTATCCATAAGTAGGAGTCCACTCGATGGTAGTAGGTAACAACAACGTACAACCAATAAAAAAGTATATATATTTTTATAAATACTTACGTAAGAAAAATAAAAATGTATTACTTAATGAAAGGATTGGGGCTTCTTTCCCCCTCTAATTAGGTCATGCATCTGCGGATGAAATGTCTTGTGGCTGGAATGAGGAGGTTGTGGTGAAAATCGCAAAATGTGCGGAAAGGAGATTCAAAAAACTAGCTTCCTAAGGTCCCACCGAGATTTGAACTCGGATCGCTGGATTCAGAGTCCAGAGTGCTAACCATTACACCATGGGGCCAACCTCTCGTTATATGTCCCTGAACACTTGGATGACATAGTTCTCCCTCCCTAAAGTATACTCATGACCCAATTGTCTAAGGCTTATACGCACATTCTACTTTTCCTCCTCTAGGAATAAGTCATGGACGCTGACCTGTCACATGCCTGCAACAACGTTCAGAACAGAATCTTAATGGAAAACATTGATTTCCAAACGTCAGGAGTCCTCTTCCCCTACCCCTAGGAGGACTGTAGTTTTTCCTTGGAAAACGAGTGACGTCGTCGAACAAGACTGAGCCCTAATGTGTGCCAAGTTTTATGGCAAGTATTTTGTATTCGTTGCCTCACCGAAGGCTCACAACAATCCCGTGAGATGGGGACCAATATCGCTGTTTTACAAATGAGAAACCTGAGGTAGAGACCTGAGAACCTTCACTTTGCTTCGTTATCAGGTCCTATTTGCTTTCACGAATATAACTAGGGTGGTATTTGGTGCTTTTGCGAACGCTTTATGGAAAGATTTTACCAAAGGCACAAGGTAGACGCTGGTGTTTACGGAAAATTGAATTGTGTTCGGTCGCCGAGGCTGCACTGGAGGAGGGTCCCAGCAGCCCTGCGAGCGCAACTCGGGGGTCCAAGGGGAGGCCCGCCCTGTTTCTACTCCCCTGTCACCAACCGGAATGCGCGCAGGGGAAGCCTCCAAATGGACCCTAGGAAGATTCTCCGCCCCAGCCTCGCATACCTCTTTATCGCACACACACAGGCACTCATATTGCGAAAATTCACAGAACAAACCGGTTTCTTTTCGGCGATGAGTCTCGGTGAGTGTCTTCGAGTCGGGTCTTGCTCCGGCATCTTTGTAAGCTCCTGCTGCTGGCCGTTGGCTAGTTAAGAGACCGACAATTCTCAGCACAAGTTTAGGAGCGAGAACTTCGGCAATCTCCTTGTAAGTACGGGGGAGCCCAGCGCTGCTCCCAGTAGTTTGCCTAGCCAATTCTCGTCCTATGAGGAGCCAGCTTAGTGGAAACTGGATTTATGCTTTGCGGATTGAGCCCGTGTTCCCGGACTTCCATGGTAGCGCAGTGGCTAAGGGCTCCAACTGCTAATTAAAAGATTGGCAGTTCAAATCCGCCAGCCGCTCCATGGAAGCCCTTAAGGGCACTTTTACTGCCCTACTGCCCTATATACAGCGTCACTCTGAGTTGGGATCCACTCAACAGCAATGGGTTTGTTGGCTTTTTTATTTGTTTCCCAGACTTCAGATTGTACACCAAGAAATGCTATAGGTGTTCTTTGAGGACTGAGAATCCTGTCGTATATACAGGATAAAGTGCAAAAACAAAATCAAACCAAAAATCGAGCCAGTTGCGGTGGACTCCGCCTGATGGATGTCAGAAGAGAACTGAGCTCCGTAGCTGATTTTTAGGAAGTAGATCTCCAGGCCTTTCTTCACAGGTGCCTCTGGGTGGACTTGAACTGCCAACCTTTCCTTAGCAGCCCGGTCGTTAACTGTTTGCACCCCCAGGGAGTCCAAAACCAAAACAAAGCATCAAACAAACAAGCCCCCCAAACCCACCAGTACCTCTTAGTGCAAATGCCAGGCTTCTAAGTTTTTGTAAGGTGGCTCTCACTGGACAAAGTCTTTGCATCTGGCCTTTTCTGGAAAACTGGTTTGGGGGTTTTCCTCAAGCCTATAGCAGGTCGAGGATGATCAAGAACAATTCTTGACCTTGTCTTAATACTTGTCTGCACAGAAGAAGTAAGAAACCCTCAGGAGTAAAAAAAAACCTCCATGGAGACTCCAAACTGTCAAACCCTGGCTGACAGAAGGAAAAGGTCCTTACAAAAGGGGTGATTTCAAACTTGGAGGATGATTTCAGCCCTGTAGATTTCTCCTCCCTCTCTTGACCTAACCAGAGAGAATCCACTAGTTCAATCACATTTTCAAATGCCAAAGGGAAAAATAGTTCAAATTGCCTTGACCTTGTACAGTTCCTGACAGGTTAACAAAAAATGCACCATATGCAGGTAGGTGTCCCTGACTTGAGCCAGCATAGGCTCCTGGTCGAGCAGGTCAAGTAGGTCTAGCAGGACCAAATCCCTAAAGCCCTCCCAGACTCTAGTCCATATTCCAAATGTGATAAAAAAATAAAAAAGCCAAACCAAAACCCACTGCCATGGAGTCAATTGACTCGTGGTAACCGCATGTGTTACACAGTAGAATTGCTTCAAAGAGTTTTCTTGGATGTAATCTTTATAAAGGCAGATTGTCAGAAGATTGTCAGACCTTTCTTCCTTGGTGCCTGTGGGTGGGTTTCAAACCTTTAGATTAGTAGTTAAAACCACCCAGGGACCACTCCTACTGAGTAGGGGAAGAATAATTGCAGCTTTGAGAAGCTAATGTCTCTGTCAAAGAGTAAGATCTCTGAATTCGTTAAAAGTAAAAAGCAAAGAGTTTTATTGAGGGTAATACAATTCTCGAATTGGGGAAACACAGCAGAGAGGAATCTACTAAGTGCTCCAACATTCTGTGGGAGAGGTGAGCCTTTTATATAGTAAAACGGGGAAGGTAAACTCTGAATAGTAAAATTGGGGGTGGGGAGGTATTGAGAGACCATCAACAATATAATCTCTTTTAACATCAGCAAACCGGCAAGGGGCCAGAGACCCCCAACATCATGTTGGTGTTGTTCGGTGATGTTGAGTCAGTTCCAACTCATAGCAACCCTATGTACAACAGAACAAAACACTGCCCATCCTGTGCCATCCTCATAATCGTTGCTATGCTTGAGTCCATTGTTGCTGTCACTGTGTCAATCCATCTTGTTAAGGGTCTTCCTCTCTTTCACTGACCCTCTACTTTACCAAGCATGATGTCCTCCTCCGGGACTGGTACCTCCTGATAACATGTCCAAAGTATGTGAGATGAAGCCTCACCGTCCTTGCTCCTAAGGAGCATTCTGGCTGTACTTCCTCCAAGACAGATTTGTTCATTCTTCTGGCAGTCCATGGAATATTCAATATTCTTCACCAATGCTGTAATTCAAAGGCATCAATTCTTCTTGGATCTTCCTTATTCATTGTCCAGCTTTCACATGCATATGAGGTGGTTGAAAATACCATGGCTTTTTTTCTTTTCTTTAGGTCAGGCACACCTTAGTCCTCAAACTACATGTTGCATTGGGCAAATCTGCTGCAAAAGACCTCTTCAAAGTGTTAAAAAGCAAAGGTGTCACTTTGAGGTCCAACATCATAATCTCCGTCATCATCAGCAAACCCTTCCTGGAACAATCACGTGTCCTATTTTGTGTGGCTGGCTCAGTGTTAATGTCCCATGTGATGTCTGGGTGGTCAAAAGAAGCAGTAGCCCACCCAGGGACCTCTTCATGATGGACAGGAATGGGGCAATCCTGAGGATGGTGACTTTGGTGCCTCTGGGTTTCAGGAAAGAGGTTGGGACCTGATTTTGAGTCAAATTTTTAAGGGAAATTGTAATTCCCAGTAATCCAAACTGTCTTCCAGGTCTGTCTTCAGGGTTATGATGGCATATCCAACAGTTAGAGATGTTACTACCATGAACTATGCTCTCAGACAGGCAAACTAGTAAGTTATTTCCCCCCGGGCGGGGCAGTAGCACCAAATTGGAGCCTGAGAAGGAGAAGAAGAACACTCAGACCCATAATTTAACACCAAGGGAAGTAATCAGATCCTGAGAAGGGAATTTGACAGGAAAAGGCCAAAATGAAGAGGATAAGGAGAACAAGGGCAAAAGTGACTCCTAAAGTTGCAGCCACACTAACACTGGAATTAC
The DNA here is from genome assembly GCF_024166365.1 of Elephas maximus indicus. Classification (NCBI taxonomy): domain Eukaryota; kingdom Metazoa; phylum Chordata; class Mammalia; order Proboscidea; family Elephantidae; genus Elephas; species Elephas maximus. Next base: position 78,826,058 of record NC_064819.1, read on the forward strand.
TCATCTGTTGGCTGGGGTTGTTTTCTTGGAGAGGACCTTGAGATCTTGGATCAGCTCACAGGTGTACTCTGGGGGGTCTCTGGCAATGTCTTTACTCTCCTGTGGGGAATAGAGTTTAATCATTGAATTGTGTACCCAAGGTCCCGCTCCCTTGAGTTTTACTGCTGTGGGAGTAGCCAGTATGATCTGAAAGGGGCCATTCCACTTCTCTTGTAATTGGTCTGTTGGGGAGCCCTCTCTCTAAGATGTTAGAAGCACCTGATCACCTGGGCTTAGGGTCACCACTGCCCCCTTAGTGGGAGCAGGCAGTACTGCATTTCCACTCTCCCTAACGGCCTCTTGTACCTGTCTTAGATTTATAAGATAATGTAGAGCTTCTTTCGTGTTGGGGTCAAAAAGAAGATTAGATGTGAGGAACGGTCTTCTGTATATCATTGCAAAGAGGCTAAGTTTCAGCTTACTTCTAGGTGCCTTTCTTACTCTTAGAAGGGCTATCGGCAATAGTCTCAGCCAGGTTTCTCTGGTCTCCTGACAAAGTTTGGCTAGAGTCTTCTGTAGGGTCTGACTCACCCTTTTTACCTTCTCTGACAATTCTGGGTGCCAAGCAGTATGTAATCTGTAAGTTATGCCCAGGACAGAGGACAGGCCTTGGGTAAATTAGCTATAAATTCTGGGCCATTGTCACTCTGAAGTGATCTAGGCAACCCCAAACAGTGTATTACCTTTTTAAGGAGTGCCTTACACACCTCTATTGCCTTCTCTGACCAGTGGGGAATGTCTCTACCCACCCAGTAAAAAGTGTCTACAAAAACAAGTACTTATATCCTTGTTTTGGGGGCGTCACAGTGAAATCTGCCTGTCAGTCATCCCCAGGGTATGTTCTTTGATGTTGAACTGGTCGGGCCAGTGGAGGGGGAATTGGATGGCTTTGGGCATTGATTTGGAGGCAGGTCTCACAGGTCTTCACAACTTGTCCCACTATCTTTCTTAAATGTCTCTCCCTTACCACTTTAGTAACAAGTTAGTGAGGGCTTCTTGCACATAATGGGTAACGTCATGAAGACTCTTCACAACTTTTCAAATCATAGAGGCAGGAACCAGAGCCTTTTCTTCTTCATTTTCAAACCAGCCAGCTGCATTCATCTTGTAACCCTGTATTTTAGCCCTATGCCACTATTCTGAGCTATACTGTGGCAAGTTATCTACAACCTGACTTCTCGGGAGTAGGCTTAGTACTTGTTCAGGTTTTAAGGTTAGGGCAGTTCTCCTGGCTATCTTGTCAGCTTTGCTGTGCCCAGGGTCATCTGAGTATTTCCTTTCCGATATCCCTTGCAGTGTATCACCACCACCTTCTTTGGCCATTGTACTGCTTTTAAGAGCTTTAATATGAGCTCCTTATACTTAATGAGGGGGTTTCAGGCCGTGCACAACCCCATCTCCTTCCAGATAGCTAAGTGAGCATGAAGAACAAGGAACCTGTACATAAAATCTGTGTACAGGTTGAGAACCTTATCTCACCCTAACTGTAGTGCCCTAACCAGGGCTATGAGCTCGGCTTTCTGAGCTAATGTTCCAGATGGCAGACTCCTCACTTCAATAACATCATGGGAGCTAACAATAGCATATCCTGCTCTCCACTCCCCATTCTGGACTAGGCTGCTGCCGTCAGTGAACCACTCCACGTCTGGGTTCTCCAGAGGAGTGTCCCCAAGTCTTCCCTACTTGAATAGACTTGGTCTATTATCTCAACACAGCCATGTTCTAGCTCAGTTTTATCACTCACCAGGAGGAGGGATGCAGGATTTAAAGTTTGACATAACTTTAAGGCAACTTCAGAGGTGTTTAGCAGAATGGCCTGGTATTGGGTGATACGTCCCCCTGTCCGCCACTAGTTTCTTTTTACCTTTAGTACTGTCTGTACTTGGTGGGGGGTAAGACCCTCTAGGGGTTGTCCTAATGAGAACTTAGAAGCCTAGGTCCCTTCCCAATAACTGGGCCAGGCATTCAGGGATATATAAAAATGAAGCAAGGCAATGGGACCTAACTCACAAGGGAGGGGGGAGCAAAGCACCTTACCCTTGGCTCCCATCGACCCCAGTGATGGTGCAGTTGTGGGTGGAGAAGGGGACTCTGTGATGTGTCAGGACAGACCAGATATCTCCAATATCTAATAAAAACTCAGTTTTCCTACTTGCCACATCGATGGTAACCCAAGGCTCCACAGCAGAGATGATCAAGGTATACTACTCTGGAGCTGGGCGATTCCTTGGGTTCCACCAGTCGGAGTGCTCTACCTTAGCACCCGAGAGGGCGGCAACGAGAGGCTTCTTTTGGAGGGGTCAACTGGGCACCCTGTTTTGGGACACTCAGGATAATCCCTCTTCCAGTGCCCCTCCTTCTTGCAGTAACTGCAATGATTCGGTCCCAGTCTCTGTGGTTGGCTCCCTTGCTTCTGGAAGGTCCATCTTCTTACCCCATACTGGTTATCTCGAGGTGTCCCTTGGGTGACAGTGGCCAACAACTGGGACTTCCACTCTACCCGTCTATCTTTCTTAGCCTCTTCTGTTCTGTCCCGGTTGTTAAACACCTTGAAGACCTCCTCTATCAGTCATGAGACTGGTGTCTGGGGTCCTGCCTCTAACTTCTGCAGCTTCCTCCTTATGTCTGCAGAGGACTTAGGTATAAAGTGCATAGCCACTAGGGTTCTCCCCTCAGCTGACTCAGGGTCAGTGTTTGTGTATTTCCTAAAAGCCTCAGTCAACCTATTAAGGAACGCAGCTGGATTTTCCTCTTTCTCTTGAGTCACTTCTCTAACTTTATCATAATTAACCGGTTTAGTCACACATTTCTTCATTCCCTCAGAGATGCAAGTGATAAAATGTCTTATTCTTCCCTGATCTATCCTACCTTCATAATTCGTGGCTGATTTCGGGCTGTGATGAGGTTATTCTCTCATTAGCCTGGTACTTAGCCTCTCTGTAGGTCTGGCCCAAGGCTGCTAAGAGTCCTATCTGAGCTTAATCTTGAAGGTCAGAGACAGGGTGCCAGCTCTGACACTGGCAGGCGAGATCCAAGTGCCAGAATACGAATTGATAAAGACAAAAGGGAAGAGAGTAGGAGCGGCTGAAGACAGGGTGATGAGCCTCTAACGGGCGATGGGTAAGATGGTCAGAGACCCATCAGTAGAGCAAAGGTCTAGGGTGTTCCCAACAATCCCACAGCCACTCCTTAAGGTCTTCAGTAGAAGAGATTCTACAAAGGCTCCGGACTTCAGGCAGCATTAAATTTAACCACTGCTGGATGGCACTTGAACACCAAGAGAACAGAATGGAAAAACGAAAATACGGAGGAATCAAAAGTAGAGAATTCAGAAGAAAAATCGGGTGTTTCTTGAGGACTTGAACCTCTCAACACCTGCCCAGGGCTAGTTAGGGAAAGGTTTGCACGGTTCCCAAGGCAGCCAAATCAGGCCCTGAGGATATATCTTGGGGCCTTAAGTCCCTCATTACCCTAACCTTACCGGGCCCTAAGGCTCCCCGGCTGATCAGGCCCAGTGGGGCGAAGTTCTCACTCTTCTCTCGAAAGAGGTGTATTGTCTTCAACCCCATCCACAAACCCAAGTGCTTTAAAGAAAAGTGTTATAGACAAAGGGTGAAGACTAGGAAGTGAAAGTGGGGAGATCAAAGGGAAAAGAAACCTAAACTTGTCAGAGTGGGGCCACTCAGCCCAAGGAAAACTCACCACTTGGAAGAGGCACCAAACAAAGAAGTCCGGGGGGCTGCGTTCTTTTCCAAGGGTCTGGATTCCGTGGGCTGAGTTCACCGCATCCTCGAACCGGGACTAAATCTGTCCATGTGGGTCGCCAAAACTGTTACTGCTGAGGGCAGGGTGGCCCTCTGGACTCAATGGGTCCTTGTCTTTCTCTTGTAATACACAGAGGAGACAATTTTGGGTTCAGCTCTAACAGGTTTATTTTACTTGTGAAAAGTAAAAGGAGTCATTGGGGGTTCATATGGCTCCAAAAGACTGACTTGAAAAGGGAAGCAAGGAGAGGGCTTATATGGGTCCTGTGGGGACAGTAGAGAAATGAATATCCAGTGGGTTTTTTTTTTTTTTGAAGGAGCTATCCCCCTCAGAATGGCGGTGGATACTAATTAGGTTGCCCGCATTTGGAATCCAAGATGGAACCCGCTGATATCCAGGATGGAGTCCTCTTGGCAGCCCTTGGCATCACTTATTAGGGGATATAGTGCAGGCTCACTGATCTTCTGCACTACATTGCCCCCTTCAGAGGGCCAAGGAAGGTCAAACACCTGTCATGCTTTGTTCTTCTGTGCATGCGGAGCCTGTAGAGGGGGAAGGGACTAGAAAAACACTAAGAAGGAAGTAGTAATTCAAGGGTTGTTTTTTTTTTTTAACCTTATCTCATGTTGACAGAGTGTGGTTTCTGTTTGCCCAACTTCCAGGTGGTAATCTTTTAACAGCTCTTCTATTCCTCCAGCACAGTTAACCCTGTCTCACTAACATGGTCCAGGAAACCCTTGTGGCATAGTGGTTAAGAGCTACGGTTGCTAACCAAAAGGTTGGCAGTTTGAATCCACCAGGCACTCCTTGGAAACCATATGGGGCACTTCTACCCTGCCCTATAGGGTCGCTACGAGTTGGAATTGACTTGATGGCAATGGGTTCAACATGATCCAGGCACTAGGGGCTGTGTTACTGGCTGGAAACCCCAAATTTTTAACTTAGCATGACTTGTATTGGCCAGTAAACAACAGACCAAGGTGGGAGGACAGGAAAGGCACCTTTACTTCCTTGTACGAGGAAATGGAGTCAGTTGGAGCTGCTGCTGCCAAGACTGCTTGCCAAGGGCATGCAGACAAGTTGCTTTTAAAGGGGTTTACAAGTAGGGAATTCATACAAGTTAAATCAGCAACACTCTTAATCATACTATGCAGACACAATGGCATTTCCATATAACCTCCAAGCAAAAACAGGATTCAAACGCAAAGCTGTTGGGGAGGGGGGGAGGCAGCAAAGGAAATGATTTTTTCAATACAGTACTGTAGGGGAGGAAACCAGGTAAAGAATATAGTACTGTGGGGCTCTGTCTCAGCTGCAAGATGAACAGGCCACGGTACTGGTCCCTGCCCTGTGGAAACTTGTCTAAAGAAAGAGAGAACTTATTTGTTTAATTAGAGCAATTAATGGAGCCCTGGTGGCACAGTGGTTAAGAGCTTGGTTGCTTACCAAAATGTTGACTGAATCTACCAGCTGCTCCTTGGAAACCCCATGAGGCAGTTCCACTCTGTTTTGTAGCATCTTTATGAGTCAGAATCAACTCCATGGCAACAGGATTTTTTGGTTCAGAGCAATTAAAACATGAGGTAGTATGGGAAAGGGAATTCAGGGTGCTGAGGAAACAGATGGGGCACCTAAGCCCTGATAAAGGGAGCCAACACAGACCTCAATGAGAAGACTGGAAGGTCTAAGTTAATATTAGAGGAATGAGTCAAGAACTGGGTGTCATAATGTGAGGCCAGAAGGATGGCAGCAGGGGGTGTTCAAAAATGTTTTGCAGGTAGAAAATAAGGAGGGGGGAAAGATGGAAGGACAGAAATGTTACCATGGCTTGAGACTCGGAACCAATTTTGGTGTATGTGGCTGGGAGGAATGGTAACAGGTGAGGCTGCAGATATGGGCAGGTTAGGGCAGCAATCATTAAAATGTAAAAAGCTTTCCCAAAGAAGGGACTTGTCCAGTGTGAGAATTCTCTAAGGTGACAGGAGGCCTGTTCACTCATGGTTCACAACTTGTAGTCTGAAGAACAGTACCACATGTACCAACTTGATTGAAGTGCAGCAGCTTTACTAAGAAAGAGCCTAAGAATTTTGCAGCTGTGGTGGGATGAGGTGGCCTAATGAGTGTGTAGTTAAGGTGACAAACTGCTAATACATTGTGCTCTGTATGTGCAGGCTTGAATTTCATCTGTCTTAGCTATCTAGTGCTGCTCTAATTGAAATATCACAGTGGGTGGCTTTAAACAACAGAATTTATTTTCTCACAGTTCAGGAGACTAGAAGTTTGAATTCAGGGCACTGGCTATAGGGGAAGGCTCTCTCAGCTTTGGGGCAAGATCCCCGTCTCAGTTTCTGTAGCCCCAGCATTCCTTATTTCCTTGGCCATCTTCACGTGCTATCTTCCAGCCCTCCAGTTTGTGCTTGCTCCTGTGTTTAATCTGCTTTTTATAACTCAGAAGTGATAAGGTTTAGGACACACCCTACACTGATATGGGTCATTAACATAACAAAAAAAAGCCCATTGCCATCGAGTGGATTCCAACTCATAGTGACCGTACTGGGCAGAGTAGAATTGCTTCATAGTTTCCAAGAAGTGGCTGGTAGATTTGAACTGCTGACCTTTTGGTTAGCAGCTGTAGCACTTAACCACTATGCCACCAGGGTTTCCATCCACAGGTTTAAAAGGACCAGGAATTCAACACATGTTTTGGGGGGACACATTTCAATCCCTGACATCATCCTCACTGAGATGTGTTCCACGGAGAAGAGTAAAGCCAAGAGGAAGAGCAGCACCACTACAAGGTTATTGCTCTCAAACCAGCCAGTTATCACTCGTCAGCTTAGACTCCCTTTTCCAGTCAGAGTAATGTGGCTAATCTTAAGGGGGGGGAGGGGGGGAAGGCATTCCTTTTTTATGCACTTGCATATTCCTTTTTGAGAATCAAGCCAAGGAAGGACAGGGGAAAAATTCCCTCACCTCTGCCCCACCCACATGCACAGATCACAGGGTTGGGGTTGCAGGGCCGGTTCCTGCTTATGGGCTCCCTTTGTCAAGCTGGCTCAATCTTCAGCAAAGTGACAAAGCTTCCGCTACTCATGAAGTATGGCGGGTATTTCTGGGAGAAATGAAAAAAAACTCACCAGGTCCCACCGAGATTTGAACTCGGATCGCTGGATTCAAAGTCCAGAGTGCTAACCATTACACCATGGGGCCACCACACGGATGTCACTAACAAGTTTGTCCTGTGACAAACATTTATCTGTGAGTCACTAGACCTTACCCAGTAAATTTTAAAGCAGTTGCTTTCAGCAAAACTTTACTGCCCCCTAGAGGGGCATTTTGAAAAAGAGTGGGGGTTTTGGTTGTCACAATGACTAGGGACACTAGAGACTAGGGACGAGTGATGCTGGAAGTCCTGCAATGCTTGGGACAGTCCTGCACAATGAATTATCCTGAAACCTACATGACTTTTGTAAAGTGACCTTGTGTGATCCACCTGGGTTTTCAGGAACCTCTTCTAATAGCTAAATCCCTGCTTCATCCTGGTTTGTACTCTCCCACAGAATTGTCCTCTCACATATAATTGGCTATGTCATGTAGGATTTTGACTTTTATTCTGAGATATGAAGTCACACCTTCCACCTAGGTGTCCTAGGAGGGTTGCCTTTGGAATCCTGAGCCACCACATGAGAAGTCAGACCACTCAAGGCTACCATGCTCTTAGGAAACCCAGACCACACACAGGTGCTTTGGCCAGAGCCCCAGCTGAAGTCTCAGCTGACAGTCGGCATCGGTTACCAGACATGTGAGTGAAGATGCCCTTGGCCATCACCCCAAGAACCACTCTGAGCCAGTGAGTCTTTCTAAGTGAGGGCCCAGACATTTTGGAGCAGAGACAAGCCATTCCCGCTGTGCTCTGTCCTAATTCCTGACCCACAGAATCCATGAAGGTTTGTTTTTCACCACTAACTTTTGGGGTAGTTTGTGACACAGTAACAATAACTGGAACAACTCTAGAAACAGGAGTTTTTACCTATCCAACTCCATCAGTATTGCACAATAGAGCTATACCTAATTTTTTTACCACCATAAATAATGCTTTATACTCATGTCTCCTTATGGGCCTATTTTGAGACCCGGTGACACAGTGGTTAAGAGCTTGCTGCTAACCAAAAAGTCAGTAGTTTGAATACACCAGTGGCTCCTTGGAAACCTGATGGGGCAGTTGTACTCTGTCCTATAAGGTCACTATGAGTCAGAGTTGACTCGACGGCAACGGGTTTGATGATGGGCCTATTTAAGGATTTTTTTTGTTGTTGTTGTCATGTATCTTCAAAGATATTTATTTCAAAAATTGTTGGCCCTGTGGTCTGCAAGAACCAAAACCCAAACCCGTTGCTGTTGAATCGATTCCAACTCACAGCAACCCTATCAGACAGAGCAGAACTGCCGCATAGGGTTTCCAAGGAGCACCTGGTGGATTTGACCATTTGGCTAGCAGCCTTAGCTCTTAATCACTACACTACCAGGATTTCCATGGCCTGCAAGAGTGGGATGAAATATGAAGAAGTAAAAATCAAGTGTAGATGGTTAGGGATAGAAAACCCCCCCAAAATATTATTATATTAAGCACTAAAAAGGCATTTGGTGGAGTGTCGTTCATTCACGGTACAGTCCAGGCACTGGTCTTGGTGCTGTGAGCTGAGAACCAGACTCCTTTGCTAGAACACACCTTTGTAGTGATAGTTTTATGATATATCATTTGCTTTTCTATAACTAGATGCTAGGGGAAGCAGGCCATCTTCTCTCTTGCAGCATGTTTTTTTCGGCAGCTATTTAGAGGACCTGTCAGTTTTCGAGGCTTTATGCAGGATTTAAGTTGGACTAAGAGAAAAAGAGGCAGACATGTGAAGCTCATAACTTCTAAGTAGAAAGAAAAGGGCAGAGAGAATTTCTAAAAATGAAGTATGGGGTGTAAGATGTTTTGCATCTTTACTTGAGAATGTGATGGAAATTTTGCCAACAGTCTAAATTTGCTCTCAGAAGTGAAGGAGGATGTCTTCTTTTGAAAGCCCACATGTGGGTGGTTAGAAAGGAAGGCAAGGTTGAGCTGATTAGATTGCAGTCCCTGCTGAGGTGGGAAGTTATAAATTTTTGCAGCATAAACTGGTATACTTGAGTGGTTTCCTCCAACAACCTTCCAATGGCCCAGGTGCAGTTGCTAAAACTGCAAGAGCTAAATTGATTTGGGTTGGTGCTTTTAGGTGTATGCATCAGAAAGGTCAGAGAAGCAGGAGTCAAGACTATTGGCCATAGACTGATGAAGATGAGGATACCTGGCTGGATGGGATAAAAAAGAGACTAGAAGGGGCTTGAGAGACTGGGCAAATGGAGGGCAGAGGGACCCAGAGAGCAGGAATATCAATGTAATGGTATATTCTGGGTTCTCTGGGACAAAGCAGGGGAAGAATCTTCTCTCCACTCTGTCTTGATCTCCTACTTTTGCCCTATATCTACCTTAGCTCCAACCACATTGACCTCTCTTGGTACTCCTAGAACATGCTAAGCAGGCACCTTGCACTCAGGAACTTTGCACTTATTCCTTCTGCCTGGAATAGCGTCCCCCAGATAGCAACACTTTCTCACCATTTTTAGGTCTTTATGCCAATGGCAAGGAGCCCTGGTGGTGCAACAGTTAAGAAGTTACTGCTAATGGCAATGTTGGTGATTTGAACCCACCCAGCTGCTCTGTGGGAGAAAGACCTGGCGATCTGCTTCCATAAAGATTACAGCCTAGAAAACCCTACCGGATAGTTCTACTCTGCCACATGGGGTCACCATGAGTTAAAATCAACTTGATGGCATCTAACAGCAAATGCCAAAGGGACCTCAGTGAGGCCTTGTCTACCTGATTAAAATTGCAATCCTCAACTCCCTACCTCCTTCCCTGTGCTATTTGTACCTAAGGAACTTAACTAGAACTGACACAGTACATATTTTAATAATTTATTTTTTATTGTCTGGCTCATTCCCCACCTGAAAGTAACACAATAACAGAAACTTCAGCAGATTTTTTGTCACTGTGTATCCTCAATGTTAGAATGGTACCATACAAATAATTTTTTTTTTTTTTTTTTTTTTTATAAATTCTGGCTTATAATAGGTGCTCAATCTTTTATGATTAAATACATGAATTTCCTGTAAGCTGGCTGACTCGTCACATAGAGGTAAAATTATTGGCTCTACAATGATTTCCCTGACTTATAACTGGGATTTGGAACTATATTCTTCTCTTGATGTATGTTTTTAAATTATTGCCTTATGGTATCTCATTCAGTTCAAACAACTACCCCCAATATTTCGGATAAGGAAACTGGATATAACACATCTCACTGACTTATTTGTGATGGCACAGTGGCCAAAATGGCATTTGTCTTTTTGTGGTGGTGAGTCACACTTTGCAACATCAGATTTTTTTGGGCGGGGGAGGGAGGAAGAACCAGGGTCCCAATACCTAGAAATTCTGTTACCTTCATTGAATCAAGGGGCACAGGAAGATCTGTGGGCCACTGAATGAGAGGTTAGACTCATTTGCTTGGTTAAGCCTCTAGTTCTTCTTGTCTTTTTTCCTTTCTTCCTGCATCACAGTTCTCATAAGGGCAAAGCCATGTTTTTATATCCTGAGTCTGCTGTCTTTTTGTCCACGCAGATATTAAGATACCAGATCAACACATTTGAGAGCTAACCTCTTCAACATATGAGTGCATCTTTTGAGGGCTGTCATCAGGGAATCAGTTTTGTAAACCTCAAACTGGGTTCTTCCCCAGAATTTGAAGAAAGTGTACAAAAATAGCACTGGTTATAATATGAGTAGAAATAAAGTGGATGAAGTTATTTCAAAACACTTCCAACAAGAGATAAGGACTTATATTGCAGATAAGTATTTCTCCTGTCAAATGGACAACATTACAAAATAAAGTGAAATTCCAACAATTTATAACAGATACATGTGTGGGAGTGCATTTGGTATGCTTGGAATCTGGACAAAGGAAAACTGAAGCATGAAGATTTTCGGTGAGCTGTATTACCAACACCATACAGCAAAACAGAATAAATTCATGCTAGATTGGCAGTGTGATTGTTTAAGGTATGGTTATACCAAAAGTAAAGAGAGACAAGTTAAAATGCCATTACAGATTTGTGGAAATGCTCCTTAGGAATCAGGGTACTTCATTTATTTTGATTCTTTGCTCCCTAAAACAATTCCTGGTCAATAGTTTGTGATCGACATTCCTGGGTGGTGCAAACAGTTATTATGCTTGGCTGCTAACAGAAAGGTTGGAGGTTTAAGTCCACTCAGAGGCACCTTGGAAGAAAGGCCTGGTGATCTACTTCAAAAAAATCAGCCACTGAAAGCCCTATGGACACAGTTCTACTGCGACACAGATGGGGTCACCATGAGTTAGAGTCTGCTTGATGGTAACTGGTGGTGGTTATTTGCGATCAGTTCTCAGGCCAGGCACATCCCCCTATATATTTAATATACTGGATTCTAGTTTGACAATGATTTCTTGAGTTTTGTTATCATGAACATGTTCCTCAGATGCAAGCATCCTAATAAAGTCCCTGCTTGAAAGATTCCATTACTACATCCAGTTTAAAACCACAGAAATGTTGCAAAGAAGACAGGTTTGGGAGAACATCAGGCTTGCAGGACTGGCTGCTTTCCAGCTTTAAATTCTATGGATTTTTCAGACCTTTGTTATAGCTCATATCTTGTGAACATGTTCTGAGACAGATTGAAGGGTAGGTTCAAATAGGAGAACATGAAGTTATAGCGAAAGAAACCAACATGCCTACACTAATCAAATAAAAATGACAAAAAACAAAGAATGCCCTTGTTGTTGACATTAAGACAATCTGTACATATGAGAGAAAGATCTCCTGGTGGGTTGAAGATAAAGCACTATTGAAGGATGCTGTCTGAGTCATCTAGTGCTGCTATAAGAGAAATATAAAAAGTGGATGGCTTTAACAAACAGAAATTTATTCTCTCGTAGGTTAGGAGGCTAGAAATCTGAATTCAGGGCACCAGCTTTAGGGGACGGCTTTCTCTCTCTGTTGGCTCTGGTGAAAGGTCCTTGTCATCAATCTTCCTCTGGTCTAGGAGCTTCTTAGTGCAGGGACCCTGGGTCCAAAGGACACCCTCCCCTCTTCTTGGTGGTAATGAGGTCCCTCTCCTCTCTGCTTGCTTCTCTTTTATATCTCCAAAGAGATTGACTCAATATACAACCTAATCTTGTAGGTTGAGTCCTGCTTCATTAACACAACTGCCTCTAATCCTGCCTCATTAACATCACAGAGGTTAGGATTTACAACACATAAGAAAATTACATCAGATCACAAAATTACGTCGGATCACAAAATGGAGGACAACCATACAATACTGGGAATCATGGCCTAGCCAAATTGGCACACATTTTGGGGGGCTACAATTCAATCCATAACAGATGCTAAAAAACAAAAATAAGCAGAACAAAAAACAAAAAACTATGTTTGTTGTCTTCAAGTTGATTAAGAGTTATGGCATCCCCATGTCTTAGAGTAGAACTGAATCTTTATGGAAGCAGATCACCAGGCCTTTCTTCAGCAATGTTGCTGGGTGGGTTTGAAATACCAACCTTTAGCTTAGTAGTCGAGCACAAACCGTTTCCACCACCCAGGGACCTCACTGAAAGATGCTACAGGCCCACTATCCTCTTGTTATTGAATAAAATACTCTTCAGCCTTTTTTCCATTTCTTCATGTAAAATATGAACTCAGGCCTGCTCTTTTTAATGTTGACTAATACAGTTCAGAATTTAGCCTTGTCGAAACAATCGAAGCAAAAAAAAAAGGCAAAACAACAGCAAATACAAAACCCGCTTTTGACTCATAGCAAACCAATAGGACAGAGTAGAACTGCCTCATAGGAGTTCCAAGGCTATAATCTTTACAGAAGCAGACGGCCACATCTTTCTCCAGAGGAGCAGCTCATGGGTTCAAACTACCCACCATTTGGTTAGGAGCAGAGCACTTAACCACTGTGCCACCAGAGCTCCTCAGGGATGAAAGCATATAGGGTTTATTCGGTTGATTAATCTGTATGCATATAGCAAGACCTTTCCGTTCAGAACAACAGGAAGGCTTGTCTTAGGCTGGTTACAGTGGTTTTTTTTTGGTAAGGAGAAAAGGGAGAATATATAGAGTGGCAATAATCATTGGATGAGCTCTGTCATGGTGTCTATCTTGGATTCTTTGCCCAAGGTAAATTTGGTTAAGTTTATCGTTAACAGGTGTTCTATCACAAGGAGGAATTTGCAGAGTATTAATGGTCACCGTGTCTCCACTATGTCTCCTATATTTCTGAGAACTTAAGATGTTTATCTGTTCTTGGGCACATTCTATAATGACTTCTGAGTTCTGGATGTTCCTATGCACTCAAGAGGAATCTGCCAACTTGGTCCTCAGTTCCTCTTTTCAACAGCCTTAAAAATGAAAGTCTATAATAAACAAGATGATTCTCAAAAAACTAAGGAAGTGGTCCCCCTTCCCTGAAGCATTCACGAGTCATCAAAGAATAGGATCTGATGTATTGCTAATGAGTCATTCTCTCCAGTGCAATAGTTTTGTGTGAATCTTAAAAACTGCTATCAAGTTGTTTGTTCTTAGTTAACATGTACATATTGATTTTTACGGAAACATTTATCAAAATGTATATTTTACTGATATTTGAGAGCAGATTCTTTATAATGATTTATGCATGGGCGTGTAACTTGCTGGAAGTCACAGATCCAAGAAATGGCCTAGTTGGGCTAATAAGCTAGCACAGCTCTAGAAACATGGTAAATACCCAATAAGTCTTGAATAAACAGTTATCATGCAAGGGTGACTTATACAAGCAAAGGCCCGTTTCAGTGCTTTGTTTCCACGTTCTGGTCATTTGCACAAGAAGCCTGTGAGGTGGGTATTATGACCTATAGACAGTAGATCCTAATGGTAAGAGCAAGGACACTGGAGTTTTTTGGTTGTTTAATATCCATCTTGCTGTGTGACCTCGGGTAAGTTACCTCTGTTGTTTTTCCTCATTTGAGAAATGGGGATGACACAGCATACGTTTGCGAACAGTACATTTATTCTACAGATAAATACCTAGACCGGTTAAGTTATCTATCTATGGTCACATAGCAAGAGGAGGAGCTGGGGCCAAAAACCCAATCCATTCCCACTAACCTGGGCTGTGAGCTTCCTTACACCACCCTGACTGCTTTCGCAGTTTGTTAAATACCAAAAGCTGAGACACATTTTCATTGATCAATCTCAATTCCTTACCTAAAGCATTCATATCTCAGAGCCAACAGCACCCTTTCTTCTCTTCGGAGGATTCACCGCACAACCTACCTGACCTTTGACCCTCAGCACCTCCGGAGCAGCCCCGGCCGGTATCTTCTTCTCCACTTTCGTTTGAACTGATGACGGGGGCGGAGCTAGAACTGCGACATTTTCCCGCCTGTGTTCCTTCTAGTTTTCAGTTTGGTCCGATAGATTCAAATAAAAGGCCAGCCATTTTTCTTAACACACAGCTTTTCGACTTCTTTAAGACTCACTTTTTGAGTACCATGTCTGGACGTGGCAAGGGCGGGAAAGGTTTGGGCAAAGGTGGCGCCAAGCGTCACCGCAAGGTTCTGCGTGATAACATCCAGGGCATAACCAAGCCTGCCATCCGGCGTCTGGCTCGCCGTGGCGGTGTCAAGCGCATCTCTGGTCTCATCTACGAGGAAACCCGCGGGGTGCTCAAGGTCTTCCTGGAAAACGTGATCCGCGACGCCGTCACCTACACCGAGCACGCCAAGCGCAAGACGGTCACTGCCATGGATGTGGTCTACGCGCTCAAGCGCCAGGGGCGCACCCTCTATGGTTTCGGCGGTTGAGATACTATGCCTAGCTGCTTTGTCTACCACTTACGAAAGGCTCTTTTCAGGGCCACCCACATTATCTTAAAAGAGCTGGAGAACTCGTCTGTCCCGGGATAGGAGAAAAAAAGAAGCCTACTGGTTAGAGAGCCCGGCTGTAAATTCTCGCCACCCATTGACAATCCCCTCAACTTCCCCTCCCTCACACGCAATGTCACATCTGCACCCCAGGCAAGAGTAACAGCTGGCTTTCTTGGAAAGTGAGTGGCTCTGAAAAGAGCCTTTTGTGTTTTACAGTGCCTACACAGGCAACTTACTTGGAGCTGGTGTACTTGGTGACGGCCTTGGTGCCCTCAGATACTGCGTGCTTGGCCAGCTCTCCTGGCAGCAGGAGGCGCACAGCCGTCTGAATCTCCCTAGAGGTAATAGTCGAGCGCTTGTTGTAATGCGCCAAGCGAGACGCCTCACCAGCGATGCGCTCGAAGATGTCGTTGACGAACGAATTCATGATGCCCATCGCCTTGGAGGAGATCCCTGTGTCGGGGTGGACCTGCTTCAGCACCTTGTACACGTAGACGGAGTAGCTCTCCTTGCGGCTGCGCTTGCGCTTTTTGCCGTCCTTCTTCTGCGCCTTGGTCACCGCCTTCTTAGAGCCCTTCTTCGGGGCTGGAGCAGACTTGGCTGGTTCAGGCATAGTGGAAAGTAAGAGAACAAAAGGTAGAAATAACAGGTAGGAAGAAGGCTAATCATTATTTATAGAGATTAATGCAAATAAGGAGGAGTAACGTCCTCTAGTTATTGGTGATTTCTTTAGAGGACGTTAATAACACTTTTGCCCAATCAAAATACGTGTCCTGTAAAATCGCGTTTCCATTGGTCTAAATGAAAATGACATGTTGACCAATGGCACGGCGTTCTTTTCGCGCCCAGATGTGGTTATAAAGAGAGCTTTTGGCAGTTTCATTCCAGTCACTACTCACAGAAGCTGACACTTAACTATGTCTGGACGTGGCAAGCAAGGCGGCAAGGCTCGGGCCAAGGCCAAGACGCGATCTTCCCGCGCCGGTCTCCAGTTCCCCGTGGGTCGTGTCCATCGTCTCCTTCGCAAAGGCAACTATGCCGAGCGAGTCGGGGCCGGCGCGCCAGTGTACCTGGCTGCGGTTCTGGAGTACCTGACAGCCGAGATCCTGGAGCTGGCGGGCAACGCTGCCCGCGACAACAAGAAGACCCGTATCATCCCGCGCCACTTGCAGTTGGCCATTCGTAATGACGAAGAGCTCAACAAGCTGCTGGGCAAAGTCACCATCGCACAGGGCGGCGTCCTACCCAACATCCAGGCTGTGCTGTTGCCCAAGAAGACTGAGAGCCACCATAAGGCAAAGGGCAAGTAGAAGTCGGGATCGATTTGCAGTAACCCAAACCTCCCATGCAAACCAAAGGCTCTTTTCAGAGCCACTTAACCATTTCCTAAGAAGAACTGAGCACTTAAATGCAAAAAAGTCTTTGGAAAGGCTACCTGCGGTAACCAGTTATAATTAGCTGGATTAGGGCCAGATACCTTGGTTTAGGCAATTTACCGAAGTGTTAATCTACCTGTATCCGTTTATCTCACTTCATATATGAAGTACTCCAGTCGCTAGTTTTCGTTTTCCTCAACATGTAATAATTTAAGGGGTTATAAAGAGACCACTTCATTGAAATTCACTGTTGGCTATTGCTTTAAACACAAGACACCTGAGCATTTGAAAGATGACGTTCTGATGGTGGTTTAGGGACAAATGTAGCAGAATCTAATTTTAAGATGTCTGTTTTCCTGGTTTTAGTCATTAAAGAATAAAATGCAGACCCTGAGGATGTAGAGATCAACCCAAACCTCTGTTATAGCCTAAAGACTATTTGGAGCCACTCAATGTCTAATCCCATATCGTGTAAATGTATCGTTTTTTCACATTGCTGATTTAGGAGAGCATTTTTAATGAACCGTCCTTTTACTTGGATAAGCAGTTAACAGAAGGGCCACATCCCAGGTGTATCTAAAATCAAGACTGCCTTTTATTTGGGTCAGGCTGCGCGCGCTGAGCGGCCTGGGCGAGTGGCCCTGGGCCCTGCTGTTGCTCACCATCCTCGGCCGTCCGCAAGATCCGCTAAGACCCTCCCACGAAATCTAAGGTCGGACTCGTGGCCACCCCGCCCACAGTGGATCCAGCGGAGTTTTTGGTGCTGACCAAGCGTTACGGGGAGTACAGCCAGGCCGCGTGCGTCCTCACGCTGACGTTTGTGGCCGAGGTGCGGAAGTAGAGGCCGGAGTCGAGGTCCCAGCCTAGTGCAAAGCCCAGGAGGAGGCGGCCAGCACCGAGCCGATGACCTGGAACCAGGCGGAAAGCCAGCTGCAGCATGAACTGCGGATGGCAAAGCTGCAGCAGGTGAGGGGGCAGGAGCGGCGGCAGGCGGAGGAACAGGCCTGCCAGGCCGCACAGGCGCAGGCCTGGGCGCAGGTCAGTGAGCAGGAAGTGCTGCAGCTGTAGGAGTCAGTGACAAACGTCATCGCCGGAGAAAAACTGGAGGCGTGGGTGGAAGAAGCTTTGGACTTGGGGATGAGCTACAATTGGCTTATCACCAGAGAAAGGCTGATGGTCAGGCCATAACGCAAGGGCTCCTCTACTCCACCCCCCCACACAAAAAAACAAAAAACACCGTTGCTGTGGAGCCCAACTCATAGCGATCCTGTAGGACAAATCCACTGCCGTTGAGTCAATTGCGACTCATAGCGACCCTATAGGACAGAGTAGAACCACCCCATAGGGTTTCCAAGAAGCGCCTGGTGGATTTGAATCCCTGACCTTTTGGTTAGCAGCCGTAGCTCTTAACCAGTACTCCCCCAGGGTTTCCTGCAGGACAAAGAGGGTCCAGTAATAGTAACGCCCTCCCAGGGCCAAGGGACCTTGTGTATGTGAGGGTAAGAGGATTGGGCCTGATCTGGAATAAAGTAGTTGGTTCCCCTCGTGAGGAAGACTCAGCCTGTTGCGGCGCAGTCCTCACACTGCTGTGAGCCCACCGCTTGGTCAGAAAGTTCCAAATAAGGAGCCCTGTCTATAGGGTCGCTATGAGTCGAAATCGACACGACGGCACTGGGTTTGGTTTTGGTTCTGATCCTGGGTGGCGCAGTGGTTTAAGCGCTCGGCCGCAACCCAAAAACTCGTCATTTCAAAGCCATTGGGCCCCTCTGCTGGAGAAAGATGTGGCAGTCTGCTTCTTTAAAGATTACATCCTTGGAAAGAAACCCTATGGGACCATTCTAGTCTGTCCTGCAGGGTCACTGTGAGTCGCAATCGGCTTCATGTCAACGGATTTAGTTTAATGGTTTGGTTCTGCCCTCAACAACAACCCTCAGCCAGCATCTACCCGAGAGTGGTTCCCATCTCACCGAGGAGCAGAGCCCTGGTGGCGCAGTGTTTAAGAGCTCTGCTGCTAACCAAAAGGTCTGCATCTGGAATTCGCCAACCACTTCTTAGAAACCCTATGGGGCAATTGTCCTCTGTCCTATAGGGTCGCTATGAGTGGGAATCGACTGAATGGCTACAGGTGGTGGTGGTGAGGAGCCGACTGGGCCACAGCCCCCAGGGCAGCCAGGTCGTCTACGTATCATCAATGGCAGGAGTCGGTAAATTACAGCTCGTGGGCTAAATCTGGCCTACTGTCTATATTTGTAAATAAAGTTTTACTGGAAAAAAAAAGAAGATAGGATGTAACACGTTTCTTCGGACGTTGCTTAAATGTGGTTTCTCAAACGTTTTTCCGAATTCCCTTTACCCTGTCCACAAATAAAGTTGTGATGACCTATTTGTTTCAGGATAAAACACGCTAAATTCTATTCAGACTTATTCAAGACATTATATTTCGATGCATTGATGTAATGCTAGATTCTTCAAGCTTAAAGGCAGAACTTTTCTACAATAGTCAGAAAATTACGTTGTTAAAGAGTTGTTACTATGTTATCTGAAAGTGAAAACAAGTTTAAAAATGCGTTTTCCTATAAAGGGAACCTTGCTGGCGTAGTGGTTAAGAGCCATTTAAAGGCTGGCTGTTCGAGTCCACTGGGCGTTCCTTGGAAGCCCTAGCGTGCGGTTTTACTCTGCCCCATATCTACTCTACCGCAACGGGTCTGGTTTATTTGGGTTCGCTATGAATATAGGGTCGCTATGAGTTGGAATCGACTCGAAGTCAACGTTTTTTTTTTTTTTTTTTTTTTCCTATGGCACTACTTTTTTTTTTTATGGTTCTATGAAGTTATTGTGGAAACCCTGGTGGCGTAGTGGATAAGTGCTATGGCTGCTAACCAAAGATTGGCAGTTCCAATCCACCAGGAGCTCCTTGAAAACTCTGTGGGGGCAGTTCTACTCTGTCCAGGGTCGCTATGAGTCGGAGTCGAGTCTACAGCAACTTTTTTTTTAATGAAGTTATTCTTGAATTCCTCACATCCCAAAACAAATTTATTTTCCTGCTGGAAAAAAAAAAAAAAGTTCTTGAAGTTGTGTCGGTAGAATAAATTGAAGTGAGGATACAAAGCTGTGCTATCCAATACAGTAGCCTCTTGACAATTATGACTGATTACTTGAATGTGGCTAGTCTGAACAAAGATGTGTAAATATAAACTATATACTGGAGTTCAGACAGTGCAAAAACAAACGAGGCATCAAAAAAACCCAGGACTGGGATATACCGAATTAATAATTTTTATATTGACTTCATGTTCAAATGATAATATTTTGGCTAAGTTGGGTTAAAAAATGCTATAAAATTAATTTCACCTGGTTTCTTATTATTTAATGTGGCTACTAGAAAATGTGAACTTTATGTAGCTCGCATTTATTTCTATTTGAAAGCTCTGGCGTAGAGCGAACGAATTTGCAGGAATAACAGAAGCTACCAGAAAAAAATTCAGGCCTAGGACAAGAGTACAGCAGGAGTTGGAGCCCGGCAAATAAAAATTCCGAGTCCATAACCAATCAGGTTACCGAGAGGGTAGGCAGGGCCTCCTTTTAGCCAATCAAGTTCTTAGTCTCACTATAAATAGACGGCTTTACGCCTATTCTTCATTTCGTCCTGACGCAAGCTAAGACTGTTAACTATGGCCCGAACCAAGCAGACAGCCCGTAAGTCCACCGGCGGCAAGGCGCCCCGCAAGCAGCTGGCCACCAAAGCTGCCCGCAAGAGCGCCCCGGCCACCGGCGGCGTGAAGAAGCCCCACCGCTACCGGCCCGGCACCGTGGCGCTGCGCGAGATCAGGCGCTACCAGAAGTCCACCGAACTGCTGATCCGCAAGCTGCCTTTCCAGCGGCTGGTGCGCGAGATCGCGCAGGACTTCAAGACCGACCTGCGCTTCCAGAGCTCGGCCGTCATGGCGCTGCAGGAGGCGTGCGAGGCCTACCTGGTGGGGCTGTTTGAGGATACCAATCTGTGTGCCATCCATGCCAAACGTGTCACCATCATGCCCAAGGACATCCAGCTGGCCCGCCGCATCCGCGGGGAGAGAGCCTAAGTCTCAAGACTCGCAAGTTCATGTCCCCAAAGGCTCTTTTCAGAGCCACCCACATACTCTGGAAAAGGACTGTTTCCGTACTTTACTGATACTTTTAAATTTGGGCAAACAGGCCCTATTTCTAGTACAATATACAGTGCAGTTCGCATCCTGGGTCTTTAAAATACAAAGATTTTAATGCCGTTTTCAGACTGCTTCCACTCACTGTATCCACTCTTGAATAACCGGTACCTAGAAGAGTACTTGGTGTATAGTACCTGCTCAATTGTTACTTTTTTGATAAATGAATTCACGAAAGAAGAGAGAAGAAACACTTTTAAAAACATTAAATGAAGGTAACACATTAACCTGCTAACCAGAAACAAGACCAAATCTGTTGCCTTGAGTTGATTAGGATTTATGGTAACTCCATCTGTTAGAGTAGAACTGCTCCATTGGATTTTCTTGGTTGTACTCTTTAAAGAAGCAGGTCACCCTGCTTTTATTTTTAACACCCTAAGTAAGTTCAAGCCACCGAACTTTTAAGTTAGAGTTTTTAACCGCTGTGCCACCAGGCTCCTGTGATCCTGCTAGGAGTACTAAAACTAGCTTCTTGTGGACCATGACGCATTTTTCCACTCATTCTCATATTCAGATTTCTAGGTATCTAAATTCTAGGTTCTCTTCTACGCTTATCTTCTGAGCATTCAAGAATACATCCTCTGGGTAATTGGCTTGTGTATGTGTGTCATCAACTCTGTCCCTCCTCAACTTGTCAGTTAGGGGAGCATTTTTAAGTGGAGATCATAGTAGTTTTACATTGAACTTTATAAAAGCAGCTTGAATTCTCTATCTCATTCCACCTGGCTATTTATGTGTTCTCTTCAGTTATCAGAATTGGTTACTTTGCTTGTAACTAGATAATGCAATCACTGTTGCAACCTTTGCAATCTTCATACTTATTACTTTCCTTTGAGTGAATTCATGGGAAATGGGACCCAGGATTTCTACATATGAAATTTAGGATGATTCTTATATTTTACAAAATTAATATTCTAATATTTTCTATTGAAATCAACACCATAAACAAAGTACTGAGTGTCCCTTCTCCAGAATCTGCCTTCTGTAGAGATAGATACAGTATTTTGGAGGGAAAGCGTTCTCTCTAGAACCACTTGGGTGCCCCCGCTGATCTGATCTGGGGTCAATTACTAAACAGATTGGTATTCTTGACTGTGTAAGCACTGCACTCTCTCTTTCTGGGCTGGGAAACTAAGAGCTATTCATAAGTCAGGAAAGGCCCACACAGAGATCATCCTGCCTGCACTGATCAATACTTTTGCTGGCTGAGTAGGACACCTTCTCCTGGATATATGCACTCAAATTAACCTTTCAGTTCTGATTATGTGAAAAATTATTTAGGAGCAGTGGTAGTCCTAGTTATGTGGACGTGGATATGTCATGTCTCTCAAAACACTATGTTCCAAACTATGGTAGTCTGGTAGCCTTATAGCTCTTTTTGGACTTATGCTTTCATCTCCCTGTCAAGCATTTGCATTTTGCTATAGAAATGACACACAAAAATGAATATTCAATGATGTAGTCATGTTGGCTCATGATAATGGGTAGACGATGATGCCATTTACTGGAGATGCAGAATTGGTGATGAAGGTGTTGAATTCAACATGGGATATGCATTTTGCGTTTCCTGGGAAAACTGTAAGAATTTCAGAAGGTAGATGAATATGCACGTCTGGAACTCAGGAGATAAATCTGGGGTGGAGATAAAGATTTAGGAATCATTATTATATAAAAAGTATTTAAAGCCAAGGGAGTGATCTACAGATCTTCTGTCTCCTTCCTCCTGTCTTTTGCAATCCCTTGCTTTTTTTGCCAATATTGAACGACTTGTCATCCCTGCACATAAGCCATGAGTCTTCTGGTGATGTTCATTTCCTGCTGGAATCCTCATTCTTTCCACTAATACCCAATTTCCTTTAATCTTCAGATCAGATGTTACCTGCCAGAGATCTTAACCCTCCTCTATGCTAATACTCTAGTGCTTTCTTTCATGGTTACTCTTGCTACATTGTTCTTTAATTACTTGCTTTTTTGTGTTTTTCCCCAGTAGATTTTCTTTGGGACAGGCACTGTGTCATAAATGTTGCATCTTTGATGCATGACAAATAAGTGCTAAATAAATATTAATTGAATGTGTAAGTGCATTAAAATTTACTAAAGGGGGAAACAGAAGACCTAATTTTTGTACCTGAATTTCTTGAGACGACAAAACTGTTAAGTGGCATATTCTAGTCCTTTCCAGGATCCTTAATAAAAGACCTAGAAATAGTGAGAACATTTCAGGATCTTTGACTTCTGTCACTATTCTCAAAATGGCTCTCTGCCTTCTCTGAAGGCAGTACCTTTGTCATTATCATCATCATCAATACTACCACCACACTTGGACTACTGTGCTTAGCCATCTATTTACCTGGCTGTATTCTAAGCAGGTATTTAAGTCATACACTAATCACAAGACTTTTTATGAGACAAGTATTATATCATATTTAGAATATGAGAAAACCCAGGTACAACAATATCATAGAGTAGAACAGAAAAATATCAGAACACATCTTATAAAATAAGGACAAGTATTATTTCATAAAATTTTTATTTCAGTATTGCACTAACAGACGTGATTACTGAATTCCTACATGAAACGCATAGGTGTTTTAGAGATCCTTAATTCGATGATTCCTAAGGCTTTCATCAGCAATTTCCTTTTTTATTCCAAATTCCCCTAAGTGCAAAAAATTTTTGAAAGTGTAACCAACGTATGTCTACCTCTTTATTAACACACCCATTACCTCCTCTAGATTCTAGACGCTGGGGAAATAGAATGAGGAATTTGCCCTCAATTGAGGAAAACGAATAAACTTACCAGTGTCAGATAGTAATATTTCTATTCTATTTGAGTATATACGACTTGAGTATTACAGTAGGCATAATTAAAAATTCTTTAAAGCTAAATACAAGACTTACTACCCTGACAGCCCAATAGGTTCCTCTGCATCAGTGAAATCGACTACTGCGTCCTTCAAAGGCCCTTTGAACTTTTAGACAGGAAGGTTTATCACCGTATTTACCTGCAATATCCACATACGTGGGCCTAAGTTAGCCTCATTTCCAAGAAACTGTGTACTTTCATCAACTCAGTTTCTTGAATGTCTTAGCTGAGGTTCCTTTCAAGGACATAAAATATGTGGAAATGGTCTAATTGTGTGGGTTTAGTAAGGATTAACCCAAATATCTAAACGTCAACACTTGATAAAAAGTAGTTGAATATGCAATAGATCGTGTCACCTTTTTTTATGACTATAGAAGTGGCTCTGAAAAGAGCCTTTGTTTTTAAGTTTCCAAACTTGTTCCTTACTTGGTCTTGTGGTGGCTCTCGGTTTTCTTCGGGAGCAGCACGGCCTGGATGTTGGGCAGGACGCCACCCTGCGCGATGGTGACTTTGCCCAGCAGCTTGTTGAGCTCTTCGTCGTTACGAATGGCCAACTGCAAGTGGCGCGGGATGATGCGGGTCTTCTTGTTGTCGCGGGCAGCGTTGCCCGCCAGCTCCAGGATCTCGGCCGTCAGGTACTCCAGCACCGCCGCCAGGTACACCGGCGCGCCGGCCCCAACTCGCTCGGCATAGTTGCCCTTACGAAGAAGACGATGGACACGACCCACGGGGAACTGGAGACCGGCGCGGGAAGACCGAGTCTTAGCCTTAGCGCGAGCCTTGCCGCCTTGCTTGCCACGTCCAGACATGGCGTCAGCTCCTGTCAGTAATGACTGGAGCAAAGGTGCCAAAAGCGCTCTTTAAAGCCACGTCTGGGCGCGAAAACAACGCGGTGCCATTGGTCAATACGTTATTTTCATTTGGACCAATAGAAACGGGGTTTTACATAAGGAGTAATTTGATTGGGCAAAAATGACATTAACGTCATCATCAGGAACCCCACCAATAACTAGAGGAGCTTTACTCCCCTTATTTGCATAAGTGCCTATAAGTAAAGAGGACTGGTAGTACCAGCAGCTTCTGTTTTCAGCTGTTGTGTTTTGTTTCACAATGCCTGAACCAGCTAAATCGGCCCCGGCTCCCAAGAAGGGCTCTAAGAAGGCCATTACAAAAGTCCAGAAGAAGGACGGTAAGAAGCGCAAGCGCAGCCGCAAGGAGAGCTACTCCGTCTACGTGTACAAGGTGCTGAAGCAGGTCCACCCGGACACGGGCATTTCGTCTAAGGCCATGGGTATCATGAACTCCTTTGTCAACGACATTTTCGAGCGCATTGCGAGCGAGGCCTCTCGCCTGGCGCATTACAACAAGCGCTCGACCATCACGTCCAGGGAGATCCAGACGGCCGTGCGCCTGCTGCTGCCTGGGGAGCTGGCTAAGCACGCCGTGTCGGAGGGCACCAAGGCCGTCACCAAGTACACCAGCTCCAAGTAAACATGCTAAGTAAGCGTCTTTACTCCTAACCCCAAAGGCTCTTTTAAGAGCCATCCACGCTTTCCAAGAAAGAGCTAGGTCGCTGTTACCACTGTGCTATTGTTATGCTTTCTTAAATGAGCTCTGGTTACGCAGGGATTAAGCGCTCGGCTGTTAACCAAAAGGTTTGCAGTTCGAACCCAAGGCATGGCAATCTGGTTCCGGAGGAGTTCTGTCCTATGGGGTCACTGAGTAGAAATCGACTCTACGTCAGCGGGTTTGGTTTTGCTTTCATGCGTGTATAAACACAACATCTTCACTGAAGTATTTTGTCGTTCTTTGGCATGTATTTGGACTTGCGGATTATGTATATTTTTGCATCTCTAAGCTGCAATTGCTCTTCAGTATCACAAATTTCGTGTGGTTCATTAAGACCTAATAATGCAAATAACATCCCGGCCTCTGGACTGTGATCATAAGCGAAAGTTTCGCGGTGTACTACCAGTAGCCAGAAAGCCTTATTAGTTAATAGGGTTCTCTATAAAATTACCTATACCTACCTATATGCTAATTATAGAGTAATTACAGCAAAGAGAGCTGGAGAAGGATACGAAATTTGTAGGTCTCGGTGGAGGCTGCGCAACGTCACTGCCCAGATTTCTCTGTAAAGTGTCTTCTTGCTCCCTAAGCTGCAGCAGACTCACAACCCCCTGCATCTCTTAAAATCTCAGACTTTACAGCCTATGGTAACTTGCAATAAGGCTGACTGAAGATTTGGTGATTTGAAGTCACAAAACAGCTGACTACATTAGGTTGTCTTCTAGTTTCTTGCCTCTCCACACAATTTACCACACACTCTGCCCCCCAACAGTATAATGATACCAGTTGCTCTCAAGTGGACTACAACTCCTATGGAAGTACAAACACTGTTAAAGCGATTAAGTGGCTTTTAGTCGTGGTGTAACAAGCGTGGTTTGAAAAAGAATAGTTTTTTGTCAGGCTAAGTGTGAAGAGTAAGAAAATGTAAAATTTTCCTTCATCTCTTAAGTTCCTTTTAATACTTTCACAACAGAGAGGCACATTCTTTTTCTTTTCCATGTTGGCAGGACAACCTGGTACCTCTGACGATAAAGTCGAAATTAAAGGCATGTCTGATTTGAGGACTGTGCTGGACCACTGGCTGGAGGAAATCCAGGGAAGGACTAGCATTACATCTTTGCTTGAGAGGGAAGAGGTGGAAAGTGGGTTAACAGGAGAGTACAAGTGTGGCTAGTTTACTTGTTCTTTTTTACATGATCATTTATTTTTACTTATTTTTTTATTGTACTTTAGATGAAGGTTTACAGAGCAAACTAAGTTTTTCATTAAACAACTAACACACATATTATTTTGTGACATTGGTTGCCAACCCCACGACATGTCAACACTCTCCTCTTCTTGATCTTGGGTTTCCCATTACCAGCTTTCCTGTCCTGTCATGACTTCTTGTCCTTGCCCTTGGGCTGGTGTGCC
Source organism: Elephas maximus indicus (assembly GCF_024166365.1). NCBI lineage: Eukaryota > Metazoa > Chordata > Mammalia > Proboscidea > Elephantidae > Elephas > Elephas maximus. Next base: position 78,852,318 of record NC_064819.1, read on the forward strand.
CATTTAGCCTTTTTGTCTTATGGGCCTGTCTAATCTTTGGCTAAATGGTGAACCTCAGGAGTGACTTCATTAAACTGAGCTATAAGTGTGTCGGCAGTTCAAATCCACCAGGCAGTCCTTGGAAACCTGATGGGGCAGTTCTACTCTGTCCTATACGGTCGCTATGAGTTGGAATCGACTTGACTGCAACAAGTTTTGGTTTTAAGGGTGTCCGGGGGCCATACTCTCTGTCAGACAGGTAAGTATGGTCTTTTTTATTATTATTTTTTTGAGTTAGAATTTTTTCTACATTTTTCTCCAGCTCTGCCCACGGCCCTCTATGGCGATCCATCAAAGCAGTCATGGTGGCAGCCGGGCACCACCTAGTTGTGCTGGACTTAGTCTGGTGGAGGCTGTGCTACATGTGGTTCATTAGTCCTTTGGACTAATCTTTCCCTCGTGTCTTTGTTTTTTTTCATTCTCCATTGCTGCAGATGCGGTGAGACCAGTGGAGTATGTAAAATGCCTGCACACAAGCTTTTAAGACCTCAGACACTATTCACCAAAGTAGAATGTAGAACATTTTCTTTATAAGCTATGTTATGCCAACTGAACTAGATGTCCCCCAAGACCATGGTGCCCAGTTCTCAGCCCAGTAATGCAGTCCCCCAGGGAGTTTGGATGTGTCAATGGAGCTTCCATGGAAATCCTGGTAGGGTAGTGGTTTAAGAGCTACAGCTGCTAACCAAAAGGTTGGCAGTTCGAATCCATCAGGTGCTCTTTGGAATCTGTATGGGGCAGTTCTACTCTGCCCTATAGGGTCTAACCGGTCTGGAGCTTCCATGGCCTTGACTTAGACGAGTTGTGCTGGCTTCCCTAGTATTGTGTACTGTCTACCCTTCACCAAAGTTACCACTTACCTATTGTCTAGTTAGTGCTTTTCTCTCTCTACCCCTCCCCTCCCTTGTAACCATCAAAGATTGTTTCTTTTTGTGCGTAATCTCATAAAATATTTGTCCTTTTTTGATTGACTTATTTCACTCAGCATAATGCCCTCCAGATTCATCCATGCTATGAGATGCTTCACAGATTCATTTTTATCGTTGCATAGTATTCCACTGTGTGTATGTACCACAGTTTATCCATTCATCTGCTGATGGGCACCTAGGTTGTTTCTATCCTTTTGCTATTGTACAATGCTGCAATGAACATGGGTGTGCAAATCACTTGTTCTTAAGGCAAACCTCGAGCTTTGTTTATTCAATACACCTATCCCTCTCCACCCTTTCTCGTTTATTCCGCAAACAGGTCCTGATGCCTAATATGTGCTAAGAAAGGTTCCTGCAATGAGAAAGTCCACAGCTTTCTAAGAAAAATTTAAGACGATTAAGACTCCAAAACCGAAACTGGAAAAAGCAAAATGGTGCCTGCCCAATTTCAAGGCTGAGAGGTCCCAGCACAGAGTGGGCTGGGAGCATCCTTTACAGTTGCTGGAGGCTGAAATGACTGGACATAAATCTGAAAGGATAAGTAGAGAAAAAAGACCCTGAGGGACTCAAGGGTTTGTATGCCTTGAATAGGGATGTGAAGTTTATCTACAAGGAGAAGGTGGGTTCAACGCAGAATTCAAAAGGAATCTGCACTCGGATTGCTTTGCAAGTGTCTTTAAATTCTCATAGTTATTTAAAAGAAGCCTCAAATTCTGAAAAGTCATTTTGTAACAGTGTGTGGCGCAGTGGTTAAAGTACAATGCCACTAACTGAAAGATCAGCAGTTTGAATCCACCAGCTGCTCCGAGGAAGTAAGATATGGCAATCTGCTTCTGTAAGGATTACAGCCTAGGATACTCTATGCGGGCAGTTCTGTTCTGACCCATAGGGTCACTAGGAGTTGGAAATGACTGGACGGCAATGGGGTTTTGTTTTTTCAGTGTAGTTTATGCTAAGAAGTTCCAATTCAGGACACATTTAATAAGTTATCATAAAAATTAGCAAGGGATATACATCATGTTTTAAGTAAGAATAAAATGTTCAAAATGTGATTAAAAAATAATTTCCCCTTTTTACTTTATTAATTATTGATATTATTCTTGGTAGACGAGTATGCGTTTTCTAAAACATCGGAGGAAATATTAAAGCTCCTCTGAGTTTTAAAACAGGAGAGAAAAATACTTTCCAGAAAATCTGGTAAATTTGTTTGCTATTTTTATTGTAAATGGAGCATGTTAATGTTAAATTTTACCTGAACCCTATGATAATGGGAAAGATCAATGGTTAAAGAACCACCCCCACTTTGCATTCAGGAAAATGGATTACTGCAAATGACCGCCCTTCCCACATGATGTAGGTAAGACTCAAGGATGCCCTAACTCTTTGTGATGCTTGCTGATCTTATGCCTAGAGTGCTATCCCTATTGTAATAATAACAACCCATTGCCGTTGAGTCGATTCAGACTCACAGTGACCCTATAGGACAGAGTAGAACTGCCTCATATGGTTTCCAAGGAGCACCTGGTGGATTTGAGCTGCGATCCTTTGTTTAGCAGCTGTATCCCTTAACCACTAAGTCACCAGGGTTTCCTTAGACTCATAGCAACCCTACATAGTAGGTCTTGTAACACTAGAAGCCGTGGTGACATAGTGGTTAAGAGCTATGGCTGCTATCCAAAGGGTTGACAGTTTAAGTTCACCAGCCACTCTGTGGAAACACTATGGGGCAACTCTACTCTGTCTTATAGGGTTGTACCAAGTTGTTTTGGTATATTACACTAGTTTCTTTTTGTTTCCCATTTTTCTTTCTGAATAAAGTTTCTCCCTATCAAAGTCTAGATTTGTTTATTTGACAAACACAAGGGAATCTTTAGATCTATGTTCTAATTGTATATAGTCATTTTAGACGAGGTGAAATGTATATATTTCGATCACAGAATACTTCCTAAAGCATTATTTAAACTTTTCTTTTCGAGTTGCTTTACCCATACTTAAATCTTTCTTTCTCCACACACATGTAGAACTCTGCCCTGTCCCTATAGCATAGAACTGTATAAGCTGATGTTAGAGCTGTTGATGACTGTCTTTTTTTTCCTGAAGTCATGCAGAATGAAGACTGGGTCTTATTCACCTTTTTTTCCCCACAGAGCCTGGATGATTGGTGACCCTATAAAATAAGGTCAATAAAATGTGTCAATGTAATAGTTAACAGAAATACTTATGACAAAAAAAAAATAAAATAAAATCGTGATGTAGAACTGAAAAAAAAAAGTTAAAAGTTAAATGAGGCCGAGATTGCATAGAGGCCTTTGGGCTTGGGTACGGGAGGGTAGAGAGGAATGTGGAGGCTGGGTACTTTTAAACTAGGCCAGCTACTGTGAAGTGTCTCAGAAACATTAATTCCTCCTAGATATGGTTAATGGACTTGACTTTCTTGTGGAATAATAAAAGAGCAATACTTAACTGGTTTTTGGGTCCCATATTTTGAAGGGTCTAGTTGGTCTGTTTATAGGATCGCTAGAGTTCTAATTGACTCACTGGCAACTGCATTGGGTGTTTTATGTTTTGGAGACTTGAGGGTATACAACAATAACGTTTTAGACAAAGGCAGGCATACTAGGCAAACGCTGTGATTACACAAGATCTTCCTGGGGGAAAAGGAGTTTCTCTGTCTAGAGATTAAAACAAAACAAAACTTTCTTTGAGGCTTCCAGGCAAACCAGGTCTTGGGTTTATAACTAACTCTTCCCTGATGTCTTTTATCTAAGTTTACTGTAATTTCATTTAACTGTATATATAAAAGTATATTTAGTGGTAATGTTTGAGGTGGGGAGATAGGGGAGAAGAAGCCTCCAAGAGGATCTTCATGTGATTATATCCTATTATATTTTAGCTATTAGGATATTGTTTAGAAATTGTTTCAAAACATACAATTCTAGGTAAAGATTTACACAAATATATTAGAAATTTAAACAAGAAAATTTATTGTTATGAGTACTTTATTGTACTAATAAATGCAAATAGAATAAATGAATTAACATCTCTACAAAAAGATAATTGAATGTCAAAATATTAATAAACAAATACTAAACGTAAATTTTAGCTCTACAATACTAGGAAGATCTTACTACAAGCTAGCCTAACTATTTTACTCAATTATCTCCATTAATTCTTAGAGTATACCTGGGAAGTATTGTCCTTATCATCATCATATAGATGAGGAAACTAAAACGGAGCAAAAGTGACTGCACCGAAGCCACAATTTAAACCTAGGTTTGTTTGATTGCAGAGACTGAGATCTTAACTACTTTCCAAAGCACATATCTATACAGAAACATTGAAAAACAAGAAATTATATTTTAAATGATACCAGGATTTATTATAATTTCTTTACAGTTAAAAGAATTTCACAATATTTATCTCCATGCATGTAAAAATTATTAACTATATGAAAAAACAAATATTTCAATGCATAAATATCATAAAGTTAATAGTGTGATCTTCGGATTATGAAATTATAGGTATTTTTTCATTTTTCCTAATTAAAAAAAATTTTTAACCATGTACATGAATTATCTCTAGTAGAATATGTACTATATATTATGCATGCATATTATAATACATGAATTTTATATGCACATATAGGTTCAGATGTAGATTTGCTGAGAACTAAAAAACTTACCTGGGCCAAAAATGAAGATTTGGATTCACAGAGAGATGCACCAAGGTTTATATCAATAACTGTAATACAGGATCAGGATGACAAAAACAGCTGCTTTAATACTGATACACAGAGTTCTGAAAGAGCATGCAGAGAAAATTAATCATGAATATGGAAAAGCAAGTCAAGAGAAAAAGTCAGACTATGGCTTTGGTAAATATAGTGCCACGAAAATTCATCTTTCATCTCCTGTAAAAGATAGACAGTAAACAGAGCTAATGAACTCAGTCTTTTAAAGATGTTAATCTATCTGCCCCAATTAGTTAAGAAAAGCAATGGGATTATGACCAAAATCCCAAAGGGGATTCATTCAAAAACAAACAAAAAAACTTGAAACAAGTTTTAAAGTTACAATGTTTAAAACATCTTTCAGTGGAAACAGCAGTAACAGTTCCCAGTACTAATAAAGAAGTTGATTTATATTAAGGTGGTACAATAAATCCAGCTGATTAACTAAAGACGAAGCAATCATCTACACCAATGTAAACCCTGAATTTACCAAATAGATTGAAAAAATGGTAATGCTTAGTGATGGTGAAATTATATACGTAACCATTATTGCTGGCACGTGAACTTGATAAAACTTTTGAGGAAAATGTAATGTAAATCATATGTGTTAAAATCGATATTCTCTAGGACAAAGCATTTCAATTCAAGAAGGCTATTCTAAAGAAATAAACTTATGTACAGGTATCCTTTATAATAAGAAAACAACTATAAAATACATTATTAAATTTACTATAGAAAATCCTTATGATGGAATATTAAGCAGAGAAAAAAATCACTATCATTTTTATGCTAATTTTCTAAATTTTAAACTATGAACACAGATCTCTTTTGACCAGGGAAATTGATTAAAATATGAAACAAAAGAATTAGTGCTACCGAATCAAAAGTAGGTTCCTGCCTGGTTCGCACAGAGTTCCAATTATTCGATACCGGTTTTTAAAGAGGAAATCCTGGTGGCGTAGTTGTTCGCTGTTAACCAAAAGGTCGACAATCGGGATCCACCAGGCACTTCTTGCGGCAGTTTTACCCACACGATGGCACTGGGTATAGAGTCGGTATGAGTCGGGATTGACTCCACAGCAACGGGTTTGGTCTTTAAAAGCTTTATCGCAAAGTGCTGAGCAAGGAGCCAAGAGGAAGTTTCCTCAAATCTGATTCCCGGAGGTGGGTGAGCGTTACATTTTTATGGGGTTCGGGAAAGTGGAGTTATACAGGTTCATATAAAGGTTGGGTGTCATTGATGACTTGCTAAAGCTCTGGTCACTTTTATTTAAACGGCCAGGGAGTTTTTATTTATTTATTACTGCGCAAGTGCGGGCGGAAGTGCTCAAACGTCAAGTGTCCGGTGACTAAATATTCTATTAAGGGGTATAGCACCTTGGTTCCGCTGAGTCCAGCCGGGTTGCGCATGCGCGAAGGTCAGGGCCTGTGGAATCTGGTTTTGGCTGCCAACCGCCGTTGGTTTACGAAACACAACCGAGAGGAAGTTATTGAAGTTTCTGAAAAGTTACTGTTAGGCAACATGATGGAATCTTTTCAAAAGTTGCAGGACAGAGGTCAGGTTATATCAGGAATGGTTTCAACAATAGTGTTAAAGGTGGTACTTCATCAGCAGTGAAAAGATGACTTAAAAAATTCTGACTCGTTATAAATTGCTAGAGAATTGGTGTTAAGGAGAATTCGTAAGAAAAAATTAGCAGACATTAAATAAATTAAAAAAAAGTCGTTAAATAAGAAAAATTGATTAAATTATGATCACTGTGGAGAACGATATATACAGCACTATATATATTTTCTTGTAAAAAATTATGTGTACGTTTATCTGTTCACCAAAATATTAGCAATAGTTGTCCCTATGTAGTGGGATAACGGGTTGTAATTTTGTTTGTATTGTTTTCAATTTCCTACAATATTTACTTTTGCCTTCAAAACAATTTTATTTACTATGTTACAAAACACAAGACGAGAACAAGTCTCTTCTCCGTCCCTTAGGTTACCCTCCCCCACCGGGGCGTGGCTTCCCGCCTTCTTTCTTGAGGTTCTCAGTCCGGTCCGCAGACCGGCGTATAAAGACTCTGCCGCGACTGCAGCTGTCACAAGCCTTAGTTCAGTCTCTTACTTCGCGATGTCTGGTCGTGGTAAGGGCGGTAAGGGCCTTGGGAAAGGCGGTGCCAAGCGCCACCGCAAAGTACTGCGCGACAACATCCAGGGCATCACCAAGCCCGCCATTCGGCGTCTGGCTCGGCGTGGCGGTGTCAAGCGTATCTCTGGTCTCATTTACGAGGAGACCCGCGGGGTGCTCAAGGTCTTCCTGGAGAATGTGATCCGCGACGCTGTCACCTACACCGAGCACGCCAAGCGGAAGACAGTCACGGCTATGGATGTGGTCTACGCGCTCAAGCGCCAGGGGCGCACCCTGTATGGTTTTGGTGGCTGAGTGTTCGTTTTCTTCGTTCACAACAAAAGGCCCTTTTCAGGGCCCCCTCCCCACTCTGCTGAGGAGCCGTGATGCTGACTTGGTAATGTTTATAAATGGCGTCCATTAATGTTTTCAGGCCAGTTGTTTAACATGAGTGCAGTTTTTAGCACGTGTGCTTGGCTTTCTGCAGACCTGCTTTGCTCTGCCCTTTCTCAGTTTGTGCCTACTTATGAGCATGCGTGCACAATGTCACTAGGGTATGGCTGAAGTTGTCAATCGGGATCGTTAGTCGGCTCATTAAGGGACAGCCTTCCATTACTAGACTTAAGGGTATCTGCAGTTTACTAACGACTTACATGTTCAAGCATAGAGAATGTGGGAAAAAGCCTTTAGATACCAGTATTGTGGGTTGCAATACCTGTTCCCTAACCACGTAGGTTTTAACAATTTATTGTCTGTAGACATAATTGGGGCATTTTTACTCCAATAGCGTACTGTACCACTGGCAAAAAATAAGCCTTGGCAGTGATGTTTGAAAAGAAAAACTTGAGAGACCCCAAATTAGGGAAGTTATATTGTGAAATTGTTATTTTTATTTTCTTAAGGGTGTCCAAAAATTGCACTGGAGAATGTTAAAACAGGCAAGAAAATGACACAAAAAGTAACATGAAAAAAGAGAAAAAGGGTAAAAGGGAAAGAAATTGTGTAGCTGTAAGCAAACCCAAACACAAATCTGGGCTAGACTCCCCTGAAACAAAGGGCTGTAAAGCTTTTAAAAACAGAGTCCCAGAAAGAATGAGTAATTGACTGAAGTTGTTGCAATTAGGGCCAGTGTGCTTGAAATGTTTTCTTATAAGGCTACCCAGTTCCTGGGAGACAAGGGTAGACACTGGAGGTCTAAAACTTGAAGGAGAGGAAAGCGTGTGAGATAAAGAAGCTATTTTAAAGCCAGCTAAAACAACAGAAAGGCCAATTACCATTCAGTCCACTCCTGTTTTCAATGGTTGATTTTTTAAGTAGATCATCAGGCCTTCGGAGTCAACCTCTGGCTGTGCTGGACCTCCAACCTTTACTGTTAGCAGCCATAGTGTTAATAACCATTTACACCACCCAGGAGCTAAAAAAAATTTTTTTTTTTTTTAGGAGCTACAATTAAAACTGGAGATCATTAAGTCAATTTGGTCTGTTTGCAATTTAAGCGCTTCCAGGAATACACAAAGTAGTGGGGGAGAGGGGAGGAGGATGTCTGTTTTTTTTTTTTTTTTAAGGCTTCTGTTGAAGTTCAGTTTTTATGAAGGTCTTCCCAAATATAGCACCTATTGTCAATCAGAAAAGGGTGACTGGTGTTGTTGAAGGGAAAAATTAAAGCAAACATCTTACTTTGATTTTAAGGTTTTTCTTACCCACAAAACTAAATATTAACCATAAAAAGTACAGACCAAATTCTGCCAGTGGTTTTTCTTTCACCCAAAGTTGCTAATGTTTTCTTTCCTGTTCGAAGAAAGGCTGCCTTCATTTAAATTTCAAAAGATATCATGGCTATGGGTGGGTGGAGGGCCAGGACCACCTTGTGACCAGATATCATTTGATCTCAGTAAAAAGAGGAGGGTAGGTTTCAGTCAATTACGTTATGATCTTCTATTCTTCTCCTTCCCCTTCATAAGCCTCATTGTAACCAGTCTACTTCCAGTCACTTGCTTTGTTGGAATCAGAATGGTCTCCCTATATGCATATAGAATAGCCACTGCCATAGCTGCTCAGAATAAACCTCATGTTTCAATTTCTTCGAGTTTTGATTATCTTTAACAGCATAGTCTCACCGGTGCATGGAGAAACATTTAAGAGACTGTTGCTGGTCTAAATCTTACCACAAGGGGGTTTGAGAGAGCTTTCCTTACTTAAATTAACTATTGAACAAGATTTTTTTTTTTTTTTTTTAATGATGAAGTTCATAATCAGCACTCACTGGGGTTAGCTATTTTATGACATTGATGAAAATGACGAATGTGTCACTGGCGATACCAAATAAAAATTCAGTAGGAGCAGTTACAGTAACATTGATTTATATACAGTAAAATCAAAACAAAACCAGACCTACTGCCGTCGAGTCGATTCTGACTCATAGTGACCCTACAGGACAGAGTAGAACTGCCCCATAGAGTTTCCAAGGAGCGCCTGGTGGATTCGAAGTGCAGACCCTTTGGTTAGCAGCCATAGCACTTAACCACTAAGCCAAAAGTGAAAAACTTATGGCCCCACTTATGGAGTGCAGATGTGTTTTTTTCACACAGGTCTTTTTAAAATCGTTTTGTCAGTTATTTTAGAAAGATATTTTATATGAATAATGTATAGTTTTCTTACCTCTGGAAAAATTGTTAGACCTGGCACTGCTAAGTGGGCTCACATAGTTTTTTTGGACATAAAGAATAATCATTCTGTTTCGAATGAAAAAAAAAAGTTAAGATGTAAATCGCCTGTTTTACAACTTTACTACCAAAGTGTTGCAACATGGTGAAATGTTTCCACGGGCATTGGAAGCCGAAGGCTTGAAATCAAACCTATACCAATCATTTTCTAGTTGTGTGAACTTGAGTACAGTTACATATCCTTTCTGGGCCTCAATTTTCTTTATTTGTGTGACGATGATGATAACAGTGCCTAGCTTAGTCAAATGAGTTGATAAATGAAAAGTGCTTAGTACGGTGCCTGATACACAATAAGTACAATATGAATCACTTCTTGTTATTACTCGTTTATGCCCGGCCCCTAATTGCATCTGACTTTGTGACCCCTAGATGACAGCAACCTTTTCTAACAACCACTTTCCAGTCCTCAAGATTCAGCCATTGTGTACTTGGATTTAAAAGAGGCCTAGTCTCCCCCGTCTCTCTAATTGAGCAATAAGAAATACCCTAGTGTCATTAACACATTTTTTTAAATAACTTTGTCAAATTGAGAGATTTTCTTGATTATTCCCACAATGTCACATGCTTTGTTGCTTTCGTAGTCACATTCTGGGTGGTTAAGTGAAAGGCAGGAGGAGCCTTCCATACTCTTCTGAGGATGGCCACCTACAGCGTGACTGAGTAGTTTTGTTATGGTTTTTGTCTTTCCCTAACTCCATGTTCTCACTGCCTTTCTATTAATCTCATCTCTTTTTTCTGCATAGCGTAGAATTTTACCACCAAAAAGAAACCCAGACATTACAGGGACCAGAGATTCTCTGACCTGACGGCAAATAAGAATCACTGATGAAAGTTTGTTTTAAATTCTCTGACCTGACAGCAAATAAGAATCACTGATGAAAGTTTGTTTTAAATGTCAATAACTGGCTCTTCCCCAGACCAGTTAAATTAGAATCTCTAGAAATGGGTAACCTCAAATATGTCTCATTAGCACTTCCCATTGATACCTGGTCTCACCAAAAACAGAAACAAAAAAAAATCCCATTGCCATCAAGTCAATTCTGATCCATAGTGACCCTACAGGACAGAGAATCCATAAGATTTCTAAGGAAAGGCTGGTATATTTGAACTGCCAGCCCTTTGGTTAGCAGCCAAGTTCTTAACCACCAGGGCTCCTCCCGGTCCCACAGGACTTTTCAAATGGGGAGGGGGGAATATCAGTGTTTTACTGTCACCTTCTTATCAATGTCAGCTTTAAGTAAGAGGACACACTCAAAAGCAGCTACACCCTCATCCCAAAACTCTGACCCACATTAAGAGACAAAGGGCAAATTATTCTTCATTTCAAAGAGAGTATTTTTTATACATGTCCCATCCAGGAATTCAAATTCTTATTTTTCTCCTAAAGGATTTAGATCAAAACTCATGGGTTTATTTTACCTATGCTTGATGGCTTCACTACTGATGGCTTAAAGGTTGTTGCATAAATAGGTTTTGCTGTAAACAAGGTTCGGCAGTTGGAGTTAAGACATTACAAACCCAAGACAGCTGCTTGGCTCTTCTTTCCGGTTATACTAGGGAAAGAGCCCCTGAAAACAAACCATAGTCTTTACTCACACCAAAACCTTAGCAAACAGGAAACGGTAACTTGACTAAATGCCCTGAGAATTAGAATGTATCAACACAGATTTGGCAATTTCAGTGGTTATTCAGGACTCTACACTGGTAAAGGATTGTTTATGAGTATAGTCAGGAGAGGTCTACCACTGACAGTATCCAAAAAAAATAACCACTGCCATGGAGTTGATTCTGACTTATAGTGACCCTATTGGACAGAGTAGAACTGTCCCATAGGATTTTCAAGGCTGAAATCTTTAGGGATGTATTCTAGGGTAAAAACACTACAAAGCTTAGTAAAGCCAAATGCAAGATTTTATTCCACATATGTTCAGAGGCAACATAGGAAACAGATAGATAAGTATACTGCCAAAGCCATGTCTATCCAAGTCCAAAGAATACTACACAATAAGCAAAGTGGGAAAATGAGTAAGAATGCTGCCAGAACCGTGTCTGCCCAAGTCCAAGGAATATTATAGAATGATCCATATATATTGACATTACAAAGGGGCAAAACCATTGAAAGCTTCACCTTTTCACAGATTGGCTAGAAACTGCTTAATCACTGTGATTCTACATTTTGAATTTTCTTAATAATCATTGGTATGGGTTTCAGTAAGACAGTCAGGAAGGTCTTCATTGGGCCAACAAATCTTACTATTCACCAAATGCTAACAGAAAAAGATAAGGGTGGAAATATGTGAGTCTTTTGTGTTGTTTATGATTTGTTTATGTGAAAGATTCCCTAAAAGATGTTTTCCAAGATTGTCCTAGCTAAATAGTCTTTGTATCTCAGGGCCCAGGTGACAAGTCCTTGTGAGTCCAGCTCCAACTGGTTCCCATTTTAAAACAAGAAATTTTTTTATGAGTCGGAATCAACTGGACGGCAACGGGTTTGGTTTTGGTTTTTTATATATTCTTTACTTGGTTCTATTTTCCAGTAGCTTTGTCTTCATTGCTAGTTCCACTTCTCCCGAACCCGTTAATGTTGAAGAGCCACAGAGCTAAGTTTTTGCTCCTCCTTCCTCTACACTCATTCCCATGCAGATCTCACTAGGCTCAGGCTTTATATGCCATCTGTACATTAATGACTTCCAATTTTATATCTCTAGCCCAAGCCTCTCTCACATTCAGACATATATCGAACTCCCTACTTTCTTTATTAACATGGATATTTAGTAAACATCTTAAGCTTAAAAAGCCCGTTGCGGTCGTGTAGATTCCGACTCATAGCGACCATATAGGACAGAGTAGAACTGTCCCATAGAGTTTCCAAGGAGCACTTTGGGATTACAACTGCCAGCCTTTTGGTTAGGAGCCAAACTCTTAACCACCATGCCACCAGGATTCCCGTCTTAAGTTTAGCATATCCAAAACAGAACCCCTGATACTCCTCTTCCAACTTTCTTTCACTGTCTTTCCCATTCAGTTCTAACTTTATCCTTATCTTTTTTCCATACCCCACTTTCAACCATTCAAGAAACCATACTCTTTTTTGCTTTCAAAGTATGTACAGAAATTGACAAATTCTCAATGCTGCCATGCTACCACCCTGGTGTGAGCAACTACTATCTCTCCTGTAGATTACTAGCATTAGCCTCTTCATGTTTTCCCTGCTTCCCACTCCTGATTCCCTGCTAATCTGTGGAAATTACCTTGATGGCTTCAAGTAACTATGAGGCAAGTTCTCCCAGGAATCATGGCACAGAAAGACCCGCCAGACCAAATTAAAATTTTGGGAATGCATGGTTTATTAAACCAATTTAAACACACAGCAAGAAGCAAGGCGGAAAGAAATGGAGTTTTTTAATACTTAGGATAGGGTGCAATCAGAAGGACCACAGTAGCAGAATCATAGATTACACAATGTTTGTAGAGCCTATCTTTCTATCTGCCACAGCAGCCATCCAGGCTGATCATATAGTTATGAAGACCTGAGTTCAGTTTTCAGCAAAAGGGACCAAAGATGGAAGGTACCCTGGGCCAATGACAGATACTTGCTCTATCAAAGAGGAAAGAGAAGTATTGTAGCTCACTGTCAAGGATTGAATTATGTTCCCTCAAAAATGTGTGTATCAGTTTGGCTGGGCCATGATTCCTGGTATTGTATGATTTTCCTATGTGTTGTATTTTCTTATGGGCTGTAAATCCAGAAACCCTGGTGGCGTAGTGGTTAAGTGCTACGGCTGCTAACAAAGAGGCTGGCAGTTCAAATCCACCTAGGTGCTCCTTGGAAGCTCTATGGGGCAGTTCTACTCTGTCCTATAGGGTTGCTATGAGTTGGAATCGACTGGACGGCAGTGGGTTTTCTTGGGTTTGGTTGTAAATCCTGACTCTATGATGTTAATGAGGTGGGATAGGCGGTAATTGTGTTAGTAAGGCAAGACTCAATCTACAAGATTAGGTTGTGTCTTTAGGCAATCTCTTGAGATATAAAAGAGAGGAGTAAGCAGAGAGACAGGGGGACCTCATACCACCAAGAAAGCAGTGCCTGAAGGATAGGGTGTCCTTTGGACCCAGGGTTCCTGTGCAGGGAAGCTCCTAGTCCGGGGGAACATTAATGAGAAGGCAGACAGACAGAGAATGCCTTCCCTTGGAGCTGACGCCCTGAATTTGGACTTTTAGCCTACTTTACTGTGAGGAAATAAATTTCTCTTTGTTAAAGCCATCCACTTCTGGTATTTCTGTTACAGCAGCACTAGATAACTAAGACCCTGCTGAATAGCCTTGGGTTTCTGGGGCAAAGGACAGGTGGGGTCAGAATGGATGTCATCAGTGGGTAGCTGGTTTAAGTCACCATGAATATTGAACACACTACATGTCTCATGTATACTTAGTGCATCATGAATATTTAGTGCCACTTGTATATTTAACGGTGTCCCTGGGTGGTGCAAATGGCTAACACTCTTGACTGCTAACCAAAAGTTTGGAGGTTTGAACACACCCAGAGGTGCCTCAGAAGAAAGCCCTGACAATCTACTTATGAAAAACCAACCAGTGAAAACCCTATGGATCACAGTTCTCCTGTGCCACCAGGGCTTCAATAACCCAAGAAACCAAACCTGTTGCCGTTGAGTCTATTCGAATTCATAGCAACCCTATAGGACAGAGTAGAGCTGCCTCATAGGCTTTCCAAGGAGCGGCTGGTGGATTTGAACTGTCAACCTTTTTGTTAGCAGCTGTAGCGCTTAATCACTGCACCACCAGGGCTCCAACTGGTATATTTAGTGCTGTATATATGTCTCACAAGTGTCTCATTCATATTTAATGTCCAGCTGTCTCATGCATAATGAATGCCTCATGAATGTTACATATCTGTTGGTCCTTTATCCCTTTCTCTATACATTTAACACATACATGATCTACTTACTAACTACTTATCTATACTTAACACCTTATGAGTTTCATCCATTACATTTGCTTCTTCCTATAGCAAAAAAAAAAAAATAGCAGAACTGAAAATTCTCAAATAGTATAAGAAATGCATTTTTCAGTCCACCCCTAGAATTTCCAGTTCTTTAATCCATCTTTCAGATAAATTTAAAACTCTAAACCACCATTATTATTTATAGCTAGCAATATGACATAGCTTCTTCAAACAATTAGCCCAGTCTTTTCAAAAGTCAAAGGGTGTGAATTGCAGTTGTCTTCTCCCAACTTTGAGGTGAGGTGTAGCTGCAAGCATTGCATCTTGTTTTTATCTTTTCTAATTATCTTCCCAACACCAAAGTTCCTTTTTTGGTGTTGATCTCATACCATTCACATATCTTTTGTGCATCCTTATTTGAAAGATTGTTTCTGTAAATGCCCACCTATTAAAGTCATTAAGTTGTGTTCTCTGAGATGTCCAAAAACTAAGACCGACTGACAGCACATTAAAACATGACAGTCTGGAAGTACATATTACAAATATGATGAATAGCATCTTCAAGTTTTGGACAATCCAACACTTTTATTCTGAGAAAATGTCAGGAAACCAACAGCAAGGATTTTTATCAAATGTGATCAGTCCCTTGGACATGTATTTTGTAACAAAGTATTTAACATTTTATGTTCTGTTCTACTTGGTCTGTTTTAATTATATTGTTTTGAAGAGAGATAAAGGCTTGCTTGTTTTAGGAAGACAAATGAGTTCTTATGTTAATTACTACATTCCGATAAAAAGTAATGAGTTTTAATAAAAACATTTTCAATAATATTCAATCAGTCTTAGTGTTTTGCAGAGCCAATCAATATATATCATATATTTTCTACAGAATCATTATTCTTAAGTTTTCCTGACAATTTATCGGGTCTTTTATAGAATATTTTTTCAAATTTTGTGGAGTCAGTTGGAAAAAGAGAGCAACTAAATGTATGTTACCAAGGCATTAGTAAAAAAAACTTCAAACCAAAGACCCAGGGCTGTTGAGTCGATTCTCACTCATAGTGACCCCATAAGACAGAGTAGAACGGACCGATAGGGTTTCCAAGGAGCAGCCACAATGAAGTCAGTTCATCAGTCCTAAGTGATTATTTCTTGCTTTGATGGTCTTGGGTTGAGAATCTACTTCCATGATGTCCTGGAAAAATATTAAATCAGCCCTGTGGTAAAGTCTGACGGGTATCTCTACAGTCCTTTATTAAACTACTTTTGATGTTTCTGGAGATTTGTATTTTGTAGCAGGGATGTTTAGATAAATGTAGAGAAAAGCAAGAGCCATCTGTTGATGATAAGACAGTATATGTCTGGTTGATTTATTATATAAATCAACATTAGCGATATGGAGAAGGATAGAATCATATTTTTTAGGTATGATGCTATGAATATTGAGGACATTGATAAACATCCAGGGCCTTCTGATAGTGTTTGCCACCAAACGACAAGGGCATTTATATGGAGGAACAAAATCAGTTTGTTGGCAGTTTTTGTATTAGTCTTTCATGTGAACATGTTCTATACAATTTAACAAGTATAAGTGGTAACATTTATGTTAGTAACACTTTACCTAATTAATTTAGAGGTGTATTTTCCTTTATTGATTTGCCAGCCTTTTTTTCATCTTGTACAATATGTAACAGGACAGCTCTCATAATTGTGTACTGCTAATTAAAAATATAAAGTATACCTTCTTATAAAATGTGAGAACAAATATTTTGTGTGGCCTAGTGGCTACTTGGGAAACGCCAAAGATAGTTTAGATACAAATAACGGCTTAATGGTTTTATTTTTTAATGTCTGTGGCCTTGATTTGGAAATGGTAATATTTCATTACATCGGGATATGAACATAAGTCATAGGTTTCAAAAGATAAGAAACTATTAAAATTTTAGCTATAATAATATTATTTAAATTATGCACAGAATACTCAGATTTTTTTTTCTTCTTTTGAAATGAGAGATTTGTCAAAAATTATACAAAAAACCAATGCGAAGCTGTAATGATACCAGACCTTCAGAAGGTTAACTCTTGGTGAAATGAAGGGGTTCAATGCATTCTCCAAACAACATACAGAATGTCTTTTTTTTTTTTTTTTTTTTTGGCTTAGGCATCTGGTGTCCAAAACTTTTCTGCTGTTTTTGCTGTTTGATATTTTTCTCATCAACTTTTTTTGAAGTGTGTAGTAACTTTGTGGGTTGCTTCTTTTATCTCCTTTTTAATGTTAGATTTGTTACAGTGTGACATTTTAGTAAGCTGTGAATCTTCTAAGAAAGTGTAAGAAAGGGAAAAATAAAAATGAATAAGCCAGTAACTGAGCGGCAGCTTGGCCCAGATAGATAAGGAGTTACTGTAAAAGCTAATTATTTTCCTTTCCCCCCACCCCCAGTCTTACAGAAATAGAACTTTTAGTTAATAGTTCAGGAGATTGCCACCTGAGATTCACCCTGGAAACCAAAAGGAGTTCCTGGGCTTAAACAGTATATGGGGTACTCCTCTGCAAAGCAGTTCAATTGGCTCCAGCAGGCTTTTACCTGGGCATCCCTAGGGATTCTGCTGGCCCACAGTTGAGTATAAAGATACTTTCTCTGGCTTCGATCAGTGTAACTCTTTTTCCTTTCTTACAGGAAGATTATATTTTGTGTCTATGAATTTTCTCAGACATCTTTAGAGCTCTAAGAATTTGGGATATGAGTAGGCTGTAGATGAAACCCTAAGTTAGCTGTTTTTAAATACTGGAAGAGTGTCTCTGCTAATTTTTGTTAATTTCATGAGTATTCACTAAGTTTTGACTAAATTCTTTATTCCTTGGGATTTTGACCGACTGTAGTTATTGATTTGAATGTCTTCAGGACCATAATTTTTTTTTGTGTGTGTTTTTGGCAGGAGCAGGGGAGGTTGTTGCAATAACTTGGTGTCATAACCTTTAAATCTTCTACAGGAACCTTGATAGCGCTTTAGTTAAGTGCTCAGCTGCTAACCGATGAAAGGTCAGTGGTTCAAACCCATCAGCTGCTCCGAGGGATAAAGACCTGGCAACCTGCCTCTAAATATTCTATTAGCTTACTAGTGTGCTAATATACTTGGCATATCGCCAGGTCTTTCTCCCGTGGGTACCCTGGAGCCCTGGTGGCGTAGTGTTTAAGAGGTAGGCTGCTAACCAAGAGGTCTGCTCTTCAAATCCGCCAGCGGCTCCTTAGAAATAACTACCGGGAAGTTTTACTGCCCCTTAGGGTCCCTATGAGTCGGAACCATGCCAAAAGGGGCAGTAAAAGGTCCTAGCAATCAGCATCACCGCTCCTTAGGTGAGATGATGGGGGCCCTGAAAAGGGCCTTTTTGTTAAGGAAAAAAGCGCATTCAGCCGCCAAAGCCGTAGAGGGTGCGCCCCTGGCGCTTGAGCGCGTAGACCACATCCATAGCTGTGACCGTCTTGCGTTTAGCGTGCTCGGTGTAGGTGACGGCGTCACGGATAACGTTCTCCAGGAAAACTTTGAGCACCCCGCGGGTCTCCTCGTAGATGAGGCCAGAGATGCGCTTGACACCACCACGCCGAGCCAGACGCCGAATGGCGGGCTTGGTGATTCCCTGGATGTTGTCACGGAGCACCTTACGGTGGCGTTTGGCTCCGCCTTTACCAAGGCCTTTCCCACCCTTTCCGCGACCAGACATGACTAGACAGACCAAGCGGTACTAGTCTGGAGTGATGCTGGCCGCGGCAGTCTTTATAGGTCCGTTGTCGGACCGAACTGAGAACCTCAAGAAAAGAGACGGAAAATCCCGCCGTGGAGGGGGCGGGAAATCTAAGGGGGCGGAGAAAGCCTTGTTTCCTTGTCCTGTGTGTTTTAACACGGTAACTATTATTGTGGTTTTGCGTTAAGGATTAAGGCTTTAAAATTTTGTTTTTCAATGCAAAAGCAAAACACTAATACTGTAGAAAATTCAAAACAATACAAACAAGGAAATAACCCATTATCCCACCACACCTGAACAACTACTGCCAATATTTTGGTGAACCAATAAATACACACCTAAATATTTCCTAAGAAATTTAGATAATGCTGTATAAGGACTTTTGTAGCATTGATTATATTTTAATCAATTTGCCTTATCTAAAGAATTTTCAAAAAAGTGAGTTTTACTTTCTCCTTATTCCTTCTTTTGAATTCTCCTTAGTAGTTTTAACCAATTCCTTAGCGATTCATCAAGGAGCTAGTTTTTGCATTTTTAATAATTTATCTTGTCCACATTTAACATAAATTTACCTGTTCACTATACTTGGAACCATTACTGAAAATTCTGTTCTTTTTTATTGCATCAACGTTATAAATTGTAGCAGAATTAGAGGCTTCACAATTTGATACTGCAGGTTTGTCCTCATTTTTCTTTCTAAAATTTAAGCTAGTTTCACTAAGATTTTTTTTCTGGGAAATCGCAGAATCATTTCATGAAATTTGAAAATAAATATCTTTTTGATTCATAATAACCCAAGTAATGTTTGTGGCTCCTATACAATAAGGTTTACTTATTTTACTACAAAAGCAAACCTTGTTCATGTTTGAACACTTAAAAATTCAGATTAGGAGGGGACCATCTACAGTCTCACGACTCAAAGATAATTCAATTTAACAATATAATATTGATCTATATATGTCATTTGAAATAATTTTATTTGCATATATATGTATTTTTTACAAGCCAGGGTTATACTGTGGAGTTTTAAAATTCTAACATAAATGAAAATTTTAACACTCTTATGACTCTTCTGGGAACCGGGGTGGTGTAGCGGTTAAGAGCTAAGGCTGCTAATGAAAAGGTCGGCAGTTTCAATCTATCAGGCGCTCCTTGGAAACCCTATGGAGCAGTTCTCTACTCTGTCCTATAGGGTCGCTATAAGTCAGAATGAACTCGACTGCAACGGGTTCTTTTTTTTTTTGCGTTTTATACCTATTCCGTTGTAAACTCTTGTTCTTCGGTGGTTTGCTTTAGAGATTGGTTAAGAGCTCAAACTTTGGCGTTAGAAAAAACCTGTTTTTAAATTAAACCTTCTCTACTGACTTCAACTGACTTGCTCATTTTTGCTCCTCATCTATAAAGTGGGATTGGGACAGTAACACGTACTTATAGGGTTACTATAAGATTTAATGGACATAATTTAAGCAAAATGCTTAGCACAGAGCCTACTTCGTAGTAAGTTTTTACTGTAATATTTACTTTGGTAAAGGGAGTAACCATGAGCTCCTTAATGTGATAATTCTCCACATATGTTTAACTACAGTATTACATTTCCAACTTTATAGTTGTTGTTCTTAGTTGCCACCAGGTTGATTCTGACTCACGCAGACACCATGTGTGTCAGGGTAGAACTGCTCCATAGGGTTTACAAGTCTGTGACCTTTTGCAAGCAGATTGCTAGGCCTGCCTTCAAGGTGCCTCTGAGTGTCTTTGATCCTCCAACCTCTGTAAGTAAAAACTTACTATAATTAATATTTACTATATTTTTATTTTTATGGTAGTTATTATTACTTATTCTTAACAGAGTCAACATTCATTTTAAACATGTGTTTATATATTTTCTTTACAATTTGCCTTTGATTAAAATTTATTTTTAATGTTTATTAGGTTAGGCTGAAACAAAATAAACAGCTACCATCTATTATTCTTCTGTGCAAATTTCTAATGTACGTATGTAAATCTTTACCAGGTATTTTATGTTTTGAAACACCTTTTAATTGGCATTTTAATAGCTAAACAGGGAGTTCCATGCAAAAGGTTAAACACTGGACTACTAGCTGACAGGTTGGAGGACCAAATGCATTCAGAGGCACCTTGGAAGGCAGGCCTAGCAATCTGCTTAATAAAGCTAACATTTTCATATAAACAGTTGCAATAGTAAGCATAGACAAAAAGTCTGAAGGAGGAGAAAGTTATAAAAGCACAAAAAATGAACTTTAGGGGAAATGGAGTTAAAAAAGCTTTTTTGGGGGGGGCGGGAAGCCCTGGAAATGTGTATGTGCCCTGGGCATCCCTTAATCTCGGTCCCTAGTTCCTACCGCATGCCAGAGTTCCTACATTTCTCCAAAGCACTGGTTCCCCAAATCATTCATTTAAGCTGTTTCATTATTTGGCCAGATAATTAATATTTAATAAACCTCAGTAGCATTTTATTTAAATGTGAGACTGAAAGGTTGAAAGAGGAAGCACGATGTAGACCAACATCCAGATCAACCTTTCCCCAAATGATTTACTGTATCTACGTGATGTTGTTCTTAGGTGCCATTGAGCGGGCCCTCCAGGCACATTGGAACTAAATGCTGCCCAGTCCTGCACCATCCCCATGCTCGGTTGCAGATCAGACAGTTGGTCTATTGACTGATTTTCTGCAGTTTAAGTCTTTTCAGCTGGTCTTTGCCCCTCTGATCTCTTTGATCTTAAGGCTGTCTCCTCCAGTTTACCTTTTTTTGAATTCATTTAATAGCCTTCACATTTTACTTTAAACCTATAGACTTCCATGCAAACTCAACCACATTTAGTTTACAATTTGTTTTTAGCTTTTATTTTATATTATTCCTTTCTTCATAAAGATTTTTATTTTTATGAAATTAACACAATTTAGTGACTACATTCTGTTGCCTTCTCGTAGATGTAGGGTCTAGGGGGAATGCAAATATAAGGTGAATAAAATCCATTCTCCACCCAGAGGGAGTTTGTAAACTAGTGGATAAGGTACACGTTAACTCTAGTATGGGAAGAAACTGCAAAGTGCCTTTATGTTTGTCCAGAGACTGTGGAGAGACAAATTAATGGCAAAGAAAGAAAAAGTTTAAATAATGCTTCCATAAATCTTTGGCCACTGACTTAGTTATCTAGTGCTGCTATAACACAAATACCACAAGTGGGTGACTTTAGCAAACAAAATTGTATTTGCTCACAGTTTAGGAGGTTAGAAGTCCAAATTCAGGGTGCCGGCTCAAGGGGAAGGCTTTCTCTCTCTGTCAGCTCTGGGAAGGACCTTGTCTCTTCAGCTCCTATTCCTTGGCGTCTTGGTGATCCCCAAGTGGCATGGCAGTCATTTTCCCCAATTTCTGCTTCTCTGGCTTGTTTAAATTCTTTTATATCTCAAAAGAGATTGACTCAAAACAGGCCCCACACTAATCCTGTCCATTAACATAACAAAGAAAACCATTGCCAAATGGGATTATAACCATAGGCATAGACGTTAGGATTTACAACACATTTTGGGGGGACAAAATTCAATCTATAACAGCCACTAAAAGTGAACTTTATCTCTTATGAAAATGACAGGGTGCACTCTAAATAGTTCTTCATGTTCTAATTGCAATTAGAACTATCTAAACAGTTTTATCAAGATTTTTTTTGCAAGTATTGTTGTCTTCCTTTTTAAAAACAAGTTTTATTATTTTTCCTGATATGCATATAGTTTATCTCATGTATAAGATAAAGGAGAATAAAAAACCAAACCTAACCCGTTGCCATTGAGTTCGACTCATAGTGACCCTATAGGACAGAGAACTGCCCCATAGAGTTTCCAAGGAGCACCTGGTGGATATGAACTGCTGACCTTTTGGTTAGCAGATGTAGCACTTAACCACTATGCCTCCAGGGTTTCCAAAGGAGAATAGTAGGTGCTCTATCCAATGAGATTGGAGCAATAGTCAATTGAAAAAAATCAGCTAATGTGTGGAATTATGAACAATGCTATATCACCCTTGAATGTTTTATTTAAAATATGAAAATTTACATTCATTTGTTAATTTTTTGGTTATGGATTTATTGATTGTAGTCTTTACATAAATTTCACCAATAAATATAATGGCATGATTTTAACAGTGCGGTGGTTCTTATGGGGAGTAGAAACTATGCATTTAAGCAGATGTTAGTAATTACATCATTAACATCAATAATAACTGCATGTTTTATTATTAAAATTAGAAAGAACTCATTGGCCTTCCTAAGAGATATATCATTTACTTGAAATTTCAAGTTTTGAACAGATTTGAACTGCTGATCTTTTTAGCAGCCAAGCACTTTAACTACTGTGCCACAAGGCCTCCTGTTTAAAATTTATACACACAGTAATACAGAAGACTTTTTAAAAGAGGAAACAATTGAATAATTTGGTTCACTGAGATCAGAATTCGGTTCATCCAACGTCAAATGGTCATCAAAACGATCATAAGATTAAAAAAAGAAAAAAGGTATTATTTACCTCCTGTGAGCTATGGCGGAAACCCAGGTGGTGTAGTGGTTAAGTGCTAGGGCTGCTAACTAACAGGTCGGCAGTTCAGATCTGCCAGGCGCTCCTTGGAAACTCTATGGAGCAGTTCTACTCTGTCCTATAGGGTTGCCGTGAGTCGGAATCGACTTGATGCCACAGGGTTTGGTTTTTTTGGTTTATGAGCTATGGCTGCTAACCCAGAGGTCAGCAGTTAGAATCCACCAGCCGTTCTTTGGAAATCCTACAGGGCAATTCTACTCTGTCTTATAGGATCGCTATGAATTGGAATCGACTCACAGCAACAGTTTTTTTTTTTTTTTAATTGCTGTGGTCATTGTTTTATTCAAAGGAAAATTATTTGCATTTGATTGCAGTTGAGATTTAAAAGTAGTACAAGTATTTTAAGAGACTCAGAAAGTAAATTGATTACAATGAACTAGAAATGCAATAGAAATTCAAGAAATAGCAAAACTAGGTAGGAGATTAAAAAAAAAAGTTTTCATGAGGAAAAGTAGTTATTAGTTGGTATGTGAAGTGGAGAGGAATTGAAGGGCCTCTAGCCAGTTTTTTTTAGCTAGGGTGACTCTGAAGGGAGGGCATGGAGAGTGATGATGGCCAGGGAAAGAGGCAGTAAAAACCATTGACAGGAATCAGACTTTATGACCCTGGCAAGTAAGGTAAAGAATACGATTCACAATGTCCATCTTTTATAACATTTATTGTCAGTTGACATGCTCTTCTCTTCATAATGTAATTCCACACCACCTTTATCATTTTTTTTAAAACAGTCCTTGAAACTCCCATTAAGATGGGATGTTACCTATCTGAAATACCATTGTAGTCCTCTTTAGCAGGGTGCCTGGTTTACCACGTAGGTAAGTACTAGGATTTGAGTGAATTAGGAGGGGAGGGGAAGGTAGGCCCAACACTCAGTGCATTAAGTTTTGCCCTAGATGGACATTGAATCCTGCAGAGGGAATCACAGGGAGATAAAGGTCCGTATTTTGATGAGTTTACCCGATTTCTAGAATTCAGGGGCTCTGGGTAAGGATTAAAAAATAACTTTATGCTCAGGGTATATAAGCGATTTAAAAAGGTTACTCACTGCTCCAACTGTATATCCCTAAGCAACCCTCCATTATTTTTTGGCTTCTCTTCTTTTGTTTTTCCTCTATAGTAAACCCAGGTATAAGAGGTATTTCAAAACAACAAAGTTTTAGCTATTGGATGAAATTGTGCAGCGCAGCTCTTGTTAGTGATAAAGTGGGTGGCTCTGAAAAGAGCCTTTGGTTTGAATGGAAGGTTTGAGTTGTTGGAAAGCAATCCCGACTTCTACTTGCCCTTGGCCTTGTGGTGGCTTTCGGTCTTCTTGGGCAGCAGCACGGCCTGGATGTTGGGCAGGACGCCGCCCTGTGCAATGGTGACTTTGCCCAGCAGCTTGTTGAGCTCCTCATCGTTGCGGATGGCCAGCTGCAGGTGGCGCGGGATGATGCGTGTCTTCTTGTTGTCACGGGCTGCGTTGCCCGCCAGCTCCAGGATCTCGGCAGTCAGGTACTCCAGCACCGCCGCCAGGTACACCGGTGCGCCGGCCCCGACCCGCTCGGAATAGTTCCCTTTACGGAGCAGGCGGTGCACACGGCCCACTGGAAACTGGAGACCAGCCCGAGAAGAGCGAGTCTTAGCCTTGGCGCGAGCCTTGCCTCCCTGCTTCCCGCGTCCAGACATGATATGGCAGTAGTCACTAGCCTGAGCAAACTGAGGTGGAAAACCTTAATCTGCGGTACTTATACACATTGCCGGGCGCGAAAATGAAGCTCTGCCATTGGTTAAAGAGACACTTACACTTAAACCAATGGAATCGTGGTTTTGAAATACACTGATTTTGATTGGACAAAGTTAATCGTGACGTATCCAGGAATCGTGACGTGTCCAGGAATGTATAAAGCATTTACAGCCCCACGTTCATTTTTCCTGTTTATCTCCTTCGCAGTTAACCTGCAACCATGCCTGACCCGGCTAAGTCCGCTCCGGCCCCGAAGAAAGGCTCCAAGAAGGCGGTGACCAAGGCGCAGAAGAAGGACGGCAAGAAGCGCAAGCGCAGCCGCAAGGAAAGCTACTCGGTCTACGTGTACAAGGTGCTGAAGCAGGTCCACCCCGACACTGGCATCTCCTCCAAGGCCATGGGCATCATGAACTCCTTTGTCAACGACATCTTCGAGCGCATCGCTGGTGAGGCCTCTCGCCTGGCCCATTACAACAAGCGCTCGACCATCACGTCCAGGGAGATCCAGACGGCCGTGCGCCTGCTGCTGCCTGGGGAGCTGGCTAAGCACGCGGTGTCCGAGGGCACCAAGGCCGTCACCAAGTACACCAGCTCCAAGTGAGTTCCTGTGAGGAGCGATCGACCCGGCCCCATCCACACCCCAAAGGCTCTTCTCAGAGCCACTCTCTCTTCCAAAGAGAACTGGCACTTTCTTAACTGTCGGTAAGTGATTTATACTTGTTAGAAGGAAACAATTTACTTTTCTCCGTTTACTTATCTGGATGTCATTAGAGATGACTAAGCTACAACGTAATAGGTACTGCAGCAGAGCTCGAGAAAATTTTATATAGCTTTATATCAAAAAGCGTCAGGATTAGCCTCACAGAAAGCCAGTGTGGGAAAAATTTAAAACCCTTTATCCCAAACCAGTCTACCGATCATTAAATTACTATCCTGGTAAGAATGTTTCCTTTGGACAGTCTTCACTTTCATTCATACCCTACTATCGAACCCAGTGCCCAGTGCCGTCGAAGCCCTATGGAAATACTGGTCGCATCATGGTTGAAGAGCTACGGCTGCTAACCATAAAGGCCGATACTTCGATTGCACCAGGCGCTCCTTGCAAGTTCTATGGGGCAGTTCTATTCTGTCCTATAGGGTTGTTATGAGTCAGAATACTAGGAGCTTAATAAATAGTAAGGTAAACAAGTGGTTTAGAGCTCAGGGTGCTAACATTTTGGTCGGGAGTTCGAATTCACCAGCCGGTCCTAGAAAGTCCTATGGGGGAGTTCTATGCTGTGTTATAAGGTCCCCAGGAGTCGGAATTGACGGCACACAACAAGGTAGACATACAGATTGCCTTAAGCGTTCTTTTAATCATTTACTTTTGGGGCGATGCTGGCTCTCCCATCTTCCTGAGCTTAAAAAACAAAAACCAAACCCACTGCCCTCGAGTCGATTCCGACTCATAGGGACCCAATAGATGAGTTCCTGAGCTTAGGTATGCAAAATTTTAAGATAGACAAGGAAAGAAAGTTGGAACCGGATTCAAACACTCGCAAGCCACCAATCGTGAGACGAGTTGGTGTCAATGGCTAATCCAGACGCTGCGCGGGTAGTTTGAAGTTGTCCATCGGTTTCTCTTTGTGCGTCTGTCCTGATGAGGGAATCGCATGTAAGGATTCCAGGCTCTGTGTGCTGGTGGGAGGAACCCTGACATCTTACCCACCCACATTTCTGAGTGAAATTCCTCTTGAGGGATGGAATTTGTTTCTACTTCCTATCCTCAATCTCCCTTTTAAAACACATTTTCCACCTTCTGGGCAGTTTTTCCCCATTATCTGGGAAAGCATTAACTGTGAGGAAAGATTTTAAATGTCACTTTCCTGGCAGGGTTCAGCTCCATGTCTTCTTTCTCACTATGTTACTACTGAATTTACTGTTTATTAACTTGAAGGGATCCTGGTGGCGCAGTGGCTGAGAGTTATGGCCTGCTACCTCTGCTAACCAAAACGTCCTCAGTTCAAATCCACCAGCCGCTCCTGGGAAACCCTATGGAGCAATTCTAATCTGTCCTATAGGGTTGCATTGAGTCGGAATCGACTCGACAGCAACAGGTTTCTTTTATGAACTGGAAGAAATTTCAAAAGAAAATAAGCAGAAGGGCTGTTTCCCACTTCCCCACCCCACTCCTAACTCAGAAAATCAAAATCCAACTTCCTATTTAAAATCCTTAATACCATATTTAAAACTATTTTGATCTTTGCCGGGAATCAGCTTGGGAACGCCTCCACACTGAGTTGTTTGCTGCAATTTTGTGAAGATATCTTTAATCCAGTTAGGGTGCTCCAGTGACCCAACAACTTCATTCCAAGGTGTTTACATGAGACCATATTCTGCACACATGCAAAAGGAGATAAGCAACAATGAAACAGTGCTGTTCTTGACAGCAAAATACTGGAAACAACATGTTCACAGTCAAAATAATAAATACATTTTTGAGGTATATTCACACAATGGAATATCATACAGCAGAGAAAGTAATTGAACTACAATGACTGAATTTCAGAAACATGTTAAATCACCCAAGGTGCATATAACATTTTATAAGGGTCAAAAGTCAAAAGTAAAACCAAATTGTCTGTTAGTTAAGCATATATAGAAGCATGTGTGTGTAATTATAATTTTTTTTTTTATTTTAATGAGACTGGTTAATTTTAAAAATCAAGAGGATGTCTATCTTGGTGATAAAGGCAGGGCCAGGGGATGGGGGAAAAGCACCAAGGTAAATAAAATTGTTGGCCACACCCTTGTTTCGGGGCTAGAAGTGTTTGATATAATTTGCTTTATACCTTAAATGTATGTTACATATATTCCTCTCATATATCACATACCGTACTGAAAAATAGAGAGGGGGAAAACCCTCTTGTAAAATAAGTTCTAAGCATCATGTAGTTTGTCATAAAAGAAAACATACATGAGAACTCCAAACCTGATAATGTCCCTCTAAACCCGTTGTGGTTGAGTCGATTCCGACTCATAGAGACCCTATATGACAGAATAGAACTGGCCCATAGAGTTTCCAAGGAGCGCCTGGCGGACTTGAACTGCTGACCCTTCGGTTAGCAGCCGTAGCACTTAACCACTACACCACCAATGTCCCTGTAGATATTATTAATTTCTTTTAGAGAGGAGGGGCAGGCCTAGCCCAGTAACCCAGTGCCGTCGGGTCGATTCCGACTGATAGCGACCCTATAGGACAGAGTAGAACTGCCCCATAGAGTTTCCAAGGAGCGCCTGGCGGATTCGAACTGCCAACCCTTTAGTTAGCAACCGTAGCACTTAACCACTACTAGCAGTTAACTACTACGCCACCAGGGTTTCCATGGGGGGCGGGGGGGCAGGAGGAGGAGAAAAAGAAAACTCACAGAGGTCATTAAAAATCCTGTAACTTCGAAAGCTCGAGGCTTCGGCGAAAATTAAGATTCAGCAGCCAGTCTCCAAAACCCCTGGTCTTGAATCTATAGACTAAGTTCCCTAGACCAAGAATCTTGATTCCCAGAGAGTTCTTGAAGGATTGTGATGGGTCTTAATTTCAGGTTTTTTTTTTTTTTTTTTTTTAACATTATTTGGTGTAATTGAATCTGCAAGCAACACAGAATTGATTGAATTTGTACTTCATGAAATCCACTTAATTAAATGCTGTTCACCCCTCCTTTGCCAGATATGTAAATCTTAACTTATCCTTCAAGGCCTATTCAAGTCTCAAGGACTCTTTGAAGCTCCGGACTGTCCTGGCCTGGTTGAACTTTGTCATCTCTCAGGTCCTCCACTTCTTGTAAACCTCATGTTCGTTAAGCTTCTCACCTCTTTGTGGCAGCTCTCTGGCAGTTCTCTGTGTGTGTTATGTCTGTGTTTGTATTTTGTATATCTAGTATGCATTTGTGTGTGTGTTCTGTTAGACCAGAGATTTTACCTTCTTCATTTGTATATCTTCACTTCTTCTACCAACTCATTCCCAAAATGTTTGAGGGCAGTAAATTAACCATGTCATTGTGTTAGGTGCCGTCGAGTGGGTTCTGACTCATAGTGACCCTATGCACAACAGAACCATACATTTGGTTTTTTCATCACTATTTGTCATAGTATGGATGTCTCTAATCCTATTCACTAATGCAGGTAATTAGCATTTAATTCTAGCATTGTTTTTATTTTACAGAATGAGGGTATTAGCAGATCAAAATTCAGGAGAGTTTGGAAGAAGATTTAGAGAGATTGAATTAAACCTAAACACTTTCTCCAGGCTCAAGATAAAGATTACAGAAGCTGTTGCTTACTAAAATTGCATACACAGGATGTATATGTATATATATTCTAAGCCTTTAGCTATCAGAGACTGCTTAAATGACTTACTTGAATTTGTCAGCAGGGAAAAGGTATCTAGAAGAATATGTGGAGGGAGGCAGTAAAATCTGTGGGCAGAGTGGAAGAAAGCATGCAGAGAGAATTTGGTCCCTTCATACAAAGTTCATACATCAGGTGCCAGATAACTTCATTCTTTAGAAAGTTAAAATTCATAAACGGGGGGAGGGGGGAGGGGGGAGAGAACTCGAAGGTACGTCTTGTGGGTTATTTGCACCATTGTGAGCCAAGTGTCTAGCCCTCTGTTGCAGAAAAGTCTTGATTAAGTTATGCCATTGCTGATCAGCTTTGGGGAAATTGATTTAAGCTAATTCAAACCAAGATGTTACTTTATTATTTTATGTTGGAATTTATACCTTAATTGGCATAATCTACCCAAAGTAATTTTTTCTGTATTTTTTTCCCTAAAGAACAATTTGAGAGCTGAAAGGAGGTGATTGGAACATAGAAATAGATGAAAGAATTAAACCCTAAAGGACATTTCTTAAAGCTGTCTCTCATGAGTAAAATGACCCTTCTGCAGCCTAGAGAAATTTACGTTTTTCTCTTTGGAATCAGAGCACACGGTGACTAAGCTTAATTCTTTGTCACTCACTTCTCAATTCCATGCAGTTTACTCTCTTTCAGTTATGGCATTGTATGGAGCACATTACATTATTTTAATTACAACTTAGTTACATTTTAGATTGCTTGGTGTGAAAAACACCTGAATCTCATCTTTTATCTCCGTCCTCTCAAATGTGTATGATTTCTGCAGATAACAAGTTTATCAATTTCCTAATACCCTTTTAACACTTATTTCAGAAGCTCACCTTTTTTGATATTGTCATCAAATCATAAAGGTGGCACATATTGGGAGGCTGCACAAGGTAGAGCAGATATATAGCACCGAAAAGAAAAAGAAAAAGGAAAAATTTCCACACTTGCTAATAACTATAAAATAATTTTTCCTATCAACTCCTACAAATTTGAGCACACACAGAAATATTCCTAGGGATCAATGAACATGAAGTACTCAATAATCCCAGCCCCTTTGCACTTAATTTTTCCTCTAACCAAAATGCTTCTCCACTATTTTTCCCCACTTCCTGTAGGTTGCTTACAAGGGGCTCTCTCCCATATTTTTGTTGTGTGAGGGGGCCCTTATTGGTATCATATGACGATTGATGCCCTGGTAGTCTCTAAGTACACTACCAGGCAGGCTATCCCAGGAGGACACAGCACGGAAAGGCTCACAGACCAAATTAAAATGTTTGAATCATATACTTTATTTCACACTTTTTATTAAGTCAGTTGAAAACATACAGCAAGAAAGAAGCAAGGGGAAAAAGATGAGCAAGTTAACAGTTTAGTGTTCAGTCCAATTGGAAGGACCACACCATGTGAATCAAGTGTGTCCAAAGTTCAAACATCTGGTCTCTTTCTCACGGCATCAAGTCTCCTGACCGATGGTGTGTTTACCAAGACTAGACTGCAGATTGAACAAAGGAACCAGGGATGGATTATCCATTAAGCAAGGTATTAAAAAAAAAAAAAAAAGGGTATACACTGGTTTAATTGTGCTTATTTACTAATCTGTAGTGCACAATTTCACCGGTTTTTCATGTCTTTGATATTTTGGTCTTTAACTGTAAATAGAGCAGGGGTTTAACAATATGGTCTTTAAGTTTCCTTTCAGCATTTAAGGTATCATCAATGAGTTCTTTATTCCTCTGCTCTAGGAGATTTCTTTGTGCTGTGAGTAAATCTCTAGTTCTTTCTTCTAAATCTCAGCCTATCAAACACATTTCAACAACATAAGATCTTTTCTTTCAACAATCACCATTGCTAGGAGAATCACTGCCAAGATCCTAAAGTGGAGGAAATTTTGCCTAGAAAGCGTAATTGAATTTTGCATAAAAGAATCTAAAAAAAAAAAAAGATTAAAATTGAAAGCCACTTAAAGTGATATGAAGTCAAAACAATAACAGATTATATAGACCAATCTTTGTATCTTTCCAGAGCTTTCTTTTTGAATTACTCAAAAAACTATAGTCACATTTTCACAAAAGGAATAAATAAAAATTAGGTAGCATTATAGGTTATCACTGTGAAAAACAAAATTAAAAGGCAAAGACAAAGTGCCATATAGTCATTTATATATTTCTTATCTATTTAGTTAGTAAATTTATGAACTACCTTGTCACACAAGAACAACAACAACAAAAAAATTTACACTATTCTACCAATTGACCAGCTGATGCAGAATTCCCCTTTTGTTCAAATTTCATATGCCCAGGACATAAATGAATGGCTGACCATTAAAAGCTTCTCAAGCCTGAGGTCTTGAGATGGGGCGGGGGGTGGAAACTACTTTGAATCTTTGCTTAAGGCCTCAGAATGAAAGCTAAATATGTATGGCCTACATCTTTTTGGAAACTACATTGTATTTTGTTTTTAATTTAGGTGATTTGTAATTCCAAATTTCTGATTTTTTACATTCGACATGACAGTAAAATGAATAATTTACATGTATGTTATAATAAAACATTGAGATAAAATATTTCCCCGAGGATTTCCTCAGAGGTTTAGAATGAAGAAAAAATCCATTAATAAAGGGTTTGTGTGTGTGTGTGTGTGAGAGTTTTAAGCCTTTAAAAATTACTTTGTATATAATGTCTGCTTTAATTATGAAATTATTTCAGAATACAAAATCGAGAGTATAGGCATGGCCTATTCATGCAAGGATTCATGTTTTTCCTAAGAATAAAATGTTCTATAATGGTAAATTTCTAAAGTCTTTGTTCTTGTCTAAGGAAAAAAAAAAAAACTCTAAAGTTACACAGTTACCTCAATTAATATTAGGAGTATGTACATGTGATAGGGTGTCTTGGTGGTACAGTGGTTAAGAGCTTGCCTGCCACCCAAAAGGTCAATAGTTCAAATCCACCAGCCGCTCCCTGGAAACCTCATGGGGCAGTTCTACCCTGTCCTATAGGGTTGCTATGAGCCGGACTCGATGGCAACAGGCTTTTTGGTTTATCAAGTTATATAAGGAGCCCTGGTGGCACAGTGGTTAAGTGCTTATCTGCTAACAAGAAGGTCAACCAACCCCTCTGCAAGAAAAAGATGTGACAGTCTACTTTTGTAAAAATTACAGCCTTGGAAATCCTATGGGACAGTTCTACTCTGTCCTATGTGGTCACTATGAGTAGGAATGGACTCCACGGCAAAGGGGTATATGTGATATGAATATGGAGTTGCACCTAAAATATGCTATAATCCAAATGTGCCAGTGTCTATTACTAGTTGGTTCTTTTGAAACAGTGTTTCAAGAATATGGAACTATATAAGTTTTATATTGTTGTTAGGTGCCACCGAGTTGGTTCCGACTCATGTCATAATACTCTTCTTTGTCTTCTCCAGTGCCCTTTGAAATCTTCTGTTCAGTTCTTTTACTTCATCATTTCTTCCTTTTGGTTTAGCTATTCAACGTTCAAGAGCAAGATTCAGAGTGTCTTCTAACATCTGTTTTGGTCTTTTCTTCCTTTCCTGACCCTTTAATGATCTTTTGCTTTCTTCAGGTATGATGTCCTTGACGTCATTCCATGACTTGCCTGGTCTTCGATCATTAGTGTTCAATGCGTCAAATCTATTCTCCAGATGGTCTCTAAATTCAGGTGGGATATACTCAAGGTTATACTTCGGCTCTCGTGGACTTGTTCTAATTTTCTTCAGTTCCAACCTGAACTTGCATATGAACAACTGATGGTCTGTTCTGCAATCAGCCCCTGGCCTTGTTCTGACTGATGATATTGAGCTTTTCCATCGTCTCTTTCCACAGATGTAGTCATTTTGATTCCTGTATATTCCATCTGGCGAGGTCCATGTGTATAGTCACTGTTTATGTTTGTGAAAAAAGACATTTGCCATGAAGAAGTCATTGGTCTTGCAAAATTCTATCATGCAATCTCCGACATCATTTCTGTCACCAAGGTCATATTTTTCAACTACCTATCCTTCTTGTTTCCAAGTTTCACATTCAAATCACCAGTAATTATCAATGCATCCTGATTGTATGTTCGATCAATTTCAGACTGCAGAAGTTGGTAAAAATCTTCAATTTCTTCATCTTTGGCCTTAGCAGTTGGTGTGTAAATTTGAATAGTCATATGAACTGGTCTTCCTTGTAGGCATATGGGTATTATCCTATCACTGTCAGCATTGTACTTGAGGATAGATCTTGAAATGTTCTTTTTGATGATGAATGCAATGCCATTCCGCTTCAAGTTGTCATTCCCAACATTGTCCAATTCAAAATGGCCATACCAGTCCATTTCAGCTCATTAATACCTAGGATATTGATGTTTATGCATTCCATTTCATTTTTGACTATTTCCAATTTTTTAATTTTCCTAGATGCATACTTCATACATTCTACATTCTGATTATTAATGGATATTTGCAGCTGTTTCTTCTCGTTTTGGGTCATGCCACATCAGCAAATAAAGGTCCTGAAATCTAGACTCCACGTCATTAAGGTCGACTCTACTTTGAGGAGGCAGCTCTTCCCCAGTCATCTTTTGAGTGCCTTCCAAACTGGGGGGCTCATCTTCTGGCACTAGGTCGGACAATGTTCCCCCCGCTATTCACAGGGTTTTCACTTGTTAATTCTTTTCAGAAGTAGACTGCCAAAGGGTCCTTCTTCTTAGTCATTTTCATCTGAAAGCTCAGCTGAAACCCTTCAACCATGGGTGACCCTGCTGGTGTCTGAATCCCGGTGGCATAACTTCCAGCATCACAGCAACATGCAAGCCCCCACAGTACCAAAAATTGACAGATAAGTGGAGGAAGTTGTATATGAACTGTGTATCATTTCACTCAAATTTATGAGGTAAAGTTGTATAACACTGGACTTTTGAAAATAATTCTTTTTTAATTATTTTTAATGTTATTGTGTTTTTGGTGAAAGTTGAAATGCAAATTAGTTTTTCATTCGAAAATTGATACATGAATTGTTTTCTGACATTGGTTGCAATTAAAAATAATTCTTGATGTTAATTCAATTGCATTATAATTTTATCTTAATTTAGCAATTTTTCCTACACTTTAGCTGAGATTTTGAAAATAAACCAGTAGAATATTAAAGCGATGAATAACTGTATTTGACCAAAAGTCTCTAAGAAATTGAAATTCCATGCTGTATTCAATTAAAATAATTGTACCATAATATGTGTGTGTGTGTATTTCAGTGTATGTGTGTATAAAATATATTTTGGCTCATGGATTATATAGTTAAAACCTCAAAGGATTGAATCTATTTGTATTCTCCATCCATCTCACTGTTATTCTGTACCATGAGATTAGAATAATCAAAATTGACCAGTTATTGTATTTGTACTTTTTGGTGTCCTTGTGGAATAAATATTAAAAAAAAAAATGGCACATAGCAACCTAAGTAAAGTAGACAATGTGACTGCCACCCAGATCCCCCTTCAATGAAGGGCTTCTTACCCCTGCTGCTGGGAGTGTTATTGGCAGACAGCCTCCATCTGTCAACCCCATCAATGAGTATCTCAGTTAAAGAGTACTGCCTCACCCAAGGTCACTTCCCTTCCTGCGGTGGTCCACAAACAATGAA
The DNA here is from genome assembly GCF_024166365.1 of Elephas maximus indicus. Classification (NCBI taxonomy): domain Eukaryota; kingdom Metazoa; phylum Chordata; class Mammalia; order Proboscidea; family Elephantidae; genus Elephas; species Elephas maximus. The sequence goes on from NC_064819.1 coordinate 78,886,916, forward strand.
TTGAATGTAGGAGTATAAAGGCCAGGCCACCTCAGTCCAGCTCTGGACAACTGGGAAAGGTGGCTCATTCTAGCTCCAGAGTTATCTGTGAGTTTGGCCAAGGTAGTCATTGGCTGGACATCACCGTTTGACTTCTCTCTCTGTCCTCTCCTACTTCCTTTCAATACCTTAAAAAAGTGTTGGTCCTCAGGGATCACCTTAATAAACATCCTGCACGCATGTGTACTAAACTGCCTCCGTTGGTTTCCCAGAGAACAAAACCTGAGATAGTTGATACCAGGAGTGGTCTGACAAAGCAGGCACTAAGACGCAGTTTTGGAAATGGATCACCTGGCAAAGAGGACCCATCACTGGAAGTAAGAGAGCACAGGCAGCACCTGGTACAAGACGGAGGAAATCCAATTGTTAAAACTTTCAACAACATTAATTACCACTCCCATAATTATTTTTTCTTTCCTTCTTTCTTTGGGTTAAATTTGTTCTTCTTTTCTAACTCTTTGATATGCTGCTTAGCTGATTAATTAAAAACCCTTTCTTCTTTTTTAACTTATGCATTTATATTTTTACCTCTAAGCATGGCTTTAACAGCATCCCATGAGTTTTATTATGTAGTAGTTCCATTATTTTCCAGTTCAAAATATATTCTAATTTCCATTGTAATTTATTCCTTGACCCAAACTTACTTAGAAGGATATTTTTAAATTCCAAACAAGGGATTTTCTGGTTATCTTTTCATTATGGATTTCTAACTTATTTTGATTGGGCCAGAGAACATACACTAAATGATTTAAATTATTTGAAATCTGTGGTGTGTTGATGCCAGTATATATAATGCACTGTGTGTATGTGTATACTATCTCCTCAGTTACCAACATGGTGAGGTTCCAAAGACCAGGTCGTTGTATGAATTGGCATAATGTGAAAATGCAGACAGACCACATCGGATTACATAATGGAGGATAACTACATCATTACATAACTGTCAAATTACGTAACTGCTAAACCACTGAAAATTCAGGCCGCCCAAATTGACATATAACCTTAACCATCATAGCCAGTGTTACCCTCACCTTGTATGTTTGTTAATGCCAGACATAAGTCGTTAATGCACAAAACAATCAGATAGTAGATTTTTTATTATTGTAGTAAAAGTGAAAAGTCAGATAACAAGGGTCATGGATTGAACTGTGTCCCCCAAAAATATGTGTATAAATTTGGCTAGGCCATGATTCCCAGTATTGTGTGCTCGTCCACCGTTTTGTCATCTGGTGTGATTTTCCTATGTGTTGTAAATCCTACTTCTATGATGTTGATGAGATGGGATAGGCAGTTACGTTAACGAAGAAGGACTCTACAAGATCGGATTGTGTCTTGACCAGTCTCTTTTGAGATATAAAAGAGAGAAGAGAGCGGAGAGACAGAGGGACCTCACACCACCAAGAAAGCCCCACTGGGAGCAGAGCACGTTCTTTGGACCTGGGGTTCCTGTAGGGAGAAGCTCCTAATCCAGGGGAAGATTGATCACAAAGATTTTCCTCCAGAGCCCTCAGAGAAAGCCTTCCTCTAGAGTCGACACCCTGAATTTGGACTTCTAGCCTACTAGACTGTGAAAGAATAAACATCTGTTTGTTAAAGCCATCCACTTGTGGTATTTCTGTTGTAGAAGCACTAGGTGACTAAAACAATGGAAGAGTGGACAAGTGAGGAGAAGGTGTAGTATATGTGTGTGTGTACACACACACACGCACACACACATATATATATATATAATGTAGAATTTTACCAAAGCCCTGTGATCCTGGAAAACAGTAATGGTTAAAGAAATCCCTTACACTTTCATGTTCTAGAATATGACTGACCAAGACACCCTAAACAGTCCCCTCAGCTTGATTAAACTAGGCAGACTTTTTCCTGACTCTAGGCCTTTTATCTTTCCCTCTCCTTGGCCCGTACAGAATCCACATTGAACATTATTACAATGGCATGGGGCCAGTGCCACACCTCCTTTAACTTCACAAGGGGGAAGGAGAATCAAAGTCAACAGCCCAAGGCTGATTCCTACGAGGTGGAGGTCAGACATGCCTCCTCTTTCTACCACCTTTACCAATTCTGACACCAATTGTCCCTCCCACGGCACTCTCTACTTCTCTGCTGGGTTCTATAATTCATTGCAGTGACCACACAGAACTCACAAGATGATACTCACTACTATGGAGTTTATTAGGGAAGCAAAAGTTTACAATTCAGGCTCAGGTTACAGTTCTTCCATCAAGAGAGTCTCTTTTTAGCCATGCCCACAGGTATACCCTCTGCCTCTGCCCTGCTTGGGCAAGTGTTATTTAACTCTGTCAATAAGTTCCCAGAGGCACTGTAATCCACCCGTAAGCCTTGGCCCAAAGGTGCTCAGCTTTTCCTCTCCCCAGATGGGAAGCCCACCACACCATCTCCTACTGTTGTTTCTCTGCTTCTTGAGAACTCTCTCTCTCTCTCTGTCTCTCTCCTAGTTTCAGGACCTTCTCAGTGCAGGGATCTCAGGTTCAAAGTTCTCTACTCTTGGCTGTTCTTCCTTGGTGGTGGTGGATCCTGTCTTTCCCACCTCTGGGATGGTTCATTTCAAGCCTAGCAGGATGGCAAAACTGATCAATCCCCTTGGTGGGCCACAATTGCCCTATTTGTACAGTCTCACCCAATCACTTGAGTGGGAGTGACAAGACCATGACGAGAAAGCCCAGCCCAACTGATCCATCGCACCACAAACGTGTTTCATCTGGCCTGAACAGCTAACTCAGGACATAACTCCATGTGATTGACAGACTCCATTGCCTAACTTCCCCAATAGTCTTTCAGTATTTTGCCACTAGCTCATTTTAGTCCTTCAAAACTTTCCCAACCTTTGCTTCAGTGGAGCTGAGCTCAGACTTAGTTCTACTTCTTTCTGGTCTCTCTCCACATTATAATAGTCTCCTTCCCACCTATTATAATGGTCCTTCCCATCTTAGTCCTTTCCCCTCCCCTCATGTATAATAATCCTTTGAAATAAAGTTATCCTTACCTGTTTTAACATTGTCTGGTGCAATGTTTTAAATTAACACACCACAGTGATATATACATACACACATAAACACGTATATATAATAAAAAATGGAAAGGTCATAAAATTAAAATAAAAAACTAATAAGGCAAACATACCAATGAAATTATTGATAACATTGATACTAATTATTTTTTATTACATGATTATTGACTATGTGCCTGCAGGGTAATGCTATTCAGCTATATGCAACCCCTCCCTAATGGAATCAGCTTTGCTCTTCCCTGAAGCATGCTGGGGATGAATTTGGGGTGAACTCAGGCTAAGGTACAAGGCCCGGAGTGGCATGACTAGGCCAGCGGCCAAGGCCGAGGAATGCCTTAGCAACAAGAAGGAAAACATTTGGGCCTGGATGTGAAGTCCCTGGGAACACTGACTACCCAAGGGTGTGGGAGAAAACAATGAGCCTTGATCCCAACTGGAATGGTATACAAGCTTGGGTCCCTTGCTAGGTGGTTGCGAAAAATAGTCCAGCTGGCAGCCACTGGAGAGCAGCTGCTTGCCGGTGTCAGTAAGTTTCCCTGAACTCTTGAATCTGGAAAGGGCTTTGTGTCAGTTCTTCAGCCTATCTGCCAGGACTCACAGTGAGGGTCTTTCCTTGCTGGGGCTGTCCCCCAACAAGTGGTGTAGTTGACAGGATTCTGGGGAGCACAATAGGCCTTCCCAGATGGGTGGGGAAAAGTGGGTTCCATTGCGGGAAATCCCAGAGAGGCCAGGAACGCTTGCCCTGGGACCACTAGCCCAGGCTGTTGATGCCTGGGGACCTGTGCGTGAGTACGGGGACGCCTCGAAAACGCCACAGGGATTGTTGCAGTTACTAGAGTCTTCGCATGTTGAGAAAGAAAAGAGGGACGTTAGTGTTTTGGTTGCGGGAGTTGCCTGGCCGCTGTTGTGGGCATGGCAATATTCATGGGAGGCCCTAAGGCAAAAGCCAGATGGCCGCGCTGAGGTGGCTTGTGTGGGGTGGCTTCTACTTGCAGCATTGAGGGAAGCGTCTGATGCGGAGCCAGCCGCTAGGGCCTTAATTAGGCAGCTGGAAGCAGAGCTGCAACTGGAGGATTTGCGTGCTGCGTATTCTTCCTCCACTGAAACATTAGTGCCCCCTTTGCAGAAACAAAAGACGTCTTCAGGGGAAATCCCGGGGTGGCCAGCGATCTCTGTGTGGGGAAGCCTGGCCCCTATGCTTTTTCGTGGGAGAAATCCCGGAATGACCTGCGAAGCCCAGCTAGCTCAGTCGGTAGAGCATGAGACTGGAGCTAGTTGGAGGGGGTAAACAAGTCCCTAGTGCTGGTTAGTGCTGAGGACACCCTGTAACACCCAGTGCAAAGCAACAGTTAAAACTGCAGGGAAAAAAGAAAGAAAAGAAAAAAAAAAAAGTAAAATGTCCTTACAAGATAGCTTGTGTTGAGCGACCTTGAAGAGACCTCAGAATTCTCTGATAGCTGCCCCCGCCAAGGTAACTGAACAGCAACCTAGCTGTAGTTGCAATGGTAAGGGGAAAGCTGAAAGAGGGGGCCTAACTCCAGGTTACCAGGCAACTGGGCTGGACCCATGCTTGCACTTGGTGTGGTGGAGGCATGGCCGGACAAATGAGTGAGGGCTTTGCCAACTTTTCCCAGATCTTTTTTCAGAAATAATTAAGAATGATTATTTCTTAACCAGCGAGGAGCAAAGGCCGTGTGTTACAATCAAAGTCCAGTGAGGTATACTTTGGATCTGAGGTCACTATCATTGAGACACTTACCCCAGCCTTACTATAGTTAAGTCCCTTGGGGCCCCTACAAATCCTTATTGTATGTACTGATGATGTTGATGTATTAATGTACACCTTTGTAAACTTTTGCCTCCAAGTCCTGATGAAAATTGCTGTAGTTAGGACCGTTTTTAGAGGGGCACAAGGAAACTGTGATGTGGGGTACAACTAAAAGCCTGGCCATTCAATCTGGTCACTGACAACCCTTGGGCTGACATATAAAGCAAGCCCTGTAGAGGTGAGACATCTGGACAAAAAAAGAAAAAAAAATCAGTTCTGCTCCTGCTAAGCTTTTGTTACCTGTGTGGATAATCATCAGAAAAGTCCCTATGCTGGGAGTAGAAAACAGCCAGCAAGCAGACTGGTTTAACCAGCCGACTGCAGAGGCTGAAGCATTGTCTGCTCCAGAGCAGAAATGTGCAGTTGACCACCTTTCTAGATTTAAGAGAGGACTGTCCATGGAGATTCATACACCATCCTAGACTGGGTCTGCGCTCACAGCCTACCACTGTCATCAGAAAATGCTAGATAGCACAGGAAAGCTGACCAAGCTATGAGACCCCGGCCAAGGCTAAAACCTGTGCAGGGCCAGATTCCTGAGCCAACAGGCCAGGGTGTTCTCGACAGGTTCATGATATCGGGGCTTTTTATCCTATACAGAGGCTTCCACTGGATCTTGAATGAACTCTTCACACTCTTTATCACCCCAAGACATAGGCGCAATTGAGCACTTCAAAATGGACAGGTTTAAATGGTTGATGGGAGGGGACAAGACAACCCCAGCCTGGACCATGCATCTCAGACAAGCAGTCTGGGGTCTCAATGCAGCATTTCCCTGCAAGAGTATTTCTTATTTGTGCTGTATGTTTGATCAAACTGTCTCTTCTATAAAATTTGTTTCTTTGGTGTAGAATTGTTCCTGACAAAAGATCTGGGTTCCACAAAGGCACTGACTGGAGTCCATGAGAGGAGGCCAAGCCTAAGGCTCCTCCTGCCGAGAAGTGGGAGTATCCCTCACCCCTCGTCTAGGGGTGTGGCCAAGGTGTACTGCAGGTGCAGGAAGACCTCTGCTGTGTGACGGGACCGGAGGTCACACATTAAAATGATCATACACTGGACCCCTACTAACAGACAACATGTTTGGCTCTGGTGGATACCAGAGCTATTGATGGGTACAGGGGTGGGGATGTCAGGGTGCACCAAATCAAACTAGTGCTGCAGATTAGAAAGCTACCTCTAAAGGCCTACCAAGTATACTTAGCCCCGATACCAGAATACATTCTGGGCAGAGATATCTTGTTGGGGCTAGAGCTACAGACCTCCAGTGAGTTCCACCTGCAAGTGAGAGCCATAAAAACTGTAGTACAAAAAAAAAAGGTAATGCTAAATGGTCGCCTGTGCAGTTGCACTTCCCAGCTCGGGTCATGGCCCTTAAGCAGTACCGCCTCCGTGGCGGGCACCAAGAAATCACTGAGGCCATGCAGGAGCTACACCCAGTGGAGATTGTGAGACCTGCCAAAAGCCCCTTCAGTAGTCCTGTCTGGCCAATGCACAAGCCAGACGGCTCCTGGAGAATGACAGTAGACTACTGGGAATTGAATAAGGTGACTCCTCTGTTGTTTACAGCTAGCTGTACCCAACGTCACACAGATGATGGGACAAATAGAAGAGGCACTGGGCACCTACCGCTTTGTGCTCGACTTGGCTAATGCTTTCTTTAGCATCCCTCTACACTCAGAAATCCAGGACCAGTTTGAGAGGTGAGGCAGTAGACTTTCACCATGCTCCCACAAAGGTACCTGCATAGCCCCACCGTATGCCATGGCAGGGTTACTGCTGCCCTCAAGTGGTAGATTCCCCCTGCTGCGGTGGCCATATTCCACTATATTGATGATGTCTTGCTGACCTCTAACTCGTTTGCTACTTTGCAGACTGCAGCTGGTAAGGTAGCCATACACCTCCAGCTGGGGGGTGGACAGTGAACGAGGGAAAAATGCAGGGGCCTGGTTTGTTGGTCAAGTACTTGGGTGTTATCTGGTCAGGTAAGATGCAAGTGGTGCCTGAAGCAGTGATGGATAAAGTCCAAGTCTACCCCCACCCAGAAACTGTAAAACAAATACAGGCTTTATGAGTGTTAATGCAGGGTCAGCTGTGCAAATTGGACGTAGCCTGTTACCCTAAGGGGTATGGGTGGTACCTGTGCCATGATAAAAACTGAATGTTGCATGCGTATCCCTGATGCCTCTAAAAATATGTCTTGGGCTCTGCAGGACTTACAGCAACACATCACTGCTATCAAATATGACACCGCTGGCCCTGTCTCCAGCTGGCTGCAATCCCTCCCATTCACCTGGTGAACAGGCTTCTGGGTGATATTAGAACTCTTATTACTATGTCTTTTCCTGTGTTGGTGGTTATGCTGAATATGTGGTCTGGTTTTGCAACGCTTCTCTGCATACCAAGTCCGAGGGCTATCGCAGAAGAGCAGGCGGTAAGATCGTAGGGACATTAGGAGGGTATTCAGGGGTAATGCTGTTCAGCTATCTGCATCCCCTCCCTGATGGAATCAGCTTTGCTCTTCCCCGAAGCATGCTGGGAATGAATTCGGGATGGACTTGGGCTGGGAGTGGCATGACTAGGCCAGCAGCCAAGGCTGAGGAATACCTTAGCAACAAGAAGGAAAACATCTGGGCCTGGATGTGAAGTCCCTGGGAACACTGACTACCCAAGGGTGTGGGAGAAAACAATGAGCCTTGATCCCAACTGGAATGGTATATAAGCTTGGGTCCCTTGCTAGGTGACTGCAGAAAATGCTCCAGCCAGCTGCCACTGGAGAGCGGCTGCTTGTCTGTGTCAGTAAGTTTCCCTGAAGGCATGAACCTGGAAAGGACCATGTGTCAGTTCTTCGGATTATCTGCCAGGACACACAGTGAGGGTCTTTCCCTGCTGGGGCTGTCCCCCGACATGCCAGACAGTGATATTAGGATTTTATATGTATTAAATAATTTAATCCTTACAATATCTCTTTGTTGCCTAAAATATTTTGTTTCATCCTTTAACTGGAATAAAAGCTGTATTATTTAAATACAGAAATCATATTAAAATATTGATATTGCAGCATCCAGAACATTCAAACAGCATACTTTAAGGGATGGAAAAACATTTCAACATATCATCAGTTTTCTTCAAAAATGTTACCTAACAAATACAACCAAGTTTAGTGGTTACAACAGTTCACAGAGTCTTTTTTTTAATAGTTTTTTGAGATGCAAATAATTCTCTATTACTTGTTTTCAGATGACCAGCCAAGTGCTAATTTTTATTTAGAAGGGCAAGTGGTAAATTCATTAGATTGTAAAGGAAGTCTCCACCTCCTACAGTGCTATCATAGATCAAGGGCCAAAAGAGAGCTCCCTGAGAAACTCTGATGCACTGATCACTGAAATGTCATTTCAGAGGAGCAAATTTCATCTTAATGGCTGTTATTGCTGGGAACCCAAATTCTAATTTAACTCCCAAGGCATTCTCGAAGTACCCTGTGTGTTCGCTTCTGCCACAGCCACCTCCAATAGTACCACCACCAATGTGGTTACTATATCAAAGAAATGTTTGCCTTTATGTCCTTTGGGTACTACTACCACCAATTGCTGTCCAATCGATTCTGACTCATAGCTTGACCTTAGGGTAGTGATTCTCAAAATGTGGTCTGGAGGCCTCTGGGGTTCCCTGAGGCCCTTTCAGTGGGTCTACGAGGCTAAAATTATTTTCATATTAATTCTAAAACTTGCCTCTTTCACTCTGATTTTCATGTGAGGATTACATTGCAACAGACTGAATGCAGAAACAAATTCAAGAATCCAGCTCTCTGCTATTAAGCCAGATATTAAAGAGTTTGGCAAAAATGCAAATCACTCTTCTTACTATTTTTTGTCATTTTGAAAAATGTAGCTATTTTTCATATTTTATTTATGTTACTATAAAATTGATTTATTATTGTTATTTTTAAATGAATTAACAAAATTGATATTTTACTTTTTTTCAGTTTTAATTTCTAACATGGTAAATGTTAACAGTTATAACCTACATAAACACAAACTCTGGAGCCTCCATACTTTTTTAAGAGTGTAAAAGAGTCTTGAGATCAGAAAGTTTGACAACTGCCGCGTTAGGGTGTATCACATGAGAGATGTTCAAATTAATGGTTTTCAGAGTATTTGTAATATACCTTTCTGTGTATATATGGTTCAATCTGGATATGCAGATCAATTTCCTTAATTTTGCTGTTGATGTTTTAGGGATTGGGCTCTTTAAAATTTGGCTTTATCATTATGTGAAATATTTTTAAATGGATCCAAGGTCAAATCAAGTTATATTTATTCAAAGAGGCCTGTCTCCTTCAGCCTGCAGCCTCTATCTCCTTATAGGTAACAATGTTTTAATGTTATGATTCATCCTTCCATTGTTATTTTTTTAAATTATAAGCATACCTGTATGTATCCTTACCAGTTACGAGTTGTCTTGTAGTCGGTCCGCCTGACTCATGCGAACCCCATGTGTGTCAGAGTAAAACTGTGCTCCATAGGGTTTTCAATGGCTGATTTTCAGAAGCAGGCTGACAGATTTTTCTTCTGAGGTGCCTCTGGGTGAACTCAAACCTCCAACATTTCGGTTAGCATTTGAGTGCATTAAATGTTCACATATATTCTAGGGCACTGGGACTGCGTTACCCCCAATTAGATAAATAGTAACATTCTAAACAGAATTTTCTCTACCTTGCTTTAGTTCACTTAAAAGTATATCCTGAAAATCATTCCATAATAGTATGTGGAGAATTTCTTCCTCATATTTTCCAGCTGTATAACACTCTAGGTTTTCTTTTTTCCTGGTTTTTGGTTCTGTTATTCTGTATTGTCTTGATAGCTTCCTGATACCTCCAGTCATATTGTGTTCTAGTTCTCAGCATCAGGGTTGATCTGAGTTGTCTTGTTTACCACTACTGGAAATAGAATCAATAGCAGAGAATTTAAGTTTTTTTGTGTGTGTGTCAGAATCTAAATTAGTCTATGATTTCCAATCCTTAAAATCTTTAAAAACGGTTGTGTAAAATTTAGATAAGTCAGCGCAGGCAGGCCCTGTGGCCCAGGGATGAATTCCCCATGTTACTCAGTATGTGGGTGTCTATCTCAGAGGACTACTCATAACAACGGCTGGCTTCCTTCCTCTGGAGGAATTGATCAGAGAGAGTGAGAGTAGTCAAGGCAGAAGCCTCTGTGTCTTTTTTATAATCTAATCTTGGAAGTGACATACCATCATTTCTGCTGTACTTTATTGACCTCACCTGGAGCAATGTGGCTGGAGCTATAATCAAAACCCAAACCGGTTGCCGTCAGGTTGATTCTGACTCATAGCGACCCTATAGGCTAGAGCAGAACTGTCCCCATAAGGTTTCCAAGGCTGTAATCTTTACGGAGAAGGAGCCTGGTTAATCCAAAAGTCCGAACCCACGGGCAGCTCTGCGGAAGAAAGATGTGGCAGGTTACTTTCATAAAGATTTGTAACCTTGGAACCTTTCGGGGCAGTTCTACTCTGTCCTGTAGGGTCGCTATGAGCTGGAATCGACTCGGAACGGCAATGCGTTTTTGGTTTGAAGGCCTATAAGTGAAAAGAAAGCACATTTCCAATATTTATGTTACAAAACAAATCTAAAGGGAAGACGGCCTGGGGATGATTTTCTCTCAAACCAATGTTTATGTGATATTCATGGAGCACCCTACTGAGGGCATGAAAACATGGACTTGTAACTTGTAAGGGAAGCAGACATTCAGCTATTTTCAATAGAAGCCGATAGATTTTTTAAATGGCGCTTGGTCTTCACCGAGTAGCTTTGTCAACTGTTGAGTTTTAGCATTAATTTCCGAGTTAGGATGTCAGATAAAATAAGAAAATTTCAGTTTCCATTGCTTACAATATAGAAAATTTGGCAGCAGACACTTGAAACACAGTAAAACCAAATAGTAACTTTTATACCAGTTGAGCACTAAGATAAATGAGCCTGGGTGGCGCAGTGCTTAAAGCGCTCAGCTGCTAACAGAAAAGTCAGCGATTCGAACACACCGGCCCCTTTGCGGGAAAACGATATGGCAGTTGGCTACCATAAAAATTTATAGGCCTTAAAACCCTATAGGGCGGTGGCAGTTCTACTGTGCTATAGGGCCGCTGAGTCAGAATAGACTCGACGGCAGTGGGTTTGGTTTTTAGACCGATGGGAACTATCATTGTTTATAAGGGCAGACAAGATGAGTCCCAGTTCTTTTTTGAAAGTATGGGTGGCTCTGAAAAGAGCCGTTGGGGTGTAGATTTGGACAATTAACTAGGTCCACAGGCTAGCAGCTCACTTAGAGCTGGTGTACTTGGTGACGGCCTTGGTGCCCTCGGACACAGCGTGCTTGGCCAGCTCCCCGGGCAGCAGCAGGCGCACAGCCGTCTGGATCTCCCTGGACGTGATGGTCGAGCGCTTGTTGTAATGGGCCAGGCGAGAGGCCTCACCAGCGATGCGCTCGAAGATGTCGTTGACAAAGGAGTTCATGATGCCCATCGCCTTGGAGGAGATACCGGTGTCAGGGTGGACCTGCTTCAGCACCTTGTACACGTAGACAGAGTAGCTCTCCTTGCGGCTGCGCTTGCGTTTCTTGCCGTCCTTTTTCTGCGCCTTGGTCACCGCCTTCTTGGAGCCCTTCTTCGGGGCGGGAGCGGACTTGGACGGCTCTGGCATGGCTAGAGAAAACTACGACGAAACCCGAGAGAATGAGGAGTAATGAATGTGAAGCTGGACACTGTCCTTTTATTAGCAGCCCTCATGCAAAGAAAGCGTTCGGTAAAATCACGTGTCTGATTGGAGGCGAATTCTGATTGACGTAGTACATTAACTTTGTCCAATCAAAATCAGTGTATTTCAAAACCACGATTCCATTGGCTTAAGTGTAATTGTCACCTTTAACCAATGGCAGAGCTTCATTTTCGCGCCCGGCAATGTGTATAAGTACCGCAGATTGAGGTTTTCCACCTCACAGTTTGCTCAGGCTAGTTACTACTGCCGCATCATGTCTGGACGGGGAAAGCAGGGCGGTAAGGCTCGCGCCAAGGCCAAGACTCGTTCTTCCCGCGCCGGACTCCAGTTCCCCGTGGGCCGAGTGCACCGCTTGCTCCGTAAAGGGAACTACTCCGAGCGGGTCGGGGCCGGCGCACCGGTGTACCTGGCGGCGGTGCTGGAGTACCTGACGGCCGAGATCCTGGAGCTGGCAGGGAACGCGGCCCGCGACAACAAGAAGACGCGCATCATCCCGCGCCACCTGCAGCTGGCCATCCGCAACGACGAGGAGCTCAACAAGCTGCTGGGCAAAGTCACCATCGCGCAGGGCGGCGTCCTGCCTAATATCCAGGCCGTGCTGCTGCCCAAGAAGACTGAGAGCCACCACAAGGCCAAGGGCAAATAAGGTCCCAAATAGCAGTGTCCAAACAAAAGGCTCTTTTCAGAGCCACCCACTATTTCTGTGGAAGAGTTGGGTCACTTAAGAAACCCAAACCCATTGCCGTCGAGTCGATTCCGGCTCAATAGCGACCCTAAACCTATAGTCAGTATTTGCCAGTAAAAGCACAACATTTACGGTCACTTATCTTAGGTCCGGTAGGTGTCAGTAAGATTTTCCAGTAGATGTGTCACCCTTTTTAAAATCAAAAGTGTAAAAAATATTAACTCCCCCCAACAGGTTTTTTAGATGTGGTGTACTGGGGGGCACGTAGCACATTCTTGCATAAAATTTTCCGCCGAAGAGACAATGTGGCAGTTATTGGCCAATCGGAGAATGGCGCGGGCTTTTTAAATAAGCTTCCTTCAAGTAACGTTTTAAAGATGGATGAGATGCATGCATACAGTAAAAATGCTCAGATTTAAAAGTGGGGAAAACCTCAACACTGTTCAACCTAATGTATGAGTGAAAATGGGATAACGAAAGACCGAAATACTTAGGATAGTGTACAGCTATTTTGTCAGAGATATTTGGGTGGCTCTGAAAAGAGCCTTTGGGGTTTAGACTTTTCACCAGGCCAACTACCTACTTCTTCTTAGGAGTCGCCTTCTTAGCCTTTGCAGCTTTGGGCTTAGCTGCCTTAGGCTTGGCGGCTTTGGGTTTGGCTGCTTTAGGCTTCACTGCCTTTGGCTTTGCAGAACTCTTGGCAGCCTTTTTCGGCTTGGCGGCAGGTTTGGCCTTTTTCGGGCTCTTGGCCACTTTCTTAACACCTGCCGCCGCGGGCTTCTTCGCCTTTTTCGGAGTCTTCTTCACGGCTTTCTTGGCTCCAGCTGCCTTCTTGGGCTTCTTAGGAGTGGCCCCCGCGGGCTTCTTGGCTTTGGTGGCGCCAGCCTTCTTGGCCTTGGGCTTTGCTTCCCCGGAGGCTGCCTTTTTGTTGAGCTTGAAGGAGCCCGAGGCGCCAGTGCCCTTGGTCTGCACCAGGGTGCCCTTGCTCACCAGGCTCTTCAAACCCAGTTTGATGCGGCTGTTGTTCTTCTCCACATCGTAGCCGCCAGCGGCTAGCGCTTTTTTAAGCGCGGCCAAGGAGAGACCGTTGCGCTCTTTGGAAGCGGCCACAGCCTTAGTGATCAGCTCGGAGACCGGAGGCCCGGTTGCCTTGCGCTTCGCGGCGCCCCCAGCTGTCTTCTTAGTTGCCTTCTTCTTGGCGGGGGATTTCTCCACTGGTGCCGGGGCGGCAGTCTCAGTGGGAGCCGTTTCCGACATGGCGATAGGAGAAATTGCAGGAGAGGTTTCAAATCCAAAGAGAGCAAGTTTTGCAATGCTGGCTCGTTCAAGCCCCGGGCTTATATAAGGCGGCCCTGGCCTGTGATTGGTGGAGAGTCCAATCCACCGCCCTCGGGCAGACGCCTCTCGGAGTTGGACTCCCAAGTTGTGTTTGTTAGTCGCCAAAATTTGATTAAATGAGAAAAACAACGGTGCAGAATTTGGCTCCTTGAAGCTCTAAAGGAGGAAAAGAGCCTCCAGGTTCACAAACTTATTCGTGTTTTCATGAATCGTGACCAGACGTTGAAAGATATTTTTTAAAAACCCTTTAGCTTTGAGTGTGGATCCACCCGGTTGGGGTCATTGCGATAGTTAGTTGTATGTTGCAGTAGATTTCTACTAAGTATTAAACAAAAGTTTTCTAAAAGGATTTGTTCAGAGGTTCAGCTTTTGATTTATACAGGAGGGAAGACACTAGGTTTCTTGCGTTTGGTATAAACTTTGTTTCTAAGTGTTGTAAGTAACACAGATATAGAGCAACTGGTTTCCTACCGCCCCAGATTAAAAATCTGTTCTGCCTTTTCAGAGTTCCCACGTGCTGATATCTTTAGAGAAAAAGGACTTTGCAGCTTGGAAAAACTCAGTTGCCAGTGTGACTTCTTCCCCGTTGCAGCAAGAGCGGAGATCTCTTGCTTCAGATTCCAAAGCCCAGATTTAAATTCGAATTTGGTATGCTATCTGATCGAGATGCTTTCTCTCGTTCTTGGGCAAATTCAGGAAAATGAGGACCAAAAAATGCTTGCCTCTGATAATTTGCTTTAGAAAAATCTCTCAAACCTGTTGAAAATTATTCGAGGGCTCACAGTATCTTCCAGAATGAAGTGCACGTTTAGATGACAGGATCCTATCAGGCTTTCAATACATTTTTCCTAGTGCTCTTACTAAGCCTCTTATGTTCACCAACACTGAACCAGTTGCATAGTTGCGAAAATCATTTTCTGCAAGACGCCAGGAGACATCAATGTGAACATTTGTGTGTGTTTAAGTTCTGACAGATGCATATTTTAGAAAAATAACAGGCTATTTTGAGAAGGTTAGATTAGGTATGGAGGGGCTGGAGGTTACAGGGGTTCAGAAGAATTCAGGAAAACATTAACTTTGAAGAGAACTGAGGCAATGACTATGAGGTTGGAGAAGTTTGCTATTTATTTAAGGGAAGAAATGAAAAGATTTTATGGCCGCTTGATAAAGGAGATCAAATGATGATTCAAATCTCTGATGCAACCAACAGTCAATTCTTGCCAGTGAAAACCTGGGGTGGAGTGGGGGTGGGGGGGGAGGCTCAAATGGCCAATGCACTTTATCTTCCCTCCGGGAGCACCTGGAATAGTTGGCAAAGTACCACCTGTGGGCCACATCTGGACAGTGCCTGTTTTTATAGCTCTCAAGCTAAGAACAGTTATCTTTCTAAAGGACTGCAAAATGAAAGAAAGGGAAGAAGGAAGAGAGAATATATGACAGAGATCATATGTGACCTGCACAGCTTAAAGTTCTCACCATCTGGTCCTTTTGCTGTGTTGTGGACGCCTCCACATAGACACAGATGATGGTATGCTATTACTACAAGACTCTTTCGAAACAGTGCAAATTGAGAACTAATGAAAGGGAGATCTTAACAAGTAAATGTTCTAACCAAGTAATTTCTATGGTTTTAATCAAAACTTTCAGGGAGGTGCTGTGTTTAAAGTAGGGAGAGGAGATAACAATAAATTAAGCATTTACTAAGTGCCAGAGAACATTCTTAGTATGCTGCACTACAGGTTTTTACTTATCTGTCACATTTCACTGCTGCACATCTGAGGCCTAGAGAGTGGATCGCTAACTTGCCCAGGGTTATAAAGTTAGCAACTATCTGCTCTGGGATTTGAACCTAGATCATCTGGCCTCACACTATTATGCTGGGAAAGTGATGAGGGTGGAGTGGGGACCGAGGGCAAGGCTATTTTTGAAGCTTGGAATAGGCAGTAAATTGATCCCCCCCCCCGCCCCCCGCGGAAACCCTGGTGGTGTAATGGTTAAGTGCTATGGCTGCTAACCAAAGAGTCGGCAGTTCAAATATGCCAGGCGCTCCTTGGAAACTCTACAGGGCAGTTCTACTCTGCTCTATAGGGTTGCTATAGGGTCGCTGAGTCGGAATCGACTCGATGGCAACGGGCTTGGTTTTTGGTACCCCCCTAGCAGACAGATACTAAAGGAGCTCTAGGTTAGAGAATCTGTAGGAAGAGGCTCCTGACCTCCTCCCTCTGAACAGTTTTTGTGAACCAATTCCATAGTTTCTGAAATCTTTAGAAAGAACCAGTGGCTAGGACTACAGCCCCTTTGGAAGAGCAAATTGAGGAAAGGGTGGTAGAGAATGAGATTGCTGATCTGTGCCAAAACAGAAGAAAATTTGCCTTAATATAACTCTTTGCCGCCTTCTGAACTCAAGATATGTACCCAAAAAAGTCAACAGTAAAATGAAGTAGTGATGGTAGTATACAGGTAAAATACTGGATAAGGTTAATAAATGGAGTGCTTGTTAGAAAATCTGAACTCTACGTGCAGAGACCAGGAACTGCTTTCAATTGCCATTTTGGGCTTTTAATTTCCATTGTGCTTCTGTATCTGAAGAAAAAAAAAATCATGAAAACCAACTTCACAGAGGTATAACAAGAGCATTGATAAAGTCTCGGCAAATAATTTTCATATAACTTTAGAGGCAGCTCATTTTAGATAAGTGTTGTCGGTAGTTAAGTCTCCAGGCCTTGCTCCCCAACCCCTACATACAGAAAACTACAGTGTAAGGTCACTTGTTCGGTTCCTTACAATGGCATGCATAGTGATAAAGTACCTTGGGAAAGTTCATCTGCTTTTGCACAATTATACTTGCCGACCCTCAATGTGTTAAGTTGGGGGTTTGCAAAACGCACAGCTATTTTACACCCTAGAATAATCTACCTGCGTAACTATCGGTGTGGCAGGGACTTAAGCAAAAGAAAAGAAAAACTTTTGAGATATCAGTATGTGTTTTAGAAGTTTAACAACTCTTTCTTGGAGAGAATTGAGGGGCTCTGAAAAGAGCCTTTTAGAGAAAAATATTGAGAACTGTTTATGCCCTCTCCCCGCGGATGCGGCGGGCCAGCTGGATGTCCTTGGGCATGATGGTGACACGTTTGGCATGGATGGCACACAGGTTGGTGTCCTCAAACAGCCCCACCAGGTAGGCCTCGCACGCCTCCTGCAGCGCCATGACCGCAGAGCTCTGGAAGCGCAGGTCGGTCTTGAAGTCCTGCGCGATCTCGCGCACCAGCCGCTGGAAAGGCAGCTTGCGGATCAGCAGTTCGGTGGACTTCTGGTAGCGCCTGATCTCGCGCAGCGCCACGGTGCCGGGCCGGTAGCGGTGGGGCTTCTTCACGCCGCCGGTGGCCGGGGCGCTCTTGCGGGCAGCTTTGGTGGCCAGCTGCTTGCGGGGCGCCTTGCCGCCGGTGGACTTGCGGGCTGTCTGCTTGGTTCGGGCCATGAGTAAGGAGTCGTGACTGCTGCACTGGAGAGACTAAGGTATGAGGTGGTCGTGGCATTATTTATAGTGACTCTCGCGTTCTGATTGGACCGTCTACTGTTGCTCCGCCTTAGCCTACGCAAGCGGAATTGGCCCCCAGATTAATCCCCTAATACAAAATGTTTCCCGCTCCCACTTCAGACTAAAAACAAAAAACATCAACCAACCAAACTCTTTGCCGTCGAGTCGATTCCGATTCATGGGGACTCTAGGACAGAGTAGAACTGCCCCATAGGGTTTCCAATGAGCGGCTGGTGGATTCAAACTTCTGATCTTTTGTTTAGAGAGGCGAGCTCTTAAACACTGGGCCACTATTTCAGCCTAGGAAATGTAAAAAAAAAAGTATTTTACTGGTTAAGAGAAAAAAAACTTGTTGGAGTTTGCACTATCTAAATTACAAGAGAATCCTGTTTGCTTGAGTATCTGAATTCTTGGGACAAAGTTTATTGAATAACATTAAAGGAACAACTGAGATTAAGGAAACTGACTCGTAAATGGGGGCTTCTAATGTGGGTCGAAATTCGAGTGTGCTATGTTAGTACTTCTAAAATTTAAAAATCATGCTTTTTAACACAACGATCTACAGTCACTACCTTTGGCTTTGCAAGCCATGCTGTACCGCGAACTGATGTAGTGGCGCGAAAGCAGTCATAGGACAAAGGAGCAATGACACATGCGGCATGCATTTGGCCAACAGCGCTAGTCTACCGACCCAGGATTTTTCATTGACTCGGAGACGTTGGTTACGCTGTTACCGGCGTGCCAAACGGAAGGGGAGTAACTGCTTTAATGCTTACTATCAATTTAAACTACTCTCTTCCTTAGTGTTTGGTTAAACCCCCGAAGGTATATTAAAAACACGATCCAGCTATCATTAAGGAACTTTTGACTTTCAAAGTGTACCCGGCTCCTTAACAGATTTTGTGGGTGGCCCTTAAAAGGGCCTTTGGGGAATAGAACGTAGACAAAATCTCTAGCCTCCGAAGCCGTAGAGGGTGCGCCCCTGGCGTTTGAGCGCGTAGACCACGTCCATGGCAGTGACTGTCTTGCGCTTGGCGTGCTCGGTGTAGGTGACGGCGTCGCGGATCACGTTCTCCAGAAAGACCTTGAGCACCCCGCGGGTCTCCTCGTAGATAAGCCCGGAGATGCGTTTGACACCGCCACGCCGCGCCAGGCGCCGGATAGCAGGCTTGGTAATGCCTTGGATGTTGTCTCTTAGGACCTTGCGATGGCGCTTAGCGCCGCCTTTGCCGAGGCCTTTACCTCCCTTGCCGCGACCAGACATGTTTACGGCTGGACGGAAGACAGTTTGTCAAGCTTTAGAGGTAGCGAGTTATATAGTGGTTAATCGGACCTGTTTGGGAACTCCTTACACCAGCTGTATCACCTCAGTTCTCAGATCCGGAGCCCGGGGGCGGGAAGGTGGGGGGAAGGCGGGGGGCGGTGCTTAAACTCCTACTTTCAAAAAGATGCCGAAGCAAGAATTACTATTGGGTGTATAGAGGTCCAACAGCTCTTCCTACTGTGCTTTGCGCCCGCCCACCAATGCAAGGCCCTTCCTTTGTTCAGGTCAGGCCATGCGGTTTGCTATTCTCAGTCACCTCTTAGCACTGATCTCTGGCTGCTGGATAGCGTGACCCTTTTTGAGAGGGAGGATTGCACTCATTTCAGCTGCTCGTGTAACTGTCTCGTATGCTAAATACTTTCCATATAATCTCGATTTAATGAGCCTCCTCAAAAGTGCTTTCCGTATAATGTTTAGTCAGCCTGAGAAGAGGCTGACTTCAATGAACGCTCCTTGATTATACCTTCAGTGTGGGTCTCCTCACTTTTAACAAAATTGTTTCCCTGTCCTCTTCCTTACTCATCCAATCGCCTTCCCTTTTCTTTCCATTACCGCCCCCAGTCACATATTTGGGGAGGGCTGACTTTCTTTTTTTCCCCCTTCATCCCACTTAGAAACAGTTTAGGAAGTTCTTTGAAGAAGGAAGACCTTCCCCCGCCATTTCCCTGGAGAGTCGATTAACAGGTAGAAATGCTGCTCAGCTCTAGGGGGTTCCATACACTCCTCTCTTCCTCTCCTCTCAACTAGGAAATCAACTGCACCCAGAAACTTCATCCCTTGAATTTACACGTTCAGAATGCAGAAACCATGGACTACATTCTTCCGGGGCGGGGGTGGGGGGGTGGGGGGGTGGGGTGGGGTTTAAAAAGACAACGTG
Organism: Elephas maximus indicus; assembly: GCF_024166365.1. Classification (NCBI taxonomy): domain Eukaryota; kingdom Metazoa; phylum Chordata; class Mammalia; order Proboscidea; family Elephantidae; genus Elephas; species Elephas maximus. The sequence continues at coordinate 78,906,369 of NC_064819.1, forward strand.
TTGGGTTGGTTTCCAAGATGTAGCTGTTTGGAATTATTTTCATAAGGCCCCACTTGCTTGTGTTCTTCAAGGTATCAGATTCTGGTTTTTCCCTGTGAAACTTTGGCAGCCCTTTCTCCCACATTCCCTCTTTTTCTGAGTATCAGTCAGCAATGTTTACCTTTTGTTTCAAACATGTGTGATTGGTTTTTATGCCTTGAAAAACGATCTAATTTTATCCTAGGACTTAGTCTTTCCAAGCACATTGTAAGCTCTTTATGATTAATGCACATGCAAAAAATTACATGTCCCATGTTCTATCAGTTAATAATCCATTTCTCATTGAACTTCTAGGTTGGTTTCTTTTTCTTTCTATTAAGTAATAATGGAATTCCAATGCTTAACCTTGAAGGTGTAAACCCTATTTCTTCGGGTGAAATAATCTTAGCAATAAAAAAGAAAAATTACCTCTTCCTGTTCAACTACAGAAAAACCAGGCAGTGTTCTGCCTTATCAAATAGCAACTGTCCCTGAATATGTTATTTTAATGAAGAAACACTGAGTGTTCATTTATCTGGTGAATATAATGTATTCTGACAGGTCTAATTTTGTTTGGTTGCCTTGGCAATTTGCCCTGAGAATGATACAGGCATAGTCATCTAGCTTTTCCAAAGTTGTAAATACTTGTTAATTCTTTTTGTTAAATCAGATACTTTGTTAATTTGTTTCTTCCACCTGCATAGAGGAAACATACTGGCTGACCCGGAATTCAGATTTCTTGAAGAGTTTGAGAATCTTGTTTCACTTAAATGAAGTACTACTTGAATGTTTTCTTTTTGTCTGCCTCAGCAGATAATGGTGCTAATTCCCGAGTTGCCCAATAAATCCTTGTTGATTACATGGAATAAATACTGTGGGTTTTTTTCTTTTTCCTTCTCACATTAGGAGGGATTGAAAACCCTATGGAACACATTCTGACTCTGACATACATAGCATTGCCATGAGTAGGAATTGACTCAAGGGTAACTGAACCAGTAGTTTGTAAGTTAATGTCTGAACACACAGCAATTGGTTTATTGCTGGGTGAATTGAAAAGAAATGTGAGATTTTTCCCCTGCAAAACTGATAGCCATCCATACCTGCAAAGTAGCCCTACCTGAGCAGCCAATAGGTTTCATCCACTTCCTAAATCTCTGGCAGCACTAAACCTGTCTTTAGCCTCTCTGGGTAGCAGCAAAAGAAAATCCTGCTGATTCCTGGGCAATGACTAAGGCAAATTCCTGCGGGTCCAGACTGTCGGTGGTGAGGTGCAGAACTGTGGGATGGGGTCATCTCATGTAGTCTAGCTGGACTTCACTGCATGACTCCTAACTCTTGTTCTTCCTACTATATTAGTTATTTATTGTGTAACAAATTACCCCAAAACAAGCAGCTTGCAAGAAGAAATTAATTATCTCATACAGCTTCTGAAAGTCAGGAAAGAGAGAGTGGCTTAACTCTGGTTCTGACTCAAATGTGAAGGGTGAAGCTGTCAGCAGGGGCTGCAGTCATCTGATGCTTGACTGAGTGGAGCTAGAGATGGCTCAACCACATGGCTGTGGTAGTTCCCCAATGACTTTTGGAGAAGGCCTCAACTTCTGGCCATGCGGGTTTCTCTGCAGGGCGGCCTGAGTGTCCTCCCATCATGGCAGCAGGGTTCCGCAGAGCAAGTGAATGAGAGAGAGCAAGCAAGAAGCACAGTCTCTGAAGTAGCTCACCATCACTTTCATTTTATGTTATTTGCTTTACTGCATCGGTTAGAAAGCAGTCTCTAAATTCAGCCCATACAAAAAAAAAAAAAAAAAAAAAACTCAAGAGGAGGGGAATTAGGCTCCGCTTTTTGAAGGGAGGAGTTACCTGTTGTGTTCTAAGATAAAATCTGTTATAAGATTTTATCTTAGAAGTTTAATAGAGAGATACTCAGGTTTAACATGCATAAATTTGTTTAGTTTATTGCAAGGTAGTCATGATAAGGCATACAAGTAAGATCTCACAACATTCATTTAGAAGAGGAGAATTAGAACTAACAATTACAATAACAAAGGTAATTCAATGTTTAGAGTCCAAATCTTCAGACTTCAGGCTTTTGCCTTTAATAGTAGGTCTCAGGAGGAAGGCTTAACCGTGGCTTGAACTGGCTATAAGGAGGTGGAGGTTTCTAATAGCTAGAGTTCAAGGTCAGCGGTGGCAGACAGAATCTCAGTTCCATCTCTGCCTTTTCTCTGTGAGTGAGCAGAAATTTAGGGTTTATATGTGAATTTGAGGAGCCCTCGTGGCACAGTGGTTAAGCACTTAGATGCCAGCCAACAGATCAGTGGTTCAAACTCACCAGCCACTCTGTGGGAGAAAGATGTGGCAGCCTGCTGCTAAAGATTTACAGCCTTGGAAACCGTATGGGGCAGTTCTACTCTGTCCTAAAGGGTCACTATGAGTCTGAATCGACTCTATGACAATGAGTCTTGGTTTTATATGAATTTGTTACCTTGGCTCCACATGACAAGGTGCAGTGTGACATCAAAAATTAGGATGTTATTTCTTTTCTCTGGGGTTAGAAACCAGCTGAAGGACTCACTTTTTCTTCAAGGTTAGAGATTAGGGAGGTTGTTTAGATATTAACTATGTTCTATTTTCTTGTGTCACAGCATGCCAGTCAAAGTGAACTTAAAGGTTGTTTATGTTCTTTACATACTTCAAGTTTCTTGTCTAAGTTCAAAGCTTTTGTAAATAACTTTCTTATGACTTAACAGTTTCTAATGACTTATAGTTAATGTTAGAGAGCCTCACAAAGATAGGCATATTTCTAAGTTAACGCTATGAGTGCTTATACATATATATTTCAAAAGCATAGTAGTGACTTCTACATTATGAGATTTGAGATCATTATAGAAACATACAGAGGCATATCAAAGAATTTTTGGACATTTCCTAAAACCACCACTTCTATACCCAGATATAGGCTTCAAATTGAAAATATCCTCACTAGTCCGTAGTTGACCTGGAATGCTGAGGAGTTAAAAGAGATAAGAAAAACATTTAACTTCTGCCTTCCCTATTAAAGAAAAACAGTGCTCTCTGCCTCCCAGCTTATTTATTTAAATATTTTCCTTATTTATTGTCCTGTGGAGCCCCGGTGGCATAGTGGTTAACAGCTCAGCTGCTAACCAAAAGGTCGGCAGTTCGAATCTACCAGCAGCCCCTTGGAAACTCTGTGGGGGCAGTTCTACTCTGTCCTATAGGGTCACTGTGAGTCAGGGGCAACTTGATGGCAATGGGTTATTATAGCCATTGGAGGCTTATGTAGATCATCTCCTTCCCACTTTGCTCTCAGCTGGAGATTGTGGAAAGAATTATGAACTGGTATCCACCAGCCCAGGGCTGTCCTTCAATACTAAAGCAGTACTGGAAAAGACAAACTTTGCAGAGCTAGTAAGAGAGTACCTTGTACCCCTTCTAAACCCTAGAGACTATTGTCAGGGTCACATACAAAATGCACATGTGAATATATTTGGAAACTATAAAGCTTTATATAATAGTTGTTGTCAATATGACATCTACTCACCATGGAGAATAAAAATAGTGGTGGCTACACATCTGGGATGAAATGTGTGAGACTGAATGGGAAAGCAGATTAAAGAGAGTATTGGAATTTAAAAACAGGACAATTTGGGGAATTATTGTGTAGGAAATAAAAGACCGTTATATCTCTTTAAGCTAAAACCATTCTTATTTATGAAGTATATTTATTTAAGGTACAAAATTTGGGCTGAGTCCTCTCTGGGATTTCTTTGTAAACAATCGATCTATCCTTTCTGAAGTTCTCTGAGGAACAAAGGAAATAATATATGCCAGTGCTTTCTGAATTTTAAAGCAAAGAATGCATACAAATTAGCAAATTCACTCATTCAACAAGTATTTATGGGATACCTGTCCTATGTGGGGCTCTTTCCATTCTAGAGATACAATAGTGAATGGAACAAGACAACTTTGGCTTATGGCATGTATATTCTATAGAAAGAAAAAATGAGTAAAATTCTTTAGATTTGGGGGAATGCATATCTCCTGGATCTGGTGTTTCATACACGTAGTGTCATCACGTAAGGGATACAGAATCATAAGGAAGCCCTCAGGTGTGGGGTGCGGGGGTGGGAGCTGTTGCCTCAAATAATTCCGCTGTAGCTTCTACCTTAGCGAAGTCATCAATATAAGGTCAGGCAATCAGCCTGCAGGGCTCAGCAACCAGGTTTTGATGGCAGGGTGCCTGTGTATTGCTCCTCAGACATACTTCTGCATTGTCAGGCTCCTGGAAGCTGGCAAATAAAAATCGATGGATGGGGTAATTTGCTAATTTTATAGTATCGAAATCTTGGAGTGAATGTGAAGGATAGTAAACATTTCAGAGCTTTATCTGTAGGATTGCCAGAAGGCAAATTACTGCTAGACAATAAGCAATACGACTCTCTTGAGAATCAAATGTTACAGTTTGAACAGTAACATTTCTCTCATACTGATTAAGTCCAATCATATTCAGGTTTTTTGTTCTTTTTGGAGTGATATATATATATAAAATTCAGTGTGAGACAAGTTGAAGTCTACTAACCATTGCTAGATACCTGGGCAACAAAACAAAACGAACAAAAAACACCCACATTGCCTGAATTCACTTAACTACAGATAGCCTCTGTCTCCCGGGAATCTAGACCGTTCAACTAACTCATCTCTATGGAGCAAGTTTAAGGTATCATTCTAGGCACGGTGGGTACACAAAACAAAGCACTCATCTCCCCAGACATTTACATTCTAAAGGGGGGGTTGTTGTTAAGTGGAATCCAGTCTGTTCCGACTCGTTGCGACCCTATGTACAACAGAACGAAACACTGTCCGGCCCTGCGCCAGCCTCACTATAGTTGTTATGTTTGAGCCCATTGTTGCAGCCACCTAAGTGGGGGAAAAGCAAAAAACCCGTTGCGGTCCAGTGGATTCCGACTCATAGTGGCCCTATAGGAGAGAAATGCCCTACAGGTTTCCAAGGAGCAAAACTGCTAACTTTTTGTTTAGCAGCTTAGCTTTTAACCACTGCAGAGAAGGAAATGCAAATAACTGTGTTCTAAATCCCATTGTAGTCTGTTTGACAAACTGCCAAACAGCTTTTAACATATAGATTGTCCAAGTGGCCTAGGGAAGTTTTTAATCCGGGAAGTGGTTTTGTTCATTTGTGCTGACAGTTGCTTTAAGAAAATTGACTTAACCCACTGCTAACCACTGTAGCTAATGTGAAATTGATGGTTGTAACTTTTTTTTTTTTGCAGCTAAATGAGATCTCAGTCGTTGGGTATCTCGGTGGTAACGTTCCTCCCCTTTTCAACAATTCTGCCCCAGAACGTCAACACTGTGTTTGCAGCTACTTTCAGTGGGAGTGTGAGTGGCTCTGAAAAGAGCCTTTGGGAAGGGAAAAAAAACTAGCAAGCCCCGATGGACAGTTTAGGCTCTCTCCCCGCGAATGCGGCGCGCCAGCTGGATGTCCTTGGGCATGATGGTGACACGCTTGGCGTGGATGGCGCACAAGTTGGTATCCTCAAAGAGCCCCACCAGATAGGCCTCACACGCCTCCTGCAGTGCCATAACCGCAGAGCTCTGGAAGCGCAGGTCGGTCTTGAAGTCCTGCGCGATCTCGCGCACCAGCCGCTGGAAAGGCAGCTTGCGAATCAGCAGTTCAGTTGACTTCTGGTAGCGCCTGATCTCGCGCAGCGCCACGGTGCCGGGCCGGTAGCGGTGAGGCTTCTTTACGCCGCCAGTGGCCGGCGCGCTCTTGCGGGCAGCTTTGGTGGCCAACTGTTTGCGCGGCGCTTTGCCGCCGGTAGACTTGCGAGCTGTCTGCTTGGTACGAGCCATAGCTACAACAGTCGTGCACTAAAAAGAAGCGACTGAAGGAGTGATACTGGGACCAGAATTTATACTCATGCTCCGACCCTGATTGGTCAGAGCTATTACAGCAGTAACCTAATTGGTTACTTCATTCTTTATCTGGTTCCTTCCACCCCATGTAAACGGTTTTGTTTTCCATGGTATTCATTTTTATTTTCTATTTTTTACAGGAAAGAATAATTGTTTTATTTTCTATTTTTTACAGGAAGGAATAATTGCTGTACCCCATCCTTTTTGAGTTTACTGCCTTCGACCAATCACCTTATTACGATTCCACCAGTGAAAAGGGAATCTGACCAGTAATTTGTGGAAGTCAGCGCCTAAACGATCCTTAAACGCATTTTCACTGGAGCCTTTTTTCCTTTTCAGTAACGCGAAAAAAATTCCAGCAGAAAACGTTATTATTTAGTCTCTGAAAAAAGTTTTGTTTCATCACTGTATCAGTAAGCTCTGCTTTTAATGACTACCAAAACTCAAAACAAAGATAGTTTAAAAGTAGACTCGGGAACATTCGACCCTGGAGCAGTGGAACTTTACTTTGCCCAGCGTGGTGTTGGTTAAGAGGGCTTGATAGGTGCTCGACTAAATGAAACGAATGAATAGCTATCTTCTCATTAACCGATTTTGATGCAAGGAACTTACTGGACTATTCAACATGAAAATCTGTGTTCTTAATCAGTATGTGTGCGGTAATAAGTTTGCATCATCAGTGATTAAGACTTTACCAGTAATTCTGGGTAGCACTGAGAAAGCGTTTGGATTAAGAGTGAGGTTTTAGGTATCAATGAACCATCAGGTTCTACAATTTTGGTAAAGGCCCAGAGAAAAGAAATGACCTAAGTGACATTCTTCCAGAAGGAAACTCTCACAACTTTGTTTTTTAGCGACTGAGAACGAAATGTTCCTGGGGAAAGGGCAATAAAGATGAGCTGTTTATTTTTAAATTGAGCAAAGTGAGTTTTATGTGCTTGGTTTTAGCCAGGTTATTTGTTATAGGTTTACAGAAAACAATGTGTTCAGTTCTTCCTAAGAACTGGTGGATGGCTCTGAAAAGAGCCTTTGGTTTAGTTCGAAGTCTGAACTGGTGATAGAGTTTAGACCTTATTTACCCTTGGCTTTGTGATGGCTCTCGGTCTTCTTGGGCAGCAGCACGGCCTGGATGTTGGGCAGGACGCCACCCTGCGCAATGGTGACTTTGCCCAGCAGCTTGTTGAGCTCCTCGTCGTTGCGGATGGCCAGCTGCAGGTGGCGCGGGATGATGCGTGTCTTCTTGTTGTCGCGGGCCGCGTTGCCCGCCAGCTCCAGGATCTCGGCAGTCAGGTACTCCAGCACCGCCGCCAGGTACACCGGCGCGCCGGCTCCAACCCGCTCTGCATAGTTCCCCTTGCGGAGCAGGCGATGCACTCGGCCCACTGGGAACTGGAGTCCGGCTCGGGAAGACCGAGTCTTAGCCTTGGCGCGAGCCTTACCGCCCTGCTTTCCCCGTCCAGACATGATGAAATAATCTTGACCCCCGCCAAAAGTGAGTAGTAGTACATAAAAACTCACCTTTTATAGCTATTGCTAGGCGCGAAAATAAAGCTGTGCCAATGGCTAAACGGCAGATCCATTTTAACCAATGCAAATACAATTTTTTAAAATGAGTGTTCTGATTGGACAATATTGTCGTTTATGTCATTCACGGAAGAGGCGCCAATCAGACACAGAACTTTACTATTATTTGCTTATGACGCTATAAATCGAAAGAACACGACGCATCCACAGCTTGTCCTGTTTCTTGAGCACTATTTTCTCCTCTTAACTATGCCTGAACCGGCTAAGTCTGTCCCGGCCCCTAAGAAGGGCTCCAAGAAAGCAGTGACTAAGGCGCAAAAGAAAGATGGCAAGAAGCGTAAGCGCAGCCGCAAGGAAAGCTACTCCATCTACGTATACAAAGTGCTGAAGCAGGTCCACCCCGACACCGGCATCTCCTCCAAGGCCATGGGCATCATGAACTCTTTCGTCAACGACATTTTCGAGCGCATCGCTGGTGAGCCCTCTCGCATGGCGCATTATAACAAGCGCTCGACCATCACGTCCAGGGAGATCCAGACGGCCGTGCGCCTGCTGCTGCCCGGGGAGCTGGCCAAGCACGCCGTGTCCGAGGGCACCAAGTACACCAGCGCCAAGCGAGCCGCCCTCGGCAATGCATACCCCTAAGGCTCTTTTCAGAGCCACCCACATTCTCAGAAAATAGCTGATGCACTTTGCCTGTAGTCTTGTTTCTTGTGTGTGTGTGTTGGGCGGGGTGGGGGGGGGGAGAGGGGAGCTGGTTAGTAGAGGCAGATAGCAGGAAAGGGGGAAATGTAGAAAGATTTCCGCACGCATTCTTGGCGTGTGGACCATACAAATTTAGTATTGTTTCTTTGTCGCCCTTTGAAAACTAAGAGGCTTGCAGTTTACTCTCTGCGTCAGTAGCGAAAATTTCGCTTGGGGTTACTAATCACCAATGCGAGTAACGCCCTCTATTATTGGCCAGCAATACTATTTGAAAAGCCCGCCTGGGGCTGCAATTAGTTAGTATGTCATTCAGGTTGTGGGTTTTGAAGAGGTACATTTTAGAATTTTACGTTATCTGCTTAAAATGTTCCGGGTTCTGGAGCCAAGAGTCAGAAGCTGTAAATTAACAGTCTTGTTTTCTACAGTCAAATCCTGGGCAAGTTAGTTAACTTCTGGATATTTATTCCAACTCACCCCCGCCCCCAAAAACAAAAAAACATTGCGGTCGATTGAATTCTAACTCACAGCGACCCTCTAGGAGAGAGTAGAAATCCCTATAATGTTGCCAAGGAGCGGCTGGTGGATTCCAACTGCTCGCCTTGTGGTTAGCAGTCGTACGTCTTCACCATTTCACAACCAAGGCTCAATCTACTTCCCACTCACTACAAAACAGGGGCTGAATGGAGTTGTTCGCAATCCCACGTGTGCAGAGTAGGACTTCTCCATAGAGTTATTAGTGCTATGACCTTTGGGTCAGAGAATTTCCTTAAGGATGAAATGTTAAGCAGCAAACCCAGCAACTTCGGAAAGCGCGGTCTTATATTTTCATCAGGCAGCCAGGCCAGGATTTATTCGGGCAAGGGAGCTGCTTTCAAGCTGGAATTTGAGTCCGCGATCAGGTATTCTGAAACAAAAGTCGGAGAACCCAGTGTTTAAGGAGCAGCGGAGCCCAGAAAAGACCACAGATTAGGGGGCAGGCCAAAACAAGGGCTGGCTAAGAATACTAGGGTGTGGAGAATTCCAAGGAGTGGTGGGTAGTTTTCACGTAAATTAAAAAAGTCCTTCAAAACCCTCCCACCACCACCACCAACCTCTCAGTAGTGTCTGAATTCTTCTTTCTTGCATTTCAGAGTATTAACTTCTTCCGCCACCCCGTCAACGCCTTTCTCAAGTAAATGATTGATTTCGTAAATCCATTTTTTTTGGGTCAGACAGCAAAATATCAAGCTCCACCCTCTTCCTCCTTCAGGCTTCAATCCCCACCCCACCCCAGCCCTGCCACTTCCTTTTCCGTATTTCCCTATTGTCTCGTCCATTGAAGTTGGGAGTGGGGGCGCTCTATCTCGGACGAACAGTCTTGTCCCTGTCACAAACAACAAACTCCCCCAAAATCCTATCAACAGGTCAGCTGATCATGCGAAATATGCGAGTTTGTCCTTCACGTCCCTAAAATGAAGTCCTCTGATTGCTGAGCCGCTGTCTCTGAGGCTCTGCGCCTTGGGAACTGGGGAAGGAGCCCACAGACAAGCCACAATACTTGATTGAAAGAGCCCCCCTAATTCCTTGTGTTCCAGACCTCATCGGCACCTCATTCATTTCTTTTATTCCGTGCTCCGTTTCCAAGGTTATTTTTTTTCTTTCGATCCTTCACAGATTTTCTAAGTGATTCCACCCGGAGCGGCTGGGATACTGACTATTGCCCTCTTCTGCCATCTTGTGGCAAAAGATTAGCACAAATCCAATTCATTGTGCTTCCCAGACCCATATTAAAAGCTTCCCTTTTCCAACCTCAGCGCTCTACTGAAGAGCTGTAGGGAAGGGTCGCCATTTCTGTTTCCCTTTAACCGCTGAATTTAGGCTAGTTTCTGCAAGATTCGCTCGTGGGCGCGCGTGCATGGATCCGGGTGTGTAAAAGAGAAGACCGAAAGAGCGTATTAGAGAGAGAGAGACCATTAGTTGTGCTGTGTCGAGTTTTGTGGCCTGGCAAGAGCTGCCCCCGCTCCCTTCCGAAAAATAAAAATATAAAACCAAGATACTTTGCATCCTATAATAAATAAAAAATAATAGAGTCCTGCTCTGTAGTTCTGGTCACCAAGATAATAAAAACTTGAATGTTCCTTGTAAACCTGAACAGCTAGGCTGTTGTTTGAAAATCTGTCATGACTTTTATGAATATGATAATTATGTAAGCTGCAGTTTTTTCCACTCCGAACAGGTCTATGTAAACTTGGTAACCTTGGTCATTTCTGCAAGTTTTTTTTTTTTTTTTTAATACTTGTGATTTTTTCAAGAGTCTGACACTTTTGCCCTCTTTGCAAGTAGAATGTTTCTTTCCTTTCCAAATGTTTCTCTTTGTCCTCTTTTGACAGTTCCTATTTCCCAGCCAAGTCAAATGCCCTACTAAAGCACTTGAGGCCATTTTCCCATGCTTTGATTCCAAACTGCTGTTGTAGGGGAAAAAAAATCACAAAGTTTAGTAAAGCAAAAAGAAAGTTTTATTCAGCATATATTCAAAAAGACAAAAGTTGAGAAGTGGACAAGCATGCTGCCAGAACTAATGTCTGCCCAAGTCCAAGGAAATATTACAGAGTAAGCAAGAATGGGAAAACTGACAAGCATGCCACCACAGCCATGTCTGCCTGAGTCCAAGGAAGGTTACAGTCATCAGTGTATATTAACATTACAAATGGGCAAAACCACTGAAAGCTTCACTTTTTCACAGATTGGCTAGAAACTGTCATCCTATATTTTGAATTGTATTTCTTAATAATTACTGGTACAGGCTTCAGTAAAGACAGTCAGAAGGGTCTTCATTGGGCCAACAAATTTCTGTTCACTATAGGGTCGCTATGAGTCAGAATCGACTCCACGGGAGTGGGTTTGATTTGGTTTTTGGTATATGTTAATAGAAAAAAGATAAGAATGAAAGGTCTTTTGTGTTCTGGCTTATGTGAATAAGGTTCCCTAAAAGACATTTTCCAAGATTATCCTATTGTCCTTATACCTCATGGCCCAGTTGATGTGTCCTTGTGAGTTCTTGTGAGCCCAGTTCCACCTGGGTCACGTTCTCTGTGCTCAAGGATAGGGAATAATGACTCCGATATTATTTCCTAAATCACTGCTATTTCAAATTCTCTTTCATAAAATGTCTACATTTTGCTTAAACTGTGGCTGAAGACGCAGTAGCGATATTCCCTAAACCAGAGGTTAAAAGTCAAATGCCCACAAGGGCCCAGCAGAGAAGAGCAAAACTAACTGAATGGTAGAAAACCTGTTTCATGTTTACAAAGAAACATGTTCTTTGCTATTTTTCTTCAAATATACAGTTTTCTGACACTCTGTTACATTTTACCAGTTTTGATAGAGATAGGGACCAACACATATTTCACTGTTCTCAAAATTGTGCTATATAAAAAAAGCCACAGCACAAGCACCATTTATAAATGCCAGCTGACTCAGAAACTAAGGCGACCCTTGGGGACTGCAGAACACTGAAGAATATACACCTTGTACAATGCAGTTTCACCCAACTGCTTTGTGGAGATGCAGGCCAAGGACAGTGAGTCTTCTGATTTTTTAAGAGTACATGCATTTTAATCGGAAATATTCTAAATTTTTGACATTGGCAAATGTCATGGATTGAATTGTGTCCTCCAAAAATATCTGTCAACTTGGCTAGGCCATGATTCCCAGTATTGTGTGATTGTTCACCATTTTGTCATCTGATGTGATTTTCCTATGTGTTGTAAGTCCTTTGTATTGGGTCTCTATGAGTTGGAATCAACTCCACGGTACATAGCAACAATAACAAAGATGTTGATGAGATGGAATTAGCAGCAGTTAAAGTTAATGAGGCAGGACTCAATCTACAAGATTGCATTGTGTCTTGAGCTGATCTCTTTTGAGATATAAAAGAGAGAAGTGAGCATAGACACATGCGGACCTCATACTACCAAGAAAGCAGCACTGGGAGCAGAGCGTGTCCTCTGGACGGGGATTCCTGCGAGGAGGAGAAGCTCCAAGACCAGGGAAGATTGATGACAAGGACCTTCCTCCAGAGCCGACAGAGAGAGAAGGCCTTCCCCTGGAACTGACGCCCTGACTTTGGACTTCTAGCCTACTAGACTGTGAGAGAATAAATTTCTCTTTGTTAAAGCCATCCACTTGTGGTATTTCTGTTATAGCAGCGCTAGATGACTAAGACAGTAATAAAATATGTATAACATGGTGCAGACTAAACAACAACAAAAAAAAGTCTGCAAACTTCATCAGGTCTTGATCTCACAGGTGAAGACCTCTGGCTATCAACAGAGATTTCTGTGCCTATTCCAAGCTGTCCACTCTGCTCCCCTCCAAGGCCCAGGTCAAGTGCCCAGGCCTTCTCAGTTTTCTTAATCCTCAGCTGAAAAGAATCCATCCCTCACCTGGTGCCTCTGGACAGAGCACAGAGTCTTGCACACAGCAGGCATTTTCTGCAAGCTGAGTAAATGAGTAAAGAAGTGGAGAAGTAAAATTAAATTTAAAAATTCTTTAAATTCACAATCAGTAATGAGGTAAAAGTTGTGTTGGAATTGTTTACTATGGATTGGATAGTTAACTGGGTATATAAACCCTTTCTTTTTACATTTGTTTCTTGTGATACATTCTCATCTACCTACTTTTCTACTGTCTCTGAGAGTTCCTTATCTTTAGTGATTGCTCCCATGCCTCCTATCTTTCTTACAATGAGTAAAAGGAAAGAGAAAGGTAAAATGACCACAAGAGTCTTAAACTGAATCTCAGCCTCTCCCATTCCTGGTATTAATCCTTTCTGCAAATTGGCTCACCGTTGTTTCCTGAAAAGGTACCTACCCACTCCGTCCCCCCCCTCCAAAAAAAAAAACATTGCTGTTGAGTAGACTCTGACTCAGAGGTCCCTGGGTAGTGCAAATAGATGGTGTAAACAGTTTGTTCTTGGCTGACATCTCAAAGGTTGCTGGTTCAACCCCAACCAGTGGCTCTGTGGAAGAAAGGCCTGGAAATCTCCTGTAAAGGTAACAGGCAAGATGCAGCTCAGCTCTACTCTGTAACACATGGGTCCCTATGAATCAGAATCAATTCATTTGTTGGCAATGGGTTTGTTTCCTGAATCTAGTTTGTCGCTCTCTTTTCAACTCTTGTTTCCTTGTTGTTGTTAGTTGCCATGGAGTTGATTCGGATTTATAGTGATGCCATGTGCACAGAGTAGAACTGTTCTATAGTTTTCAAGGTTGTGACCTTTCAGAAGTAATCCCCAGGCCTGTCTTCACAGGCACCTCTGGGTTGGTTGAACCACCAACATTTTGACTGGTAGTTGAGCTATTTGCATCACCCAGGGACTCCTACTGCCTATTTAAATAAGGCACAGATTCTCAGGCTGTTTAAATCAGCTATTTACCTAGAAAATCACTACTTTTAATTTATTTATTTACTTTACCTCCATGCATATGGGAGAAGTAGGAAGAACAAATTTTCCTCTTCTGATTTAGCAAAGAAATATCACAAGGATTAAGAGATCAAGGGCAGGGGTGGAGGGTGGGGGAGAAATGTCCATTTGCATCTTATTACTAGGGCAGCAACTTTTTTTTTTTTATAAGACAATCGATTTGAATTACAACTGATAAAAGCTGAAGATTATTTCCACAGATCATAGTAATAATGTTTGAGGTCTGGGTGTCTTTGAAAAAATCTCCTGTTAGAAATATCAGTGGCCAGGTCCATTTTATGATACCTGATAAGCTCTTTTCTTCTGCAGCTCCAAGGAAGGGGATTTCTCTCTCTAGCGCTTAGAGGGGCCTGTTTTCGAGACCGGGTGCTGGAACTCCACCTCTTATTTTTATTTAGAGTTAAAAGCTGGCACCAGAAACTGACAATCTGGCATGTAGAATTAAAAAGGAAAAACAAGATTATTAACAAAAGGGGTGTGGATTACCAGAATAAATTACCAAAGACTTGGAAGTGGACAAAAGAGATTCCAAAGTGTGGGTGCTGAGTAGTGGAGCCTCCGGGATTATTTTATTCTATGGGGGCGTGCGTCTTTGATTGATTAGGCTATTTTACAACACTGTAGAGACAGAATTTGAGTTATATTGATAAACTGCAAATGATTCTTGGTGCTAAGTATCGAAAGAAAGGTGCGGAGCAAAAATCACATTTTTTTCCTCTAAGTCTCACAAAATAGACACTCAGCTCTCTGCCATACGAATGTTGCCCCACAAAGAGTTTTCTGGGCCTTTCTAAGGATATCTACGGTTTGAAAATCTCTATAATTTTCATTCAAATCTATGAAGTGGGCAACTTTGAGGGATCAGATTCCAACTCTGATCCATGACAAAGCTTGAGTTCTACCAGCCTCAACCCCACCGCTACTCCAGCTGCTCCAGCTGCTGTCACCACTGTCCATGTAATTTATTGAATTCTATGATCTTGCTGGTCTCCTTTTCCTCAATTAAAAGTGATTGTCAAAGTCTCTTCCACCAAAAAATGTTTCTAAAAATAAGTCTCTTTCATGTGGGTCACGTGAGCTATCAGTAACAAACGTAATTTATGACAAGAGTTGTTTCAATCTTGCACAAATTATGCTATACGAAGAGAGTGTGCTTTGAGGGTCCACAGTCTCCGGTCCTTTTCAAAATGGCTGTCTTTAATATAGCTGCTCTGGTTTCATTTTTATGATTGCTAGTAGGAAAGTCTTTAGAGAGCAGAATTAGTGTTTTGTAGAAGATTAAGAGATAAACTGAATTCAGCACTTTGAGAGAATGTTCTCTCTATGGTCACAAAATCCATGAACAAACTGGAAAACTGGAAATCCATTTCTTAAACAGAACCCAAGAGAAAATAAAGTTCCATCTTTCTTGGCAGTTTTCTTCTTTTAGATAAATCACATCTGTCCCCATGTGATCCATAAATTAGGAAGCTTTTTACTGCGAACACTGTTTTAAAATTCATCTCAGGTGGAAATTATATAATCATGGCCATACATGTTAGCAAGAGTGAAAACGGTATAGGAGACATACACATCAAACTCGTGATAGAATTGCCCCGAGGAAGGATTAGAGATGAGGTAGAAGAGCACTTTAATTTTAATGTGTTTTTTTTTTCTTTATAAAAAAGTTTTGTAGTGAATATGACATGATATGAAGTAATAAGTTAATTCTGTATGGTTATTTTTGTTCTGTAATTTTTTAAAAGGTAAAAGGAGGGGGGAAAATGTAGAATACTTCCGTTTAATGAATCAGAAATTGTGGTTTTTAAGTGATATTTACAAAATCACAAGTACCTAAGATGCATCAGGCCATGTTCTATGTACTGCTGCAACCGCTGTCATAAAACAGACAAAAATCCCTGTCCTCTTGAATTTACATCCCATGGAGGAGAAAAATAATGAATTAATTGATAAAATAAAATACGCTTTATGCTACAGAGTGATTAAGTGCTACGGAGGAAAACAGAACAGGAGCGAGAGATTGCTGGGGGAGCTGCAATTTTAAATACTTCCGATTGCCTTTAACTGAATCTCTAAAAGTGAAAAGAGCTCTGTACGGTCCTTTAGAATTCTAAATATATTCTCCTCTACAATATGGCAGTAAGCAGAGACGGAGGCCTTTCAGCTGAGGTGTTTTGAATAAATTATCTGCTGAGAGGGACATTTTACATTCCTTAATTGGAAGTTACTTTCTGACTTGCGTATTATTTTCATTCCAAAACGTCCCTAAGAAGTGAAAACTTATGTCCGCTGTTTCGGAAGCTGTCGTTTGGTCAGTAGATGCAAAATCGGTGAATATATATTTTTAATGTCATCAATATATTTTTTTAATAGAAATAAAAGCCCTAGCAGAGGATGGTTTCGATCCATCGACCTCTGGGTTATGGGCCCAGCACGCTTCCGCTGCGCCACTCTGCTCCACGGGGTTACCACTGCTTGAAGTAATTCCTTTATTATATTTTTCTCCGAAGGTTGCTGTTTCTTTATGCTACAAAAAGAAACGATCTTTTTCTCCAAGGGTCGTTGATGCTATTCATGGCTCACATAAGATAAGTTCAGAGCACACTTGTACATTGATCCCAAATATTCTGCACGCAAACGAACTCCGTGTCTCTAGGGAAGCAGCCTCTCGCCAGCCTGCCTGCCTCTTTCACCTGGCGGAGGCCATTGCAGGTTATTATATAGTCACAAAATGTTATGAGTGACCAAAAACAAACAAAAAAACTGATCAGAAAAGCATCCGACCTTTGAAAAACAGAACGTTTTTAAGATGTGTGGAAGGGTTATATAAGGAAAAAAAAAAAAAAAAAAAAAGGAGCTGTTGCATTGGCCGGGAATCGAACCCGGGCCTCCCGCGTGGCAGGCGAGAATTCTACCACTGAACCACCAATGCTTCCTTATACAAAGCCTCCTGATTAGTCTAGTAAAGGATTTCCTTTTCCTGTTATTTGTATCCAAACACTTTCTAAAACAACCTTTTTAGATAGTTTTTCGGGTTTTATTGATTATAGCCGTGAAGTGTTCCCTCTTTCCTTTTTTAAGGAAACTCTTTCACAAGCTCAGAGCGTGCCTCTGCAATGCTGGAGGCTGGCCGGAGTGTAGGCAGCCCAGTCCCGGGCGCGGCTCCGTCACGCGGTTGCCCTGCTAGCTCCCCACTCCCGCGGGCGGTCGGTTTCTCACTGTGGAGCTCCGAGGCTCCGGATTTTTTAGAGTCCCCAGAAGCTCCTTGGAAGATGCCTAATTCTTTAGATTGAGAAAAAAAACAAAGAGGGGAGTATTTTTGACCGTGAGGAGGCTCCACGTTAGGTGGGCTCTGGAGGAAATGGAAGAGGCGGAAAAAAGAGAAGGTGCGAGAAGGGAAGAAGAAGGGAAGGAAGTCGGGAGAGAATCTCTGGAGGAGGAGACAAAAGAGAAGGAAAAGAGGTAGGAGCCCGGAGTGTGAAAAGAAGAAGGGGAAGCGAGGAAGGAGTAATGAGGAGGGAAGGGAAATAGGAACCCTTGCTTTGCCTGTATTGGTTACCCCAGAGAAAAGGGAAGAGATAAGGAATCTGGGAATTCTAAGGGTTTGCCTTATGCTTCGGTTGCCATAGTTACGGATGTGGCACTATTCCCTTTCAGTGGAATCCAGCTCAAAAGTCTCGTTAAAGGATAAAACTTCACCTTGCCATCTAGTCAGTTCCCATTCATGGCGACCCCATGTGTTACAGAATAGAACTGCTCAATACAGTTTTCTTGGCTGTAATCTTTAAAGATGCAGGTCGCCAGGCCTTTCTTCCATGGCCTAACCGGATGGGTTAGAACTGCCAATATTTTGGTTAGCAGCAGAGGGCAAACCATTTGCACCGCCCAGGGACCTTCATTAAAGGATTTTTTTTTTTTTTTTTTAAAGTTGAAGTCATGACTCTGATATAGATATAAAAAAGGGCCCATATTTAAAAGATTTTATTCAACTCATCAATGAAGTATTCATGAAGTGTTAGTACCACCAGTTACTACTTCCAAAGGCCGGAAGCATTTATAAACAAGGAATATTGAAATGTGTAAATAAGGGCAATACTTTTTGGGGGGAGGGTGTTCTACCACCTGATGGATAATTCGCATGTCTAAATTCATGAATTATTTTGCACTGATATCAGTTATCTACAATTTAGAGAGTTGTAAAACAGCTCCCGTGGAATTTAGAATCAGATGACACAAAAGAGTGTGCTATAATTTTCCTTTGAAGCATGAAATTTTCCCTACAGTCCTCTTCTTTTTAAAGGAGATTGCTTGTCAGCCATGAATACAATCAGAAGTGCCAAATTCTGAAGTTAAATTCACTATTTTTCAATGCCAACGGTCTGATGTTTCTAACCATGTTCCCTTAAAATGTGCGTGGGGATTCTTAGCATGTGGGTTCACAGATGAACCTGATGAAAAATCTGGACCCAGTCCCTAGAAACCTGTGTATACACACACATTTGCAATCTATTTCAGGGCTTGGACCTAGGGTAAGAGTCCCTGCTCCAGTAGTTTTGCCGTATCTGCTCTCCTTTTAACTTGGAAGTTGCCTTCATCAAGAACTGTCTTCCCCATGCTGCTCATTTATTCATTTTCATCCTTACCTTCTGAGCACCTGCAGCCCCTCTTTTATGAGGGCCTCACTTAGGGGATCAGCTACGATGGTGGTGGTGTGGGTATAGCACGTAAACAGGTATAGCTCAAGCTGCATTCCTGAAGATTGTCCGCAAAGCCTTAAAACTACCCACAAGATCTACGTGCCCTCCTGCTCCCCACTTACACCCACGCTTACATCCACGCTTCATCTCTGCCCATCACAGGCCTTGTTCACCATGTTCCAACCATGCTGGCTTCTTTGCAGTTCTTCAGAACCCTCCAAGCATAGGCCCAGCACAGGCTTTTGCAGTTTCTATTCCCTATGCTTATGCAAAGGCATTTGACTGTGTGGATCATGACAAATTATGGATAACATTGCAAAGAATGGAAATTCCAGAACACTTAATTGTGCTCATGAGGAACCTGTGCATAGATTAAGAGGCAGTCGTTCAGATAGAACAAGGGAATACTGTGTGGTTTAAAGTCAGGAAAGGTGTGGGTTAGAGTTGTATCCTTTCACCATACCTATTCAATCTGTATGCTGAGCAAATAATCCTAGAAGCTGGACTATATGAAGAAGAATGTGGCATCAGGATTGGAGGAAGACTCATTAACAACTGGTGTTGTGCAGATGACACAACCTTGCTTGCTGAAAGTGAAGAGGGCTTGAAGCGCTTACTGATGAAGATCAAAGACCATAGCCTTCAGTATGGATTTCACCTCAACATAAAATAAACAAAAATCCTCACAACTGGACCAATAAGCAACATCATGATAAATGGAGAAAAGATTGACGTTGTCAAGGATTTCTTTTTACTTGGATCCACAATCAATGCCCATGGAAGCGGTGATCAAGAAATCAAATGACAACGACGCATTGCATTGGCAAATGTGCTGCAAAAGACTTCTTTAAAATGTTAAAAAGCAAAGGTGTCACCTTGAAGACTAAGTTGTGCCTGACCCAAGCCATGGTGTTTTCAATCGCCTCATATGCATGTGAAAACTGGACAGTGAATAAGAAAGACTGAAGAACTGATGTCTTTGAATTATGGTGTTGGCAAAGAATATTGAATATACCATGGACTGCCAAAAGAATGAACAAATCTGTCTTGGAAGAAGTACAGCCAGAATGTTCCTTAGAAGCACGGATGGACAGACTTGTTTCACATCCTTTGGACATGTTATCAGGTTGGATCAGTCCCTGGAGAAGGACAATATGCTTGGTAAAATAGAGGGTCAGTGAAAAAGAAGAGACCTTCAACAAGATGGATTGTTACAGTGGCTACAACAATGGGCTCAAGCATAACAATGAGTGTGAAGATGGCGAAGGACTAGGCAGTGTTTTCTTCGGTTGTACATAGGGTCGCTATGGGTCAAAATTGACTTGATGGCACCTAAGAACAACATCAATGTGACCATAAAGCCAAGTATTGTCCTTTCCTGTTTGGGAAGGTAATTTATGTAGCCCTGGTGGTGCAGTGGTTAAGAACTTGGCTGCTAACAAAAGGTCAGCAGTTCAAATCCACTAGCTGCTCCTTGGAAACCCTATAGGGCAGTTCTACTCTGTCCTGTAGGGTTGCTATGACTACAGGGCAACAGGTTTGGCCCTGTGCTATCCTTACAATTGTTGCTATGCTTGAGCCTGTTGTTGCAGCCAGTGTCAATCCATCTTGCTGAGCGTCTTCCTCCTTTTCACTGGAAATAGCATCATCACTAGTGTTGGTGTCACTCAGTGCAGTAACTCATGGTGTCACTATCCCCCATGGACCTCCCCCCATACCAGACCATACAGAATCCTTAGTAATGTTTTTGTAGAAGTGTCATTAATTTTAATCATGGAACAATATGTGATAAATATAGTTTAAAATTTTATGCTTAACATATATATAGTTTCAAATATTATGCTTAAGCATAATATTTCTTAGATTATATGAATATTAACAACAAAATTGTTCTGTAAAATCTTGCATTGAATTACAATATCATTAGTAACTGAGCGGAAGCTTTTTTGATTTTTCTCCTTTTCCTTTAGTTACTACTTCATTCTCAAAAAAGTTATTGATATAGGTTCACAAATACTAACCACCACAATGTTGTAGCTAAATCAGCAGTAAGTTTGACAAAATCAAAGACAATAAGAACCCCAGCAGCAATGAAAACAACAGCGCGTACCTGTTGCTGTCCAGGTGAAGCCACGTGATTTGAGCATCATTATAATTGGGTAATAATGGCAGCTTTGACCAGAACTCATTAGAAGGTTCAAAAAATAAATGAGCATAGAGTTTTAGCCTTATAGGTATATTGATAGATGTAAGCTGGGCTTACAAAAAATGTTTTTGCTGTTATAACTAACGACAGATATTTTTATAAAAAATAATAAATTTCTGCTGAAAATACTGCACAAAAATTTTATAAACAGCCATTTTGCTGTCATCTCCTCTGATAGTGTCACCCACTGTGATCCGCACCCCGTAGTGATCCCACTGGCTGGAAGCCCTATGGGGCTGTTGTACTCTGCCCTAAAGGGTCACTATGAGTCAGAATCCACAACAGCAGGCCAGAAGCTGATAAAGGCAGATGCTGAGGACAGGTGTCCGAAAAGAGATAAAGGAGATTTTAGACTTTTTCCTGAGATACCAAAGTAAAATATTTACATCTACTCTTCTGATTTGACTTTTTAAAAAATACCCCACTATATTAAGGTACCCACTGCTGTCGGAAAAAATATTTATATTCCTTTCAAAACAAAAACAAAAATCATAAAGTCACTCCTATTTAGTCTTTTCTTTAAAAAAAACCCATTCTTTATATCTCCTAAAACCAACAACAATGACAAAACCAGTTGCCATCAGCAACCCCATGGATTACAGAGTAGAACTGTGCTTCATAGGGTTTTTGATGGCTGATTTTTTGGAAATAGATCACCAGGCCTTTCTTCCTTATATCTCCTAGCAATCTTAAATGCCAAGTGCAAACTAATGATTGACAAAGACTAGCATTAAAAATGCAAGTCTTGAAGATTTACATGAGTCTTTTTTTTTTTTTTCAAAGCTAAGGGATATGCTGCTTCAAATAGAGACTATTCTACAACACACAGCTAGTTCAAAGAATTCATCTTGATTTGGTGTTTTATCTGTTAGCTCTTGCTGTATTCTTATCAATCCACCTCAGCATACAGTGACTTAAAAAACTGCTTGTCCCCCCGAGGATCTACAGATTAGCTGAAGGTCAGCAGATCTAGGATAGGCATGGCTGGGTGGCTCTGCAGCTATCTGCAGGCTCACTTCCTTCCTTCTTTTAGTTAAGAAAATTAGCCACCTATCAATGCATAGCTAGGAATGGATAATCTTGAAAATACCTGTTAGTAGTTGTATGTCTTCAGGTGAGCCAATTCATTGTTTTGAATTTCAACTTTTTTATCTATGAGATAAGCATAACAATATCTATTTTTATAAGGTGATTGTGACAATTAAGAAGTCCTTGGATTTCACCTAGAAGCCCTAGTGGTGCAGTGGTTAAGAGTTCAGCCACTAACCAAAAGGTCAGCAGTTCGAATCTACCAGCTGTGCCTTGGAAATCCTATAGGGTAGTTTTATTCTGTCCTATGGTGTCGCTGTGAGCTGGAATCGACTAGACAGCAATGGGTTTGGGTGTCACCAATGGTTAAGCACTGGACTACTAATGGAAAGGTTGAAAGGTTAATGCATCAAATCCATCCTGAGGTGCCTCGACAGAAAAGCCTGCTTCTGAAAGGTCACAGTCACGAAAACTCTGTGGGGTGCAGTTCTACTCTGAAACACATGGGGTTGCCACAGCTGGTTTGGTTTTTGTTTGGTGACAATTAAATGAGATAATCCGTTATAAATATTTAGTACACTGCCTGGCCGCAATGCGATGGATTGCTTTTGTGTGGCCTTTCTTGCCATAGACTTGTAACTTCCACCCAAGTGATTGGGTGGGACTGTGCGCATAAGGTAATTGTGGCCAACCAAGGGGATTGATCAGTTTTGCCATAACACTACGCTTAAAAGAGAGACAATTCCAGAGCAGAGGGAGGATCTTACCCCCACCAAGGAAGAAAAGCCAGAAAAGGAGCGTGTCCTTTGGACTGAGGATCCTCGTGCTGAGAAGCTCCTGGAACCAGGGGACAGAGAGAGAAAGAGCTGTAACACTGAAGACGGTGAGAAGCAGTGGCAGTGAAATGATGGCAAGAGAGATGGACAGGAGACAGTGAATTGAGCTTCCTGGCCGACAGAGCAATAAAGCTGAGTCCCTTTGGGCAGGATGTTTGCTGGCAGAGTAGAGTGCCTCCAGGTATTTAGTGGAGCTAGAGCTGAGCACCTTCGGGCTGAGGCTTACTGGTAGAATGGGGTGCCTCTTGGTGCTTAGTGGCAGAGCTAAAAGAGCTTTGTAATTCTTACCCAAGCAGGGCAGAGGCCAGGCTGAGGGGCCAAGAGAGTTCTGCCTGTAGGCATGGCTGAGAAGAGGCTGTCCTGAACTGCATCCTCAGTGTTCCTGAATTGTAACCTGTAACTTCCCTATAAACCTCATAATCATGAGTATTGTCTGTGAGTTCTGCGTGGCCATTGCATATTGAACTCAGTAGAACAGTAGAGAGTGCTGTGGGAAGGATTGTTGGTGTCAGAATTGGTAAAGATGGTGGAGAGAGGAGGAATGTGTGACCTTTGCCTCAAAGCAATCAACCTTGGGCTGTTGATCTTGATTCTCCAAGCCCCTTGTGAAGTTAGAGGGGGCCAGATGCCAGCCCCACACCATTTTTATACTGGCTTAGAGTAGAGACCTAGTAAGTGTTGTTGTCAGTTGCCATTGAATCTATTCTGACTCATGGTGACCCAAAAGACACGAGCATCTCTTGCCTGAATTATTGAAGTAGCCTTCTACTGTGTTCCCTGCTTCTGCCCTGCCTATGGTATGATCTACCATGTCCCTCTTCTGCTCAAACCCTCCAATGGTGCACTTTTACTCAGAGTAAAAGTCGAATCTTACGGGATCTATTCTACTTCTACCTTTTCTCTGCCTTTGCTCTTTCCCTTGCCCACTCCACTAAGGCACATGAGCCTTCCTGCTGTCACACCTAATACGCTCCAGCCTTCATGCATTTACCCTTTGCCTGGAATGATTTTCTCCCCAGAAATCTGCCTGGCTTGCTGCCTCACCACCTTCATGTCATGGCTGCAATGTCACTTTCTCAAGAATGTCTGAGAAATTTGCACATTCTTCCTGGTTGCTATGAGTTGGAATTGACTCAATGGCAAAGAGTTTGGTTTTTTTTTTTGGTCTTGTTCTTTTCTCCTGCTTTATTTACGTTTTAGTTAACTTTTTTTTTTTTTTTTTTGTCGCTCTCCTCTTCCCAAAACACACACATGAGTCTTACCTCCATGAGAACAGAGGATTTGTGTCTGGTTTCTCATGGCTGGGTACTCAGTGCCTACAATAATCTCAGACTTTGTAGGCGCTTGATAACTACTTCTCGAGTAAATGAACAAATGGTGTATGAATTTAAAGAACAGCACCGTGGCCTTCTAGGGGTCTAGGGTGTTAATGCAGATCTGCTTGGAGATCTCCCTTTTCCAACAAGACATAAGAAGACGAGAGACTAAGGAGCAACGGTGGGCATGTCTATTCTGTATGTTTCTATAATGATCCCAAATCACATAATGTGTAAATCGCTAGTATGAATATGTATAAGCACTCATAATATGAACTTAGAAATATGTCTACCTTTGTGATGCTCTCTGAGAGTAACTATAAGTCATTAGAAACCCACAAGTCATAAGAAAGTTATTTAAAAAATTTAGAAACTTAGACATAGAATCATTTAAGTATGTGAAGAATATGGTAAACAACTTTTAAGTTATGATGACTTTGACCTGACATGCTGTGATAAAAAAAACACATAACATACTATTCTTTGATGTCACACTGGCCCTTGTCCCTGCAGACTAAACTATGACACAGGGCTGGAGAGTTGATATAGTCCCAAGCAGGACCTGAAGGCACAAGTAAGTTGTGCAAGAAAGTGGTCCAAATGCCCATGGTTTGCACTTCTGTCACATTACCTACCATCTCCCATTCTGCACCTTTGGCCTCATGGGGAGTTCCTTATGATTGGCTGACTGAGGAAAAGAAAACTCGTGCCTGGTTTACAGATGGTTCTGTGTGACATATAGGCACCACCCGAAAGTGGACAGCAACAGCACTATAGCCCCTTTCTGGGACCTCCCATAAGGACAAAAGTGAAGAGGAATCCTCCCAATGGGCAGAACTTTGAGCAGTGAGCCTGGCTGTTTACTTTGCTTGGAAGGAGAAGTGGCCAGATGTATGATTGTATATTGATTCTTGGGCTGTGGCCAGTGGTTTGGCTGGATGGTCAGGGACTTGAAAGGAACACGATTGAAAAATTGAAGACAAGGAGGTATAGGGATGAGACATGTAGACAGACCTCTCTGAATTGGCAAAAAAAGTGAAGATATTTGTGTCTCATGTGAATGCTTACCAAAGGGTGATATCAGCAGAGAAGGATCTAAACAATCAAGTGGATAGGATTATGTGTTCTGTTGAAACATGTCATCTTCTTTTCCCAGCCATTCCTGTCACTGCCCCCTGGGCTCATGAACCAAGTGGCCATGGTGGTAGGGATGGAGGTTATGCATGGGCTCAGCAACACGGACTTCCACTCACCAAGGCCAACTTGGCTACAGCCACTGCTGTTTGCCCAGTCTGCCAGCAGCAGAGACCAACACTGAGTTCCTGATATGGCACCATTGCTGGAGGTGACCAACCAGCAACCAGATGGCAGATTGATTACACTGGACTACTTCCATCATGGAAAGGGCAGTGTTTTGTTCTTACTGGAATAGACACTTACTCTGGATATAGATTTGGCTTTCCTGCACAAAATGCTTCTGCCAAAACTATCACCCATGGACTTACAGAATGCTTTATCCACTGTCATGGTATCCCACACGGCATCGCCTCCAATCAAGGGACTCACTTCACAGCCAGTGAAGTGAGACAATGGGCCCCTTGCTCATGGAATTCACTGGTCTTAACATGTTCCCTGGAAACACTGGTGGCATAGTGGTTAAGAGCTACAGCTGCTAACCAACAGGCACTCCTTGGAAACCCTGTGGAGCAGTTCTACTCTGTACTACAGGGCTGCTGTGTGTTAGAATTGACTAGACAGCAATGGGTTTATTTTGGATTTTTGGTTACCATGTTCCCCAATATCCTGAACAGCTGGCTTGATAGAATGATGGAATGGCCTTCTAAAGACACAATTACAGTTCCAGTTAGGTGCCAATACCTTGCAGGGTTGGGGCAATGTTCTCTAGGAGACTGTATATGCTCTAAACCAGTGTCCAATATATGGTGCTGTTTCTCCCATAGCCAGGGTTCATGGGTCCAGGAATCAAAGGGTAAAATGGGAGTGGCCCATGGAAGTCAAGCGACATATTGCATTGGACAAATCTGCTGCAGGAGAGCTCTTTAAAGTGTTAAAAAGCAAAGATGTCACCTTGAAGACTAAGTTATACCTGACGCAAGCCACGGTGTTTTCAATTGCCTCATATGCATGTGAAAGCTGGACAATGAATAAGGAAAACCAAAGAAGAATTGATGTCTTTGAGTTGTGGTGTTGGGGAAGAATATTGAATATACCATGTACAGCCAGAACAACAAACAAACCTGTCTTGGAAGAAGTACAACTAGAATGCTCCTTAAAAGCAAGGATGGCAAGATTTTGTTTCCCATCCTTTGGATGTGTTATCAGGAGGGATCAGTTCCTGGAGAAGGATACCATACTTGGTAAAGTAGAGGATCAACAAAAAAGAGGAAGACCCCCAACAGGATGGACTGACATAGTGGCTGCAATAATGGACTCAAGCATAACAAGGATCGTGAGGATAGTGCACGACTGGGCAGTGGTTTGTTCTGTCGTACAGAGGGTCACAATGAGTTGGAACAGACCCAATGGCATCTAACAACCATAGTTAAGTAGATGTCAACATTTAAAGGAGCTATGTGAAGGGTATATGGAAAATTTCTCAAGCTCAGCACTATTGACATTTTGGACCAGGTAATTTTTGTTGTTGGGTTTGCCTATTCATTGTAGAATGTTTACCAGGATCCCTGGTCTATACCATTGATATGCTGTTGACTGATATGCTAGATTGCCAGTTATTACCTCTGCTAAGGCACTCAACCATCCCTAATGGGGGAAAAAAAAGTACATTTTATACCTGAATAAGTGTTATAAAGTAATGGATGTGGCCTTGGCTTACCTGATGGTTATATTTCCTATAAATGTATAGTTATTAAAATCGTCTGCTGTTGGCTTAGGGATAGACCAACGAAGGAATTAAACAAATAAGATGCACAGGCAGGCTTACATATATGTAAGTATTAGATATATAAGCAGGAGGGGAAGAGGCAGTGGCCCATAGGAAGCCCCATGAGAGAGACCCTGACAGAGCACGAGGGACTAGGCAAAGAGGGATGGTCCAGTGATGGGAGTGACAGGGAGAGGTATATAAGTGAGGCGAGCAGCCAATCATAAGCACCAGGAGAAACCAGCTAGAACCAAGAGGAGGCGGAGCGGGAGCAGGAAAACTGACACTGGACCACGGATGCCGGACAAAGGCCAGCGCGGCACACAGAGTGTGGTCCGCAGGGGGCGCACGAGGGTGGAACAAACTCCTGCGCCCCCAGCCTGTGCCCCTACACCCTTACCTGCCACTTTCTGTAAAAACTCGCGTCCTGCTGCGTGCAGCAACGGCTGTCCCTGCCGTTAGGTTCCCTAGAAAGACGGTTCAACCATCAACCTGCAGTTCTGAGGATGGAGTCGGAGAGGCAGGAGCCAGACAGGACCACGCCAGGAATGGGCGTGGAAGTCCTGTGGGGTGAGCGTAAGGGTCGTCTTGTGGGGTCACCTGAGGCTTTGGGTTTCCAGGTCCTGGGACAAAGGTGATTGGACTGCGCAGTGCCCCAGTCACAGGCATAGCAAAGGGCGAGGCCATGTAGGGCTTGTCCTCTGGTCATATCTTGTGCTTCCTAAGGACAGATTTCATGGGGAAGGCTCTCAGGGGTGAGTGAGACCTGGCCTAACTTTCTTCATTCTACAGAAGGAGAAACTGAGGCCCAGAGAAGGGGGTAGATCCAATTGCAATGTACATTTAAAAAAATATGTTTATTTTTGTTTTAAAAAATATACACAGCAGAACATGCACCAATTCAACAATTTCTACACGTACAATTCAGTGACGTTGATTACCTTCAAGTTGTGCAGCCATTCTCACCCTCCTTTTCTGAGTGCTAATCCACCATTAACATAAGCTTACTGCCCCTTAAGCGTTCTATCTAACCATTTGAGAGCAACGGGCATTTGAGAACAGGGCTTTGAAAAAAAATGATGTTAATTCACAAAATTAGACCATCTGCTGAATGCCTGTTACATGTCTAGCACTTACTTCTCTGAGCACCTCTCAAAAAACTCTGAGGCTGGAAGTATTGTTCTAATTTTTCAGTTGAAGCAGGACAGGGTTTGAGTCAGTAGTCCTCAATCACTTAGCTGATAATGAGTGAAATCAGGAATTGAATACAGGAATAGCTATACCTTACGCATTTAAGGTGGAGCCCTGGTGGTGCAGCGGTTAAGAGCTTGGCTGTCAACCAATATGTCTGCTCCTTGAAAACCCTATGCGGCAGTTCTACTCTGTCCTATAGGGTCACTATGAGTCGGAATTGACTCGGCAGCAATGTATTTGTTTTTGTTGTTGTTTTATACATACAAAAATATATCATTGCCACTCAACTTTATGGAGACCCAGGGTGTCAAAAGCCCTATAGCAGACACAGAGGAGTGACAAGATGAAGAAAAAACAGTCCCAAACTTCAGGTAGCTTAAGTTTTAAGGAAAAGAGACACCTGAGAAGAGATTGCTAAGGATGCAAAGCAATAGTTTAAAAGACACAGTTCCAAGGATTGAGGAATCCTCACATGTGGACGAGGGTGGAGGAATAAATCTTTACATGAATACATGTCCTTTGTAAAGATTTATTCCCAAGGCCTTAGAAAACTTTCCTGTGTGACTGAGGTAAGGAGCCCTGGTGGCGAAATAGTTAAAGAGCTTAGCTGCTAACTGAAAGTTTTGGGGTTCAAACCCACCAGCAGCTCTCTGAGACAAAATAAAGATTACAGGCTAGGAAACCCTATGGAGCAGTTCTACTCTGTCCAACAGGGCCACTGTGAGTTGGAATTTACTTGATGGTGCACAACAACAACAACGTAATTGAAGTATAGGAGCTCTGGTGGTACAACTGCTAAACAGAAGGTTGGTGGTTTGAATGGCAATGGGGTGGTTTTTTTTTTTTTTTTTTTAGTGATTAAGGTATGTATGACGTGGATGGATGACACTGCTCCAATCTTGGGAGAGCAGGTTTTTCGTCTCAGTATCCTCAGCACCACATTTGCAAAATGACCTGGTTAACACTCCAGTAAAAATTTGTTGAATGGTTGTTTTATGAATGTATCTTGATAGAAAGTAGATCCTAATTTTTTATATCAGACTGTTTTTTAATTGGAAGCTATTCCACTCAGTTCAGAGTATTTCTTTTTAATTTCTACCAACATGATTACTCATTTACTACATTAAATTTGTGTATTCTAAAATTCAGTACAATGGGATTTTTACCTGAGCCACAGGTCTGGAAGACTATGAAAATTTCCCTTTTCACTTTATATAATGGCAACTATCAGTCAGTACTTGAAATGCTGTTTTTCTCATCTCATAGTTCCTTAGGTCCAGAATTTTAAAAATGTAGTTAGTTGCTGTTTTTCACTAAAATTCTTCATGCTTATATTTTTGTAACATATGTCTGTATAATGACTTTTCCCAAGAAATCAAATTTATGTGATATCCTTGACATGATCTCTCAGGCAATCCAAAGAAACCCTCTTAAATTAAATGTGAATATCATCATCTGCTGTTAACTAGGCCACCACAAGGATGATATTAATTGCAGGTAAAGAGATTGAGTGCCAGAGAGGTTGCGTAATTTCTACAATCACATAACAAATTAGAATCAGTGCCTGGATTCGAATGCAATTCTGTCTGATTCTATGTCTTAGGTGTTCTACTCCTTTTTAAAGTTATGTTCACTGTAGAAATTGTGGAAATATACAAAAATATGCAAAAAATAAAATAGTAGTAAAATTTAATGTTATCCAGAGATAACCACTGACATTTTGGTGGTTTCATTCTTCTATTTATTGCACATGTAGGGCTGTGTATGTATATATATGTAGTCCCTGACTTATGATGGGGTTCTGTTCTTACCACTCCGTCCACAGCTGGTTCTGATGCAAGTTGAATACCTCATTTTTTTTCTTAGTTTTCATTATTATTGCCTTTTATTAGTAGTATCTTTATAAATCCGATCCTTATTTGTCTTTGGGGGTTGGAAACGTTACATATAAACTTACAGATATATTTTTATACATACATACATATATAGATAAAAAATACACGACACATAAACATTTACTCCGATGTTGAAGAAGAGTTGGACGACGTTGGCATTTTGTCAGTTGTGGTAATAATTCCACTTGTGGAAGGTTCTGGATCATTTGAATTATTCCTGGGAATGAGGATGGCATTTCTAGTCAGAAAATTAGTGAGAGTTATCCGTATGGTCCTTTTCTTTTTTTCTTCGTATATTTCACGTTAACATCTCACCACTTCCCCAATCTGCCTGTTGACTTTAGAAAAGTGATTAACATTTGGGTCTATGTTTTCAAGCAACTAAAGCCACTGATTTAGTTTAGACAACTAAATCTATGTAGCAGTATTTTGAACAGTCAATCATAAAAGTGAACGTCTGCGAGTGAACATCTGAGAATGGTAACATCAGCAAATTATGTGCTGTAACATTGTATGTATACATATTACTAACAATAAGATGTACAAAAAGAAAAGGACCGTTGTAAGTGTGGCTTGCTGTAACTTTAATACATCTTAAGTCAGAGATTACCTGTACAGTAAAACCTGTGAAAGCCACAACCTGCGTAAGGCAGAAACCTGTCAGAGAAGGAAAGCTCAAATATTTTCCACTAAAACAAGCACTAGAAAAGTGGTAAGACTGCACCCTGTCAAAGGCAGAAAGCTTGTAAGACCCAGAAAAACAAGGCAGTCTCATCAAATTCTGGCTTCCACAGGTTTCGGTATATATGTAACAGTTGTCCGTGAAGTGGTTCTGATGCATACCGACCCCATGCGTGTCAGAGTGGAACTACGCTTTACAGCATTTTCGATGGCTGGTTGTTCGGACGTAGATCATCAGAGTGAACACCAACCTTTCCAGTGAGCATGTTAACCATTGTAACACCCAGGGACTCTCATATGTCTATATAGCCTCTACTTATACACACTTGAAAAAACCTTTACGATATTGGCATGTTATCAGAAGATAATCAGAAAAACACCCATGTTGACGAGTTTTCTAAAAATTAGATTTTTAAGTTCTTTTTAAAAGTCAGGTTGGTTATGACTTTTTGAAACCCAAATTATTTTAGATGTTGTGCCTGTATAGTCGTTTCTCACAAACTCCTAGGTTTCATATGAACTTTCTTTAAAAAATTAGATTATTTCATCATGTAGAATTGGAATGAAAAGGAGTGGACCTTAAAAATAATTTAAACAGAATAGTTGAGCTAACATTGTTCTCATGCCAGTAATACAAGTTAAATATCCCTTTCTAATGACTGTATTTTGTTTTTGTTTGTTACTGCCTTATGTATTAAAGGTTGTAGGGAGCTGCTTACTAAATTATCCCTTTTAATGTCCTAATTGATAACTTCATGGCCTGCAAGAATTAACGATGAACTTTAAACATCTCTAAAGTCACCTGATACCTAGTCAGTGTTTGGTAATCATTACTGTGCCATAACTATGTCCTGGGTAACAATATATATTTTGAGTTGGCTACCAGGCACTCCTTGGAAACCCTATAGGGCAGTTCTACTCTGTCCTATAGGGTCACTATGAGTTGGAATCGACTCAACAGCAATGGGTTTTTGGTTTTATGTGTCTTGTTTTGTATTCTCTTCTGAAATATGCAAACACCCTTAACTTTCAAAAGCTAATTTTTTTATTGTTTTAATTTAGACTTCAAATATATCCTCCAAGCTGCAATTCATATTCAGACTTTGAAGCTTTGAGTCCTGGATGGACAGTAGCTCAGAAAGGAGGACAGAGGCAGCTTGTTCAGAAGCAGGGCAGGCCTGCCAAATAGGCAGCAACCCGCCATAGTTACTAGCAGCCATGCTCATCAGTAGAGTTCCTCAGGCAGACTCAGCAGAAGCTCTGGACTGCCTGCCCAGTCAGCTGGACAAAGCAAACCTGAGTTTCCGCTAACATGGATCCTGGGCTAGATCACAGCTGCAGTCTCCCAGAAAAGGACCTCAAGCAGGGGACTTGTGTTTCATTTACTTTGCATCTTTCCAACAAGCTACACTTTTTCAGCAGGCAGAGTATACTGTACCCCAAGTAAGTCTATCAAGTCAGGCAGGATAGGTGTACATTTCTCTTTGCTTTTTTTTTTTGGAATGAAAACCTATGCTTAAATGAGAAATTTCCACAGTGGACAGAACACTGGGCTGGGAATCAGGAAACCTGCATTTGAACTTTAATTTTGTTACTTTTATGCTGTTAGACAGCAAATCACTTAGCTCCTCTAGGTCTCAAATTTCTCAAATTATTTATTAAGCTCAGCTTGCGTTGTGATTCTTCTGAATTACCCGAAGCACCTTGGATAGTGGTGGGTACTTGTCAGGCCTGAAAAAAACAAAACAAAAACTGAAAACCAAACAAAACAAGCAAACGATAAAAACGCTTGGAGACTGAAAATTACTTGAGAGTTCAGAAACGGATGGTATTTGCTGAGCCTGATTTTAAAACTTAACAATGTATTTGATTCGGATGGACTTAATGACTCTGGAGGCTAGAGTACCTTATTTTAAACCAGGTGAACTCTATTTACAAAACTAGTGTTTAATAGTGAGAGAAAAATTTGAACTGTAAGCAGTTTCTACTAGATATGATTTCTTTCAGTGATTCATTAGGCACTGATTGCCCACCTACTATCTATTTGTCACTGTGCTAGACACATGGTATGAAAAGATAAAAATATGCCTTATCTATTCTCAAAGTGTTAGCCCAATCTAGTGGGGGGAGATGCTGGGCTAAGCTTGTTTTGTTTACTATTCTATTTGATCTTCACAACACAATCCTGTGAAGTAGGTCCTATTGTTATCTCCTCCTTCCTGATGAGGAAACTGAGGCACCAAGGATTAGATGAATTGCCCAATAGCACACAAAATTGTAACTTGTAGAGCCTAGATTCATACCCAAAGTGTGGGCTCTGAACTATCCTCCAGCTTGTTCCTACACTTTTGTATGAACTTTTTATTCTTAAACAATCAAAAAACAAGATAACATTTTGAAAATTAGAGACAGAATTTGGCCATCAAATGTAAATGAAATCATTTAGTTATGGCAAATCTTCTCTTATATATATTATCATGAATGGAGGTTTACTGAATACCAAAAAATTGGTATTAAAAATGAAAATGCAAATAGGAATATAAATCTTAATTACAAACCGAGAAGAAGAAAAAGAAGCAAGAAACAAAACAAAACAAACAAGCAAATGCCCTGACTACTAGAAGAATAGAATCAGAAAATGAATGTGTCCTCCACATGAGCAAAGATGTCTGAACTACAAAGCCGTGTAGTAATTAAAAGATCTGAGCAACCACTGGAATTGAGCAGGGATTCAAAAAAATATAAAACCATAGCAACAGATCAACATAGAATCCTTGGTTCTAGAGGAATTTTCCAAACCTTCATTCATTGTTGTAATTTTATTGGGTGAGTTTAGTAAAGTTATTCAATTTTTTTTTTTTTTTTTTTTGCATTTTCCTGTTTTGGCAGTTGGTTAAATCAAGTTCAAATGATTTGCCTAAGATACTGTGTTAGGAAATATAGTGCATTTCCTGAATACCCCTGCAAAAGCCATGGGCACTGTTCTTTGGTTTGCCATGTTAGCATCTATGAAAGGGAAGCATAAGTCATAAGTCTATTTTAACGCCTATTCTTCTCTTCAGCTATGATTGTCCATTTAAAGTTCTCCTTGTTGCGAATAAGGTGGCTTAAGGCAAAGAGAGAGAAAGAGGATGAGGGTAGAAGACAGTCTAGGAGGAATGTCTGTCACTGAGTGATGAAGGCTTTCAGTGCCTACGACGTCTTCCTTATCAAAACACATGCTTCTCTATCTTGGTTGCAAATGAGAAGGGTTACTATTGAGAATTTGGATCTATATATCCTTCCTTTGAATCTGAGAAGGACCTGTGTCTGCTTCATTCAATAGAATATGACAGAATTGACACTATGTGATGTCCGAGGCTAGGTCCTAAAAAGGACTTGCAGCTTCCGCCTTATTGGTTAGAACTCACTTTTGGAGTTCCTGAGCTACTGTATTAAAAAGTTTGATTACTCTATAAGAAAGGCCAGGCCACACAGGGAGGCCACTGACAGCCGTCATGGTTAAAGTTCCCAGCTGGGTGGATCTTTCAAATCATTCCAGCCCACGTGCCAGACATGCAAGTGAAAAAGCCTCCATATAAGTCCAATCCATAACCATTTGAGTCACCCCCAGCTGTTTGAGTCTTCCCCGATGAGGCTGGCCCAGACATTGTGGAGACAATCCATCTCCTATGTAAACCAAAAAAAAAAAAACTTTGCCTTCGAGTTGATTCTGACTCGTAGCGACCTTATAGCCTGTCCCAATCCCTTACCTACAGAACCCGTGAACATAATAAAGTGGTTGTAGTTTTATGCCACTAAGTTTATTATACAGCAGTAGATGATTGGAACATCTTTGTTTTCTGTATCTGTTGGAGCCCCTGGATTGTGGGCTCCTTGAGGGCAAAGACCATTCTTAATTCACCTTTTTATGTATGCCAGCACTGTGACTGGAAAGCGATGGCTCTCAATCATTTTGATGTGTGAATAAATTGCTTTGGTCAACTAAATGGAATAGTGAACAGAAATTTCATTTTCTCAAATTGTTTTTTAATTTCTAAAAATTTCTATCTCGACATAACATTATAGGAGCCCTGGTGGCACAGTGGTTAAGCTCTTGTCTGCTAACCAAAAGATCTGCTGTTCTAACCCACCAACTGCTCTGCTGGAGAAAGATGTGGTAGCCTGCTTCCATGAAGATTTATAGCCTTGAAAATCCTATGGGTTAGTTCTACTCTGTCCTATAGGGTTTCCATGAGTTGGAATCGACTCGATGGCAACGGGTTTTGGTTTGATGTACCATTAAATGTTGGGTATCACAGAGGTTGAGGTAATCATGTAGGCTCTGCAAACCAAAACAGAGAAGGGAGAAATGACACAAAATTCTATACATGTAAAAAATTTTATCTGCAGAAATAGCTCTACAATTGTCCTATGCAAAAAGTTTGGGATCAATGGGAAAACAACTTTTTAGACACACTGAATAAAATGTAAATATCTTAATGGATTTCCCTAAAATTCACAGTCAGAAGTGGATTAATCAGTAAGCAAGGTATGCACAGGCTTACAATAAGAAAGGTATGTACGGGCTTAGTTCTGTTTACTTCCTAATATGTGGTACACAGTTTCACATGGGTTTCACGTCTTTGATATGGTGAAAAACAGGTGAAATTGTGCACTACAGATTAGTAAGCTTGTGCATACCTTGCTTATTAGGTAATCCATCCCTGCTCATAGTATGCAATAATGGATACAGCTTCTAAAAGTTGGGAAATTGCTTATGAATGTTGACTGTAAAGCTTGCTATCATTTCATCAACCCCTCTCTATCCTGGCAGAATAGGATAGGAGCCTATCATTTATCAGGCAGTATATGAAGAACTAAATTTGGTGTATGAAGGGATGGTTTTGAGATATCAGTGTATAACATTTGAAAGGGCTGGCTGTTCCAAATATAATTTACAAGATTAAGGAACATCTGGGGGTAATCTGAGACTTAAAACATACTATCAAAATTTACAATGAGCTATAAAATTAAATAACTTAATACCCATTTTAGGACTTGTGATGGTTAAGGCTGTGTGTCAACTTTGCTGGGTCATGATTCTCAGTGGTTTGGCAGTTATGATGTAGTTTGGTAGTTGTGTAATGGTGTAATCACCTCCATGATGAGACTGATATAATGTAATCACCTCCATGATGAGATCTGCTATGAGTAGCCAATCACCTAAAAGGGAGTTTTCTTGGGTGTGTGGCCTGCATCCAACATACATGGACTTTCTGTCAAAGCTTGCTGGCTTTTGCTCTGCTCTGGATCTTGCATTCAGCTCATCAACACCTGACCTCTGGTTCATGGGACCTGAGCCAGCAGCCTGACATCTTACCTACTGATCTTGGATTTGTCAGTCTTCACAGCCTGTGAGCCAGCAGCCTCTTGTCTGACCTGCCTATCTTAGGTTGCTCAGCCCCTGCAGCTATATGAGACAGGAAAAGCCTCTAGCCTGACACCTAACCCACAGTCTTGGATCTTGCCAGCCTCTACAACCACATGAGCTGTTTCCATGAGATAAATCTCTCTCTCTCTCTCCCTCCCTCCCTTTCTTATTCTATAAATATAAATATATATATACATACATGTATATACATACATATAAAACCCAAAACCAAACCCATTCCCATAGAGTAGATTCTGAGTCATAGCAACCCTATGCATATATGTATATATACATATACATACATACATACATGTATGTATATACATATGCTTCACTGGTTTTGCTGCTTTAGAGATACCCAACCTAAGACAGGGCAACAGCCTAAGACAGAGCACTCACCTGCATATAATCAAATATACCCCAAAAAAGAAGCACTCTGGATAAATTTTACATATAAATATATCCTTTGTCATATTGTCTTTATTATTAGTGCATTTCAGATATGGGAGTATTTCCAAAATAGTTTCTGCCTCCCCATTGGCCCTTGTGATTACATTATCTCTGCTTTCAATGTCATTTATGTATGCTTCTTTACCTAATAAGACTGTAAACTTCTAAGAGAGAAAATTGTATTGAATTTATGTTCACATATCACTCTTCAATTTCATGTTATTCAATATTGCTAAATAAAGATGTTATGTTACAATGTATGTGTATCCTAATCTGCCAAAAAGAAGACTTTTAATAAAATTTTTATTCTCCTGAGGCAAAACAAGTTGAAATTTAGAACTTTGAGTATCATTTTGAATGTGTCCTTTGTTATTAATTTTTTAAATGTACATGTAATGGATGCAAAAAGGTCCCTGTGTGGTGCAAATGGTTTGCTCTTGTCTACTAACCAAAAAGTTAGCATTTTGAATCCACCCAGTGACATCACAGAAGACAGACTTGGTGATCTGCTTCTGTGAATATTACAACCAAGAAAACCCTGTGGAGTAGTTCTACTCTGTTACTTGTGGGGTTGTCATGAGCCAGAATAGACTGGATGGCACAAGATGACACCAACACCATATGGTGGCTATGAGCCTGAGCCACTCTGTGGCAACTAACAACAACTGTATCAGTTTAGTATCTCTATAAAAATAGGCAAAGTTAGTTTAGTGTTTGTTCTAAATTAATTTGGAACAGATTCTAGGATCGTGTGTGTGTGTATGTGTAGAATACATATATTTTAATAATCACAAGCTAGCTAATAATAAACTATTTATAGAATTTTGCTATAAGTTACTTTCAAATGTACCAATAACTAAAGTATCGAATCAATGAATGGCTTATTAAAAATATATATATAAAAAATAGCTCAATTTTCATTACTCTGATTTCTCTGCTATTCTCTCATAATTCTTGTACACTGATTTTGAGGTCACAGCCAAATTTGTCTCTGGTAACCTAGCATATTTTTATTTGGACTTTTAAGATATGATCTATTTTCACTGGGAAAAGTTATTTCATATTTCAGTTCATTTTTCTAGTGCCTGGCTTCCATTTTCCTTTTTAATCACAATTCCCATTGATAGAAATAAAGGACAGGAACTCAGGAAAAACTTTTATTTACTTTAACTGTTAGCACAGTGGTTCTTAAAGCGTGGTTAAGACTGAAATCACTGAACTCACTCATCAAAGTAATTTTAGATAATCAAATTTTCCTAGATTTCTGGTTAGCCCAGCAATGAAGGATCTGTGCTATAGCTAACACGTCTTGCTTCACCTGGATAAACACCTCACAAGTGGTAGGAGAAGATATTAGACTAATTTGCCAAACAGTTATTTGGCTCCATGTCCCTCCACCCATAGGCTCCCCTTTTATAGATATTTTCAGCTAGTTACTCTCAGGTGTTGGGCCATGGATTAGGCCTCTGTTGTTAACTAGGTTCAAAATACTCATTGTCTTTGTAATAATAGTAGGAAGTAGTAAATGTTGTATGAAACTTTTAACAATTTTTTTTACCCAAAAAAACCCATTTAATGCCTACAAGAAGAATAATGCTCCTTGAGTAAGCCATCAGATGTCAGTTATATCTCTAATGTGGCCTGCCCTACACTAACGCTCAAGTAATAAAACCACAGAAGCAAGAGGCTAAAGCAATGGCATGGTGAAGATGCCAAATAGTGCCCAGCTGAGGCAGGGCCAAGATGGTGGAGTAGTCAGAAGTTTCAAGTGAACCTTCTTACAACAAAGACCTGAAAAAACAAGTGAAACGATTATATTTATGATAAGCTAGGAGCCCTGAACATCAAAAGCAAAGTTAGAAAATGGACTGAGTGGCAGGCGGAGGAAGAGATGGTTCAGAAGCAGATAGAGGTTGCCGGACCTGAATCACTGGGAACCCTCAGGCACCATTCCCGGGAGCGACTGTGGTGGGCTGGTGGTAGCATTTGGCTGCAGTTTCCTCAGGGAGAAACAGCCAGCCAGAAAGCCTACTCACACATCCAGAACCAGATAAGAATGGCGTTCTCAGCAAAAGCTAAGTACTTGAGTATGTTTTACCGTGCTCTCCACCCCCAAGCCAGCTTCAGTGGCTGTTGATTTCCCTGGGCCTGAGACAGGTCCTGCTGCATGGCCTGAGCCATCCTCCCAGCCTTGGAGAAGGAATGAATTCACAATTGGGGGAAAAGATAATCTGCCAGCTCCACTAACCTGGGGAGCTCAGGACAGAAGTGGCTCCTATCCAGACATAAACGGTCCACAGACTTTGAATACCTTTCCCCCCTGTATGGACTTGTGTGGGCCTATTTCAGGAGAATAGGCTCTTGTTGGCAGACTGCAACTGTTTCAGCTGTGTGGTGGAGAGGTGGGTGTTTGATGTTTGACACCACTTTGCCTATTAAACAGGGTCCTCACTTACCCACATCAGAAGCCTAAGGACTGGTGGCTCCACTCAGGTCACCCAGCCATCCATGACAGGGGTCCAAGGATAACTGGTACCTCCCAGCCCTTACAACAAAAAGGATTGGGTGCCCATGGTCCATCTGCAAAACCCACCCAGCCATGTGCTTAGGGAACAGGGGCGTGATTTCCTCACAGACACTCGGGTGTTGGTTGTCAGCCCCTGCCTTGTTCAAAGTGTGACCACCTGCTACAATCACATTCTGGTACCTACACCAATCACCCCTGACCCTCTAAGACTGTAGGACAGAGCCTGTACCACACACTTGATGACCAACTACCTGGAGACCTGAGCCAAATCCATACAAGAAAAGTGAATGGGCTTCTAGGCTGATATACCTGATAACAGCTCTAGCCATCCAGTGACAGGATGTTAGAGCTTCAAAGGTAAAAATAATCAAACTAGTTCACTCAAGCAATGTATTTGGGCATATCAAAACAAAACTAAAAGCTAGGATATAGTAAGCAAACATAAACTAATACAATAACTTATAGATGGCTCAGAGAAAACAGTAAATATCAAATCAGATAAAGAAGCAGATCATGATCGCTTCAACAAGCTCTCAAAAGAAAGAATCAAGGAATCTTCTGAATGAAGGTATCTTCCTGGAATTACCAGATGTAGAATATAAAAGATTAATATATAGAACTTTTCAAGACATCAGGAACGAGATCAGAAATGAGATTAGACAATACACAGAACAAGCCAAGGGACACACAGATAAAGCAGTTGAAGAAATTAAAAATGTTATTCAAGAACATAATGAAAAATTTAACAAGCTGCAACAATCCATAGAGAGCAGTCAGAAATTCAGAAGATTAACAATAAAATTACAGAATTAGACAACTCAATAGAAAGTCAGAGGAGAAGAACTGAGCGAGTAGAAGGCAGAATTGGGGAGATTGAGGATAATACACTTTGCACTAATATATTAGAAGAAAAATCAGATAAACGAATTAAAAAAAATGAAGAAACCCTGAGAATCATGTGGAATTCTATCAAGACAATCAACCCATGAGCGACTGGAGTACCAGAACAAGGAGGGATAACAGAAAATACAGAGAGAATCGTTGAAGATTTGTTGGCAGAAAACTTCCCTGATATGGTGAAACATGAGAAGACACCTATCCAAGATGCTCATTGAACTCTACATAAGGTAGATCTTAAAAGAAAGTCACCAAGACATATTATAATCAAACTTGCCAAAACCAAGAGAAATGAAAATCAAAACTACAGTGAAATTCCATCTCACTCCAACAAGGCTGGCAGTAATCCAAAAAACAAAATAATAAATGTTGGAGAGGTTGGGGAGAGACTGTAACACTTATACACTGCTGGTGGGAATGTAAAATGGTACAACCACTTTGAAAATTGATTTGGCGTTTCCTTAAAAAACTAGAAATAGATCTACCATATGATCCAGCAATCTCATTCCTTGGAATACATCCTAGAGAAATAAGGGCCTTTACATGAACAGATATATGCACACCCATGTTCATTGCAGCACTGTTTACAATAGCAAAAAGACTGAAGCAGCCAAGGTGCCCAACAATGGATAAATGTATAAATAAATTATGGCATATTCACACAATGGAATACTATGCATCGATAAAGAACAATGATGAATCTGTGAAACATTTCATAACATGGAGGAATCTGGAAGGCATTATGCTGAGTGAGATTAGTCAGTTGCAAAAGGACAAATATTGCATGAGACCACTATTCTAAGAAATCAAAAAATAGTTTAAACAAAGAAGAAAATATTCTTTGATGGTTACAAGAGTGGGAAGGGAGGGAGGGAGAGGGCTTCTCACTAGTTAGATAGTAGATAAGAACTATTTTAGGCGAAGGGAAAGACAACACAATACAGGAGAGGTCAGCACAACTGGTCTAAACCAAAAACAAAGAAGTCTCCTAAATAAGCTGAATGCTTCAAAGGCCAGCATAGCAGAGGCAGGGGTTTGGGGACTATGGTTTCAGGGGACATCTAGGGCAATTGGCATAATAAAATCTATTAAGAAAACATTCTGCATCCCACTTTGGAGACTGGCGTCTGGGGTCTTAAACACTAGGAAGTGGCTATCTAAGAGTCATCGATTGGTCTCAACACACCTGGAGGAAAGGAGAATAAAGAACACCAAAGACACAAGGTAATTATGAGCCCAAGAGACAGAAAGGACCACATAAACCAGAGACTACATCAGCCTGAGACCAGAAGGACTAGATGGTGCCCAGCTACAACTGATGACTGCCCTGACAGGGAACACAACAGAAAACCCCTGAGGGAGCAGGAGAGCAGTGGGATGCAGATCTCAAATTCTCGTAAAAAGAACAGGCTTAACGGTCTGACTGAGACTAGAAGGACCCAGGAGGTCATGGTCCCCAGACCTTCTGTTAGCCCAAGACAAGAACCATTCCCAAAGCTACCTCTTCAGACAGGGATTGGACTCGGAATATGGGATAGAAAAAGATACTGGTGAAGAGTGAGCTTCTTGGACCAAGTAGACACATGACACTATGTGGGCAGCTCCTGTCTGGAGAGGAGATGAGAGGGCAGAGGGGGTCAGAAGCTGACTGAATGGCCAAAAATTAGAGAATGGAGGGAAGGAGTGTGCTGTCTCATTAGAGGGAGAGCAACTAGAGTGTATAGCAAGTGTATATAAATTTTTTTTATGAGAGACTGACTTGATTTGTAAACTTTCACTTCAAGCACAATAAAAATGAAAAAAAAAAATGGTGCCCAGCTATTGTTTCATAATACTCTGCTACTATTTATAGCTGCTATTCATTGTCTGATCTCCTTCTTGAATGCACAGTCAATGTCCCTGGAGGCAACCATCAAGAAATCAAATGATATATTACATTTAGGTAAATCTGTTGCAAAAGAGCTTTATAAAATATGAAAAAGCAAAGATGTCATGCTGAGGACTGGGGTGTGCTTGACTCAAGCCATAGTATTTTCAATCACTTCATATGCATGTGAAGGCTGGACAATGAATGAGGAAGACTGAAGAAGAACTCATGTCTTTGTATTAGGGTGATGGCAAAGATTATTGAGTATACCATGGACTGCCAAGAGAAGGAACAAATCTGTCTTGGAAGAAGTACAGACAGAATGCTCCTTAGGAGGGAGGATAGCACAAGACTGAGCAGGGTTTTGTTCTGTTGTACGTAGGGTCACTATGAGTTGTAGCCACCTTGACGGCACCTAACAACAATAACAACCTTTTCACAAGCACAGCGTCTGCATTCTTAAAGGATTATTAAATAAGCAGCCATTCAGAATAAAACATATGCTCAAAGTCTATGCCGAAGAAAGTCTTATTTCAGAATAGTGGTCAGTGAACTGATCAAAGAATTTCTTTCAAAATCCTTGATCAATAGAATGTGTAAGGGAATGTTAAAATTTGATATATCTTAGAAAATCTGAAATGGCTGACTTGAGGTTTGAGAACGACTTCTCTGTGGCTAATTTCGTTTCCATGCTAGCAATAGCCATTTTCCATGTAGACATAACCATGAAACTAAGAAATGTCTAGTAATGATGATGTACCTACTATACTGCAACTCCCCTAAGAGAAGAATTTCCAGAATGATGACATAACTATCCTTCAATACCCACCCCTGTCATATGCCCTTGTAATTACCAAACTGTAACCAACTTAAGGAAGCTCTGGTGGTGCAGTGGTTAAACATTCGGCTGATAATCAAAAGGTTGGGAGTTTGAATCCGCCAGCCACTCCTTGAAAACCACATGCGGCAGTTGTATTGTGTTTTGTAGGGTCGCTAATTGACTGGATGGCAACAGGTTAACCAATCTAAGAAAGATACCTACATCCTTTTAAGTCAATTGGCTTACGAGCTTTTGTTACAGGAAATCCTGCCTTGTTAGTTCCCACCACAGAAAGTCCTACCTTATAAACGATCTACTACCAATCAAGTAATGTCTTTCAATGATCTAAGTTAGTAAATACCAATCAAGTAAGGTGATTCACATCCTTTGTTCCCACCTTATGAAATGTCAGTGCTGAGTTGCCATATTGGATTACAGGATTCCCCAGCACGGCATTCAGTCTATCTGCTACTCAAGCTGATTCTATATTTTCAATAACTCTCTCAATTTTACATCAATTAGAGTACAGATGGTTGTTCTATGATACATCACACCAAACAACCAACGCACAATTTGTGAATATAGTCCTCAGCGTTTTGACTAGCTTGAAGGTAAGATGGAATTAGTGTAAATTACAGTCTATGCTACATACCTCAAGGGAATTAACATGGTGTTAACAAAACTTTTCATCTTGCACGAGAAAAGTGCATGAAACAAGCAGTAGACATCATTATATGATGTGCTGTGTTTTCTGGTTTAGATAAGTGCTTTGTGTGTTAAAGGAGTTAGAGGAATCAAGAATTTTTTTTTTCAAAGAACAATATTTGAGTAAGGCCCAAAATGTAGCTGGAATGGTACTTAGGAGAGGGGATTAAATAGAACACTTCAATTTAGTAGATTGAGTGCAAAACCATGGCAAGAGAATGAAAGATCTGGGTAAAACTGTTGAAGAAAACTTATTGCGGATTTTATTACTGGCTTGATGGGGGAATGATGGTAAAAATTTAAGCTAGGGCTACTGAACTTACATCTATAATTAAGAGGAGAGGGCTGTGGATGGTGAGTCCTCCTACAATGATATGAAAAAAAT
The DNA here is from genome assembly GCF_024166365.1 of Elephas maximus indicus. Classification (NCBI taxonomy): domain Eukaryota; kingdom Metazoa; phylum Chordata; class Mammalia; order Proboscidea; family Elephantidae; genus Elephas; species Elephas maximus. The sequence continues at coordinate 78,949,852 of NC_064819.1, forward strand.
TTTACATGTGTGTTTGTATGTGCAAATTTGTTTGTATGTGTATAAAAATGTTATGCTTCTGGAGAAAGGGTTCCTAGCATTTATTCTAGTCTCAAAGATGTCTACTTTTCCTGACGTATACAAACCGTGGTATAAAGCTTGAGGCCTTAAAGATTTTAAGGTTATACTATCTTGGGAATCTAAAAAGACACGTTTTGGGGACTTGTGCAATGAATACTTTTAGGCAGTAGGAAAAAAATATGTTCTCTGTCAATGAAATTTTATTTGAGGACGATCACCATAGTAGTTCTAAAAGTAGCAAAAATAGAGCAACCAGGAGAGAATTAGATTATTTAGCTAAGTAAATTTCAAGTCTTTAGCAAGGCCTATCGTTTTCTTTTTTTTTGATCAAGAAGACCCTTGCAACCAACCTTTTAAAAGCTCCCTTTACATCTTTGTTTCTAAGTGTGTATATAAGGGGGTTCAACATGGGTGTGATGATTCCATAGAAAAGGGACACCATCTTTCCCCGGTCCTTGGAGGCAGAGGATGGTGGTTGCAGATACATATAGATGGCAGTGCCATAAAAAAGTGACACTACAATTAGGTGTGAGCCACATGTCCCTAATGCCTTCCGCCGACCTTCAGCTGACTGTATTCTCAGCACTGCTTGAGCAATGAAAGCATATGATATAAGGATGAGTGTCAGGGGTATTAGAAGGAATAGCACACTGATGAAGAATAGTTCAGCCTCATTTGCTGTTGTGTCAACACATGACAACTTGAGCAAAGCAGGGACTTCACAGAAAAAATGATCCACTTCTTTGTGGCCACACTGTGGCATCTGAAGGGTCAAGGTGGACTGCAATACTGAGTTGCTAAAGCCACTAATCCAGGATGCAGCTGCTAGCTGGAGGCAGAGCCTTTGGTGCATGATGACTGAGTAACGGAGAGGCCGACAAATAGCTACAAATCTATCAAAGGACATGACAGCCAGGAGAAGGCATTCAGTGGAACCCAAGGCCAGGAAAATGAAAAGTTGGGCCACACAGCCACCATAACTAATTACCTTCCTGGTGCTGCATATATTTATCAGCATTTGTGGAACTGTGCTTGTGGTGTAGCAAAGGTCCAGGAGAGACAGATTGGTAAGAAAGAAATACATGGGAGTATGGAGTTTGGAGTCCAGATGTGACACAAGAATTATTGCCAGATTGCCAAAGATAGTCAAGATATAGGAAACCAGGAACACCACAAAGAGTGGAAACTCTAGCCACGGTAGATCTGAGAAACCTAACAGGATAAATTCCCATGGGATGCTCTCATTTACCTTATTCATGTTAAATGGTTCAACTCTTGGTTCCCTGAAATAAAAAAAAGCCAGCAATTCAATAAAGGCATAGTTATTGGCTATGTCAGTTATAATCATTTTGCTAGCAATTTGCAGAAATTTTTATAACAATACTATCAATAATGTGAAAAATGTATGGATAAAAATATAAATATTTCTTTCCAAGTATTTCAAGTGAGTTTCTATATTTGTAAAAGTATATCAACAAAGTGAATTTCAAAAATTTAAAAGTATATCATAAGTTTCAATATTCACAGAATTTATCCTTTGATCTTTTGTTGTTGTATAAACACATTGTTCTCACTTCTTTCCATACTATTAGGTATATATAGACACAGTTCCTGCCATTTGGTATTTCTCCACAAAGTCAATGAGATTCCCTGATTATGTGAATCAGTTAAATTGTTTAACTCCACACCTTCTGCAAAAACAAATAAATAAACAAAAAAACAATACATCTACCAACTATCTAGCAAGTTGTCAGACATGTTTGAAGGAGACATATCCTTTTGCTGTGAGTAGCTCGTAGAAGTAGTGTAGGATTTTTAATAACAGGGAATTTGCTGTCTGAGAGGCCTGGGCTCATATTCTTACGGTCCCTGATTAGTTACATTGCCCTAGGAATGTTTCTTCTCCTTTGATCTTCAGGCTCCTTTTTTGTAAAATGAAGATAACGATACTGTTTAAAGTTGTCTTGATGTGAAATATAAGTGATTTATTAAATGCACAGAGCCTAGCCTCTGACATTTAGGAAAAGAGCAGTGTGAAATACATATACATAGGAAACCCTGGTGGTGTAGTGGTTAAGAGCTACCACGGCTAACCAAAAAGGTCAGCAGTTCAAATCCAGCAGGAGTACCTTGGAAACTCTATGGGGGCAGTCCTACTCTGTCCTATAGGGTTGCTATGAGTTAGAATCGACTCAAGGGCAATGGGTTTGGTTTTTGGGTATATGTATATATATATAAACTATAGTGATCCAAGATTTCTGAGGGGCTCAGAGAAGATTTACTTAAGATTTTTAGAACTTTAAATTTCCTAGGGTTACCAATGGAAAGGAAAGAGGGCTGTGGCGGTTCAATGGTAGAATTCTTGCTTTCCATGCGGGACAGCTGGCCAATGCACCTCGTGCATAGCCGCCATCTGTCCATTAATGGAAGCTTGCGTGTTGCTGTGATGCTGAACAGGTTTCAGGGGAGCTTTCAGACTGAGAAAGACTACGAAGAAAGGCCTACTGATCCGCTTCTGAAAAATGGTCTCGCCTCAAATCAATCATGGGAATGTCACAGGATTGGGCAGCTTTTCATTCTGTTATGCATGGGATCTCTGTAAGTCAGGAGATAACTCAGTGGCAGCTAACAACAACTAATGGAAAATGGCTCTGCAATTTGAAAACTCACTTTTCCATTCCCGCCATAATCCCCAAACCATAGACCTCATTAATAGGGATCATAGTAACCATCTGCTGTGAAGTACACATGTGATCTTTAATGTAAATTGCCTGGCTTAGTGCCTGGCACAGAGAAACACAGCTGTGTAGTAGAAGTATGACAGGGATGCAGGAACTCTGAGATGTTTTGGGCAGAAACTATTCGGAGTTCTAAATTTCCTAGAAGTGCTATTACAAGTCAATTCCATAAGCTAAAAATGTATTCATCACAACAAACTCTTACCATGACACATTATAATTTTTTCATTAGTATTCATGTTCAACAAATTGTTAGCAATGTGTATTTAAATCTTCTACTTTTCCAGAGCTGTTAATCCCCTCAAAAATGTCCCCTTACTCTCAGCTGATAAGAAATTTGAGGTGTATAGTCATAGACACGGATATGAAATGATGTTCAAATACATGTTTAAATGAAAAAAGAAAGTTGCTGACATTTCTATAGCATGGTCCCATTAGTTAGAGAAAGGACATCGTTTCATAATATTATTTTACATATATTTATATATACAAGTGCTTACATATAAATAAAAAGTTAACTTGAAAGAAACAAAAGAAAGTGTTTCCCTGGGAAATGGGGATAGGGAGAGTAAAGCAGAATTTACTTATAATGTTTTTTGTTCTAACTTTTTTTAATAAGCAGGCATTAATTTTATAATTAAAAAAATCTACTCACCAGCTCACTTTCTGTATTTTACTCTCAAACTAGCATTGTTTTTGTTTAAGACTTTGACCCTCCAAAAGAGTGCAAACCTTTATAAGAAATTTGATTTTTTAAACTCTTAATACTTCTTTAAAATTTCTTTTGAAGAAAGGCAAAATAGTGCTGCTGAGGAATTTGGCAAAATGGGATAAATGGCATCAGTAAAGAGAGATTTCACATACTTCACAATTTCCTTGAGTGTTGTACATATCCCCTCAAGTCTATGCAGCTGGGGTGACCCCCGTTACCAGGACTGCTTAATTTACTCCTGCTGTCCTGGCATAGTCACTAAGAGATCCCCTCCCATTCTCAGGAGTGTTCCTGTCTGGATGATAAGTTATAAGTTCACCCTAACTGTAATATTGAAAAGTGAAATAATTTTCATATTATTATTCAGGAAGTATCTTATCAATGAGAACTTTGCATGTTTTCTCCTCTAACCCGGGATAATTGCCTTTCCTGATCAGGGCTAAATCTGGCGCTTCTCCTCTAGAACTTGGAGGCCCTCTCTGTAGAAGTTACAGAAGGAGGAGTCAGTTAACTCCTTTGCAATCAATTGACCCACCTCACTCCTTAATTCAGTACTTATAAAAGTAATAAACTGCTTTTGTCATCAATACAATATATTGGTTAGTGTTTCCTGTTGTATGTAATATCTCCCCAAGTTCTGTAGTCAGTGAGTCACCCAGAAAACCCAAACCCAGTGCCGTCGAGTCGATTCCGACTCATAGCAACCCTATAGGACAGGGTAGAACTGCCCCATAGAGTTTCCAAGGAGCGCCTGGCGGATTTGAACTGCTGACCTCTTGCTTAGCAGCTGTAGCACTTAACCACTATGCCACCAGCCTTTCCCAGTGAGTCACAGGGAAGTGAAAAAGAATATTTATCACTCTAGCAGGAAGCACTGGAGCTGAATAAGAACAATGGGGCTGGAAAGAAAGGTGGGGTTGGGGGGGGAACTTGGTAGATTTCAGAGCACTGACTTCTCTTTTTCTGCTTTACACACTTTTGTGCACATTTGTTCATCTTCCAAACACGCAGTAACCTCAAATATTTATCCACTCTTGACAGCATATCTTCGGATTAAATAGTTATGGCATGTTTTGAATTTTAGTATTTTTAAGTAATTTGAATTTTGGTTTTTGTCTTTATTATTAGGACTGAAGTATCTGTAAATAACTAAAAAAAAAAAAAAAACTAGTTTCTGTCTGCACTTTGAAATTCTATCAGATAGGCTACTAATTATTTACCTGTTAATACCTGTGCCAGTTGTTTGCAATTGTAGCTAATACTTCAAAGCCCATAGAGTGGATCGCTCTACTTTTGCCAGCATCTCCAGATAATGTTTTTCTCATTTTCAGTAGCAAGCATTCAACTGGACAGCAAAACAAAACATTTGAATTATGTGAGGTGCCAAGGGAATCAGAAAGGGAGCATAGCTACTGGGTTACAACAGAACTTAATGGAAGGAAAAGATTTTAGAAAGCTGCTGATGGGATTTTACAAATCCTTCTGGCCTGGGCATCAGTGATCATCTTAGAATATTTTAACCCTGAGTTTAGAACACAGCATCACCTCCTTTATTACTTGTACATTGGTTGACCTTATGTCTGTCACCTGTCTATTGAATTTTCTCATTCCATATCTGAGCCTGAACGTTAAAAAAAACAAGATTCATCAAAGCCTTGGAAGCGTCTTTTTAATCTGCATTATGGAAAAGGCATCGAGATAAGAGAGGTAACAAGAGTTTTACTTCCAAATCTGCCGGTAAGTTAATGTACAATTGGACCAGTTAGTTAATAGCTTTGGATGTTAGTTTTATCTTCTGTAACGTTATGGATTTTCTTTCTTTTCTATTGTGGTAAATACAAGGTAGTAAAACATTTGTTATTTCTATAGTCTTCACATGTATAGTTTAGTGATATTAATTATACATTCATCATGTTGTTCAACCATCACCATTAACCCTTCCCAAATTTTTCCATCACCCTTAACAGAAGCTCAGTGTCCAGGAACCATCATGTCTTCCTTTCCCCCTCCCTCCCATCTACCCCTGGTAACTACTAATAAACTTTGATCTAGAGACACTTGCCTGTTCTGGATATACATTATGGGTTTTCTATTTTCTTTTCATGATAAAAACTGATTACTCTCATGCTTTCTCAAATTATCTCATATCCCTATGTATGTATGGAAGGCTTCCAAATACCATATAAAACGTCTACCTTCATGCTGGACTATAAGGATGAATTATAGCAGTGAATTTTTTCACTCAGCTAATTTAATACATCCCAGCTTGGCTTAACAGTACACAGAAGTTTGTCCAAAAAAATTTCCAGTTTATGAAACCTTAATTTGGTAGGCAGAGCTCAGAGAGGTTAGTTTCCCAAGGTTCTAGAGCTAGTAAGTAGTGGTCTGAAGATTAGAACATAAAACTCCTCACCTGCTTTAAAGTTCGTATTTCTCATAGAGATTACAAATATATTCAAAATAGCATTATATATTAAAAAATTGTACATAGAAACTGAAGCTAAGTGAATCAGATTTTTCCTAGCAGATAATATGGTCTGTTCTTGAGATGTGAATTATGAACAGTTCATGAGATGTGAATGCTTAGAATACTCAAATTTTAGTATCATATTATTTGCTAATTTTCTGAAATATAGTCTACTTACCTCCTTTTTAAGCACTAGAGATGGATCAATTTATTTTTATGTCCAAAAAGCCTTGAATTCAAATAGAACTAATTTAAAGAACATAGATACAATGACATCTTCATATGCTACTTAATTGTATAACTAATTTGATGAAATTCGTTAAACTTCTTTTAGTTCCACTCCATATGTAGCAAGTCATGCAGTCTCCATTCAGAGTAAACTGGAGGATAAGAATGCAGTATCGCAGATGACCAGGACGTGTTGTGCTCTCATCACATTGCTCAGTGCTAGGGAATCAATTACAATTTTCAGAGATTTTTTTCCAATCGGTGTTACAAAATGGATAAGAAATATGGTGTACTTTCTCTGTCAATATTGGTGTTTGTTTTTGGTCTCTGGCAAAAGTCTCAAACACTAAATTGCAAAACTCTCACCTGTAGTTTATAGTAATTAACCACATATCAACTGGGAAGAGAGAAGGAGGAGATCTCTATGAAGCAGTATTTCATCATTGATTTGCTCAGCAAAACTATCTTTCTCTAGGGACTGAATCCTCAACTTTTTCTACAGTAGGACTAATAAACCCTATCAAAGAAAGTTTGAGTTTTGTGTTGTGAATTGGGATTAGTTTCCTTTTGAAAACTATTCAATGAGTTTTCTGAAGCCATCTAATTCTTTCCATCAGGAATTTGTTATTTCATGTATAACTTGTCTAAATTTCCACATCAGGTCATGTCACCAAGCCTTTGATTTCTATACCAGAAAATAGAGCCCTACTTAATGTATGTTAAGAAAATTGCTCATTAACTTGGGTCATCATGAATCAGAATGACACAATGGCAACTTTTTTTTTTTCTGGTACATTTTACATAAGGCAGTTTAAAAAATTATTATGTAGTCAGTACATCTATCTTTTCTTTCATGAATTTTGAAATTCCAGGACTAGATACGAAGGTCTTCCTCAGCTCGATATTGTATATGCCCCTTAGAGTTTCTTGTAAGATTTGAAAATTTATTTATATTATAGCATTTAATCCTTTAAGAATTTATTTTCTTATGCAATATTGAGGTTCATTTCTTTTCCAGATGTTTAGATTTGGAAAACATATATTTATAATTCTGAAAAAAAAAAAAAAGAAGATTTAGGATCTATACCATGGGGGAGAGAGTTTTTAACAAATCTGAAACAACAACAAGAACAAATTGCCCTGTTGGAAAATGACAAATGATACGCTAGATAATTTAGAGAATAGCAAATCCAAATGACCAATAGATATAAGAAAATACATTTAAATTCTCAAATAGAGAAGGATGTGTTAAAGTAATGCTGATAAAGCTCTTCATACTCACCAGGTTGGAAACAAAAGAATTGAATTCTATTGCTAGTAAGGATGAAGGAAAAAGACTACTTGTAAATTACTGGTGGAAATTCAAAGTGTTATAGATTTTGCTGGAGAGAAATATGGCAATAAAAAAATAGCTGCTAAAAATTACATATATTCTCAGCTTAGCACTCTCACTTCAAGGAATTTTTCTCATGGAGAGGAAATTAATGGTATATGATGACATATGGACAATGATGTTCATTGTAGAAATATACTTTAATGGCCAAAGATGGAGAAAAATGTGCAGTCCTTCAATAGGGAATTTGCTAAATAATTAATATATCCACAGGATAGAATAATATGTATCCACGTAAAATGAGGAAATACAGCTCTAACGGATGGCATACAGTTACAGTCACAAGACATTGCTGATGACCTAATAAAAATGGAGGAAAATGTACATAACATGGTGTAAATATTTCTTTTATAAAAATATTCAAAACATCCTAAATATGATTTTGGAAACCCTGGTGGTGTAGCAGTTAAGAGCTATGGCTGCTGACGAGAAGCTTTGCAGTTTGAGTCCACCAGAACAAATTCTTTGGGTAAAGTTAATTTTTTTTATCCCACAGTGTCTTTTTGCTATTTTACTGCTGAGTTTTTCCTCTTTCATCCATTGATTTTAAAGAGTTTTTCATGTATTGAAGTTTGTTAAAAAATAATCAAACACAGAGAAATCGTGTAGGGTTTATTTGTGCTGTTAATCAGTATACATACATGGAGACCATTTTGTTTTAAAAAAAAAAACAGGCTCAATCTAGGCTAGTTATAATGAGGCTTTTAAAAGAGAAGAGGAGGAAACAGAGTAGACAGTTAACCGTTGGCTAGTCTCAACACGATTGATTGAGTCATGTCCCTCTTTCTGACATCTGCTGACATCAGGTTACTAGGTGGTCTCTGTGGCCCCCATTCATTTGCACAAATCCTTGGGTATAGTCCGGAGTTTTAAAAAGATAGTAAAGGTAGGGAATTCTAAGCTTTACATCTCAGGAAGCAAAGGACATGTTTAAGGTTAAATTCCCTGCACAAGTTAAACCCTGAGCTAGGTTATGGTTAACAGGCATTAGAGTGGATGAAAAAATAAGACTCTACTAAATGCTATCTATAGGGTTGCTATGAGTCAGAACAGACTTGACAGCAACAGGATTATTTTGGTATATGCTATCTACATAAACCCCACTTTAAATATAAATGACACAGGTAAGTTAGAAGTAAAAAGATGGAAAAATATTTACCATACGAACCATAATGAAAAAAAAAAACAGTATTTGCTATATTAATATTGGATAAAACAGGCTTCAGAACAAGGAATAGTGCTAGGGATAAACAGAGATATTTACCTAACGATAAAGGGATTGATTCGAGATGACATAACAATCCTAAATGTGTATGATCTTTGTAATAGATCTTCAAAATACAGGAAGCAAAAATTGATAGAACTGAAATGAGAAATAGGGAAATTGACAATTATAGTTGCTGGCTTTAGCTTTCCACTCTTAGTAATTAAAAGGAAAAATAGACAAAAATTCAGGAGAGAGAACTTCCCCATAGAGTTTCCAAGGAGCAGCTGGTAGATTCAAACTGCTGACCTTTTGGTTAGCAGCCAAGTTCTTAACCACTATACCACCAGGGTTCTGGTAAGGGTTCTGGTAAGGTAATAGACGACTTGAACAGCAATATCAACTAAATTGTTCTATAGATATTTATTGGACACTCTGCTAAACTACAAGAGTATACAGATTCTTTTCAAGTTCACAGTCACCAAAATAGATGATATTCTAGGTCATACAATAAATCTCAACAAATTTAGAATTGAAATCCGAGGAGGTGTGTTCTCTGACCATAACCCCAAACCCAGTGCCATACAGAATTAAATTAGCAGTCAAAATAGAAATATATCTGGTAAATCCCTAAATGTCAGCATATTTCTGAGTAACACATGGGCCAAAGAACTAATTACAAGGGAAATTATAAAATATTCTGAAATGAATGAAAATGAACAACCAACAAATAAAAAATTGTAAGATGTAGTTAAAGCAATGCTGAAGGAAAAACTTACCACATTAAATGTTTGTATTAGAAAAGAAGAAAGATAATAATTAAATAGTATAGGCTTCTACTGTTAAAAAACTAGAAGAGAAAGAGCAAAGTAAATTCAAAGCAGATAATGTGCTTATCTACATAGAAAATTCTAAGGAATTCAAAACAGTCTATAGAACTAATAAGTGAGTTTTAAAAGGTCATAGATATCAGGTCAGCATACAAAGGTCAATTACATGTTTTTATAATAGCAATGAACAACTGAAAATTAAAATATAAAAAAAAAACATTTAAAATAGCATCAAAACATGAAATAATTAAGGATAAACAACGAAATATATGGAAGACTTGTACACTGAAGATTATAAAACACTGTTGAATGAAATTAAAGGAGACCTCAATAAATGGAGAGATACGCTGTGTTCAAGGATCAGAAGACTCAATATTGTTAAGATGTTCATTCTCCCTAATTAATCTATACATTTGGAGCAACATTAGTAAAATATTCCAGGAGTCTTTTTTCTTTTATATAGACAAACTGACTCTAAAATGTATGTGGAAATTAAAGTACCTAGAATAGCCAAAATAATCATGAAAGAGAAGAACTTATACTTTTTGATGTCAAGACCTTTACAAACCAACAGTAATAAAACAGCATGTTTGCAATAAAGAGAGACATATAGAACAATGGAACAAAATAGAGTTCAGAAAAAAATCCACACACGTATAGTTAACTGATTTTCAAAAGAGGTGACAGGTAATTCAAAGGAGAAAACACTCTTTTTGACAAATATTTCTGAAGCAATCAAATATCCATATACAAAACACAGCCTTGACTATTAACATCCACCATTGTGAAAAACTGAAATTGCTTAGAGAAACTCCAAAAAATTAGTGTAACAATATTTTTACGGAGAGTACATATAATTAGAATCAGGCAGCATCACCCAAACAGGTCGGGAAGGTGCTCCAAAGAGGGGACAGTTAAAGCGAGTTATAATTTCTCAGAAGATAACATCAAAGCACAGGGCAGGTTACAGAAACAGTCGCCAAGGACATGCCATACCTCCTAAAGCAGCTTCTGGTCAGATCTGGGAGTTCCTTCTTCTGGAAGCTGGCTACACATGCATAATTTTCCAAAGGAACTCAATGCCTAAGGCAAAACATTCTCCACTAAGCTGCTCACTAGGCTACTGCTTGACCTGAAAGTGACTCCAGGGAACCAGTTCCTACAAGGTTCCAAAAGGATACCTAGAGCACCGTCCAGTCTGAGGGGAGCGGCGCAAGGAGTAGACGCCGCCGCCGCCTAAGCCGCAGCCTCAGCCTCAGTTTCATCCTTCGGGCTTGGGATCTGCTGCCGGGAAGCTTTGGCCCCGCAACCCCGCGTGCTGCGGTCGCAGGTTACTACCTCCAGAAAGAAAAACTGACACCTTGCATCCTGGAAGTTTACTTAAGCATCTGAAATTAGGGTCTTCTTTCAAATTTGGACCTGGCTAATCGAGGAGCAACAAGACCCAACGGGCCAAATACTGGAAATAAAATATGCCAGTTCAAACTAGTACTTCTGGGAGAGTCTGCTGTTGGCAATTCAAGCCTAGTGCTTCGTTTCGTGAAGGGCCAATTTCATGAATTTCAGGAGAGGACCATTGGGCTGCTTTTCTAACCCAGACTGTGTGTCTTGATGACACAACAGTAAAGTTTGAAATATGGGATACAGCTGGTCAAGAGCGATACCACAGCCTAGCACCAATGTACTAAAGAGGAGCACAAGCAGCCATCTTTGTATATGATATCACAAATGAGGAATCCTTTGCAAGAGCAAAAAACTGGGTAAAAGAGCTTCAGAGGCAAGCAAGTCCTAACATTGTAATAGCTTTATCAGGAAACAAGGCTGACCTAGCAAATAAAAGAGCTGTAGATTTCCAGGAAGCACAGTCCTATGCAGATGATAACAGTTTATTATTCACGGAAACATCAGCTAAGACATCAATGAATGTAAATGAAATATTCATGGCAATAGCTAAAAAGTTGCCAAAGAACGAGCCACAGAATCCAGGAGCCAATTCTACCAGGGGAAAAGGAGTAGACCTTACGGAACCCACACAGCCAACCAGGAGTCAGTGTTGTAGTAACTAAACTCTAGTTTGAACTAGCTGGAATATTCTTCTGCTTCCTAAACGTTAACAATGGAATTGGAGCGTTTAACCAGCCCAGTATGACTTCCAAAAAGAAGAGACTTACGATAGAGTCAAGTTTCTAATACAGAATTATTTTAAGTGTTTTGAACTTAATTTTTAATAACATGCATGTGTCCCTCTGACTAATGTTTCAGCAGTAGAAGGGAGAAGTAAGAGCTGTGTGTACACTGGCTTCGTTGGAAGGTTAGGGGAATCATTTCTCATCAGCAGGGACATAGAAAAATGATTGTCTGGACCCACAGTTAAGCAGCCAGTTCCTCCAAACTGGTACAGTAGTCTATGAGAAAGATCTGGAATTTACTCATTTGGGCCTTTCAAAAACATTGTCTTTTTAGGAGACTCTAAAGATAGTTATGTTTAGCTACAACATTCGGGCAAATGGTAATTTCTCCTGGTATCTGTATTTAAAGTGTGCATTCCACGTTTTAATAAACTAGCCACAAGAACACAGCCCCACATCTTCAGGGGAAAAATGAACACAGGTGGCAGACTGTATCTAAATTATAGCCAGTCCTGTTATTTCTTAAATGGTGGTAAAAATCAGATGTAACCCATCTTGCTTTAGAAATACGAAAACTGATAAACGCATTTGATGGGTAGTGTTCCCTTCAAACGTGAGCTCTTCAATAAAAATGAAACAGACCGGGTGTCTGTGATTTCGGTTTAATCACTGCTGGCCATTTGCATAGGGTGGTTTTGTTGTTTGGGGGCAGGGAGGGAGCTTGTTCCCTTGGGACATAATACAGTCAATGCACTAACAATTATGTACATTCAAACTTGATTACTTTAAATTCGATCTTCAGATGTACTGTAAATAGGGTACTGCATTGTAGCCTCCATATATGTTTAATACTTTTCTGTAATATTTAAGAGTTGCTTATAAGTGTACAAAATGTACACTTATTAAAACAGCTAAGTATTTCTCTCCCCCTTTCAGAGGAAGGGGCTTCAGTTGTTCCTACATTGCTAGACCCATAATAAACAATGTATCTGTAATTCATAACCTAAGTATTGCGATGTTAGCAAGGATCTTTCAGCCAGCTTTGTTTCCCAAAGTTCATGTTATTTGGATTAGTTCAGTATATTGCACTAATTCTTTAGTTCTTTTCATTGTATGAAATCTACCATGTGTCAGAGATGATTTAATCTATTTAAGTGATAAACTGCTAGCAGAACTTGTATATTTACAGTAATTGAGAATTAGTAAGGAAAACCATTTCCCAGTGTTTAGTTTTATATTGAGGTGCTCAGGTTTGAATAAAGTGGTATAAACAGCAAAAAAAAAAAAAAAAAAAAAAAGGGTACCTAAGGGCAGATGGCCTGTGTAGATAACCTCAATTTTATGAACCCAGAAAATCAGATTCAAGGAGAATCAAAACGATTTTGTCACCATATAAAAAAATTACTCAAAAAGAATTGCAGATCCAAATGTAAAAACGAAATGCGCAAAACCTCCAGAAGAAATCTTAGGAGAAAACTTTTCACTACTTTGGATTTGGAAAGCATTTGTTACAACACAAGAAGCATAAAAGATTAAAAAATTAAAAAAAAGATTTCATTAAAATTAAAATATGCTGCTCTTCAAGAAATGCTGTGAGTAAATGACTAGATAAATTGCGTACTTGGAGAAAATATTTGATAAATATTTCATAAGATACCTGCATTCAGAGTATGTAAATAGGTTATTACGATTCCACAATAAGAAGACAATCGCCTCTCCCCAAATGGTCAAAGGATTAGAACAGGTGCTTCATCGAAGAAGAGATATAGGTGGCAAACAAGCACATGAAAAGGCTGTGTTGTGTAGTTTAGTGCCTTTGGAAGATGAAGTAGACGGGAGCTCTTTATATAAGGGGGACAGGAGAGCTTGCACTCGGGAGGAGGAAGAGACAGAGGGTGGTGACATTCTTCAAATAAGATGGTCCCTATGTAGTTAAACGTTAAGCCAAGGAAATGGTTCCTATAGGAAAGATGTAAGGGAGAATGGGAGAGTTTGCACCTGGGAAGAGGAAGAGACAGTGGGTGGTGACATTCCTCAGTAAGATGGTCCGTACGTAGTTAAATATTAAGCCGCGAAAATGGTCCCTATAGGAAAGATGTAAGGGAGAGTGGGAGAGCTTGCACTCCGGAAGAGGAAGAGACAGGGGGTGGTGACATTCTTCAATAAGATGGTCCTTATGTAGTTAAATTTTAAACCAAAGAAATGGTCCTTATAGGGGTCCCTAACTTGATAGGGTCCTTAACTTAAGGAAGTGGTCTCTACAGGGGTCCCTGACTTGGCTGTTAAACGTTAACAGGGAGAAATAAGAGAAAAAGGGTATAAAAACTTTAAGAAAATGACTATCAGGGCTCTCAGACTCTCCCTCTGAGCAGCCCGCTTGACGCTCTCTGGTCAGCTGTATTTTCACTGTTAAGTCTCTGTTAACTAATAAAACCCCTTGCTTGCTTGACACTCTTTATCTCAGTGCTTGAATTCTTTCCTACACTAAAGACAAGAACAGAGGCTATTCTCTGGTAATATATTCTGGTGCCCTGACTCAGATCGAAAACTTACTCCTCTTTCGTCCAGAAAGTGGTGAGTCCACGTCAGAGCTCGGGCTCTCTTTCTTTTTCCTTTCCAGCCCAGCGCAGAGGTATCCCTACCTCTACGTGTGTGTGTGTGTGTGTGTTTTGTTTCTTCTTGGGAGAGAGGTCTGAGAGGTGCTAGAAAGATTTGTCTGTGCTTGGTCTGTTAACAAGAATATGGTAATAATGAGTGTCTGACTCTTTCAGACTCCGAAGAAAAGAGGCACTTCCTCCCTCTGCTTTGCAGAGGTGTCTGGGTCAAACCCGAGACGTGCAGAGATGTCTGGGTCAAACCCGAGACGTGCAGAGGCCTCGCAGGGACTTCCAACCTCGCTTAATTAACAACAATCAAGGTGTCAGTTTCAATAGATAGTAAAGTTTGCCAATGAAGTGAAGACTTCCCAGACAGAGACAATAAGAAGTTTCTAGGCAAGAAACTTCAGGACAGGCTACACAGTAAGACTAATTAATTTTGGAAGCCCAATACAGTAAGAAGTTTCTAGACAAGGAACTTCAAGATGGGCTACACAGTAAGACTAGTTAATTCTGGGAGCCCAATGCAAACAAGGACAGAGGCAATAAGAAGTTTCTGGACTAGAAACTTCAAGACGGGCTACACAGTAAAAACACACACAGACTAGTTAATTCTCGAAGCCCAACTCAGTAAGAAGTTTCTGGACAAGACACTTCGGAATGGGCTACACAGTAAAAAAAACAGTAAGACTGCTTAATTCTGGAAGCCCAACATAAAAAAGACCCCGGGGACAGAGGCAGTAGGAAGTTTCTAGGCAAGAAACTTCAGGTGTGGGCTACACAGTAAGACTAGTTAATTCTGGGAGTCCACGCCTGAGAAGAGACGATGTCTCCAGGCAGTGACTTAACATAGGGGGCACAGAAGACGTCCTACCCCCATGACTCGCTCTGTTCCTTTTCAGATGAGAAACAAAAACTCGGTACCACCAGCCTCGCTCTGGGATATATCCTCAAAAATTGAGACAGGTTTGACCCTCAAACCCTAAAGAAAAAGAGATTAGTCTTCTTTTGTAACACCCTGTGGCATCAATATAAATTGAGAGATAGAGAAGTCTGGCCAGAACACTATCATCAGGCCTATATTATATATGTGGAAATGCAACTTATATATGCCTACCCACAAATTGGATGGGATTGTGCACAGTAGGATATGTCCTCCCTCCTGTGTCTTTAGCTGAAGCAAGAGTTCGTATCCCTTTACATTTAAGCGCCACTCATAAGGTGACAAAAAGAACAGTGCCCCTAATTCCCATATTAATAAGACTTAACAGCCTTATTGGAACAGCTGGCCTCACAGCCGGTACCACCAGCTGATAGGAGCTGGTCAACTTTATACAAACCTCTCACTCGAATTAGTCCAGCTCAATTCCCAGATAGCAGCCTCTATAGCTACTCTACAAACCCAAATAAATTCCTTGACGGCTATAGTACTTCAAAATCGAAGAGGATTAGACATGTTGGTGGCTAGCCATGGGGGTATATGTGCCATGTTGGGTGAACGATGCTGCTTTTGCGTGAAGCAAACTGGCCAAGTCCAAGAACATATCTGCCACCTCTTAGATAAGGTCAGACAACTCCAAACACAAGCCAAACAAGGATAGAACTCTTGGTCATCCATCTGGTCATAGGATCTTGGCTAATACTGTTCCTTGGCCCTTTAATGTCTTTGATTCTTCTTTTACTGTTTGGACCCTGACTCCTTAAAATACTAACTCGTTTTGTATCCTCCAGATTACAAAAGTTTCAATTACAAATGGCTGTAATTCAGACATCGTCAAATAATACAAGTCCCAAAAGCCCTATTGGATCAAGCTGTCCAATGCTTCCATCCTCAGCTCCCGAAGTCAAACAAACCCCCCATTAGGGAACAAGTGCCTCTCCTAGGGCCAGCTTTAAGTCCCATTGACAGCAAGAAGGAGAACCCCCCCTCAACAACCCCAAAGATTTGGGAGAATGGCACTTGAGGGGGGGGGGAAGACGGAAGGGGGAGGAAGAGACTCAGGAAGAGGAAGAGACTGTGGGTGGTGACATTCCTTAAAAAGATGGTCCCTACGTAGTAAAATTTTAAACCAGAGAAATGGTCCCTATAGAGGTCCCTAACTTGATAGGGTCCTTAACTTAAGGAAATGGTCTTTACAGGGGTCCCTGACTTGGCTGTTAAACGTCAACAGGGAGAGATGAGAGAAAAACGGTATTAAAAACCTTAAGAAAATGACTATTAGGGCTCTCAGACTCTCCCTCTGAGAAGTCCGCTTTACGCTCTCTGGTCAAGTGTACTTTCGTTATTAACCCTCTGTTAACTAATAAAATCCCTTGTTTGCTTGATACTCTTTGTCTCAGTGTTTGAATGCTTTCCTACATTAAAGACAAGAACTGAGGTTATTCTCTGGTAATATTTAGTTAGAACTAGAAATGTAAATTGGTCAAAACCAACAGCACTGTTAAAGAATATGTGTGGTACAATAGATTGCTTTTGTGCTGCCTTTTTCACTTTGGTCTTGTGGCTCCTGCCCAAGTAATTGGGTAGGACTGTGCAAATAAGGTAATTGTGGTCCATCAAGGGAATCAGTCAGTTTTTCCTTAAAAGAGAGACAATTCCAGAACAGGAAAGGGATCTCACTACCACCAAAGAAGAACAGCCAGGAATGAAGTGCTCACTTTGGACCCAGGATCCCTGCTCTGAGAAACTCCTGGAACCAGGAAAGACCAACAGGAGAGAAAGACTGGTGAGAGAGAGAGAGACTGGCAGGTGAGAGAGAGAGACAGAGACCTGCAGGAGAGACAGAGATAGACAGGCAGGAGACAGAGACAGACCGGCAGGAGAGAGAGACCCACAGGAGACAGCATGGTGGGCTCCCTAGCCCACGGAGGGATAAAGCTGAGTGCCTTTGGGCAGGAGGCTTGCTGGCAGAGCAGGGCTCCTGCAGGCACTTGATGGAGCTAGGTTTGCCAACCCATGGAGCTAGGGCTGAGCGCCTTCAGGCCGAGGGTTACTGGCAAAGTGGGGTGCTTCTGGGTACTTATGGGCAGAGCTAAACAGCTTTGTAACACTTGCCCGAGTAGGGCAGAGGCCAGGGGCCAGGGACAGGTGTGCCTGCAGGGACTGCTGAGAAGAGCCTGTCCTGATTGAAGAACTATATCCTGAGAGTTCCCCAAACTGAATTGTAAACTGTTACTTCCCTAATAAACCCCATAATCATGAGTATTGTCTGTGAGTTCCGTGTGGCCATTGCAATGAGTTATGGAACACAGCAGAGAAGTACAGAGTGCTGTGGGAGGGATGGTTGGGTGTCAGAATTTGTAAAGATGGCGGAGAGAGGAGGCACGTCTGACCTCCGCCTCACAGGAATCAGCCTTGGGCTGTTCTTTTGATTTTCCTTCCCGTTTGTGAAGTTAGAGGAGCTCAGACATCACCCCCACCCCTCGCCCATGCCATTTTTACAATATGTATGTATTTCCCTAGGCAATAACGGCAACTTCAGGACTATAAGTATATAACGTGATATTATAAGACCTTTTGTAGAGAAGTGGTAGATGAGTTGAAGTAGGAAGACACTAGTGATTAGCTAATGAGCAAGCAGACTCCTACAACAAACCAGGCAAGAGTTAGTAAGGTACTGGCCTATAGTAAAAGAAGTAGAAATAAAAAGAAGGAGGAAGGCGAGATGTGAAAGACTGATGTTATGGATAGTGTAAAAAAATGGCATAAACTGTAAAAATGGCACCAGGATCATCTGACCTCCTCTAAATTCACAAGGGGGAAGGAGAATTAAGATCAGCATTAGACTAAGGCTGATTCCCATGAGGTGGAGGTCAGGCATACCTCCAGCCTTTTTATCAATTCTGACAATAGTCACCCCTTCCACAGCACTTTGTACTTCTCTGCTGGGTTTGGTAATTCATTGCAATGGCCACACAGACCTCATAGACCATACTCACAGTTATGGGGTTTATTAGGGGAGTAACAGGTTATAATTATGGGTCGGGAATGCTCAGAATACAGCTCTTTGATCAGGACAACCTCTTTCCAGCTGTGCTTGTAGGCAGGTAGGCCTTTCTCTGGCCCTAGGCCTCTCGGCCCCTTGGCCCCTTGGTCCATTGGCTTGACCTCTGCCCTGCTTGAGCAAGTGTTACAAATCCCTTTAGCTCCACTAACAAGTGTCCAGGGGCACCCACACTCTGCCAGGAAGCCTCCTGCCCAAATGTGCTCAGCTCTCTTGCTCCACAGGTCAGCACACCCACTGTGTACACTTTGCTTTGTGGGCTGGGAAGCTCACTGCACCGTCTCCTACCAGTCTCCTGGTACTGCTGCTGTCAGTTCTCTGCTGCACTTGCTGCTGTTTCTTGCCATCTCTGGCGTTACAGTTCTCTGTATTCTGGGTCTAGGAGGTTCTCAGCACAGGGACCCCAGGTCTAAAGGATGTTCTCCACTCCCAGCTCTTCTTTCTTGGTGATAGTGAGCTCCCCTCTTTCTGCCTCTAGAATGGCTCATTTTAAGTCTAGCAGGATGGCAAAACTGACCAATCCCCTCATTAGGGTTCCATAAACTTAATTTGCATTGCCCCACCCCCACAAGAGTGCCATGCACCTTATTTGCATAGTCCCACCCAATTGTTTGGTGGGAGTTACAAGGCCATGTTGAAAAAAGCCATATAAAAGTGACCCATTGTACCACAGATATACTTAGAAACTTAGTGAATATGAGTATTCAGGAAAAGAAATGGCCCAAGAAAACTAATATTTTAAGACTTGGTGACTGGGAAAATAGCAAAGTGATTAAAATCAAGAAAAGTAGGTTTGCTGATCAAAAGGGGGAGAAATGTGGATCAGAATTTAGAATTCTCATGGAACCCAGACTTTCTGGATCCATTGAGGCTGGATCCCAGCCCCCCATGCCATGAGATAATATTTAAACCTTAAACCAAACTATTCCCTGAAGCTGTCATTAAACCAAACAATAGTTTAACTTAATTAATAAAGAATGTCTGCTTTGAGCATTGTGCTCTTTTAAGAATTATCTATATGAAATCAAACTGACAATATCAACTTGAAAAGTTGATGAGAAGCCTACGGGGCACTGAGTTTATATTAATGGTGGTGGAATATGGAAACAGGTGGTGAGAATCTTTGTAAATCTCAAAGAATGTAATCAATGTCATTGAGTTGTACATGTAGAAACTGTTTAATTGGTGTACATTTTGCTGTTTGTATTTCCACCAAACTAACAAACAAACAAACAAAAGTAGGCTTGGAAACAAAGATTCAAAGGAATGATGAATATTTAACATAAAATTTTATGAATACAGGTGATAAAAGTGTTATAAATCATTTGTTCTTTACTTCCACAAAAACTACAGTGATAATAAAGTAAATTTCAATAAAAGAGAATTTGTTCAAATATGATTCATTTGACGAAAAGCCGTAAAGTTTGTTCTTTTTTCTGAAGTCTTCCTATAATGTCATATTACAATATATTGAGCCATATGGTACTATGCTGGGAAGTATTTCTTGCAATCACTTATAATTCTTGAATTACATAATTTTATACCACAGAACTCCAGGTCTTTGCACATTTCATTATAATACTTTATCTTCTTGAGCCACCCTTTGAAATCTTCTGTTCAGCTCTTTTTCTTCATCCTTAGAATTGAAGATGGAGAGATTTTCTCTTACATACTTTGGACACTTTATCAGGAGGGATCAGTCCTTGGTCATCCTTGGTCGAGTAGCAGATCATCGAAAAAAAGGAAAACCCTCAGTGAGACGAATTGACACAATGGCTACAACAATGGGCTCAAACATAGCAATGATTGTGAGGATGGCACAGGACCAGGCAGTGTTTCATTCTGTTGCACATAGGGTTGCTATGAGTTGGAACCTACTCAACAACACCTGACAATGACAACAACATATCACAGAAAATAGCTTTCCACAGCTATAATAGTTTCATCAATTACAAATTTTAGATATAAGTCTTTGAATGTATTTTTAACATATTAGGGGTGGTGGTGCGCCAAATGTGAGTAAAAGGACTAGAAGTGATGTGGGAAAAACAATTTAAAGATGCTTCTAAATTTTCTTCTTTGGTTAACAACCCTATATCTTTCATTGAATGAATTGTCCCATGGGGATCTCATACCCTTCATCTCTCAAAGGGACTCATTATTTCAGATAGGAAATTATTGACAGCAACAAATTCTCTAGGTATTTCTCACTAGTTTCCATGAGAAAATATCAAGCTAAAAGATGATAAACCAAAAAAAAAAAACAAAAAACCACCAAAAATACCAAACCCGTTGCTGTCGATTCCGACTAATAGCAACCCTCTTGGATTGAGCAGAACTGCCTCATAGAGTTTCCAAGGAATGCCTGGTAGATTCAAACTGCTGACTTTTTGATTAACAGTCGTAGCACTTAACCACTACACCACCAGGGTTTCCTAAAAGATAATAGTACAAACTAATAACTGAATCTAAAGGTAAGAAGCAGCTTTCAGGGGAATGGGCTTATTGGATAGTGCCAAGAAGTTTGTTGGAATACAGGACAAGTATTAATTAGTTTGACTGCTCACCTGTGTATTGTAATATCCCTGTCAATAAAAAAAATCATTGTATATAGTTTATTTATAAATTAATGGGGATGATAATATTATCATGTTTCTAGCTAATATATTCCATCTCTACCAGTGCAATCAGTGGTATTAAGATTATGTGACTTTAGTAATGTTTGTATGTAAAATTTAGCATTTCACATGGCAATGACTTAATATTTTCTGTTTCTACCTGACAAAAGTGCCTGGAAATGGTCACAGATGTTATAGTAGGCCATAGGATATTGTTACTGATAATAATGATTATGAAAATTTAAGTAATATGTTAAATAAACAAAGTACCTTTGTATGTAGCATCTCATGCGAATAAATTAAAATCTCTGACTGTAAAGGTAAGACTGCAAAATGTGAGATTCATCTCCCTTAGAAGTTTTTAACAGATAAATACAGAAAATATGCTTTTGAGATGCAGTTGTTCTATATATTGTTTACCTTATGACTATAACATAATAAAATGATCTGAAATAAAGCATGCATAATGTTCCGTATTATCTTTATTTAAACCAAAACCTATTAATTTATTCTATGACTTAGCTGAAGCCATTTGTCAGTCAGACATACAGTCATTTTCTTGGGATGATTTTAGTTATTTTATATCAAACTGACATTAACTTATTTTAATATTTTGACTTATTTTTTATTTTTATATTGATTTTAAATGTCAAAATTAATCTTTTTCTTCCTTTATCTGTCTTCAGTCTCTTGATGTATCTGCCTTAAATAGAAAATATTCTAGCTAAGCTTTATATTATGGACCTCAAAATTGCACAGAAAATTAAGTAAACAATATGGTAAATGGTCCTGAAAAGCACTGCTTTGTACCGCATGCACTAAGCAAGTGGTAGAGGATATAAATCCCAACAGGAAACAGACACACATAGATCCTGGCACATTTACTCCTCGACTGTAAGTTCTATTTTGAATTCTGAGTATGAGGCAGCCACTTTCCATGCCTGAATGTTTGTAACTAACTTCTGGTCTTGATGATGAAAATAGGCCGAGAAAGGAAGATTTGGTGGTCTCTCCCAGTCCCTCTCTTGGGTGAGTCTGTACTGTGTGTATTCGTGTATGTGTATTGGGAAAAGTAATGTTTTTGATATTTCCTCTGGGACCATACACTCTCCAAGCCCTTGTTAGAGATAATTAGTTAAGGGAGTTTTTGGAAAAAATATTTTACTCCATAGGGTGAGGCAGAAAAATAAGTATCCAATTGTGCATTCACTCTGAAAACCATAAGAAGCTCTTCTTTTCCAGAGATGAACACTTTGATTTTAAAGTGCTCCCTTGCTGAGTGTAAGTCAGGGATACTCCCAGCTACCCTCATGCTACTCCTTATCTGGCTCCTTACCTGGGCCTGGGAAGTGGGGTGTGTGGATGTTGGGGGCCCTCAAATTGCAAAACTATTGTGTGCTCAACACCATTCTCTTTTTATTCATCTAGATTAGGCTCTTCTGAGTCTTGTTGTCCCTTTATCTTCTTCCTTTTATCACAGATTTGCTCAATATCGTCTTTCTCCTCTCCTGGTCTTCACTCTGGCCATTCTACTCGAACTTCCTAGTGAAGTCCCAAGAAAGAGAAGGAACTGTGAACATGGCATTTCTGAGGCTGCAGTTGAATTTGGTGAGTTACAGATCCTGTGTAGGTAGAAATGCGATTTAGACTTCTGAATTACTCAAACATCTGTCTATTTTTAGAAGCTAGGCTGCTGGCTGAATCATGGACAATGAACTTGACCACACTCCTCTGTCTAAATGTCTGTAACTTTCGTTTATATAGGCTTGAGCAAATTTTAAAGATTGTGGTTTAATATCACTCATTCTGTGAGGAAGCTGGAGAGAGTATTATGAGTTCACTAAAGGAGTTCTATCCAAAGAAAATCTATTTGGAAATTAGTGGAATCTACAGAATTTGAAAATTTTTAGAATAAAAATACGAAGTGTAGTCCTGTATCACAGGAAAGTATACCGAATAATAAGCTCTCAGTAATTGTGAGTGTTGAGTATTGACACTGGGACTTTGAACTCCAACATGGTGAGTCATGGAGGAAACACAAAATGGTCTCCTGAGCTTTCTGTGGCTTTGCATTTACCTCATGTCCCACTGGCACAGGGTAAGAGGCTTGTGTAGCTCTGAATTGCCCACAGCTCTCTTGGGACTTGATAATTAATTGATAATTAATTCCTCCAACCATTCTAAGCAGTAAATCCCCATTCTAGTTCTTTGTAAATCTTATTAGATAATAATGATATTGGGAGCATTATTTGGTTCCTTTTTTTTTAATCTCATAAAATTTAAATTGCCTTGTCAAGGATTTAGAAGTCACAGAAGATATACAAATTTGTCTTGTTTTCCATAACAATGGAAACTTGTCTAAATCCCATAATAATAAGTTACACCACTATACTTAAATAATTAATGTGTATGGTTCTTGCCAGCAAACTGTCATGTCACTGTGTTTAGCAACCATTCTATTAGGTTCAAATAAGGATAGACACATTCACATATCATTTAAAATAATATTCTTTGGAAACAGAGGAAGTGGTTGTTGGTTAAAGTGCAATCACTGGCAAAAATGCAAGAATACAGACCTCACGAAGGAAGACTTGTAAAGAAGAGAAGTGATTGAATATTGATGCGATAATGTGAGGAAAAAGGCAGATAGTGAATGGATGTTTTAACCACCAGGAAAACTCTGAAGCAGAATGAGAAATTCACAAGGACAACCCTGGTTGAGTGATCTTATGTTTTGTGGGTACATTAGTTCATTTGCGAAATAAGAAAGAAAGTAAAATAACCCTGGGTTTGTGCTCTCCTTTTTGGTTGATAAACATTCACATACACGCAAACATGCATACATACATACATACAGTCACAGAGAAAATGAGACAGTCATAGATATGGTCACTTTACTGTCAATAACAGTTGCCCTGCACTCCCCACCAGTAGGGCCAGGTGATGTCAGGCCTAGGCTGGTTTTGATACAGATTCTATGCCAAACATACTCAATATTAACAGATCCTAGCAAGCAAATGCTAACTGCATTTCTCCTTTTCTGAATAAAAATGTGGATTTCTATATATTTTCTTGTAATACTGTGACAGCTACCTGCCTTAATTTATAAGAATACTCTTTATATTGAACCTAGTTCGACAAATCAAAATGCGTGTGTTATAGTCTCTATTTTACAAAATATCTAGTTTTCTTACATGGAGGTTTAATCTATTGATTGTGCTGCCTAACTCTATAATTAGAGTCATGATGAATAGACTGATCTCTGGAGTGAAGAAACTACAGGGGTTCAAGTCACAGTTCCGCATACCAGTTGTGTAGTCTGGGGCAGGTTGTTTCATCACTCTCTTGGCCTCAGTGGCTTAATCTGTAATATAGAATAAGACTGCTGACTTCCTGGGGCTGCTCTGAGAATGAAATGAGGTAAACTATGTCAAACTGTTAACATTACTGCTTAGATCATAACAAGTCCACAAATATTAGTTACATTAATATTTAAATGACTTGTCATTTGTATTATTTTACTTTATTTTGCATTTTCAGATATTTAAAACATACAGAGATCTATAAAGGTTAATAGAAAAACACACAAACTCTACCATTCAGAATGGCTAGCTATTCATTTATGGTCATATTTCCTTCTAGCTGTTTTTATAGAAATAAAACAGTTTAGATACAGAGAAGATTCCAATTTTTGATCTAATTTCCCTCTAGAAGTAATCACTATTATTAGTTCAGAATCTACCCTTCCAGTTCATTTCAACTTGTATAAACATATATATTCTTTCTTTATCATTACGTAAATTTTTTTTTTTTTAATTTCCACCCTACCAGAGATGGTGGGAAAGACCTTACTAGCAATACCTTGATGATTAGTGTTGACACTCAGTTGCAAAATATGGAATTGTCTATCTACCAAGATATACTTAGCACGTTACCCATTTATCACATCCCTTCATCACCACTGTAGAAGCTTGTTGCAGCCTTGGTAGGGATGAACTTGACAATTCTTTAAGTTCCAGTAAATGTCAAAGTATATATGTACAAAATCTTAAATCTTAAAAATCTTAAAACTCTTGTTGAGAACACATGCCACACATGATTTAATTAGGGTAAAACATTCTTAGAGCAATGGATTTGAACCCTATTTTGTGCCCTAACCCACCAGAGAGATATAATACATTCCATTGTAATAAAAGTGAGTCACAACCCTATTACTTTTTATTAATTACTTAAAAATATGGAAAAATATTAATATAGGCACTTCCCTTGGATAATTTATATTATATAGAATACTCACCCTAAGACTATAAAACCATTGGCAGATAACTTAATTGCAAGTGTCGGGTATCATAGAACACACATGAGATCTCTCTATGAGATCGTAAGAGGGAGATAAGATAAAATAATCAAAGTAGGCTTCCTGGAAGTGGAGAATTTTGCAATAATGAAACGTGACTAGGAGGGGGAAGGCTATTAAAAGCCTGCTGAATATTAGTTCCATGGGGGATGAGTCCTGGGAATTGCTTTATTTCTCTTTCATCTTTACAGGAAAACCTTCCCAACTTCAGAAAAGTTACCCAATCACAGGGATAAAATGTACCTCAGTAATGTAAAACATAATTTTATCACAGGGGTTTAGGATAGGGTTGGGTAGAGGGGATATTGAGGTGATGATATAAGCTGTTCATTATTATCTTGTCTGACACCTGTAGGATATGTTAGGGTATTTCAGTAAAAAGAATGGATGGAATCAGAAGCATAGATATAAATAGTACTGAAGTCATCTTCTTCCTAAGATGTTGCTTGATCACTTGTAACCTGTTGAGTTTGGTATGACACTAGGTTTCCCAGTATTGACGAGAAAGTTAGTAGAATGAGGTTTCACCTAACAGCAAGCCTTGCTCTCTGATCTAGAGATAAAAGCCACTATTCTTATCTACAGGTTATATATGATGAGGAGAATTTGGTACGTCCCTATAAAAAATTCTAAGTAGAAATTTAGAGTGATAATTCTCTTGTAAAATTATCAGCTTTTGAAAGTCTTTTTTCTTATATCTTGCCAAATTGAAAAGAATTATACAAAATGTTGGTAAATAATCACAGCCAGGAGCTGCCAAAGCCCCCAAATGTTGTGCTCCTTAGACCAAATAATGACTTAATCAGTACCTATTGAAATTCTGGGTCAAATATTCAGCGTTTTCAAGGAAGGATGCATTCTACTATTTTACCAATGGTGCCATTTTGGGGGAGTATATATATGATCTTCACAGATACTCATCTTTCTCCCGACAGGTAATATGTGGCCACAGGTAATGGAAAAAGACAATAAGAGTTCTTTTGAAGGCTTCATCCTGGTGGGCTCCTCTGACCGTCCACACCTAGAGCTGATCCTCTTTGTGGTTGTCCTCACTTTTTACCTGCTGACTCTTCTCGGTAACATGGCCATCATCTTGCTTTCAACCTTGGATTCCCGGCTGCACACACCAATGTATTTCTTTTTGGCCAATCTCTCATTCCTAGACATGTGTTTCACCACAGGGTCCATCCCTCAGATGCTCTACAATCTTTGGGGTCCAGATAAGACCATCAGCTACCTGGGTTGTGCCATCCAGCTTTACTTTGTCCTAGCCCTGGGAGGGGTGGAATGTATCCTTCTGGCTGTCATGGCATATGACCGCTATGCTGCAGTCTGCAAACCCCTGCAGTACACTGTCATCATGCACTCACGTCTCTGTGGGCAGCTGGTTTCAGTGGCATGGTTGAGTGGATTTGGCAATTCTCTCATAATGGCACCCCAGACGTTGATGCTACCCCGTTGTGGACACAGGCGGGTGGACCACTTTCTCTGTGAGATGCCAGCATTAATTGGCATGGCCTGTGTAGATACCATGACCCTTGAGGCGCTGGCTTTTGCCTTGGCAATCTTTATCATACTGACACCACTCAGCCTCATCCTCATCTCTTATAGTTACATTGCACGAGCAGTGCTTAGGATCAAATCAGCAGCTGGGCGAAAGAAAGCTTTCAACACCTGTAGCTCCCACCTAATTGTTGTCTCTCTCTTCTATGGTACAATCATATATATGTACCTCCAGCCAGCAAACACTTATTCTCAGGACCAGGGCAAGTTCCTTACTCTCTTCTATACAATTGTCACTCCCAGTGTTAATCCCTTGATCTATACACTGAGAAACAAAGATGTTAAGGAGGCCATGAAGAAAGTGCTAGGGAAGGGAGGTGCAGAAGTATAATAAGAGCTGATCAAATTTGGGGTTATCTTTTGACCCACCATCCACATCACCCATTGCCATTGAGTCAATTTTGACTCATAGCAACCCTATAGGACAAAGTAGAACTGCTCCATAGGGTTCCAAGGAGCGGCTTGGTGGATTTGAAGTGTCGACATTTTGGTTAGCAGTTAAGCACTTAACTACTGCAGGAACAGGGCTCCTCTTTTGACCCAGCTTCTATATATTTTGCCAGATCTATCAAATAAAAGCATGCTCTGGCATTACAGGCTAAAGATACACTTAATGAGATGAAGAACTCATTGGTTTAGAGAGGCTGAGAAAATGCAATATCCTTGAGTTCTTGGTCACTCGTGCTCCTCTCAAGTCCCTCTTAATCACGCATTCATCACTGGAAGGATTTTAACCCAGGAAAAAAACAGCGATCTACCGCATAGTGGTTAAGCACTTGACTGTTAATGGAAAGGTCAGTGATTCAAACCAACCAGCTGCCCCACGGGAGAAAAAAGTGGCAGTCTGCTTCCGTAAAGATTTAAAGCCTTGGAAACCCTGTGGGGGCAGTTCTACTTTGTCCTATAGGGTTGCTATGAGTCACAATCAACTCGACAGCAATTGGCTTGGGTTTGGTTTGGGTGTATTTGCAAAAGGAGTTCCTAGGTAGTGCAAAAGGTTAACATGTTTGGCTGCTAATTGAAAGGAAGGAGGCTGGAGTCCACCCAGAGGCACCTTAAAAGAAAAGCCTGGTGATCTACTTCTGAAAAACCTGCCAATGAAAACCATAAGGAGCACAATTCTACTCTGGTGCACTGGGCATTGCCATGAGTCAGAGTCAACATGAAGGCAACTGGTTTTTATACTTGCAAAAGACCAATCATAAGTGTAAAAAAAAAAAGTGTAGATACTAGATATTTTTGTATCCATGCCAACTTCTGTCCCGTTTGTACTTAGTAGATCTTTAACAAATATGAAAAGAATGAATTTAGAAGTAGCGTAGAAGAAATGTTTATTTTTCTAGAAAGTTCAAATATGTTTTTATAGTGCCAAATGCCTGAATGAGAGCCAAAATAAATTGTTCGGTTATTTAGCTCTTAGTACTACCAACACTACAGCAGACACGTGGATCCTGTGTATTTTGAATTATTTATACAATTGAGTTTAATGAAATTTATGTTTGACTTTCTGAAACAATAGAGAATGAAGAAGAAATATAAAGCAAGACAATGAGATACTTGCTTTAGATAGAAGGAAGAATTTCTTGTTACTTCTCAATATTTATTAACACTTATTAGTGACTCCAGAAAGCTAAGGGGTCTTGTTCAAAATTTTTAAAGATGATTTAATCTCCACCACTCTTACATGCTATCAGAATAAACTTAAGTAGAGGCAGAAAGGAATGAGATAAACTCTAGGGAATTGTTGGAATCTTTATAATATTCTCTGGATGTTGATTTTTTTCACGCTTATATTAATGACTAGAAAGATGTGGTGGTCTGCTTCTGCAGGGATTTACAGCTTTGGAAACCCTATGGGGTCACTATGAGTCAGCATCAACTCGATGGCAGTGGGTTTGGTTTGGGTTTGGTATATTAAAGACTATGGGCCCTGGTGGTACAGTGGCTAAGTGCTTGGCTACTAATGGAAAAGTCAGCGGTTCAAACCCACCAGGTGCTCTGTGGGGAGAAAGGTGTGGCAGCCTGCTTCCATAGAGATTACAGCCTTGGAAACCTTATGGGGCAGTTCTACTGTGTCCTATAGGGTCTCTAGGAGTTGGAATTGACTCTACGACAACTGGGTTTTTTGTTTTGTTTTGTTTTTTATTAAAGACCACAGTATCTCACCAGTTGTTGTAATGGAAAGTGTTTTGAATGGTTCAAGTCGAATGAATAAGTATCCATCTTAAAGTCAGGCATGTCTCTTCAGACCTGAAATGTTATCAGTTGGATGAATCCTATTATCTCATAACCTGGGGAATTTTATATTATGTTGGAATTTCTGCTAGCGAAGAAGGACATTGAAATTTGGGAGTATTGCCAGTGGCATCATTAGGAACTGGATATGGGAAAGGTTTAGCAATTTCTCGCTTAAGTTTCCACAAAAGAAAGTTCGAGTTAATCCAGAGGACTCAGGAAAAAATACCCATTAAATTTTCAAACAAAAAATAGATTTTGTTTTCAGTTAGTTAGGACTTAACGAGAATGGGCTTTGGGTTTAATTATGGACAGTATTCTCTTATTCCCATAAGAAGGCAGAAAAATTAGAATCTATTTTTCCTCCTATTTTATAAGCTTATTAAAAGGTGATGATGGCCCATGATGATGTTACTAAGGCCATTTTAATAGTCAATGTACAGAATTTGAGGGCACGTGGCTTGACATTTCCCATCTCTTTTACTGAAAAACGTCTTCAGTGTCCTACTAGCATAAAAGTATACTGCAGTTCTGTTGGAATCCCTGGGCTGTGCCCAAGGTTAAACACTAGACTACTAATAGAAATGTTTGTGGTTCAAACCTGCCCAGAGGTGCCTCAGAATAAGCCTGGTGATTTCTTTTCCAAAAGTTCACAGCTTTGCAAACCCTATGGAGCCCAGATGTACTCTGCAGACGTGGGGTAGCCATTAATCAGAGTTGACTGGACTGTAACTAGTTCAGCTGGTAGTCCTTTTAGAATAATTCTCTATAAAACAATTTTTATCACATCTCTATGCTGTTTAGATACGCATTACTTTAGAAGCATTAATATCTTGGAATGAGGGCAGGAGATCAAGAGAAACAATATAAATCTGTACAGATATAGTTTGAAAACCCCCTACGGACTTCATTCTGTTGTACATAGGTCGATAGGAGTCGGAATCAACTTGTTGGCACCTAACAACAATAACGACATACATAGTTTGAAAACCCTGTATGGAAATTCTAATTCCCTTCAAAATTTCCCTTTTCTCCACAAAGGTTATATTTCACTTTCCTGCGTTTCCATGCCTCACTGCAAGTCACTTTTATGGCAAAAACTCTCTCTCTGAACCTAACAACCGAGAGTTAGATCAGACCTCATGCCCAGCTATCCTGAGCCAGGTCACGACATCTCTGGCCACCAGAGGCTGGGTCATTGGGAGCACCCTTAGGGTTAGGAGCCTTTACAACTACCTGCACTTGAGACAGCTGGTCTCTATCTCTCTTTCTGTCATCACCCGGGACTAGGTCACAGCGTAGAAGGACTCTGTCCTTCATCAACTGCCCATGCAGCCTTTCCCTATCACCCAGCCACCCACAGCTGGGCCTATACAAATCAACTTTGTACTGCCAGCCCCTGCTGCTCATCGACCCTGAGGATTTCTTAATTCTCTGTAATGGCTAACGAAATTCACAGAGACTGTTACCTATGCTTACAGTTACCCATTTATTATAACCAAAAAGGATACAAGTGAAAAGATGCATCAGGCAAAGTCTGGGAGAGTTCCTGGCATAGGGCCTCCATTGTCCTCAGGGTCTTGTGGCTCCCTCTCCTGAGCATGGGTGTTCTCACTGATCCAGGAAGCTCCCCAAAAGGTGTTCCAAGTTCCCAGGTCCCCTAGTCATTGGGACCTCAATGAATATGAATGACTGTATTAGGCCCCCCTCCCTTTCTGAAATTATGGTAACTAGTGAAAACTCTGACAAAGCGTTGGTGGTACTGGGTTAATTTGCTACATAATGAAACCGAGCAGCACAGTTGTCCAAGGGTCACACTTACTAATGAACAATGCTGACAATCTGGTATAAACCACCCTGAAACTCCTCACACCATAATTACAAACCAGGGTCAGTGCTATGCAGATATATCTATTTCAGCAAAAGAGTTCAATACAATTTCAGATATGCTGAACCCTCACAGTATACCTTGAATCCCTTCTCATGTGGCTATAGCCTTCTGTAGGAGGAAAGATATAGGTTAAAGACTCAAGAGAATGTAGAAGTCTCATGATGTTTGCCAGGAACAAGGGTTACACAAATCCTAGGAGAAAGGTTTGCAAACCTCTCTGCATGCCATGAAGCCCTGGTGGTGCAGTGATTAAGAACTTGTCTGCTAACCGAAAGGTGGACAGTTAAGATCCACCAACTGCTTCTTGGAAACACTATGGGGAAGTTCTACTCTGTCCTATAGGGTCACTGTGAGTCTGAATCGACTCAGTGACAACGGGTTTGGTTTTTGGTTTTGATTTCTTCACCCCATAAATGGTTTCATAAGTTCCTCTGAGTTAATAATGTCTCTCCTATCATAATAATTATATCATAATAATGTTCATACAATAATAAGCACTCAGGGCTGATGTCAGGAGGGGTCTATTTCTGAAGTTTGTCTGAGGAAATTTTCACTCGT